>NC_142922.1:33748843-35138380 GCF_054131065.1 Drosophila arizonae
CATAGCTTGTGATCTTGGGTGGTTGGCGCGGACCTACATACCAAATTTCAGCTTTCTAGCTCTTCAACAAACATGATTTCTGGTATATCGGAAAATGCATTTTCCGATTTGCCACGCCCCTAGTGGGCGGATCGGGAAAATTTTAACACTTTATAAATCGGAGATATACACGAGTATGTGTTCCAAATTTCAAGTCTCTAGCTTCAATAGCGCCGAAATAGATTGCGTTCATACGGACAGACGAACAGACGGACGGACAGCAAGACGGACATTGCACAAAACCAATATACTCATTTCACTTTCGTGAATGAGTCTAAAAAACACACACATAGGCATGCAGGCATAAACACGCATGGACTGCAGTGTGGGATTACTATGGGAACTTAATAACTTTTCTTGTCGATGGACTATTGCATGAAATTTGTAGATCGTGATCATAACATTGTAATGCGTACATGTGCTAAAGCACAAGTCTCTAGTATTTGAAAGACGCCTTTTAGAAATATGTGGGTTATTTCTAGAAATTATTTCTACAGTATTAGAGCTAAACGTAGCTTCAAAATTGCTAAAGGGATGTGAATGAGTATTCTGCACTTGGTAAGGCTCGACTGTAACGTTCTTACTTGTTATACACTGAACCCTTTTCAATGGGAAATCGGGGTATAATGGTTTTGTTAAATGTATGTAACAGGCAGAAGGAGGCGTGGCAGACCCCACAAAGTATATATATTCTTGATCAGGGTGACGAGCTGAGTTGATTTGGCCCTATCCGTCTGTCCGTATGTATGAACGCGTCGATCTCAGAAGATATAAGAGCTCGAGACTTGAAATTTTTATACCCTGAACCCATTGAAAATGGGAAATCAGGGTATAATGGTTTTGTTGAAATGTATGTAACAGGCAGAAGGAGGCGTGGCAGACCCCACAAACTATATATATAATCTTGATCAGGGCGACGAGCTGAGTTGATTTGGCCCTGTCCGTCTGTCTGTCTGTCCGTATGTTTGAACGCGTCGATTTCCGAAGATATAAGAGCTAGAGACTTGAATTTTTTTTAATGACCGTATATACAGCGCGGACGTCGAGTTTGCTTTTAAAATTCGATAAATCATCCCGTTATATTTTTATCGAGTAAAAACATTCAAGTTCAAATCAGATGCCACTATAGCTAATTGTGAATGATTTTTCTTTTTTTTTTAATTTCTCAAATATTCAATATAATATGTAGATTATATGCTGAAAATTTCATTAAATTCCGTTCAGTCAAAAATTAATAAAAAATAATCAAATATTTGGCCAATTAACAAACGCACGTGCAGCAGCTACAACAGCATCGTATGCGTGTGCACACATACATTCAAACTTCTTCTAGAAACATTCGTTGAATCACATCAGCTGTTAGTTTCGTTTAGTTTTGGTAGATGGCGCTGCAGCAGTGAATCTATTTGAGTTTTTCCAGCGCCACTAGCAGAAGTGAGGTGGCCTAGTGTGTTAGTTGCATGACGCTCGATCGAGTAGTTGTGGCTCGAATCCCGATCGGTGCAACTGATGTTAACTTTTTTAATTGTTTCAAAATATTTTTATGTTATATTTTATTTATATTTTTAAATACATCGAAATTGAAATTTCAGCCATACTAAATGGGCATTTTTAGACTCATTCACGAAAGTGAAATGAGTATATTGGTTTTGTGCAATGTCCGTCTTGCTGTCCGTCCGTCTGTCCGTCTGTCCGTATGAACGCAATCTATTTGAAATTTGGAACACATACGCGTGTATATCTCCGATTTATAAAGTGTTAAAATTTTCCCGATCCGCCCACTAGGGGCGTGGCAAATCGGAAAATGCATTTTCCGATATACCAGAAATCATGTTTGTTGAAGAGCTAGAAAGCTGAAATTTGGTATGTAGGTCCGCGCCAACCACCCAAGATCACAAGCTATGGCGGATGTATCTCCGCCCATTAGGGGCGTGGCAAATCGGACAAAACTGTATCTCCTAAAGTTGTAAACCTAGAATGCTGAAATTTTGCATGTAAGCTGATGTTTTAATTCTATGAAGATAGGTGAAAAAATTATATATTTACGCCCACTAGGGGCGGACCTGAAGATATAGAGATTTTTCGAATTCTGCTATATTTTAGGCACTATTGATGCTAGAGACATGAAATTTTGTATATATACGCGGGTTGACCACCCAAGTCCAACGAGCTATGGTAGATATATGTCCGCCTATAGGGGGCGTGGCAAACCGCAAAAGTTTATATCTCCTACAGTTTAAGAGCTAGAAGCTTCAAATTTGGACAGTTAAGTTACTGGTGGCCTCCTCTATCGATGCCCCAAAAATATTTTTAAGCCTCTTTAGGGGCGTGGCATATCGAGAAATACCCTGTAATTTTCACATTTTTTGAGCGTAAGAATTCAAATTTTGCATTTAGGTAACCGGTTGCTCGTTCTAAAAACTGGCTAAAATTGAGGAGTCTACGGCCACTAGGGGCGTGGCAATCGGCATTTACAGTGCCCGAATTGCGACATTTATATGCGTCAGCCATCTATTTATGTATATGTACACATAAGTAGGCTTAATAGGCATTGATAGCACGGAAGGAAACATTTTTATAAAATTAATAAAATATAAAAAAGCTAAACTAACAAAAATTTGCAATTTACAAAAAAGTGTTTTCAGCGGGATTTGAACTCGCACCCAACCCAAACAGCATGTTTGTCAAAATAGCTAAAATAAAGATCGTCGGCGCTTCAGCCTACAGCACCACCGCGTCGTTTCGATCAAGAGTAGTTAAAACGACATCACATTATTGTTATGACGCCGCATAGCAAAGAAAAGCCAGTGTAGCGGCTGGAAACTCAAAAACAATGCAAAGACAAATCAATCGCAACGGGATTCTTAGAATATGATAGAGCACGCATTTATGTGTACATACATACACACATACAAATAAGCGCATGTATAAATAAGGCTATAATGCTTGATGCTATGGCGTGGAGACTTACATACATACATATATGCATATGCATGTATTTCCGTATATGTACTTGAGGGCTATTTAAGAAGAAACAAATTTAAACTTATAAAATGATTCCACTAAGAAAAAGAAAAGTATTAAGTGCCATTCATTCAAGCTCTCACCTTCCCAATAATATATCTATTTTATAACAAGTAAGAAAGCTCTAGTCGAGACTGCTCGACTACGAGATCCCCTGAACCCTTGGAGTGCTAGCTATTTCAATAATTTTTCGCGTCTTTCAGCTTACACAAGAAACACACACACATACACAAACACATACACATACAAGCACCCACGCATAAACACGCATGGGCTGCAGTGTGCGCTTACTATGAGAACTTAATTGTTTAATAACTTTTTTTGTGGACGTACGATCTTCATGAAACTTTCAGATTATGATTATAACATGAATATGCATGTAATTGCCAAAGCACAAGTCTCTAGTATTTGAAATACGCGTTTTACAAAAGTGAGGGTGAGGGGGTGAATTTAGAGGTGGGGGGTAAATTTTAACAAAAAACGAAATTGTATAAATTGCATATAAGCATACATTCAAAATTTGGAGACTCTAGCAATAAAGGTGTAGAAGATATAATTTTATAACTGGTTTTCGATAAGGTTTTTCATCGATAAAAAAAGATCGGGATGAGTTATCGAATTTTAATGATAAACTCGATATCCGCGCTGTAATTACGAACATTTTACAAAAAAAATTTACAAAATTTGAAGTCTCTAGCTCTTATATCTTCGGAAATCGACGCGTTCAAACATACGGACAGACGGACAGACGGACAGACAGACAGACGGACAGGGCCAAATCAACTCAGCTCGTCACCCTGATCAAGAATATATATACTTTGTGGGGTCTGCCACGCCTCCTTCTGCCTGTTACATACATTTCAACAAAACCATTATACCCTGATTTCCCATTTTCAATGGGTTCAGGGTATAAAAAACGAAATATGTATGAAAAAAAAAAAAAAATAATAACATCCTAGAGGTTCGAACCTCCCCTACTCTAACATTACTTGCGTCGCCCCTAGTTTTGCTTTGCTTGATCAGCCAGTTGCTAAAATAGAATAGCTTAATAAGAGAGCGTCATCAGACAAAACTAAAGTTACGGCTAGAAAGTCCAGAAATCAATCGAAATTCTAAGAATGTGAGAAAAGGCGCGCTTCTGTCTGCACGCATAGAATAGATGATGAGTGTGTGCACATGTATACGAAAATCGCGCTGATCTGCTGTTTGCTTGAAGGCGGTATCCAATATATGGATATAAATATATCATAAAAATCAAAATTATATATAATTATATACATATGTAATTTGAATGCAATGATGCAATGATCATAGCAATAGCTATTGATGACTTTCCAATTTTAATGGGATCATGCCCTGATTGAAAATTGCACTATATACTCTGGTTGACAGCGTTTGGGCTGTGAATGAGTCTTCTGCTATCGGTATCGCCCGATTGCAACGTTCTTACTTGTTATTTGTTGGGTTCAGGGTAGTATCTAGTCGAGCACTCTCGACTAGAGTTTTCTTACTTGTTTTTCCTAGGTCCGTGTATAGCACGCGCATATCGAGTTTTGCTTTATATATCGATAAATTGCCCCGTTATTTTGTTATCGATTAAAAACATTATCGAAAACCAGTAATAAATTTATGTTTCCTACATCTTTAAAGCTATGCATTTTATACAATTTAGTTTTTTGTCAAAATTCACCCCCTACCCCTAATTCACCCCCTCACCCCACATTTTTTAAAGGTGTATTTCCATGCATATCCATGTTATAATCATGATCTGAAAGTTTCATGAAGAAAGTACATCCAAAAAAAAGATATAGAACAATTCCTATAGTAAGTCACCATTGCAACATGCATTGACTGCGTATCTCTGTGTGTGTGTCTGTGTGTATATGTGTGTGTGTATGCTTGTGTGTGTATGCGTTTTTTTTTTTATATTCGTTTGTTGACAATCTTATTATATTAAAAGTTGCAAGTTGTGTGGTGGCTAGGATAGCGCGCGATGCTTGCGGGACGACCGTAAAGCATTGCTTCGCAAGCACTATGCGCTACCTTAGCCTGATACAGCTCATCTTCTCAGTCGCTCGATTCTGCGCAGCTCCATCATCACTGTGGCCGATTCCTCCGATTCCAGCATGGCGTTGACTATGTTGTCCGCTCTGATGGAGCGACCAGTGCCTCTTCTAGACGACGACTCTTCTCCAGGAACCGTCCACATACGAAAAGGATGAGGTTGGCGTCTTCCACATGCCCTCGCCCGCACCAGGGGCACTCGTCAGTTTCCTCGTGACCAAAGCGCTTTAAGTAGCTCCGAAAGCATCCATGGCCCGAGAGGATCTGCGAAAGATAGAAGTTAACCTCGCCGTGTTTGCGGTTAACCCATGGTTCGAGCTTCGGGATGAGCTTGTGCGTCCACCGCCCTTTAGCTGAGCTATTCCACTTTCTTTGCCATCGTGCAATGCTGTTCACCCTGATAGCGTTGTGTCGCACAGGCGCGTGCGAATTGCGCTCCACGGCTTGGGCGGCCAGGTACTCCAGTGGCACCATACAAGCTATGACAAGCGCCGCATCATCGGAGATAGTCCTGAAAGCGCAGCTGACTCTGATTGCGCTCAGCCTGTAGATCGCGCAAATTCCTCGGCTGTAGCTCGGCGTTGCCATCGCTCTTGACCATATTGGCGCAGCGTAGAGGATGACAGACCTAATGACGCTCATTAGAAGAAGACGTCGTTGCTGTTTAGGTCCCCGCATGTTAAGCATTATTCTCGAGAGAGCTCTGCAAGAATCAGCTGCCTTTTTATGCACATATTCTAAGTGCTCGCGGAAAGTTAATCTTGTGTCAAAGATGACGCCAAGACACTTAATCGCCCTCGTTGACGCGATGGTGACGCTGCCTATCCTTATTTTGGCAGTCTCCACTTTTTTGCGACGACTTCCGTCTTGTGCGCCGCTAGCTCGAGCCCAGCTCCTTTCAACCAGCTTCGTATGCGATTGATACTTTCGCTGCACATATCCTCTGTATCTTTGAGCTCCTTGCCTATGGCGACGACGGCTAAATCATCAGCAAAGCCAATGGTACGCGCACCTGCTGGTACTTCCAAGCGCAGTACGCCCTCGTACATGATATTCCATAGGAGAGGCCCCAGCACTGAGTCTTGGGGTACTCCAGCTGACACTGTATGAGTTTGGGGACTCTTACTCGTGTTGTATACTAGTAATCTTCCTCTGAAGTAGCTCTTTATTATCTCTTTTAGATATTTAGGGATATTATATTGTGACAGCGCATTCACTATCATATCCCAACTAGCTGTCTTGAAGGCGTTCTTAACGTCCAGGGTCGCGATGATGCAGTATTGCTTCGTCCCGTGCTTCCATCTGGTGCCTTGGATGGCGAAAGTTGCCAGGCCAACAACTTTTTTTTAGAGCATCTGTTGTTGACCGGGCCTTCCGGAATCCAAATTGATTTGGTGATAGGCCTCCGGCGCTAGCAGTCTCCAGTCTAGAGCAAATGAATTTCTCAAACACCTTTCCCACGGTGTCTAAGAGGCAGATCGGTCTGTATGAAGATGGCTCGTCTGGTGGTTTGCCAGCCTTGGGTAGCAATACCAGGTTCTGGGTCTTCCATTTTGCAGGGAACGTCTCTTGTATTAAGCAATCGTTGAATAATTCGGCGAACGTACTAGGGTGCAAGGCAAGGGTTAGCTTTAGCGCACGATTTGGGATCCCGTCCGGCCCTGATGCTGTGTTGAGAGAGCTGAGAGCTACTAAGATTTCTTCGTCTGTAACTAAAACAATTTGAGTGCTCGTTGAGCCCTGATTAGCAGACTCGGACTCCGGGGCATGTATGGAGCTTAACCGTTCTGAAAACGTTTCCACAATTGATTTAAGCTCCAGACGATCCGTCGGCTGCACCTGTTTATCTGCGTATAGTCTTTTAACTACTATCTTATATGTCCTGCCTCAAGGGTCATATTCGGCTGAGTCGCACAACTCTAGAAAGCATTCTCTTTTGCTTGCCCGAATGGCCTTCTTCAACTGTCTTCTGGCTGCCTGGTAAGCTAATTGTTTTTCGAAGAACGTAGACCTACCCCGAGCCCGTTGATAGTTTCTTCTCGCCTGGATGCATTTGCGTCGAGTGTCACCTATTTGTGCATTCCACCAATACGTAGGCTCTTGTTGTCGCGTCAACTGCTTGCGGCGTAACATGCTGCTATTGCAGGCAATCTGTATTTGGGCCACCATTTGGCATGCTCTGGGCTCAGCATTTCCAATTGTGCCCAGAGACTGAATGGCCTCTGAAAAAGCCGCGGGGTCTAAAGTATCCAGCCGACACGATTCCCTCCACAAGGTTGACGCCCCGGCAGGTGGCTCACCTATTGATCGCTACCCGTATAGCTATCGCAGTGGCTCTATGTTGCTTCCCAACGGGGGATGAAGTGACAAAAGTAATGTCAATTACAGATCCGTATCCAGCCCGACTGAAGGTGAACTCGTAGCCAGTGTTGAGCAGTGCAACATCTAGTGTCGCGAAAATCTCCAGTAAGATACGGCCTATGGCATTTGTTGCGTGGCTACCCCATTCTAACGCCCATGAGTTAAAATCTCCGGCTATAATGGCCTTCCGACCCCTACCATCCTCGGCAAGCTCGTCGAGCACCGTTGTGAATTCACTGAGCTGCATGCTGGGGGCCAGATAGCAACTGTAGAGCCATAGGCTACCATATCGGCCACGTACGAGCTCATATTTGATGTTGGCTTCTGTTGACCATGTCCTATGGCAGGTGGTCCTACAGTGATGAGGCTCACTGAGAAAGGCTACGTCTATGGATTTTCTTTTATGGTCTGCTCTAGTAGATTTTGGGCAGCACCACAGCCATTTAAATTAAGCTTTAGGAACCTTAACATTTCATTTTACGTGCAGCTTCACGGTAGGATGGACACTTAAAGCTACCTACTGAGTGGTTCGTCTGCTTTTCACCTTTCCGGACGCAGAGGCTACATTTAGGTGGCTTGGTGCATGCTTTTGCATAATCGAGGCACTTGAAACAGCGTTCAGTCTGGTCCACGGCTCGGATACGGTATGCTACTCATCCTATTCTGATTTTGGACAGCTCGAGCAGAGTTTTAGTTTTCCCAATTGGGAGAGCAACCGTAGCTCTTTGCTATCCACCAAAGGCTGGTCGAAGCGATTTGATAAACTCAGTGGAGAGTGAGCTATCCTTCAACTCCACCCTAATTGCCTCGAAGATCTCCTCTTCGCTCGCTAACTCATCTAAATCACGAATCTCAATTTGAGCCGATTCGGTACATGTCTTAACTACCGCTCGGTCGCCTAAGACCTTGCCTACAGCTTCATGCCGCTCAGATGCTTTAAATTTGGGTCGCTCTTCACTACACGAAGCATGACTGCAACCACCCACGCCTGAAATCGCGATTACATCACTTCTGGGTCGTTTTTGCATAGGCTTTCGTCCTTTAACCACTGTCCAGCTGTTCGGGTTTGTCCTTTGACCTGCCTGATTTTAATTTTCAGCTGTAGCTAGTAGAGCCATTGGTTCTTTTGAGTTCGCTGCGCTTTTATAGGGTTTCGGCTTTTTTGAGGGAGCTTTCCTCTGATCGATGGTAGCTTCCCTCGACTACTTGGGCTTTCTTAACTACTTTCTTGAGCGGCATGGACTGTACCTCACAGTTTTTAGCCGGACGGTTGTAGAGCTTTTCGGCCGTCTTATGGTGATTGGTCAGCCCAGCCAGCTCCTCACTTATTAGAACATTAATATGCCGCTGACCCCCACATAAGGCAGTCAAACCCTCTAGAGTAACTCCTATTTGAGCTAGCGATTCTTTTAGTGAGTTGGGTGCCTGGCCCTCAGCCACTGGAGACTGATTATAGGTTGGTGGCTGCGTCAGCGTCCTCTGTTGTTGCTGCGGTGATCGCTGAAACGAAGAACGACGCGCGGAAGCTTGCAGATCGTCCTCCATTCTGGCATCAATTTTTTGCTCCGCCCATCACGACGTGAAGCCTGTAGTGGGCAAAGGCTACTAATACAATTTTAGTTTAGAGGCCACAGTAACTTAAACTCAGCTTAACTACAGCAAGAGCCCGAAAGTATGCACTTCTTTTAATAACTGCATCTTCACTCCAGATGTTAGGTTGCTGTCTTTTTTAAGACTTAGCAACTCACCAAAGTTAGTGAGCAGCTGATTGTCCGTTGCAATTTCCAGGACTACTAACAGCTGTTAGAGTGAATGTACCTGATTTTTATTAATTGCGCAAGTGTGATGCCTAAAGTGACAAATCTTTTCGCGCTTGAAAAAGAAAAGGAAAGAGGAAAGCCCTGACGCCAAAACATTGAAGCTATTGCCCCCTCTCTTGCACCACTGGATTCTACCACTGGGGTACCCCACAAACTCGAAAACGCAACTCGAACCTCGGCTGCTTGTGTGTGTGTGTGTGTGTGTGTTTTTTATTTATATTTATATTCGTTTATTGACAATCTTATTATATTACAAGTTGCAAGTTGAGTGGTGGCTCGGGTAGCGCGCGATGCTTGCGGGACGGCCGTAAAGCATTGCTTCGCAGGCACTATGCGCTACCTTAGCCTGGTACAGCTCGTCTTCTTATTCGCTCGACTCTTAGGAGCTCCATCATCGCTGTGGCCGCGAAGGTGCTTGTTAGAGAAAAGAAAGAAAAATAAAGAATGTAAAGGGACAAAGTCGAAAGGAAAATATAAGAGATTGAAAGATCAAGGGAATGAAAGGGTGGGATAATCCAGAGTAATAAAGTAAGACTAATGTAAGCGGAGCGGAGAAGCAGACTATGGAGACATCGAGGTGCGAAGAAGACGGCGGCACGACTGGCGCAGAGACAACATTGGCCGGTCATGTTCGGAGATGCCACCAAGTACACGACGCGCCGCGAGACGGGCTAGAAGTTCAACAGCGGTCAACAAAAGCCGGCCGGGCAGATGCTGATCAGGCGAGTGGCGGAGCTAATGGCGGTCTTGTGCGCAGACTCCGTGTTCCATGATGCTCTCGCCGAGTGGGCGTTCTGGGAGCGCAATCAATCAGTCAGGTGTGCAAAGAAGAAGAGTCGCACAGTGAAGACCATGATAGCGCAATACATCGAGGGCCATCAAAGTTCGTGGGACGAGCTATTGCACGAGGTAGCGCTGGCGGTCAATTCCAGTGTGTCCGGCTCTACGGGCTTTACACCGGCACGTTTGCCTGCCGCACTATACAACGAGGGAAATGGAGCAGCAGATGGAGTTGATGATCAGGCTGGCGCACGGGCCAGCGCTGAACGTCAGAAAGAGAGAGACGGCTTCGACAGAAGGAGGGAGCTGGGCGTCCCGTAAGAGCTACAGAAAAGAGTAAGGATTTGATGGGTGGGCTCAAGGAGCGGCCACCGCAGATCAAAGCAAGAATCTGATGGGTGGACTCAAGGAGCGGCCACCGCAGATCAAAGTAAGTATCTGATGGGTAGCCTCAAGGAGCGGCCACCAGGATCAAAGTGAGGATCTGATGGGTGGGCTCAAGGAGCGGCCACCGCAGATCAAAGCAAGGATCTGATGGGTGGACTCAAGGAGCGGCCACCGCAGATCAAAGTAAGCATCTGATGGGTGGACTCAGGTGGCGGCCATCAAAGATCAAGGCAATCAAGTTGGAGAAGGAAGGCAGAGAGGTGAATTGAATGAGTTTCTAGAAGCACGGAAGGTGATCGATAAGCAGGTGGATGAGTCGCTTCGAGCTGGAGCCATTGAGTCGTCGACGAGCCCACACAGCGCACACACGGTTCTAGTTGAGGAGGGGACTGGGAAGTGGCGCGTGTGTGTAGATTAGCGCCCACTTGATCCCGGACGCATATCCTGCTATGAGGATCTTTTACCTTCCGGAGGGGCTACGACGCGCCCGATTTACCTCTACCAGGGATCTAGAAAGCAAGCACTGGCAGATCTTAACGGCGGCGGGTAGCCGAGCGTGCACCAGTCCATAGTGCCAAGAGGAGAGCGGTCCCAGTGGCGGATGATGCCGTTTGGGGAACTTTCTGCAGGCGCAAAGGAGCGACGTGTGACGAATCTGAGGAAGGTCACCCGTCGGCAACGTGGAAAGACGAGTAACCTCAGAGATGGATGGAGATGGAGTTTGGCGAACGGCACAGAGGTATCGTGGATGATGGCGCCTACAACGCGATGGTGGCGCCTTCAGTAGGCGCGACCGGCCGCGTGCATTCGCTAGTAGGGGTGTTGATTTGGATTTGTAATAAATAAAGTAAGCTTATATGAGAAAATCGTGTACTCATTAGTAGTTATTGCTTTATTAACCTTTGCTACTAACGTTGGGCGTGGCCGGCAAAATGCCCTACGTGGTCACCTAACCTTTAACTAATACCTTCCCCCTCTCCCTTTTCTCTAACTCTGTATGTCCCGTTATAACAGTTTTGTCTGATTTGCCACGCCCCCAATGGGCGGAGATATATCCTACATAGCTCGTGATCTTGGGTGGTCAACGCGGACCTACATACCAAATTTCAGCTTTCTAGCTCTTCTTCTTCTAAATTTCAAGTTTCTAGCTTCATCAACGCTTTCATACCCTTCCCACGAATAACCATCGAAACGCTTACATTTTGTTTGCATGAGCGTGACAAACGCTTTTATGATTTCGATATACCCTTCACTCAAAAGAAAAGAGCTGGGATCGTCGCGAACAATTTTATATATGTATAAGAAGTGAAAAGTAAGTAAAAGTAATATATTCTGCAAGCGGTCACTGCATGGTATTCTTAGCATGTCATATTTCGGTATACTTGAACTGCACTTGAATATGAAAAAATTTATGCAATACTGACTAAGTGTCGTTGCCTTCTAGTGTAAACAATTATTTGTATATAGAGAGTATATACTTGACATAGTGATGAGCACAGTGAGCTCTCGATATGTGCTGTGAGGAGCAATATAGGTATGCACGTATTTATGTATATGAACGTACGTATTTGCTGTGCGTTTATATGCATATACGTGCATATACATACATGTTGCTCCACACAGCGACGCGAATACTGTAGGAGCGACCCTCGCACTGGAAAGGGGGTCAAAGTCCTGTTAGAGGCGGGCTCTTTCGCTCCTACAGATTCAGCAATGGGTTCGCGTCGCACGCACGACGATCATCGGTGACCGTTAGCCGAGGTGCCGTTCGGGCCGGGTACAACGGTACTTCGGCCAATGAGAGGCTGCCACGCAATTTGGCGGGAAAGTGGCGTCACCAAGATCACGCCACTTTACCGTTTTTATGGGCACGAGCAGCAGAAAAGCCCCGCTCCAGAGCCGAACAGGCTCCGTTACCACACGAAGCAGGGCCTGTGGCTGGGGTATAAAAGGCCACCAGCAGCTTCATATAGGGGGTCGAAACTATAGTGAAGAGAAGATTTAAAGTGAAAGTCGAAGTGAGTGAAGAAAGTGCCAAAGTTAAGTGAAGTCAACGCGAGTGGTAAATCAGGACTCCCAGGACATCGTGGGAACAGCAAGGACATCGTGGAAACAGCAAGGACACCGTGGGAACAGCAAGGACATCCAGAGGGAATCCTTGCGGATCATCAGCGGCACCGATCAGGACATCGGTGCATATCGGCGGCTTAAGCGACGCCTGCACATCTGAGTAAGTTCACGTAGCCGTGCGCAAGAGAAGTGTTTGTGAGTGAAACGTAGCTAGTGTTGTGCTGTGAACGAGTGGGATAGTAGGAGAGACCTGTATATCTGATCGAAATCCTGGCGTTTCCTGAATCGTCCCGGTGAACTAGCGTGTTTTAGCTCAACACTCTCCCAGCCGGAGTGCGTTGAACCAGCGCTCAGTAGGTGTGCTTCGCTAAAACCAACCAGCGAACCAGCATAAATTTAAGTGACCCGTCGGCAACGTGGAAAGACGAGTAACCTCAGAGATGGATGGAGATGGAGTTTGGCGAACGGCACAGAGGTATCGTGGATGATGGCGCCTACAACGCGATGGTGGCGCCTTCAGTAGGCGCGACCGGCCGCGTGCATTCGCTAGTAGGGGTGTTGATTTGGATTTGTAATAAATAAAGTAAGCTTATATGAGAAAATCGTGTACTCATTAGTAGTTATTGCTTTATTAACCTTTGCTACTAACGTTGGGCGTGGCCGGCAAAATGCCCTACGTGGTCACCTAACCTTTAACTAATACCTTCCCCCTCTCCCTTTTCTCTAACTCTGTATGTCCCGTTATAACAGTTTTGTCTGATTTGCCACGCCCCCAATGGGCGGAGATATATCCTACATAGCTCGTGATCTTGGGTGGTCAACGCGGACCTACATACCAAATTTCAGCTTTCTAGCTCTTCTTCTTCTAAATTTCAAGTTTCTAGCTTCATCAACGCTTTCATACCCTTCCCACGAATAACCATCGAAACGCTTACATTTTGTTTGCATGAGCGTGACAAACGCTTTTATGATTTCGATATACCCTTCACTCAAAAGAAAAGAGCTGGGATCGTCGCGAACAATTTTATATATGTATAAGAAGTGAAAAGTAAGTAAAAGTAATATATTCTGCAAGCGGTCACTGCATGGTATTCTTAGCATGTCATATTTCGGTATACTTGAACTGCACTTGAATATGAAAAAATTTATGCAATACTGACTAAGTGTCGTTGCCTTCTAGTGTAAACAATTATTTGTATATAGAGAGTATATACTTGACATAGTGATGAGCACAGTGAGCTCTCGATATGTGCTGTGAGGAGCAATATAGGTATGCACGTATTTATGTATATGAACGTACGTATTTGCTGTGCGTTTATATGCATATACGTGCATATACATACATGTTGCTCCACACAGCGACGCGAATACTGTAGGAGCGACCCTCGCACTGGAAAGGGGGTCAAAGTCCTGTTAGAGGCGGGCTCTTTCGCTCCTACAGATTCAGCAATGGGTTCGCGTCGCACGCACGACGATCATCGGTGACCGTTAGCCGAGGTGCCGTTCGGGCCGGGTACAACGGTACTTCGGCCAATGAGAGGCTGCCACGCAATTTGGCGGGAAAGTGGCGTCACCAAGATCACGCCACTTTACCGTTTTTATGGGCACGAGCAGCAGAAAAGCCCCGCTCCAGAGCCGAACAGGCTCCGTTACCACACGAAGCAGGGCCTGTGGCTGGGGTATAAAAGGCCACCAGCAGCTTCATATAGGGGGTCGAAACTATAGTGAAGAGAAGATTTAAAGTGAAAGTCGAAGTGAGTGAAGAAAGTGCCAAAGTTAAGTGAAGTCAACGCGAGTGGTAAATCAGGACTCCCAGGACATCGTGGGAACAGCAAGGACATCGTGGAAACAGCAAGGACACCGTGGGAACAGCAAGGACATCCAGAGGGAATCCTTGCGGATCATCAGCGGCACCGATCAGGACATCGGTGCATATCGGCGGCTTAAGCGACGCCTGCACATCTGAGTAAGTTCACGTAGCCGTGCGCAAGAGAAGTGTTTGTGAGTGAAACGTAGCTAGTGTTGTGCTGTGAACGAGTGGGATAGTAGGAGAGACCTGTATATCTGATCGAAATCCTGGCGTTTCCTGAATCGTCCCGGTGAACTAGCGTGTTTTAGCTCAACACTCTCCCAGCCGGAGTGCGTTGAACCAGCGCTCAGTAGGTGTGCTTCGCTAAAACCAACCAGCGAACCAGCATAAATTTAAGTGACGTGTACATTTCTAACTTATTAAGAGAATATACATTTACGCTATAAAACCTAAATCACAAGTGACTAATTAATATCGCAGGGGCTTCAACAAATAAATTTATTGGCATGAATCCACAGTCAGCTGAAACTAACCCAGCTTAGACTCGGGATAAACCGAACCGAACCGGACGAGCTATTGCACGAGGTAGCGCTGGCGGTCAATTCCAGTGTGTCCGGCTCTACGGGCTTTACACCGGCACGTTTGCCTGCCGCACTATACAACGAGGGAAATGGAGCAGCAGATGGAGTTGATGATCAGGCTGGCGCACGGGCCAGCGCTGAACGTCAGAAAGAGAGAGACGGCTTCGACAGAAGGAGGGAGCTGGGCGTCCCGTAAGAGCTACAGAAAAGAGTAAGGATTTGATGGGTGGGCTCAAGGAGCGGCCACCGCAGATCAAAGCAAGAATCTGATGGGTGGACTCAAGGAGCGGCCACCGCAGATCAAAGTAAGTATCTGATGGGTGGACTCAAGGAGCGGCCACCAGGATCAAAGTGAGGATCTGATGGGTGGGCTCAAGGAGCGGC
Source organism: Drosophila arizonae (assembly GCF_054131065.1). Taxonomy (NCBI): domain Eukaryota; kingdom Metazoa; phylum Arthropoda; class Insecta; order Diptera; family Drosophilidae; genus Drosophila; species Drosophila arizonae. The sequence goes on from NC_142922.1 coordinate 33,764,164, forward strand.
CACCGCAGATCAAAGTAAGCATCTGATGGGTGGACTCAGGTGGCGGCCATCAAAGATCAAGGCAATCAAGTTGGAGAAGGAAGGCAGAGAGGTGAATTGAATGAGTTTCTAGAAGCACGGAAGGTGATCGATAAGCAGGTGGATGAGTCGCTTCGAGCTGGAGCCATTGAGTCGTCGACGAGCCCACACAGCGCACACACGGTTCTAGTTGAGGAGGGGACTGGGAAGTGGCGCGTGTGTGTAGATTAGCGCCCACTTGATCCCGGACGCATATCCTGCTATGAGGATCTTTTACCTTCCGGAGGGGCTACGACGCGCCCGATTTACCTCTACCAGGGATCTAGAAAGCAAGCACTGGCAGATCTTAACGGCGGCGGGTAGCCGAGCGTGCACCAGTCCATAGTGCCAAGAGGAGAGCGGTCCCAGTGGCGGATGATGCCGTTTGGGGAACTTTCTGCAGGCGCAAAGGAGCGACGTGTGACGAATCTGAGGAAGGTCACCCGTCGGCAACGTGGAAAGACGAGTAACCTCAGAGATGGATGGAGATGGAGTTTGGCGAACGGCACAGAGGTATCGTGGATGATGGCGCCTACAACGCGATGGTGGCGCCTTCAGTAGGCGCGACCGGCCGCGTGCATTCGCTAGTAGGGGTGTTGATTTGGATTTGTAATAAATAAAGTAAGCTTATATGAGAAAATCGTGTACTCATTAGTAGTTATTGCTTTATTAACCTTTGCTACTAACGTTGGGCGTGGCCGGCAAAATGCCCTACGTGGTCACCTAACCTTTAACTAATACCTTCCCCCTCTCCCTTTTCTCTAACTCTGTATGTCCCGTTATAACAGTTTTGTCTGATTTGCCACGCCCCCAATGGGCGGAGATATATCCTACATAGCTCGTGATCTTGGGTGGTCAACGCGGACCTACATACCAAATTTCAGCTTTCTAGCTCTTCTTCTTCTAAATTTCAAGTTTCTAGCTTCATCAACGCTTTCATACCCTTCCCACGAATAACCATCGAAACGCTTACATTTTGTTTGCATGAGCGTGACAAACGCTTTTATGATTTCGATATACCCTTCACTCAAAAGAAAAGAGCTGGGATCGTCGCGAACAATTTTATATATGTATAAGAAGTGAAAAGTAAGTAAAAGTAATATATTCTGCAAGCGGTCACTGCATGGTATTCTTAGCATGTCATATTTCGGTATACTTGAACTGCACTTGAATATGAAAAAATTTATGCAATACTGACTAAGTGTCGTTGCCTTCTAGTGTAAACAATTATTTGTATATAGAGAGTATATACTTGACATAGTGATGAGCACAGTGAGCTCTCGATATGTGCTGTGAGGAGCAATATAGGTATGCACGTATTTATGTATATGAACGTACGTATTTGCTGTGCGTTTATATGCATATACGTGCATATACATACATGTTGCTCCACACAGCGACGCGAATACTGTAGGAGCGACCCTCGCACTGGAAAGGGGGTCAAAGTCCTGTTAGAGGCGGGCTCTTTCGCTCCTACAGATTCAGCAATGGGTTCGCGTCGCACGCACGACGATCATCGGTGACCGTTAGCCGAGGTGCCGTTCGGGCCGGGTACAACGGTACTTCGGCCAATGAGAGGCTGCCACGCAATTTGGCGGGAAAGTGGCGTCACCAAGATCACGCCACTTTACCGTTTTTATGGGCACGAGCAGCAGAAAGGCCCCGCTCCAGAGCCGAACAGGCTCCGTTACCACACGAAGCAGGGCCTGTGGCTGGGGTATAAAAGGCCACCAGCAGCTTCATATAGGGGGTCGAAACTATAGTGAAGAGAAGATTTAAAGTGAAAGTCGAAGTGAGTGAAGAAAGTGCCAAAGTTAAGTGAAGTCAACGCGAGTGGTAAATCAGGACTCCCAGGACATCGTGGGAACAGCAAGGACATCGTGGAAACAGCAAGGACACCGTGGGAACAGCAAGGACATCCAGAGGGAATCCTTGCGGATCATCAGCGGCACCGATCAGGACATCGGTGCATATCGGCGGCTTAAGCGACGCCTGCACATCTGAGTAAGTTCACGTAGCCGTGCGCAAGAGAAGTGTTTGTGAGTGAAACGTAGCTAGTGTTGTGCTGTGAACGAGTGGGATAGTAGGAGAGACCTGTATATCTGATCGAAATCCTGGCGTTTCCTGAATCGTCCCGGTGAACTAGCGTGTTTTAGCTCAACACTCTCCCAGCCGGAGTGCGTTGAACCAGCGCTCAGTAGGTGTGCTTCGCTAAAACCAACCAGCGAACCAGCATAAATTTAAGTGACGTGTACATTTCTAACTTATTAAGAGAATATACATTTACGCTATAAAACCTAAATCACAAGTGACTAATTAATATCGCAGGGGCTTCAACAAATAAATTTATTGGCACGAATCCACAGTCAGCTGAAACTAACCCAGCTTAGACTCGGGATAAACCGAAGGTTCGTTACAGTGCATACCACACTTTATAAGTTTGTTAGTGTGAGTGTGCGCAAAATTGCGCTCACTATCTACATATATATTTTTTGTTTGCGCTCTGTAACGGCTGTTTGTTGTTGGACTTGCTCTCAACATATTTATACCTCTCTAGGTTTTTACTTGATCCTACATCACCTAGTCCCAAATCTGTTTCTCCTATTGATGCTGCTGTTGAAACTCGAGCCCCTGCTCCAAATTTGGATACTACTTCTATTGTTGTTCAAACAAAGAGTGACAATAAGTCAGCCACTCCGGGCATCACCTTATCTGTCGTCTCTCCTCGAAAGCAAGTATTTTTATCTAAGCTTTCATCTGACACTACATGTGAGCCATTATCTGCTTTTATTTCTAGCAAGATTTCTGCCAATGTTTTTATATTTTGGAATATTTTACAACCATATAAGATCCTAAATTCTGGCCACCTCATGTAGTTGTGCATGAATTCAAACCTAAGAATCGTAACAAATCGACTCCTGTTTCCTTGAATCTAACTTCGGCGCAATCATCATCATAATAATGTTCATAATAGTGAGATCTTTTCAAGTAATTTCACTATTTATAGACTTGACCGTGCTATGCGTAGAGGGGGTGGGGTGTTAATTGCTGTTAAATCCAGTATCCGATCCGATGTGTTAATCTTTTCGTCCCTTCAGGATGCAGAGATTATAGGGGTTAAATTATTTCTCCCATCTTGCTCATTATTTATCACATGCTCTTACATCTCTCTCTCGTCTGATGCACAAGTTTATGTTCAACATATAACTTGTATTAAAGAAATTTATGAGCATGTAAATGATAGAGACTTGTTTCTTGTGTTGGGTTATTTCAATATTCCGAACACTTCTTGGTCATCAACTTCTAATGCAAATAACTTTATTCCGACAATTGATCACTATCTTTTTGATGAATTGATTACCCTGTCTATGTTTCAGATGAACTCTTTTCAAACCATCTAAATCGCACTCTTGATCTTATGTTTGTTAATCATGATTCGCTCATTAATACCGTGACTCCTTTCAACTCCTTTCTGCTTACCAGAGGATATACATATAGTCGCTGCTATCGTAAATGCAATTTTGTTTTGCTTAATGAATTAATTAATTCAACAGATTGGCCTATTTTAGATGAGTTGGTTGATATTAATTTAGCAGCATCGTTTTTTTATACCACCTTAAACTCTATTATGGATGTTTGTGTCCCTCTCTGTCGTATTTCGCCAGTTTTAAATAAGCCACCTTGGTTTACCAAGTCGATCTTAAGAAACATTAAAACTAAATGTTTTAAAAATTATAAAAAGTCTGGTTCAAGTGTTGACTGGTCTAAATATTCCATTGCCAAGTCAAATTTCAATCTTTCAAATTCTAGTTGTTATGAGAATTATCTTATACGTTGCAAACGTCAGATTTCTCGAGATCCTAAACAATTTTACTCATTTTTAAACTTGAAGCGTAAATCTTCTGGTTTGCCGTCCTCATTTGTCCTTGGTGGGGAAAATACTTGAAATGATCAGAATTCCTCTGATCTATTTGCAGATTTTTTTCAATCCACTTATATCTCTACAGCAACTAATATCCATATTCCCTTCTTGAATATGGGTTACTAAAGTTGTGTGATTAAAGAGTACAGTGTTTCTCTTCAGTCACAATTACTAAAATTGTTTAACTTCTAGATACTTCTGTGTTCCCTTCAATTTGCAAAGAATCATTTAAAAGGTGGAACATCTGATATTTCCAATTATAGAGGTGTAACGAACCTTCGGTTTTATCCCGAGTCTAAGCTGGGCTAGTTTCAGCTCACTGTGGATTCGTGCCAAAAAAAAAATCATCTGTTGGAGCCCCTGCTATATTAATTAGTCACTTGTGATTTATAGTTTATAGCGTAAAGTATATTTTCTTGAATATAAGCTTGTAAATTTACACGTCACTTATTTTATGATTCTATGCTGGTTCGCTTTAGCAAGACACACCGGCTGAGTGCTAGTTCAACGCACTCCGGCTGGGAGAGTGTTGTGCTAAAACGCGCTAGTTTCAGAGGTACGATTCGGAAAACGCCAGGATTTGGGTCTCTGAACTCTGGCGGTTTGCTCGACTATACAGACCTCTTCTACTATTCCACTCGCTCACAGCAAAACAATAGCTTCGTTTCACTCACACCACTTCTCTTACGCACGGCTACGTGAACTTACTCAGATATTCAGGCCTCGCTTAAGCTTACGAGCTGTTAACTCGCTGTTAACAACATCAGCTTCCCTTTTATTTATCGCTGGCAATGCTGTATGCTGGAGTTAATATTTTTTTTTAAGCTCCAATAAAATTAAAGAAAATATATTATTTTTCAGGCTGGGCACCTTTTCTCTATGCCCCTTGACCTGATGGTCTGCCGCTGCCAATGCCCACGCCGGGCGCTGCTGCAAAACTCGCCTTTCGGCTTTGCAACCCCCGGTGACATTGGAGCATGCGCGCACGGCAATTGGCATTTCGACCATTTCGCGCCTGCTGTCCCTCGCCGCTGGAGACGTCTCTCTGCTGGTTTTACTTGCTCCTTCAGCCCTCGAGGATGCTCTTTGGGGCTCTGTAGTCATTTCATGTACTGCTGCTAGGAGATCGGGCCACAGACGTCGTTCGCCCTTCGGCGCTCTCGCTTCGCTGTGTGTGTGCAGCAATTCTTTTCGTGCGGTTTGTTGTTTTTCCGCTTTCGCTTTCTTTAGAAAATGCATAATTTCGGCTGCGCGCGTTATTGTTGCCGAGTGCGCATGCACTGTAGGTGGATGCTGCTTGCACCTGCACTGCTTGTTGTTGTATTGCATTGCGCATGCACTGGCAGCTAAGTTTTAGGTACCGAACTGTACACTGCTTGTTGCCATGCGCGCCCAATTAAACATTTTTCTTCGCTTAGATGAGAAGCAATACACTTCGCTGTGTATTCACTCCCTTTTTTCGAAAAAAAAAAACGAAACAGCTCTATTGCTCACCCGTGTCTCCTCTCCTCTCGGCTTGAGATCCGCCACATGCGCCGTCCTGGCCCGCTTCTCTGCCGCCGACCTGATCCGGCAGATAACTGGGGACACAAAACTGGCCACGGTGTATGGGCCTCCGGCATCAGACAAGTGGCGTACCTTTGCCCACACCTTGTCACCTACGGCCGGCTTCCACTGCCGACTCCGTAGGTTATAATGCCGCGCCTGATCCTGTCCAGCTCGCTCCAGGCCTCGGCGCACTTGATTCATCCTCTGCCCTGCTGCATACGGCTGACCAGTCTTGCAGTCTGACACCGTTTGCAACGCTGCACGTACGCCCGCGCATCCGGATACATACCGGGCCAGTAGTATCGTGCGGCCACCCGAGGAATTGTTTTTCGGCTCCCATGGTGGCCAGCGGCGACTGCATCGTGGCTCTCTTCCAGTAGTTGCTTGCGCCGCTCCGTTGGCACACACAGCTTCCACGCCGCCACACGTTTATGGCCAGCTTGATGCGGACTGTGCCGATATAAGTTTCCAGACTCTTCGCGATAGTCTGGCCAATTTTGTGCCTTGCGCAGATCCTGGCACAGCTTGGTGAGCCAACGACATCCTGTCCCAGCTTGCGTCTCCTTACTAGCGGCCAAACGGCTCTCGCTGCCGTGAGAGTGCATCTGCTACCACATTTCGCCTGTCATTCCTTCACCTCCTTATCCACATGAAGCGGTTCTTGACTATCCGTAGTCACCTCCAGTGGCGTCTTGGGACCCATTTCCATGCTTACAGCAACCATCGATAATTTCGCTTCCAGTTAGTGGCTTGGTTTGGGATCTCTTGGACCAATTTTCAGCGCCAAACCGCCACACTCCAGTGTGGTGCCTATACTAGCCAAGAAATCACAGCCAAGCACCAAATCGTCGATCACTCCTGGCAGGATCAGCATCGGTATGTGGATTTGCTGATTTCCCAGGCTGATCGTCGTCTTCAGCTGCGAGTCAACCTGACTGAAACTGCCGTCCGCCAAGCGTAAGCGCCGCCGTGTGGCGCGCACTCCCACTCCTCTGAACCTCTCGCTGATGAAGCTGCTCGAGTCTCCCGTATCAATCGTTGCCTTCTGCTGTGAGACTCCAGCAGAAGTCCAGTGCCCTGTTGCGGCACGCAAAAGCGCGATGCCCTTCTTGGCCACACATTCGGCAACCCCTGGCTGGATTTGGGATGCGCGTCCTTGGTCCTGATGCGCCTGTCCTCGGCGTAGGAGAAGGCTTCGCCTCATCATCTATGCGACGATACTCCACGTCGCTTTCAGCGTCGTCCATGGCCATCAATCGCGTCCGGCCAGGCCGTGGCTGCTGCCGCAGTCTCTCCCGATCTTTTTCCAGCTGGTCGAACTGCCAGGTGCATCAATTCCACCAGAGTCCGGAATTAATACGGGCGGGCGTAGGCACGCAGATCGGGCGGACTTTTGTTGTAGATGAGCTTCATCTCGCGGTCTGCTCCATAGCGCAGGGGCCGCATGAGAGTCTGCATCTCAACCATGTAGACCTTGAAGCTCTCATCTCTCTCTTCTCATGGAAGCTGCGCACAAACGTTGCCCACGCCGTCCAGTGCCGATTGTTGGCCATATACCACTTTAACGCCATACATTTCAGCAGCTGTGGCATCGCCCTCGGGATCATGTCCAACTCCAAGCCATATGTTTCAGCCGACCACTCCACTTGCTCCAGGAACTCCAAAGGCTTTGTAGTGCCATCAAAGCGGAAGCTCCACTCCCTCACTTGTTTGGATACTCCTGAGCCGTGGTGCCGAACCCTCGTGGCCTTATTTCTGCTTGCGGGGTGTATGTGGCTCCCATCTCACCTTGCCACGTATCCTGCATGTGCAAGCTCTGCCTCCAGATCGTCCTCCGTGACGGTGGCCGTTGCCTCACCCCTGAGTGAGGCACGGCGTGCAGTCGACCCAGCTCGGCGATCCTCAGTGAGTAAGGAATGCTTCCTTCATTCCTCTCAACCCACTCGCCAAACTGCCTCCGCATAACGCCCAGTGTGCCTGACAAGCTCACTCCGAACTCGTCACCATAACGCAGCACTTCATCCTTTTTATTCTCATTCACGAAAGTGAATTAGTGTATTGGTTTTGTGCAATGTCCATCTTGCTGTCCGCCCGTCCGTCCTTCTGTCCGTCTGTCCGTATGAACGCAATCTATTTCGGCGCTATTGAAGCTAGAGACTTGAAATTTGGAACACATACTCGTGTATATCTCCGATTAATAAAGTGTTAATTTTTTCCCGATCCGCCCACTAGGGGCGTTTCCGATATGCCAGAAATCATATTAATTGAAGAGCTAGAAAGCTGAAATTTGGAATATAAATCCGCATCGACCACCCAAGATCACGAGCTATGGAGGATATATCTACGCTCTTTGAGGGCGTGGCAAATCGGATAAAACTGTATCTCCAAAAGTTTTACAGCTAGAGCGCTGAAATGTTTCATGTCAGCTAATGTGATGATTCTATAGAGTCTACAGACAAAAATCGGCAAATCGGACCTGAAGATATAGTGATTTTTAAATTCTGCTATATTTTGGACACTATTGATGCCAGAGACCTACAATTTTGTATATATACTCGGGCTGATCACCCAAGACCAAAAAACTTTGTCGGATATATGTATGTCCGCCCAAAGGGGGCGTGGCAAACCGCAAAAGTTGATATCTGCTAAAGTATAATAGCTAGAAGCTTCAAATTTAGATAGTTAAGATACCAGTAAACTCCTCTATCAATGACCCAAAACTAATTTTTACGCCTTTTTAGGGGCGTGGCATATCGAAAATACCCTGTAATTTTCATATTTTTTGAGGGTAAGCATTCAAACTTTGCAGTTAGGGTACCGTTATCTCGTTCTAAGAACTGTCCAAAAATGAGGTGTCTACGCCCAGTATTTCTACAGTATTAGAGCGAAACTTAACTACTGAATTCTTGATTGGACGTGAATGAGTATTCCGCAGTCGGTAACTCCCGACTGCAACGTTCTTACTTGTTAAATGACCTTCCTAGCTGTATATCTTATTCCACTATATTTATGTATGCGGATGATGTGAAACTTTGCCTTCCGTACTCCAGTGCAAATGGGCGTATTCATCTTCAACATGACCTAAATGCATTCCAACTTTGGTGTGTGGAAAACCAGCTGGACTTAAATTGCTCAAAGTGTATGACAATGACCTTCAGTCGTACCGTTCCTTTAATTGTTGATTATAAAATTAGCAACATTTCCTTACGACGCATTGGTGTGATCTTTGACTGTAAGCTAAATCTTAATCTTCATATTTCTACCACAGTGCGTTTCTTTGCACAGTGCGTTTCATGTTCTTTGTCTTAATTTTAATAAATATTATCACGTATTTACCTTAGAGCTTTCTCCCATGAAAATGGGAAATCAGGGTATAATGGTTTTGTTAAAATGTTTTTTTTTAACAAATACTAACAATTCATTGCGGGATTATACCGATTTAAATCGAACTATTGCGAGATTGTTTTTCTTTTGGTTTATCCGAATCTCTGAAACTAAATAACGATAACTATAGCCCTTGGACGTGGCCGCCACTAGAGTAACAAGGCGTCACGATCGTTAACTGGGGCCCGAGCAGGGACCACTTCGTTTATAAAATTGTGCGGATAAAAAAATAGAAATATAGTGCCACGAGTATTCCCTAAATAAAATATACAAAATTAAATAATACGTGAAATTTTTTTCAGTTGTTGCGCGCAAAACGATCAAATATAAGCGACTAAAAATAAAAAATACGTAAATAAAAAATTAAGATAATAATTATAATTTTAATATGATTAAATAATATGCAATGATACGGAAGTTTTGAAGAATTTTTTTTTTATACCCTGAACCCATTTTCAATGGGAAATCAGGGTATATTGGTTTTGTTGAAATGTATGTAACAGGGAGAAGGAGGCGTGGCAGACCCCACAAAGTATATATATTCTTGATCAGGGTGACGAGCTGAGTTGATTTGGCCATGTCCGTCTGTCCGTCTGTCCGTATGTATGAACGCGTCGATTTCAGAAGATATAAGAGCTAGAGACTTCAAATTTTTTTTAAAATGTCCGTAATTAAGCGCGCCTATCAAGTTTATCATTAAAAATCGATAACTCATCCCGATCTTTTTTTTATCGATAAAAAGCCTTATCGAAAACCAGTTATAATATTATATCTTCTACACCTTTATTGCTAGAGTCTCTAGAGTCTAATGTATGCTTATATGCAATTTATACAATTTCGGTTTTTGTTAAAATTTACCTCCACCCCTAAGTTCACCCCCTCACCCTCACTTTTGTAAAAAGCGTATTTCAAATACTAGAGACTTTTGCTTTGGCAGTTATATGCATATTCATGTTATAATCATAATCTGAAAGTTTCATGAAGATCGTACGTCCATAAAAAAAGTTATTAAACAATTAAATTCTCATAGTAAGCGCACACTGCAGCCCATGCGTGTTTATGCGTGAGTGCTTGTGTGTGTATGTGTTTGTGTATATGTGTGTATGTGTTTGTGCATGTGTATGTATGTGTTTGGGTATGTGTGTGTATGTGAGTGTGTGTATGCGTTTGTGTTTGTATGCGTGTGTGTGTATGTATGCCTTTGTGTGCGTACGTGCGTGTGTGTGTGTGCGTGTTTCTTGTGTAAGCTGAAAGACGCGAAAAATTATTGAAATATCTATTGCTCCAAGGGTTCAGGGGATCTCGTAGTCGAGCAGTCTCGACTAGAGCTTTCTTAGTTGTTTTTAATCTTTTTCGTCGGTATTGCGCGAGTTACATATATCTAGGCACCCGTCGATGTTCCCCCCAAAAGCAGACGCGTCTTGCCTTGTAAGCAAGTACTCGACTATTTTGCAGCGGCGACACTGACAGAGAAACTACCAAGAATTAAAATATAAACAGTTCTTGGAATGCTGTCAGCAGCGACGCAGACAACGAAACGACGGCGGCAAGAGATGCAAAAGCAGAGCTTGCAGTCAGTTCTATTTTTGACAATCAGTCGACTAGTCGAACAAAAACAGAGCTAATCAACTTAAAATAAACAAGTAAGAAAATTCTAGTCGAGAGTGCTCGACTAGATACTACCCTGAACCCAACAAATAAAAATGCTCATTTAGTATGGATGAAATTTCAATTTCGATGTATTTAAAAATATAAATAAAATACCAAACTCATTTAATAAAATATAAAAATATTTTGAAACAATTAAAAAAAGTTAACATCAGTTGCATCGATCGGGATTCGAACCGCAACTTCTCGATCGAGCGTCATGCAGCTAACACACTAGGCCACCTCACTCCTGCTAGTGGTGCTGGCAAAACTCAAATAGATTCACTGCTGCAGCGCCATCTACCAAAACTAAACGAAACTAACTGCTGATGTGATTCTAAGAATCTGCTAGAATAACCAAACTATTAAAAACCCACATAAAGTATAGTTAAGATTTCAATTTCGGTGTATTCAAAAATATAAATAAACTAGCTGGCCCGGCAAACGTTGCATTGCCCTCTATATTATTTCTAGGTAAAAAATTGTTGAAAGCTATGTTGTTCAGGTTGGGATACACTCTGATTAATTTATTAATCGGATTTTCATTCAAGCACCTTGTGGTAAACGACATTCTTCGTTTTTTGGTCAGGTGCAAGAACGAATAATGCGGATGGTTTGCCAACACGTGAGCATGCCACGTAGAATTGAATTCTAGATTGAGGCCACAAATAGTCAATGGCAATGTCATTTTACCACTAAGGCAGCACAAACCGGGCGTTTCACCAGCAAACTTCAATGCGCCACAATGTTGGCAAACAACGTCCATTGGTCCAATGCAAACTAAACGATTCAAGCTGTAATCAATGGTGCAATCATATCGAAACGCTGCTCGATTCAAATCAATCCTTGAACCATTTCTTATTGCCATTTCACGGGCTGCCTCTCTTTGAGAAGCACGAATTAAGGTCCTTCTTTGCTGGGTACTAACGCGGAGCCTTTCTCGGGCGATTTCTCGCTCTTCGTCAGATAATTGACTCGCGCTATTCCGTTGCCTAATTGCATTATGGGTCCGCCGGGAAAGATTAGATCTTCTAGGACGCGACATTTTTATTAATAGTAATACTGCCCTCGCACAAAACCATATAAAACAATCGAGAAATATAAATAATTTACTCAAATTTATGTTTGAGACAAACAAATACCTGAACTTTCGAGATATTTAGCTTTTGTAAAAGTCCAAAAATATAAAAAGCCAAAAATACACTTTTTAAAATTTACCTTTTTTTTTTTTGAATTTCGAATTTTGAATTTTTTATTTATTTTTGATTAGTCAGGTTTAATTCTGTTGATTTTTTTTTTTAATTTTTGCAGATTTTTGATTTGAAACATTTATAAAGTTTAAAAGCCCAAAAATATAAAAAGCCAAAATACACTTTTTAATAATTAACTTTTTTTTTTTTAATTTCAAATTTTGAATTTTTTATTTATTTTTTGAACAGTCAGGTTTTAATCTTTTGATTTTTTTGAATTTTTTCAGATTTTTGATTTGAAATATTTTTCTTTTTGATTTGGAATTTTTTTTTTGTTGATTTTTTTTTGAATAGTCTTTTTTTTTTTTTTTTTTTTTTTTTTTTTTGTTGAATAGTTTTTTTTTTTTTTTTTTTGTTGAATAGTCAGGTCTGCTCGAGGCTGTGCCGTAGACTGACTGACTACATTTGTTTATTTACTTCTATACAGGACCGAAACTGTCACTGTTGTCAAGGCTACTGAGTATAAATGGAAATTTGAATCTTTAGGGAAAAAACCGCGTTTTTCAAACATTCGTCAAATTTTTTCAGTATATTAAAGATCTACTGACCTACTCGTGGCGGAGACAAATCCAACAAATCAAAAACCATGAAAATAGGTCCAGCAGATCTCGAGTTATAAGTGCTTGGACACTTTTACACAACTCTCTTTTATATATATAGATTTACACAAATTTATGTTTGAGACAAACAAATACCTGAACTTTCGAGATATTTAGCTTTTGTAAAAGTCCAAAAATATAAAAAGCCAAAAATACACTTTTTAATAATTAACTTTTTTTTTTTTTAATTTCGAATTTTTAATTTTTTATTTATTTTTGATTAGTCAGGTTTTAATCTTTTGATTTTTTTTTTTAATTTTTTCAGATTTTTGATTTGAAATATTTAGAATGTTTAAAAGTCCAAAAATATAAAAAGCCAAAAATACACTTTTTAATAATTAACTTTTTTTTTTTTTAATTTCGAATTTTAAATTTTTTATTTATTTTTTGAACAGTCAGGTTTTAATCTTTTGATTTTTTTTTTGAATTTTTGCAGATTTTTGATTTGAAATATTTTTCTTTTTGATTAGGAAAAAAATTTTTTTTGTTGAATAGTCTTTTTTTTTTTTGTTGAATAGTCTGGCCTGCTCGAGGCTGTGCCGTAGACTGACTGACTGCATTTGTTTATTTACTTCTACACTATTGTCAAAACTGTCACTGTTACCAAGCCTACTGGGTATAAAAAAAATTTGAACATTTGGGGAAAAAACCGCGTTTTTCAAGTATTCGGCAAATTTTTTCAGTATTTTTAAGACCCTATACTAAACTCGTTGCGGAGACAAATCCAACAAATCAAAAACCATGAAAATTGGTCCAGCAGATCTCGAGTTATAAGTGCTTGGACACTTTTACACAACTCTCTTTTATATATATAGATTTACACAAATTTATGTTTGAGACAAACAAATACCTGAACTTTCGAGATATTTAGCTTTTGTAAAAGTCCAAAAATATAAAAAGCCAAAAATACACTTTTTAATAATTAACTTTTTTTTTTAAATTTCGAATTTTTAATTTTTTATTTATTTTTGATTAGTCAGGTTTTAATCTTTTGATTTTTTTTTTAATTTTTTCAGATTTTTGATTTGAAATATTTAGAATGTTTAAAAGTCCAAAAATATAAAAAGCCAAAAATACACTTTTTAATAATTAACTTTTTTTTTTTTTTAATTTCGAATTTTAAATTTTTTATTTATTTTTTGAACAGTCAGGTTTTAATCTTTTGATTTTTTTTTTGAATTTTTGCAGATTTTTGATTTGAAATATTTTTCTTTTTGATTAGGAAAAAAATTTTTTTTGTTGAATAGTCTTTTTTTTTTTTTGTTGAATAGTCTGGCCTGCTCGAGGCTGTGCCGTAGACTGACTGACTACATTTGTTTATTTACTTCTACACTATTGTCAAAACTGTCACTGTTACCAAGCCTACTGGGTATAAAAAAAATTTGAACATTTGGGGAAAAAACCGCGTTTTTCAAGTATTCGGCAAATTTTTTCAGTATTTTTAAGACCCTATACTAAACTCGTTGCGGAGACAAATCCAACAAATCAAAAACCATGAAAATTGGTCCAGCAGATCTCGAGTTATAAGTGCTTGGACACTTTTACACAACTCTCTTTTATATATATAGATTTTGAAACAATTAAAAAAATTTAACACCAGTGGCACCGATCGGGACTCGAACCGCGACCTTTCGATCGAGCGTCATGCAGCTAACACACTAGACCACCTCACTCCTGCTAGTGGCGCTGGCAAAACTCAAATAGATTCACTGCTGCTGCGCCATCTACCAAAACTAAATGAAACTAACAGCTGATGTGATTCAACGAATGTTTTTGTTGTAGCTGCTGCACGTGCGTTTGTTAATTGGCCAAATATTTGATTTTTTTTTTTATTAATTTTTGACTGAACGGAATTTAATGAAACTTTCAGCATATGATCTACATATTATATTGAATATTTGAGAATTTTAGAAAAAAGAAAAATCATTCACAATTAGCTATAGTGGCATCTGATTTGAACTTGAATGTTTTTACTCGATAAAAACATAACGGGATGATTTATCGAATTTTAAAAGCAAACTCGACGTCCGCGCTGTATATATGGTCATTTAAAAAAAAATTCAAGTCTCTAGCTCTTATATCTTCGGAAATCGACGCGTTCAAACATACGGACAGACGGACAGACGGACGGCCGGACAGACGGACAGACGGACAGACAGACAGACGGACAGGGCCAAATCAACTCAGCTCGTCGCCCTGATCAAGAATATATATACTTTGTGGGGTCTGCCACGCCTCCTTCTGCCTGTTACATACATTTCAACAAAACCATTATACCCTGATTTCCCATTTTCAATGGGTTCAGGGTATAAAAAGTGTGTGGAAAATGTGTACGTAATCTCTATGTTAAGAGATGCGTGGGTTCGACTCCCTTTGCAGACCAAATAAAGAAATAACAAGTAAGAAAGCTCTAGTCGAGACTGCTCGACTACGAGATCCCCTGAACCCTTGGAGCAATAGATATTTCAATAATTTTTCGCGTCTTTCAGCTTACACAAGAAACACGCACACACACACACACACACACACACGCACGTACGCAGATTATGATTATAACATGGATATGCATGTAATTGCCAAAGCACAAGTCTCTAGTATTTGAAATACGCTTTTTACAAAAGTGAGGGTGAGGGGGTGAATCCCATTGAAAATGGGAAATCAGGGTATAATGGTTTTGTTGAAATGTATGTAACAGGCAGAAGGAGGCGTGGCAGACCCCACAAAGTATATATATTCTTGATCAGGGTGACGAGCTGAGTTGATTTGGCCCTGTCCGTCTGTCTGTCTGTCCGTCTGTCCGTCTGTCCGTATGTTTGAACGCGTCGATTTCAGAAGATATAAGAGCTAGAGACTTCAAATTTTTTGTAAAATGCTCGTAATTACAGCGCGGATATCGAGTTTATCATTAAAAATCGATAAGTCATCCCGATCTTTTTTTATCGATAAAAACCTTATCGAAAACCAGTTTTAAAATTATATCTTCTACACCTTTATTGCTAGAGTCTCCAAATTTTGTATATATGCCTATATGCAATTTATACAATTTTGGTTTTTGTTAAAATTTACCTTCACCTCTAAATTCACCCCCTCACCCTCACTTTTGTAAAAAGCGTATTTCAAATACTAGAGACTTGTGCTTTGGCAATTAAATGCATATCTATGTTATTATCATAATCTGAAAGTTTCATGAAGATCGTTATTAAACAATTAAGTTCTCATAGTAAGCGCACACTGCAGCCCATGCGTGTTTATGCGTGGGTGCTTGTGTGGGTATGTGTTTGTGTATGTGTTTGTGTATGTGTGTGTGTATGTGAGTGTGTGTATGTGAGTGTGTGTATGTGTTTGTGTCTGTATGCGTGTGTGTGTATATATGCCTGTGTGTGCGTACGTGCGTGTGTGCGTGTGTGTGTGTGTGTTTCTTGTGTAAGCTGAAAGACGCGAAAAATGATTGAAATAGCTAACACTCCAAGGGTTCAGGGGATCTCGTAGTCGAGCAGTCTCGACTAGAGCTTTCTTACTTGTTTTTCTTTTCCTTCTTTGAAATAAAAATAAAAATTGAACATGACGACATTAAGATACAATATGACACTATAAACAAGTAAAAAAGCTCTAGTCGAGACTGCTCGACTACGAGATCCCCTGAACCCTTGGAGCAATAGATATTTCAATAATTTTTCGCGTCTTTCAGCTTACATAAGAAACACGTCACGAACTGCGAACTGCGACACACATACACTCACACATGCATACACACACAAACGCACACACAGGCACACATACACACACACGCATAGAGACACACATACACACACACATAGACACACACATACACAAACACATACACACACAAGCACCCACGCATAAACACGCATGGGCTGCAGTGTGCGCTTACTATGAGAACTTAATTGTTTAATAACTTTTTTTATGGACGTACGATCTTTATGAGACTTTTAGATTATGATTATAACATGAATATACATACAATTGCCAAAGCACAAGTCTCTAGTATTTGAAATACGCTTTTTACAAAAGTGAGGGTGAGGGGGTGAATTTAGAGGTGGGGGGTAAATTTTAACAAAAACCGAAATTGTATAAATTGCATATAAGCATACATTAAAAATTTGGAGACTCTAGCAATAAAGGTGTAGAAGATATAATTTTATAACTGGGTTTCGATAAGGTTTTTTATCGATAAAAAAAAGATCGGGATGAGTTATCGATTTTTAATGATAAACTTGATATGCGCGCTGTAAATACGGACATTTAAAAAAAAATTTGAAGTCTCTAGCTCTTATATCTTCTGAAATCGACGCGTTCATACATACGGACAGACGGACAGACGGACAGACGGACGGACGGACAGACGGACAGACAGACGGACAGGGCCAAATCAACTCAGCTCGTCGCCCTGATCAAGAATATATATACTTTGTGGGGTCTGCCACGCCTCCTTCTGCCTGTTACATACATTTCAACAAAACCATTATACCCTGATTTCCCATTGAAAATGGGTTCCGGGTATAAAAATACCCTATAAATTTACCCTATTAAAAAAAAAAAATAAATAAATAAAGATAAATACGATCAACCAAATAAAGGAAAAATGAAAAATTAGTTTTTTTTCTGTTTCTCTTAATTGCAACATTTATTTAATAGTTTACTAATTAAAGTTTTTATCCCCGACAGATTAAAGAAGTCAGCATACTCATACGCACAGTAGCGCACACACATTGAGAACACCAACTAACATTTATTCTGGATTAAAGAAGTCAGCACATTCATACGCACACTAACGCACACATATTGAGAACATCAACTAACATTTATTCTGAGTAAGTGATACATTGCCCTCCGTACTTTTCTATTTAAAAAATAATAATAAACAAGTAAAAAAGCTCTAGTCGAGACTGCTCGACTACGAGATCCCCTGAACCCTTGGAGCAATAGATATTTCAATAATTTTTCGCGTCTTTCAGCTTACAGAAGAAACACGCACACACACACACACACACAGGCACGTACGCACACACAGGCACACATACACACACACACGCATACAGACACACATACACACACACACACGCATACACACACAACCGCATACGCACACACACATACACACACACATACACAAACACATACACACACAAGCACCCACGCATAAACACGCATGGGCTGCAGTGTACGCTTACTATGAGAACTTAATTGTTTAATAACTTTTTTTGTGGACGTACGATCTTCATGAAACTTTTAGATTATGATTATAACATAAATATGCATGTAATTGCCAAAGCACAAGTCTCTAGTATTTGAAATACGCTTTTTACAAAAGTGAGGGTGAGGGGGTGAATTTAGAGGTGGGGGGTTAATTTTGACAAAAACCGAAATTGTATAAATTGCATGTAAGCATACATTAAAAATTTGGAGACTCTAGCAATAAAGGTGTAGAAGATATAATTTTATAACTGGTTTTCGATAAGGTTTTTTATCGATAAAAAAAGATCGGGATGAGTTATCGATTTTTAATGATAAACTTGATATGCGCGCTGTAATTACGGACATTTTAAAAAAAATTTGAAGTCTCTAGCTCTTATATCTTCTGAAATCGACGCGTTCATACATACGGACAGACGGACAGACGGACAGGGCCAAATCAACTCAGCTCGTCACCCTGATCAAGAATATATATACTTTGTGGGGTCTGCCACGCCTCCTTCTCCCTGTTACATACATTTCAACAAAACCATTATACCCTGATTTCCCATTGAAAATGGGTTCAGGGTATAAAAAGAATTTAAATAATATATGAAACATATTTAATTAACATCTGTGGAAGACCGTTTGCTTGAAGCTTATATTATTGAACTACTGCCATTGTTTTATTGTCTTCATTGTCGCTTTTTCACAGAAGTAGTAAAAACTAAAAAAAAAATGTCTGTGTCCGAGCGAGAATTGTCCGAAATGAGGGAATCCATAGAAAGATTTGAGGCAACCTTATCGTTGGTATCGAACCAAAATGCCTCGCAAAGGGAAGAATTGAAAGAGGCTCTTGCCAAAATCAATTCTTTGGAACGTGACCTTGCTCAGGAACGCGAGTCTCGCAATCCTACGGTTGAAGAGCCGCGACCCTTAACTCGCCCCGCAATGCCTTCGATTTAGCAGAGTGTAATCAAATACCCGAATGCGTGAAAGATTTAAAAATTTTTGAAGGAAATGTCTCCGAGTTTGAGTCTTGGGTTAATAGGGTCGATGGTATCTTGACCGATTACGAGATAATTCGAGACAAACCTCAGTATAGGGCGATAATAACGTACATCAAGCAAAAGGTAAGAGGCCCTGCAAACATAGCCCTTACTTCTTATGGGGTACCTGATGACGACTGGCCGGAAATGAAACGCGTATTAGGATGCATTATGCTGACAAGCGTGATTTGAGTACGTTAGAATTCCAGTTGGAAAGGATGTTTCAAGGCACGACAAGTGTCGATGTCTTCTTCAATAGAATCAATAGCCACTTCTCCTTGATAATGGGAAAACTGAGAAATAGCTCTTACTCAGTGGAGGTGTCATCAGCTTTAATAGATATTTACAAAAAGAAAGCGCTAGATATGTTCATAGGTGGCTTAAATGGTACATAGGCCGAAAGACCTACCCGAAGCATACTCATTGTGTAATGAGTTACAAAATGTTTGTATGAGGGCTGGCCCCACGTTTGTATCTAGGAATGTTTTTCCCGGAAATCCACGCCCGGTGAATCCGGTACCGAACCATTCGACATTTCGCCCTCCGCGACCTCTATTGAATTCTAACGATGGCAAATTTACGATGCCACAACAGGGGTACACTAATAATAACGCCTCTTCTCGGCCACCATTCACACCAAGATATGGAGTAAAGCCGGCGAGACCCGCCCTGAAAATGGAATCAAACCAGTCAGGACACTCTCAAAGGTCGAATATGTCCTCATCAGGTAATTTTAAAAGAGCTCCCAGTGGTAACTCTAATCCGTTCAGAAAATCTCAGAGATTTTATCATATGGAGGGCCCTAGCGATGCATCACACTTGCCTAGTAATGAGGAAATTTTAGAAGAGGGGGGCCATGCGAATATGACGACGTCTTATGAGACGCCCAACCAAGTAGTCGAAGCTAGTCTGGCCGGACACTCATCACAGGAAGATGAGTCGGACCACGCTGGAGAGCAATTAGTGCAGCTAGACGAGAGCAAGTAAATTTTATGACAAACGCCTCTCTAGCGTACCGAACTTAGAGTACGGTACGAGTGACGGGGCTGGGCTTCAGTTCCTAATAGACACTGGAGCTAATAAGAATTTTATTTGCCCCAGAGTAGCCGCAGGGTGTACTGATTTGGCAAGACCATTTTTGGTACAGTCCGCTGCAGGCAGTATCTTAATAAAACAGCAGCTAACTGGCTCATTCTTCGAATCAGTGGGCAATAGTACCCCCCTCGCTTTTTATGTGCTTCCTGGTTTAGAGTCGTTTGACGGAATTATCGGAGACGATAGTCTGAGACAGTTAAATGCAATCATAGACAGGAAGCGTGATCTTCTCACGATAGAACCAGGAGTGAGAATTCCACTGTTAGCTAGAAAATCAAAATCGGTGCACATTCTACTCGATGCACGCATTCAG
Source organism: Drosophila arizonae (assembly GCF_054131065.1). Taxonomy (NCBI): domain Eukaryota; kingdom Metazoa; phylum Arthropoda; class Insecta; order Diptera; family Drosophilidae; genus Drosophila; species Drosophila arizonae. Next base: position 33,784,221 of record NC_142922.1, read on the forward strand.
AAGAAGTGAGGAAGGCACTCGACCTTTTGCTCGAAGAATTCGCGGACGTTTTTCAGCCTCTCGCACCAGGTCGCGTAGTTAAGACGGCAGTGAGAGCTGAAATTCGTACTTAAGAGCCTATTTATTCCAAGATTTACCCTTACCCAGCCCATATGAGGGAAGAAGTAGAGAGACAGATCAAAGAGTTAGAAAAAGAAGGTATAATTCGGCCATCTAAGAGCCCCTATAATTCTGCAATTTGGGTGGTTCCTAAGAAACCTAAGCCTAACGGAGAAAAACAGTATCGCATGGTGGTTGATTTCAAACGCCTTAATGCGGTAACTATACCAGACACGTATCCCATACCTGACATTACTTCAACTTTGGCTAGTCTTGGCACAGCAAAGTATTTTACGACACTTGACCTGACTTCAGGGTTCCACCAGGTGCTAATGAAAGAAACTGACATGCCAAAGACAGCATTCTCGACTTTAAACGGCAAGTATGAATTCACTCGATTGCCTTTCGGCCTACGGAACGCCCCCGCCATATTTCAGCGCATGATCGACGATGTGCTTAGACTATTCATTGGTAAAATATGCTACGTTTATGTAGACGATATAATTGTCTTCAGCGATAGCTTTGAAAACCACTGGGAACATTTGCGGCAGATTTTCAAAACGCTTCGTGAAGTGGATTTGAAAGTTAACCTTGAGAAGACGTATTTCTTGTCTACTCAGGTCGAGTTCTTGGGCTACATCATAGCCTCCGATGGCATAAGACCGGATGTCAAGAAAGTGGAAGCTATTAAGAAATTAGCACCACCTACTAATGTCAAGGAGCTAAAGAGCTTCCTTGGCATGACTTCCTATTATAGGAAGTTCATTCAAGATTATGCAAAAATCGCGAAGCTTCTTACCAACTTGACAAGAGGTGAGGGCGCGGGAGACAAAGCTTCACTATCGAAGAAAGTTTCCATTGAACTAGACGAGTCCTGTTTGAAGGCGTTCGAAGAATTAAAAACTCTCCTTTCATCTTGCGAAGTACTGGCCTTCCCTGATTTTCACAAGCCCTTCTATTTGACTACCGATGCGTCCAGGTATGCACTGGGAGCGGTTCTATCCCAAATTCAAGACGGAAAAGACAGACCAATAGCCTACATATCCAGGTCCTTGAATAAAACTGAAGAGAGCTATGCCGCCAACGAAAAACAAATGCTGGCGATCATTTGGGCTTTGAACAATTTTCGCTCGTACCTTTACGGTGCTGGTTGCATCAAGATCTTCACAGACCACCAACCCCTTACGTATTCTTTAGGGAATTGTAATTACAACGCGAAGTTAAAAAGGTGGAAAGCTCGTATCGAAGAATACAATTGTGAGTTACTCTACAAGTCAGGAAAGTCCAACGTCGTGGCATATGCGCTTTCACGCCTTCCACCAATTAAATTCTCTCGATACAGATTCTCACGCCGTTGGTGTTTCACGCGCGGATTCAGATTCTGTGGCTACCGTGCATAGTGCTCTTCAAGACGCGACGGACCTCGTTCCGCATGTGGAAGCACCAATTAATGTCTTTAGAAATATAGATAGTTTTTGACCCCGAGGCGAGAATGTATTCTCTCGAGACGCCATTCCCCGGCTATACTAGGCACACTATCCTTTTAACAAATGACATGACACAATCTCTAACCACCAAACTGGGGAAATACTTACGCCCAATAATTATAAATGGGGTAAAAATTCCTGATGCTTATTTGCAATCTTTCCAAGAGCGCTACCGGGATTCATTCTCTCTTTTCAAGACAAGAATAGCACAGAAGCTCGTGGAAGATATTACAGACGAAAACAAGATATTAGCGACAATTGAGCGAAAACATTCTCGAGCTCATAGAAACCCAAGAAAGGTTAGGCTACAACTTCTAGACAGCTGTTACTTTTTAAAAATGGCTAGTCGTATTAGGGCTTTCACGGCCGCGTGTGAGATCTGTAAATACCAAAAATATGATCGGCACCCCAATAAACTATTTCTACAGCCAACACCAATTCCGACTCGTCCATGTGAAATACTACACATAGATATTTTCATACTAGAGGGTAAAAAATACCTCAGTTGTATTGATAAATTTTCCAAGTATGCCAAACTATTCCCAATAGAGTCGAAATCAGCGCTACACTTGCGCGAAGAATTTATCAAGGCTTTACATTACTTTACTGCGCCAAAGACAATGGTATCCGATAATGAGCGAGGTTTACTCTGCCCTACGGTTTTGAATTTTCTCAAAGCTTTGGGTATTGAGGTCTACCACGCACCTTCACAAAAGAGTGAAGTGAACGGCCAAGTTGAAAGGTTTCATTCCAAATTCTTAGAAATATACCGTTGCCTCAGGCAGGAATATCCGACCTGCACGGTCGATGAACTTGTCACGATTTCGGTCGATAGATACAAAAATTCTATTCACTCTGTTACACTGAGGAAACCCACGGATATCTTCTTCAACCGTGGTACGACTTTAGATTTGGAAAAGATGTTAGAATTAAAACAAAAGGAGCATAAGGATATTTGTTACAGCGTAAACAACAGATCTCGAATGATAACAAAAACAAGAATAGGACAACACCGGATACTTATCAACCGGGACAAGAGGTGTTCATAAAGAATAGACAGATTAAAAGTAAAGACAAGAAGCGATTCAGTAAGGAAATAGTCGAACAGGACAAAAAGGTCACAATAAAGACGAGATCAGGCAAGGTTCTTCATAAATCACACGTAAAAAAGTGAAGATGCGGGTTTCATAGCAAAAAGTTTTCCACATGTCTTAAGTTTGATAAATGATACTTCCTTTGCTATGCCAAGCGGAGGACTTCGTGTCCTGTATCATCACGCTCACACGAAAACACACACAAAAGTTAATAAAACTTACACAATGTTAGTTTTTTCAATCCCATATAGACTTAAGTAAAAATTGTTAGTATTAAGAAGAAAATTGTATTACTAACACACTGCATATCACCAGCACCCCATTAACTTAATTAATATACCTAATATCAAATATGGCGGACCACTAGCGACGTTGACACAGAGCAGGGATGGAGAGTGGATAGATATTTCAACCTGATCCACATGGTAATACTGGATGAAATTGTAGCGAGCATCGAGGCGATGAGAAATGAAGCACGAGAACTAAACGCAGGGCAAATCCGAGTCTTGACGTTGTATTAGCCAGAACCACACGCCGCCAAACGCCTGCAACAATCACCGCGATCACCGGTGCACCGGTGACACGGAACCTCGTATTGCACAGGCAAATGACATCACTCCGGTCACCCAGAAGGCTGTCTGATCTGCAGGACGCAGATACTTAAGGGGGGAGGAGTTAATAGAGCTGGAAAATACATCGATTGTACTATCGATACATCGATGTTTTTGTATTTTTGAAATACATCGATGTTCGCTTGCTACTATCGATATTTTTCATTCACACATTAAGGATCAGCCAGAGGCTAAAAGTGCTATACAGTTTTTGAAAGAACGTTTCCCTGCACGCCTTTTCTCGTATGAGTCTCGCACCATACCGAGAATTGCAACAATGATAGATCCTCGTTTCAAAAAAGAAGGGTTTTTGTCTGTCTCAAATGCTGAACAGGCTTCAAAAGCCCTTGAAGATGAGCTGTCGCTGGAAATGTCCAAAGCAACGCGAATTTCTCAACCAACTCCAACAACACCAGAGCCGGTACGGTTTTCGTTTATGAAGAATAAGCTACAAAGCAAAGTGTCGACCTCAAAGAGTAGTGCCATAATCATCTTGAGGCAGCATTTGGAAAATTCTATTGCACCAGAGGAATGCAATCCACTGGAATATTGGAAGGTAAGATGAAATTTGTTGATAAACTACTAAAATTCAAAATTAAAAAAAATAATTTTAAGGGCTGTCCCACCGATTCAAACGCCATGAAAAATATGGCTAGGAAATTTTTGTGTGTTCCGGCGTCATCGTGCGAGTCGGAACGGACTTTTAGTAAAGCTGGGCAAATTATATCCGATCGCCGCTGTTCTTTGAAATCCAGGATAGTAAATAAATTATTGTTCCTTAATAAAAACATGAAACTTATGGATCTCAAATAGACTTAATTATTATGTATTATGTATCCTAAATGCTTTAAATGAAATGAAAGTACTGTTTTTGTTATTAATTAGACGATAAGTTGAATATAAATGAAGTTTATAAATAAATCAAAAATGTTTATTATTAATTTTATTAAGCTCTGTATCCTGAAAGAATATAAACAATTTCACACCAAGCAACAATTTTGAATATTCCGCGCAAACATCGAAAACATCGATGTAACATCGATGTTTTCTTCAAAAAACATCGGAAACATCGATGGCGACAAACATCGATGATTTTCCAGCTCTAGGAGTTAACACCAGTCAATGCATAGCACTTCCTCTTCTCCCCTACCATCAACTTGGCGCCATTGCTTCCCAACATGTCTCGGCAGCGGCCAGCGGCCGTCGACCTGGAAAACGAAAAGGAAGAGAAGCCGCCGCATGACGAAGGGCAGTCGGTGGCTGGCAGCTGAACTCGACAAGACGATACTTTTAACAAATACTAACAATTCATTGCGAGATTATAACGATTTAAATCGAACTATTCCGAGATTGTTATACCCTGAACCCATTTTCAATGGGAAATCAGGGTATAATGGTTTTGTTGAAATGTATGTAACAGGGAGAAGGAGGCGTGGCAGACCCCACAAAGTATATATATTCTTGATCAGGGCGACGAGCTGAGTTGATTTGGCCCTGTCCGTCTGTCTGTCTGTCTGTCTGTCCGTCTGTCCGTCTGTTCGTATGTATGAACGCGTCGATTTCAGAAGATATAAGAGCTAGAGACTTCAATTTCTTTTTTAAATGTCCGTAATTACAGCGCGCCTATCAAGTTTATCATTAAAAATCAATAACCCATCCCGATCTTATTTTATCGATAAAAAACCTTATTGAAAACCAGTTATAAAATTATATCTTCTACGCCTTTATTGCTAGAGTGTCCAAATTTTTAATGTATGCTTATATGCAATTTATACAATTTCGGTTTTTGTAAAAATTTACCCCCCACCTCTAAATTCACCCCCTCACCCTCACTTTTGTAAAAAGCGTATTTCAAATACTAGAGACTTGTGCTTTGGCAATTACATGCATATCCATGTTATAATCATAATCTAAAAGTTTCATGAAGATCGTACGTCCACAAAAAAAGTTATTAAGCAATTAAGTTCTCATAGTAAGCGCTCACTGACGTCCATGCGGTGTTTATGCTTGTGTGTGTATATGTATGTAAATGTTTGTGTATGTGTGTGTATGTGTTTGTGTATGTGTGTGTATGTGTGTGTGTGTATGCGTGTGTGTATGTGTGTCTGTATGCGTGTGTGTGTATGTATACCTGTGTGTGCGTACGTGCGTGTGTGTGTGTGTGTGTGTGTGTGTGTGCGTGTTTCTTGTGTAAGCTGAAAGACGCGAAAAATTATTGAAATATCTATTGCTCCAAGGGTTCAGGGGATCTCGTAGTCGAGCAGTCTCGACTAGGGCTTTCTTACTTGTTTTTCTTTTGGTTTATCCGAATCTGGGAAACTAAATAACGATAACGATAACGTGGCCACACTCTTTCGTTCGGTCTGCAATACACTGGCACACAAAAGTAATGCCCATGTGAAAACTTCTGAACTCTGTCTATGGTTAGTGACTGTGTGTTCTATAGCTTCAATCGATAAGTGATTAAGTTTGCATAAGCACAGTGTAATTACATGCTTGCCGTTATTCTTCGTTGCCATTGCACTCATTCGCCTCGGCTGCGATACGAGCGCGTCTATAATAGTCGTACCGGTGTGCAACAATTCATACGCGCGCATTATTTGAGTACCATAATATGATTATGTGACAGTTTATTAAAGTTGCAAGTGCTACGCTCCACAAATAAGACTTATTCCAAGTTTTGTGTCTGCGCTAGAGCATACATTTACTTTACTCTTGTAATCGCGCTCGCACCAACAACTTTTAGCTCTATCGTGTTACTCTTGTGCTGTACTCGTCATAGCGAATTTAGATGCTAGTCCAGTTGCTCACGAAGATCGCGTGCGGTTTTATAAGCTCAAGGGACAGTCGGTGTTTGAATGCGTAAAAAAACTACAATCCAAGGTTGATTCAGATGCTCTTGCCGATCACAGTGACAGCACTTTAAATGTTCTACTGCAGCATATCGACAAGCTAAGCCACTCCTTTAGAAAGGCCCATGAAAGTCTAGAGGAGCTCGACTTTACTGAAGTGTCCAGCGATTTGCGCACTGACTTTGATGATTTAATAATTGTCATGCAGTCAACAATAATGTCCGAAGTTCAAAGTCGTACTGCTCAAGTGCATCATAGTTCCATGTTTAGTCGTCATTCGTCAAGTAAGCCGATGAATTCTTGCAGTAAGGTTGCTACCAGCAGATCAGCATTTCTCGTAACCGTCCACAGTACGCACAGTTGCAGTTTTTGTAATGATCTTGAGCACACAATCTACAAATGCCCAAGATTCACAAACTTATCTCCTAGTCTTCGCCTGAATGAAGTCCGAAAGGCTGGTTTATGTTTAAATTGTCTCAAGGGCGGTCATCAGTCACGACAATATGGTTTGCGCAGTTGTCGGGTCTGTGGAGTCAAGCATCATACGCTTCTTCATGTCGGCCACTCCAACACATCGTAGGCTGCAATGCCGCCCCATCAACAATCTTCAACATCAAGATACAGATTATCCCTCAGCCCTCAGCACCAGCCACTACTCTTTTATCCAAGGATCGGCACAGCGATGTTGTGCTCCTAGCTACCGCAGTGGTTCTGGCAAGAAATCGGTTTGCCGAACTTGTTCCTTGTCGTGCACTTTTAGATTCAGGCTCTCAACTACATCTTATTACAGCCAGATTTGCGAATCTCCTACAACTTAAGAGAACAAAATCGGTTGCATCTGTATGCGGCGTAGGCGACTCCAATGTTGCCATGGCTCTGGTAGCTACAAATATAACTGGCAGGCAGCCCAGTTCTAATGTAAATACGAGCAATTGGAGCATACCGCAAAATATTGTACTGGCAGATCCAGCTTTCTATAGGCCGCAACGAGTAAATCTGCTTATCGGAGCTAGCCTGTTTTATGATTTGCTCTGTGTGGTACAAATCAAGTTGATGCCTGGACTTCAATTGTAACAGAAGACTTGTCTTGGTTGGGTTGTATCAGGTGGCGAGGCTCACAACCACAAATTCGTGCTAATAGCTTCAAAGGCGCCTTTGGATCCTATTATAGAATCCAGTGCTGATATCAAATTGGACAGTCTCGTTCGTCGCTTTTGGGAAGTTGAGCGCTGCAGCGATTTCATTGTAAAAACAAGTAAGAGAGCTCTAGTCGAGACTGCACGACTACGAGATCCCCTGAACCCTTGGAGCAATAGATATTTCAATAATTTTTCGCGTCTTTCAAGTTACACAAGAAACACGCACACACACACACATGCACGTACGCACACACAGGCATACAGACACACATACACACACACACATACACACACACATACACAAACACATACACACACAAGTACCCACGCATAAACACGCATGGGCTGCAGTATGCGCTTACTATGAGAATTTAATTGTTTAATAACTTTTTTTATGGACGTACGATCTTCAGATTATGATTATAACATGAATATGCATGTAATTGCCAAAGCACAAGTCTCTAGTATTTGAAATACGCTTTTTACAAAAGTGAGGGTGAGGGGGTGAATTTAGAGGTGGGGGGTAAATTTTAACAAAAACCGAAATTGTATAAATTGCATATAAGCATACATTAAAAATTTGGAGACTCTAGCAATAAAGGTGTAGAAGATATAATTTTATAACTAGTTTTCGATAAGGTTTTTTATCGATAAAAAAAGATCGGGATGAGTTATCGATTTTTAATGATAAACTTGATATGCGCGCTGTAATTACGGACATTTTAAAAAAATTTTGAAGTCTCTAGCTCTTAAATCTTCTGAAATCGACACGTTCATACATACGGACAGACAGACTGACAGGGCCAAATCAACTCAGCTCGTCGCCCTGATCAAGAATATATATACTTTGTGGGGTCTGCCACGCCTCCTTTTGCCTGTTACATACATTTCAACAAAACCATTATACCCTGATTTCCCATTGAAAATGGGTTCAGGGTATAATCAGCAAGGAAGACTCAGACTGCGGAGCGCATTTTGCGAGGCATTAGAATCGATTGGCTAGTCTGTTTAGCTTAGTTGCGAGCTTCTTGGAGATTCTTATGAGCAAGCGCGACATCGGTTTCTCAATTTGGAGAACAAATTTAGTCGTTTGCCGCATATAAAGTCTCAATACTCAGCATTTCTGAAAGAGTATCTTGAACACATGTCACGCGTTCCTCTAAATTCATTTCATCTACGCAGATATTTTCTTCCTCATCACTCCGTTCTGAAGGAAGACAGCACAACCACCAAGCTTCGCGTCGTCTTTGACGGATCAGCATTTACCACAACTGTTGAATGACATTCTAATGTCAGGTCCCGTCATTCAGCCGGATTTGGTCGACATATTATCGCGCTTCCGATCTTATCCAGTTGCACTCACCGGCGATATTTGCAAAATGTATCGTTGCGTGAAGGTACCTGAGCCGGACAGATATCTGCAATGCATTTTATGGAGGAGTTCGCCAGATGATGAGTTGGAAGTTTTCAGGCTTGATACGGTAACATACGGAACAAAACCAGCGTCATTTTGTCTGTGCGCGCCATGCATCAGCTTGCCGTAGATGAAAAGAACGCATTCCCAGTCGCGTGGAGGAAATTTAGTCGAAGAAGCAAGACTTATTATGCAAGAGACAGTTGGAATCTTGGCATGTAAGAAGTTTAAATTGAGAAAGTGGTGTTCAAGCCATCACATGGTACTGGACGGCGTAACAGACTGCGACAAGGAATCGCTCATTAGGTTCAATAATGGCTGCGACATTACAAAGGCACTTAGCCTTGCATGGGATCCAGCATCTGATCAATTTTTTTCATATCTAGCCCTGAATTCAGCCTCTAAGCTCTCCAGGCGCTCTGTTGTCTCGTCTATTGCTCGTTTTTACGATCCCCTCGGCCTGGTCCGCTGCAAGGTGGCCTATTTGCCCACCTTAGAGAGGAGGTTGAATTTTGAATCATATTTTTTTAAAGTAGTGAATAAGTTGAATAATCTGAAGTGAAGCAGTATTTCGGTTACAGTAGAGAGGAGTTTGGATTCGGAATTATATTTTAGTTTGTAGTAAATAAGCGGAAACGATTGAACTATGTTTTCTTATATTTGAAAGTGACGCAATTGAAGTCGTCGAGTTATATTTTTTGTTCATAGGTACTGAGTTGAGTTATGAAGTCATATTTTGGTAGAGAGTAAGTTAGGCAATAAGCAGAATAAGCAAATCGGACCTGAAGATATAGTGATTTTTCGAATTCGGCTATATTTTTGACACTATTGATGCTAGAGACCTGAAATTTGGTATATATACGCGGGTTGACCACCACGTCCAACGAGCTATGGTAGATATATGTCCGACCATAGGGGGCGTGGCAGCCGCAAAAGTTTATATCTCCTACAGTTTAAGGGCTAGAAGCTTCAAATGGATAGTTTAGTTACTGGTAGCCTCCTCTATCGGCGCCCCAAAAATAGTTTTTACGCCTCTTTAGGGGCGTGGCATATCGAAAAACACCCTATATTTTTCACATTTTTTGAGCATAAGAATTCAAATTTTGCATTTAGGTTACCGGTTGCTCGTTCAAAGAACTGGCCAAAAATGAGGAGTCTACGGCCACTAGGGGCGTGGCAATCGGCATTTATAGTGCCTATATTGCGGCATTTATATGCGTCAGCCATCTTTTTATGTATTTATACACATAAATAGGCTTAATAGGCTTAATAGGCATTGATAGCACGGAAGGAAACATTTTTATAAAATTAATAAAATATAAAAAAGCTAAAATAACAAAAAAAAATTGCAATTTACAAAAACGAGTTCGCACCCAAGCCGAATAGCATGTTCATGTCAAAATATATTAAATAAAGATCGCCGGCGCTTCAGCCTACAGCACCACCGCGTCGTTTCGATCAACAACAGTTAAAACAAGTAATAAAACTCTAGTCGAGAGTGCTCGACTAGATACTACCCTGAACCCAACAAATAACAAGTAAGAAAGCTCTAGTCGAGTCTGCTCGACTACGAGATCCCCTGAACCCTTGGAGCAATAGATATTTCAATAACTTTTCGCGTCTTTCAGCTTACACAAGAAACACGCACACACACACACACACGCACGTACGCACACACAGGCATACATACACACACACGCATACAGACACACATACACACACACACACACGCATACACACACAAACGCATACACATACACATACACACACACATACATACATATACACACACAAGCATAAACACGCATGGGCGGCAGTGAGCGCTTACTATGACAACTTAATTGCTTAATAACTTTTTTTGTGGACGTACGATCCTCACGAAACTTTCAGATTATGATTATAACATGGATATGCATGTAATTGCCAAAGCACAAGTCTCTAGTATTTGAAATACGCTTTTTACAAAAGTGAGGATGAGGGGGTGAATTTAAGGGTGGGGGGTAAATTTTAATAAAAACCGAAATTGTATAAATTGCATATAAGCATACATTAAAAATTTGGAGACTCTAGCAATAAAGGTGTAGAAGATATAATTTTATAACTGGTTTTCGATAAGGTTTTTTATCGATAAAAAAAGATCGGAATGAGTTATCGATTTTTAATGATAAACTTGATATGCGCGCTGTAATTACGGACATTTGAAAAAAAATTTGAAGTCTCTAGCTCTTATATCTTCTGAAATCGACGCGTTCATACATACGGACAGACGGACAGACGGACAGACGGACAGACAGACGGACAGGGCCAAATCAACTCAGCTCGTCACCCTGATCAAGAATATATATACTTTGTGGGGTCTGCCACGCCTCCTTCTCCCTGTTACATACATTTCAACAAAACCATTATACCCTGATTTCCCATTGAAAATGGGTTCAGGGTATAAAAATGCCCATTTAGTATGGCTGAAATTTTAATTTCGATGTATTAAAAATATAAACAAGTAAGAAAGCTCTAGTCGAGACTGCTCGACTACGAGATCCCCTGAACCCTCGGAGCAATAGATATTTCAATAATTTTTCGCGTCTTTCAGCTTACACAAGAAACACGCACACACACACACACATGCACGTACGCACACACAGGCATACATACACACACACGCATACAGACACAAACACATACACACACTCACATACACACACTCACATACACAAACACATACACACACAAGCACCCACGCATAAACACGCATGGGCTGCAGTATGCGCTTACTATGAGAACTTAATTGTTTAATAACTTTTTTTATGGACGTACGATCTTCATGAAACTTTCAGATTATGATTATAACATGAATATGCATGTAATTGCCAAAGCACAAGTCTCTAGTATTTGAAATACGCTTCTTACAAAAGTGAGGGTGAGGGGGTGAATTTAGAGGTGGGGGGTTAATTTTAACAAAAACCGAAATTGTATAAATTGCATATAAGCATACATTAAAAATTTGGAGACTCTAGCAATAAAGGTGTAGAAGATATAATTTTATAACTGGTTTTCGATAAGGTTTTTTATCGATAAAAAAAGATCGGGATGAGTTATCGAATTTTAATGATAAACTTGATATGCGCGCTGTAATTACGGACATTTTAAAAAAAATTTGAAGTCTCTAGCTCTTATATCTTCTGAAATCGACGCGTTCATACATACGGACAGACGGACAGACGGACAGACGGACAGACGGACGGACGGACAGACGGACAGACGGACAGACAGACGGACAGGGCCAAATCAACTCAGCTCGTCGCCCTGATCAAGAATATATATACTTTGTGGGGTCTGCCACGCCTCCTTCTGCCTGTTACATACATTTCAACAAAACCATTATACCCTGATTTCCCATTGAAAATGGGTTCAGGGTATAATAAAATACCAAACTCATTTAATAAAATATAAAATTTTTTTGTAACACTTAAAACAGTTAACCTCAGTTGCATCGATCGGGATTCGAACCGCAACTTCTCGGTCGAGCGTCATGCATCTAACACACTCCTGGTAGTGGCGCTAGCAAAACTCAAATAGATTCACTGCTGCAGCGCCATCTACCAAAACTAAACGAAACTAACTGCTGATGTGATTCTAAGAATCTGCTAGAATAACCAAACTATTAAAAACGCACATAAAGTATGGTTAAAATTTCAATTTCGGTGCATTTAAAAATATAAATTAAATAGAAAACTCATTTATGAAAATATAAAAATATTTTGAAACAAAAAAAAAAATTAACATCAGTTGCATCGATCGGGATTCGAACCGCGACTTCTCGATCGAGCGTCATGCAGCTAACACACAACGCCACCTCCCTTCTGCTAGTGGCGCTGGCAAAACTCAAATAGATTCACTGCTGCTGCGCCATCTACCAAAACTAAACGAAACTAACAGCTAATGTGATTCAACGAATGTTTCTAGAAGAAGTTTGAATGTATGTGGGCACACGCATACGATGCTGTTGTAGCTGCTACACGTGCGTTTGTTAATTGGACAAATATTTGATTATTATACCCTGAACCCATTTTCAATTGGAAATCAGGGTATAATGGTTTTGTTGAAATGTATGTAACAGGGAGAAGGAGGCGTGGCAGACCCCACAAAGTATATATATTCTTGATCAGGGTGACGAGCTGAGTTGATTTGGCCCTGTCCGCCTGTCTGTCCGTCTGTCCGTATGTATGAACGTGTCGATTTCAGAAGATTTAAGAGCTAGAGACTTCAAAATTTTTTTAAAATGTCCGTAATTACAGCGCGCATATCAAGTTTATCATTAAAAATCGATAACTCATCCCGATCTTTTTTTATCGATAAAAAACCTTATCGAAAACCAGTAATAAAATTATATCTTCTACACCTTTATTGCTAGAGTCTCCAAATTTTTAATGTATGCTTATATGCAATTTATACAATTTCGGTTTTTGTTAAAATTAACCCCCCCCCACCCTTAAATTCACCCCCTCACCATCACTTTTGTAAAACGCGTATTTCAAATACTAGAGACTTGTGCTTTGGCAATTACATGCATATCCATGGTTTAATCATAATCTAAAAGTTTCATGAAGATCGTACGTCCACAAAAAAAGTTATTAAACAATTAAGTTCTCATAGTAAGCGCTCACTGCCGCCCATGCGTGTTTATGCTTGTGTGTGTATATGTATGTAAATGTTTGTGTATGTGTGTGTATGTGTTTGTGTATGTGTGTGTGTATATGTCTGTGTGTATGCGTGTGTGTGTGCATGTGTGTCTGTATGCGTGTGTGTGTATGTATGCCTGTGTGTGCGTACGTGCGTGTGTGTGTGCGTGTTTCTTGTGTAAGCTGAAAGACGCGAAAAGTTATTGAAATATCTATTGCTCCAAGGGTTCAGGGGATCTCGTAGTCGAGCAGTCTCGACTAGAGCTTTCTTACTTGTTTTTTATTAATTTTTGACTAAACGGAATTTAATGAAACTTTCAGCATATGATCTACATATTATATTGAATATTTGAGAAATTAAAAAAAAAGAAAAATCATTCACAATTAGCTATATTGGCATCTGACTTGAACTTGAATGTTTTTACTCGAGAAAAACATAACGGGATGATTTATCGAATTTTAAAAGCAAACTCGACGTCCGCGCTGTATATACGGTCATTTTAAAAAAAAATTGAAGTCTCGAGCTCTTATATCTTCAGAAATCGACGCGTTCAAACATACGGACAGACGGACAGACAGACAGACGGACAGGGCCAAATCAACAAAAACTGATTTCCCATTTTCAATGGGTTCAGGGTATAAAAATTTCAAGTCTCGAGCTCTTATATCTTCTAAGATCGACGCGTGCAAACATACGGACAGACGGGCGGACGGACAGACGAACAGAGCTAAATCAACAAAAACTGATTTCCCATTTTCAATGGGTTCAGGGTATAAAAATTTCAAGTCTCGAGCTCTTATATCTTCTAAGATCGAAGCGTGCAAACATACGGACAGACGGGCGGACAGAGGTAAATCGACTCAGCTCGTCGCCCTGATCAAGAATATATACTTTATGGGGTCTGCCACGCCTCCTTCTGTGTGTCCGGACGTGTCCGGTCTATGTGTTCTCTGGTTAGTGATTTGGCCTAAGATTATTTATGATTGCATCTATCGAATCTAGATATTGATAATCTAGATAATAATCTATCTGGAAGATTTCTTTTTATTATTATTATATTTTATTATATTATTATATTTCATAGCATTGGAATCATGTTGATTATATTCTTTGCTTATCTGCAATATAGTATGATTTTTGGCTGGAAATAGTTATTGATATGAAATTTTGCATCCCCTCGTGCGGTCGAGCGTCAATAACACGACTGGATTATCGGACGAATCTGGCTGTCGATTCAAATCATGATTCATCTTTCGACCTTGTCGGGGGCGCCTGGGTAGGGGGTACCTTGAACCCATTAAAGTATTCAAGTAATTCAAGAAAACCAATTCCTGTAAGATTAAGGTTGGAAAATATTATCTATTTAAGGTAATGTTATCGAACCCCCAATGAAATACATATGTTATGTAAAGGAAACAATATACAACTATTTTATTAATTTATGATATTTATAGTTTTAGCATATATATCATATATCAAATTGTGCCGAACCCCAAAACATATATGTATGTATGTATATAAACAGCAATGCATTTTTCAAAATCTTTTCATAAATATTTTGCCTAATGATAATAATGATTCGTACTTTTTTGAAACATTGTTCCTGGCTCTTCATCGATATTAACAAATTCATTAGTTATCGAAACCATTGCTTCCGAATTCGCAATTGTTTTCGAAACTTTGCTCAAGTAGTCACTCCTATATGAACTTTCATCAATATTTTGATTTTGTCTTTTACTATGGTGGCGACTACATAAGTTAAAGCATGTTTTTTGAGTTATTTCATTATTTTCTATTTTGTTTTCTGACTCAATAACTGTATTATTGCAAGATTGATAGCAATTATCACAAGAGTCTTTATTATTAGCGCAGTCTGATTGATTTGAATTTGGTGAGGATGAAGGTTCATATTTGCGGGGCCTACCCCGAGATAAATGGCGTCTTTTAATGAACTCGTTATCATCAACCATCCAAAAAGAGCCGAAGTCATCTTCGTAACGTACAAAACATTTATGTAGTGACAAATTCGTTCGAATAGCATTCTATAGTTCCATGCAATTATATTATTGTAAAATTAACAAATATAAGAAGATATTAATTTGAAATGAATAAAGTATTGGTACATTCATTAATTATGGAATAAAATGTTTATATTTTTCTCCATAGCTATAGTATTTTGCAATAGGATAAATAGGTTGAATTTATTAAAGCATAAGACAAGCATTCACATACTTTTTAACTGAATCGTTTGGACAAGAAGCCATGTAAGTAAGTGTCGCAATGAGTAAGCTAAGTAAAAACGAACTCTCCGACTGTATTCCAACGTTAAAATAAGGATATATTAACTCAGCTGAGGGCCTGTATTCCTAATTTTGTAATTAATTAATTAATCCATAGCCAATCAAATAAAGGTTGTATTAAGTCGCATAGGATAAATAAATAAAATATTAATGATAAAGTAATTTCACTGACCATAGAGCTCATAGACCGGACACGCAGTGTAAAGCCTTTTGTACAGTTTTTAGACTCATTCACGAAGTGAAAGAGTATATTGGTTTTGTGCAATGTCCGTCTTGCTGTCCGTCCGTCTGTCCGTATGAACGCAATCTATTTCGGCGCTATTGAAGCTAGAGACTTGAAATTTGGAACACATACTCGTGTATATCTCCGATTTATAAAGTGTTAAAATTTTCCCGATCCGCCCAATAGGAGCGTGCAAATCGGAAAATGCATTTTCCGATATACCAGAAACCATGTTTATTGAAGAGCTAGAAAACTGAAATTTGGTATGTAGGTCCGCGTCGACCACCGAAGATCACGAGCTATGGAGGATATATCCCCGCCCATTGGGGGCGTGGCAAATCGGACAAAACTGTATCTAATAAAGTTAAAAACCTAGAATGCTGAAATTAACGTAAGCTGATGTTTTAATTCTATAAAGATGGGTGAAAAAATTATATATCTACGCCTACTAGGGGCGTGGCAAATCGGACCTGAATATGTAGTGATTTTTCGAATTCGGCTATATTTTTGACACTATTGATGCTAAAGACCTAAATTTTATATATATACGCGGGTTGATCACCCAAGTCCAACGAGCTATGGTAGATATATGTCCGCCCATTGGGGCGTGGCAAACCGCAAAAGTTTATATCTCCTACAGTTTAAGAGCTAGAAGCTTCAAATTTGGACAGTTAAGTTACTGGTAGCCTCCTCTATCGACGCCCCAAAAATTATTTTTACGCCTTATTAGGGGCGTGGCATATCGAAAAATACCCTGTAATTTTCACATTTTTTGAGCGTAAGAATTAAAATTTTGCAATTAAGTTACCGTTTGCTCGTTCAAATAACTGGCCAAAAATGAAAGTCTACGGCCACTAGGGGCGTGGCAATCGGCATTTATGTGCGGCATTTATATGCGTCAGCCATCTAATTACGTATTTGAACACATAAATGGGCTTAATAGGCATTAACAGCACGGAAGGACAATCAATCGCCGCGAGATTCTTAGAATATGCTACAGTACGCATTTATGTGTACATATGTACATACACACATACAAATGAGCGCGTGTATAAGGCTGGAATGCTTGATGCAATGCGTGGAGACTTACAAATATACATATACTATGTATGTATTTGCTTATATGTATTTGAGGGCTATTTAAGAAGAAACAAATTTAAACTTATAAAATTATTCGACTAAGAAAAAGAAGAGTATTAAGTGCCATTCATTCAAGCTCGCACCTTCCCAATAAAATACCTATTTTATAAAAAAATGTCCGTAATTACAGCGCGCATATCAAGTTTATCATTAAAATTCGATAACTCATCCCGATCTTTTTTTATCGATAAAAAACCTTATCGAAAACCAGTTATAAAATTATATCTTCTACACCTTTATTGCTAGAGTCTCCAAATTTTTAATGTATGCTTATATGCAATTTATACAATTTCGGTTTTTGTTAAAATTAACCCCCCACCCTTAAATTCACCCCCTCACCCTCACTTTTGTAAAAAGCGTATTTCAAATACTAGAGACTTGTGCTTTGGAAATTACATGCATATCCATGTTATAATCATAATCTAAAAGTTTCATGAAGATCGTACGTCCACAAAAAAAGTTATTAAACAATTAAGTTCTCATAGTAAGCGCTCACTGCCGCCCATGCGTGTTTATGCTTGTGTGTGTATATGTATGTAAATGTTTGTGTATGTGTGTGTATGTGTTTGTGTATGTGTGTGTGTATGTGTGTGTGTGTATGCGTTTGTGTGTGTATGCGTGTGTGTGTGCATGTGTGTCTGTATGCGTGTGTGTGTATGTATGCCTGTGTGTGCGTACGTGCGCGTGTGTGTGCGTGTTTCTTGTGTATGGGGAATTTTGCCGTTTTTCGGGTATTTAGTCATTTTTGCGAAGTATGAAAATTTATCATTTTTTTATGTTAACATCTTAATAAAACTCCAAACTTTAAGGTACTGTACTCAAAATATTGAATAACAGTCCACTGTTAAGCCTAACAGCTGTTAAAGTCAGCTGTTATCTTCGAAAAGCATTTGCCTTCAGCTTACAATTTGTGGTAGCCGATTTTCAAATCATCGTTATTCAATGACCAGACATTATTTTTGAGAAATTTAAAAAGGATATGAATTTTTAGGGCTTCTACTATGCGTTGGCTTAAAAACCAATTGATGTTTGAACTTATTTTATTCATTTATTGTATAAATAGCAAATGTTGTCAAATTTCATTTCTTGTAAATAAAATTAAACTTTGCAAAGACATATAAAACAGCCACAAGGGCGCATAAGTATAATTCCAATTGCATGTTATAGAGTAATCAATTGGGATCTTAGTGCCTTTGTCTCAATGTGCACTTTTGTGCACAACCGGCACAAATCAATTTTTAGCAGGTGACTATGAGCTGACCTGTGTGATATTTGGCTCAATGAAAAAGGCAACTATAACCAAGAAATAGTAATTTAGATTTTTTTTAAGGCGAAACTAAATAAGACTAATATTGATTCAACTTATTAATGATATTAAAAAAGCAAAAGCCGCTTTTTTGCCAAAATATAAATGCCAAATGAAAGAAATGCAGCAGGAACAAAAACTAGCTGAGAACTATGAATGACTGCCTATGACAGCAAATGTTTATAAAATAATTGTTCATTTGAGGCAAAGCGCTCACTGCCGCCCATGCGTGTTTATGCTTGTGTGTGTATATGTATGTAAATGTTTGTGTATGTGTGTGTATGTGTTTGTGTATGTGTGTGTGTATGTGTGTGTGTGTATGCGTTTGTGTGTGTATGCGTGTGTGTGTGCATGTGTGTCTGTATGCGTGTGTGTGTATGTATGCCTGTGTGTCCGTACGTGGGCGTGTGTGTGCGTGTTTCTTGTGTAAGCTGAAAGACGCGAAAAGTTATTGAAATATCTATTGCTCCAAGGGTTCAGGGGATCTCGTAGTCGAGCAGTCTCGAGAAAAACATAACGGGATGATTTATCGAATTTTAAAAGCAAACTCGACGTCCGCGCTGTATATACGGTCATTTTAAAAAAAAATTGAAGTCTCGAGCTCTTATATCTTCTAAGATCGACGCGTGCAAACATACGGACAGACGGGCGGACGGACAGACGAACAGAGCTAAATCAACAAAAACTGATTTCCCATTTTCAATGGGTTCAGGGTATAAAAATTTCAAGTCTCGAGCTCTTATATCTTCTAAGATCGAAGCGTGCAAACATACGGACAGACGGGCGGACAGAGGTAAATCGACTCAGCTCGTCGCCCTGATCAAGAATATATACTTTATGGGGTCTGCCACGCCTCCTTCTGTGTGTCCGGACGTGTCCGGTCTATGTGTTCTCTGGTTAGTGATTTGGCCTAAGATTATTTATGATTGCATCTATCGAATCTAGATATTGATAATCTAGATAATAATCTATCTGGAAGATTTCTTTTTATTATTATTATATTTTATTATATTATTATATTTCATAGCATTGGAATCATGTTGATTATATTCTTTGCTTATCTGCAATAAAGTATGATTTTTGGCTGGAAATAGTTATTGATATGAAATTTTGCATCCCCTCGTGCGGTCGAGCGTCAATAACACGACTGGATTATCGGACGAATCTGGCTGTCGATTCAAATCATGATTCATCTTTCGACCTTGTCGGGGGCGCCTGGGTAGGGGGTACCTTGAACCCATTAAAGTATTCAAGTAATTCAAGAAAACCAATTCCTGTAAGATTAAGGTTGGAAAATATTATCTATTTAAGGTAATGTTATCGAACCCCCAATGAAATACATATGTTATGTAAAGGAAACAATATACAACTATTTTATTAATTTATGATATTTATAGTTTTAGCATATATATCATATATCAAATTGTGCCGAACCCCAAAACATATATGTATGTATGTATATAAACAGCAATGCATTTTTCAAAATCTTTTCATAAATATTTTGCCTAATGATAATAATGATTCGTACTTTTTTGAAACATTGTTCCTGGCTCTTCATCGATATTAACAAATTCATTAGTTATCGAAACCATTGCTTCCGAATTCGCAATTGTTTTCGAAACTTTGCTCAAGTAGTCACTCCTATATGAACTTTCATCAATATTTTGATTTTGTCTTTTACTATGGTGGCGACTACATAAGTTAAAGCATGTTTTTTGAGTTATTTCATTATTTTCTATTTTGTTTTCTGACTCAATAACTGTATTATTGCAAGATTGATAGCAATTATCACAAGAGTCTTTATTATTAGCGCAGTCTGATTGATTTGAATTTGGTGAGGATGAAGGTTCATATTTGCGGGGCCTACCCCGAGATAAATGGCGTCTTTTAATGAACTCGTTATCATCAACCATCCAAAAAGAGCCGAAGTCATCTTCGTAACGTACAAAACATTTATGTAGTGACAAATTCGTTCGAATAGCATTCTATAGTTCCATGCAATTATATTATTGTAAAATTAACAAATATAAGAAGATATTAATTTGAAATGAATAAAGTATTGGTACATTCATTAATTATGGAATAAAATGTTTATATTTTTCTCCATAGCTATAGTATTTTGCAATAGGATAAATAGGTTGAATTTATTAAAGCATAAGACAAGCATTCACATACTTTTTAACTGAATCGTTTGGACAAGAAGCCATGTAAGTAAGTGTCGCAATGAGTAAGCTAAGTAAAAACGAACTCTCCGACTGTATTCCAACGTTAAAATAAGGATATATTAACTCAGCTGAGGGCCTGTATTCCTAATTTTGTAATTAATTAATTAATCCATAGCCAATCAAATAAAGGTTGTATTAAGTCGCATAGGATAAATAAATAAAATATTAATGATAAAGTAATTTCACTGACCATAGAGCTCATAGACCGGACACGCAGTGTAAAGCCTTTTGTACAGTTTTTAGACTCATTCACGAAGTGAAAGAGTATATTGGTTTTGTGCAATGTCCGTCTTGCTGTCCGTCCGTCTGTCCGTATGAACGCAATCTATTTCGGCGCTATTGAAGCTAGAGACTTGAAATTTGGAACACATACTCGTGTATATCTCCGATTTATAAAGTGTTAAAATTTTCCCGATCCGCCCAATAGGAGCGTGCAAATCGGAAAATGCATTTTCCGATATACCAGAAACCATGTTTATTGAAGAGCTAGAAAACTGAAATTTGGTATGTAGGTCCGCGTCGACCACCGAAGATCACGAGCTATGGAGGATATATCCCCGCCCATTGGGGGCGTGGCAAATCGGACAAAACTGTATCTAATAAAGTTAAAAACCTAGAATGCTGAAATTAACGTAAGCTGATGTTTTAATTCTATAAAGATGGGGCGTGGCAAATCGGACCTGAATATATAGTGATTTTTCGAATTCGGCTATATTTTTGACACTATTGATGCTAAAGACCTAAATTTTATATATATACGCGGGTTGATCACCCAAGTCCAACGAGCTATGGTAGATATATGTCCGCCCATTGGGGCGTGGCAAACCGCAAAAGTTTATATCTCCTACAGTTTAAGAGCTAGAAGCTTCAAATTTGGACAGTTAAGTTACTGGTAGCCTCCTCTATCGACGCCCCAAAAATTATTTTTACGCCTTATTAGGGGCGTGGCATATCGAAAAATACCCTGTAATTTTCACATTTTTTGAGCGTAAGAATTAAAATTTTGCAATTAAGTTACCGTTTGCTCGTTCAAATAACTGGCCAAAAATGAAAGTCTACGGCCACTAGGGGCGTGGCAATCGGCATTTATGTGCGGCATTTACATATATGCGTCAGCCATCTAATTACGTATTTGAACACATAAATGGGCTTAATAGGCATTAACAGCACGGAAGGACAATCAATCGCCGCGAGATTCTTAGAATATGCTACAGTACGCATTTATGTGTACATATGTACATACACACATACAAATGAGCGCGTGTATAAGGCTGGAATGCTTGATGCAATGCGTGGAGACTTACAAATATACATATACTATGTATGTATTTGCTTATATGTATTTGAGGGCTATTTAAGAAGAAACAAATTTAAACTTATAAAATTATTCGACTAAGAAAAAGAAGAGTATTAAGTGCCATTCATTCAAGCTCGCACCTTCCCAATAAAATACCTATTTTATAAAAAAATGTCCGTAATTACAGCGCGCATATCAAGTTTATCATTAAAATTCGATAACTCATCCCGATCTTTTTTTATCGATAAAAAACCTTATCGAAAACCAGTTATAAAATTATATCTTCTACACCTTTATTGCTAGAGTCTCCAAATTTTTAATGTATGCTTATATGCAATTTATACAATTTCGGTTTTTGTTAAAATTAACCCCCCACCCTTAAATTCACCCCCTCACCCTCACTTTTGTAAAAAGCGTATTTCAAATACTAGAGACTTGTGCTTTGGAAATTACATGCATATCCATGTTATAATCATAATCTAAAAGTTTCATGAAGATCGTACGTCCACAAAAAAAGTTATTAAACAATTAAGTTCTCATAGTAAGCGCTCACTGCCGCCCATGCGTGTTTATGCTTGTGTGTGTATATGTATGTAAATGTTTGTGTATGTGTGTGTATGTGTTTGTGTATGTGTGTGTGTATGTGTGTGTGTGTATGCGTTTGTGTGTGTATGCGTGTGTGTGTGCATGTGTGTCTGTATGCGTGTGTGTGTATGTATGCCTGTGTGTGCGTACGTGCGCGTGTGTGTGCGTGTTTCTTGTGCACTATGGGGAATTTTGCCGTTTTTCGGGTATTTAGTCATTTTTGCGAAGTATGAAAATTTATCATTTTTTTATGTTAACATCTTAATAAAACTCCAAACTTTAAGGTACTGTACTCAAAATATTGAATAACAGTCCACTGTTAAGCCTAACAGCTGTTAAAGTCAGCTGTTATCTTCGAAAAGCATTTGCCTTCAGCTTACAATTTGTGGTAGCCGATTTTCAAATCATCGTTATTCAATGACCAGACATTATTTTTGAGAAATTTAAAAAGGATATGAATTTTTAGGGCTTCTACTATGCGTTGGCTTAAAAACCAATTGATGTTTGAACTTATTTTATTCATTTATTGTATAAATAGCAAATGTTGTCAAATTTCATTTCTTGTAAATAAAATTAAACTTTGCAAAGACATATAAAACAGCCACAAGGGCGCATAAGTATAATTCCAATTGCATGTTATAGAGTAATCAATTCGGATCTTAGTGCCTTTGTCTCAATGTGCACTTTTGTGCACAACCGGCACAAATCAATTTTTAGCAGGTGACTATGAGCTGACCTGTGTGATATTTGGCTCAATGAAAAAGGCAACTATAACCAAGAAATAGTAATTTAGATTTTTTTTAAGGCGAAACTAAATAAGACTAATATTGATTCAACTTATTAATGATATTAAAAAAGCAAAAGCCGCTTTTTTGCCAAAATATAAATGCCAAATGAAAGAAATGCAGCAGGAACAAAAACTAGCTGAGAACTATGAATGACTGCCTATGACAGCAAATGTTTATAAAATAATTGTTCATTTGAGGCAAAGCGCTCACTGCCGCCCATGCGTGTTTATGCTTGTGTGTGTATATGTATGTAAATGTTTGTGTATGTGTGTGTATGTGTTTGTGTATGTGTGTGTGTATGTGTGTGTGTGTATGCGTTTGTGTGTGTATGCGTGTGTGTGTGCATGTGTGTCTGTATGCGTGTGTGTGTATGTATGCCTGTGTGTGCGTACGTGGGCGTGTGTGTGCGTGTTTCTTGTGTAAGCTGAAAGACGCGAAAAGTTATTGAAATATCTATTGCTCCAAGGGTTCAGGGGATCTCGTAGTCGAGCAGTCTCGAGAAAAACATAACGGGATGATTTATCGAATTTTAAAAGCAAACTCGACGTCCGCGCTGTATATACGGTCATTTAAAAAAAAAAATTGAAGTCTCGAGCTCTTATATCTTCTAAGATCGACGCGTGCAAACATACGGACAGACGGGCGGACGGACAGACGAACAGAGCTAAATCAACAAAAACTGATTTCCCATTTTCAATGGGTTCAGGGTATAAAAATTTCAAGTCTCGAGCTCTTATATCTTCTAAGATCGAAGCGTGCAAACATACGGACAGACGGGCGGACAGAGGTAAATCGACTCAGCTCGTCGCCCTGATCAAGAATATATACTTTATGGGGTCTGCCACGCCTCCTTCTGTGTGTCCGGACGTGTCCGGTCTATGTGTTCTCTGGTTAGTGATTTGGCCTAAGATTATTTATGATTGCATCTATCGAATCTAGATATTGATAATCTAGATAATAATCTATCTGGAAGATTTCTTTTTATTATTATTATTATTATTATTATTATATTTCATAGCATTGGAATCATGTTGATTATATTCTTTGCTTATCTGCAATATAGTATGATTTTTGGCTGGAAATAGTTATTGATATGAAATTTTGCATCCCCTCGTGCGGTCGAGCGTCAATAACACGACTGGATTATCGGACGAATCTGGCTGTCGATTCAAATCATGATTCATCTTTCGACCTTGTCGGGGGCGCCTGGGTAGGGGGTACCTTGAACCCATTAAAGTATTCAAGTAATTCAAGAAAACCAATTCCTGTAAGATTAAGGTTGGAAAATATTATCTATTTAAGGTAATGTTATCGAACCCCCAATGAAATACATATGTTATGTAAAGGAAACAATATACAACTATTTTATTAATTTATGATATTTATAGTTTTAGCATATATATCATATATCAAATTGTGCCGAACCCCAAAACATATATGTATGTATGTATATAAACAGCAATGCGTTTTTCAAAATCTTTTCATAAATATTTTGCCTAATGATAATAATGATTCGTACTTTTTTGAAACATTGTTCCTGGCTCTTCATCGATATTAACAAATTCATTAGTTATCGAAACCATTGCTTCCGAATTCGCAATTGTTTTCGAAACTTTGCTCAAGTAGTCACTCCTATATGAACTTTCATCAATATTTTGATTTTGTCTTTTACTATGGTGGCGACTACATAAGTTAAAGCATGTTTTTTGAGTTATTTCATTATTTTCTATTTTGTTTTCTGACTCAATAACTGTATTATTGCAAGATTGATAGCAATTATCACAAGAGTCTTTATTATTAGCGCAGTCTGATTGATTTGAATTTGGTGAGGATGAAGGTTCATATTTGCGGGGCCTACCCCGAGATAAATGGCGTCTTTTAATGAACTCATTATCATCAACCATCCAAAAAGAGCCGAAGTCATCTTCGTAACGTACAAAACATTTATGTAGTGACAAATTCGTTCGAATAGCATTCTATAGTTCCATGCAATTATATTATTGTAAAATTAACAAATATAAGAAGATATTAATTTGAAATGAATAAAGTATTGGTACATTCATTAATTATGGAATAAAATGTTTATATTTTTCTCCATAGCTATAGTATTTTGCAATAGGATAAATAGGTTGAATTTATTAAAGCATAAGACAAGCATTCACATACTTTTTAACTGAATCGTTTGGACAAGAAGCCATGTAAGTAAGTGTCGCAATGAGTAAGCTAAGTAAAAACGAACTCTCCGACTGTATTCCAACGTTAAAATAAGGATATATTAACTCCCCTCAGCTGAGTTGTATTCCTAATTTTGTAATTAATTAATTAATCCATAGCCAATCAAATAAAGGTTGTATTAAGTCGCATAGGATAAATAAATAAAATATTAATGATAAAGTAATTTCACTGACCATAGAGCTCATAGACCGGACACGCAGTGTAAAGCCTTTTGTACAGTTTTTAGACTCATTCACGAAGTGAAAGAGTATATTGGTTTTGTGCAATGTCCGTCTTGCTGTCCGTCCGTCTGTCCGTATGAACGCAATCTATTTCGGCGCTATTGAAGCTAGAGACTTGAAATTTGGAACACATACTCGTGTATATCTCCGATTTATAAAGTGTTAAAATTTTCCCGATCCGCCCAATAGGAGCGTGCAAATCGGAAAATGCATTTTCCGATATACCAGAAACCATGTTTATTGAAGAGCTAGAAAACTGAAATTTGGTATGTAGGTCCGCGTCGACCACCGAAGATCACGAGCTATGGAGGATATATCCCCGCCCATTGGGGGCGTGGCAAATCGGACAAAACTGTATCTAATAAAGTTAAAAACCTAGAATGCTGAAATTAACGTAAGCTGATGTTTTAATTCTATAAAGATGGGTGAAAAAATTATATATCTACGCCTACTAGGGGCGTGGCAAATCGGACCTGAATATATAGTGATTTTTCGAATTCGGCTATATTTTTGACACTATCGGGTTGATCACCCAAGTCCAACGAGCTATGGTAGATATATGTCCGCCCATTGGGGCGTGGCAAACCGCAAAAGTTTATATCTCCTACAGTTTAAGAGCTAGAAGCTTCAAATTTGGACAGTTAAGTTACTGGTAGCCTCCTCTATCGACGCCCCAAAAATTATTTTTACGCCTTATTAGGGGCGTGGCATATCGAAAAATACCCTGTAATTTTCACATTTTTTGAGCGTAAGAATTAAAATTTTGCAATTAAGTTACCGTTTGCTCGTTCAAATAACTGGCCAAAAATGAAAGTCTACGGCCACTAGGGGCGTGGCAATCGGCATTTATGTGCGGCATTTATATGCGTCAGCCATCTAATTACGTATTTGAACACATAAATGGGCTTAATAGGCATTAACAGCACGGAAGGACAATCAATCGCCGCGAGATTCTTAGAATATGCTACAGTACGCATTTATGTGTACATATGTACATACACACATACAAATGAGCGCGTGTATAAGGCTGGAATGCTTGATGCAATGCGTGGAGACTTACAAATATACATATACTATGTATGTATTTGCTTATATGTATTTGAGGGCTATTTAAGAAGAAACAAATTTAAACTTATAAAATTATTCGACTAAGTAAAAGAAGAGTATTAAGTGCCATTCATTCAAGCTCGCACCTTCCCAATAAAATACCTATTTTATAAAAAAACACTATACAAAAACAAAAAAACAAGTAAGAACGTTGCAGTCGGGCGTTACCGACTGCGGAATACTCATTCACATCCCATCAACAATTTAGCAGCTAAATTTAGCTTTAATACTGTAGAAAATACACCTCATTTTTGGTCAGTTCTTAGTATGTAATAACGGTACCCTAACTGCAAAGTTTGAATACTTACCCTCGAAAAATGTGAAAATTATAGGGTATTTTTCGATATGCCACGCACCTAAAGAGGTGTACAAATTATTTTTGGGTCATCGAGGAGGTTACTGGTAACTTAACTATCTAAATTTGAAGCTTCTAGCTATTATACTTTAGGAGATATCAGCTTTTGCGGTTTGCCACGCCCCCTGTTGGCGGACATATATAGGACAAAACTTTTTGGTCTTGGGTGATTAACCCGAGTATATATACAAAATTTGAGGTCTCTTGCATCAATAGTGTCCAAAATATAGCAGAATTTAAAAAATCACTACATCTTCAGGTCCGATTTGCCACGCCCCTAATGAGCGTAGACTTATAATTTTGTCTTTAGACTTTATAGAATCATAACATTAGCTGACGAGCGAAATTTCAGCGATCTAGCTGTAAAACTTTTGAAGTTACAGTTTTATCCGATTTGCCACCCCCTTAATGGGCGGAGATATATCCGCTATAGCTCGTGATCTAGGGTGGTCGACGCGGACGTACATACTAAATTTCAGCTTTCTAGCTCTTCAACTAACATGATTTATGGCATATCGGAAAATGCATTATCCGATTTGTCGCGCCCCTAGGAAAATTTTAACACTTTGTAAATCGGAGATATACACGAGTATGTGTTCCAAATTTCAAGTCTATAGCTTCAACAGCGCCGAAATAGATTGCGTTCATACGGACAGACGGACAGAAGGACGGACGGACAGCAAGACGGACATTGCACAAAACCAATATTCACTTTCGTGAATGAGGATAAAAATTGAGGCTCAAAAGAAGCCCAAAGGAGAGAGGCAAAAAGACACATAAGTTATTTTATTTACGGCAAATTGAGCATAGAAGCATTTGAGAGAGCAGAGAGAGAGAGAGAGAGAGCAAGACAAAAACTTGAGCATAGAGACATCTTTTGTTCAAAAATCGACCATCTCGGTCGAGCACATGAAGCGAAATGATTGTCCTTTTTTTCGTAGCTCGAACATAAAGAGAACCGAGCAAATAAGAAATTATCTGGGGCTTTAATGCTAAAAAAAAAAAACAGTCGGTCGATACCGATTGCAGAATCCTCATTCACAGCCCAAACGCTGTTAACCAGAGTATATAGTGCAATTTTCAAGTCTAGTGCGCAACAAAAAATAGGGCATGATCCCACTAAAATTCGAAAATTATTGATAGCTATTGCTATGATCATTGCACCATTGCATTCATAGCGCCAGGATAATATTCTTTATTGATGGCTTGGCCCTCCGGTAAGAATTCCGAATATACAACACCACGAATTCTTCAGTTGAAGAAGTCAAAGGACGTCCTGAACGTGGTAAATCGTTCACTTCTTCTCGCCCCTCTTTGAACGATTTATACCTAAAGTAAGCTTGAGTTGTTTACATGGGTGTATCACCAAATGTTTTTTTTTATACCCTGAACCCATTGAAAATGGGAAATCAGGGTATAATGGTTTTGTGAAAAGTATGTAACGGGCAGAAGGAGGCGTGGCAGACCCCACAAAGTATATATATTCTTGATCGGCGCGACGAGCTGAGTCGATATAGCCCTGTCCGTCTGCCCGTCCGTCCGTCCGTCTGTCCGTCCGTCCGTATGAGTGCGTCGATCTCAGAAGTTAGCAAATTGCAGGGCTATATCGGACTATATCTCATTCACGAAAGTGAATTAGTATATTGGTTTTGTGCAATGTCCTTCTTGCTGTCCGTCCGTCCTTCTGTCCGTCTGTCCGTATGAACGCAATCTATTTCGGCGCTATTGAAGCTAGAGACTTGAAATTTGGAACACATACTCGTGTATATCTCCGATTTATAAAGTGTTAAAATTTTCCCGATGCGTGGAAAATGCATTTTCCGATATGCCATAAATCATGTTAGTTGAAGAGCTAGAAAGCTGAAATTTGGTATGTAGGACCGCGTCGACCACCCTAGATCACGAAAGACAGGAAAATTATAAGTCTACGCTCATTAGGGGCGTGGCAAATCGGACCTGAAGATATAGTGATTTTTTAAATTCTGCTATATTTTGAACACTATTGATGCCAGAGACCTCAAATTTTGTATATATACTCGGGCTCATCACCCCGCTAAAGACCAAAAAGTTTTGTCTTATATATGTCCGCCAACAGGGGGCGTATAATAGCTAGAAGCTTCAAATTTAGATAGTTAAGTTAGCAGTAACCTCCTCTATCGATGACCCAAAAATAATTTTTACGCCTCTTTAGGTGCGTGGCACATCGAAAAATACCCTGTAATTTTCACATTTTTTGAGGGTAAGCATTCAAACTTTGTAGTTAGGGTATTGTTATCACGTTCCAAGAACTGACCAAACATGACGCTCAGTAGGAGCGTGGTACAGTACTAGAGCGAAACTTAACTACTAAATTGTTGATGGGATGTGAATGAGTATTCCGCAGTCGGTAACGCTCGACTGCAACGTTCTTACTTGTTTTAAATTCATAACTCTTTGTGGTCCCTGGTTTTTACGCCGCCCGTATACCACGCTTTCTCCTGCCCCGGGTCCCTCGGGCTCCACTTGTAAGGTTACATTTATTACGGCCGAGGCTAAAACTCGGTCTCACAAAGGCCAGAACTTAGAAGAAAATTTGTTAAGTTCTACGGGACACACAGAATCGGAAATGGGGGGATACTGGTTAAAGGTTAGGTGACCACGCGGAGCAACTTCGCCGACTACGTGGGTGCGTTATGGGAGGTTAATTGGGCTACTACGGGCGGTAGACTGCCGACCGAGGAACTTCCACCGTTGCCCGCGCCCACGCTCACTTTCAGATCAGACAGTTTTAAACTTACGCGTTACAAAGTCTAATTGCTACGAAACCTGCAACTACCAATGGAAACTTAATAATTATACAACAATGCCTTACGAACTATAAATGAAACCTTATTATCTAGCTTACGTACTACAAATGAAAACTACAACAAAGTGCAAAACTTCAATGGCTTACGAACTACCAATCAAACCTTATTATCCAACTTCCGCACTACAAAAGGCTGCTTGCTATGGCGCGAGCAGACAACGCAATGTAAGGCGGTTCGAGGGCGAGCTACTTTACAAAGTCGACCATCTCAGTCGAGCGCATGAAGCGAAATGATTGTGCTTTAAATATAAGGAGCCGAGCAAGTTGTCTGGGGCTTCAATACTAAAAAAAGTGAAAAAAAAACTCTTTATACTGTGTGTCCGGCCTTTGTGCTCTATGGCTAGTGGTAGTATGCAGTTAAAGAAATTTTTGGTAATTTGATGTCAATTACATATAACAGATAAACGAACGGACATTTATTACGTTATATACGTTATGATTCTTATAAGGCATGGCTTAAAGACTAGACGAGCGTAGAAAGCACAATTGCAAAGAAATTACGTGCACTCAGAACTCTATTAAGGCGCTGTCAGTCGAAAATTATGAAGCCGGTTATTAATATTTTTTTTTTTTTCAATCTATGAAAATTATAAGACTTTCTTGATAAAGCTTTCCTGGCTGGCAAGAAAAGGGTTGTATGTCATACAAATAATCCCCAGGAAAATTGCAGGAAATTTTTTGATATGCCCGCCTCAAAGAGGCATAATAATTAATTCCAGGTCATCAGCAGAGGCGATTATTAGTAATTCAACTATAAATTTTTTTCTATACTCATTCACGAAAGTGAAATGAGTATATTGTTTTTTGTGCAATGTCCGTCCGTCTGTCCGTATGAACGCAGTTTATTTTGGCGCTATTTAAGCTAGGAACACATACTCCTGTATATCTCAGATTTATAAAGTGTTAAAATTTTCCCGATGCGCCCACTAGGGTCGTGACAAATCGGAAAATGCATTTTCCGATATGCCATAAATCACATTAGTTGAAGAGCTAGAAAGCTGAAATACAGATCACGTCGACCACCCAAGATCACATGCCATGGTAGATCTACGCCCATTGGGGCCGTGACAAATAGGATAAAACTGTATCTCCTGGAGTCGTAAAGATAGAATGTTAATATTTTGCACGCGAGCTAATGTTATGATTCTATGAAGACTGATGAAAATATTACATGTCTACGGCCACTAGGAGCGTGGTAAATCGGCAAACCTGATGAGCGTATACACTTGACTATGATGGTGTTTAGTTTCGTATTGATCTTTATTCTTCTGAGCATTGGTTTATAGACCCAGACTCATGCATATTTTCAACCCTTAAATCTAGTGCGTCTATTGCTGAGTGCGCAAGGTTCAGCATTGGTCTATTACATATTCTTATCTTATCGCTATGTTTGTAAGCCTCCGCGTTGGTCTATTAGCTATTCTTATATTATCGCTGAGGCTGTAAGGCTCTGCGCTCGTTTCTAACATAATTTGACTCTGGGGTTGCAAAGGTTAGTGTTCATTTGTCATTTATAGAGTCCGTACATATGACCCTTATCTTTTCCCAGTGCACTACCTGCCAGTCATTGAGCGCGTCGGAGGCATGTATACGATCTTCGTATACTCAACCATTCTACAAATTATTCTTTGTGGTGGATGATTAAAAAAGTCTCTTCTTAATAAACAAAAGTGCAAACGGCAAATCCTAAACAGACTAATTGTAAGTGATTATCGCACTGACGTGCGAGATTCTTACATAATGATTAATAAACTTTCCATTGCAATTACGTTAAAGGCAATCAAAATATAAGCGACGACTATTTCGATTGTCTTAAAAGGAGCCATTAGCACGTGGCATAACAGCGCTGTTTGAACTTAATACAGATACTACTACTGTTATAGATATAAAATAACTAGAAGAGATGGAGGATATAATAAAGGACAAACGTATAGGTCATGCTACTCCTTCCTATTAAAAGAACGAGAGAAAAAATATTATTTTTAATTGTTCTATAAATTACAAAGTATTATTATTTATCATTTAGGTAAAGTTTTACAAACGAGGTCAAAATATCCTTGGATATATATGACGTACACCGAAATAAATTTAAAGTTATAAGATCCCTGCACGGACGGAGAGGCGGATCTAAAAGATGGCATATGTATACTATTTGGGGCCTTCATACATACGCTTTTCTCCAAAGCATAATACCCTACAATTCCATTTCCAATATCGATGAGTTCAGGGTATAACAAATCGATACTGCTCGACTAGCAGATCTACATAACCCTTTGAATAAGTGATATTCCAACCATTCTACCTTTTTTAATGCATACACACTCACGTACTAATACAAGCATACAAGTATATAAGCAAAACTGTGTAATATTTGAAATAAGTTCCTTTTTTATATAGGGGGCAAAGTGGGCATGGTATAACCAAAATCAAATTGTAGTTATAGTCGATAAAATGAGATAGGATGAATTATCGAATATATATTATGAACTTGTACTGCTTGTACTTTATAGAGTCTCCCACGCCTCCCTAATGGAACAGACAGGCAGAGGAGCGGACGGGCGGACGGAAATTGTATTTACAATTTAAAATCTAGCATACGCAAAGGCATACGGGCAGACGGTCGGACGAATGAGCGCACAGACGGACAGGGCTAGTTCAAGTCAGCTAGTCATCCTGATCAAAAAATATATATG
This sequence comes from Drosophila arizonae, assembly GCF_054131065.1. Classification (NCBI taxonomy): domain Eukaryota; kingdom Metazoa; phylum Arthropoda; class Insecta; order Diptera; family Drosophilidae; genus Drosophila; species Drosophila arizonae. The sequence continues at coordinate 33,816,917 of NC_142922.1, forward strand.
TAACTATCCCAACATTATACCCTGATTTCTAATTTTCAATAGATTTAGGGTATAATGTGAAAAAAGAGTTATAGTCAAGAAGAGATCATCTTAACTCTGCAAACAAATAATTTTAAATCATTTAGCACTTGCATGCATAAATTCAAAAACACATGCACACAGGCATTCACACAAATTTCAACATGTGAAAATACCCTTCAAAGAGGGGTTTTTGATGTAAGCATTAAAAATTGGGGCAAATTGCGCGTTGTAACCATTTTTGTTTTCGACATTTATACAGCAAATATAAATTATTTAGGTTTATGTGATGGCGGCGTTCATACGATCGGACAGGCGGACTTGTAGACGAACATGACTAGATCAACTCGGCTCGTTATTTTAATTAAGAATATATATATATGTAGGATTATGATTTATTTGGTATTAAGAGTCAATTTTACGATTTTCTCTTAATTACAAACTATGATGAGTTTCACAATAAATGTCTACAATTTATATTATATTAATTAGATTATAATACTATAAAGATTAATTTTAGCCACACTTATATAATTTAATTAATAATTACACGAACGTGATCCTCCTCAGGCGAACCCCATCACCTCCCGCGATCTCCATTCTACTTCTACTTTCTTTCCTTATCCCGTAATTTCAACTGCACGTCCTCTCTACTTTGCGACTGCCTTACAACTGCTCTGTACTACGGCTACCCCACGACTCTTCTTCTTCTAAGAACGACTCTTGATCTAGTTCAAAACTTGCGTTCACTCCGAACTACTCTGCGGCTCATCTGCCAGGGATGTTGTAACTTTTAGGAATTACACATTCGGCCCTCCTGACAAGTCCTTCACCCGAAAGAATCCTCATTTTTATATATTCGGACACTGTCGTCATCCAATGAGGTCCTTCTCCAACTGCCTTCTCTACATCATATCTGCCTTGATCTTTCATCTCTGCTATATTGTACGGCTTTGAATACTTTTCATTCATTTTCGTTTTAATTTCGTCTTTTCTCTTTAACAATTTTTTTCGGAACACTTCTTCATTCATTTTTAAGCAATTCAAACTTAAACGCTTCTTGCCGTTCTTCTTGGCGTCTAACACAATTGAGGAAACATATTCCGAAACTCTTTGCTTAATCATTTTCTCCGCTTCCAAATCCTTTATCTTTTGACCTGATCGCTATCTATTAATTGTTTCGGATGCTGATGGCTGTAATAATATTCTAATTTTAGTCACTACTATATCAACGAAATCTAAAATTGTTGTGCCAAGAATTACCGTGACCGCGATATCCTCATCTGGCACTACATGAATTTCGATATTCATTTCAACATTATGAATCTTTACTGCTATTGTAAAACTTGCGAACGTCAATATCTGACCATCACCTACACCCTTTAAAGTTTCACTAAGGCTTGACAATTGCCTTATCCCCAACTTCTGGTATACTTTTGAATCGACTTCATTAACAATATCTCCGATTTCTTCTGCTCATTTTCGACTTCGCCCTTGCACTGCACTGCACGATGTCCTGACTTATCACATTTAAAGCAACAAAACTCTTTCTTAGGACAATTCTTAAAGAAATGCGAGTAATCTCCACATTTAAAGCATATCCTATCTTTGCTATCCGAAAAATCTTTCTCTGGATTCTCTTTTTCAATCACTTTCGAATTTCGCAACCTCTGAAAGTTCTCTACCTGTACCTGTACCTGTACCTGTACCTGTAGACAAAGCAATTTGTTGAAGGTGCTGCTAAGTCGCTTATTTGCAGTCAGAGAGGTATCAATAACTGGGGGAAATCGAAAGCTGCACTGATAAGTAAATTTGAGGTAAAAATGACATCGGCAGAAATTCACAGAAGGTTGAGAAAGAGGCAGCTACTTCAGGAATATTTGTATGCCTTGATGGAGATAGCAAGGAATATCGATTTAGATGAAGGGAGCTTGATCGAGTATTTTGTTGAAGGGATCCAGATTCTAGGATAAATAAGACACTTTTTTACCAAGCTCGATAGATTAAACAGTTAATTTACTTATCAGTGCAGCTTTAGATTTCCCCAGTTATTGATACCTCTCTGACTGCAAATAAGCGACTTAGCAGCACCTTCAACAAATTGCTTTGTCTACACAAACAACTGCAGCTCTGACCACTGAACAGTAACTGAACTCGAGCCATCAAGCTTATCTACACTATCTTCGACATCTTTAAGTGTAAACCACGATCTGCCTTGCTCAACATTACGCACCAATGGAACTGTTTTCACTATTTCATCATCTGGGTCCTCTTCCTCTACTCCTAAACCATAATGTTCTAACAGCCTGTTCTCCAATTCTACTTTGCGTCCAGCAGTACTCAGTTGCAATTTATCTAATTTACCTCTCAATTGGCCAACAACAAGCCCTAAAATCTCGCTTCGTTCCATTTTTCAACTATTTATCAGTTTACTTAAACAATAAATTTAAACTTATCGCTTTTCGTTATTTAAATTATTCAGCAGCCCAATCAGCTGTGAATGTACACATCGATTAGCAATTTATTATGTTATGTTAATTGACTCTTTTAACTTTGCTCGCTTACAATTGCTCCTACGACTTTAGATTTTCTACTTTTGCTACACAATTTATTGATACCACTAACCAGAGAACACATAGACTAGACATCTAGAACAAATTTTTTCACCGACGAAGAAATGCGCTGAGGAGACTACACAACTTCGTATTTGCTCGGCTCAGTCTCTTGAGGCTCAAGCAGTGAAAATATTGCACGACAAAATCAGTGTGCTGCAAGCGCTCAAACGAAATGGTGCCATTCTTATAAGAAGCACGGCTATGCGCTATTTGTCCTACTCTCTCTCACTCTATCTCTCTCTATGGTCTCCCAAATAGCAGCAGCGCACAGACAATGAAAATTGTTCGCGACGATCCCAGCTCTTTCCTTTTGAGTGAATGGTATACCGAAATCATAAAAGCGTTTGTCACTCTCATGCAAACAAAATGTAAGCGTTTCGATGGTTATTCGTAGGAAGGGTATGAAAGCGTTGATACGCATAAAGAATATGATTTCGCGACGGGCAAGCACACAACACTTGCAGTCTCTGGAAACATGTGTGAGTTACGCACACAACTCTTGCTGCCTGAGCAAATTGAAATGCCCAAAATTTACCGTTGATTGGCCTCTGAGTGAGCACATACATTTGCATACATATGTGTATGTATGTATGAGATGGGATAATAATTGTCTGGCGATTCAGTAGTTTGTCAATTTTGTATGGTTTGAATTGTAGAGTGACTGTCAAATGAGCCTTTCGACATGCGTATTTCATTTCCACTTGAAGTTTTTATAGTCCACTAGCCAATATATTGTAAGGCAGTCGTCGACTAGACCTCGTACCGAACGGTTGTGTTATCGTAAAGTAAAGTTCAGTTCACAGCTTATCAATTTTTCAAGCGCCTGTTTTTTTTTTGTACACTCATTCTTCACCTTCCAATACACACAGAAGCATAAAAGCATATAGTAAGTCAAATACACAGCTATGCCCACAGGGCATTATAGTCAAGGGGAGAATCGCTTTGCAATGCTAAGCGATAGCCCCAAAACCAAAGGAAACAAGTAAGAAAACTCTAGTCGAGAGTGCTCGACTAGATACTACCCTGAACCCAACAAATAACAAGTAAGAAAGCTCTAGTCGAGACTGCTCGACTACGAGATCCCCTGAACCCTTGGAGCAATAGATATTTCAATAATTTTTCGCGTCTTTTAGCTTACACAAGAAACACGCACACACACACACACAGGCACGTACGCACACACAGGCATACAGACACACATACACACACACACACGCATACATACACAAACGCATACACACACACATACACATACACACACACATACACAAACACATACACACACATACACAAACACATACCCACACAAGCACCCACGCATAAACACGCATGGGCTGCAGTGTGCGCTTACTATGAGAACTTAATTGTTTAATAACTTTTTTTATGGACGTACGATCTTCATGAAACTTTCAGATTATGATTATAACATGGATATGCATGTAACTGCCAAAGAACAAGTCTCTAGTATTTGAAATACGCTTTTTACAAAAGTGAGGGTGAGGGGGTGAATTTAAGGGTGGGGGGTAAATTTTAACAAAAACCGAAATTGTATAAATTGCATATAAGCATACATTAAAAATTTGGAGACTCTAGTAATAAAGGTCTAGAAGATATAATTTTATAACTGGTTTTCGATAAGGTTTTTTATCGATAAAAAAGATCGGGATGAGTTATCGATTTTTAATGATAAACTTGATATGCGCGCTGTAATTACAGACATTTAAAAAAAAAATTGAAGTCTCTAGCTCTTATATCTTCTGAAATCGACGCGTTCATACATACGGACAGACGGACAGACGGACGGACGGACAGACGGACAGACAGACGGACAGGGCCAAATCAACTCAGCTCGTCGCCCTGATCAAGAATATATATACTTTGTGGGGTCTACCACGCCTCCTTCTGCCTGTTACATACATTTCAACAAAACCATTATACCCTGATTTCCCATTGAAAATGGGTTCAGGGTATAAAAAAGAACTCAACTTGTTCAAAATCATAACAATATCGATAAATGCACAAACTTGTGAATAGTTGTGAACAATAAGTAGTTCACAAATTCATCGAAAGTGATCGAGTGTCATTTGTGCGCTGAGCTTTAAATTGTATGCTGTTTTGTTAGATTCATTAAAAGTTTTATAAAATATGCCAAAAACGTATACCCAAAAATTTCACGATGTGTGGTTGAGTGGCGAGTTGCGAATGTGACAAGACGGAGGAGCATGAGGCTGCACTGTGCCTATACATAAAATTAATAAAAACTCTTTATACAAACTTAGAAAAATATTACAGATATGGATTACAAAGGCATGATAAATGCTGCCATAATTATGTGCTGCCAAAAAAATGTTTGGCAAAAATAAGCGACAGCTCCAAATATGCTATTAATGATGAAGAAAGTATATTGGAACAATTGGACGACATTTTAACTATCATTTAAAAACTTAATCATAAATAAAAGTAATAAATTTAACATATAAAATTTTAACAAAATTTGGCAATTTCTTTTAGCAATTTTAATAAATTTTTTAGCAATTTTAGCAACTTTTTTTTTGAAATTCTAGCAATTCTTGCCTTCAAAATTCTGGCAGCACTGATCGGCTGCGTCCTGACGGTATCAATCGTAGCGCACAGCCACATGGCTTGCGCTCTCGATCGACTACGTCCCACGACGAATCTCACCGACAAGTTAGTGTAGTTAATCGTAGCGCACAGCCACCTTGCTTGCGTTCTTGATTAACTTTTTCTTTACGCACCAGCTCATCCGCCTGCGTATCAGCAAAATTTGACATCGACTGACTGCTTCGACGTCCCTGCATGCACTATTTCTTCTTTGTCTGCTTTCTGCTTGCGCGCTTCGCTTTAGCAGAAAAGTGAATTGTAAAGTAACTTGAAACTGTCACTGAGCATATCTTCTGTCTCGCTCATACGTTTGTGATAATTGTTTACTACGCGATTTCTGCAATTTTGTCTTGCGCGGTTCAATTAATTTAATTGTTCGCGGTGTAACTTGGACCAATCCCGGTTGAGTCCCCAATTTGTAGGATTATTTAATTTATTGAATATCTAAGAGTCTTAATTATAAACTCTGACGAGTTTCACAATAAATGTCTACAATCTATTTCATTTAGTATTATGGATTATGGCTTTTTATGGGCGATTTCGATCAGTTCTTGTGACCTTTATTTGACTTTCATCTAAGTCAGCTGCGCGACTGCTCTAGTTGACGACTTTCTTACGACTTCCTTTCTTAGCGACGGCTCATCTAACTCTAAGCTTGCATTGACTCCGAATCACTTTCTGGTGCATCTGCCAGGGATGCTGCAACTTTTAGGAATCCCACATGTATATATGTAAGTCAGCCTTATACACGCGCTCATTTGTATGTGTGTATGTATGCACATATAAATGCGTACTCTAGCATATTCTAAGAATCTCGCTGCGATTGATTTGTCTTTTCATTGTTTTTGAATTTCCAGCCGCTACACTGTTTTTTTTTTTTTTTTTGCTATGTGGCGTCATAACAATAATGTGATTTCGTTTTAACTACTGTTGTTCGAATCGACGCGGTGGTGCTGTAGGCAGAAGCGCCGGTGATCTTTATTTTAGATATTTTGACATGAACATGTTATTCGGCTTGGGTGCGAGCTCAAATCCCGCGGAAAACACTTTTTGTAAATTGTAAATTTCATAAATTTCATAAAAATGTTTCTTTCCATATTATGAATATCTATCTATCTATCTATCGCTCAACAAATGTGAAAAGTATAGGGTATTTTTCGATATGCCATGCCCCTAAGGAGGCTTAAAATTTTTTTTGGGGCATCGATGGAGGAGGCTACCAGTAACTTAACTATCAAAATTTGAAGCTTCTAGCTCTTAAACTGTAGGGGATATAAACTTTTGCGGTGTGCCACGCCCCCTATGGGCGGACATATAACTACCATAGCTCGTTGGACTTGGGTGGTCAACCCGCATATAAATTATAACAAGACTGTGTTTTACTTTGAATCTTTTTATTTTACTGCTCGTGTGAGCTTTCTGAGAGAAGATTATAAACTAAACTTTTATAAAACTAAACGGCGGCTCCAAGCCATCGGTGCCGGCGGCCGGGCCGACAGAACGCTGAGCTTGCGTCTTCCATGGATGATCAGCCCGCTTCTGCGTGCTGGTGTCTAATTTCGCCTGCAACTCTGTCGCAACGGCGTCCGGTGTAGAAATTGCCGACTTGTTGTCAGCACTATTTGATCGGCGCGTGCTAACTCCTCCCCGGGTAGGTTGAAACCCGTCCTCGGGTTTCCCATTGATCGACTTCCGTTGACATAGTTTAAAACCGATAACTAGGAGGAAGACAAGAGAGTCAATGATAGTGACGCAACCAAATGACCTTGATGACAGTTCGGCCTTGAGGTTACTGATGTGTCGTGCAGGAACGGAAGGCTCAGGTGTTCTCGGAATAGTGTGATGTTGACTATTCCTGACGTCGAAACTGCTGGTTTTTTTCTCAGAATACCCCGATGATTTATGTAAGGTTCCGTTACGTTGTTCCATTCAATGAGATGTGGTCATCGAAGGTGACTAAATAAGTCCCCGTGACCTGCTGGCTAGTTCCGGTGCTGCCCACTATGTCGATAGTGGCGCTGTTGATGATAACGATGCCTTCATCGACTACGATTATGAGCTTTAGATGCCCAAGACGTGTAGCGCATTGTGCAGTGCAACCTGAGACCAACTGTTGGGCACATGTTGCTTTCTGCATTTGTTTGCAGATGGTGGTGCTCACTGTAGGGGCGCAATCCCGCACGGCGAAGGTTTTTGTCCCGCAATCCCGCAGGGAAATTGAAAGAATCAAATCTTCTAAGTCCGAAATAATCATTCTGTTTTTCGCCAAGATAGTCGTATAAAGATATTCGGCTTCAGTATCTGGTTTTTGAATTGTGTTAAGAGCTCTTGAAATTTCGTTGAGTCTTACTTTAATTTTGTTATTGATCTCGATTTGCTTGTTTTCAGCGTCTACTAATTGTCCTTGTTTAAATTTTATCTGCTCCCAGTCATCGAAATCTGGGGTTCCTGCTATTGCTTTAAGGGCACTACCTATCAAGTTTATGCTTCTGGCCTGTCTATGGTGAACGTTAAGGGTACTAATTAAAGTGGCTATGTGTTGTAAGTCAGTCTTAAGTACCTGTCTCATATGGTCTTTGGGTAGTCCGTCTATTAAGTTCCACGTCTCGTCAACATATGTCCCGAATATCGTCAGGTTAGTTGTGTGTCCCTTGTAGCCGTATTCGTCCCAAATCGTCACGTCGCCGTCTATTATAGGTATGTAGTCCGCGTGCGTATAGTCATTAAGTCTCGAAGTCGCTTCAGTTCTAGTCAGAGCCACTATTTTTAAAACTAGAATATATTTTATCCTATGGTAAAAGAATGTAGTTATTAAAAAGGATTTTTTTTTTTTTTTTTTTTTTTTTAATTAAAAAATTAAACAAATGGTTTACTAAGGTTGTCCTTATGGACCACCCTCCCCTTTATAAGAACCGTTGTTCCAAGGTCTGCTTCAACCGCTGCTTCGGTGGAAAAGCGTGCAAGTTTGTTTCCCAGTCTCTTGTTGGACTTTACCCATACTTTCTCTCCTATTTGGTACGCTTTTTGGACCCTGTTCTTGTTATGTTGCTCCAAAGACTTTTCTTGTGCTGACGTGAGGTTGTTTTTTATCTGCACTGCAACGTTTGTAGGGATATTATCAATAATTTCTATCGGCTTTTTCTTTGTCACCGAGTGGATCGACCTATTGTAGTTTATTGTCGCAAGGAGGGTACTGTCAATAGTATCTTCAATGTGATTTCCATTTTTTAGGCAACGACTTATATCCCCTAAAGTACCGTGAAAACGCTCGACCTGCCCGTTAGATGTACTATGTAGGGGGGGTGCGTTTGTGATCACTATGTCAAAGTTGTTTGACAACATTGCCCTGATGGTCTCTGAGTTTAGTGATTTTTCGTTATCGCAGTAGATTGTTTTTGTCTTTGGAAAAATTTAAAAGTTGCAAGAGTGAAGCCTTTACATCCACAATTGCTCGTGATCGGATTGGTTGGACGACAGCAAACTTGGAAAATTTGTCAATACAGGTTAAGAAGTATTTCCCATCTGTGGAGTAAATGTCTACATGTAACATTTCTCCAGAATATGAAGGTAAAGGGGTTATCCCCTTAAAAAAATAGTCCCTTAGTATTTGTTGGGCATTCTCCTGTGCTGCGCGATGAGCGCGATTGTGCTCCGCTATAGCTATTTCCCTTTGCTCTGTAACGTCTGATATATCTATCACGAAACTTTTAGAATGCCGAAACGTTGTTGAGGAGAATTCCTTCACTAGATTATGCTGAATGGAGGCTAGAATAGGAAGTTCACAATATATTGCGTTAGTAACCTCGGAGTTTACAACCTCTCGTAGAGTTTGTATTAATGTGTTGCGATCGGAAAACTGTATAACGTGTCGGGTTTTCCTTCTAAACAAGATATATGTCTTGTGTTGTGGGACAGTGCTTTCCTCCAATATAATCTGGTTTCGGAAGCAGTTTACCGGCTTATCTGTTGTCTCGATTGTGTAAGTTAAGGACTCTTCGCTGTGGATCGTAGCGGCATCAGATTCTGCCGTGTCTTCCAGAGCGTTGATATTCTGTCGAGACAGATCGTCTGCTACAAGGTTTTCTTTGCCAGGCTTATCATCTATAAGCGTTTGCGTTATGCTCATCAATGAAAGCCTTCCAGCGCTTTATTTTGGCATTCAGATTTTTATCCGATACCGCAAGTGTTAGCGGCTGGTGGTCTGTGTAGATGTTAAGGTTTTTAACACCGTACAAGTAATTTCTGAGATTTTTCAGTGCCCACACAATGGCTAGGAGTTCTCGCTCATTTGTGGCAAAGTTAATCTCATTGTCTCGCAATGTGCGCGAGATCATTGTTATAGGGCGTCCGCCCTGAGATAGCACTGCGCCGAGCCCTTGGCCTGACGCGTCTGTTGTCAAGTCAAATGGTCTTTTAAAATCGGTATATGCCAACAGCACCTCCTCGGACGCTAGCAACTCTTTTAATCTGTTGAAGGCATTTAACTGGGTTTGGTTTAATTCGAGTTTCACTTTCCTTGAATGGTTGGCGCTTATTTTCAAACTTTCGCCTTTCAAGATCTCCGTTAGGGGTCTTGCAATGCTGGCGAATCCTGCTATGAAGCATCTGTAATAACTTGCTAACCCTAGGAATGATCTAAGGTTAAACAATGTTGTCGGTGGTTGGAAATTCTTAATGGCCTGCACTTTGTCGGTCGATGTCCGAATTCCACCTCTGCATACTGTGAATCCCAAATATTCCACATCCTTTTTGAAGAATTTAGTCTTTTTTTTGAGAAACCCTCATGCCTGCATCCCTAAGGCTTTTCAAGACCCACTCAATGTGTCTGATGTGGTCTTCCTTATTGGGGGAGAAAATTATTACGTCGTCCACATAGACGTAACAAGTTTTTCCATTCATTGACAGCAAGGAAGGAAACATTTTTATAAAATTAATAAAATATGAAAAAGCTAAAAAAAAACAAAAAAATTTGCAATTTACAATAACGAGTTTTCCGCGGGATTTGAACTCGCACCCAAGCCGAATAGCATGTTCATGTCAAAATATCTAAAATAAAGATCGCCGGCGCTTTTGCCTACAGCACCACCGCGTCGTTTCGATTAACAGTAGTTAAAACAAAATCACATTATGTTTATGGCGCCACATAGCAAATAAAAAGCAGTGTAGCGGCTGGAAATTCAAAAACAATGCAAAGACAAATCAATCGCAGCGAGATTCTTAGAATATGCTAGAGTACGCATTTATGTGTATACACACATACAAATGAGTGCGTGTATAAGGCTGGAATGCTTGATGCTATGCGTGGAGACTTACATATATACATATATGCAAATGTATGTATTTGCTTATATGTACTTGGAGGCTATTTAAGAAGAAACAAATTTAGACTTATAAAATTAATCGACTAAGAACAAAACCATTATACCCTGATTTCCCATTGAAAATGGGTTCAGGGTATAAAAAGAAAACTATTAAGAGCCATTCAGGCAAGCTCGCACCATCCCAATAAAATATCTATTTTATAAAAATATGTATGAAACAAGTAAGAAAGCTATAGTCGAGACTGCTCGACTACGAGATCCCCTGAACCTTTGGAGCAATAGTTATTTCAATAATTTTTCGCGTCGTTCAGCTTACACAAGAACACGCACACACACACACACGCACGCACCCACGCATAAACACACATGGGCTGCAGTGTGCGCTTACTATGAGAACTTAATTGTTTAATAAGTTTTTTATGGACATACGATCTTCATAAAACTTTCAGATTATGATTATAACATGGATATGCATGTATTTGCCTAAGCCTAAGTAGTAGTATTTGAAATACGCCTTTTACAAGGGCGTATTAGTTAGTTATAAGAGGGGGGGGGGGGGGGTAAATTTTAACAAAAAACGAAATTGCATAAATTGCATATAAGCATACATTAAACATTTGGAGACTCTAGCAATATAGGTAACTGACGGACAGACGGATGGACAGACAGACGGACAGGGCCAAATCGACTCAGCTCGTCACCCTGATCAAGAATATATATACTTTGTTGGGTCTGCCACGCCGTATTCTGCCTGTTACATACATTTCATTACCATTATACCCTGATTTCCCATTGAAAATGATCGAAAACCAGTAATAAATTTATATATCCTACATCTTTATAGCTAGAGTCTCCAAATTTGTTATGTATACTTATATGCATTTTATACAATTTCGGTTTTTGTCAAAATTTACACCCCACCTCTAATTTACCCCCTCATCATTACATTTGTAAAAGGCGTATTTCAAATATTAGACTTGTGCTTTGGCAAATACATGCATATTCATGATATAATCATAATCTGAAAGTTTCATGAAGAAAGTACATCTACAAGAAAAGTTATTGAACAATTAAGTTGCTTTAGTAAGCCACCACTGCAGCCAATGCGTGTTTATGCGTGCGTGCGTATTTCTGTGTGTGTGTGTGTATTGTGTGTGTGTGTATGCCTGTGTGTGTATGCGTGTGTGTGTGCGTGTGTGTGTCTTGTGTAAGCAGAAAGACGCGAAAAATGATTGAAACAGCTATGGCTCGAAGGGTTCAGGGGATCTCGTAGTCGGGCAGTCTTGACTAGAGCTTTCTTACTTGTTTTATTTTGTATGGTTTGATTTGTAGAGTGACTGTCAAATGAGCCTTTATGACTTAATCAGTAATTTTGGCAATAAATATGTATCATTTCGACGTGTGTATTTCATTTCCACTTGAAGTTTTTATGGTCCTAGGCAATTTCAAGTCTCTAGCTCTTATATCTTCTGAGATCGACGCGTTCATACATACGGACGGACGGACAGACAGGCGGACAGGGCCAAATCGACTCAGCTCGTCGCCCTGATCAAGAATATATATACTAAGTGGGGTCTGCCACGCCTCCTTTTGCCTGTTACATACTTTTAACAAAACCATTATACCCTGATTTCCCATTTTCAATGGGTTCAGGGTATAAAAACTACTGAATCGCCAGATTCCATCCATATGCATATGTATGTACTTACTTCACGAGACCGACCAACGGTAAATTTTGGGCTTGACAATTTGCACAGGCAGCAAGAGTTGTGTACACAAGCCACAAATGCTCACACATGTTTCCAGAGACTACAAGGGTGTGTGTGCTTGCCTGTCGCGAAATCATATTCTTTATGCGCATCAACGCTTTCATACCCTTCCCACGAATAACAATCGAAACGCTTACATTTTGTTTGCATGAGCGTGACAAACGCTTTTATGATTTCGGTATACCATTCACTCAAAAGGAAAGAGCTGGGATCGTCGCGAACAATATTCATTGTCTGTGCGCTGCTGCTATTTGGGAGACCATAGGGGTAGTGAGCATAAAGATAGGGAGAGAGTAAGTAAGGGAAAAAGAGCGCATAACCGTACTTCATTTGGGAACGTGTGCATTTCGTGGCAGCGGGTGCAGCGGTCGCAGCGCACTGATTTTGTCGTGCCATACTTTCAATGCCTAGTCTATGTTTTCTCTGGTTAGTGCTTTTAGGAATCCCACATATATATACATACTTTATAGGGTGTTCCATGCCTCCCTCTGCCTGTTACATACATTTTCACAAAAACATACCTGGACTTCCCAATTTCAATGGGTTAATGGATTTAATCTTGTAATGGGTGTAGTTTTATCTTATATTTTTCTTCTCAAGCTTTCAGAAAATATTATGTGATGGTAGTTTTTAGCCATTTTTATTATAAATAAGTATGAAAGCTGCAGTCGAGACTGTTCGACTATGAGATTTTCTGAACACATCAAAGAACTGCTATTGTAAGCACATTTCTTTTATAACCACATATACAAACACATCCACACGTCCATCCAAATAAACGCATAAACTGCCTTAGGCTGGAGTGCGCTCTAAAAACTGATTTGTTGATAAACTCTTAATGAGTATGGTGCACAGAGTGAAAGAGCATTTGTTGCTTAAGAGATCTTTGAGCTCGTACAGACGATCGGACAGATGCACCATTCCCATTTTCAATGAGTTTAGGGTATATAATACATAAACATGTAGTAATGAACTTACTATTTGTTTACATTCATTGTACTACAATGCAATCAAACATCACTAATCAAATTGATAAGAATAAAATAATGCGCTTGATTGGAGTAGAGCTTTTTTTTTTATATGTATATACATGTATATTGGAATATGTTTATACTGTGCAATTTATAGAAAAATTATTAACTAGAGAAAAGCATATATAATGAAAAGTTAACAATGTCCCACATACCCAAAGTTTAAAGCTATATAAAAATTATTATCCATTGAATTTTTCACTCCTGCTAAATTACTAGCAGCAGCCGTTGTACGTTGTGGCCGTCTTTTATAGAATTCTATTTCATCTACAGTCCATACAGCGCCTTTTACATTCTCAACACGCATGAAGCACTTATGCAGAGACAGATTGTGACGCACTGCATTCTAAAGTTATTTATATGGTTAAGTTAAATCAATCAATTATTTGGTTAAATTTGAATTAAAATTAGTTTAGGGAATCTTTTAGAAAATTCACCCAACAGAATTATAAAATATTATAAAAGAAAAGGAAACATATAAATTTCGATATATGAATTCATAGTTTCCAAAGCACAAAAATTTTAATATTTTATGTTTATTTTTGCAGAATATATGCATGGCTGCAATCATAACATAGCAAAATAGAGTCCATTCGAAATAAGACTGAATGAGTGACTGAGGGTCATAAACATGTTGGGCGAGTTGGAGTTCTCATGGACTCTATGTCTCATAACTCAATGCTTTCCGTAAAAAGAGTGAAAATAAATAAGACCTAATCGGAATACAACATTTAACCGAAGTATATAGGCGTCGAGCCGTGAAAAAATTTCCGCGTTGAAGCCCTTTTCCGTTTATAGAGTATACTCATCTATTATGCAAACACATGCAAACGCATGCATCCGCACGCACGCATATTCCCAAGCTCTGCTAACTTCGCAGCTTAGCAGCGGCTGGTTTTAGTCTACAGTGTGGTCTATATTATGAGGATTTAATTGTTCAATTAATCCTCTTGTATATGGACTATCTTACTCAAATTTACACTCAAATGTGTATTTTTGCCAAAGCACAAGTCGCTACTATGTGAAACACATTCAGCTCATAGACCTAGTAAATCTAAAGTCTCTAGGTCGGACAATTTTCAAATTAATAATATCATTTTTAAAAATATTATTTATTATTTATTTATTTTATTTATTAATTATAGTAAACTCGTGCTGCGTATAAGTATACAGCAAAATTTCAAAGCTTTAGCTCAAAGATATTTTGAGATCTCCATGTTCATACGGACAGACGGACGGACAAACGGCCATGGCTATATCAAATCAGCTCGTCGCGCTGATCAAGAATATATATATGCTCTACCTGTTAAATACATTTTCACAATGACAATATATCCTAATTTCACATATTCAATGATTTCAGGGTATTTACAAAATCTTTTTATTAGTTGACCCGGCGAACTTCGTACCGCCTAACAGTCAAAGAATGTCGTGTTACCTCTTAGCTGAACTAATTTAGGCTTTGATGAACGTAATACAATAATATAAAACTATATTAATATAGATAGAAATAATAATTAATATAGATAGAAATATAATGGCAATGTCACTTTACCACTAAGGCAGCACAAACTGGGCATTTTATCAGCAAACTTCAATGCGCCACAATGCTGACAAGCAACGTCCATAGGACCAGTGCAAACTAAACGATGGTGCAATTATATCGAAACGCTGCTCGATTCAAATCAATACTTGAACCATTTCTTCATGCACTTCGAAGATTATTCCTCTGCTCATCTGTACGATAAGCTCGACGATTTATCGTTTCTAATCTAGCCGGTTCACGGGTTGCCTCTCTTTACTCTTGTGTTTGAGAAGCACGAATTAAAGCCCTTCTTTGTTCCAAACTAACGCGGCGCTCTTCTCGGACGATTTCTCTTTCTTCGTCAGATAATTGACTCACGATATTCGGTTGCCTAATTGCATTATGTGTCCGCTGGGAAAAATTAGATCTTGGACGCGGCATTTTTATTAATAGTAATACTGAATAAACACTCGCACAAAACCATATAAAACAATCGAAACATAGATGATAGCTTATCAAGAAAAATCATAGACAACCTATGAGTGCATGACCGAAAACTGACACTGTTATCAAGCCTACTGAGTCTCAATGAAAATGCCATGATCCTCAATAGCAATAGGGAAAATAACGTTTTTCAAGTATTCTATAATTTTTTACTATTTTATAAGATATACTCTTCAAATCGGGGGGGAGACAAATCCAACAAATCAAAAAACATGAAAATTTGTCTCGAGTTATAAGTGTTGTAACACATAACACGACTTTGTTTTATATATATAGATATTACAATATTTTATTGTATGTACCTTCCAAGTGGCTGCATTTCTCCGGAAATAACAAAATGTGTTTTGAAACCAATTATATATCTCGTTTAATGTTAACTGCTTGTCTGGTGAGTCAATGATGGCCTTTGGATAAACAAAGAACATTTATATATGTATATAAGTTTTAAAATCAATTAATATATATTATAACTATCATATATATAATTAATATAATTAATTATAATTATAATTAATATAATTAATTATATAATTATAATTATAATTAACATATATTATATTTATATTAAATTATTTATTTCCATTAATAAAAATCCATGGTAAGATATCTGGATTTGTTTAATACAAAATTAAAATTGGTTAATTTGTGGAGGTAATAGTAAAAAGTAGAAGGAGGTGAGAAGAAAAGAGAAGTTGCAAAAGTTAAAGTTGATGATAATGATGCTGATTAAACCGATGACACTGACCAGAGAACACATAGACTAGACATGTACTACAAAGTTTTTCAACACCGAAAATCTATCTCCTAGGGCCTATCAATTTCGTATTTGCTCGGCTCTTCACTTTTAGGTTCGGGCTACGAAAATATACGAAAGCACAATCATTTCGCTTCATGCGCTCCACAGAGATGGTCAAATGTTAAATAAAAGATGCATCTATGTTAAATTTTTGTTCTTGCTCTCTCGCTGTCTGCTTTTTGCTCTCTAAAATATGTATATGTATGTATGCAGATGAGCACAAGCAGCAGCTCAAGGAAATTGAAATTCGTTCGCGTTAGACTGCCGTTTCATCCCTTCTGTGTGAAGAGTACTCCGAACTCCTGAGGTCTCTAGCTCTTGTATCTTCTGAAATCGACGCGTTCAAACATACTGACAGACGAACAGACGGACGGACAGACAGACGGCCAGACAGACAGACGAACAGGGCTAAATCATTGTTTAAAAACTTTTTTGTGAACATACTATCTTCATGAAACTTTTGGATTATGATTATAACATAGAAATGCATGTATATAGCACAAGTCTCAAGTATTTGAAATTCGCCTTTTACAAATTTGATAGTGAGGGAGTGGATATAAGGGTGGGGGGTAAATTTTCGAAATCGAAATCTACATTAAAAATTTGGAGACTTTAGCTTTAAAGTTGTCGGACATATAATTTTATAACTGCTTTTCGATAAAGTTTTTATCGATAAAACATATCGGGAAAAGTTATCGCTTTTTAAAGTAAAACTCGATATCCGCGTGGTATACACGGACATTTTAGGATACTGACAGACGGACAGGCAGACAGACGGACGGACGGACAGATAGACAGACGGACAGGGCTAAATCAACTCAGCTCGTCGCCCTGATCAAGAATATATATACCCTGATTTCCCATTAAAAATGGATTCAGGGTGTAAAAATTGTAAATGGCCAACTGAGAAACTTTTTGGTTTTACCAACATTTTAAGTAAAAGGAAATTAAAAACAAGTAAGAAAGCTATAGTCGAGACTGCTCGATTACGAGATCCCCTGAACCCTTGGAGCAATATATATTTCAATAATTTTTCGCGTCTTTCAGCTTACACAAGAAACGCGCACACATACACACACACACACACACACACGCACGCGAGGTTGGAGTTGCGTTTTCGTGGAGTCGACGTCATCGTGATCCACCGTGGACAATAGCTTGATCTGTGTTTTTCCCTGTGAAAGTGGAAAGAACTGTAGACAACGTGGTTGCTGTAGGCGCGACGCACCCAGCGACGGCAAAAAATCTATCAAAGACTTACTTCGCGGCGGTCTCGCGGAGTACCCCAGTGGTACAATCCGGTGGTGCAAGAGAGGGGGGCAATAGCGTCACTGATTTTTACGTCAGGGCTTTCCTCTTTTCCTTTCTTTTTTTAAGCGCGAAAAGATTTGTCACATTAGGCGTCACATTTGTGCAAATAATAAAAAATTAGGTGCATTCACTCTAACAGCTGTTAGTAGTGCTGGAAATTGCAGCGGACAATCAGCTGCTCACTAACTTTGGTGAGTTGCTAAGTCTCAGCAAAGACAGCAACCTAGCTGCTGGTGTGAGGTAGCAGGCATTAAAAGTAGTGCATACTTTCGGGCTCTTGCTGAAGTTAAGTTGAGTTTAAGTTACTGCGGTCTCTAAACTCAAATTATATTAGTAGGCTGTGCCCACTACAGGCTTCACGCCGTGGTAGTCGAAGCAATATGGAGCCCATGATGGAGGAGGAGCTGCAAGTTTTCGCGCGCCGTTCCTCGTTGCAGCGATCGCCGCAGCAACCACAGAGGGCGTTGCCGCGCCGTCGACTTGTAATCAGTCTCCAGTGGCTGAGTGCCAGGCACCCAAGTCTTTAAAAGAAGCGTTAGTTCAAATAGGAGTTACGCTAGAGGGTTTGTCTGCCCTATTTGGGGGGCAGCGGCATATAAATGCACTAATGAGAGAGGGGCTGGCTAGGCTGGTTAGTCTCCACAAGACGGCCGAAGCGTTCTGCAACCGACCGGTCAAAGACTGCGAGGTGCAGACCACGCTGGTCAAGAAAGTAGCTGAGAAGGCTAAAACAGCGAGCGTTAGTGCTACAACAGGTAGTAATACGCCCAAGCGGTCGAGGGAAGTTGCCGCTGAGCAGAGGAAAACTCCCTCGAAAAAGCCAAGACACAATAAAAGCGCAGCAAACCCAATAGAGTCAATGGCTCTACGGGCTGCAGCCGATAAAACCAACCAGGCAGGTCGACAGACGAGTTCGAACAGCTGGTAGGTTGTTAGGCGACGCAAGGCGCTGCAAAAACGTCCCAGAAGTGACGCCATCGCGGTTTCAGGTGTAGGTGGTTGCAGCTATGCGGACATGCTTCGCGTAGTGAAGAGCGACCCAAATTTGAAGCATCTGAGCGGCGACGTCCAAGGTATTAGGAAGACAGCTAAGGGGGACCTCTTGTTGCAACTTAGTAGGAAGCCGGAGCATAGCGCTGAGGCTCTGCACGAAGCTGTAGGCAAGGCCTTGGGAGACCGAGCGGTAGTTAAAACACTTACCGAATCGGCGCAAGTTGAGATTCGCGATCTAGATGAGTTAGCGACCAAAGAGGAGATCTTGGAGGCAATTAGGGTGGAGTTGAAGGATAGCTCACTCCCCATTGAGGCTATCAAATCGCTTCGGCCAGCTTTCGGTGGACAGCAAAGAGCTACGGTTGCTCTTCCAATTGGGAAAGCTAAAACTCTGCTCGAGCTGTCCAAAATTAGAATAGGATGGGTAGTTTGCCGTATCCGAGCCGTGGAGCAGCCTAAACGCTTTTTCAAGTGCCTCGATTACGGTCATATGGCAGCAAACTGTCGCAGCGACTGTGACTTAAAGGGCGCCTGTTTCAGGTGTGGAGAGATGGGTCACAGTGCAAAAGCATGCACCAAGCCACCAAAATGTAGCCTTTGCATCCGGAAAGGTGAAAAGCAGACGGACCATTCAGCAGGCAGCTTCAAGTGCCCATCCTACCGTGAAGCTGCTCGTAAAATGAAATGTTAAGGTTTTTGCAGCTTAACTTAAATCATTGTGTTGCTGCCCAAGATCTTCTAGAGCAGACCATTAGGGAAAAATGTATAGATGTAGCTTTTCTCAGTGAGCCTCACCACTGTAGAACCAGCTGCCCTAGGACATGGTCAACAGACGTTAATGGCAAAGCTGCGTTGTGGGTATGCGGCAACTCAACGAACGTACTTTCGAATGTTAAGTCATTCAATGGGTTCGTACGTGGCCGATATGGTAGCTTATGGCTTTACAGTTGCTATCTGGCCCCCAGCATGCAGCTCAGTGAATTCACGACGGTGCTCGACGAGCTTGCCGAGGATGCTAGGGGTCGGAAGGCCATTATAGCTGGAGATTTTAATTCCTGGGCGCTAGAATGGGGTAGCCCCACAACAAATGCCAGAGGTCTATATCCTACTGGAGATCTTCGCGACACTAGATGTTGCACTGCTCAACACTGGCCATGAGTACAACTTCAGTCGGGCGGGATACGGGTCTGTTATCGACATTACTTTTGTCACTTCATCCCTCTTTCGGGGAGCAACATGGAGCCATTGCGATAGCTATACAGGCAGCGATCATACGGCACTTCTGTTCACAATAGGTGAGCCACCTGCCAGGGCGTCAACATTGTGGAGGGAGTCGTATCGGCTAGATACTTTTGATCCCGCGGTCTTTTCAGAGGCCATTCAGTCTCTGGGTACAATTGGTAATGCTGAGGCCAGAGCATGCCAAATGGTAGCCCAAATACAGTGTGCCTGCAATAGCAGCATGTTACATCGCAAGCAGTTCACGCGACAACATGAGCCTACGTATTGGTGGAGTACGCAAATAGGTGACATTCGTCGCAAATGCATCCAGGCGAGAAGAAGCTACCAACGGGCTCGCGGTAGGTCAACGTTTTTTGAGAAACAGTTAGCTTACCAGGCAGCTAGAAGACAGCTGAAGAAGGCCATTCGGGCAAGCAAAAGAGAATGTTTTTTACAGTTGTGCGACTCAGCCGAATATGACCCTTGGGGCAGGGCATATAAGATAGTAGTTAAAAGACTATACGCAGGTAGACAGGTGCAGCCTACGGATCGTCTGGAGCTTAAATCGATTGTGGAAACACTCTTTCCAGAAAGTCTAAGCTCCATTCACGCCCCTGAGTTTGAGTCTGCTGATCAGGGCTCAACGAGCACTGAAATTGTTTTAGTTACAGAGGAAGAAATATCAGAAGTTCTCCGAGGTCTTAGAACCAACACAGCTCCAGGGTCGGACGGGATCCCAAATCGTGCGCTAAAGCTAGCCCTCGCCTTGCACCCAAGTACGTTCGCCGAATTATTTAATGAATGCCTGATCCAAGAGACGTTCCCGGCAAAATGGAAAGCCCAGAATCTGGTATTGCTACCCAAGGCTGGCAAACCACTAGATGAGCCATCTTCGTACAGACCGATCTGTCTCTTAGACACCATGGGAAAGGTGTTTGAGAAACTGATCTGCTCTAGGCTGGAGACTGCGATTGCAAGCGCCGGAGGCCTGTCACCAAACCAATTTGGATTCCGGAAGGCCCGGTCAACAACGGACGCGCTAAACAAAGTTGTCGGTCTGGCCACTTCCGCTATTTAAGGCACCAGATGGAGGCACGGGACGAAGGAATACTGCATCATCGCGACCCTGGATGTAAAGAATGCCTTCAACACAGCTAGTTGGGATATGATACTGAATGCGCTGTCACAATATAATATCCCTAAATATCTAAGAGAGATAATAAAGAGCTACTTCAGAGGAAGAACACTGGTATACAACACGAGTGAGGGTCCCCAAACTCATACAGTGTCAGCTGGAGTACCCCAAGGCTCAGTGCTGGGGCCACTCCTATGGAACATCATGTACGACGGCGTACTGCGCTTGGAACTACCAGCAGGCGCGCACACCATTGGCTTTGCTGATGATGTAGCTGTCGTAGCAATAGAAAAGGAACTCAAAGATACAGAGGATATGTGCAGCGAAAGTATCAATCGCATACAAAGCTGGTTGACTGGAGCTGGGCTCGAGCTAGCGGCACACAAAACTGAAGTTGTCCAAGTCAGCAGTCGCAAAAGAGTGGAAACTGCCAATATAAAGATCGGCAGCGTTACCATTGCGTCAAAGAGGGCGATAAGATATCTTGGTGTCATGATAGACACAAGATTAACTTTCCGCGAGCACTTAGAATATGTGCATAAAAAGGCAGCTGACTCTTGTAGAGCTCTCTCGAGAATCATGCTTAGCACGCGGGGACCTAAACAGCAACGACATCTCCTCCTAATGAGCGTCATTAGGTCCGTCATCCTCTATGCTGCGCCAATATGGGCAAGAGCGATGGCAACGCCGAGCTACAGCCGGGGCATTTGCACGATCTACAGATCTGAGCGCAATCAGAGTCAGCTTCGCTTTCAGGACTATCTCCGATGACGCGGCGCTCGTCATAGCTGGTATAGTACCATTGGAGTATTTGGTCGCCGAAGCCGCTATCAGGGCGAACAGCATTGCACGATGCTAAAGGGCGGTGGACGCACAAGCTCATCCCGGAGCTTGAACCATGGGTCAACCGTAAACACGGCGAGGTAAACTTCTACCTTACGCAGATCCTCTCTGGACATGGATGCTTTCGAAGCTATTTGAAGCGCTTTGGCCACGAGGAATCTGACGAGTGCCCCTGGTGCGAACGAGGGCATGTGGAAGACGCCAACCACATTCTTTTCGAATGTGGACGGTTCCTGGAGGAAAGGCGTCGTCTGGAAGAGGCAGTGGGCCGCTTCATCAGAGCGGACAACATAGTCAACGCCATGCTGGAATCGGAGGAAGCTTGGGAACTAACAAGCACCTTCGCGGCCACAGTGATGATGGAGCTCCGCAGAGTCGAGCGAATGAGAAGACGAGCTGTCCCAGGCTAAGGTAGCGCGCAGTGCTTGCGAAGCAATGCTTTACGGCCGTCCCGCAAGCATAGCGCACTATCCTAGCCACTTGCAACTTGCAACTTGTATTAAAGATTATATAAAGATTGTCAATAAACGAATATAAAAAAAAAAAAAAAAAAAAAACGCACGCACGCACACGCAGGCATACATACACACACACACACGCATACAGAGAGTTCGAGTTGCGTTTTCGTGGAGTACGGTCGACGTCATCGTGATCCATCGTGGACAATAGCTTGATCTGTGTTTTTCCCTGTGAAAGTGGAATGAACTGTAGACAACGTGACTTCTGTGGGCGCGACGCACCCAGCGACGGCAAAAACTATCAAAGACTTACTTCGCGGCGGTCTCGCGGAGTACCCCAGTGGTACAATACGGTGGTGCAAGAGAGGGGGGCAATAGCGTCACTGATTTTGGCGTCAGGGCTTTCCTCTTTCCCTTTCTTTTTTAAGCGCGAAAAGTTTTGTCACATTAGCCGTCACATTTGTGCAAATAATAAAAAAATCAGGTGCATTCACTCTAACAGCTGTTAGTAGTGCTGAAAAACAGACGTGAAGCTGCTCGTAAAATGAAATGTTAAGGTTCTTGCAGCTTAAGTTAAATCATTGTATTGCTGCCCAAGATCTTCTAGAGCAGACCATTAGGGAAAAATGTATAGACGTAGCTTTTCTCAGTGAGCCCCACCACTGTATAACCAGCTGCCCTAGGACATGGTCAACAGACGTTCATGGCAAAGTTGCGTTGTGGGTATGCGGCAACTCAACGAACGTACTTTCGAATGTTAAGTCATTCAATGGGTTCGTACGCGGCCGATATGGTAACTTATGGCTTTACAGTTGCTATCTGGCCCCCAGCATGCAGCTCAGTGAATTCACGACGGTGCTCGACGAGCTTGCCGAGGATACTAGAGGTCGGAAGGCCATTATAGCTGAAGATTTTAACTCCTGGGCGTTAGAATGGGATAGCCTCACAACAAATGCCAGAGGTCTTATCCTACTGGAGATCTTCAACACTGGCCACGAGTACACCATCAGTCGGGCGGGATACGGATCTGTGAATGCTGAGTCCAGAGCATGCCAAATGGTAGCCCAAATATAGAGTGCCTGCAATAGCAGCATGTTACGCCGCAAGCAGTTCACGCGACAACAAGAGCCTACGTATTGGTGGAATGCACAAATAGGTGACATTCGTCGCAAATGCATCCAGGCGAGAAGAAGCTACCAACGGGCTCGCGGTAGGTCTACGTTTTTTGAGAAACAATTAGCTTACCAGGCAGCTAGAAGACAGCTGAAGAGGGCCATTGGGCCAAGCAAACGATAATGCTATTTAGAGTTGTGCGACTCAGCCGAATATGACCCTTGCGGCAGGGCATATAAGATAGTAGTTAAAAGACTATACGCAGGTAGACAGGTGCAGCCTACGGATCGTCTGGAGCTGAAATCGATTGTGGAAACGCTCATTCCACTGATCTGCTGATCTGCTGATCAGGGCTCAACGAGCACTGAAATTGTTTTAGTCACAGAGGAAGAAATCATAGTAACTCTCCGGGGTCTTAGAACCAACATTACTCCAGGGCCGGACGGGATCCCAAATCATGCGCTAAAGCTAGCCCTCGCCTTGCACCCTAGTACGTTCGCTGAATTATTCAACGAATGTCTAATTCAAGAGACGCTCCCGGCAAAATGGAAAGCCCAGAACCTGGTGTTGCTACCCAAGGCTGGCAAACCACTAGATGAGCCATCTTCATACAGACCGATCTGTCTCTTAGACACCATGGGAAAGGTGTTTGAGAAACTGATCTGCTCTAGGCTGGAGACTGCGATTGCAAGCGCCGGAGGCCTGTCACCAAACCAATTTGGATTCCGGAAGGCCCGGTCAACAACGGACGCGCTAAACAAAGTTGTCGGTCTGGCCACTTCCGCTATTTAAGGCACCAGATGGAGGCACGGGACGAAGGAATACTGCATCATCGCGACCCTGGATGTAAAGAATGCCTTCAACACAGCTAGTTGGGATATGATACTGAATGCGCTGTCACAATATAATATCCCTAAATATCTAAGAGAGATAATAAAGAGCTACTTCAGAGGAAGAACACTGGTATACAACACGAGTGAGGGTCCCCAAACTCATACAGTGTCAGCTGGAGTACCCCAAGGCTCAGTGCTGGGGCCACTCCTATGGAACATCATGTACGACGGCGTACTGCGCTTGGAACTACCAGCAGGCGCGCACACCATTGGCTTTGCTGATGATGTAGCTGTCGTAGCAATAGAAAAGGAACTCAAAGATACAGAGGATATGTGCAGCGAAAGTATCAATCGCATACAAAGCTGGTTGACTGGAGCTGGGCTCGAGCTAGCGGCACACAAAACTGAAGTTGTCCAAGTCAGCAGTCGCAAAAGAGTGGAAACTGCCAATATAAAGATCGGCAGCGTTACCATTGCGTCAAAGAGGGCGATAAGATATCTTGGTGTCATGATAGACACAAGATTAACTTTCCGCGAGCACTTAGAATATGTGCATAAAAAGGCAGCTGACTCTTGTAGAGCTCTCTCGAGAATCATGCTTAGCACGCGGGGACCTAAACAGCAACGACATCTCCTCCTAATGAGCGTCATTAGGTCCGTCATCCTCTATGCTGCGCCAATATGGGCAAGAGCGATGGCAACGCCGAGCTACAGCCGGGGCATTTGCACGATCTACAGATCTGAGCGCAATCAGAGTCAGCTTCGCTTTCAGGACTATCTCCGATGACGCGGCGCTCGTCATAGCTGGTATAGTACCATTGGAGTATTTGGTCGCCGAAGCCGCTATCAGGGCGAACAGCATTGCACGATGCTAAAGGGCGGTGGACGCACAAGCTCATCCCGGAGCTTGAACCATGGGTCAACCGTAAACACGGCGAGGTAAACTTCTACCTTACGCAGATCCTCTCTGGACATGGATGCTTTCGAAGCTATTTGAAGCGCTTTGGCCACGAGGAATCTGACGAGTGCCCCTGGTGCGAACGAGGGCATGTGGAAGACGCCAACCACATTCTTTTCGAATGTGGACGGTTCCTGGAGGAAAGGCGTCGTCTGGAAGAGGCAGTGGGCCGCTTCATCAGAGCGGACAACATAGTCAACGCCATGCTGGAATCGGAGGAAGCTTGGGAACTAACAAGCACCTTCGCGGCCACAGTGATGATGGAGCTCCGCAGAGTCGAGCGAATGAGAAGACGAGCTGTCCCAGGCTAAGGTAGCGCGCAGTGCTTGCGAAGCAATGCTTTACGGCCGTCCCGCAAGCATAGCGCACTATCCTAGCCACTTGCAACTTGCAACTTGTATTAAAGATTATATAAAGATTGTCAATAAACGAATATAAAAAAAAAAAAAAAAAAAAAAACGCACGCACGCACACGCAGGCATACATACACACACACACACGCATACAGAGAGTTCGAGTTGCGTTTTCGTGGAGTACGGTCGACGTCATCGTGATCCATCGTGGACAATAGCTTGATCTGTGTTTTTCCCTGTGGAAGTGGAATGAACTGTAGACAACGTGACTTCTGTGGGCGCGACGCACCCAGCGACGGCAAAAACTATCAAAGACTTACTTCGCGGCGGTCTCGCGGAGTACCCCAGTGGTACAATACGGTGGTGCAAGAGAGGGGGGCAATAGCGTCACTGATTTTGGCGTCAGGGCTTTCCTCTTTCCCTTTCTTTTTTAAGCGCGAAAAGTTTTGTCACATTAGCCGTCACATTTGTGCAAATAATAAAAAAATCAGGTGCATTCACTCTAACAGCTGTTAGTAGTGCTGAAAAACAGACGTGAAGCTGCTCGTAAAATGAAATGTTAAGGTTCTTGCAGCTTAAGTTAAATCATTGTATTGCTGCCCAAGATCTTCTAGAGCAGACCATTAGGGAAAAATGTATAGACGTAGCTTTTCTCAGTGAGCCCCACCACTGTATAACCAGCTGCCCTAGGACATGGTCAACAGACGTTCATGGCAAAGTTGCGTTGTGGGTATGCGGCAACTCAACGAACGTACTTTCGAATGTTAAGTCATTCAATGGGTTCGTACGCGGCCGATATGGTAACTTATGGCTTTACAGTTGCTATCTGGCCCCCAGCATGCAGCTCAGTGAATTCACGACGGTGCTCGACGAGCTTGCCGAGGATACTAGAGGTCGGAAGGCCATTATAGCTGAAGATTTTAACTCCTGGGCGTTAGAATGGGATAGCCTCACAACAAATGCCAGAGGTCTTATCCTACTGGAGATCTTCAACACTGGCCACGAGTACACCATCAGTCGGGCGGGATACGGATCTGTGAATGCTGAGTCCAGAGCATGCCAAATGGTAGCCCAAATATAGAGTGCCTGCAATAGCAGCATGTTACGCCGCAAGCAGTTCACGCGACAACAAGAGCCTACGTATTGGTGGAATGCACAAATAGGTGACATTCGTCGCAAATGCATCCAGGCGAGAAGAAGCTACCAACGGGCTCGCGGTAGGTCTACGTTTTTTGAGAAACAATTAGCTTACCAGGCAGCTAGAAGACAGCTGAAGAGGGCCATTGGGCCAAGCAAACGATAATGCTATTTAGAGTTGTGCGACTCAGCCGAATATGACCCTTGCGGCAGGGCATATAAGATAGTAGTTAAAAGACTATACGCAGGTAGACAGGTGCAGCCTACGGATCGTCTGGAGCTGAAATCGATTGTGGAAACGCTCATTCCACTGATCTGCTGATCTGCTGATCAGGGCTCAACGAGCACTGAAATTGTTTTAGTCACAGAGGAAGAAATCATAGTAACTCTCCGGGGTCTTAGAACCAACATTACTCCAGGGCCGGACGGGATCCCAAATCATGCGCTAAAGCTAGCCCTCGCCTTGCACCCTAGTACGTTCGCTGAATTATTCAACGAATGTCTAATTCAAGAGACGCTCCCGGCAAAATGGAAAGCCCAGAACCTGGTGTTGCTACCCAAGGCTGGCAAACCACTAGATGAGCCATCTTCATACAGACCGATCTGTCTCTTAGACACCATGGGAAAGGTGTTTGAGAAACTGATCTGCTCTAGGCTGGAGACTGCGATTGCAAGCGCCGGAGGCCTGTCACCAAACCAATTTGGATTCCGGAAGGCCCGGTCAACAACGGACGCGCTAAACAAAGTTGTCGGTCTGGCCACTTCCGCTATTTAAGGCACCAGATGGAGGCACGGGACGAAGGAATACTGCATCATCGCGACCCTGGATGTAAAGAATGCCTTCAACACAGCTAGTTGGGATATGATACTGAATGCGCTGTCACAATATAATATCCCTAAATATCTAAGAGAGATAATAAAGAGCTACTTCAGAGGAAGAACACTGGTATACAACACGAGTGAGGGTCCCCAAACTCATACAGTGTCAGCTGGAGTACCCCAAGGCTCAGTGCTGGGGCCACTCCTATGGAACATCATGTACGACGGCGTACTGCGCTTGGAACTACCAGCAGGCGCGCACACCATTGGCTTTGCTGATGATGTAGCTGTCGTAGCAATAGAAAAGGAACTCAAAGATACAGAGGATATGTGCAGCGAAAGTATCAATCGCATACAAAGCTGGTTGACTGGAGCTGGGCTCGAGCTAGCGGCACACAAAACTGAAGTTGTCCAAGTCAGCAGTCGCAAAAGAGTGGAAACTGCCAATATAAAGATCGGCAGCGTTACCATTGCGTCAAAGAGGGCGATAAGATATCTTGGTGTCATGATAGACACAAGATTAACTTTCCGCGAGCACTTAGAATATGTGCATAAAAAGGCAGCTGACTCTTGTAGAGCTCTCTCGAGAATCATGCTTAGCACGCGGGGACCTAAACAGCAACGACATCTCCTCCTAATGAGCGTCATTAGGTCCGTCATCCTCTATGCTGCGCCAATATGGGCAAGAGCGATGGCAACGCCGAGCTACAGCCGGGGCATTTGCACGATCTACAGATCTGAGCGCAATCAGAGTCAGCTTCGCTTTCAGGACTATCTCCGATGACGCGGCGCTCGTCATAGCTGGTATAGTACCATTGGAGTATTTGGTCGCCGAAGCCGCTATCAGGGCGAACAGCATTGCACGATGCTAAAGGGCGGTGGACGCACAAGCTCATCCCGGAGCTTGAACCATGGGTCAACCGTAAACACGGCGAGGTAAACTTCTACCTTACGCAGATCCTCTCTGGACATGGATGCTTTCGAAGCTATTTGAAGCGCTTTGGCCACGAGGAATCTGACGAGTGCCCCTGGTGCGAACGAGGGCATGTGGAAGACGCCAACCACATTCTTTTCGAATGTGGACGGTTCCTGGAGGAAAGGCGTCGTCTGGAAGAGGCAGTGGGCCGCTTCATCAGAGCGGACAACATAGTCAACGCCATGCTGGAATCGGAGGAAGCTTGGGAACTAACAAGCACCTTCGCGGCCACAGTGATGATGGAGCTCCGCAGAGTCGAGCGAATGAGAAGACGAGCTGTCCCAGGCTAAGGTAGCGCGCAGTGCTTGCGAAGCAATGCTTTACGGCCGTCCCGCAAGCATAGCGCACTATCCTAGCCACTTGCAACTTGCAACTTGTATTAAAGATTATATAAAGATTGTCAATAAACGAATATAAAAAAAAAAAAAAAAAAAAAAACGCACGCACGCACACGCAGGCATACATACACACACACACACGCATACAGAGAGTTCGAGTTGCGTTTTCGTGGAGTACGGTCGACGTCATCGTGATCCATCGTGGACAATAGCTTGATCTGTGTTTTTCCCTGTGAAAGTGGAATGAACTGTAGACAACGTGACTGCTGTGGGCGCGACGCACCTAGCGACGGCAAAAACTATCAAAGACTTACTTCGCGGCGGTCTCGCGGAGTACCCCAGTGGTACAATACGGTGGTGCAAGAGAGGGGGGCAATAGCGTCACTGATTTTGGCGTCAGGGCTTTCCTCTTTCCCTTTCTTTTTTAAGCGCGAAAAGTTTTGTCACATTAGCCGTCACATTTGTGCAAATAATAAAAAAATCAGGTGCATTCACTCTAACAGCTGTTAATAGTGCTGAAAAACAGACGGACCATTCAGCAGGTAGCTTCAAGTGCCCATCCGACCGTGAAGCTCGTAAAATGAAATGTTAAGGTTCTTGCAGCTTAAGTTAAATCATTGTATTGCTGCCCAAGATCTTCTAGAGCAGACCATTAGGGAAAAATGTATAGACGTAGCTTTTCTCAGTGAGCCCTACCTCCAGCTGCCTTGGACATGTTCAACAGACGTTAATGGCAAAGCTGCGTTGTGGGTATGCGGCAACTCAACAAACGTACTTTCGAATGTTAAGTCATTCAATGGGTTCGTACGCGGCCGATTTGGTAACTTATGGCTTTACAGTTGCTATCTGGCCCCCAGCATGCAGCTCAGTGAATTCACTACGGTGCTCGACGAGCTTGCCGAGGATGCTAGAGGTCGGAAGGCCATTATAGCTGGAGATTTTAACTCCTGGGCGTTAGAATGGGGTAGCCTCACAACAAATCAGAGGTCTTATCCTACTGGAGATCTTCAACACTGGCCACGAGTACACCATCAGTCGGGCGGGATACGGATCTGTGAATGCTGGGTCCAGAGCATGCCAAATGGTAGCCCAAATATAGAGTGCCTGCAATAGCAGCATGTTACGCCGCAAGCAGTTCACGCGACAACAAGAGCCTACGTATTGGTGGAATGCACAAATAGGTGACATTCGTCGCAAATGCATCCAGGCGAGAAGAAGCTACCAACGGGCTCGCGGTAGGTCTACGTTTTTTGAGAAAAAATTAGCTTACCAGGCAGCTAGAAGACAGCTGAAGAAGGCCATTGGGCCAAGCAAAAGAGAATGCTATTTAGAGTTGTGCGACTCAGCCGAATATGACCCTTGGGGCAGGGCATATAAGATAGTAGTTAAAAGACTATACGCAGGTAGACAGGTGCAGCCTACGGATCGTCTGGAGCTTAAATCGATTGTGGAAACACTCTTTCCAGAAAGTCTAAGCTCCATTCACGCCCCTGAGTCCGAGTCTGCTGATCAGGGCTCAACGAGCACTGAAATTGTTTTAGTCACAGAGGAAGAAATCATAGTAACTCTCCGGGGTCTTAGAACCAACATTACTCCAGGGCCGGACGGGATCCCAAATCATGCGCTAAAGCTAGCCCTCGCCTTGCACCCTAGTACGTTCGCTGAATTATTCAACGAATGTCTAATTCAAGAGACGCTCCCGGCAAAATGGAAAGCCCAGAACCTGGTGTTGCTACCCAAGGCTGGCAAACCACTAGATGAGCCATCTTCATACAGACCGATCTGTCTCTTAGACACCATGGGAAAGGTGTTTGAGAATTTGATCTGCTCTAGACTGGAGACTGCGATTACTAGCGCCGGAGACTTGTCACCAAATCAATTTCGATTCCGGAAGGCCCGGTCAACAACGGACGCGCTAAACAAAGTTGTTGGTCTGGCCACTTCAGCCATCCAAGGCACAAGATGGAAGCATGGAACGAAGCAGTACTGCATTATTGCGACTCTGGACGTAAAGAATGCCTTTAATACAGCTAGTTGGGATATGATACTGAATGCGCTGTCACAATATAATATCCCTAAATATCTTAAAGAAACAATAAAGAGTTACTTTAGAGGAAGCACTACGAGTAAGGGTCCCCAAACTCATACAGTGTCGCTGGAGTACCCCAAGGCTCTGTGCTGGGGCCTCTCCTATGGAATATCATGTACGACGACGTACTGCGCTTGGAACTACCAGCAGGTGCGCACACCATTGGCTTTGCTGATGATGTAGCTGTCGTAGCCATAGGAAAGGAACTCAAAGATACAGAGGATATGTGCAGCGAAAGTATCAATCGCATATGAAGCTGGTTGACTGGAGCTGGGCTCGAGCTAGCGGCACACAAAACTGAAGTTGTCCTAGTCAGCAGTCGCAAAAGAGTGGGAACTGCCAATATAAAGATCGGCAGCGTCACCATTGCGTCAAAGAGGGCGATAAAGTATCTTGGTGTCATGATAGACACAAGATTAACTTTCCGCGAGCACTTAGAATATGTGCATAAAAAGGCAGCTGATTCTTGTAGAGCTCTGTCGAGAATCATGCTTAACACGCGGGGACCTAAACAGCAACGACGTCTCCTTCTAATGAGCGTCATTAGGTCCGTCATCCTCTATGCTGCGCCAATATGGGCAAGAGCGATGGCAACGCCGAGCTACAGCCGAGGCATTTGCGCGATCTACAGATCTGAGCGCAATCAGAGTCAGCTTCGCTTTCAGGACTATCTCCGATGACGCGGCGCTCGTCATAGCTGGTATAGTACCATTGGAGTATTTGGTCGCCGAAGCCGTGGAGGGCAATTCGCACACGCCTGCGCGACTCAACGCTATCAGGGCGAACAGCATTGCATGATGGCAAAGAAAGTGGTAGAGCTCAGCTAAAGGGCGGTGGACGCACAAGCTCATCCCGGAGCTTGAACCATGGGTAAACCGTAAACACGGCGAGGTAAACCTCTACCTTACGCAGATCCTCTCGGGACATGGATGCTTTCGGAGCTATTTGAAGCGCTTTGGCCACGAGGAATCTGACGAGTGCCCCTGGTGCGAGCGAGGGCATGTGGAAAACGCCAACCACATTCTTTTCGAATGTGGACGGTTCCTGGAGGAGAGGTGGTGATGGTGAGGGGGTGGGGGGTAAATTTTAACTAAAACCGAAATTGCGTAAATTGCATATAAGCATAAATAAAAAATTTGGAGACTAGCAATAAAGGTGTAGGAGATATAATTTTGTAACTGGTTTTCGATAAGGGTTTTTATCGATAAAAAAGATCGGGATGAGTTATCGATTTTTAATGATAAACTTGATATCCGCGCTGTAATTACGGACGTTTAAAAAAAATTGAAGTCTCTAGCTCTCATATCTTCTGAAATTGAAGCGTTCATACATACGGACAGACGGACGGACAGACAGACGGACAGAGCCAAATCAACTCAGCTCGTCGCCCTGATCAAGAATATGTCTACTTTGTGGGGTCTGCCACGCCTCCTTCTGCCTGTTACATACATTTCAACAAAACCATTATACCCTTTTTTCCCCTTTTCAATGGGTTCAGGGTATAACAAGTAAGAAAGCTGTAATCGAGACTGCCCGACTACGAGATCCACTGAACCCTTCGAGCAATAGCTGTTTCAATCATTTTTCGTGTCTTTCTGCCTACACAAGGCACACACACACGCACACACACACACGCATACACAGGGAGTTCGAGTTGCGTTTTCACGGAGTGCGGTCGATGTCATCGTGATCCATCGTAGAAAACACTTGAACTGTGTTTTCCCCTGCGAAAGTGGAAAGAACTGAAGTCAACGTGTTTGCTGTGGGCGCGGCGTACCCAGCGACCTTAAAAAAACTACCAGAGACTTACTGCGCGGCGGTTCGTGGAATTCCCAAGCGGTATAATTCGGAGGTGCAAGAGAGGGGGGGCGATAGCGTCATTGTTTTGGCGTCAGGGCTTCTTTCCTTCCCTTGTCTTTTGTGGGCGCGTAAATTTTGTCACTTTAGGCGTCACACTTGCGCAATAATAAAAAGCAGGTGCATTCACTCTAACAGCTATTAGTAGTGCTGGAAATTGCATCGGGCAATCAGCTGCTCACTAACGTTGGTGAGTTGCTAAGCCTTAGCAAAGACAGCAACCTAGCTGCTGGAGTGAGGTAGCAGGTATAAAAAGTAGTGCATACTTTCGGGCTCTCGCTGTAGTAAAGTTGAGTTTAAGTTACTGCGGGTTGTAAACTCAGATTATATTAGTAGCCATTGCCCACTACAGGCTTCACGCCGTGGTAGTCGGAGCAGAAATGGATGCCATGATGGAGGACGAGCTGCAAGCTTTTGCGCGTCGTTCCTCGTTGCAGCGATCGCCGCAGCAACAACAGAGGGCGTTGGCGCAGCCGTCGACTTCTAATCAGGCTCCAGTGGCTGAGTGCCAGGCACCCAAGTCACTAAAAGAAGCGTTAGCTCAAATAGGAGCTACACTAGAGGGTTTGTCTGCCTTATTTGGGGGTCAGCGGCATATAAATGCTTTAATGAGAGAGGAGCTGGCTAGGCTGGTCAGCCTTCACAAGACGGCCGAAGCGTTCTGCAACCGTTCGGTTAAAAACTGTGAGGTGCAGACCACGCCACTCAAAAAAGTAGGCGAAAACGTTAAGGCAGCGAGCATTAGTGCTACAGTAGGTAGCAATACTCCCAAGCGGTCGAGGGAAGTTGCCTCCGAACAGAGGAAAACTCCCTCAAAAAAGCCGAGGCCCAATAGAAGTGCAGCGAACCCAAAAGAACCAATGGCTCTACGGGCTACAGCTGAAACTGAAACTTCAAACTAGGCCGCTCGACAGACAAACCAGAGCAGCTGGACAGTCGTCAAAGGGCGAAAGCCTATGCAAAAACGTCCCAGGACTGACGCGATTGCGATTTCAGGCGTAGGGGGTTGCAGCTATGCGGACATGCTTCGCGAAGTCAAGAGCGACCCAAATTTAAAGCATCTGAGCAGCGACGTTCAAGGCATTAGGAAGACAGCTAAGGGGGACCTATTATTGCAACTGAGTAGGAAGCCGGAGCATAGCGCTGAGGCTCTGCACGAAGCTGTAGGCAAGGCCTTGGGAGACCGAGCGGTAGTTAAAACACTTACCGAATCGGCGCAAGTTGAGATTCGCGATCTAGATGAGTTAGCGACCAAAGAGGAGATCTTGGAGGCAATTAGGGTGGAGTTGAAGGATAGCTCACTCCCCATTGAGGCTATCAAATCGCTTCGGCCAGCTTTCGGTGGACAGCAAAGAGCTACGGTTGCTCTTCCAATTGGGAAAGCTAAAACTCTGCTCGAGCTGTCCAAAATTAGAATAGGATGGGTAGTTTGCCGTATCCGAGCCGTGGAGCAGCCTAAACGCTTTTTCAAGTGCCTCGATTACGGTCATATGGCAGCAAACTGTCGCTGTGTGTTTCAGGTGTGGAGAGATGGGTCACAGTGCAAAAGCATGCACCAAGCCACCAAAATGTAGCCTTTGCATCCGGAAAGGTGAAAAGCAGACGGACCATTCAGCAGGCAGCTTCAAGTGCCCATCCTACCGTGAAGCTGCTCGTAAAATGAAATGTTAAGGTTTTTGCAGCTTAACTTAAATCATTGTGTTGCTGCCCAAGATCTTCTAGAGCAGACCATTAGGGAAAAATGTATAGATGTAGCTTTTCTCAGTGAGCCTCACCACTGTAGAACCAGCTGCCCTAGGACATGGTCAACAGACGTTAATGGCAAAGCTGCGTTGTGGGTATGCGGCAACTCAACGAACGTACTTTCGAATGTTAAGTCATTCAATGGGTTCGTACGTGGCCGATATGGTAGCTTATGGCTTTACAGCTGCTATCTGCAGCTCAGTGAATTCACGACGGTGCTCGACGAGCTTGCCGAGGATGCTAGGGGTCGGAAGGCCATTATAGCTGGAGATTTTAACTCCTGGGCGCTAGAATGGGGTAGCCCCACAACAAATGCCAGAGGTCTATATCCTACTGGAGATCTTCGCGACACTAGATGTTGCACTGCTCAACACTGGCCATGAGTACACCTTCAGTCGGGCGGGATACGGGTCTGTTATCGACATTACTTTTGTCACTTCATCCCTCTTTCGGGGAGCAACATGGAGCCATTGCGATAGCTATACAGGCAGCGATCATACGGCACTTCTGTTCACAATAGGTGAGCCACCTGCCAGGGCGTCAACATTGTGGAGGGAGTCGTATCGGCTAGATACTTTTGATCCCGAGGTCTTTTCAGAGGCCATTCAGTCTCTGGGTACAATTGGTTATGCTGAGGCCAGAGCATGCCAAATGGTAGCCCAAATACAGTGTGCCTGCAATAGCAGCATGTTACGTCGCAAGTAGTTCACGCGACAACATGAGCCTACGTATTGGTGGAATACGCAAATAGGTGGCATTCGTCGCAAATGCATCCAGGCGAGAAGAAGCTACCAACGGGCTCGCGGTAGGTCAACGTTTTTTGAGAAACAGTTAGCTTACCAGGCAGCTAGAAGACAGCTGAAGAAGGCCATTCGGGCAAGCAAAAGAGAATGTTTTTTACAGTTGTGCGACTCAGCCGAATATGACCCTTGGGGCAGGGCATATAAGATAGTAGTTAAAAGACTATACGCAGGTAGACAGGTGCAGCCTACGGATCGTCTGGAGCTTAAATCGATTGTGGAAACACTCTTTCCAGAAAGTCTAAGCTCCATTCACGCCCCTGAGTCCGAGTCTGCTGATCAGGGCTCAACGAGCACTGAAATTGTTTTAGTTACAGAGGAAGAAATATCAGAAGTTCTCCGAGGTCTTAGAACCAACACAGCTCCAGGGTCGGACGGGATCCCAAATCGTGCGCTAAAGCTAGCCCTCGCCTTGCACCCAAGTACGTTCGCCGAATTATTTAATGAATGCCTGATCCAAGAGACGTTCCCGGCAAAATGGAAAGCCCAGAATCTGGTATTGCTACCCAAGGCTGGCAAACCACTAGATGAGCCATCTTCGTACAGACCGATCTGTCTCTTAGACACCATGGGAAAGGTGTTTGAGAAACTGATCTGCTCTAGGCTGGAGACTGCGATTGCAAGCGCCGGAGGCCTGTCACCAAACCAATTTGGATTCCGGAAGGCCCGGTCAACAACGGACGCGCTAAACAAAGTTGTCGGTCTGGCCACTTCCGCTATTTAAGGCACCAGATGGAGGCACGGGACGAAGGAATACTGCATCATCGCGACCCTGGATGTAAGGAATGCCTTCAACACAGCTAGTTGGGATATGATACTGAATGCGCTGTCACAATATAATATCCCTAAATATCTAAGAGAGATAATAAAGAGCTACTTCAGAGGAAGAACACTGGTATACAACACGAGTGAGGGTCCCCAAACTCATACAGTGTCAGCTGGAGTACCCCAAGGCTCAGTGCTGGGGCCACTCCTATGGAACATCATGTAC
Organism: Drosophila arizonae; assembly: GCF_054131065.1. Taxonomy (NCBI): domain Eukaryota; kingdom Metazoa; phylum Arthropoda; class Insecta; order Diptera; family Drosophilidae; genus Drosophila; species Drosophila arizonae. The sequence continues at coordinate 33,853,086 of NC_142922.1, forward strand.
GACGGCGTACTGCGCTTGGAACTACCAGCAGGCGCGCACACCATTGGCTTTGCTGATGATGTAGCTGTCGTAGCAATAGAAAAGGAACTCAAAGATACAGAGGATATGTGCAGCGAAAGTATCAATCGCATACAAAGCTGGTTGACTGGAGCTGGGCTCGAGCTAGCGGCACACAAAACTGAAGTTGTCCAAGTCAGCAGTCGCAAAAGAGTGGAAACTGCCAATATAAAGATCGGCAGCGTTACCATTGCGTCAAAGAGGGCGATAAGATATCTTGGTGTCATGATAGACACAAGATTAACTTTCCGCGAGCACTTAGAATATGTGCATAAAAAGGCAGCTGACTCTTGTAGAGCTCTCTCGAGAATCATGCTTAGCACGCGGGGACCTAAACAGCAACGACATCTCCTCCTAATGAGCGTCATTAGGTCCGTCATCCTCTATGCTGCGCCAATATGGGCAAGAGCGATGGCAACGCCGAGCTACAGCCGGGGCATTTGCACGATCTACAGATCTGAGCGCAATCAGAGTCAGCTTCGCTTTCAGGACTATCTCCGATGACGCGGCGCTCGTCATAGCTGGTATAGTACCATTGGAGTATTTGGTCGCCGAAGCCGCTATCAGGGCGAACAGCATTGCACGATGCTAAAGGGCGGTGGACGCACAAGCTCATCCCGGAGCTTGAACCATGGGTCAACCGTAAACACGGCGAGGTAAACTTCTACCTTACGCAGATCCTCTCTGGACATGGATGCTTTCGAAGCTATTTGAAGCGCTTTGGCCATGAGGAATCTGACGAGTGCCCCTGGTGCGAGCGAGGGCATGTGGAAGACGCCAACCACATTCTTTTCGAATGTGGACGGTTCCTGGAGGAGAGGCGTCGTCTGGAAGAGGCAGTGGGCCGCTTCATCAGAGCGGACAACATAGTCAACGCCATGCTGGAATCGGAGAAAGCTTGGGAACTAACAAGCACCTTCGCGGCCACAGTGATGATGGAGCTCCGCAGAGTCGAGCGAATGAGAAGACGAGCTGTCCCAGGCTAAGGTAGCGCGCAGTGCTTGCGAAGCAATGCTTTACGGCCGTCCCGCAAGCATAGCGCACTATCCTAGCCACTTGCAACTTGCAACTTGTATTAAAGATTATATAAAGATTGTCAATAAACGAAATGTCCCAGGCTAAGGTAGCGCAGTGCTTGCGAAGCAATGCTTTACGGCCGTCCCGCAAGCATAGCGCACTATCCTAGCCACTTGTAACTTGCAACTTGTATTAAAGATTATATAAAGATTGTCAATAAACGAGTATAAAAAAAAAAAAAAAAAACGCACGCACGCACACGCAGGCATACATACACACACACACACGCATACAGAGAGTTCGAGTTGCGTTTTCGTGGAGTACGGTCGACGTCATCGTGATCCATCGTGGACAATAGCTTGATCTGTGTTTTTCCCTGTGAAAGTGGAATGAACTGTAGACAACGTGACTGCTGTGGGCGCGACGCACCTAGCGACGGCAAAAACTATCAAAGACTTACTTCGCGGCGGTCTCGCGGAGTACCCCAGTGGTACAATACGGTGGTGCAAGAGAGGGGGGCAATAGCGTCACTGATTTTGGCGTCAGGGCTTTCCTCTTTCCCTTTCTTTTTTAAGCGCGAAAAGTTTTGTCACATTAGCCGTCACATTTGTGCAAATAATAAAAAAATCAGGTGCATTCACTCTAAAAGCTGTTAATAGTGCTGAAAAACAGACGGACCATTCAGCAGGTAGCTTCAAGTGCCCATCCGACCGTGAAGCTGCTCGTAAAATGAAATGTTAAGGTTCTTGCAGCTTAAGTTAAATCATTGTATTGCTGCCCAAGATCTTCTAGAGCAGACCATTAGGGAAAAATGTATAGACGTAGCTTTTCTCAGTGAGCCCTACCTCCAGCTGCCTTGGACATGTTCAACAGACGTTAATGGCAAAGCTGCGTTGTGGGTATGCGGCAACTCAACAAACGTACTTTCGAATGTTAAGTCATTCAATGGGTTCGTACGCGGCCGATTTGGTAACTTATGGCTTTACAGTTGCTATCTGGCCCCCAGCATGCAGCTCAGTGAATTCACTACGGTGCTCGACGAGCTTGCCGAGGATGCTAGAGGTCGGAAGGCCATTATAGCTGGAGATTTTAACTCCTGGGCGTTAGAATGGGGTAGCCTCACAACAAATCAGAGGTCTTATCCTACTGGAGATCTTCAACACTGGCCACGAGTACACCATCAGTCGGGCGGGATACGGATCTGTGAATGCTGAGTCCAGAGCATGCCAAATGGTAGCCCAAATATAGAGTGCCTGCAATAGCAGCATGTTACGCCGCAAGCAGTTCACGCGACAACATGAGCCTACGTATTGGTGGAATGCACAAATAGGTGACATTCGTCGCAAATGCATCCAGGCGAGAAGAAGCTACCAACGGGCTCGCGGTAGGTCTACGTTTTTTGAGAAAAAATTAGCTTACCAGGCAGCTAGAAGACAGCTGAAGAAGGCCATTGGGCCAAGCAAAAGAGAATGCTATTTAGAGTTGGGCGACTCAGCCGAATATGACCCTTGGGCCAGGGCATATAAGATAGTAGTTAAAAGACTATACGCAGGTAGACAGGTGCAGCCTACCGATCGTCTGGAGCTTAAATCGATTGTGGAAACGCTTTTTCCAGAACGTTTAAGCTAAATTCACGCCCCTGGGTCCGAGTCTGTTGATCAGTTCTCAACGAACACTGAAATTGTTTTAGTCACAGAGGAAGAAATCATAGTAGTTCTCCGAGGTCTTAGAACCAACACAACTCCAGGGCCGGACGGGATCCCAAATCGTGCGCTAAAGCTAGCCCTCGCCTTGCACCCAAGTACGTTCGCCGAATTATTTAATGAATGCCTGATCCAAGAGACGTTCCCGGCAAAATGGAAAGCCCAGAATCTGGTATTGCTACCCAAGGCTGGCAAACCACTAGATGAGCCATCTTCGTACAGACCGATCTGTCTCTTAGACACCATGGGAAAGGTGTTTGAGAAACTGATCTGCTCTAGGCTGGAGACTGCGATTGCAAGCGCCGGAGGCCTGTCACCAAACCAATTTGGATTCCGGAAGGCCCGGTCAACAACGGACGCGCTTAACAAAGTTGTCGGTCTGGCCACTTCCGCTATTCAAGGCACCAGATGGAGGCACGGGACGAAGGAATACTGCATCATCGCGACCCTGGATGTAAGGAATGCCTTCAATACAGCTAGTTGGGATATGATACTGAATGCGCTGTCACAATATAATATCCCTAAATATCTTAAAGAAACAATAAAGAGTTACTTCAGGGGAAGAACACTGGTATACAATACGAGTGAGGGTCCCCAAACTCATACAGTGTCAGCTGGAGTACCCCAAGGCTCAGTGCTGGGGCCTGGCCTGGAATATCAAGTACGACGTACTGCGCTTGGAACTACCAGCAGGTGTGCACACCATTGGCTTTGCTGATGATGTAGCTGTCGTAGCAATAGAAAAGGAACTCAAAGATACAGAGGATATGTGCAGCGAAAGTACCAATCGCATACAAAGCTGGTTGACTGGAGCTGGGCTCGAGCTAGCGGCACACAAAACTGAAGTTGTCCAAGTCAGCAGTCGCAAAAGAGTGGAAACTGCCAATATAAGGATCGGCAGCGTTACCATTGCGTCAAAGAGGGCGATAAGATATCTTGGTGTCATGATAGACACAAGATTAACTTTCCGCGAGCACTTAGAATATGTGCATAAAAAGGCAGCTGACTCTTGTAGAGCTCTCTCGAGAATCATGCTTAACACGCGGGGACCTAAACAGCAACGACGTCTCCTCCTAATGAGCGTCATTAGGTCCGTCATCCTCTATGCTGCGCCAATATGGGCAAGAGCGATGGCAACGCCGAGCTACAGCCGAGGAATTTGCGCGATCTACAGGCTGAGCGCAATCAGAGTCAGCTGCGCTTTCAGGACTATCTCCGATGACGCGGCGCTCGTCATAGCTGGTATGGTGCCACTGGAGTATTTGGTCGCCGAAGCCGTGGAGCGGAATTCGCATGGGCCTACGCGACTCAACGCTGTCAGGGCGAACAGCATCGCACGATGGCAAAGAAGGTGGAATAGCTCAGCTAAAGGGCGGTGGACGCACAAGCTCATCCCGGAGCTTGAACCATGGGTTAACCGCAAACATGGCGAGGTTAACTTCTACCTTACGCAGATCCTCTCGGGTCATGGATGCTTTCGGAGCTATTTGAAGCGCTTTGGCCACGACGAATCTGACAAGTGCCCCTGGTGCGAGCGAGGGCATGTGGAAGACGCCAACCACATTCTTTTCGAATGTGGACGGTTCCTGGAGGAGAGGCGTCGTCTGGAAGAGGCAGTGGGCCGCTCCATCAGAGCGGACAACTTAGTCAACGCCATGCTGGAATCGGAGAAAGCTTGGGAACTAACAAGCACCTTCGCGGCCACGGTGATGATGGAGCTCCGCAGAGTCGAGCGATCGAGAAGATGAGCTGTCCCAGGCTAAGGTAGCGCATAGTGCTTGCGAAGCAATGCTTTACGGCCGTCCCGCAAGCACCGCGCGCTATCCTATCCATCACGCAACTTGTAATTTGTTATATAATTTTGTCAATAAATGAATATAAAAAAAAAAAACACACGCATACACACACAGGCATATACACACATCATACACACACACACCCGCATACACACAGAGATACGCACGCACGCATAAACACGGATTGGCTGCAGTGGTGGCTTACTAAGGAAACTTAATTGTTCAATAACTTTTCTTGTGGCTGTACTTTCTTCATGAAACTTTCAGATTATGATTTTAACATGGATATACGTGTATTTGCCAAAGCACAGTCTCTGGTATTAGATATGTAATGGGGGGGGGTAAATTTTGACAAAACCCAAACTGTATAAATTGCATATCGGTATACATAGAAAATTTGGAGACTCTAGCTTTAAAGATGTAGGAGATATCAATTTATTACTGGTTTTCGATAATGTTTTTAATCGATAACAAAATAACGGTCCAATTGATCGATATTTAAAACGAAACTCGATATGCGCGTGCTATACACGGACCTAGGAAAAAAATGTCAAGTCTCTAGCTCTTATATCTTCTGATATCGACGTGTTCAAACATACGGACAGACGGACGGACGGACAGATTGACAGAGCTAAATCGACTCAGCTCGTCGCCCTGATCAAGAATATATATATTTTATGGGGTCTGCCACGCCTCCTTCTGCCTGTTACATACATTTCAACAAAACCATTATACCCTTATTTTCGATTGAAAATGGGTCCAGGGTATAACAAGTAAGAAAGCTATAGTCGAGACTGCTCGACTACGAGATCCCCTGAACCCTTGGAGCAATATATATTTCAATAATTTTTCGCGTCTTTCAGGTTACACAAGAAACACGCACACACACACACACACACACGCACGTACGCACACACAGGCATACATACACACACACGCATACAGACACAAACGCATACACACGATCACATACACACACATATACACAAATAATACATACACATACTCAAACACATACACAAACACATATCACACCCAAGCACCCACGCATAAACACGCATGGGCTGCAGTGTGCGCTTACTATGAGAACTTAATTGTTTAATAACTTTTTTTTGTGGACATACGATCTTCATGAAACTTTCAGATTGTGATTACGACATGGATATGCATGTATTTGCCAAAGCACAAGTCGGACGGATAGACGGACGGACAGACAGACGGACAGGGCCAAATCAACTCAGCTCGTCGCCCTGATCAAGAATATATATGCTTTGTGGGGTCAGCCACGCCTCCTTCTGCATGTTACATACATTTCAACAAAACCATTATACCCTGATTTCCCATTGAAAATGAGTTCAGGGTATAACAAGTAAGAAGACTCTAGTCGAGACTGCTCGACTAGAAGATACCCTGAACCCTCTAATCTGATATTCTAATCACTCTGCACTTTTTTTCGGCACACATACATACACACGCACGTATTAGAACGCGCTCTGCTAAATGCGCAGTAAGCAGCGACTGCGCTTGGGCAGCGCTGCAGTGTGGACAACATTATAAGAATTTATTTGTTGAATAATTTAATTTTTAGACGTACAATCTTAGTGATTGTATGTACATTCCAAACCACAAGTCTCTAGTACTTGAAATATTTGCAAAGGTGTGGGCGAGGGGGTGGATATAGTGGTGAGGGGTAAATTACAACAAAATCTAAATTATATGAAATACTTATAAGTCTATATATAAAATTAGCAAGCTCTAGCTCTAAAGGTGTAGGAGATATAATGAAATAACTAGCTTTCGATAAGGTTTTTGATCGATAATAAAATATTGGGAGTAGTTATCGATATATAGGGAAAAACTCGATATGCACGGACCTAGGAAAAAAAAGTCAAGTCTCTAGCTCTTATATATTTTGAGATCGACGCGTTCATACATACGGACGGACGGACGGACGGACGGACGGACAGAGCTAAATCGACTCAGCTCGTCGCCCTGATCAAGAATATATATACTTTATATGGTCTGCCACGCCTCCTTCTGCCTGTTACATACATTTCAACAAAACCATTACACCCTTATTTTCGATTGAAAATGGGTCCAGGGTATAACAAGTAAGAAAGCTATAGTCGAGACTGCTTGACTACGAGATCCCCTGAACCCTTGAAGCAATAGCTATTTCAATCATTTTTCGCGTCTTTCAGCTTACACAAGAAACTCACATACACATACGCACACACACGAATATACACACAAACGCATACACCCACACACCCACACGCAGTTGTTCGAGTTGCGTTTTCGTAGAGTGCGGTCGATGTTATTGTGATCCATCGTTGACTATAGTTTGTTCCGAGTTTTTCCCTGAAGGTGGAAATATCTAAAGAAAACGTGTATGCTGTGGGCGCAACGTACCCAGCGACCTCGAAAGCTACCAAAGACTTACTGCGCGGCGGTTCGTGGAATACCCCGGTGGTGGAATCCAGTGCTGCAAGAGAGGGGGACAATAGCGTCACTGTTTTTGGCGTCAGGACTTTCCTCTTTCCCTTTCTTTTTTTTAAGCGCGAAAAGATTTGTCACATTAGGCGTCACATTTGTGCAAATAATAAAAAATCAGGTGCATTCACTCTAACAGCTGTTAGTAGTGCTGGAAATTGCAGCGGACAATCAGCTGCTCACTAACTTTGGTGAGTTGCTAAGTCTTAGCAAAGACAGCAACCTAACATCTTGAGTGAAGACGCAGTTACTAAAAGTAGTGCATACTTTCGGGCTCTCGCTGAAGTTAAGTTGAGTTTAAGTTACTGCGCTCTCTTTTTTTTTGTTTGTATATATATTTTAAGCGCTGAATCTGTACAATGCAAGTTTAGTACCTTAACAACACAATTAGAATTTTTATATAACACCTAACCTTCTGATGTATTCAGGAGGACTTACAAATATATATTTACAAGTATCCCTAAACGACTTATCTCATATTTTTGGCAAAACCCAAGCGTTTTAATCGCCTTAGTGGTCTCGCAGGAAGCAATCTTCTCGCTAGTCTGCTCCGGTGTCTAGCCAGTCTGTCACTATATCGGCTAGTATGTCTCCCAATCTGTTCCTCCACAGTAAACAGTTTCAGATCTCGATGTAGAGTTGAGCCGCGCACATACCATGGACAGTTTGTAATTTGCCGCAATACACGATTTTGCAGGACCTGTATGCGTTTATAGTTTGATTTTGCGCATATTCCCCAAATCTGCACACCGTAGAGCCAAATTGGGGCTACACAGTGGACATAAACCGCTCTCTTAGCTCTGAGTGACATGGTGCTGTGTCTGTTGAGCAGCCACCGCAGTTGTTGCATGCGTTGCCCACATCTCCTAGCTACTGCCTTAAGATGAGGACCAAATGTTAGACGCTTGTCAAGGGTGATGCGAAGGTACTTTGCCTGATCAAGTGTTTCGCCATCTAAACGTATAGGCGGGGTGTGGCTGATGGAGGTTTTTAGGGTGAAGCAAGTGTTGGTGGTCTTGCGTGGGTTAATCTTCATGTTCCATCTTTTGCACCATGCTACTAGTGTGTTTAGGTAGCTCTCCACTCCATTCGCAGCCTCAGTGGGACATTTTGAGCTGTAGAGCACCGCTATATCGTCTGCGTAAGTAGCGAGAAGGGCTTTGCCAGGATTCTCCATGTGGCGCACGCTAGGGGAGGGTAGGTCGGCCGTGTAAATGGAGTAAAGCAGCGGCCCTAATACGCTGCCCTGAGGAACTCCAGCTCTCATTTGGCAAGGAGTCGAGTATGTGTTCCGTACTCTGACAATAAATTGCCGACCCTCCAGATACGATCGTAGAATCCCGAAGTAAGGTGCTGGGAAGAGGTTTTTGATTTTGCTGAGAAGCCCTGTATGCCAGACCCTATCAAATGCTTGCTGCATATCGACAAAAACTGCGTTGCAGTATTCCATGTCATCAAATGCCTGAAGGATGTGCCTCGTCAACCGGTGAACCTGCTCCATAGTTCCGTGTCCTTCTCTAAAGCCAAACTGATGGTCCGGTAAGATATGACGTTCACTGATGATATTGCCAAGTCGATTGGCAATAAGTCTCTCCCATACTTTGGAAAGTGACGACAGCAGACTTATTGGGCGGTACGATTCTGGGTCATCCTCTGGCTTTCCTGGTTTGTGGATCATTACAATCGCTGCCATCTTCCATTGCTTAGGAAAGAACTCCACCCTCAGCATAGCATTAAATATTAAAGCTATGAAGATGATCGCCCGAGTAGGGAGGGCTTTTAGCGTTGCATTGCTCAGTCTGTCATAACCAGGTGCTTTCTTATTCGGCAAGGACTTTATGACTTCAGCAATTTCCTCAACCCTAACTGCCCTAATGGGTAAGGACATTTGTAGAGGTGTCTGTAGACTATCAGTGGTCTCTTCGATCTGATCAGCAGTGGCAAATTCATAGGGTGTGAACCTGGCTTCTAGATGCTTCGCAAACGAATTCGCTTGCTCCTCTTCGTTCTTAGCTAGATCACCGCTAGGACACCGGGTTGGTACCTGCCTAAACGGTTGTCTCTTAAGTGACTTGGTACACTTCCAAAGCGAGTATCCAGCATCAACTGTATAATCCAAAGAAGCCAGCTTCTGCTCAAAGAAGTTGCTTCGAAGTTCTCTCAATACATTTCGTAGTTGCCTAGCAGCCCGGTTCCATAAGATTCGGTCCCATGGGTCCTGCGTTCTGATTGCGCGTCTACGAAGTCTTCTTTTTTGCAACAAAAGATCCCTGGCCTCTCTTGTTAGTCGAATTCCATAGTTGGAACCTATCTGGGGCTCAGAAGGTGTTGATGCAGCAGCAGCCGTATAAATGCTCTCAGTGAAGCTATTGACAGCCATCTCAATATCTTCACCAGAGTTTAGAGTAGTGTTTAGCTGAATCGAGCTCTCTAAATGTTGCCTAAAGACGAGCAGGTTTGTGTGTCTGGTTATTAGAGAGCGATTTGCGTTAACGTTTATGCCTTCTGTCTCAATATTAATGACTAAAGCCAGATGATCCGAGTCCAGATCCCAGCTCTGAGTTATGCTTACTCGAAAATCCGGTATTCCATGATACAGGGCAAAGTCTATGCAGGACGGTGTGTAGTGAAGCACATATGGATACCTGGTTGGCGATCCAGTAGCAAGGATCCTAGAGCCAGTAACGGAGATGGCTTCTGCTAGTTCGCGTCCCCTCGGTGAGTTGTATGTGTCTCCCCACAACCAATGGCGGGCATTCCAATCGCCACCAACTAAATACCTTTGGCCGCAAGCACGAAGTGTGTTGATGAAATGCATTTCGTCAATCCTCACCCTTGGTGGGCAGTAAATAGCGCTGAACTCCACGTCTCCCAGGGCCGTAGCTACTTTTACAGATGACATTTGTATGTTACGGGTTTCAGTGACTCTTTGAGGAAAATGGCGAAGAGCTGTCCTGACCAATACCGCCACTCCGCCAACGCTGTTATTATTTCGTGATGGTCTGAAAGCTGGGTAGCAGGCATATCCATATATTTTTATAGTGTCTCCACGCTTCATCCTGATCTCCGTTAAAAGAAGAATGTCGACGCTGTTGTTGTGTGCGAAGAGTTCAATTTCTTTAGCTTTTGTTGAAATGCCGTTAGCATTCCAGATAAGAACTTTTAGTGGATTCATTTCGAAGCTGCAACGTTGTTTGGAGACTGACAATTTGGCCTTTCCCCAGTCCATACCTTAATCGAGTTGGTCAACTCAAGTACTATACTCTCGAGTTTTTCGATACGTTGGTTTACTTGCCTGTTATGCTGCTGCTGTTCTTGTTGCTGCCGCTGCAACCATGTGAGAAACTGTTGTTGTTGTTGCTGCTGGAGCTGCTGCTGCCACTGTTGGAACTGTTCCTGCTGCTGTTGCAACACTGCCTGTAAATCATAAGGGCTGTGTTGCAGATTATTCAAATTATGTTGCTGTGGAATTTGATGCGCTAGAGGATTATGAAGACGCTGCTGAGCAGGTCCGTCTTTGCAATGTGTTGCAATAGGATTTCTTTTAACCATTTCAGCATAAGAGACTGATGTATTCCTTCCAGTGCTTGCCGTTGGCTGATGTGGAGTTAGCTGCGGCTGTTGCTGAGTTGTCAGTCTGTTAGCCCTTTGTTTACGATCAGACCTCAAGGTGGGGAATTGCTGGTTCGCTGTAGAAGGTGCGGAAGGGTAAGCATAATCATTCTGTGCATTTAAGTTAATGTGTCTTGGCCTGTTCGGATTATATTCCCTCCTTGCAGGCCTCATAGATCGGCGAAGAAATTCTTGATACCATTCACATCCTTTATAGCTAGCCATGTGGCTGCCAGAGCAGTGTATGCATTTGGGCTGTGCATCTGGAGGACATATACATTGCATTGTTTGATGGTTTTCACCACATCGGGCACAATTAGGCTGTCGGCGGCAATATTTAGCAGTATGGCCGTAGTCTTGGCATCGACGACATTGTGCGATTTCGGTTGTTTTTCGCATTCTCTCAACTCTAATTTTTTGGCGGCAAAGAGTCTTAACTTTATAAATTTCGTTAATTTTTGGACACGGCTTAATATTAATGAAAAAAATATTAAGCTTTTCATCCTTATTTATGCGTGATCTTGGGTTATGAATATGGAGAACTTCGAAGCCCAGTTTATTAAAATCGGCAATAATGTCTTTATTTAGAGTACTGTTGTGCAGATCTCTTACAACAATCCGGTGTGGCTTTTCTGACTGCATTTGGTATGTGTGGAATTCTATTCCAAGTGTATCCAGTCGATCCACAATGGCTCTATAGGTGTCGCTGTCATTAGGGAAGACTCTGACCGTTTCCCCTTGATTAGCTTTAACAACGACGTTATCTAAGCTGGCAACTTCGCTTATAAGCTCAAAGAGGTCATTTAAGTCGCTAACATTAAGTACTATTTGGGGTGGCTTTGACGGCTGAGCTTTAACTGGAGCCCCAGAGTTGCCAACTATGGCAGCAGTCCGATTCGACGCAGCAATAGCCGCTTGATTGCTGGTGCTGGGCTGTTCACACAAGTCTTCTACATCCATGTCAGCTGGAATTTGCGCAAGCAATCCGAATCTGTTAGAACTGCCAGTATAATGAGATTGTTGCGAGGTAGAGCGTTCGTTATTCTTTCCAAGGTTGAATTTCTTCTTAGCAAGATTAGGAGAAGTCGTAGTAATTATCTTGCGCTTAATTGTAGAATTTTTCCGCCAACTTTCCACATTTTGAAAGCGCATTGCTCCATTTGCGCTTTGAGGATTGGTTTTGGGTACCTGTACTGCAGGCAGCACTGTAATCACCATTTCGTTGTTTGAAGGCTCGTTGACAGCTTTCAAGAGTGCATCACGAAGATTTTTGTTAAGCACCATTCTGGCAATGCTTTATACATAGATGCTATTTTAAAAACAGCTGTTTTGCTTGCACACGCAAGCCGGGCAGCAAAGCCCCGGTTAGCAATTTGTCAATAGTGAATATATCAATGCCCTTGAACTTATATCACAAGCAGTGCCCCAAGAAGCCACTATTATAAATGGGCCACAATTGTGGGCTTGTTTAAGAGAATTAAACTCAAATTATATTAGTAGGCAGTGCCCACTACAGGCTTCACGCTGTGGTAGTCGGAGCAATATGGAGGCCATGATGGAGGAGGAGCTGCAAGTTTTCGCGCGACGTTCCTCGTTGCAGCGATCGCCGCAGCAACAACAGAGGGCGTTGCCGCAGCCGTCGACTTGTAATCAGTCTCCAGTGGCTGAGTGCCAGGCACCCAAGTCTTTAAAAGAAGCGTTAGTTCAAATAGGAGTTACGCTAGAGGGTTTGTCTGCCCTATTTGGGGGGCAGCGGCATATAAATGCACTAATGAGAGAGGAGCTGGCTAGGCTGGTTAGTCTCCACAAGACGGCCGAAGCGTTCTGCAACCGACCGGTCAAAGACTGCGAGGTGCAGACCTCGCTGGTCAAGAAAGTAGCTGAGAAGGCTAAAACAGCGAGCGTTAGTGCTACAGCAGGTAGTAATTCGCCCAAGCGGTCGAGGGAAGTTGCCACTGAGCAGAGAAAAACTCCCTCGAAAAAGCCGAGGCACAATAAAAGCGCAGCAAATCCAATACAGCCAATGGCTCTACGGGCTGCAGCCGATAAAACCAACCAGGCAGGTCGACAGACGAGTTCGAACAGCTGGTAGGTTGTTAAGGGACGCAAGCCGCTGCAAAAACGTTCCAGAAGTGACGCCATCGCGGTTTCAGGTGAAGGTGGTTGCAGCTATGCGGACATGCTTCGCGAAGTCAAGAGCGACCCAAATTTAAAGCATCTGAGCGGCGACGTCCAAGGTATTAGGAAGACAGCTAAGGGGGACCTTTTGTTGCAACTTAGTAGGAAGCCGGAGCATAGCGCTGAGGCTCTGCACGAAGCTGTAGGCAAAGCCTTGGGTGACCGAGCGGTAGTTAAAACACTTACCGAATCGGCTCAAATTGAGATTCGCGACCTAGTTGAGTTAGCGAGCAAAGAGGAGATCTTGGAGGCAATTAGGGTGGAGTTGAAGGATGGCTTACTCCCCATTGAGGCTATCAAATCGCTTCGGCCAGCTTTTGGTGGACAGCAAAGAGCTACGGTTGCTCTTCCAATTGGGAAAGCTAAAAGTCTACTCGAGCTGTCCAAAATTAGAATAGGATGGGTAGTATGCCGTATCCGAGCCGTGGAACAGCCTAAACGCTGTTTCAAGTGCCTCGATTACGGTCATATGGCAGCAAACTGTCGCAGCGACTGTGACTTAAAGGGCGCCTGTTTCAGGTGTGGAGAGATGGGTCACAGTGCAAAAGCATGCACCAAGCCACCAAAATGTAGCCTTTGCATCCGGAAAGGTGAAAAGCAGACGGACCATTCAGCAGGCAGCTTCAAGTGCCCATCCTACCGTGAAGCTGCTCGTAAAATGAAATGTTAAGGTTTTTGCAGCTTAACTTAAATCATTGTGTTGCTGCCCAAGATCTTCTAGAGCAGACCATTAGGGAAAAATGTATAGATGTAGCTTTTCTCAGTGAGCCTCACCACTGTAGAACCAGCTGCCCTAGGACATGGTCAACAGACGTTAATGGCAAAGCTGCGTTGTGGGTATGCGGCAACTCAACAAACGTACTTTCGAATGTTAAGTCATTCAATGGGTTCGTACGCGGCCGATATGGTAACTTATGGCTTTACAGTTGCTATCTGGCCCCCAGCATGCAGCTCAGTGAATTCACTACGGTGCTCGACGAGCTTGCCGAGGATGCTAGAGGTCGGAAGGCCATTATAGCTGGAGATTTTAACTCCTAGGCGCTAGAATGGGGTAGCCTCACAACAAATGCCAAAGGTCGTATCCTACTGGAGATCTTCGCGACACTAGATGTTGCACTGCTCAACACGGGTCTGTTATCGACATTACTTTTGTCACTTCATCCGTCTTTCGGGGAGCAACATGGAGCCATTGCGATAGCTATACAGGCAGCGATCATACGGCACTTCTGTTCACAATAGGTGAGCCACCTGCCAGGGCGTCAACATTGTGGAGGGAGTCGTATCGGCTAGATACTTTTGATCCCGCGGTCTTTTCAGAGGCCATTCAGTCTCTGGGTACAATTGGTAATGCTGAGGCCAGAGCATGCCAAATGGTAGCCCAAATACAGTGTGCCTGCAATAGCAGCATGTTACATCGCAAGCAGTTCACGCGACAACATGAGCCTACGTATTGGTGGAGTACGCAAATAGGTGACATTCGTCGCAAATGCATCCAGGCGAGAAGAAGCTACCAACGGGCTCGCGGTAGGTCAACGTTTTTTGAGAAACAGTTAGCTTACCAGGCAGCTAGAAGACAGCTGAAGAAGGCCATTCGGGCAAGCAAAAGAGAATGTTTTTTACAGTTGTGCGACTCAGCCGAATATGACCCTTGGGGCAGGGCATATAAGATAGTAGTTAAAAGACTATACGCAGGTAGACAGGTGCAGCCTACGGATCGTCTGGAGCTTAAATCGATTGTGGAAACACTCTTTCCAGAAAGTCTAAGCTCCATTCACGCCCCTGAGTCCGAGTCTGCTGATCAGGGCTCAACGAGCACTGAAATTGTTTTAGTTACAGAGGAAGAAATATCAGAAGTTCTCCGAGGTCTTAGAACCAACACAGCTCCAGGGCCGGACGGGATCCCAAATCGTGCGCTAAAGCTAGCCCTCGCCTTGCACCCAAGTACGTTCGCCGAATTATTTAATGAATGCCTGATCCAAGAGACGTTCCCGGCAAAATGGAAAGCCCAGAATCTGGTATTGCTACCCAAGGCTGGCAAACCACTAGATGAGCCATCTTCGTACAGATCGATCTGTCTCTTAGACACCATGGGAAAGGTGTTTGAGAAACTGATCCGCTCTAGGCTGGAGACTGCGATTGCAAGCGCCGGAGGCCTGTCACCAAACCAATTTGGATTCCGGAAGGCCCGGTCAACAACGGACGCGCTTAACAAAGTTGTCGGTCTGGCCACTTCCGCTATTCAAGGCACCAGATGGAGGCAAGGGACGAAGGAATACTGCATCATCGCGACCCTGGATGTAAGGAATGCCTTCAACACAGCTAGTTGGGATATGATACTGAATGCGCTGTCACAATATAATATCCCTAAATATCTAAGAGAGATAATAAAGAGCTACTTCAGTGGAAGAACACTGGTATACAACACGAGTGAGGGTCCCCAAACTCATACAGTGTCAGCTGGAGTACCCCAAGGCTCAGTGCTGGGGCCTCTCCTATGGAACATCATGTACGACGGCGTACTGCGCTTGGAACTACCAACAGGTGCGCACACCATTGGCTTTGCTGATGATGTAGCTGTCGTAGCCATAGGAAAGGAGCTCAAAGATACAGAGGATATGTGCAGCGAAAGTATCAATCGCATACGAAGCTGGTTGACAGGAGCTGGGCTCGAGCTTGCGGCACACAAGACCGAAGTTGTACTAGTCAGCAGTCGCAAAAGAGTGGAAACTGCCAATATAAAGATCGGCAGCGTCACCATTGCGTCAAAGAGGGCGATAAGATATCTTGGTGTCATGATAGACACAAGATTAACTTTCCGCGAGCACTTAGAATATGTTGTAAGGTGGCCTTTTTGCCCACCTTACATATTGCATTCTAGCTGTCGAGTTTACTGGAGTTTGTAGTGAGTAAGTTAGTAGTAAGTTATATTTGTAGTGAGTAAGTTAGTAGTAAGTTATATTTGTAGTAAGTAAGTTGGTTAGTGAGTTATATTCGTAGCATGTAAGATAGTGAAAGGAAATGAATTGGATTATAGTCATTAAGTTTATATCTGTAGTTTTGTAGCCATTAAGTTTACATTCTGGAGTCATTGATTATTTTGGTAGATAGTAAGTAGGCTAAGTGTTAGATAGTTAAGTAGATATAGGTGTCATAGTCGTTAGCTTTAGATAGTAGGCAAAATTCAAATTAGTAGGCGGGCACGCGATCAGCAATGCAACCGTGCAGCTCGAAAGCTCGCGGTGGTGAATTGCATTGCTGGTCCCGTGGTAAAATCTGCACAGCGGCAGAAGAGGCTTGAAAGCTGCGTGCAGTATTTAGTGAGTTTTGAGCTCTCGATGTGAGCAGTTGATATCGGAGAAAATAAGAAACAGATAAACGAGGGGTAAAGAGCGTAAGGTAATATGGAATAAAAATGTTAAATGTGTCTATAGAAATGATTGCGTACTCATTTGTAGTTGATTTGACAACACTAATCTACTAATAATAACAACACTAACTGGTGGTTAGAACGAGGGCAATCCTGTTCGCCAGAAGGCCAAAACTCTGGCACACAAAATCGCGTGGTCTGGAGTGAACGCCGGCGACAACGCTGGGCGTTCCTCGATCTGCGATCCACCAATGATAGTAGCCCCACTAATACCCCGCAATATGCCTTTATAGCCCCGACCCCAGCAATCTAGAGTGCGCTTGATCGCGCCACTCGATCGCTGCAGCCATCCCACGTGCAAGCGTGTGCGGGCGTGGTCGGCGAGTTCGGGCTGCGCGGCCATTTAATACATAATGACTCCCCACCCTCTCCCATTTCTCTAACCACGTGTAGTCCCGTATTAATTTACAAATGTCTTGTAAGTTGTGGCCCTGGGCAGACTGAGACTCCGACCCCGGCTGAAAAACATAACCAGTAAAATTGTAACCTTACAAGTGGCGCCCGAGCAGGGACGCGGGGCTAGAGAGAGTGCGGTATACGGGCGGCGTAAAATCCCGCCGGCATACCCAAATAGAGGTGATGGTATAATTGTTGGTGGCGGTTATTTCATGCAAGGTAGTGAGCATAGAAAAGTGAAGAAAAACTAAGAAAAACTAAGTACATTCGCGAAAAGTGTCGTAAATTTAAAATCGAATATACCCTACGACGGCCACGGGGTCGAGGGTAAAAACTTCGAGAAGCGTCGAGCGAAAAGAAAGAAAAAAAAAACGGGATTAGAAAACCGTTGCGGCGCCGAAAAAGTACAGTGCGCGCGAAAATGTTACGCAGAAGCGCCAGCCGAAGACGCATATGCACAAGCATATGCACGCGCGGGGGCAGCATAGCGAACGTCGCCGAAATCCAGCGAAGAGAGGTGGTAAGGATATAAAACGGGTATATGCGCCCACACCGAGAGTAAGTAACAAAAAAAAAAAAAAAAGAGAGAAAGAAGGGTATCATGAGTGCAGCAAGAAGCCAGAAGCTGAATTGGAAAGGGGTAAAAGTGAGCGAAATGAATCATCATTAAGAGACAGTGTGATTGCAGCAAGAAGTTAATAATTGAATGTAAAAGTGTTTGTGAGCGAATATACCCGGTGACAGAGAAGTTAAATTGTGAAGGGTATTAGCGCACGCATATGTAAGCGTGCATAGATGCGTGTATGTATGTATGTATGCATATGTACATATACAGGCATATGAAAATTGACATAGAAAGAGTGAATAGTAAAGTGTTCGATAAAGAGTGCATATATATACGTATGTACGTATATGTATATATGTGTGTATGTGCATATGTATGTGTATATGTGTGCATATATATATACATATATATATAATTAGTGAAGAGTAAATAGTGGTGAATATTCCATGATGCGCGCATAGATGAATGCGCACATGTATGTAGGCATATACATATATACATATATATATACTGGCATGAGAGAGTGAAGGGTACTTGGCGAGAGAGTGAAGAGTTTTGTGCATAGGAAAAAGGGCAAGCGCATGTATATATGCATAGGTGCAAGTGAGAAGGCGAGCGCGAATGCATATATATGTATGCGAGAATAGATCAAGAGAGAGAGAGTAATTGGTCAAGCGTGGGCGATTTTGCTAATGCGCATATGACATGAGGCGATTTTGTTGATGCGCATGTGACACTAGGCGATTTTTGATGCGCATATGACATGAGGCGATTTTGATCGTGAGAGTGGACAGTGGGCCGAGACCAGTGAAAATAAAATAAAATGAAATAAAATAAAATAAAATAAAATAAAATAAAATAAAATAAAATAAAAAATAAAATAAAATAAAATAAAATAAAATAAAATAAAAAAAAAAAAAATAAGATCAATTAAGAAGTAAAATTGGGGAAAAAAAAAAGGAAATGAAACAAAGTAAAATAATCTAAACTAGGTTAAGAAAAAATAAAGAAAACGAAATAAAACAAAATATACTAAGAAAAATAGAGAAAACGAAATAAAGCAAGATAGATTAAAAAAAAAAAAAAAAAAAAAAAGGGTAATAATAATAATAATAATAATAATAATAATAACAATAAAAGAAGAAAAGAAAGAATAAAGGAAAAAAACGGAAGAAAAAAAAAAGGGGAAAAAAAAGAGAGAAAAGAAAAGAAGAGCTAAACGACTGGAGATCGTTAGTATAAGTAACCAAAGTAACGCAGAGCACCCAGGCATCAAGGATGGAAGGAGCGGCATCCCACAGTTCGGGACTGAACGTCGGCTGGGTTTACCAGCGCTGCAAAGAAGAATTGATAGCGGTTGCACGAGATCTCGGCCTTGACGACGAGGGCCGCGTGGAGGATTTAAGAAAGAGATTGTCGTCCTACATCCAGGGCGGTAGCTATTCGGCGGAGGTCAAAGGGCGACTGACCGAATGGGAGGCACGATTCTCTTCGGGAGGTGCGATGTCGAGCATGGGCGGCCGCGCATACCAAAAGTCAGAGCCCGATCTGCGAAAGATCCAGGAGAATGGTTCTAGTTCGACAGCGCCGCTGAGGCTTAGCGTACCGACGGCAAGCAGCACGGCTGGGAGCCGGAGGGACGAGAGGTCGAAGGGGTCCGGCAATGGAGGCGAGATGAGTGTTGAGCGTCGGACTCCAGCGCTCTCACCGCCACCAGAGAGGCACTCGCCTTGGAATATCGCCGAGCAAGTAAGGAAGTGGGGAATGAAGTACGACGGTCGGTCGGATCCCCTCGGCTTCGTCGAGATCTTGGAGGAGCGAGCCATAACTTATGGAATCGAGCTGGACAGGATGCCGAGGGCACTGAGCGAGGTGTTGGTAGACAAGGCAGCCAAGTGGTTCCTGACCAGCGGGCTAAGAGATGTGCCCTGGTTGGAATTTAAGAAGGAGTTCTTGGACTTTTTCTTACCTCCCCAATACCTCGAGCGTTTGGAGGATCAGATCCGGGCGCGCCGGCAGCGGGAAGGCGAACCCTTCAAGGACTACTTGATTGAGCTGCGTCTATTGATGCGTCAGGCTAGATACAGCCCGGCCCAAGAATTGAATAGGGCCTACGAGAACGCATCCCCAGAATACAGATTGTACGTACGGAGGCACGATTTCTCATCTCTAACGCAGCTGACCCAGATGGCCGCGGAGTTCGAGAACGTGAGGAGTCAACAAAAAGAACAAGGAAGGAAGGCTACGGTGGAGACCAGCTGGCCCAAGCCGGTGGAGGTGCGGCAGAGTAATCCCTTCCGCGCAAAGACATCTGATCCCCGATCCGGAGGACAAGCCGAGGGGCGGACAGAGACGCCGGCGGCGACACAGCCGGCGGAGGCAACCAGCTGGATGATGGCCCAGGACGCTGGATCTAGGCCAAGCCGAGTTTGTTATCGATGTGCACAACCCGGACATTTCGCGCGAGAGTGTCATAACGCACAGGTGTTGTTTTGTCGACACTGTGGTCAGCGAGGCCGGACTGCGAGGGAGTGCTGCGAACGAGACGGCTCGGGAAACGGCCAGGGGCGCCCTCCAAGAGAGCGGAGCGGCGCCAATTAAACACGAGGGATGAGGAGGAAAACCCGCTCCGAGTGAAGGAGTGGAAGATCGTCGCGACGGTGACGGTCGGGGGTCAAAGGATGACCGCCACGATCGACACCGGGGCCACGCGCAGTTTTGTCAGTGAAGGCTAGCGCGCCGGCGGACGATAGGAGGCGAGCGTTGCCAGATCGAGTCGCGGATCAGGTTGGCCGATGGATCAGCATTGAACGTGACGGAGATGGTGAGGACAGATGTGAGCCTGGCAGGAAAAACGGCGGAAGTAAATTTGCTGATAATGCCGACCATGCTGGACCATGTCATCCTCGGCATGGATTTCCTATGCGCCATCGGCACTACGGTGCGTTGTGGCAACGCGGAGCTGGAAATGAGGATGGTGGACGACGTGGGAGAAGGGGCGTCGCCACCGAGTAAACGAAGAGGAGAGAAAGGCAGCAGCGGCTTTGGGGAGCAAGGCCAGCTCACTAAAGGATATGTGAAGGAGTCGGGCCCAGAGGTGTCGCGCGAGGCCGCGACGTCGAAGGAGGATCCGAGGTCGGCAATCACGGTGTCGACAGTCGGCGTTCAGGAATCGTCGAGCCAAGGTGCACCGCCCGACAAGAAAAGAGGAGAGAGGAAACAGGGGAAGAAAAGCAGAGACAAGAGGAAAAGAATGGCAAAGGGAACGCCGGAGGAGAGACTTAGAGGGAGTCTCCCAGCGACAACGAGAGATAAAAAGGACAGAAGCGAGATAATGGAGGACAAAAGGGGAGCTGAGCCTCCCGTGAGAGCTGTGAAGCAGAGCGAGGACTTGAGGAGCGGACCCGAGGAGCGGTCGCCGGAGTTTAAATCAGTCGAGTTGGAGAGGGAAGGTGAGCCCGAGGGCGGCCCACTGACAAGAGAGGCAGCAGAGAGCGAATACGGAGGACATGAACGATCCGCGCCCAATAGCAAGGAGTGGCCGGACGAGTTAGAGAAAGAGTTGCAAGAATTCCTTGAGGCAGAGTTGGCATTGTTCGAGGATCTCAGAGGCGTGACGCACATCGCTGAGCATAGCATCCGGATGAAGGACGACAAGCCTTTGAAGCAAAGGTACTACCCTAAAAATCCGGCTATGCAAAAGGTGATCGACGAACAGGTGGACGAGCTGCTTCAAGCTGGAGCGATTGAACCGTCGAAGAGCCCACACAGCGCACCCATAGTCTTGGTCAAGAAAAAGGCTGGGGATTGGCGCATGTGCGTAGATTATCGACAGCTCAACGCTCACTCAGTCCCGGATGCGTACCCTGTTCCGCGGATTCTTCACAGTTTGGAGAAGTTAAGACACGCACGATTCATATCCACGCTGGATCTAAAGAGCGGTTACTGGCAGATCCCAATGGCGGCGGATAGCAGGGAATACACGGCGTTCACCGTACCAGGCAGAGGATTGTTCCAATGGCGAGTGATGCCATTCGGTTTGCATTCGGCGGGGGCGACATTCCAGAGGGCATTGGATACGGTCATCGGGCCCGACATGGAGCCTCACGCGTTTGCGTATCTAGACGACATAGTGGTCATCGGAGAGAACGAAGGAGCAACACGTGGCCAACCTGAAGGAAGTTTTCCGGCGGTTGCGAAAGGCCAATCTCAGACTCAGCAGAAAGAAATGTAGTTTCTTTCGGGAGGAGTTGGCATACCTTGGCCACGTGATAAGCGGAGAGGGGATTTGTACTGATCCCGCGAAGGTCGAGGCGATCCAGAGCCTCCCATCACCTTCGAATCTCAAGGGACTGCGGCAGTGCCTAGGGATGGCATCGTGGTATCGACGCTTTGTACCAAACTTCGCGTCACTGGTACAACCGATGACGAAGCTGCTAAAGAAGGGCCAGAAGTGGATCTGGAGCGAGGAGCAGGAGGAGGCGTTGCAGAAGCTTAAGGAGAGTTTGACAACCGCACCTATTCTGGCCTGTCCCGACTTCTCGGCCAAGTTCGTGCTGCAAACCGACGCCAGCGACTACGGCCTCGGCGCAGTGCTGACGCAAGAAGTCGAGGGGCAGGAGCGGGTGATAGCATACGCCAGCCGGAAGTTACTGAAGGCGGAGCTAAACTACTCGGCCACGGAGAAGGAGTGCCTCGCGATCGTCTGGGCGATCCGAAAGATGCGATGCTACCTGGAAGGCTACAGATTCGACGTGGTTACGGATCACCTAGCGCTGAAATGGCTCAACTCCATAGAGAGTCCCACGGGCAGGATCGCTCGGTGGGCGCTAGAGTTGCAGCAATACCAGTTCGACATACGTTATCGTCGAGGAAGCTTAAACGTAGTGGCAGACGCATTGTCCCGACAGCCCATAGACAGTTGCGAGCAGGCCGTGGAAGAAAATCCCCCTTGCGGGTGGATAAAGAGGATGCGTGAGAGGATCGTGCAGGAGCCCGAGAAGTTCCAGGATTACGTGGAGGAGAACGGGCAGTTATACCGGAATTTGGGCCATAGGATAGACGAGGAGGACTTTATCCCATGGAAGCTCTGCGTCCCAAGCGGCTTGAGGGGCAGAGTGATGAGGGAGTGTCACGACGCTCCCACGGCCGGACATCAAGGAGTGAGGAAGACGGCAGCACGACTTGCGCAAAGGTACTATTGGCCGGGCATGTTCCGAGATGCCGCCAAGTACGTGAGGTGTTGCGAAACGTGCCAAAAATTCAAATGCGAGCAACAAAAGCCGGCCGGGCATATGCTCACCAGGCAGGTGGCGGAGCCAATGGCGGTCTTGTGCGCAGACTTCGTGGGACCTTTGCCTCGTTCCAAGCGTGGGAACACAATGTTGTTGGTGTTCCACGACGCTTTTGCCAAATGGGTGGAGCTGGTGCCATTGAGGAAAGCGACTACCGCTCTGTTGCAACTGGCGTTCCGGGAACGTATACTCAGCAGATTTGGAATACCCAGGACATTCGTTTGCGACAACGGCGTACAATTTGCGAGCAGAAGTTTCAAGGCGTTCATGGAATCCCTGGGGGTGACACTCCAGTACACAGCGCCTTATTCACCACAAGAGAACCCGACGGAGAGAACGAATCGCACGGTGAAGACCATGATCGCCCAATACATCGAAGGCCACCAGAGCTCGTGGGACGAGCTGTTGCCGGAGATAACGCTGGCGATCAATTCGAGCGTGGCCGACTCCACGGGCTTCACTCCAGCATTCCTGATGTTAGGGCGGGAGCCACGCCTACCCGCCGCTTTGTACGATGAAGTCACTCCCGGTTCGGCGACTAGAGAGACCCGACCCGAGGCCAAAGGAGTCAAAATGAAGGAGATTTTCGACATAGTGCGCAGTAACTTGCAGCGAGCGTCAAAGGATCAAGGCAGGCAATACAACTTGAGACGGCGGGACTGGAGACCGGCGTTGGGTTCGGTGGTGTTGTTGCGACAACATCAATTGTCGAACGCGGCGGAAGGGTTCGCGGCGAAACTAGCGCCCAAATTCGACGGCCCTTACAAGGTTATTAAGTTCCTGTCTCCCAACGTGGTGCGCCTGGCGAAGGAGGGCGAACGTAAGAGAAGGGTGGCCAACATTGCGCAGTTGAAGCCATTCCATCAAGAAGACGAAGAAAGCGACACGATACCGGAAAATGAGACCGGGGAAACGGGGAACGAGGAACGAGCCCCGCTGTACCCGACGAAGACAACCAAAGGCCCTGACAAATCTACACATCTCATCAACCACTAACTTCCCCGTAGAGCCCCTTATTAACGCTAACACTAATGCAGTAGTTAGAGGGCCATTTCGGTCATTAACACGAATAAAAACAGAAGACTAAAGAATCTGAACTTACAGGGAAGTAACAGTATGGAGGACGTCATCGAGATCAGCAGCGACGACGAAGGCTCAGTCCGAGTCGAAGACGCAAGCAGCGACAGCACGGAGCCGTTCTCCAGAGGAGAGGCGCGGAGTCGGCCGAGGCCGAGGGACCCGAGGCTCGGTAGGGAATACTACCGTCGCCAAGGGGAGCGGGCGCCGCCCCGGCGTGTACACACGGTCCTCCGCTCGACGGTGAACGTGGCAACCCGGATGGACGGCCTTATCCAACTGGTGCAGGCCAGGTACACAACGGTGTACATCCAGGTGCCCAGGGGGGGCACCACGCCACCACTCGTGGAGGAGCCGCCATCTCCGCCCAGCCCACCGGGCAGCCCGAAGTCGGACGCACGGAGAAGTGCGGAGGACGGAGCCCCGTCGAGGTGGGCGACGCCGACGCCGTGGACGTCAAGTGAAGACGAAGAATTCCCACCGGGAGAAATGGACAGCAGATCCCCGTCACGGGGGTGGGGAGTCGGCAGGGAGCATGGTCCCTCCGTCGAGGACCCCACCCCGGAGACCGCGACGCGGGACGGAGTGGAGGAAGGGCACAGTGATGTGTCAAGAAGTTTCGGCGAAGAGTTCGAGGCCGAGGATGCGAGCCCCGAGGAAGGCTGCGTTGCAAGCCCTATTCCCCGAAGGCTAGACGATGGATCCCCGTCACGGGGGTGGGAAGGCGGCAGGAAGCATTGTCCCTCCGTCGAGGACCCCATCCCGGAGACCGCGGCGCTGGACGGAGCGGAAGCAGAGCAGCTGAGCGCGTCGAGGAGTTTCGACAAGGAAGTCCGAGTGGAAGACGCGAATCCTGAGGAGGACACCGCCACAGACCCTGTTCCCCAACGCCGAACTGACGCCGACGTTGAGAGGGACCAGCCGCCAGAACCATGCCGCCAGGGTCACGTTGCGATATACGCCGGGCGCGGTTGAAAACCGGCGCCTGTCATGCTCGTCGCAGTCCAGCGCAGAACGCCCGGCAGATCAAGGCCAGGCGTCCAGGCGTAAGCGTCGTCGGCGACACGGAGAGGACGACCAGTGCCCGCTCGCGAGCCGGACACCCGCGCCCCGGCCAGTCAAAGGAATCTAACGGACGGCGCCGAGGGCCCATCCGTGCGTCGGCAGCGCAGAGAGCGCAGCCAGGCTGAGAGCGGCCGAGAACGCGACCAGCGTCGAGGCGAGTCGACGGAGGAGAGCGAGGAGAGGCGTCTATTGGCAGACATGGCGGAGCTGTTGGATGGATGGGAGGTGAGCCTCGAGGACGCGCTGGGCGCAGAGGACGTGGAAGCGTTGAGGATGTTGCCACTGATCCCCGTCAACTGGAGGATACGCCCTGCTGGCGCCGAGCTGAGCGAGGAGGTGATCCAACTCTTGAGGCGGGAAGTGGAAACGCGCAGACGGCAGCACAGGAGAACCCGTTTCCGGGTTGCGGCGGGGGAACGGTCATACACGGTGACCATCAATTCGTCGGGGGGCGTCACAGTCGCTCTGTCGAAGTAAGGGGGGGGGTGTAAGGTGGCCTTTTTGCCCACCTTACATATTGCATTCTAGCTGTCGAGTTTACTGGAGTTTGTAGTGAGTAAGTTAGTAGTAAGTTATATTTGTAGTGAGTAAGTTAGTAGTAAGTTATATTTGTAGTAAGTAAGTTGGTTAGTGAGTTATATTCGTAGCATGTAAGATAGTGAAAGGAAATGAATTGGATTATAGTCATTAAGTTTATATCTGTAGTTTTGTAGCCATTAAGTTTACATTCTGGAGTCATTGATTATTTTGGTAGATAGTAAGTAGGCTAAGTGTTAGATAGTTAAGTAGATATAGGTGTCATAGTCGTTAGCTTTAGATAGTAGGCAAAATTCAAATTAGTGGGCGGGCACGCGATCAGCAATGCAACCGTGCAGCTCGAAAGCTCGCGGTGGTGAATTGCATTGCTGGTCGCGTGGTAAAATCTGCACAGCGGCAGAAGAGGCTTGAAAGCTGCGTGCAGTATTTAGTGAGTTTTGAGCTCTCGATGTGAGCAGTTGATATCGGAGAAAATAAGAAACAGATAAACGAGGGGTAAAGAGCGTAAGGTAATATGGAATAAAAATGTTAAATGTGTCTATAGAAATGATTGCGTACTCATTTGTAGTTGATTTGACAACACTAATCTACTAATAATAACAACACTAACTGGTGGTTAGAACGAGGGCAATCCTGTTCGCCAGAAGGCCAAAACTCTGGCACACAAAATCGCGTGGTCTGGAGTGAACGCCGGCGACAACGCTGGGCGTTCCTCGATCTGCGATCCACCAATGATAGTAGCCCCACTAATACCCCGCAATATGCCTTTGTAGCCCCGACCCCAGCAATCTAGAGTGCGCTTGATCGCGCCACTCGATCGCTGCAGCCATCCCACGTGCAAGCGTGTGCGGGCGTGGTCGGCGAGTTCGGGCTGCGCGGCCATTTAATACATAATGACTCCCCACCCTCTCCCATTTCTCTAACCACGTGTAGTCCCGTATTAATTTACAAATGTCTTGTAAGTTGTGGCCCTGGGCAGACTGAGACTCCGACCCCGGCTGAAAAACATAACCTGTAAAATTGTAACCTTACAATGTGCATAAAAAGGCAGCTGACTCTTGTAGAGCTCTCTCGAGAATCATGCTTAACACGCGGGGACCTAAACAGCAACGACGTCTCCTCCTAATGAGCGTCATTAGGTCCGTCATCCTCTATGCTGCGCCAATATGGGCAAGAGCGATGGCAACGCCGAGCTACAGCCGAGGAATTTGCGCGATCTACAGGCTGAGCGCAATCAGAGTCAGCTGCGCTTTCAGGACTATCTCCGATGACGCGGCGCTCATCATAGCCACTGGAGTATTTGGTCGCCGAAGCCGTGGAGCGGAATTCGCACGGGCCTACGCGACTCAACGCTGTCATGGCGAACAGCATCGCACGATGGCAAAGAAGGTGGAATAGCTCAGCTAAAGGGCGGTGGACGCACAAGCTCATCCCGGAGCTTGAACCATGGGTTAACCGCAAACATGGCGCGGTTAACTTCTACCTTACGCAGATCCTCTCGGGTCATGGATGCTTTCGGAGCTATTTGAAGCGCTTTGGCCACGAGGAATCTGACGAGTGCCCCTGGTGCGAGCGAGGGCATGTGGAAGACGCCAACCACATTCTTTTCGAATGTGGACGGTTCCTGGAGGAGAGGCGTCGTCTGGAAGAGGCAGTGGGCC
Organism: Drosophila arizonae; assembly: GCF_054131065.1. NCBI lineage: Eukaryota > Metazoa > Arthropoda > Insecta > Diptera > Drosophilidae > Drosophila > Drosophila arizonae. Next base: position 33,879,964 of record NC_142922.1, read on the forward strand.
GCTCCATCCGAGCGGACAACTTAGTCAACGCCATGCTGGAATCGGAGGAAGCTTGGGAACTAACAAGCACCTTCGCGGCCACGGTGATGATGGAGCTCCGCAGAGTCGAGCGATCGAGAAGACAAGCTGTCCCAGGCTAAGGTAGCGCATAGTGCTTGCGAAGCAATGCTTTACGGCCGTCCCGCAAGCACCGCGCGCTATCCTAGCCACCACGCAACTTGTAATTTGTTATTTTCTCAATAAATGAATATAAAAAAAAAAAAAAAAAAAAAAAAAAAAAAAAAACACACACACATACACAAACACATACACACACATATACACACCCAAGCACCCACGCATAAACACGCATGGGCTGCAGTGTGCGCTTACTATGAGAACTTAATTGTTTAATAACTTTTTTTTGTGGACATACGATCTTCATGAAACTTTCAGATTATGATTTTAACATGGATATACATGTATTTGCCAAAGCACAAGTCGGACGGACAGACGGACGGACAGACAGACGGACAGACAGACGGACAGAGCCAAATCAACTCAGCTCGTCGCCCTGATCAAGAATATGTCTATTTTGTGGGGTCTGCCACGCCTCCTTCTGCCTGTTACATACATTTCAACAAACCATTATACCCTGATTTTCTATTGAAAATGGGCTCAGTGTATAACAAGTAAGAAGACTCTAGTCGAGACTGCTCGACTAGGAGATATACTGAACCCTCTAATCTAATATACTAATCACTCTGCACTTCTTTTCGGCACACAAACATACACACGCACGTATTAGAGCACGCTCTGCTAACTGTGCAATAAGCAATGACTGCGCTTGGACTGCGCTTCAGTGTGGGCAACATTATAAGAATTTATTTGTTGAATAATTTAATTTCTAGACGTACAATCTTAATGAATTTTCCAGGGCGTAATCATATGGTGAAAATGTGTGTACATTCCAAAGCACACGTCTCTAGTACTTGAAATATTTACAAAGGTGTGGGCGATGGGTTGGATATAGGGGTGTGGGGTAAATATTAACAAAAACCGAAACTGTATAAATTGCATATAAGTATACATTACAAATTTTGAGACTCTGGCAATAAAGGTGTAGAAGATATAATTGTATAACTGGTTTTCGATACGGTTTTTTTCGATAAGAAAAAGATCGGGATGAGTTATCGATATTTAATGTTAAGCTCGATATCAGCGCTGTAAATACGGACATTTAAAAAAAAATTTGAAGTCTCTAGCTCTTGTATCTTCTGAAATCGACGCGTTCATACATACGGACAGACGGACGGGCGTATAGACGGACAGAGCCAAATAGACTCAGCTCGGCACCCTGATGAAGAATATATATACTTTGTGGGGTCTGCCACGCCTCCTGTTACATACATTTTTACAAAACCATTATGCCCTTATTTCCGATTGAAAATGGGTCAAGGGTATAACAAGTAAGAAAGCTGTAGTCGAGACAGCTCGACTACGAGATCCCATTTTGAAAATTGAGGTCTCTAGCTCTTGTATCTTCTGAAATCAACGCGTTTTTTTAAATGCTATTAGCCACAAATCTAGCAATTTAAAATATTGTTTTAGCAGTTATGTGTGGAGCAGTTTTCAGTTTGCAAAGCTGCTGCAAACATCAAATTAGGTCGAACGAAATGCACCTACATTATTAAAAATGTACTCGCAGTGCATTTCATGGACGACTTGCGAGCCGACCTCGGAAACTCAACTTTTAGTCTTCTGTTGGACGAGTCCACTGACATTCGTGTGCAAAAAAAATTGAGCTTCAATCATTTTAACAGGTATGGACTGCAAAGTCACGGAAAATGTTGCCATAATTATTCTCTGCCATATGAGTACTTGACCCAAATTAGTGGCAATGAGAAGTACACCGATTTATGTGAAGAAGCTGACGAACTAGATAGTATTTTAAGTATTTTGTAGTTAAATGTAAATATAATATTATATAATTTAAGACCATGTTCCTTATTAATTTAAGAGCTTTGCATTTTTATTTTTATTTTTGTACTCGTATATCTAAGCTTTTTATAAATTAAAAATTTTGAGCAATTTTGAGCAATTTTTGGCAACTTTTTTCCCCAAATCTAGCAATTTTTGCTTGGCGAATTCTGGCAGCACTCCTCCACAGGCAGCAACAGTCAAGTTACGCACACAGGCATACAAATATAGCTACATACAGGTATCCATTGTATAACGCGGTCTTATACAACGCTGTTTCGATATAACGCGACTTAGAAAAATTAGGTTTCAGTACAATGCGAAATTTAGGCTTATATTACGGATAGACATAAAATTTTCATTATTCTTTAAAGAATCATAATATAAGCCTACGTACAAAATTTCAGCGCTGTAGCTTTAAAACTCTATGAGATAGAGTTTTATCCGATTTTCCACGCCCATAATAGGCATAGATATATCCGCCATAGCTTGTAATCTTAAGTGATCGATGCGGACCTACATTCCAAATTTTAGCTTTCTAGCTCTTCATCTAATATGATTTCTGGTATGTCGCAAAATGCATTTTCCGATTTGCCACGCCCCTAGTGGGACATTTTTTTACATTTTATAAATCGGAGATATACACGAGTATGCGTTCCAAATTTAAAGTCTCTAGCTTCAATAGCGTCGAAATAAACTGCGTTCATACGAACAGTCGGACAGACGAACAGTCGAACAGACGGACAGACAGCAAGACGGACATTGCACAAAACCAATATACTCATTTCACTTTCGTGAATGAATATAAAAAGAGTTTTCCCCGGGATTTGAACTCGCACCCAAGCCAAACAGCATGTTTGTCAAAATAGCTAAAATAAGGATCGCCGACGCTTCTGTTGATAAAATAGAATTACTTAATAACAGCGCGTCATCTGAAAAACTACAGTAACGGCTAGAAAGTCCAGAAATCAATTGAAATTCTAAGAATGTGCGAAAAGGCGCGCTTCTGTCCGTACGCATAGAATGGACGAAGAGTGTGTGCACATGTATAGGAAAATCGCGCTGATCTGCTGCTAGCTTGAAGCCGGTATAAAATATATGTATATAAATATATATTTGTATGTAATTTGAAGATTCTAGCTGCAATGATGCGATGATGATAGCAGTAGCTATCAATGTTTTCCAATTTTAGTGCGATCATGCCCTGTTTTTTGTTGCGCACTAGACTTGAAAATTGCACTATATACTCTGGTTGACAGCGTTTGGGCTGTGAATGTGAATCTATATTCTTGATCAGGGCGACGAGCTGAGTCGATTTAGCTCTGTCCGTCTGTCCATCCGTCCGTCTGTCCATATGTTTGAACGCGTCGATCTCAGAAGATATAAGAGTTAGAGACTTGAAATTTTTTTCCTAGGTCCGTGTATAGCACGCGCATATTGAGTTTTGTTTTAAATAGCCATAACTTGCCCCGTTATTTTGTTATCGATTAAAAACATTATCGAAAACCAGTAATAAATTTATATCACCAATGTATGTGCTCATAAATAAAGTGGTTCAGGGTTTCTCCTAGTCGAGCAGTCTCGACTAGAACAGTCTTAATTGTTAAAAACTGATTTTAATAAACATTATTAGTTTTAATTTACCTGTCTGATAAGGGATGCATATGTAAAAGGGGGACGCACATCAGCATTTTTATAAAATTCCCTATTGCGTTGAATTTCTGAAAATTGAGAATAATTTGTCAGTAAAAGAAGTAAAAATGTTGTAGGCGATATCGACTGAAAACACAGCTGGCACCAAAAATGTTTATTATACATATGCATACACATTTAAAATTTGTCACATTTGGTATACATAGTATGTATACAGCGTATGATACGTTTTTGCACTAACCAGAGAACACTTAGACCGGACACGCAGTGTAAAGCTTTTTACAGACTTTTTTTTCGATTATTCCAATACCAGGTGACTTCGTATTTGTTTGGCTCGTCACTTTTAGATTCGGGCTACGAAAATATATGAAAGTACAATCATTTCGCTTTATGCGCTCGTCCGATATGGTCGAAAGTTGAACAAAAGATGCCTCTACGCTTAACTTTTTTTCTTGCTCTTCCTCTCTCTCTCTCTCTCTCTCTCTCTCTCTCTCTTTGCTCTGTGCTCTTTGCTCTCCCAAATATTTATATGTAACGAGCATGTACGCACACTTTTATCACGATTCAATTAATTAATAGGTATTGATAGCACGCAAGGCAACATTTTTATAGATTTAAAAATATATAAATTAAATTCTGAATCTTTAACAAGTAAGAAAGCTCTAGTCGAGACTGCCCGACTACGAGATCCCCTGAACCCTTCGAGCAATAGCTATTTCAATAATTTTCACGCATACGCATACACGAGTTCGAGTTGCGTTTTCGTGGAGTCGACGTCATCGTGTTCCACCGTGGACAATAGCTTGATCTGTGTTTTTTCCTGTGAAAGTGGAAAGAGCTGTAGACAACGTGGTTGCTGTGGGCGCGACGCACCCAGCGACGGCAAAAAATTTATCAAAGACTTACTTCGCGGCGGTCTTGCGGAGTACCCCAGTGGTACAATCCGGTGGTGCAAGAGAGAGGGGCAATAGCGTCACTGTTTTTGGCGTCAGGGCTTTCCTCTTTCCCTTTCTTTTTTTAAGCGCGAAAAGATTTGTCACATTAGGCGTCACATTTGTGCAAATAATAAAAAATCAGGTGCATTCACTCTAACAGCTGTTAGTAGTGCTGGAAATTGCAGCGGACAATCAGCTGCTCACTAACTTTGGTGAGTTGCTAAGTCTCAGCAAAGACAGCAACCTAGCTGCTGGTGTGAGGTAGCAGGCATTAAAAGTAGTGCATACTTTCGGGCTCTTGCTGAAGTTAAGTTGAGTTTAAGCTACTGCGGTCTCTAAACTCAAATTATATTAGTAGGCTGTGCCCACTACAGGCTTCACGCCGTGGTAGTCGAAGCAATATGGAGGCCATGATGGAGGAGGAGCTGCAAGTTTTCGCGCGCCGTTCCTCGTTGCAGCGATCGCCGCAGCAACCACAGAGGGCGTTGCCGCGCCGTCGACTTGTAATCAGTCTCCAGTGGCTGAGTGCCAGGCACCCAAGTCTTTAAAAGAAGCGTTAGTTCAAATAGGAGTTACGCTAGAGGGTTTGTCTGCCCTATTTGGGGGCAGAGGAGCTGACTAGGCTGGTCAGTCTCCACAAGACGGCCGAAGCGTTCTGCAACCGACCGGTCAAAGACTGCGAGGTGCAGACCACGCTGGTCAAGAAAGTAGCTGAGAAGGCTAAAACAGCGAGCGTTAGTGCTACAACAGGTAGTAATACGCCCAAGCGGTCGAGGGAAGTTGTCACTGAGCAGAGAAAAACTCCCTCGAAAAAGCCGAGGCACAATAAAAGCGCAGCAAATCCAATAGAGCCAATGGCTCTACGGGCTGCAGCCGATAAAACCAACCAGGCAGGTCGACAGACGAGTTCGAACAGCTGGTAGGTTGTTAAGGGACGCAAGCCGCTGCAAAAACGTTCCAGAAGTGACGCCATCGCGGTTTCAGGTGTAGGTGGTTGCAGCTATGCGAACATGCTTCGCGTAGTGAAGAGCGACCCAAATTTAAAGCATCTGAGCGGCGACGTCCTAAACGCTGTTTGAAGTGCCTCGATTACGGTCATATGGCAGCAAACTGTCGCAGCGACTGTGACCTAAAGGGTGCCTGTTTCAGGTGTGGAGAGATGGGTCACAGTGCAAAAGCATGCACCAAGCCACCAAAATGTAGCCTTTGCATCCGGAAAGGTGAAAAGCAGACGGACCATTCAGCAGGCAGCTTCAAGTGCCCATCCTACCGTGAAGCTGCTCGTAAAATTAAATGTTAAGGTTCTTGCAGCTTAACTTGAATCATTGTATTGCTGCCCAAGATCTTCTAGAGCAGACCATTAGGGAAAAATGTATAGACGTAGCTTTTCTCAGTGAGCCCCACCACTGTATAACCAGCTGCCCTAGGACATGGTCAACAGACGTTCATGGCAAAGCTGCGTTGTGGGTATGCGGCAACTCAACGAATGTACTTTCGAATGTTAAGTCATTCAATGGGTTCGTACGCGGCCGATATGGTAACTTATGGCTTTACAGTTGCTATCTGGCCCCCAGCATGCAGCTCAGTGAATTCACGACTGTGCTCGACGAGCTTGCCGAGGATGCTAGGGGTCGGAAGGCCATTATAGCTGGAGATTTTAACTCATGGGCGTTAGAAAGGGGTAGCCTCACAACAAATGCCAGAGGTCGTATCCTACTGGAGATCTTCGCGACACTAGATGTTGCACTGCTCAACACTGGCCATGAGTACACCTTCAGTCGGGCGGGATACGGATCTGTTATCGACATTACTTTTGTCACTTCATCCCTCTTTCGGGGAGCAACATGGAGCCATTGCGATAGCTATACGGGCAGCGATCATACGGCACTTCTATTCACAATAGGTGAGCCACCTGCCAGGGCGTCAACATTGTGGAGGGAGTCGTATCGGCTAGATACTTTTGACCCCGCGGTCTTTTCAGAGCCCATTCAGTCTCTGGGCATAATTGGTAATGCTGAGGCCAGAGCATGCCAAATGGTAGCCCAAATACAGATTGTCCGCAAAAGCAGCATGTTACGCCGCAAGCAGTTCACGCGACAACAAGAGCCTACGTATTGGTGGAATGCACAAATAGGTGACATTCGTCGCAAATACATCCAGGCGAGAAGAAGCTACCAACGGGCTCGCGGTAGGTCAACGTTTTTTGAGAAACAGTTAGCTTACCAGGCAGCTAGAAGACAGCTGAAGAGGGCCATTGGGCCAAGCAAACGAGAATGCTATTTAGAGTTGTGCGACTCAGCCGAATATGACCCTTGCGGCAGGGCATATAAGATAGTAGTTAAAAGACTATACGCAGGTAGACAGGTGCAGCCTACCGATCGTCTGGAGCTTAAATCGATTGTGGAAACGCTCTTTCCAGAACGTTTAAGCTAAATTCACGCCCCTGGGTCCGAGTCTGTTGATCAGTTCTCAACGAACACTGAAATTGTTTTAGTCACAGAGGAAGAAATCATAGTAACTCTCCGGGGTCTTAGAACCAACATTACTCCAGGGCCGGACGGGATCCCAAATCGTGCGCTAAAGCTAGCCCTCGCCTTGCACCCTAGTACGTTCGCTGAATTATTCAACGAATGTCTAATTCAAGAGACGTTCCCGCCAAAATGGAAAGCCCAGAACCTGGTGTTGCTACCCAAGGCTGGCAAACCACCAGATGAGCCATCTTCATACAGACCGATTTGTCTCTTAGACACCATGGGAAAGGTGTTTGAGAAATTGATCTGCTCTAGACTGGAGACTGCGATTACTAGCGCCGGAGGCCTGTCACCAAATCAATTTGGATTCCGGAAGGCCCGGTCAACAACGGACACGCTAAACAAAGTTGTTGGTCTGGCCACTTCCGCCATCCATGGCACAAGATGGAAGCATGGGACGAAGCAGTACTGCACTATTGCGACTCTGGATGTAAATAATGCCTTCAATACAGCTAGTTGGGATATGATACTGAATGCGCTGTCACAATATAATATCCCTAAATATCTTAAAGAAACAATAAAGAGTTACTTCAGAGGAAGAACACTGGTATACAATACGAGTGAGGGTCCCCAAACTCATACAATGTCAGCTGGAGTACCCCAAATCTCTGTGCTGGGGCCTCTCCTATGGAATATCATGTACGACGGCGTACTGCGCTTGAAACTACCAGCAGGTGCGCACACCATTGGCTTTGCTGATGATGTAGCTGTCGTAGCCATAGGAAAGGAGCTCAAAGATACAGAGGATATGTGCAGCGAAAGTATCAATCGCATACGAAGCTGGTTGACTGGAGCTGGGCTCGAGCTAGCGGCACACAAAACTGAAGTTGTCCAAGTCAGCAGTCGCAAAAGAGTGGGAACTGCCAATATAAAGATCGGCAGCGTCACCATTGCGTCAAAGAGGGCGATAAAGTATCTTGGTGTCATGATAGACACAAGATTAACTTTCCGCGAGCATTTAGAGTATGTGCATAAAAACGCAGCTGATTCTTGTAGAGCTCTCTCGAGAATTATGCTTAACACGCGGGGACCTAAACAGCAACGACGTCTCCTTCTAATGAGCGTCATTAGGTCCGTCATCCTCTATGCTGCGCCAATATGGGCAAGAGCGATGGCAACGCCGAGCTACAGCCGAGGCATTTGCGCGATCTACAGGCTGAGCGCAATCAGAGTCAGCTGCACTTTCAGGACTATCTCCGATGACGCGGCGCTCGTCATAGCTGGTATGGTACCATTGGAGTACTTGGTCGCCGAAGCCGTGGAGGGCAATTCGCACACGCCTGCGCGACTCAACGCTATCAGGGCGAACAGCATTGCACGATGGCAAAGAAAGTGGTAGAGCTCAGCTAAAGGGCGGTAGACGCACAAGCTCATCCCGGAGCTTGAACCATGGTTCAACCGTAAACACGGCGAGGTTAACTTCTACCTTACGCAGATCCTCTCGGGACATGGATGCTTTCGGAGCTATTTGAAGCGCTTTGGCCACGACGAATCTGACGAGTGCCCCTGGTGCGAGCGAGGGCATGTGGAAGACGCCAACCACATTCTTTTCGAATGTAGACGGTTCCTGGAGGAGAGGCGTCGTCTGGAAGAGGCAGTGGGCCGCTCCATCAGAGCGGACAACATAGTCAACGCCATGCTGGAATCGGAGGAAGCTTGGAAACTAACAAGCACCTTCGCGGCCACAGTGATGATGGAGCTCCGCAGAGTCGCAGAGCGAATGAGAAGACGAGCTGTCCCAGGCTAAGGTGGCGCACAGTGCTTGCGAAGCAATGCTTTACGGCCGTCCCGCAAGCATCGCGCACTATCCTAGCCACCACGCAACATGCAACTTGTATTATAGAGATTGTCAATAAACGAATATAAAAAAACACACAGGCATACATACACACACACGCATACAGACACACATACACACACACACACGCATACACACAAACGCACACACATACAGAAACACATACACACACATACACAAACACATACACACACAAGCACCCACGCATAAACACGCATGGTCTGCAGTGTGCGCTTACTATGAGAACTTAATTGTTTAATAACTTTTTTATGGATGTACTATCTTCATAAGACTTTTAGATTATAATGAATAACGTGAATATGCATGTAATTGCCAAAGCACAAGTCTCTAGTATTTGAAATACGCTTTTTTTACAAAAGTGAGGGTGAGGGGGTGAATTTAGAGGTAGAAGGGGTAAATTTTAACAAAAACTGAAATTATATAATTTGCATATAAGCATACATGAAAAATTTGGAGACTCTAGCAATAAAGGTGTAGAAGATATAATTTTATAACTGGTTTTCGATAAGGGTTTTTATCGATAAAAAAATGGGGATGAGTTATCGATTTTTAATGATAAACTTGATATCCGCGCTGTGATTACGGACATTTAAAAAAAATTTTAAGTCTCTAGCTCTCATATCTTCTGAAATCGACTCGTTCATACATACGGACAGACGGACGGACAGGGCCAAATCAACTCAGCTCGTCGCCCTGATCAAGAATATATATACTTTGTGGGGTCTGCCACGCCTCTTTCTGCCTGTTACATACATTTCAACAAAACCATTATACCCTGATTTCCCATTGAAAATGGGTTCAGGGTATAAAAAGAAAAAAAAAAAGATAGACAAGTAAGAGTCGAGAGCACTCGACTAGATACTACTCTGAACCCAACAAATAAAAATGCCCATTTAGTATGGCTGAAATTTCAATTTCGATGTATTTAAAAATATAAATTAAATAGAAAACTCATTTATGAAAATATAAAAATATTTTGAAACAATTAAAAAAATTAACATCAGTTGCATCGATCGGGATTCGAACCGCGACTTCTCGATCGAGCGTCATGCAGCTAACACACTAGGCCACCCCACATCTGCTAGGGGCGCTGGCAAAACTCAAATAGATTCACTGTTGCTGCGCCATCTACCAAAACTAAACGAAACTAACAGCTGATGTGATTCAACGAATGTTTTTGTTGTAGCTGCTGCACGTGCGTTTGTTAATTGGCCAATTATTTGATTATTTTTTTATTAATTTTTGACTGAACGGAATTTAATGAAACTTTCAGCATATGATCTACATATTATATTGAATATTTGAGAAATTAAAAAAAAAAATGAAAAATCATTCACAATTAGCTATAGTGGCATCTGACTTGAACTTGAATGTTTTTACTCGATAAAAACATAACGGGATGATTTATCGAATTTTAAAAGCAAACTCGACGTCCGCGCTGTATAAAAGGTCATTAAAAAAAATGAAGTCTCTAGTTCTTATATCTTCGGAAATCGACGCGTTCAAACATACGGACAGACGGACAGACGGACGGACGGACAGACGGACGGACGGACAGACGGACAGACACCCAGACGGACAGCGCCAAATCGACTCAGCTCGTCGCCCTGATCAAGAATATATATACTTTGTGGGGCCTGCCTCCTTCTGCCTGTTATATACATTTCAACAAAACCTAATGATTTCCCATTGAAAATGGGCTCAGGGTATAAAAAGGAGAGAAAAGAAATGAAAACTAGACTAAGTGGATAAAGAAGAATAAAGAAGTTATCTATAGAATAAGTAAATAAAAGTAGCGTAAGCGGAACGGATAAGTAGACTATCCAGACATCAACGACAGACATCCCATAATCAGAGGCTAAGCGTCGGCTGGGTCTACCAGCGTAGCAAGGACGAGCTAATAGTGATAGGCCGGGACCTCGGGCTCGACGACGAAAGCCGTGTCGATGACTTGAGTAAGAGATTATCCTCGTTCGTTCAAGGCGGCAGCTATTCGGCGCAAATCAAGGAGCGGCTGGCTAAGTGGGAGACACGTTTCTCAAAGGAGTCTGGATTCTCTTTGGAAGGCGCAGCGACGAGCATGGGCAGCCGCGCTTATCAAAAGTCGGAGCGGGACCTACGGAAGATACAGAAACTCGACCCCTTCTCGGCAGCGTCGCTGAAGCTGAGCGTTCCCACGGCGAGTGGTGCGGCTGGGAGCCTGAGGCATGAGAGACCGTGAGAATTCTACGGTTGCGGCGAAAACAAGGTGCTCGCAACATTAACGAAGGCACCCACCTTGGAGTGTAGCTGAGCAGGTCCGAAAATGGGGAATGAGGTACGACAGCCGGTCGGATCCCCTTGGCTTTATAGAAATCCTGGAGGAGCGGGCGATCACGTACGGCATCGAGCTAGACCGGATGCCCAGGGCGTTGAGCGAAGTACGGCCAAATGGTTCCTCACCAGCGGGTTGAGGGAAGTGTCCTGACTGGAGTTTAAGAAAGAATTCCTTGACTTCTTCTTGCCACCACAGTACCTCGAGCGCTTGGAAGATTGGATTAAGGCGCGTCGCCAGCGGGAAGGCGAGTCCTTCAAGGATTATCTAATCAAGCTGCGACTTCTAGTGCGTCAGGCTAGGTAGGCAGCCCGGCGCAAGAGTTAAACAGGGCCTACGAAAACGCAGCCCGGAATACAGGCTATATGTACGGCGGGACGATTTCGCATCGCTCACACAGCTGACGCAGATGGCAGCTGAATACGAGAATATGCAAAGTCAGCAGAGGGAACAGGAGAAGAAGATTGTAGTGAAGACTGCTTGGTCAAAGACGGCGGAGGGTAGGCAGGGCAATCCATTTCGCACGCAGGCGCCACACTCCCGGTTTGGAGGACAGGCCGCGGGTCAGACGATCACGCCAGTGGCTGCATCGCCAATGGAGGCGACGAGTTGGATGATGACTTAAGACACTGGATCCGGGCCGGGCCAGCGGCGAGTATGCTTCAGATGCGCGCAAGCCGGACACTTCGTACGAGAGTGTCGCAATGCGCCAGTGATATTCTGCTGGCGCTGTGGACAGCGAGGCAGGAGCACGAAGGAGTGCTGCAAGCAGAGCAGCGCGGAAAATGGACAATGCGCCCTCCACAGGAGCGGAGCGGCGCCGACAAGGAAGAAGAAAGGTATCCGCTCAGAGTGGATGAGGGCAAGATCGTCGCGACGGTGGTGATCGGGGGTCAAAAGATGACCGCCACGATCAACACTGGGGCCACGCGCAGTTTCGTAAGCGAGGACTGAATGTGCCAACAGACGATACGAGGCGAGTACTACGACTTGGAGGACACGGTAGAGGACACGGTAGAGGACACGGTGGAGAAGCGTCGTCGATGAATAGGCAAGACGCGCAAGAAAGGAGCAGTCAATCCAGAGAGCAGGATTGGCTCGCATAAGGAAGCTCGAAGGGGTTAAGCCCGGAGAGGCATCGGGGGAGACCGGGGAGGATCTCTTGACGGCGAAGATGAATAGAACGAAAGGAAGCAAGGAATTGGCTCAGAGAAAGGAGCCGGGCCTCCCACAAGAGCTACAAAGCAGAGCGAGGATTTGAGGTGCCGCCACCAGAGATAAAAGCAATCGAGTTGGAAAAGGAAGGTGAGCCCAGAGGCGGCCCGCCGAAGAGAGAAACGCCAGAAAAGGGACATAGAGGAAACGTACGATCCGCGACCGGTAGCAAGGAGTAACAGGATGAGTTGGAGGACGAACTGAAGGAGTTTCTAGAAACGGAGTTGGCACTCTTCAAAGATCGCGAAGAAGTGACGTGCATTGCCGAACATGGCATCAGGATGAAGGACGACAAACCTCTCAAACAGAGGTACTGCCCTAAGAATCCGGCTATGCAGAAAGGGATAGATGAGCAGGTGGACGAATTACTTCGAACTGGGGCCATTGAGTCGAAAAGTCCACACAGCGCGCCCATAGACTTGGTCAAGAAAAAGTGGCGCATGTGCGTAGATTATCAACAGCTCAATGCTCACTCGATCCCGGATGCGTACCCTGTTCCGACGATCCTTCATATTCTGGAGAGGCTCTGACACGCACGATTCATATCCACGCTGGATCTGAAGAGCGGTTATAGGCAGATCCCGATGGCGGCAGATAGTAGAGAATTCACGGCATTCAAAAAATTGGAGCGACAAAAAAACCAGTACATAACCAATCTGAAAGAAGTTTTCCAGCGATTGAGGGCGACCAAATTGAAATTCAACAGGAAGAAGTGCAGTTTCGTTCGGGAAAAGTTGGCGTATCTTGGCCACGTGATAAGCGGAGAGAGTATTTGCACCGATCCCGAGAAAGTCGAAGCGATTTGGAGCCTCCCATCGCCTTCAAATCTAAAGGAGTTGCGGCTGTGCTTAGGCATCATGGTATAGGCGCTTCGTGCCAAACCTCGCGTCGCTGGTACAACCGATGACGAGGCTTCTTAAAAAGGATCACGAGTGCATCTGGGGCGAAGAGCAGGAAGAGGCATTGCGGAAACTCAAGGAGAGGTTAACGACCTATTTTGGCCTGTCCCGACTTCTCGACAAAGTTTGTGTTGCAGACCAACGCAAGCGACTACTGCCTGGGTGCGGTGCTGACACAAGAGGCCGAGGGTCAAGAGCGGGTGATAGCCTACGTCAACCGAAAGTTACTTTTCAGAGATGAACTACTCGGCCACGGAGAAGGAGTGTCTCGCGATCGTTTGGGCGATCCGAATGATGCGGTGTGGAAGGCGCGAGGTGCAACGTAGTCACGGATCACCTGGCGCTGAAGCGGCTCAACTCCATAGAAAGTCCCAGAGTTGCAGCAGTTTGACGTATGCTATCGCCGAGGGAGCTTGAACTGGTAGCTGACACACTGTCCCGGCAAACCCTAGACAGTTGTCAGCAGACCGTGGAAGACAATCCCCTTTACGGGTGGATCCAGAAGATGCGCGAGAGGATTGCGAGGGAGCCTGAGAAGTTCCAGGATTACGTTGAGGACAACGGACAGTTACATCGGAATCTGGGTCATCGGATGGACGAGGAGGATATTATCCCATGGAAGCTGTGCGTCCCCAGCAGTTTGAGGAATAGAGTGATGATGGAGTGCCACGATGCTCCCACGGCCGGTCATCAAAGAGTGAGAAAGACGGCGGCACGGCTGGCACAGAGGTACTCTGGTCGGGCCTGTTCCGAGACGCCACCAAGTACGTGAAGCGCTGCGAGACGTGCCAGAAGCTCAAAAGCGTGCAACAAAAGCTGGCCGGGCAGATGCTGACCAGGCAGATGGCGGAGCCAATGTCGGTATTGTGCGGGGACTTCGCAATTGGTGCCGTTGAGAAGAGCCGCTGCCGCGCTGCTGCAGTTGGCGTTCCGGGAGTGGATCCTAAGCGGATTTGGAGTGTCCAGGACGGTAGTTTTCGAGAACGGAGTACATTTTACGAGCAGTAGTTTCAAGTCATTCATGAAGTCCTTGGGTGTGGTACTCCAATACATGGCGCCTTACTCGCCGCAGGCGACGACGAATCGCACAGTGAAGACCATGATAGCGCAATACATCGAGGGCCATCAAAGCTCGTGGGACGAGCTATTGCCCGAGATAACGCTGGCGGTCAATTCCAGTGTAGCCGATTCAACGGGCGGAAGCCACGTTTGCCCGTCGCGTTATACGACGAGGCCACTTCTGGTTCGGTGACGAGGGAAATCGAGCCCGAGGCTAAGGAGGGCAGGATGAAAGAGGTCTTCGGCTTAGTACGCAGCAACCTGCAGCGGACTTCTAAGGATCAAGGCAGACACTACAACTTGCGCCGGCGCGACTGGAGGCTAGCGCTGGGCTCGGCAGTCCTGTTACGACAGCATCAACTGTCGAACGCGGCAGAAGGATTTGCGGCGAAACTGGCACCCAAATTTGACGGTCCTTACAAGGTCGTCAAGTTCATCGCCACCCTGGTGAAGGAAGGCGAACGCAAGAGACGGGTGGCCAACATCGCACAGCTAAAACCTTTTCATCACGGAGAGGATGAGGTCGACACGATCCCGGAAGTTGAGGCCGGGGAAACGGTGGACGAGGCGCGGCCAGCGTTGTCCCCTGGGCATAACGACAGAGTGCCCTACGAGACCCGCCAGTCTCGTGGACTACTAACTTCCCCGTAGAAACCCCCTACTAACGTTAACCCTAACGCAATAATTCGAGGGCCGCTTCGGTCATTAACAAAAACAAAAACATATAATTGAAGGCTCTACATCCAAAGGGAGAGCACGAAGATGGATCAGGTGATCGAAATCAGCAGCGATGAGAAGTTCATGGACGTCGAGGGAGAAGAGTCAGAACAAGCGACAATACGGAGCCGTTCCCCCGTGACGAAGCGAGAGGACGACAGCGAGATCCCAGGTTGGGCAGGGATTATTACCGCGAACACGAGGAACAGGAGCAGCCTTACAGTTTGCATACGGTTTATTGTTCGACGGTAAACGTAGCATCCCGGCTGGACGACGTCGTAATATTTAGGCGGACAGAGTGTACGACCGTGTACATCCAAATGCCCGGAGTAAGGAAAACACCATACGCCGATACGGAGCCGAATGCACAGACGGTCGATAAATCGACTTTGTATTTTCAGCCTAATTTGAACACTTTTAGACCTGGTAACTTCAAATTTGCGTTGTATAATAATTTGGATACAAAGATTTTGTATTTTAAAGATTTTGGATAACACGCCCCCTTCGCCCACTTTTTGTAAAAAACGTATTACAAGTACTAGCGACTTGTGCTTTGGAATGTACACACATTTTAGCCATATTATTATGCTTCATAAAGATAGTCCATTTATAATAGAAGCTATTCAACAAATAAATTCTCATAATATTGCCTACACAGCAGAGCGCGTGATATGCGTGCGTGTGTATGCATGTGTTCATAAAAGAAGTGCAGAATAGGTAGAACACTCTCGATTGGAGCCCTCTTACTTGTTTTTTTTATACCCTGAACCCATTTTCAATGGGAAATCAGGGTATAATGGTTTTGTTGAAATGTATGTAACAGGCAGAAGGAGGCGTGGCAGACCCCACAAAGTATATATATTCTTGATCAGCGCGACGAGCTGAGTTGATTTGGCCCTGTCCGTCTGTCTGTCCGTCTGTCCGTCTGTCCGTCTGTCCGTCCGTCCGTCTGTCCGTCTGTCCGTCTGTCCGTATGTATGAACGCGTCGATTTCAGAAGATATACGAGCTAGAGACTTCAACTTTTTTTTAAATGTCCGTAATTACAGCGCGCATATCAAGTTTATCATTAAAAATCGATAACTCATCCCGATCTTTTTTTATCGATAAAAAACCTTATCGAAACCCAGTTATAAAATTATATCTTCTACACCTTTATTGCTAGAGTCTCCAAATTTTTAATGTATGCTTACATGCAATTTATACAATTTCGGTTTTTGTTAAAATTTACCCCCCACTGTTAAATTCACCCCCTCACCCTCACTTTTGTAAAAAAAGCGTATTTCAAATACTAGAGACTTGTGCTTTGGCAATTACATGCATATCCATGTTATAATCATAATCTGAAAGTTTCATGAAGATCGTACGTCCATAAAAAAAGTTATTAAACAATTAAGTTCTCATAGTAAGCGCACACTGCAGCCCATGCGTGTTTATGCTTGTGTGTGTATATGTATGTAATTGTTTGTGTATGTGTGTGTGTGTGTGTGTGTGTATGTATGCCTGTGCGTGCGTGCGTGCGTGTGTGTGTGTGTGTGTGTGTGTGTGTGTGTGCGTGTTTCTTGTGTAAGCTGAAAGACTCGGAAAATTATTGAAATAGCTATTACTCCAAGGGTTCAGGGGATCTCGTAGTTGAGCAGTCTCGACTATAACTTTTACTTGTTTTTTTTTTTTTTTGGTTATTTAATTTTTTTTTAAAGTGCGTTGAAGCTTTTTCCAATATATTTTTTTTTATAATTTAGTAATTATCTTATTCTATTTAGGTCATTTTTTGTTTTATTAAAAACTAGGTAAAAAATTGTTGAAAGCTATGTTGTTCAGGTTGGGATACACTCTGATTAATTTATTAATCAGATTTTCATTCAAGCACCTTGGCATGCGCTCTAAAGCAGTCTTGAACAGCTTGACCAATGCATGATGTTCGTGAAGCATTTGCTGCAAATCTTGGAGGATTGCTCTTTTCATAGCTGTGTTGATTTCTTGACGCCGGTCAAGTTGTTCTTCCATATTGCCCATGAAGTATATTTGCAAGAATTTGTGCTGTGCATCTTCAATAGGTTGCAATGATCCAATGCGATGGCAAATCTGGCCTTGAATCTTTAAATTCAAAGCCATAGTTATAGTTAGATTTACAAACACTTTTTACAGAAATCTAACGAACTACATTATTCCAAAATTTTTTTTTTATCATTTTTTTTTTATCATAGAAAATAAAATTTTTAACGTAAATTACCTTAAATGTCGGATTGTATCCGTCTCCAATAATTTCCGCCGTCATTTGGAAGCAGGTATTGTATTTTTGAGTGCTCGCTAGAAAATGCCGTGATTCTAGTGTTTCGCCATAAAGCAGGGAACGCAATGGCTCTGGTGGCGGGACCACTAATGGCAATGTCACTTTACCACTAAGGCAGCACAAACCGGGCGTTTCACCAGCAAACTTCAATGCGCCACAATGCTGGCAAACAACGTCCATTGGACCAATGCAAACTAAACGATTTAAGCTATAGTCAATGGTGCAATCATATCGAAACGCTTCTTGATTCAAATCAATCCTTGAACCATTTCTTATTGCCATTTCACGGGCTGCCTCTCTCTGAGAAGCACGAATTAAGCCCCTTCTTTGCTGGGTACTAACGCGGCGCCTTTCTCGGGCGATTTCTTGCTCTTCGTCAGATAATTGACTCGCGATATACCGTTGCCTAATTGCATTATGGGTCCGCCGGGAAAGATTAGATCTTCTAGGAAGCGGCATTTTTATTAATAGTAATACTGCCCTCGCACAAAACCATATAAAACAAGTAAGAAAGCTCTAGTCGAGACTGCTCGACTACGAGATCCCCTGAACCCTTGGAGCAATAGATATTTCCATCATTTTTCGCGTCTTTCAGCTTACACAAGAAACACGCACACACACACACACACAGGCACGTACGCACACACAGGCACACATACACACACACGCATACAGACACACATACACACACACACACGCATACACACAAACGCATACACACACACATACACACACACACATACACAAACACATACCCACACAAGCACCCACGCATAAACACGCATGGGCTGCAGTGTGCGCTTACTATGAGAACTTAATAGTTTAATAACTTTTTTTATGGACGTACGATTTTCATGAAACTTTCAGGTTATGATTATAACATGAATATGCATGTAATTGCCAAAGCACAAGTCTCTAGTATTTGAAATACGCTTTTTACAAAAGTGAGGGTGAGGGGGTGAATTTAGAGGTGGGGGGTTAATTTTAACAAAAACCGAAATTGTATAAATTGCATGTAAGCATACATTAAAAATTTGGAGACTCTAGCAATAAAGGTGTAGAAGATATAATTTTATAACTGGTTTTCGATAAGGTTTTTTATCGTTAAAAAAATATCGGGATGAGTTATCGATTTTTAATGATAAACTTGATATGCGCGCTGTAATTACGGACTACAGCGGACTAAAAAAAATTTGAAGTCTCTAGCTCTTATATCTTCTGAAATCGACGCGTTCATACATACGGACAGACGGACAGACGGACAGACGGACGGACGGACAGACGGACAGACAGACGGACAGGGCCAAATCAACTCAGCTCGTCGCCCTGATCAAGAATATATATACTTTGTGGGGTCTGCCACGCCTCCTTCTGCCTGTTACATACATTTCAACAAAACCATTATACCCTGATTTCCCATTGTAAATGGGTTCAGGGTATAACAATCGAGAAATGTAAATAATTTACACAAATTTATGTTTGAGACAAACAAATACCTGAACTTTCGAGATAAAAGTCCAAAAATATAAAAAGCCAAAAATACACTTTTTAATAATTAACTTTTTTTTTAATTTCGAATTTTGAATTTTTTATTTATTTTTGATTAGTCAGGTTTTAATCTTTTGATTTTTTTTTTTTTTTTAATTTTTCCAGATTTTTGATTTGAAATATTTATAAAGTTTAAAAGTCCAGAATTATAAAAAGCCAAAAATACACTTTTTATACCCTGAACCCATTTTCAATGGGAAATCAGGGTATAATGGTTTTGTTGAAATGTATGTAACAGGGAGAAGGAGGCGTGGCAGACCCCACAAAATATATATATTCTTGATCAGGGCGGCGAGGTGAGTTGATTTGGCCCTGTCCGTCTGTCTGTCCGTCTGTCCGTATGTATGAACGCGTCGATTTCAGAAGATATAAGAGCAAGAGACTTCAAATTTTTTTCAAAATGTCCGTAATTACAGCGCGCATATCAAGTTTATCATTAAAAATCGATAACTCATCCCGATCTTTTTTTATCGATAAAAAACCTTATCGAAAACCAGTTATAAAATTATATCTTCTACACCTTTATTGCTAGAGTCTCCAAATGTTTAATGTATGCTTATATGCAGTTTATACAATTTCGGTTTTTGTTAAAATTTACCCCTCACCCTCACTTTTGTAAAACGCGTATTTCAAATACTAGAGACTTGTGCTTTGGCAATTACATGCATATTCATGTTATAATCATAATCTGAAAGTTTCATGAAGATCGTACGTCCACAAAAGTTATTAAACAATTGAGTTCTCATAGTAAGCGCTCACTGCCGTCCATGCGTGTTTATGCTTGTGTGTGTATATGTATGTAATTGTTTGTGTATGTGTGTGTGTGTGTGTGTGTGTGTGTATGTATGTGTATGTGCGTGCGTGCGTCCGTGTGTGTGTGTGTGTGTGTGCGTGTTTCTTGTGTAAGCTGAAAGACGCGAAAAATTATTGAAATAGCTATTACTCCAAGGGTTCAGGGGATCTCGTAGTCGAGCAGTCTCGACTAGAGCTTTCTTACTTGTTATACCCTGAACCCATTTTCAATGGGAAATCAGGGTATAATGGTTTTGTTGAAATGTATGTAACAGGCAGAAGGAGGCGTGGCAGACCCCACAAAGTATATATATTCTTGATCAGGGCGACGAGCTGAGTTGATTTGGCCCTGTCCGTCTGTCTGTCCGTCTGTCCGTCCGTCCGTCTGTCCGTATGTATGAACGCGTCGATTTCAGAAGATATAAGAGCAAGAGACTTCAAATTTTTTTCAAAATGTCCGTAATTACAGCGCGCATATCAAGTTTATCATTAAAAATCGATAACTCATCCCGATCTTTTTTTATCGATAAAAAACCTTATCGAAACCCAGTTATAAAATTATATCTTCAACACCTTTATTGCTAGAGTCTCCAAATTTTTAATGTATGCTTATATGCAATTTATACAGTTTCGGTTTTTGTTAAAATTAACCCCCCACCCTTAAATTCACCCCCTCACCCTCACTTTTGTAAAAAGCGTATTTCAAATACTAGAGACTTGTGCTTTAGCAATTACATGCATATTCATGTTATAATCATAATCTAAAAGTTTCATGAAGATCGTACGTCCACAAAAAAAGTTATTAAGCAATTAAGTTCTCATAGTAAGCGCTCACTGCCGCCCATGCGTGTATATGCTTGTGTGTGTATATGTATGTAATTGTTTGTGTATGTGTGTGTATGTGTGTGTATGTATGCCCGTGTGTGCGTGCGTGTGTGTGTGTGTGTGTGTGTGTGTGTGTGTGCGTGTTTCTTGTGTAAGCTGAAAGTCGCGAAAAATTATTGAAATAGCTATTACTCCAAGGGTTCAGGGGATCTCAAATATTCAATATAATATGTAGATCATATGCTGAAAGTTTCATTAAATTCCGTTCAGTCACAAATTAATAAAAAATAATCAAATATTTGGCCAATTAACAAACGCACGTGCAGCAACTACAACAAAAACATTCGTTGAATCACATCAGCTGTTAGTTTCGTTTAGTTTTGGTAGATGGCGCAGCAGCAGTGAATCTATTTGAGTTTTGCCAGCGCCATTAGCAGAAGTGGGGTGGCCTAGTGTGTTAGCTACATGACGCTTGATCGAGAAGTCACGGTTCGAATCCCGATCGATGCAACTGATGTTAGTTTTTTTGTTTTAATTGTTTCAAAATATTTTTATATTTTCATAAATGAGTTTTCTATTTAATTTATATTTTTAAATACACCGAAATTGAAATTTTAACTATACTTCATGTGCGTTTTTAATAGTTTGGTATTCTAGCAGATTCTTAGAATCACATCAGCAGTTAGTTTCGTTTAGTTTTGGTAGATGGCGCTGCAGCAGTGAATCTATTTGAGTTTTGCCAGCGCCGCTAGCAGGAGTGACGTGGCCTAGTGTGTTAGCTGCATGACGCTCGATCGAGAAGTCACGGTTCAAATCCCGATCGATGTAACTGATGTTAATTTTTTTTAATTGTTTCAAAATATTTTTATATTTGATTAAATTAAATGAGCATTTTTATACCCTGAACCCATTTTCAATGGGAAATCAGGGTATAATGGTTTTGTTGAAATGTATGTAACAGGCAGAAGGAGGCGTGGCAGACCCCACAAAATATATATATTCTTGATCAGGGCGGCGAGGTGAGTTGATTTGGCCCTGTCTGTCTGTCTGTCCGTCTGTCCGTCTGTCCGTCCGTCCGTCTGTCCGTCTGTCCGTATGTATGAACGCGTCGATTTCAGAAGATATACGAGCTAGAGACTTCAAATTTTTTTTTAAATGTCCGTAATTACAGCGCGCATATCAAGTTTATCATTAAAAATCGATAACTCATCCCGATCTTTTTTTATCGATAAAAAACCTTATCGAAACCCAGTTATAAAATTATATCTTCTACACCTTTATTGCTAGAGTCTCCAAATTTTTAATGTATGCTTATATGCAATTTATACAATTTCGGTTTTTGTTAAAATTAACCCCCCACCCTTAAATTCACCCCCTGACCCTCACTTTTGTAAAAAGCGTATTTCAAATACTAGAGACTTGTGCTTTGGCAATTACATGCATATCCATGTTATAATCATAATCTGAAAGTTTCATGAAGATCGTACGTCCATAAAAAAAGTTATTAAACAATTAAGTTCTCATAGCAAGCGCACACTGCAGCCCATGCGTGTTTATGCGTGGGTGCTTGTGTGTGTATGTGTTTGTGTATGTGTGTATATGTGTTTGTGTATGTGTGTGTGTGTGTGTGTATGTGAGTCTGTATGCGTGTGCGTGTATGTATGCCTGTGTGTGCGTACGTGCCTGTGTGTGTGTGTGTGTGCGTGTTTCTTGTGTAAGCTGAAAGACGCGAAAAATTATTGAAAGATCTATTGCTCCAAGGGTTCAGGGGATCTCGTAGTCGAGCAGTCTCGACTAGAGCTTTCTTACTTGTTATACCCTGAACCCATTTTCAATGGGAAATCAGGGTATAATGGTTTTGTTGAAATGTATGTAACAGGGAGAAGGAGGCGTGGCAGACCCCACAAAGTATATATATTCTTGATCAGGGTGACGAGCTGAGTTGATTTGGCCCTGTCCGTCTGTCTGTCCGTCTGTCCGTCTGTCCGTCCGTCCGTCTGTCCGTCTGTCCGTATGTATGAACGCGTCGATTTCAGAAGATATAAGAGCTAGAGACTTCAAATTTTTTTTAAAATGTCCGTAATTACAGCGCGCATATCAAGTTTATCATTAAAAATCGATAACTCATCCCGATCTTTTTTTATCGATAAAAAACCTTATCGAAACCCAGTTATAAAATTATATCTTCAACACCTTTATTGCTAGAGTCTCCAAATTTTTAATGTATGCTTATATGCAATTTATACAGTTTCGGTTTTTGTTAAAATTAACCCCCCACCCTTAAATTCACCCCCTCACCCTCACTTTTGTAAAAAGCGTATTTCAAATACTAGAGACTTGTGCTTTAGCAATTACATGCATATTCATGTTATAATCATAATCTAAAAGTTTCATGAAGATCGTACGTCCACAAAAAAAGTTATTAAGCAATTAAGTTCTCATAGTAAGCGCTCACTGCCGCCCATGCGTGTATATGCTTGTATGTGTATATGTATGTAATTGTTTGTGTATGTGTGTGTGTGTGTATGTGTGTGTATGTATGTGTGTGTATGTATGCCCGTGTGTGCGTGCGTGCGCGCGTGTGTGTGTGTGTGTGTGTGTGTGTGTGCGTGTTTCCTGTGTAAGCTGAAAGTCGCGAAAAATTATTGAAATAGCTATTACTCCAAGGGTTCAGGGGATCTCGTAGTCGAGTAGTCTCGACTAGAGCTTTCTTACTTGTTTTTTTTTTTTCTTTTTGTTGAATAGTCAGGTCTGCTCGAGGCTGTGCCGTAGACTGACTGACTACATTTGTTTATTTACTTCTATACAGGACCGAAACTGTCACTGTTGTCAAGGCTACTGAGTATAAATGGAAATTTGAATCTTTAGGGAAAAAACCGCGTTTTTCAAGTATTCGTCAAATTTTTTCAGTATTTTAAAGATCTACTGACCTACTCGTGGCGGAGACAAATCCAACAAATCAAAAACCATGAAAATTGGTTCAGCACATATTAAGTTATAAGTGTTGAAGCATTTTTACACAACTCTCTTTTATATATATAGATGTTTAAAAAGACAAAAAAAAAATCCCATAAAGTTTAAAAAGCTTCCTGTGCCAATAATTTAGTTCGCCACTGTATGTGGCAGTAAGACAAAACATTACATTACATTAAATAATTGAATAAACTCTTCAATACCTTACTCACCATGTTGTACATCAAGACCAGCTCTCTCTAGCATATATGGGAGACCTAAAATAAGATTACAAACATTTATATACAATGGAATTCTAAATCCAAAAATATTTTATTGCTAGTAAATAAAGTATTAAAGTATCCGCTAAATTGTTTAACACAATTTAAAATAAATTCTAACGCAATTGTGATTCGAACATGCTAAAATGCATAGGGAAAAATATTTTTTTTTCGTAGCTCACATATATGACCGTTTCATTCTGTCTGCAAATAAGTGTCGATGATTCATACTTTGAGAAAAGACTCGGAGAGCCGCCGATTAAATTGGATGCTCACCGAGCTCGTTCGCACTCGGTGATCAACTGTTTACTTTTGTTATACCCTGAACCCATTTTCAATGGGAAATCAGGGTATAATGGTTTTGTTGAAATGTATGTAACAGGGAGAAGGAGGCGTGGCAGACCCCACAAAGTATATATATTCTTGATCAGGGCGACGAGCTGAGTTGATTTGGCCCTGTTCGTCTGTCTGTCCGTCTGTCCGTATGTATGAACGCGTCGATTTCAGAAGATATAAGAGCTAGAGACTTCAAATTTTTTTTAAATGTCCGTAATTACAGCGCGCATATCAAGTTTATCATTAAAAATCGATAACTCATCCCGATCTTTTTTTTATCGATAAAAAACCTTATCGAAAACCAGTTATAAAATTATATCTTCTACACCTTTATTGCTAGAGTGTCCAAATTTTTAATGTATGCTTATATGCAATTTATACAATTTCGGTTTTTGTTAAAATTTACCCCCACCCTTAAATTCACCCCCTCACCCTCACTTTTGTAAAAAGCGTATTTCAAATACTAGAGACTTGTGCTTTGGCAATTACATGCATATCCATGTTATAATCATAATCTGAAAGTTTCATGAATATCGTACGTCCATAAAAGTTATTAAACAATTAAGTTCTCATAGTAAGCGCACACTGCAGCCCATGCGTGTTTATGCGTGGGTGCTTGTGTGTGTATGTGTTTGTGTATGTGTGTGTGTATGTGCGTGTGTATGTGTGTGTGTGTTTTTTTTTTTTTTTTTTTTTTTTTTTATATTCATTTATTGACAAAATTATACAAATTGCAAGTTGCGTGGTGGCTAGGATAGCGCGCGGTGCTTGCGGGACGGCCGTAAAGCATTGCTTCGCAAGCACTATGCGCTACCTTAGCCTGGGACAGCTCGTCTTCTCGATCGCTCGACTCTGCGGAGCTCCATCATCACCGTGGCCGCGAAGGTGCTTGTTAGTTCCCAAGCTTTCTCCGATTCCAGCATGGCGTTGACTAAGTTGTCCGCTCGGATGGAGCGGCCCACTGCCTCTTCCAGACGACGCCTCTCCTCCAGGAACCGTCCACATTCGAAAAGAATGTGGTTGGCGTCTTCCACATGCCCTCGCTCGCACCAGGGGCACTCGTCAGATTCCTCGTGGCCAAAGCGCTTCAAATAGCTCCGAAAGCATCCATGACCCGAGAGGATCTGCGTAAGGTAGAAGTTAACCTCGCCATGTTTGCGGTTAACCCATGGTTCAAGCTCCGGGATGAGCTTGTGCGTCCACCGCCCTTTAGCTGAGCTATTCCACCTTCTTTGCCATCGTGCGATGCTGTTCGCCCTGACAGCGTTGAGTCGCGTAGGCCCGTGCGAATTCCGCTCCACGGCTTCGGCGACCAAATACTCCAGTGGCACCATACCGGCTATGACGAGCGCCGCGTCATCGGAGATAGTCCTGAAAGCGCAGCTGACTCTGATTGCGCTCAGCCTGTAGATCGCGCAAATGCCTCGGCTGTAGCTCGGCGTTGCCATCGCTCTTGCCCATATTGGCGCAGCATAGAGGATGACAGACCTAATGACGCTCATTAGGAGGAGACGTCGTTGCTGTTTAGGTCCCCGCGTGTTAAGCATGATTCTCGAGAGAGCTCTACAAGAATCAGCTGCCTTTTTATGCACATATTCTAAGTGCTCGCGGAAAGTTAATCTTGTGTCTATCATGACACCAAGATATTTTATCGCCCTCTTTGACGCAATGGTGACGCTGCCGATCCTTATATTGGCAGTTTCCACTCTTTTGCGACTGCTGACTAGTACACACACACACACACACACACACACAGTGAGCCACCTGCCAGGGCGTCAACATTGTGGAGGGAGTCGTATCGGCTAGATACTTTTGATCCCGCGGTCTTTTCAGAGGCCATTCAGTCTCTAGGTACAATTGGTAATGCTGAGGCCAGAGCATGCCAAATGGTAGCCCAAATACAGTGTGCCTGCAATAGCAGCATGTTACGTCGCAAGCAGTTCACGCGACAACATGATCCTACGTATTGGTGGAATACGCAAATAGGTGACATTCGTCGCAAATGCATCCAGGCGAGAAGAAGCTACCAACGGGCTCGCGGTAGGTCAACGTTTTTTGAGAAACAGTTAGCTTACCAGGCAGCTAGAAGACAGCTGAAGAAGGCCATTCGGGCAAGCAAAAGAGAATGTTTTTTACAGTTGTGCGACTCAGCCGAATATGACCCTTGGGGCAGGGCATATAAGATAGTAGTTAAAAGACTATACGCAGGTAGACAGGTGCAGCCTACGGATCGTCTGGAGCTTAAATCGATTGTGGAAACACTCTTTCCAGAAAGTTTAAGCTCCATTCACGCCCCTGAGTCCGAGTCTGCTGATCAGGGCTCAACGAGCACTGAAATTGTTTTAGTTACAGAGGAAGAAATATCAGTAGTTCTCCGAGGTCTTAGAACCAACACAGCTCCAGGGCCGGACGGGATCCCAAATCGTGCGCTAAAGCTAGCCCTCGCCTTGCACCCAAGTACGTTCGCCGAATTATTTAACGAATGCCTGATCCAAGAGACGTTCCCGGCAAAATGGAAAGCCCAGAATCTGGTATTGCTACCCAAGGCTGGCAAACCACCAGATGAGCCATCTTCGTACAGACCGATCTGTCTCTTAGACACCATGGGAAAGGTGTTTGAGAAACTGATCTGCTCTAGGCTGGAGACTGCGATTGCAAGCGCCGGAGGCCTGTCACCAAACCAATTTGGATTCCGGAAGGCCCGGTCAACAACGGACGCGCTTAACAAAGTTGTTGGTCTGGCCACTTCCGCTATTCAAGGCACCAGATGGAGGCACGGGACGAAGGAATACTGTATCATCGCGACCCTGGATGTAAGGAATGCCTTCAACACAGCTAGTTGGAATATGATACTGAATGCGCTGTCACAATATAATATCCCTAAATATCTAAGAGAGATAATAAAGAGCTACTTCAGAGGAAGAACACTGGTATACAACACGAGTGAGGGTCCCCAAACTCATACAGTGTCAGCTGGAGTACCCCAAGGCTCAGTGCTGGGGCCTCTCCTATGGAACATCATGTACGACGGCGTACTGCGCTTGGAACTACCAGCAGGCGCGCACACCATTGGCTTTGCTGATGATGTAGCTGTCGTAGCCATAGGAAAGGAGCTCAAAGATACAGAGGATATGTGCAGCGAAAGTATCAATCGCATACGAAGCTGGTTGACTGGAGCTGGGCTCGAGCTTGCGGCACACAAAACCGAAGTTGTACTAGTCAGCAGTCGCAAAAGAGTGGAAACTGCCAATATAAAGATCGGCAGCGTCACCATTGCGTCAAAGAGGGCGATAAAATATCTTGGTGTCATGATAGACACAAGATTAACTTTCCGCGAGCACTTAGAATATGTGCATAAAAAGGCAGCTGATTCTTGTAGAGCTCTCTCGAGAATCATGCTTAACACGCGGGGACCTAAACAGCAACGACGTCTCCTCCTAATGAGCGTCATTAGGTCTGTCATCCTCTATGCTGCGCCAATATGGGCAAGAGCGATGGCAACGCCGAGCTACAGCCGAGGCATTTGCGCGATCTACAGGCTGAGCGCAATCAGAGTCAGCTGCGCTTTCAGGACTATCTCCGATGACGCGGCGCTCGTCATAGCCGGTATGGTGCCACTGGAGTATTTGGTCGCCGAAGCCGTGGAGCGGAATTCGCACGGGCCTACGCGACTCAACGCTGTCAGGGCGAACAGCATCGCACGATGGCAAAGAAGGTGGAATAGCTCAGCTAAAGGGCGGTGGACGCACAAGCTCATCCCGGAGCTTGAACCATGGGTTAACCGCAAACATGGCGAGGTTAACTTCTACCTTACGCAGATCCTCTCGGGTCATGGATGCTTTCGGAGCTATTTGAAGCGCTTTGGCCACGAGGAATCTGACGAGTGCCCCTGGTGCGAGCGATGGCATGTGGAAGACGCCAACCACATTCTTTTCGAATGTGGACGGTTTCTGGAGGAGAGGCGTCGTCTGGAAGAGGCAGTGGGCCGCTCCATCAGAGCGGACAACTTAGTCAACGCCATGCTGGAATCGGAGGAAGCTTGGGAACTAACAAGCACCTTCGCGGCCACGGTGATGATGGAGCTCCGCAGAGTCGAGCGATCGAGAAGACGAGCTGTCCCAGGCTAAGGTAGCGCATAGTGCTTGCGAAGCAATGCTTTACGGCCGTCCCGCAAGCACCGCGCGCTATCCTAGCCACCACGCATCTTGCAATTTGTATAATTTTGTCAATAAATGAATATAAAAAAAAAAAAAAAAACACACACACACACATACACAAACAATTACATACATATACACACACAAGCATATACACGCATGGGCAGCAGTGAGCGCTTACTATGAGAACTTAATTGTTTAATAACTTTTTTTGTGGACGTACGGTCTTCATGAAACTTTTAGATTATGTTTATAATATGAATATGCATGTAATTGCCAAAGCACAAGTCTCTAGTATTTGAAATACGCTTTTTACAAAAGTGAGGGTCAGGGGGTGAATTTAAGGGTGGGGGGTTAATTTTAACAAAAACCGAAATTGTATAAATTGCATATAAGCATACATTAAAAATTTGGACACTCTAGCAATAAAGGTGTAGAAGATATAATTTTATAGCTGGGTTTCGATAAGGTTTTTTATCGATAAAAAAAGATCGGGATGAGTTATCGATTTTTAATGATAAACTTGATATGCGCGCTGTAATTACGGATATTTAAAAAAAAAATTGAAGTCTCTAGCTCTTTTATCTTCTGAAATCGACGCGTTCATACAGACGGACAGACGGACGGACGGACAGACGGACAGACGGACAGACGGACAGACAGACGGACAGGGCCAAATCAACTCAGCTCGCCGCCCTGATCAAGAATATATATACTTTGTGGGGTCTGCCACGCCTCCTTCTGCCTGTTACATACATTTCAACAAAACCATTATACCCTGATTTCGTATTGAAAATGGGTTCAGGGTATAAAAAAAAAAAAAAACACACACACACATACACAAACAATTACATACATATACACACACAAGCATAAACACGCATGGACGGCAGTGAGCGCTTACTATGAGAACTCAATTGTTTAATAACTTTTTTTATGGACGTACGATCTTCATGAAACTTTCAGATTATGATTATAACATGGATATGCATGTAATTGCCAAAGCACAAGTCTCTAGTATTTGAAATACGCTTTTTACAAAAGTGAGGGTGAGGGGGTGAATTTAAGGGTGGGGGGTAAATTTTAACAAAAACCGAAATTGTATAAATTGCATATAAGCATACATTAAAAATTTGGACACTCTAGCAATAAAGGTGTAGAAGATATAATTTTATAACTGGTTTTCGATAAGGTTTTTTTATCGATAAAAAAAGATCGGGATGAGTTATCGATTTTTAATGATAAACTTGATATGCGCGCTGTAATTACGGATATTTAAAAAAAAAATTGAAGTCTCTAGCTCTTATATCTTCTGAAATCGACGCGTTCATACATACGGACAGACGGACAGACGGACAGACGGACAGACGGACGGACGGACAGACGGACAGACGGACAGACAGACGGACAGGGCCAAATCAACTCAGCTCGCCGCCCTGATCAAGAATATATATACTTTGTTGGGGTCTGCCACGCCTCCTTCTGCCTGTTACATACATTTCAACAAAACCATTATACCCTGATTTCCCATTGAAAATGGGTTCAGGGTATAACAAGTAAGAAAGCTCAAGACGACACTGCTCGACTACGAGATCCCCTGAGTCCTTCGAGCCACGCACTTGCATACACACACACAAACACAGACATACGCAAGCACGCATAAACACGCATTGTTTGCAGCCTGGACTTACTACGGGAACTTAATAGTTTAATAACTGTTCTTGGATAGACTATATTCATGAAATAGATCATGATTATAATGATGGACATGCATGCATTTGCTAAACCACAAGTCTCTAGTATTTGAAATACACCTTTGACAAATATGATTGTAAGGGGGTGGATATAGAGGTGGGGGCTAAGATTTATTAAAAATCTGTTTTCTATAAAACACATATGAATCTACATTTGAAATTTTGCGACTCTAGCTCTAAAGATGTAAAAGATATAAATTTATTACTGATTTTCGATAATGCTTTTAATCGATAATAAAATATCGGGGCAAGTTATCGATTTTTAAAGAGAAACTCGATATGCGCGAAAAATATTTCAAGTCTCTAGCTCTTATATCTTCTGAGATCGAGGCGTTCATACATACGGATGGACAGACGGACGGTCGGACAGACAGATGGACGCACACGCCTATTTATGGCTAGATCTGGCCTATTTGGAAATGAAATAGCCAAAAAATTTTGCCAAATAGGCCTTTATGACTTAATCAGTAATTTTCGCAATTTATAGTCGCAACCCGATATATTACAAAACATTTAATAAACTTTTTAGTGTATCACGATAATATTTCGGTTGAAAATGTGTATAAATTAGAATTATATATAATCAGTAGTAGTTTATAGATATACACAGTCAAGACTGCTCGAGTACGAGATCCTCTGAGCCCTTCGAGCAATAGCTATTTCAATCATTTTTCGCGTATTTCTACTTACACAAGACACACCCACACGCACAAACGCACAAACACACACACACATACACGTACACACGAAAATATTAGCACAAAAACCGAAATTGTATAAATTGCATATAAATCTACATTACATATTTGCTTTAAAGTTGTAGGAGATATAATTTTCAAACTGATTTTCGGTAAGATTTTAATCGATAAAAAAAATATCGGGAGTAGTTATCCATTTTTAAAGCAAAACTCGATAGCGCGCGTGGTATACACGGACATTTTACAAAAAAATTGAGATCTCTAGTGCTTGTATCTTCTGAACTTGCTTGTTACATACATTTCAACAAAACCAATATACCCTGATTTCCCATTGAAACTGATCGACTAGGAGATGCCCTGAACTCTGCAATGAGCTGATATTCCATTCATTCCATCTTTATCAAACTTTTAGAACGTGTCAGGGTCTCCTTAGTGCCGAATAATCTAGGGCTAGTATAAACATTGAAATTTTTATAAAAGCAGACAAAATAATAACTCGAAGGCTCAGCGGATCTCGTAGCCGGACTGGCTTATAAGGATTTTAATCGATACCAATAAACGGGAATAGATAACTGATTTCTTAAACGAGATAAATCTGTTTATATAGAAAATGATTCGTAAAATAAATAAATAAATAACATAAGTAAGAAATCTAATTGATGAATATTTATTTATGTACATTCACTTACCACCAGTAACTGAAAATGTATTTTTTTCATTATTTCTTTTTTTTATAACAGATAAAGTGGAATTAGCAATGGGAAGATTACCGGAAATCGGAGAATGCGATCGATAAAGAGCTCGAGCAACATTATTTATCACAATTGGAGACGTTGCACTGCACAAATTGATTTCATTTCCAGGAGCTTCCTAACAAAATATATAAATAATTATTAATAACAAGTAAGAAAACTCTAGTCGAGACTCCTCGACTAAATACTACCCTTAACCAAGTTAAGAGAAATGCTAAATGTGTACGGTTTTAAATTTCTACTTCGATATGTTTAAAAATATAAGTGAAATGAAAAACTCAGTGTAATATATTTATATTTATGTCCTGAAAAATATAATGATATAACGCCTTTTACTAGTTGCAATTGGGAAAATTAAATACTTTGAAACAATTAAAATAAACATAAATTCCGCGCTCTGGAGTCGAACCCGAGACTCCTCGATCGAGCGTCGCGCTAGTCACAATTCCCCCGTCACTTTTCGAAACTGTGATGGCAAAAGTGAAAGAGTTTCACTTCCACAGCGCCATCTAGAAACAAGTAAGAAAGCTGTAGTCGAGACTGCTCAACTATGAGATCCACTGAACACTTCGAGCAACTTATATTCTAATACTTCTTTGCGTTTTTCTACATACAAAAGAAATACACACACACACACTCACAGGCACATATAGGCACGCACGCATAAACACGTATGGGCTGCAATGTGGGCTTACTATGGAAAATTAATCTTCAACTCTAGTATTTGAAATACGACTTTTACAAAGGTTAGGGTGGGGGATAAATTATAACAAATATTGAAATTCTATACAATACAAGTAAGAAAATTCTAGTCGAGAGTGCTCAACTAGATACTACCCTGAACCCAACAAATAAAAATGCCCATTTAGTATGGCTGAAATTTCAATTTCGATGTATTTAAAAATATAAATAAAATACCAAACTCATTTAATAAAATATAAAAATATTTTGAAACAATTAAAAAAGATTAACATCAGTTGCATCGATCGGGATTCGAACCGCGACTTCTCGATCGAGCGTCATGCAGCTAACACACTAGAAGAAGTCTGAATGTATGTGGGCACACGCATAATACGCATGCGTATTATAAACATACATGCATATATGTATGTGTATGTATGTATGCATGTATGTATGCATGTACATACATATATACGCCCGTACAATATTTACAGCACAGGACAGGAAGAATAAAGAATTGCACATATGCATGTATGTGTGTATGTATACATGTAAGTAAAAACATACTCATTAAACGCAGTTTATATCATTCATACAAATAACAAAAAATTTGAAATTTTATTTTATCATTGTAAACTCTTTCAACAGTCATCAATCAGAAGGCCAATAATGGGATCGTCGCCAAGGGATTTTCATTTTTTGCGTTACTGGCTTGTGCGTGCATACATATGTACATATTTGTATGTACATACATATGTATGCATATGTGCATGGTGCCTTCATATAATTTATACTGTTATTAATAAATAATCTTTGTTTTTGTTGATTTTTTGTTACATATTGAACGTTATGTTTTTTATTTTTATATTAATTATTTTATTTTTATTTATATTAAATTTATGAAATAATATTAAACAGATTGCTATTTAAAACAATTGTTTTTATGAATTGATGACTTCGATAAGCAAGCACACGATCATTGATACAAAATAAAAGGTACTTAAATAGAAATGCGATTCTACAATTCCAACCCTAAATCGGTCAACCAATTCTAAGTTGAGGTAGGCACACGCCAATGTTCATGTCCCATGCATACACACATGTACATACACACACGCGCATGTAAAGGCCCACACAGTGCACAGTGGGCGAAACGACTGATTTAGCGGTGATTAATTAATAACTTCTGCAAAAATTATGTTATTTTTGTAAGGATACATTCGTTTTGTAGATAAATTAAATACACATCAGAATTAGAGCAACATTTTTAATTAAGTGACTATAAACGCGATTCTCCAATTAAAACCCAAAATCGAACACACCATTCTAAGTTGAGGAAGGCACACATCAATGTTCATCTCCCATGCATAGAAACAAAGACATACACACACACACATGTAAAGGCACACAGGCATACAAATACGTCTACAAGTGATATCCCATAATTGTGAGCATCGCATTCCATGCGTACATACAATCAAATGTATATACATACATACATACATATGTATGTGAGCACTTCACAAGATCGACCAAATGCAAATGCTGGGATTTAAAATTGCTACAGGCAGCAAGAAATTCGCACACAGGCTGCCTGTGCTGCCAACTTTTCCGGGTAAGAAAATTCTAACCTGCAAATCTGCTAGAAAAGGCTAGATCAAGAATAGCCAGAAATATAGCCATTTCAGTTTTTATACCCTGAACCCATTGAAAATGCCAAATCAGGGTATAAAAGAATATATATTCTTGATCAGAGCGATGAGCTGAGTCGATTTTGGGCGGTCCGTCTGTCCGTATGTATGAACGCGTCGATCTAAGAAGATATAAGAGCTAGAGACTTGAAAATTTTTTTCCTAGGTCCGTGCACTGACCAAACAACACATAGACTAGACATGTAGAGCAACGTTTTTCCACGCCGCAACGTATTGGATGGCTCGGGTAATGAAAGATAGCACGACGAAATCAGTGCGCTCTAAGCATGCAAACGAAATGATCATGTATGCGCTTTGCGTTTTTTGTCTTACTCTCCCTTTCTCTCTAACTCTCTCTCTCTCTCTCTCTCTCTCTCTCTCTCTCTCTCTCTCTCTCTCTCTCTCTCTCTCTCTCTGTGGGCTATCAAATCATGAAGCTCAGCGCACAAAAATTCAAATTTCTTCGCGACGGTCCCAGCGCTTTCCTTTTGAGTGAAAAGTATACCGAAATCTTAAAATCGTTTGCGACATTCATGCAAACAAAATGTTAGCGTTTCGATATATATTTATGGGAAGGGTATGAATGCGTTGAGGCGCATAAAGAATAGGATCTCGCGACGGGCATGCACGCACACACACTTGTTGTCCCTTGCTACATGTATGAGCATTTGTGACCCGCGTGCGTTACTCTTGCTGCTTGTAGCAATTTCAAAGCCCAGCATTTGCATTTGGTCGGTCTTACGGACTGTCATAATTAATGTCAATTAAAACCCATGTCATGTCAATTAAAACCCAAAATCGTTCACACCATTCTAAGTTGAGGGAGGCACACGCCAATATTCATCTCCCATGCATACACACACGCACATGTAAAGGCACACAGGCATACAAGTTCTTCTACAAGTTATATCCCATAATTGTGAGCAGCGCCACCCATGCGTACACACAATCAAATGTATATACATACATACATACATATGTATGTGAGCACTTCACAAGATCGACAAATGCAAATGCTGGGCTTCAAAATTGCTATAGGCAGCCAGAGCTTCACACACAGGCATACAAATGCTCATAGTACATGTAGCATACTGTAAGTGTGTGTGTGCATGCTCGTCGCGAAAACATTTTCATTATGCGCACCAACGCTTTCATACTCTTCCGACAAATAATAACGAAAACGCATGGCAAACGGCTTAAGGAGTTCGGAATACCCTTCACACAGAAGGGAAGGCATGGGTTCTTGCTGCGAAGAAATTTCAATTTTCGTGAGCTTCTGCTTGTGCTCACAATGTGAGCCTCACATGCATACATACATATACACATTTGAGAGAGCAGAGAGCATCGAGAGAGAGAGAGAGCAAGGAAAACATTGAGCATAGAGGGATCTTTTGTTCAACATTTGACCATCTCGGTCGAGTGCATGAAGCGAAATGATTGTGCTTTCGTATATTTTAGTAACCCGAACCTAAAAGTGAGGAGCCGAGCGAATTTACATCCTTGCTACGTGTATGTGCTTTTGTGTGCGTGCGTCGCGAAACTCAATTCTTTCTGAGTATTTTTGTCAATCATTAGATACAGTCCCGTTTTACATGCATGTATAAGCCCTTACATATGTGTTAGTATGGGAAACTATTCTTGCTGCCTGTGGAATATTGTAAGCTGTGACATTGAATTTATGACTTTTTTGTTAGCTTTTGTTATTTTCTTACTGTGTTTTTTTAAATATAAATAAAATTATGTTTTCCATTAATTTAATATTGAAATAACAATTCCACGTTTGAATTTTTCAAAAATTTGTATTGAGTAAAAAGTAATAAGCAGATGAAATTTTTATTTCACGTGGGTCAAATTAGCTGTGAGCCAAACTATCGATGGTGGGCCTTATCGATTGAGGACGATAGTAATTTCCAAACCATCGATAGCGGTCGATAGTACCATCGATTGTGGTCGATAGTCGCAAAAAAAAGATTGATTCTTAGCTTTAAAAATTTGAACAATTCAAATTTGTGAAATTACATTTTAAGATAAAAGCTGAATTGACTTCAAAGCAAAAACCTAAACACTATTAAGTTATGGTTTTTATTGTAGTGATCGATTTTTGTTGTCTGCAAATAAGTTTCACTCACACAATAAAAAAGACAGTAATTGGTTTTGTCGCGTATGGTTTAGCTCGCTCGCGCTCTGAGCGGGGCAGTTATTTCAGTTTTAGTTTCGCTCAAGTCAAGCACTATTCGTTTGCTTGAGTTAAATGAATTGATATAAGAAATGAGAGGTTAGAGTTTTTGCATTGCGTTGTCAAAATACTTTTGTCCTCTATTGTATGTATGTATGTATTTGCATGCACACGAAGATGTGCCCGACCATCAATAGTGACGATAGTGCAATCGATAGTTTTTATTTTTTATTCGATAATAAAATATCGGGAGTAGTTATTAGAGTATTATTAGATATACACGTACCTAGGAAAAAAAATTTTAAGTCTATAGCTTTTATATCTTCTGAGACCGACGCGTTCCTACATACGGACGGACGGACGGACAAACAGACGGACGGACAGGGCCAAATCGACTCAGCTCGTCGCCCTGATCAAGAATATACTTTGTGGGGTCTGCCACGCCTACTTCTGCCAAGAAAATATAATAGCTAGAGACTTGAAATTTTTTTTTCCTAGATCCGTGTATAGCACGCGCATATCGAGTTTTGCTTTAAATATCGATAAATTACCCCGTTATTTTGTTATCGATTAAAAAGATTATCGAAAACCAGTAATAAATTTATATCTGCTA
Organism: Drosophila arizonae; assembly: GCF_054131065.1. Classification (NCBI taxonomy): domain Eukaryota; kingdom Metazoa; phylum Arthropoda; class Insecta; order Diptera; family Drosophilidae; genus Drosophila; species Drosophila arizonae. The sequence goes on from NC_142922.1 coordinate 33,916,613, forward strand.
CATCTTTAAAGCTAGACTCTCCAAACTTTTTTGTATATTTATATGCATTTTATACAATTTCGATTTTTATCAAAATTTACCCCCCCACCTCTAATTCACCCCCTCACCATCACATTTGTAAAAGGCGTATTTCAAATACTAGAGACTTCTGCTTTGACAAATACATACATTGCATGAATGGCAAAAAAAGCACATTCAACTGTACAAAGTCATCATTGAATTGAGTGAAAACTTGTACAAAACGAAATGAGAATGAGTGAGCGACTGAAGTCGTGTTTCTCTCGGCTGCACAAAAATATACCCGAAAAGAAACGAAGTGAGTGAGTGAGCAGCAGAAGCTATTAAATGTTGTATATTGAATACATTCGAATATTGTCAGCTGTTTTCTGCTGTGTGTATCTGTTAAAAGAAAGAGGAAAAAATAAAGAAATATGTGTGCAATGTATTTTTTGTTGTGGAATTTTTAACTTATATATTTATTATAAATAATTAATTAATAATATTAGAATTTAAAAACATAATTTTATTATTGCTATCAGGGTTGGAAGCTATTGACCAAATAAATATTAAATCTGCAAATATCAACACAGAAAACATATATAGACGGTCACAACTACACATTTTGTTAGTAAAACTGAAAAACACAAGCTTTAAACAAAACAAAACACAAAAACAACACGCTGGTATTTGCCGAAAAATACATACATTTTTTCCTGCAGCTTCCGCTTACATTTCGCACGTCTGCTCACAATTTCTCAAAGCACAAAATGAATACACAAAATATTCTTCGAACTACTTGAGTAGTTCGAGTGTTTTCGAAGTTTTCATTTCACTTTGCTCCTCTTTCGTTATACTCAGTCATTCGGCATGAGACACAACATGTTCGTCTTGCGAAACAGTAGTATACACATTCGTCTCATTCTGTCCTTTTCACTCAATCATATTCTACTCAATTCGAATGTACTCAATGTGGCTTTGTTATGAATGTAATCATGCAGACGTCTAATTTCTATGTTATATTCATAATCTAAAAGTTTCATGAAGATAGTTTATCCACAAGAAAAGTTATTAAACAATTAAGTGCCCATAGTTTCCATAGTAAGCAGCCAATGCGTGCGTACGTATGTCTGTGTGTGTGCGTGTATGTGTTGCTTGAAGGGTTCAGAGGATCTCGTAGTCGAGCAGTCTCGACTAGAGCTTTCTTACTTGTTTGTTTTGATTTGATTGATTTTTATACCCTGAACCCATTTTCAATGGGAAATCAGGGTATAATGGTTTTGTTGAAATGTATGTAACAGGGAGAAGGAGGCGTGGCAGACCCCACAAAGTATATATATTCTTGATCAGGGCGACGAGCTGAGTTGATTTGGCCCTGTCCGTCTGTCTGTCCGTCTGTCCGCATGTATGAACGCGTCGATTTCAGAAGATATAAGAGCTAGAGACTTCAAATTTTTTTTTCAAATGTCCGTAATTACAGCGCGCATATCAAGTTTATCATTAAAAATCGATAACTCATCCCGATCTTTTTTTATCGATAAAAAGCCTTATCGAAAACCAGTTATCAAATTATATCTTCTACACCTTTATTGCTAGAGTCTCCAAATTTTTAATGTATGCTTATATGCAATTTATACAATTTCGGTTTTTGTTAAAATTTACCCCCCACCCTTAAATTCACCCCCTCACCCTCACTTTTGTAAAAAGCGTATTTCAAATACTAGAGACTTGTGCTTTGGCAATTACATGCATATCCATGTTATAATCATAATCTGAAAGTTTCGTGAAGATCGTACGTTCCACAAATTATTAAGCAATTAAGTTCTCATAGTAAGCGCTCACTGCCGCCCATGCGTGTTTATGCTTGTGTGTGTATATATATGTAAATGTTTGTGTATCTGTGTGTATATGTTTGTGTATGTGTGTGTGTATGCGTTTGTGTGTGTATGCGTGTGTGTGTGTGTATGTGTGTCTGTATGCGTGTGTGTGTGTATGTGTGTCTGTATGCGTGTGTGTGCGTACGTGCGCGTGTGTGTGCGTGTTTCTTGTGTAAGCTGAAAGACGCGAAAAGTTATTGAAATATCTATTGCTCCAAGGGTTCAGGGGATCTCGTAGTCGAGCAGTCTCGACTAGAGCTTTCTTACATGTTTTTATATATATTTTTTAACAATTTATACATTTTTAAATTACTTTATAAGCTCTGTTAAAAAACCTTTTCGTTTCATTTACATAGAATAAAAAATTTCGATATTGTTGTTCACAATAAGTTGTTCTGAATTAAATATAAATCATATCCTAGTTTAGTTAGTTCCATATTATTATCGCTTGGCTCGTTCATTGAAAATTTAATTACTGAACTATTTGGGTTTGATTTAACTACAATGAAGAAAAGTTCATTCTTCATACGAATTATCCCTACAAAATACGAAAATTTGCTCAATAAATAAAAAAGCGGAAATAATGCAAATTATTCTTGAAAAAAAAATCCAGAGTTCCAGCTGCCCGCTGTTTTGGAATTTATCCCGCAATCAGCTTTTCAAAAAAGCCAGATTTGACAGAAAAAAAGCTGATTTGGCTACATTTGACATTTGGAAATTCTAGCTCTAAAGATGCAGGAGATATAATTTTATAAAGATTTTCAATAAAATGCATGCATATCCATGTTATAATCATAATCTGAAAGTTTCATGAAAAAAGTACATCCATAAGTAAAGTTATTAAACAATTAAGTTCTCATAGTAAGTGTGCGTGTAAATGTATGTGTGTGAGTGTGTGTGTGTGTGCGTGCAGAAAGACGCGAAAAATTATTGAAATAGGTTTTGCTCGAAGGGCTCAGAGGATCTCGTGGTCGAGCAGTCACGACTGGAGCTTTCTTATTATTTATTTGTTTTTTTTTTTAAAGCCGAAATAATTAGTATCTTTCTACATTCTCACGTTTTATGTTGGGCTTATTTTGATATAAAGCATGATATGAAAATATTGTATCTATTCTAGTTATTAATTTTTTTGATCGTTAGAACATAGATATCAGTTGCACCCGAAAAATAAAAATAAATTCTTACAACTTAGAATACACTACATAATATATTTTTGCATACTTAAGAAATCATTTATAAAAATTTTAAAAGTACCTTTCGATCGACTTTTGAGGGCGACAATAACTGCTTTGATAAATATAAATGATGCATCATAGCTTGCAGACGATCTCTTTCCTTTTGCAGGTGACTTTCCAATTGGGAAACCACTTGCATTTGTACCCGAGCCTGGGCTGTTGATCTGTCATCTAATGCATGCTCCGAATTCAAGTGTCTGTTGGAAAAAATGTTATAAATAATATGCGATATGTATTACTTTAAATACAATGTACGGAAGTGACAACGCAAATATATCTTAAACCTTTCTGTGTACAAAAAAAAAGCTATAAAGTACCTTCTATAATACAGGCGTATAACTAATTCTAATTAAAACAAGTAAGAAAGCTCTAGTCGAAACTGCTCGACTACGAGATCCCCTGAACCCTTGGAGTGCTAGCTATAATTTCAATAATTTTTCGCGTCTTTCAGCTTACACAAGAAACACACACACATACACAAACACATACACACACATACACAAACACATACACACACAAGCACCCACGCATAAACACGCATGGGCTGCAGTGTGCGCTTACCATGAGAACTTAATTGTTTAATAACTTTTTTTGTGGACGTACGATCTTCATGAAACTTTCAGATTATTATTATAACATGAATATGCATGTAATTGCCAAAGCACAAGTCTCTAGTATTTGAAATACGCTTTTTACAAAAGCGAGGGTGAGGGGGTGAATTTAGAGGTGGGGGGTAAATTTTAACAAAAACCGAAATTGTATAAATTGCATATAAGCATATATAAAAAATTTGAAGACTCTAGCAATAAAGGTGTAGAAGATATAATTTTAAAACTGGTTTTCGATAAGGTTTTTTATCGATAAAAAAGATCGGGATGAGTTATCGATTTTTAATGATAAACTCGATATCCGCGCTGTAATTACGAACATTTTACAAAAAATTTGAAGTCTCTAGCTCTTATATCTTCTGAAATCGACGCGTTCAAACATACGGACAGACGGACAGACGGACAGACAGACAGACGGACAGGGCCAAATCAACTCAGCTCGTCACCCTGATCAAGAATATATATACTTTGTGGGGTCTGCCACGCCTCCTTCTGCCTGTTACATACATTTCAACAAAACCAATATACCCTGATTTCCCATTTTCAATGGGTTCAGGATATAACAAGTAAGAAGTCTCTAGTCGAGACTGCTCGACTAGGAGATACCCTGAACCCTCCAAACTGATATTATAATCACTGTGCAGTTCTTTTTGGCACACATGTAAAACGCACGTATTAGAACGCGCTCTGCTAACTGCGCAGTAAGCAGCGACTGTGGTTGGGCTGCGCTGTAGTGTGTGCAACATTATAAGAATTTATTTGTTAAATAATTTAATTTCTAGACGTACAATCTTAATTCAGGGCGTAATCATATGGTGACAATGTATGTACATTCCAAAGCACACGTCTCAAGTACTTGAAATACACCTTTAACACAGGTGTGGATGAGGGGCTGGATATAGGGGTGGGGGGTAAATTACAAAAAAAAAACGAGATTATATAAAATACATATAAATCTACATTTAAAATTTGCGAGCTCTAGCTCTAAAGGTGTAGGAGATATAATTAAATAACTTGCTTTCGATAAGGTTTTTGATCGATAATAAAAAATCGGGAGTAGTTATCGATGTATAAAGAAAAACTTGATATGCGCGTGATATACACGGACCTAGGAAAAAACTTTCATGTCTCTAGTTCTTATATCTTCTGAGATCGACGCGTTCATACATACGGACGGACGGACGGACGGACGGACAGGGCCAATTCGACTCAGCTCTTCGCCCTGATCAAGAATATATATACTTTGTGGGGTCTGCCACGCCTCCTTCTGCCTGTTACATACTTTTAACAAAACCATTAGACCCTGATTTCCCATTTTCAATGGGTTCAGGGTATAACAAGACTGCTTGACTACGAGATCCTCTGAACCCTTCGAGCAATAGCTATTTCAATCATTTTTCGCGTCTTTCAGCGTACACAAGAAAGACGCACACACGCACACATACACACGCATACACCCACACATGCATACACACACACACACACACACACACACACACACACACACATACACACACACACACATACACACACACAAACAAATTTGGATTCCGGAAGGCCCGGTCAACAACGGATGCGCTAAACAAAGTTGTTGGTCTGGCCACTTCCGCCATCCATGGCACAAGATGGAAGCATGGGACGAAGCAATGCTGCATTATTGCGACCTTGGACGTAAAGAATGCCTTCAATACAGTTAGTTGAGATATGATACTGAATGCGCTGTCACTATATAATATCCCTAAATATCTTAAAGAAACAATAAAGAGTTACTTCAGAGGAAGAACACTGGTATACAATACGAGTGAGGGTCCCCAAACTCATACAGTGTTTGCTGGAGTACCCCAAGGCTCAGTGCTGGGGCCTGGCCTGGAATATCAAGTACGACGTACTGCGCTTGGAACTACCAGCAGGTGTGCACACCATTGGCTTTGCTGATGATGTAGCTGTCGTAGCCATAGGAAAGGAACTCAAAGATACAGAGGATATGTGCAGCGAAAGTATCAATCGCATACGAAGCTGGTTGACTGGAGCTGGGCCCGAGCTAGCGGCACACAAAACTGAAGTTGTCCTAGTCAGCAGTCGCAAGAGTGGAAACTGCCAATATAAAAATCGGCAGCGTCACCATTGCGTTAAAGAGGGCGATAAAGTATCTTGGTGTCATGATAGACACAAGATTAACTTTCCGCGAGCACTTAGAGTATGTGCATAAAAAGGCAGCTGATTCTTGTAGAGCTCTCTCGAGAATTATGCTTAACACGCGGGGACCTAAACAGCAACGACGTCTCCTTCTAATGAGCGTCATTAGGTCCGTCATCCTCTATGCTGCGCCCATATGGGCAAGAGCGATGGCAACGACGAGCTACAGCCGGGGTATTTGCGCGATCTACAGACTGAGCGCAATCAGAGTCAGCTGCGCTTTCAGGACTATCTCCGATGACGCGGCGCTCGTCATAGCTGGTATGGTACCATTGGAGTACTTGGTCGCCGAAGCCGTGGAGCGGAATTCGCACGCGCTTGCGCGACTCAACGCTATCAGGGCGAACAGCATTGCACGGCATTGGCAAAGAAAGTGGAATAGCTCAGCTAAAGGGCGGTGGATGCACAAGCTCATCCCGGAGCTTGAACCATGGGTCAACCGCAAACACGGCGAGGTAAACTTCTACCTTACGCAGATCCTCTCGGGACATGGATGCTTTCGGAGCTATTTGAAGCGCTTTGGCCACAAGGATTCTGACGAGTGGAAGACGCCAACCACATTCTTTTCGAATGTGGACGGTTCCTGGAGGAGAGGCGTCGTCTGGAAGAGGCAGTAGGCCGCTCCATCAGAGCGGACAACAATGTCCCAGGCTAAGGTAGCGCACAGTGCTTGCGAAGCAATGCTTTACGGCCGTCCCGCAAGCATGGCGCACTATCCTAGCCACCACGCAACATGCAACTTGTATTATAGAGATTATCAATAAACGAATATAAAACAAGTAAGAAAGCTCTAGTCGAGACTGCTCGACTACGAGATCCCCTGAACCCTTGGAGCAATAGATATTTCAATAACTTTTCGCGTCTTTCAGCTTACACAAGAAACACGCACACACACACGCACGTACGCACACACAGGCATACACACACGCATACAGACACACATACACACACACACACGCATACACACACAAACGCATACACACACGCACATACACACACACATACACAAACACATACACACACATACACACACATACACAAACATTTACATACATATACACACACAAGCATAAACACGCATGGGCGGCAGTGAGCGCTTACTATGAGAACTTAATTGTTTAATAACTTTTTTTGTGGACGTACGATCTTCACGAAACTTTCAGATTATGATTATAACATGGATATGCATGTAATTGCCAAAGCACAAGTCTCTAGTATTTGAAATACGCTTTTTACAAAAGTGAGGGTGAGGGGGTGAATTTAAGGGTGGGGGGTAAATTTTAACAAAAACCGAAATTGTATAAATTGCATATAAGCATACATAAAAAATTTGGAGACTCTAGCAATAAAGGTGTAGAAGATATAATTTTATAACTGGTTTTCGATAAGGTTTTTTTATCGATAAAAAAAGATCGGGATGAGTTAGCGATTTTTAATGATAAACTTGATATGCGCGCTGTAATTACGGACATTTTAAAAAAAAATTGAAGTCTCTAGCTCTTATATCTTCTGAAATCGACGCGTTCATGCATACGGACAGACGGACAGACGGACAGACAGACAGACAGACGGACAGGGCCAAATCAACTCAGCTCGTCATCCTGATCAAGAATATATATACTTTGTGGGGTCTGCCACGCCTCCTTCTCCCTGTTACATACATTTCAACAAAACCATTATACCCTGATTTCCCATTGAAAATGGGTTCAGGGTATAAAAACACACAGGCATACATACAAACACACGCATACAGACACACATACACACACACACACGCATACACACAAACGCACACACATACACAAACACATACACACACAAGCACCCACGCATAAACACGCATGGGCAGTGAGGGCTTACTATGAGAACTTAATTGCTTAATAACTTTGTTTGGGGATATACGATCTTCATGAAACTATGAAACTATGAAACTATAAATATAACATAGATGTGCATATATTTGCCAAAGCACAAGTCCCTACTATTTTAAATACGCCTTTTACAAATGTGATGGTGAGGGGGTGAATATAGGGATGGGGAGTACATTTTGAGAAAAATCGAAATTGTATAAAATACATACATATGTCTACATTTAAAAGCTGAAGCTCTAGGATATATATATTTAAATAACTACCTTTCGGTAAAGCTTTTAATCGATAAGAAAATATCTGGCGTAGTTATCGATATTTAGAGAAAAACTCGATATGCGATTTTAAGTCTCTGGCTCTTATATCTTCTGAGATCGACGCATTCATACATACGGTCGGACGGACGGAGAGACAGACGGCTGGGACCAAATCATTTCACCTTGTCGCCTTGATCCAGAATAAGTATACCGTGTATGTATACTATACATTAACCGCTTCAATTTTATCCCAATATTCGCTCAGCTGTGAAGCTTGTAAGGCGGATCCCCCATTCAGCGCCTTACATTGTTTGTAGCACATAAGTTGTAGTGATAGTTTTGTAGTATATAATATGTAGAATATAAGCGCATAGCGTTAAGTTTGTAGTTTGTAATTGTTAGTTTTAATGGTTAGAATGTATGTAATATTAGGTAATGTGAATATTGGATTTAATATTTAAATTTAAAAAGCGGCTGAGCGCGCGTCGGCTATCGGCAGTGTAACCTTGCCCAGCGTGATGAAAGCTCACGAGGGCGGAGAGCGCTGCATTGCCAACGCCAAGGTGAATTGGGCGCTCGCGAGTGCGAGCAGCCCAAGCGAGGATTAGATGGGAGGATTGAGTTGGAGATCGTCGTTCAGATCAGACGTGACTAGGATTAAGGTAATTGATTAGACAACGTCGTATTGAGCAGACGCATTAGCATTGCAGAGCGTCATACGGGTCAGACGCAATTAGCGAGTAAGTGCGATAGATTGGTGAAATTGTAATAGTGAAGTAAGATAATATAAAGAGCAAGAGTAACAAGTAAGATAGCTCTAGTCGAGACTGCTCGACTACGAGATCCCCTGAACCCTTGGAGCAATAGATATTTCAATAATTTTTCGCGTCTTTCAGCTTACACAAGAAACACGCACACACACACACACACAGGCACGTACGCCCACACAGGCATACATACACACACACGCATACAGACACACATACACACACACACACGCATACACACACACAAACGCATACACACACACATACACAAACACATACACACACATACACACACATACACAAACAGATACACACACAAGCATAAACACGCATGGGCGGCAGTGAGCGCTTACTATGAGAACTTAATTGCTTAATAATTTTTGTGGCCGTACGATCTTCATGAAACTTTCAGATTATGATTATAACATGGATATGCATGTAATTGCCAAAGCACAAGTCTCTAGTACGCTTTTTACAAAAGTGAGGGTGAGGGGGTGAATTTAAAGGTGGGGGATAAATTTTAACAAAAACCGAAATTGTATAAATTGCATATAAGCATACATTAAAAATTTGGAGATTCTAGCAATAAAGGTGTAGAAGATATAATTTTATAACTGGTTTTCGATAAGGTTTTTTATCGATAAAAAAGATCGGGATGAGTTATCGATTTTTAATGATAAACTTGATATGCGCGCTGTAATTACGGACATTTAAAAAAAATTTGAAGTCTCTAGCTCTTATATCTTCTGACAGACGGACAGGGCCAAATCGACTCATCTCGTCACCCTTATCAGAATATATGTATATACTTTCTGGGGTCCACCACGCCTCCTTGTGCCTGTTACATACAATTCAACAAAACCATTATACACTGATTTCCCATTGAAAATCGGTTCAGGCCAATTATCAAACGCACGTGCAGCAGCTACAACAGTATTGTATACGTGTGCACACATACATTCAAACTTCTTCTAGAACATTCTTTGAATCACATCTGCTGTTAATTTGGTTTAGTTTTACTAGATGGCACTGCCGGCGAATTAGGCGTGGCAGACCCCACAAAGTATATATATTCTTGAGCAGGGCGACCTGAATCGATTCGGCCCTATCCGTCTGTCTATCTGCTTGTTTGAACGCGTCGATTTCAGAAGATATACAAGCTAGAGACTTAAAATTTTTTTCAAATATCCCTATATACAGCGCGTATGTCCAGTTTATCACAAAAAAATCGATAATTCATCCCGTTATTTTTTTTTTTATCGAACACACACCTTATTGAAAATTAGTTATAAAATTATATCTCCTACATCTTTAAAACAAGTATGAAAGAGATTTCAATAATTGTTCGCACATGCACACACAAACGCATACACACAGGCATACGCACGTACGCATAAACACGCATCGGCTGCAATTTGGACCTACTATGGGAATTTAATTGTTTAATAACTTTTCTTGTGGATGTACTTTCTTCATGAAACTTTCAGATTATAACATGGATATGCATGCATTTGCCAAAGCACAAGTCTCTAGTATTAGAAATACGTCTATAGTGGTGGGGGGGTAAATTTTAACAAACATTTGAAACCGGAAGAGAGATAGAGTACCGGAGAAGAATAGCAAATATTAGTGGGTCATACGAGAATAGAGAGCTAATACGCAGTTGACTGTCCCTTATTTCTTTTTTTTTTACCGCGAACCCGCTCAACAGCTCGGTAAAGATATATTCGTAAAGGGAAAGGGCCTAGATAGAAAGGGAGAGTAAGAAGGAAAAGGCGCGCAGTAAGGCTTCATCGGAGCCAAGCAAATACGAAGTGTTGATACGAAGATATATGCATGCAAGGACTCGAGTGACTCGACGCCTATATGCTTCGGTTAAATTCTGTTATATTCATATACGGACTCTACTATCTTCTGACATGGCTAAATCGACTGAACTCGTCACGTCTCCTTTAGCCTCTTACATATATTTAACAAAACCATTTTCAATTGCTCGATTAAATGTTTTTGGTTTGCTATATTTTCGTAAAAGTAAAGGCTCGAGCAAATACGAAGTTGTGTGATATAGTTATAATCAAATTTAACTATGCAAAAAACTTTTTAGATATGTTCAGTCTATTTATTATATTGTTAGTCCTTTTACCTAATCGGCGTTTATACTTAACACATTCACACCTGTTACATACATATTCACAAAAACATTATATCCTGATTTTCCATTTACAATTTAATTTATATATGATATAATCTTAAATCTACTTACTTTACAAAAGAGGCAATATCTTCCAAATCAACTTCACAACCAGGCCATCTACATATTCCATGAGCGAATAAGGGATGATAATATTTGCGAATGGCAAATACATCATGTATGTGATTATATTCGTTATTATATATATCATTCTCTTTTGAACGAAGAATCTTCTCAGAATCTGACAGTATATTCTTTTCTTGGTCAGATATAAATTCGGGAAAGCTGTAAAAGTTGATATCAGTACTTGGCGTCATTGTATGTATTTGTTGACCATTAGATGTTGGTATTTGACTATTAAAGTCTGGAACAAATATTGATTCTCCCACGCTGGAAGTTGGTGAACTGGACTTAATAATGTGTGTTGCATATGATGAATGAATAGGAACACCATCCTTTTGTAAACCATTATTTTTAAGTTTTTCAGGACAAAAATCGGAAGATATTGGTGAGTGGTAAAGAGATTTGCTAAAAATTTCTTTTTGTTGATGATTATCGATGTGCGGAGATCCTTTATTATCTTCAGAAAATCCGTCCTCAGGAAACCGAAGCATAATAATTATAAATAAACTGAATGGAAACAAGACAATTAAAACTTTTTTTTATTTATTATTCTTTGTTTTTTTACGTATGAATAAGCAGAATTAAAATGCATTGAAGTTTCCTTATTTATATCACTAACCACAGAACACATAGACCCGATAAGTAGTGTAAAGCGTTTTGCACACTTTATTTCGGGAGTTATCTCCCAGACCACTTCGTATTTGCTCGGCTCTTCAGTTTTATTTTGCTTCATGCGCTCGACCGAGATGGTCAAATATTGAACAAAAGAATTCACTATGCTCAATTTTCTCTTGCTCTCTCTCTCTCTCTCTCTGCTCTCTGCTCTCTCAAATATGTATATGTATGTATGCATGTGAGCACAAGCAGCATCTCACGAAAATTGAAATTTCGTCGTTTCTTCCCTTCTGTGTGGAGAGTATACCTAACTTTTCAAATCGTTTGCCATGCTCATGCGAAATGTTTGCGTTTTCGTTATTATTTGTGGGAAGGGTATGAAAGCGTTGGTGCGCATAAAGAAAATTCGCGACGAGCATGCACACACACACACACTGTCGCTTGCTACATGCACTATGAGCATTTGTATGCCTGTGTGTGAAGCTCTGGCTGCCTGTAGCAATTTTGAAGCCCAGCATTTGGTCGATCTTTTGAAGTGCTCACAGACATATGTATGTATGTATGTATATACATTTGATTGTGTGTACGTGAGGCGCTGCTCACAATTATGGGATATTACTTGTAGAAGCACTTGTATGCCTGTGTGCCTTTACATGTGCGTGTGTGTATGCATGGGAGATGAATATTGGCGTATGCCTCCCTCAACTTAGAATGGTGTGAACGATTTTGGGTTTTATTTGAAGAGGCGGGCTTACATTTAAGTAGCTGATTTTATTTCAATGATCGTGGGCTTGCCTATCAGAATGATTTTTATACCCTGAACCCATTTTCAATGGGAAATCAGGGTATAATGGTTTTGTTGAAATGTATGTAACAGGCAGAAGGAGGCGTGGCAGACCCCACAAAGTATATACAGAGGTGGTCAAAAGTATTTACACAACGAGCATTTTTCTACATGCTCTGCTTAAAGAGCCTTTTTTTGTTGTTTTCGTTCGCCGTTTTTGAAAAAAATCTTTTGTGGCATAAAGCCTATTCTATGTAGAAGCGATCGGCTAAAGAAATTGCTAAAATAACGGTACATGCTAATAAATAGAGCGAAAAGAAGAATTACTTAGAGGTTGTCAAAAGTATTTACACACATTTTTTTTGCGTCTTAAGTATTTACACAAAACTTAAATAATGTTTATTGCTATTGTTTAATGTTATTTCTTTTGGATTTTTGTTTTATATAACAAAGGGCTTATTTATTTAAGTTTGTGTTTAATTATTCCTGCTTTTACTTCAATTACAGCCCGATGCCTTGCTGGAATTGATGCCACCAAGGATCGGGCAAAGTCAATTGTTAATTTCGCCCAAATTTCGGTAATTTCCTTGTTGATATCGTCCAGTTTCGGTCCTTGTTGAATAATCTGTAAGATTTCATCATTACCCAAACATTTTCATTTGATAAGGCCCGGATTTCGCGAAAACCAAGGCAGAATGGCTTAGTTTAAGTCCCTCAAAAGCTTTGTGGGTATTGATCCTTTATGGCAAGGAGCATTATTTTGCTGCAGTAGCCAGTCAATGGCTAGAAATAGTGTGTTCCCGATGTAAAATTATTGTGATTTAATATTGGCTGATATCCTGATTGATTTAGAGTCCAAAAGAAATAACATTAAACAATAGCAATAAACAAACAATAGCAATAAAAGTTTTGTGTAAATACTTAAGACGCAAAAAAAATGTGTGTAAATACTTTTGACAACCTCTAAGTAATTCTTCTTTTCGCTCTATTTATTAGCATGTACCGTTATTTTAGCAATTTCTTTAGCCGATCGCTTCTACATAGAATAGGCTTTATGCCACAAAAGATTTTTTTCAAAAACGGCGAACGAAAACAACAAAAACAAGTAAGAAAGCTCTAGTCGAGACTGCTCGACTACGAGATCCCCTGAACCCTTGGAGCAATAGATATTTCAATAATTTTTCGCGTCTTTCAGCTTACATAAGAAACACGACACGAACTGCGAACTGCGACACACATACACACACACATGAATACACACACAAACGCATACACACACACATACACACACACACACACATACACAAACAATTACATACATATACACACACAAGCATAAACACGCATGGGCGGCAGAAGGAGGCGTGGCAGACCCCACAAAGTATATATATTCTTGATCAGGGTGACGAGCTGAGTTGATTTGGCCCTGTCCGTCTGTCTGTCCGTCTGTCCGTCTGTCCGTATGTATGAACGCGTCGATTTCAGAAGATATAAGAGCTAGAGACTTCAAATTTTTTTTTAAATGTCCGTAATTACAGCGCGCATATCAAGTTTATCATTAAAATTCGATAACTCATCCCGATCTTTTTTTATCGATAAAAAACCTTATCGAAAACCAGTTATAAAATTATATATTCTACACCTTTATTGCTAGAGCCTCCAAATTTTTAATGTATGCTTATATGCAATTTATACAATTTCGGTTTTTGTTAAAATTTACCCCCCACCCTTAAATTCACCCCCTCACCCTCACTTTTGTAAAAAGCGTATTTCAAATACTAGAGACTTGTGCTTTGGCAATTACATGCATATCCATGTTATAATCATAATCTGAAAGTTTCATGAAGATCGTACGTCCATAAAAAAAGTTATTAAACAATTAAGTTCTCATAGTAAGCGCTCATTGCCGCCCATGCGTGTTTATGCTTGTGTGTGTATATGTATGTAAATGTATGTGTATGTGTTTGTGTATGTGTGTGTGTATGTGTGTGTGTGTGTATGCGTTTGTGTGTGTATGCGTATGTGTGTGTGTATGTGTGTTTGTATGCGTGTGTGTGTATGTATGCCTGTGTGGGCGTACGTGCCTGTGTGTGTGTGTGTGCGTGTTTCTTGTGTAAGCTGAAAGACGCGAAAAATTATTGAAATATCTATTGCTCCAAGGGTTCAGGGGATCTCGTAGTCGAGCAGTCTCGACTAGAGCTTTCTTACTTGTTTCTTTTAATGTAGTACTTGATTAATCCCAGTGGGCAAATTGGAATTAATCAAGTGAAATTTATCTTTTTAATAAGAAGCATATGTATGTACATTCAGAAATATACTGGCTAAATGGACCCATTTTAAAGGGTGCATCTGTTGGATGTCATAAAAATCATGCAATTAAAAAATACGTATAAAAGCAATGGGAAGTGAACTTGTTACTTTAGTTAGTCAGCTACTTAAATGTAAGCGCCCACTGGGATTAACCAAGTACTACATTAAAAGAAAAAATCATTCTGATAGGCAAGCCCACGATCATTGAAATAAAATCAGCTACTTAAATGTAGGCGCGCCTCTTCAAATAAAACCCAAAATCGTTCACACCATTCTAAGTTGAGGGAGGCACACGCCAATATTCATCTCCCATGCATACACACACGCACATGTAAAGGCACACAGGCATACA
The DNA here is from genome assembly GCF_054131065.1 of Drosophila arizonae. Taxonomy (NCBI): domain Eukaryota; kingdom Metazoa; phylum Arthropoda; class Insecta; order Diptera; family Drosophilidae; genus Drosophila; species Drosophila arizonae. The sequence goes on from NC_142922.1 coordinate 33,931,793, forward strand.
AGTGCTTCTACAAGTTATATCCCATAATTGTGAGCAGCGCCACCCATGCGTACACACAATCAAATGTATATACATACATACATATGTATGTGAGCACTTCACAAGATCGACAAATGCAAATGCTGGGCTGTAAAATTGCTACAGGCGGCAAGAGCTTCGCACACAGGCATACAAATGCTCATAGTACATGTAGCAAGCGAGAGTGTGTATGCATGCTAATCGCGAAAACATTTTCATTATGCGCACCAACGCTTTCATACCCTTCCCACAAATAATAACGAAAACGCATGGCAAACGGCTTGAAGAGTTCGGAATACACTTCACGTAAGGGAAGAAACGGCAGTCTAACGCGAAGAAATTTCAATTTTCGTGAGCTGCTGCTTGTGCTCACATGCATACATACATATACATATTGAGAGAGCAGAGAGCAGAGAGAGCGAGAGAGCAAGAACAAAAATTGAGCATAGAGGCATCTTTTATTCAACATTTGACCATCTCGGTCGAGCGCATGAAGCGGAATTATTGTAACTTCGCATATTTTCGTAGCCCGAACCTAAAAAGTGAAGAGCCGAGCAAATACGAAATTGATAGGCCCTAGGAGTCAGATTTTTCGGTGTTGAAAAACTTTGTACTACATGTCTAGTCTATGTGTTCTCTGGTCAGTGGTAACAACGAACTTATTGATATATGGCGCAGCAACAACCGGCAAATTCAATCGGTATCGGATTAGATTTACACTAATATAAATAAAAACAATATCGAATAAGAGATAAAGAAAGAAATAGATAAAAAAAATCAGTTATGTTAATAGATATCTACCATAGATATCTACCCAAATGTAACTATATGCTTGAACGGTTCTTGTCTAAGTATACTGTATGGCTGGCGTCGAAAATATCAATTACTATTAATGAAAACTGCAAGACCCGACAGCAAACGGGACGCCCAACCTTATCCTATTTGCATCTATTACCAGCTTCAGCGACACCAGATAAATAATTCGAGTTTGGTTCCCCTAGGATCATTAGGCGAAAACGCTTCAGAAGCACACAATAAAATTTACAAACAAGTAAGAAAGCTCTAGTCGAGACTGCTCGACTACGAGATCCCCTGAACCCTTGGAGCAATAGATATTTCAATAATTTTTCGCGACTTTTAGCTTACACAAGAAACACGCACACACACACACAGACAGGCACGTACGCACACACAGGCACACATACACACACACGCATACTCACACAAACGCATACACACACACACATACACACACATACACAAACACATACACACACAAGCACCCACGCATAAACACGCATGGGCTGCAGTGTGCGCTTACTATGAGGACTTAATTGTTTAATAACTTTTTTTATGGACGTACGATCTTCATGAAACTTTCAGATTATGATTGTAACATGAATATGCATGTAATTGCCAAAGCACAAGTCTCTAGTATTTGAAATACGCTTTTTACAAAAGTGAGGGTGAGGGGGTGAATTTAAGGGTGGGGGGTAAATGTTAACAAAAACCGAAATTGTATAAATTGCATATAAGCATACATTAAAAATTTGGAGACTCTAGCAATAAAGGTGTAGAAGATATAATTTTATAACTAGTTTTCGATAAGGTTTTTTATCGATAAAAAAAGATCGGGATGAGTTATCGATTTTTAATGATAAACTTGATATGCGCGCTGTAATTACGAACATTTTACAAAAAATTTGAAGTCTCTAGCTCTTATATCTTCTGAAATCGACGCGTTCATACATACGGACAGACGGACAGACGGACAGACGGACGGACGGACAGACGGACAGACGGACAGACGGACAGACGGACAGACAGACGGACAGGGCCAAATCAACTCAGCTCGTCACCCTGATCAAGAATATATATACTTTGTGGGGTCTGCCACGCCTCCTTCTCCCTGTTACATACATTTCAACAAAACCATTATACCCTGATTTCCCATTTTCAATGGGTTCAGGGTATAAAAAGACAGATTGTCACATTCACGAAAAAATAGTCGGATCAATACTATGGCTGATATATTTTACAGAGCTATGGATTCATCGGATCCACTATTATCAAGTGTTTGCTTAAAGGAAAGAGAAAGAAAAAAAAAAAACATTTTCACAAGAGGTGCCAAATCCTTTAGAGCTTCCGTGTATAGCTTCAAATGACAACGAACTGGAGGATGATTCTGATGATAATGAGGATAATAATTATTATAATATTGAATTAGATGAAGAAGAAAATAAAATATATAAATAGATCAACAACCACAAAAAATTGTTTCTTTTAATTCTAAAAAAAAATATACTTCTTCTAGTTTGTAAGGGCGGCAAGAGTGGGCGTGGTCGCACTGATCCAAAATTTGGTGTACAAATTATTAGTGCCATAAAAATAAAATGTGCAAAGTTTGGATCTTATAAATACATTTTTCGACTTTATGCCAAAAAAAAACTTAATCTAGGCCATAGTGCATTCTTAGAATTTCGATTGATTTCTGGACTTCCTAGCCGTTACTGTAGTTTTGTCTGATGACAAATATATATATATAGGGGTGGAGGATAAATTTTAACAAAAATCTAAATTCGATAAAATATATATGAATTCAAATATAGAAATTGGCGACATTAGCTATTAAGATGCAAGAGATATAATTAAATAAATATTTTCGGTGAGGTTTGTAATCGATAAAAAAAAATAACGGAATGAGTTATCGAATTTTGGAGATAAACTCGATATTCACGTTAAATATGTGGACATTTTAAAAAAGTTTCAAGGTTCTAGCTCATATATCTTCGAGATCGACGCGTTCAAACATACGGACAGACGGCCAGAATATATACACTTGATCGCAGAACTCTGCGTACACTTGCGAACAAACCCCTATTTTTAAGTTTACATGTATATTGTATTTAATATAGAAGACTTAAGGCAATACTTCTTTTTGTATAACAATTTTCATTTATTTATTAACATAATTATGTTTTCATTTTATTATTAAAACTAAACCTAATATTAATAAAAAATTATAAACAAAACACATTACCAAAAAATGACACCTCAAAATAATGCGTACATTTTAAGTTTGCTGCGTACAGCGCTGGAATTTGTTAGTTGTTAGTATCTTGTAGGATACTTGTATATCTTATGGGGTCTGTCACTCCTCCTACTGCATATTACCACTAACCACAGAACACATAGACCGGACACGTAATGTAAGATTTTAATTGTAGATTCATATGTACTTTATAGGATTTCGATGTTGGTTAAAATTTACCCCCACCCTTATATCCACCCCCTTAAAATCATATTTGTAAAAGGCGTATTTTAAAAACTCAGTAAAACTAACAGTAAATCTGAAGTCTCCCAGTCTAAGACTGAAGTCTCCCAGTTATCTAAAAAATTTGATTAGCTTGTACTGCGTGTGGTATACACGTGTGTGCATGCCAAATTTCAGCTCTCTAGCTCTTATAACTTCTGAGATCTAGGCGCTCATACGTTCGGACGGACTGGGCTATATCGACTTAGCTCGTCGCCCTGATCAAGAATATATATACTTTATGGGGTCTGCGATGATTTCTTCTGCCTGTTATACTTTTCACAAAACTATTATACGCTGATTTCCCATTTTCAATGGATTCAGGGTATAATAATGCTGCATCGTACAAAGTGCATTCTAGCTCCGCATTTTTGCAACGATCTTGAGATGTTTTGAGAACTATAGAAGAAAATTAATGGTATCACGAGGGGAGGAAGGCTGTGACAAGATAATAGAGCTGTGTTGATTTAGCTCTGTTCGTCTGTCCGTCCGCCTTTCTGTCCGTATGTTTGAACACGTCGACCTCAGAAGATATAAGAGCTAGAGTCTTGAAATTTTTATTTCACTCCTTTCACTTTCAGGAATGAGTAAATTGGTTTTGTGAAATATCCGTCTGTCCGTATGAACGCAGTTTATTTCGGCACTTTGAATCTAGACACATGAAATTTGGAACATATACTCGTATTCAATTTCAGATCCGTCCCTAGGGGCGTGGCAAATCGGAAAAGTCTAAGAGCTTGAAGCTTCAGATTTGGAAAGTTGAGTTACTGGTAACCGCCTCAAATTTTGCATTTAGGTTAGCACACGCGCGCGAGTTGAGCGGCGTAACCCACACCTGCCCGCACCCAACCCGAAACTCGATTTTTCAGCCCATACCCACGGGTAACCGCGGGTACTAATGCTCGTGCAAAACGCTTTACTATACTTGTCCGGTCTATGTGTTCTGTGATTAGTGAAAAAGTCAAGTCTCTAGCTCTTATATCTTCTTAGATCGACGCGTTCAAACATACGGTCAGACGGACGGACAGACGGACGGACAGACAGACGGACAGATGTAAATCGACTCAGCTCGTCGCCCTGATCAAGAATATATATATTTTATGGGGTCTGCCACGCCTTCTTCTGTCTGTTACATACATTTACCAAAACCATTATACCCTGATTTCCCATTTTCAATGAGTTCAGGGTATAAAATAAATAAAAACAAAACTTTACTGCGGGTTCGAACCATCGCAATCTGCGCCCACAAGACGCGTGGCAAATCGACATTTGTAGCGCCCAACTATGCAATCTATATGCGTGTGCCACATATACATATATGTATGTAGGATTTTGATTTACTTGATGATAAGAGTCAATTTGACGATTTTCTCTTAATTACAAACTATGAAGAGTTTCACAATAAATGTCTACAATTTATATTATATTAATTAGATTATAGTATTATAAAGATTGATTTTAGTTACACCTATATTATTTATTTAATTGTACGCGAACGTGATCCTTTCAGGCGTTTCCGATCACCTCCCGCGATCTCCGTTCTACTTTTACTTTCTTTCCTTATCCTGTACGTCTTTTCTACTTGGCTATTGCCTTACAACTGCTTTATACCACTACCCAGAGAACACATAGACTAGATATCTAGAACAAATTTTTTCTACGACGGAAAAATGCGCTGAAGAGACCAGACAACTTCGTGTTTGCTTGGATAGGTATTTTGAAGCTCAAGCAGTAAAAATGAGGCACGACAAAATTAGTGCGCTGCGACCGCTGCCACGAAATGCATACGTTCCCAAAATTTTTCTGCCAGAGATGTTGTAACTTTTACGAATCCCACATGCATATAAATAAGCTTAATACATATTCATAAGACGGAAGGAATCATTTTTAGGAAATTTAAAAAATATAAAAGAAGCTAAAATAACAAAAATTTGCAATTTTCAAAAACAAGTAAGAAAGCTCTAGTCGAGACTGCCCGACTACGAGATCCCCTGAACCCTTCGAGGAACTGATATTTCAACAATTATTCACACATGCACACACACACGCACTCACACATCCATACGCTCGCAAGCATAAACACGCATTGGCTGCAGTGGTGGCTTACTATGGAAATTTAATTTTTTAATAACTTTATTTTTTGTGGATGGACTATCTTCATGAAACTTTCGGATTATAAATATAACATAGATATGAACGTATTGCCAAAGAATATGTCGCTAGTGTTTGAAATACGCCTTTTACAAATGTGAGTGTGAGGGGGTGAATATAGGGGTGGGGGGTAAATTTTGTACATACAGTGACGAACTAAATTATTGGCACAACTAGCTTTTTATACCCTGAACCCATTGAAAATGGGAAATCAGGGTATAATGCTTTTGTGAAAAGTATGTAACAGGCAGAACGAATCATCGCAGACCCCATAAAGTATATATATTCTTGATCAGGATGACGAGCTGTCCGTCTGTCCGTCCGTCCGTCCGTCCGTATGAGCAAAAGAATCTCAGAAGATATAAGAGCTAGAGAGCTGAAATTTGGCATGCATACTCGTGTATACCATAAGCAGTACAAGTTTGCTTTATTTTTTCGATAATTCATCCGATAACTTTTTTATCGAGAATAATCGAAAAATCGACTATGTTTTTCCAGCCTAATTTGAACACTTTTAGACCTGCAGACTTCAAATTTGCGTTATATATAAATTTAATGGAAACAAAGATTTTGCAATTTACAGATTTTCGATACCACGCCCCCTTCGCCACCAATTTGTAAAAAACGCATTTCAAGTATTAGAGACTTGTGCTTTGGAATGTACACACATTTGAACATTATGATTACGTTCTAAAAGTTTCATAAAGATCGTACGTCTACAAAAGAAATTATTCAACAAATAAATTCTCATAATATTGCCCACACTGCAGCGCAGCCCAAGCGCAGCCGCTGCTTACTGCGCAGTTAGCAGAGCGCGTGCTTATAAGTGCATGTGTATGTATGTGTGCAAAAAAGAAGTCCAGAATGATTAGAATATCAGCTTGGAGGGTTCAGGGTATCTCCTAGTCGAGCAGTGGCATTATTTCGTGATACCCTACCTAGGGCATATCCGATAAAATAAAATAAAATAAAATATAATAAAGTAAAAAAAAAATAAAATAAAATAAAATAAAATAAAATAATATAAAACAAGTAAGAAGGCTCCAGTCGAGACTGCTCGACTAGGAGATACCCTGAACCCTCCAAACTGATATTCTAATCATTCTGGACTTCTTTTATGCACACATACATACACATGCACGTATAAGCACGCGCTTTGCAAACTGCGCAGCTAGCAGCGGCTGCGCTTGGGCTGCACTGCAGTGTGGGCAATATAACGAGAATTTATTTGTTGAATAATTTCTTTTGTAGACATACGATCTTAATGAAACTTTTAGAGCGTAATCATATGGCTTATATGTGTGTACATTTCAAAGCACAAGTCTCTAGTACTTGAAATGCGTTTTTTACAAATTGGGGGCGAAGGGGGCGTGGTATCCAAAATCTGTAAATTACAAAATCTTTGTATCCATTAACTTTATATACAACGCAAATTTGAAGTCTCCAGGTCTAAAAGTGTTCAAAATAAGCTGAAAAAACATTGTCGATTTTTCGATTATTCTCGATAAAAAAGTTATCGGATGAGTTATCGAAAAAATAAAGCAAACTTGTACTGCCTATGGTATACACGAGTATGCTTGCCAAATTTCAGCTCTCTAGCTCTTATATCTTCTGAGATCCTTTTGCTCATACGGACGGACGGACGGACGGACGGACGGACGGACGGACGGACGGACGGACGGACAGACGGACAGGGCTATATCGACTCAGCTCGTCGTCCTGATCAAGAATATATATACTTTATGGGGTCTGCGATGATTCCTTCTGCCTGTTACATACTTTTCACAAAACCATTATACCCTGATTTCCCATTTTCAATGGGTTCAGGGTATAATAAAATCAAATAAAAATAAAAATGATATATAACAAATAAACAAGGCGGAGCGAAGAGAAATAAAGCAGGGTGAAGTGGGATGTATTGAAGAAGTGAGAAGATAAAATAAAGAGAACGAGGCCAAATCTAGCAAGAGTAAAGTGAAGAGAGGTGAAACAAGTAGAAAATGAAGAAGGGCAAGATTCGATAATGAAGATGGAGTGAAGTAACGCAGAAAATTAAGTAAAGGTAACGAAAGAAAGTAATCAAGAAAAGTAAAAGTAAGGTGATGAATATGAAATAAAGCAAGTTAAACTAACGGAAGATAAATTAAAAGCGTATAAAGAGAAGCGAAAAGGGAATGAAACAGGTTAAGAGCGAACAAAGAAAATTTAATTGAAAGCAAATAAAGGGATGCGAAGAGAAGATGATATAAAGTCAGCTAAACGAACATAAATAAATTAAAAGCGATTAAAGTGAATCGACAAGGAACGAAACAGGTTAAGGGGAAAGAAAAGAGAAGAAAATATATATAACAAGTAAGAAAGCTCTAGTCGAGACTGCTCGACTACGAGATCCCCTGAACCCTTGGAGTGCTAGCTATTTCAATAATTTTTCGCGTCTTTCAGCTTACACAAGAAACACGCACACACACACGCACGTACGCACACACAGGCATACATACACACACACGCATACAGACACACATACACACACACACACGCATACACACACACACGCACATACACACACACATACACAAACACATACACACACATACACAAACATTTACATACATATACACACACAAATATAAACACGCATGGGCGGCAGTGAGCGCTTACTTTGTGGCCGTACGATCTTCATGAAACTTTCAGATTATGATTATAACATGGATATGCATGTAATTGCCAAAGCACAAGTATCTACTATTTGAAATACGCTTTTTACAAAAGTGAGGGTGAGGGGGTGAATTTAAGGGTGGGGGGTAAATTTTAACAAAAACCGAAATATGTATATATGTATAAATTGCATATAAGTATACATTAAAAATTTGGAGACTCTAGCAATAAAGGTGTAGAAGATATAATTTTATAACTGGTTTTCGATAATGTTTTTTATCGATAAAAAAAGATTGGGATGAGTTATCGATTTTTAATGATAAACTTGATATGAGCGCTGTAATTACGGACATTTTAAAAAAAATTTGAAGTCTCTAGCTCTTATATCTTCTGAAATCGACGCGTTCATACATACGGACAGACGGACAGGGCCAAATCAACTCAGCTCGTCACCCTGATCAAGAATATATATACTTTGTGGGGTCTGCCACGCCTCCTTCTCCCTGTTACATACATTTCAACAAAACCATTATACCCTGATTTCCCATTGAAAATGGGTTCAGGGTATAAAAAAAAAGGGAGAAAAGAAAAGAAACAAATAAATAGAATAGCGGTAACGGAACGAGATTTGAATTAACTGAGTGGAATAAATAAACATTTGAAATGGAAGACGCCGAATATCATATCCCGGGATTGAGCGTCGGGCGGATTTACCAGCGGTGCAAGGAGGAGCTAATCACAATAGCTCGAGAGTTCGGCCTGGATGGTGAGGGCCGAGTAGAGGATCTGAGGAAAAGACTCTCTACATTCATACAAAGCAACAACTATTCGCCGGAGGCCAAAGCGAGATTGGCCGAGATCGAGAAGCGCTGCGCCAAGCATGGGCAGCCGAGCTTACCAGAAATCGGAACCGGATTAACGAAAGGTTCAAGACCAAGGCCCTGTTTAGACAGAGTCCCTGAAATTGAGGGTGCCCATAACGGACAGCGCGGCGGTGCGGCGTCGGGAAGAGCGGAAGGAGTTCGGCAACGCTGGAGAGGATGAGGCGCTGTCGACGACTTCGAAGACTGGTCGACAAGTCCCCGCGCCCGCGATCCCGTCGGAGAGGTCCCCGCCCTGGGGGGTCGCCGAGCAAGTTCGTAAATGGGGCATGCGGTATGATGGCGGAACGGACCCGTTAGGCTTCGTGGAGATCGTGGAAGAAAAAGCGATCACTTACGGCATCGAGGTGGATCGGATGCCACGGGCGATGAGCGAGGTATTCGCGGATAAGGCGGCGAAATGGTTCTTGACCAGCGAGCTATGACAGCCACAATCGACACCGGGGCCACACGCAGCTGCATAAGCGAAGACTGGAGATAACAAAGAGGATAAATATGGAAGTGAGTCTCGCGGGAAAGGTTGTAAAAATGACATTGATCGGCATGCCGGCGATACTGGACCACCTTATCCTGGTAATGGACTTCTTGTGCGACACCACGGTGTATTGTGGCAACGCAGCGCTCACCATGAGGATGAAGGAGGAGTCGAACGAGGAGACGTCCCTGAGAAGCGGGTCAAATGTATCGAAAGAGAGCGACCGGTCTGGAGGGCCACAATCGCTTGATCGATCAAGGATTGGCGGACAGGAACGGAAGAGAGGCCCCGAGGCACCGTGTTGTTCCCCGACGCAGAAGGGGGGCGCGGCGTCAGCGGGCGGAGGATTGCCGGTCGATGAGCAGGGAACGTCGAAGAGTGGCAGGCCACCTGCCCATTCGATCAAGAGAGGTCGCAAGACGCCGAAGGAAGAACTCGGGAAGCGTCCTCAGCTAGCGAGGACGAAGGATCTGGAGGAAGGGCCGGAGGAGCGTCCCCCGGAAGTTAAGTTGGTGGGATTGGAGGCGGAGGACGTCGGCGAAATTCGGAGTAGCCAGTCACCGCGGAGTTCAATAGGCCAAGAAGAGGATGAGGAGAATACAGAGTCTTCCCCCGACGACACAGGGTGGCCGGAGGACCTGGAAGACGAGCTGAAGGAGTTCCTGGAAGCGGAGTTGGCGCTTTTCGAGGGACTGGACGGAGTCTCAAATATCGCCGAGCATAGCATAAGGATGCGGGATGATAAGCCTCTCAAGCAAAGATATTACCCCAAGAATCCGGCTATGAGGAAAGTGATCCACGAACAGGTAGACGAGTTGATTCGAGCTGGAGCCATCGAGCCTTCGCGAAGTCCGCATAGTGCGCCCTTCGTCTTAGTAAAGAAGAAGACCGGAGATTGGCGCATGTGTGTGGACTACCGGCAGCTGAATGCCCACTCAATCCCAGACGCCTAATCCGTTCCGCGGATCAATCACACCCTCGAGAGGCTGAGACACGCACGATACATATCCACCCTGGACTTGAAGAGCGGATACTGGCAGATTCCCATGGCGGCGGACAGCAGGGAAAGCACGGCGTTCACGGTGCCAGGGAGAGGATTATTTCAATGACGAGTGATGCCATTCGGCTTACATTCAGCAGGCGCTACGTTCCAGAGAGCGCTGGACACCGGACTTGGAGCCGCACGCTTTTGCATATTTAGATGACATCGTGGTGATCGGCGCCACGAAAGCGCAGCATGTGGAGAACTTGAGGGAGGTCTTCCGCCGGTTGAGGAAAGCCAACCTTCGAATAAACCGGAAGAAATGCAGCTTCTTCAAGAAAAGGTTGGTCTATCTCGGACATGTCATCAGTGAAGAAGGGATATGCACGGATCCCGCAAACAGTGTTTGGGAATGGCGTCGTGGCACAGGCGATTTGTGCCGAACTTTGCGTCGATGGTGGAGCCAATGACGAGACTCCTTAAGAAGGACCAGAAATGGGAATGGAACGACGAGAAGGAGGAGTCATTGAAGGAACTCAAAGTCTCACGAACGCGCCAGTGTTGGCGTGTCCCGACTTTTCGGCGAGGTTCGTACTACAGACGGATGCCAGCGATTACGGCTTGGGCGCGGTGCTCACGCAAGAGGTCGAAGGCGAGGAAAAGGTGATTGCATACGCTAGTCGGAAGATGTTGAAAGCGGAGCTCAATTATTCAGCCACAGAAAAGGAGTGCCTTACGATTGTCTGCGCGATCAGGAAATTGCGGTGCTATCTCGAGGGTTATAGATTTGAAGTGGTTACAGATCACTTGGCGTTGAAGTGGCTTAACTCGATAGAGAGCCCCACGGGGAGGATCGCGAGGTGGGCACTGGAGCTACAGCAATTTCAATTCGACATCCGCTATCGACAAGGGAAATAGAATGTCGACAACCTGTGGAAAGTTGCCAGCGAATGATGGAGGCCAATCCCCCTTGTAAGTGGATAACAAGAATGCGCGAGAGGATCAAAGAAGATCCAGAAAAATTCAAGGATTACGTTGAGGAGAACGGACAGCTGTACCGTAACCTTGGCCACCGGACGGACGATGAGGGCTATATTCCCTGGAAATTGTGCGTCCTAACTCACCAGCGGAAAAGAGTACTGCAGGAATGCCATGATGCTCCCACGGCGGGGCACCAAGGCGTGAGGAAAACGGTCATGAGGCTGGCACAGCGATACTACTGGCCAGGGATGTTCCGGGAAGCGGCCAGGTATGTGAGGCGATGCCAGAAGTTTAAGAGTGAGCAACACAAGCCAGCGGGTCAGATGGTGACTAGGCAAGTAGCAGAGCCCATGGCGATTCTGTGCGCGGACTTCGTGGGTCCTTTGCCTCGGTCGAAGCGTGGGAGCACAATGTTGCTTGTGTTTCACGATGCGTTCGCTAAGTGGGTAGAACTGGTGCCACTGAGGAGGGCCACGACAGCGCTGCTGCAGGCGGCGTTTAGAGAGCGTATTTTGGGTCGATTCGGAGTGCCTAAGTTGTTCATCTGTGACAATGGCGCACAATTTGTGAGCATGGAATTCTTAGGGGTGCGGTTACAGTTCACTGCCCCGTACTCCCCGCAGGAAAATCCTACTGAGAGGACTAATCGCACCGTAAAAACGATGATAGCTCAGTACATCGAGGGACGCCAGAGTTCGTGGGATGTGCTGTTGCCGGAGATATCGCTAGCGATCAACTCTAGTGTCGCAGATTCTACCGGGTTCACGCCTGCATTCTTGATGATGGGAAGAGAGCCTCGCCTCCCGTCTGCTCTCTACGACGAGGTCACTCCCGGGTCGGCAACGGGGGAAGTCGACTTAACAACAAAGAAAGAAACGATGAAAGAAATCTTCGAAGTGGTCCGTAACAATCTACAACAAGTAAGAACGTTGCAGTCGGGCGTTACCGACTGCGGAATACTCGTTCACATCCCATCATTTAGTAGTTAGGTTTCTCTCTAATACTTTTTAAAAGTGTCCAAAATATAGCAGAATATAAAAAATCACTATATCTTCAGGTCCGATTTGCCACGCCCCTAATGGGCGTAGGCTTATAATTTTGTCTTCAGACTTCATAGAGTCATAGCATTAGCTGATGTGCTAAATTTCAGCATCCTAGGCTTACAACTTTAGGAGATACAGTTTTATCGATGGTGGTCGATGCGGATCTATATTCAAAATTTCAGCTTTCTAGCTCTTTAATTAACATGATTTCTGGCATATCGGAAAATGTATTTTCCGATTTGCCACGCCCCTAGTGGGCGGATCGGGACAATTTTAACACTTTATAAATCGGAAATATACACGAGTATGTGTTCCAAATTTCAAGTCTCTAGCTTCAATAGCGCCGAAATAGACTGCGTTCATACGGACAGACGGACGGACGGACGGACAGCAAGACGGACAGCAAGACGGACATTGCACAAAACCAATATACTGATTCACTTTCGTGAATGAGTATAAAAAGCATCGAAGAACCAGGGCAGGTATTACAACCTGTGTCGGCGAGAGTGGAGGCCCGCGCTAGGGTCGATGGTTCTGCTGCGACAGCACCAGCTGTCCAGTGCAGCGGAGGACTTCGCGGCGAAATTGGCACCCAAGTTCGACGGCCCCTAGGTCGTCCACTTCATTTCTCCCAACGTGGTGCGGCTCGCTCAAGTGGGCGAACGGAGAAGGAGGGTGGCCAACCTTTCCCAGCTTAAGCCTTTCTACACTGAGGAGGAAGAGACCAGCGGAACGGCATTGAGGAGGGAAACAGAGGAGGAGGAAGGATTCGATCGGCCCAAATCAAACATGGACGCGCCACTCGAAGGATAGAAGAAACTCGATTGCTTGAACCCCGCTATCCCCTTCTTACCACCTTTAAAGAAACCTTACTAATCTCATACTAACCCACTAACCGTTTTGGTCAAGAAGAGATCCGAGAGAGAGCGAGTATTAATGAGAACATTAATAGAAGATTCACACAGATAAACGAAATGGAAGACGAGGTGGTGACGATTAGCAGCGACGAGGAGTGGGAGGAGTCGCGGGCTACGCCGGTGCGCCTGAAGGACGGCAGCGGTGGGGAAGAGACACTCCCCCAAGGGTCGCCGTGGGAGGATCTGCCGCACACCGATCGTATCCACTCCATCCACCACTCCACGATAGACGTCTCGGTGGCCTTGGAGGATATGATCATGGTGTTAAGGGAAAACTTCACCACGATGTACGTGCAAGCGCCCGGAGTGCAGCGGACTCCGCCGCATGTGGAGGAGCCAACTTCCCTTCCCGGCTCACCGAGCCCATCACAGCCGGAAAACCCCAATGTTTTGACGGACGAGGAGTCGAAGAGATGGGCCAGCCCGACACAGTGGACTGCAAGCGAGGGGGAAGACGAGGATGCTGCGAAGGAGGTCCCGACCAGCTTCCGCCACGCGAGGTAGGACGCGGCAGGGAGCACTGTCCTTCCGTCCCTAATCCTGCCTCGAGAGTCGCGTCGCGAGCGGAGGCCGGGGAGCCAGAGGAACCATGGATGAGAAGGGGCAACCGAAGTGAAGACGTATGGCCGAAGCCGACGCCCGTTGGAGAGCGATGCAGTTGAGAATCGCCGCCGCGGTTCCACGCGAGTCACATTTCGCTACATTCCCGGGGCCGTGGAGAGCAGGCGTCGACTGGCAGAGCCAGTCTATCGGTCGGAGCGGGCGAGTGGACGGCCTTGGGTGGACCGCCGAGACCGGTATGCTGGATCCCACGCATGCCCAAACGACTTTGGAACATCAAGCTGTGGCGGGATCACTCGACGGAGGAGACGGGCGAGCTCCGTGGAGCCGCAACCGAAGTGGCGAAAACTGGACGATTCCCGCATAGGGGGATCAAACCACCAGAGAGAGCTTGGTGATGTCCTCGAAGGGTGGCTGTCGGACGAGGCGTCCAGGTCGAGCGTCGAAGATGGCGCGGAACGAGAGGCGTTCCTTTCCGTCCCGCGGAATTGGACGGTGCGCCCGGCTGGTACGAATCTAGAGGAGAAGGTTGTTGAACTAGAGAAGCTGGCGCCTACAGTCGACGACATCGCCGCACGTGTCGTCGGAGAACAGCGTCTACAACGTCACGGCCACAGGAGCCGTGGTCGTCTCCTTATTAAGTAAGGGGGGGGGGGGGGGGGGGGGGGGGGGGGGGGGGGGTGTCTGACGGCTTTCCGATCACAAGATTAGTCGATAAGCAGAAATAGGTTTTTTAAGTTGACGAATACGAAATATGAAGTATTAATACGAAATATAAAGTATTAAATTGAATTTATATAAAATAGGTTTTGAGTTGAGTTAATGAATACGAAATATGAAGTATAAGTTGGATTGATATAAAGTTAGTCAATAAGCGAAAAAGGATTTGGAATTTGTGTTGAATTAATTAAACGTTTGGATTTATAGATTTGTTATGTTTAGTTCGTTAAGGTTAAGGCTAAGACTTAGGTGTAGTAATTAGAGTTTAAGTTAATCAATTAAGCGGCACTAGTGTTTATTTAAACTTGTGTTTGAAAAAGCCGCCCAAAGCGCTGATGATTTATCGGCGATCGGCGGCACAACCCTGCGTGGAGAGTTTTGAGCGGAGAGTTGCGTCGCCGATGCCGAGCGCTTTGGGCGAGCGAGAGAAAAAAGCGAGAGTTAGTCGAGGTTAAGCAGCAAAGGTCGTCGGACGACAAAGGGTGGAGGTTAAGCAGCAAAGGCCGTCGGACGCCGAAGAGCGGTGAAACGAAATTGTGCGAGTAGTTTCTGTGAAGAGTGGTTAGGTTAAGTGACGTGTGGAAATAAAGGCAATTTGACAACAGAAACGGAAGAAATTGCTTTATTGAGGAAAGCGGCGGAGGCAGATATATCCACTCCCTCACCATCACTTTTGTAAAAAGCGTATTTTAAATACTAGAGACTTGTGCTTTGACAAATACATGCATATCTATGCTACAATCATAATCTCAAAGTTGTATGAAGATCGTATGTCCACAAAAAAAAGATATTAAACAATTAAGTTCTCATAGTAAGCGCACACTGCAGCCCATGTGTGCTTATGCGTGGGTGCTTGTGTGTGTGCGTGTTTCTTGTGTAAGCAGAGAGACGCAAAAACTGATTGAAATAGCTATTGCTAGAAGGGTTCAGGGGATCTCGTAGTCGAGCAGTCTCGACTAGAGCTTTCTTACTTGTAAGTTAATATTAATAAATAAGGTAATAAAAGTGTAGTACTATTTTTTTTAGTTTATTACTATATACATATGTATATGTCTTATTCGTTTTCAAAGAAAAAAACTGCTGCTGTACGAAGACATTATTGGTACACTGTATGTACATAAGAACAAACCTTCCAATGCATGCATACATAAATACATATGTACAGTTTGGCAAGAAAGTGTTTACACACAGGGAAAAATTTTTAATTTTTTACTTTGAAGCGAAATAAAAGCATTAAGAATATGCATATTCAATTTTTTTTTAAATGACAATAGGTAAATTAGACTATAAATTATATTAGTAAGTAAAAAAAAAATTACAATATGTTTTACCAAAAGAAAATAACAAAAAACAAAAGAAGTAACAAAAATCAGCTGACAAGAAAGTGTTTACCCAACTAAAACAATTAATTCATTATAGTGTTTTAACTACTTTTTAGTTAAAACTAATAATTTTGTTGGCCACCTTTGGCATCTATGACTGCTCCCAAGCGTCTATTCATCGATTGGACCAAATTTCTTACATATTCCACTGGGATATTTTGCCATTCCTCCAAAACATTGGTTTTCAGTTCAGTTTTATTCTTTGGATGCCTCGTGGCGGGTAAAACTCCCACAGAGATTGGCCAAATGTTTTTGATTTCTTGGAAAACGGTATATAATATACTAAGCCGTGCAAAAACAAGTAAGAACGTTGCAGTCGGGCGTTACCGACTGCGGAATACTCATTCACATCCCATCAACAATTTAGTAGTTAAGTTTAGCTCTAATACTGTAGAACATACAGGTTTTTCCGATTTGCCACGCCCCAACTGGCCGTAACGGTACCCTAACTGCAAAGTTTGAATGCTTACTCTCAAAAAAAAGTGAAAATTACAGGGTATTTTTCAATATGCCACGCTCCTAAAGAGGAGTAAAAATTATTTTTGGGGAATCGATAGAGAAGGCTACCAATAACTAACTATCCAAATTTTAAGCCTCTAGCTATTATACTTTAGGAGATATAAACTTATGCGGTTTTCCACGCCCCCTGTGGGCGGACATATATCCGACAAAGCTTTTTGGTCTTGGGTGACCAGCCCGAGTATATATACAAAATTTGAGATCTCTGGCTTCAATAGTGTCCAAAATATAGCAGAATTAAAAAAATCACTATATCTTCAGGTCCGATTTGCCACGCCCCTAACGGGTGTAAACTTATAATTTTGTCTTTAGACTTTATAGAATCATAACATTAGCTGACATGCAAAATTTCAGCATTCTAGGTTTACAACTTTAGGAGATACGGTTTTATCCGATTTGCCACGCCCCAAATGGGCGGGGATATATCCGCCATAGCTCGTGATCTTGGGTGGTCGACGCGGACCTACATACCAAATTTCAGCTTTCTAGCTCTTTAACTAACATAATTTCTGGTATATCGGAAAATGTATTTTCCGATTTGCCACGCCCCTAGTGGGCGGATCGGGAAAATTTTAACACTTTATACATCGGAAATATACACGAGTATGTGTTCCAAATTTCAAGTCTCTAGCTTCAATAGCGCCGAAATAGATTGCGTTCATACGGACAGACAGACGGACGGACAGACGGACGGACAGACGGACGGACAGCAATGCGGACATTGCACAAAACCAATATACTGACTCACTTTCGTGAATGAGTATAAAAAGAGGATAGGCTTGAGTTAAAGGTTAAACGTTAAAGTTAAAGGACGGCCTCTTCTATTATCACCCAGGGTAGAGCGAATTACGCTCAGAAAAATGGACGAGAAACCAACTATTTTGATCAGGATGCTTGCCAGTGAGCTGAAGGAGGAGTGTAGCATAACCATTTCCCGGGAAAGTGTCAGAAGAGCACTAAAAAGTAACGATCTGTCGTCCCGACTAGCCCGTCTAATGTTTGCTAAAATGCACGAAAATCAGCCAGATTCATATCGGGATGATGTAATATTTTGCGATGAATCCAAAATGATTTTATATTATAACAATGGTCCAACTAGAGAGTGGCGCTAGCCCCTAAAAGCCCTCGAGAAGAAAAATATAATACCGACTGTTGATTTTGGAAAGCTTTCGGTAATGGTCTGGGGGTGCATCTCAAGCAAAGCAGTTGGATATCTATGTTTTATTGAGAACACCATGGATGTTGGACAGTATTTTGACATTTTGCGCACACATTTAGTAACCAGTGCCAACAAATTTGGATTCTTTGTCAATGGCAAACCAACTTTTAGGTTTTATCAAGACAATGATTCAAACATAAGGCGCATATTGTGAGGTGCTGGCATCTTTATAACTGGAAAAATGTGATGGATACGCAAGCTAAAGGCCCGGACTTAAGCCTCATTGAGAATTTGTGGGCTTATCTGAAGAAGAGAACCGCAAAGAGGTAACCAAAGAATAAAACTGAGCTGAAAACCATTGTTTTGGAGGAATGGCAAAATATCCCAGTGGAATATGTAAGAAATTTGGTCCAATCGATGAACAGACGCTTGGGAGCAGTCATAGATGCCAAAGGTGGCCAACAAAATTATTAGTTTTAACTAAAAAGTAGTTAAAACACTATAATGAATTAATTGTTTTAGTTGTGTAAACACTTTCTTGTCAGCTGATTTTTGTTACTTCTTTTGTTTTTTGTTATTTTCTTTTGCTAATGGAAACATATTGTAATTTTGTTTACTTACTAATATAGTTTATAGTCTAATTTACCTATTGTCATTTAAAAAAAATTGAATATGCATATTCTTAATGCTTTTATTTCGCTTCAAAGTAAAAAATTAAAATTTTTTCCCTATGTGTAAACATTTTCTTGCCAAACTGTATGTAGATATGCATGTATTTATGTATGTAGATATGCATGTATTTATGTCCGCAAATAAATTGTAAAACATAACCATCTACAAACCATTTGATCACAAAGTTGTACACAGATGTTTACGTATATATGTATGTACATAAAAATATATAAGATTGATGCGAATATGTTGACATATACCAAAGTATAATACATACATACATTATATTTGCATTTACAATATCTGTATGTATGTACGTACATTCAGTACCATTTCGTCAATGAAATTGTATAAATGTATGTATGTACATAAATGCATATATATAGCCATATAGTTTATTAGCCTTATAGTTAACTAATCGGGTGATTAATTCTGTTTTATATATGTAAAATATTGCAATTTAGAGTCTAGACTGGCGTACACAATTATAGATGTACATACATACATATGTATGTATGTATGGATGTAGACACCACAAGTATACACATTTTGCAATTCGAGTGCAAGTGAACAGAATGTAAGTACAAGGAAACTACTTAAGAATATCTCTAAGAAAAAAATAATTATATATATATATATATATATATATATATATATATATATATATATATATATATATATATATATATATATATATATATATATATATATATATATGATATTTTCGTAGTTAGCCTATTTATGGAATTCGAGTAAATGATTCTGTATATCCCGAATGAAGTAGTGCTGCAAAGCCGTCGATGGAAATATCGATGTATCGA
Organism: Drosophila arizonae; assembly: GCF_054131065.1. Classification (NCBI taxonomy): domain Eukaryota; kingdom Metazoa; phylum Arthropoda; class Insecta; order Diptera; family Drosophilidae; genus Drosophila; species Drosophila arizonae. The sequence continues at coordinate 33,951,043 of NC_142922.1, forward strand.
TGGAGTTTCTGTTGTAAGATAGATCGACCACTCACCAGAGACACTGTCCAGAGTCAGTGTTGCCGAATCAGCTATTTTGTAGCTAGATGTGGCTACTTTTTAAGGCCGATTGCTACACAAATTTTCAAACAGCTATTAGCTACAAATCTAACTATTTGCAAACATCATCAAACATAGACTACACATGTAGTACAAAGTTTTTCAACACCGAAAAATCTGCCTCCTAGGGCCTATCAATTTCGTATTTGCTCGGCTCTTCACTGTTTAGGTTCGGGCTACGAATATATGCGAAAGCACAATCATTCCGCTTCATGCGCTCGACCGAGATGGTCAAATGTTGAATAAAGATGTCTCTATGCTCAATTTTTGTTCTTGCTCTCTCGCTCTCTCTGCTCTCTGCTCTCTCAAATATGTATATGTATGTATGCATGTGAGAACAAGCAGCAGCTCACGAAAAAAAAAAATAATTGAAATTTCTTCGCGTTAGACTGCCGTTTCTTCCCTTACGTGAAGTGTATTCCGAACTCTTCAAACCGTTTGCCAAGCTAGTACAAAATATTTGCCTTTTCGTTATTATTTGTGGGAAGGGTATGAAAGCGTTGGTGCGCATAAAGAAAATGTTTTCACGATGAGCATGCACACACACACTCTCGCTTGCTACATGTACTATGAGCATTTTTATGCCTGTGTGCGAAGCTCTTGCCGCCTGTAGCAATTTTACAGTCCAGCATTTGCATTTGGTCGATCTTGTGAAGTGCTGGCATACATTTGTATGTATGTATGTATATACATTTGATTATGTATACGCATGGGATGCGATGCTCACAATTATGGGATATCACTTGTAGAAGCATGTGTATGCCTGTGTGCCTTTACATGTGCGTGTGTGTATGAATGGGAGATGAATATTGGCGTGTGCCTCCCTCAACTTAGAATGGTGTGAACGATTTTGGGTTTTATTTGAAGAGGCGCGCTTACATTTAAGTAGCTGATTTTATTTCAATGATCGTGGGCTTGCCTATCAGAATGATTTTTTCTTTTAATGTAGTACTTGGTTAATCCCAGTGGGCGCTTACATTTAAGTAGCTGACTAACTAAAGTAACAAGTTCACTTCCCATAGCTTTTATACGTATTTTTTAACTGCATGATTTTTATGACATCCAACAGATGCACCCTTTAAAATGGGTCCATTTAGCCAGTTTATGTATGTATGTACATACACATGCTTCTTATTAAAAAGGTAAATTCCACCTGTATATGTGCAGGTGTAAGGGATCGAAAATCGCATTCCAATTTGCCCACTGGGATTAATCAAGTACTACAATTTAAACAAGTAAGAAAACTCTAGTCGAGAATTCACGACTACGAGATCCCCTGAACCCTTGGAGTGTTAGCTATTTCAATAATTTTTCGCGTCTTTCAGCTTACACAAGAAACACGCACACACACACACACACAAACACACACGCACACACACAGGTTTTTATCGATAAAAAACTACTGAATCGCCAGACTATTATCATCCCATCTCATACACACATACACATACATATGTATGCAAATGTATGTGCTCCCTCAAAGGCCAATCAACGGTAAATTTTGGGCATTACAATTTGCTCAGGCAGCAAGAGTTACGCACGCAGGCCACAAATGCTCACACATGTTTCCAGAGACTGCAAGTGTGTGTGTGCTTGCCCGTCGCGAAATCATATTCTTTATGCGTATCAACGCTTTCATTTCTTTACGACCTACCTCGTTGGAAGCGTCTTTGAGTGCCCAATCTATTGACGTATTCAGACTTTCAATGGGCCAACAACTTTTTGAAATATTTACATTATTATCCCCTGAAATCGGTAGAAAACCAGAAAATTGACTCATTTTTAAGTAAACATGCAATAACAGAACTGTTTCTTGGCCGATTTCTTTACGACCTACCTTGTTGGAAGCGTCTTTGAGTGCCCCATCTAATGACGTATTCCGATTTTCAATGGGTCAACAACTTTTTGAAATATTTACATTATTATCCCCTGAAATCGGTAGAAAACCAGAAAATGGACTTATTTTTAGGTATTACATGTAATAACAGGACTGTTTCTTGGCCGATTTCTTTACGACCTACCTCGTTGGAAGCGTCTTTGAGTGCCCCATCTAATGACGTATTCAGAGTTGCAATTGGCCAACAACTTTTTGAAATATTTACATTATTATCCCCTGAAATCGGTAGAAAACCAGAAAATTGACTTATTTTTAGGTATAACATGCAATAACAGGACTGTTTCTTGGCCGATTTCTTTACGACCTACCTCGTTGGAAGCGTCTTTGAGTGCCCCATCTAATGACTTATTCCGATTTTCAATGGGTCAACAACTTTTTGAAATATTTACATTATTATCCCCTGAAATCGGTAGAAAACCAGAAAATGGACTTATTTTTAGGTATTACATGTAATAACAGGACTGTTTCTTGGCCGATTTCTTTACGACCTACCTCGTTGGAAGTGTCTTTGAGTGCCCCATCTAATGACGTATTCAGATTTTCAATGGGTCAACAACTTTTTGAAATATTTACATTATTATCCCCTGAAATCGGTAGAAAACCAGAAAATGGACTTATTTTTAGGTATTAACATGTAATAACAGGACTGTTTCTTGGCCGATTTCTTTACGACCTACCTCGTTGGAAGTGTCTTTGAGTGCCCCATCTAATGACGTATTCAGATTTTCAATGGGTCAACAACTTTTTGAAATATTTACATTATTATCCCCTGAAATCGGTAGAAAACCAGAAAATTGACTTATTTTTAGGTATAACATGCAATAACAGGACTGTTTCTTGGCCGATTTCTTTACGACCTACTTCGTTGAAAGCGTCTTTGAGTGCTCCATCTAATGACGTATTCAGATTTTCAATCGGCCAACAACTTTTTGAAATATTTACATTACTATCCCCTGAAATCGGTAGAAAACCAGAAAATTGACTCATTTTTAGGTATAACATGCAATAACAGGACTGTTTCTTGGCCGATTTCTTTACGACCTACTTCGTTGGAAGCGTCTTTGAGTGCCCCATCTAATGACGTATTCAGATTTTCAATCGGCCAACAACTTTTTGAAATATTTACATTATTATCCCCTGAAATCGGTAGAAAACCAGAAAATTGACTCATTTTTAGGTATAACATGCAATAACAGGACTGTTTCTTGGCCGATTTCTTTACGACCGTTGGAAGCGTCTTTGAGTGCCCCATCTAATGACGTATTCCGATTTTCAATGGGTCAACAACTTTTTGAAATATTTACATTATTATCCCCTGAAATCGGTAGAAAACCAGAAAATGGACTTATTTTTAGGTATAACATGCAATAACAGGACTGTTTCTTGGCCGATTTCTTTACGACCTACCTCGTTGAAAGCGTCTTTGAGTGCTCCATCTAATGACGTATTCAGATTTTCAATCGGCCAACAACTTTTTGAAATATTTACATTATTATCCCCTGAAATCGGTAGAAAACCAGAAAATTGACTCATTTTTAGGTATAACATGCAATAACAGGACTGTTTCTTGGCCGATTTCTTTACGACCGTTGGAAGCGTCTTTGAGTGCCCCATCTAATGACGTATTCAGATTTTCAATCGGCCAACAACTTTTTGAAATATTTACATTATTATCCCCTGAAATCGGTAGAAAACCAGAAAATTGACTCATTTTTAGGTATTACATGTAATAACAGGACTGTTTCTTGGCCGATTTCTTTACGACCTACCTCGTTGGAAGCGTCTTTGAGTGCCCCATCTAATGACGTATTCAGATTTTCAATTGGCCAACAACTTTTTGAAATATTTACATTATTATCCCCTGAAATCGGTAGAAAACCAGAAAATTGACTTATTTTTAGGTATAACATGCAATAACAGGACTGTTTCTTGGCCGATTTCTTTACGACCTACCTCGTTGGAAGCGTCTTTGAGTGCCCCATCTAATGACGTATTCAGATTTTCAATTGGCCAACAACTTTTTGAAATATTTACATTATTATCCCCTGAAATCGGTAGAAAACCAGAAAATGGACTTATTTTTAGGTATAACATGCAATAACAGGACTGTTTCTTGGCCGATTTCTTTACGACCTACTTCGTTGAAAGCGTCTTTGAGTGCCCCATCTAATGACGTATTCAGATTTTCAATCGGCCAACAACTTTTTGAAATATTTACATTATTATCCCCTGAAATCGGTAGAAAACCAGAAAATTGACTTATTTTTAGGTATAACATGCAATAACAGGACTGTTTCTTGGCCGATTTCTTTACGACCTACTTCGTTGAAAGCGTCTTTGAGTGCCCCATCTAATGACGTATTCAGATTTTCAATCGGCCAACAACTTTTTGAAATATTTACATTACTATCCCCTGAAATCGGTAGAAAACCAGAAAATTGACTCATTTTTAGGTATAACATGCAATAACAGGACTGTTTCTTGGCCGATTTCTTTACGACCTACTTCGTTGGAAGCGTCTTTGAGTGCCCCATCTAATGACGTATTCAGATTTTCAATCGGCCAACAACTTTTTGAAATATTTACATTATTATCCCCTGAAATCGGTAGAAAACCAGAAAATTGACTCATTTTTAGGTATAACATGCAATAACAGGACTGTTTCTTGGCCGATTTCTTTACGACCTACCTCGTTGGAAGCGTCTTTGAGTGCCCCATCTAATGACGTATTCAGATTTTCAATTGGCCAACAACATTTTGAAATATTTACATTACTATCCCCTGAAATCGGTAGAAAACCAGAAAATTGACTCATTTTTAGGTATAACATGCAATAACAGGACTGTTTCTTGGCCGATTTCTTTACGACCGTTGGAAGCGTCTTTGAGTGCCCCATCTAATGACGTATTCAGATTTTCAATCGGCCAACAACTTTTTGAAATATTTACATTATTATCCCCTGAAATCGGTAGAAAACCAGAAAATGGACTTATTTTTAGGTATAACATGCAATAACAGGACTGTTTCTTGGCCGATTTCTTTACGACCTACCTCGTTGAAAGCGTCTTTGAGTGCTCCCATCTAATGACGTATTCAGATTTTCAATCGGCCAACAACTTTTTGAAATATTTACATTATTATCCCCTGAAATCGGTAGAAAACCAGAAAATTGACTCATTTTTAGGTATAACATGCAATAACAGGACTGTTTCTTGGCCGATTTCTTTACGACCTACTTCGTTGGAAGCGTCTTTGAGTGCCCCATCTAATGACGTATTCAGATTTTCAATCGGCCAACAACTTTTTGAAATATTTACATTATTATCCCCTGAAATCGGTAGAAAACCAGAAAATTGACTTATTTTCAGGTATAACATGCAATAACAGGACTGTTTCTTGGCCGATTTCGTTATGACCTACCTCGTTGGAAGCGTCTTTGAGTGCCCCATCTAATGACGTATTCAGATTTTCAATCGGCCAACAACTTTTTGAAATATTTACATTATTATCCCCTGAAATCGGTAGAAAACCAGAAAATTGACTCGATTTTAGGTATAACATGCAATAACAGGAATATACATCGAAACGCTATATTTTATTTGCATGAGCCTTACAAACGCTTTTATGATTTAGGTATACCCTTCGTTTAAAAGGAAAGAGCTGGGATCGTCGCCAACAAATTTCAATTTTTGTGCGCTGCTGAGTTCGGTGATTTGAGCGACCATAGAGAGAGATAGAGAGAGAGAGTAGGACAAAAGCGCATAGATGTGCTTCATATAAGAATAGCACCATTTCTTTTGAGCGCTTGCAGCGCACTGACTTTGTCGTGCAATATTTTCACTGCTCGAACCTCCAGCGACCGAGCCGAGCAAATACGAAGTAAAGTGGTCGACCAACTTATTATTTTCTGCTGTAGAAAAATTTGTTCTACATGTCTAGTAGTGCTGCAAATCCATCGATGGAAATATCGATAGTATCGATGGACTTTCTTTTGTTAGATAGATCGATGGAATTTTCTCGATGTCGATAGATCGCTACAGACGCCAATCCACAAGTAAGTTCATACGTTGATACTCAAATTATTATTAAAATTAGAATCTATTTTACACAAACAATTTGATTTATTTTTTAACATATAGCACATAGATACCTAATTACCACATTATTTAATTGTTGGCGGTTCCTCCACGGAAAATGGAAAAATTTTTGATCCCATCTGGTAAGATTCATATAATTAATAGCAAACACGTTTTTTCTAATTGTTTTGGATTTTATATAAAACTGCTTCTTCGCCTGCAGACGCCAATAAGGAATCTTCATTTGCTGTTACGGTAGACACTGAAAATATTGCGCCTCCGAATAAGCGAAAGAAATTTGAGAAATCTCAAGTATGGAAGTTTTTTGAAAAATGCAAAGAAGAAAACTTTGTGAAATGCCTATTGTGTGGGCAGCAATATAAAACGAGCGGGAACACATCAAATATGCAAGAGCATTTAAAGCGTGCACATAATGGATCTCACGAAAATTACTTTCAGTTTTAAGCTCAAGACTTTTGTGAAAGATAGTCAAGCTTTGTTTTTTAATTTTAAGTTAAATTTTAAGACTTATTAATTACAGTCGAACTTTTTGTTTTTTAGTTATAAGATAAATATGAACTAAAGTTTATTTTTAGGATAGACTGTTTTGTTATGAACTAAAGTTGATTTTTTTTCTATGAATTTTCAATAATTTTGAATGATGGAGCTATTTTCGATGGAACCATCGATACTATCGATATTTTAGTCCATCGGACTCAAAATCAATGGACGGTCCATCGATGGTTTTGCAGCACTAATGTCTAGCACTAACCAGAGAACACATAGACTAGACATCTAGAACTAATTTTTTCACCGACGAAAAAATGCGCTGAGGAGACTACACAACTTCGTATTTGCTCGGCTCAGTCTCTTGAGGCTCAAGCAGTGAAAATATTGCACGACAAAATCAGTGTGCTGCAAGCGCTCAAACGAAATGGTGCCATTTTTATATGAAGCACGGCTATGCAGTGTTGCCAGATTAGCTATTTAATAGCATTTTTAGCTATTTTTGAACCCTAAATGCTATGAAAATTTTGAAAATGCTATTAGCTATAAATTTAGCTATTTTACAAACGAATAGTTTGAATTTGATTTTAGTATTTAAAGCAAAAAAAAAAAAAACATTTTTCTATTAAGTCCCAAATTGTACGTAATGATGTGCGCGATACTACCACCACGACTTTATCGTACTTATAACATCAGTTGTGAATTTACACCATCGCTAATTCTTCTTGGCGCGCTTCTTGGCATTAATTGTATGTGATGGATAAAAAATTTAAGCAGAAATTTCGTGATTCCTGGAAAACAATCACCGAATTTAAGAATTGGATTAAGGAGGATGAGTCGGACAACAGGCGGACGTATTGTATATACTGCAAATGCAGTGTTTTTGCCAAATTGCACGATATTAAAATGCATGCCGCGACAAAAAAAAACATAAAACTGCGATTGGCGTCTTTGGGCAAAAAATTTAAACATTTTCCATGATTTCATTTAAACATGATTCCAGTTAATCAAAAATATAATTCTGATGATGATTTGGATGTGGATCAAATTGTAACATTATTAAATAACATTTAAAAATAAAATTTAAAGTAAATGCATAATGCATAAAGGTTTCAGCTATTTTGTAAGCTATTTTAAAATTTGTTTAGCTATTTTCAGCTATTTTTTAGAGACGATTTTGCTATTTTTATGTCTCAAAACCTGGCAACACTGGTTGTCTCATCTATGTGCTCTCTGGTTAGTGTCGCTGCGAAGAAATTTCAATTTTTGTGAGCTGCTGCCAACATTTCGTTGCTTGAAAACGCTAAATCAGCCTTTGAAAAAAGCTAGAAATAGTTAGAAATATTTTTTCGTAGCTTAAAATAACGTTAGAATATATATATATACATATGTATATATTTTTTTTATTTTTATATTTATTTTTTTTTATTTCAATATTTTATAAGATTTCATCGATGATTTCATCTATATCCTCCTGGTTTATGTAGGTTTCATTGGTCCCTATCATTCTCATACCAAAAGGGTATAGTCATTTATATTGCACCACTTAATTAGGTGGATGCTCGCGTACTGCATCAAAATTTCATCAATATTGCTAGATTCTACCTTGAAATGCACTAAAATATCCACAATCTTGCAGCCATATAATACGCTGCTTTGCTTATAAATTTTTGGCATTATTAACAACTTGTTGCTCGCGCTTTAAAGCTTGTGAAATTCCCTCTTAGCGATGGTATAAAACACGATTCGCTAGACTTCGCAGCATCGATAAGATTGAATCGATGTTTTTTGCCATTCAAACGAAAAAATACTATTCGTATGAAAATGTGGCATCATTGAGCATAAAAATGCACTAGTTACCAGATGTTTCAAAGAGCAAGTTTTTCTTGAAAAATAGCTATAATTCCCGCTAGCCGCTATTTCACAATTTATCCCGCATTTCCTTGTTGCAACCCACTAGATCTAGTGGGAAAATAGCTAAATTGGCAGCCTGGCTGCTGCTTGTGCTCACATGCATATGTACATCAGTGTTGCCAGAATTTTGAAGGCAAGAATTGCTAGAATTAAAAAAAAAAGTTGCTAAAAAATTTATTAAAATTGCTAAAAGAAATTGCCAAAATTTTGTTAAAATTTTATATGTTAAATTTATTACTTTTATTTATGATTGAGTTTTTAAATGATAGTTAAAATGTCGTCCAATTGTTCCAATATACTTTCTTCATCATTAATAGCATATTTGGAGCTGTCGCTTATTTTTGCCAAACATTTTTTTGGCAGCACATAATTATGGCAGCAAATATCATGCTTTTGTAATCCATATCTGTAATATTTTTCTAAGTTTGTATAAAGAGTTTTTATTAATTTTATGTATAGGCACAGTGCAGCCTCATGCTCCTCCGTCTTGTCACATTCGCAACTCGCCACTCAACCACACATCGCGAAATTTTTGGGTATACGTTTTTGGCATATTTTATAAAACTTTTAATGAATCTAACAAAACAGCATACAATTTAAAACTCAGCGCACAAATGACACTTGCTCACTTTCGATGAATTTGTGAACTATTGTTCACAAGTTTGTGCATTTATCGATATTGTTAAGATTTTGAACAAGTTGAGTTCTTTTTAAGATGATGTTATTGTGAGATCACAAAATTGCTAAAAATTGCATAATTTTTTTTTTAAATAGCTATATTTGTGGCTAATAGCAATTAAAAAAAAAAAATTGCAAACTCAAATTCAAAATTGCTAGATCTAGCAACTTAATGGCTAAAATGGCAGCACTGCTTAGTACAAGTAATTGGTATAGGAACTATCGCGCATCTCTATTGGAAAACCCTTTTTAAAAATACTCATTTGTAAAAGAATAGTGCTTTAAATACAGAATTAAAATAATAATAATAATGCCAACCAGCGGAATGGGATTTTCAGAAGAGCAAATGGGCATGAAGTTCGATCGATGTGTATCTGATACAATTGTTAAAGGAAGTGAGTGCTTACTATTATATAATATACTGTATTAGCGGTTTAAATTTGTATGCAATGTACCAATAGTCTCTTCTTACTGCACAATGTCTCTTCTTTCGAAGTGAATATATCATATATAGCAACAAAATCTCATTTTCAAGAAACACTATAAATTCGACCACTTTTACCACTTTACTATAGAATACATAGACCGAACACGAAGTGTAAAGTGTTTTGCACTTATTTGAGCATTGCTCAGTTCCTTCTAATAAAATATGACAAATCACCATCATTTCGCTTCATGCGGTCGACCGAGATGGATGACTTTTGAACAAAATCCCTCTACAAAAGAAGCCCTTTACAATTATTGGTAAGGTGGGTCGGGGAGGGAGAGGGCAGAATTAAAAAAAAATCAAAATTTTATAAAATATACATATGTATATGTACATATGTTTATACCCTGAACCCATTTTCAATGGGAAATCAGGGTATAATGGTAATGAAATGTATGTAACAGGCAGAAGAAGGCGTGGCAGACCCCACAAAGTATATATATTCTTGATAAGGGTGACGAGATGAGTCGATTTGGCCCTGTCCGTCTGTCCGTATGTATGAACGCGTCGATTTCAGAAGATATAAGAGCTAGAGACTTCAAATTTTTTTTTCAAATGTCCGTAATTACAGCGCGCATATCAAGTTTATCATTAAAAATCGATAACTCATCCCGATCTTTTTTTTATCGATAAAAAGCCTTATCGAAAACCAGTTATCAAATTATATCTTCTACACCTTTATTGCTAGAGTCTCCAAATTTTTAATGTATGCTTATATGCAATTTCGGTTTTTGTTAAAATTTACCCCCCACAATTGAGTTCTCATAGTAAGCGCTCATTGCCGCCCATGCGTGTTTATGCTTGTGTGTGTATATGCATGTAAATGTTTGTGTATGTGTGTGTGTAAGTGTGTGTGTGCATGCGTTTGTGTGTGTATGCGTGTGTGTGTGTGTGTATGTGTGTCTGTATGCGTGTGTGTGTATGTATGCCTGTGTGTCTGTATGCGTGTGTGTGTATGTATGCCTGTGTGTGCGTACGTGCGTGTGTGTGTGCGTGTTTCTAGTGTGAGCTGAAAGACGCGAAAAATTATTGAAATATCTATTGCTCCAAGGGTTCAGGGGATCTCGTAGTCGTAGTCGTAGTAATCATTAAAAATCGATAACTCATCCCGATCTTTTTTTATGGATAAAAACCTGTGTGTGTGTGTGTGTGTGTGTGCGTGCGTGTGTGTGTGTGTGTGCGTGCGTGTGTGTGTGTGTATGTATGCCTGTGTGTGTGCGTGTGTGTTTGTGTGTGTGTGTTTGTGTGTGTGTGTGTGCGTGTTTCTTGTGTAAGCTGAAAGACGCGAAAAATTATTGAAATAGCTATTACTCCATGGGTTCAAGGGATCTCGTAGCCGACCAGAGCTTTCTTACTTGTTTTTTAAATATCCGTATATACAGAGTGGATATCGAGTTTATCAAATCGATAACTCATCCAGTTATTTTTATCGATAAAAAACCTTATTGACAATTAGTTGTAAAACTATATCTCCTACATCTTTAAATCTAGAGTGTCCAAATTTTGAATGTATGTATACTTATATGCATTTTATACAATTTCGGTTTTTGTTAAAATTTTCCACTTAATACACGTGATACACTTTATTGATATTAAATTTTATTAGAAAACTAACAAACGTATTTTTTATTTACAGGTGGCGGTCTTATCATTGGATCGGTTGTGTCATTATTATTTTTCAGAAGACGTTTGTGGCCTACTTGGCTAGGGGCTGGCTTTGGAGTTGGCGTGGCCTATAGTTCTTGTGAAAATAACTTAAACTCTGTAAAATAATAAAATGTTTTAATAAAAAATTGCTGTATGTAAAAGCAATATCGACCAATTATTCAAGTTGAAATGTGATTGCAATTATTGGCATATGTATGTACATATATATATACACATATATATATATATATATATATATATATATATATATATATATATATATATATATATATATATATATATATATATATATATATATATAATTTTTTATACCCTGAACCCATTGAAAATGGGAAATCATTAGAATATCAGTTAGAATATCAATTAGAATATCAGTTTGGTGGGTTCAGGGTATATCCTAGTCGAGCAGTCTCGACTGGAGCTCTCTTGTTTTTTTTTAGACTCATTCACGAATGTGAAATGAGTATATTGGTTTTGTGCAATGTCCGTCTTGCTGTCCGTCCGTCTGTCCGTATGAACGCTATCTATTTCGGCGCTATTGAAGCTAGAGACTTGAAATTTGGAACACATACTCGTGTATATCTCCGATTTATAAAGTGTTAAAATTTTCCCGATCCGCCCTCTAGGGGCGGGGCAAATCGGAAAATGCATTTTCCGATATACCAGAAATCATGTTTGTTGAAGAGCTAGAAAGCTGAAATTTGGTGTGTAGGTCCGCGCCGATCACCCAGGATCACAAGCTATGGCGGATATATCTCCGCCCATTAGGGGCCTGGCAAATCGGATAAAACTGTATCTCCTAAATTTATAAACCTAGACTGCTGAAATTTTGCATGTAAGCTGATGTTTTAATTTTATGAAGATAGGTGAAAAAATTATATATCTACGCCCACTAGGGGCGTGGCAAATCTGACCTGAAGATATAGTGATTTTTCGAATTCTGCTATATTTTAGGCACTATTGATGCTAGAGACCTGAAATTTTGTATATATACGCGGGTTGACCACCCACGTCCAACGAGCTATGGTAGATATGTGTCCGCCTATAGGGGGCGTGGCAAACCGCAAAAGTTTATATCTCGTACAGTTTAAGAGCTAGAAGCTTCAAACTTGGATAGTTAAGTTACTGGTGGCCTCCTCTATCGATGCCCCAAAAATAATTTTTAAGCCTCTTTAGGGGCATGGCATATCGAAAAATACCCTGTAATTTTCACATTTTTTGAGCGTAAGAATTCAAATTTTGCGTTTAGGTAACCGGTTGCTCGTTCTAAAAACTGGCTAAAATTGAGGAGTCTACGGCCACTAGGGGCGTGGCAATCGGCATTTACAGTGCCCGAATTGCGACATTTATATGCGTCAGCCATCTATTTATGTATATGTACACATAAGTAGGCTTAATAGGCTTAATAGGCATTGATAGCACGGAAGGAAACATTTTTATAAAATTAATAATATATAAAAAAGCTAAAATAACAAAAATTTGCAATTTACAAAAAAGTGTTTTCAGCGGGATTTGAACTCGCACCCAACCCAAACAGCATGTTTGTCAAAATAGCTAAAATAAAGATCGTCGGCGCTTCAGCCTACAGCACCACCGCGTCGTTTCGATCAAGAATAGTTAAAACGAAATCAATTTATTGTTATGACGCCGCATAGCAAAGAAAAGCCAGTGTAGCGGCTGGAAATTCAAAAACAATGCAAAGACAAATCAATCGCAACGGGATTCTTAGAATATGCTAGTGCACGCATTTATGTGTACATACATACACACATACAAATGAGCGCGTGTATAAGGCTGGAATGCTTGATGCTATGCGTGCAGGCTTACATATATAATTATATATACATATGTATGTATTTGCGTATATGTATTTGAGGGCTATTTAAGAAGAAACAAATTTGAACTTATAAAATTATTCGACTAAGAAAATGAAAAGTATTAAGTGCCATTCAGTCAAGCTCGCACCTTCCCAATAAAATATTTATTTTATAAAAAACGAAATATGTATGAAAAAATAAAAAAAAATAACACTTTACTGTGGTTCGAACCTCCGCTACTCTAACATTACTTGCGTCGCCCTTAGCACCCGCGCCACTGCTTTGCTCGAGCAATCAGTTGCTAAAATAGAATAGCTTAATAAGAGAGCGTCATCAGACAAAACTACAGTAACGGCTAGAAAGTCCAGAAATCAATCGAAATTCTAAGAATGTGAGAAAAGGCGCGCTTCTGTCTGTACGCATAGAATAGACGATGAGTGTGTGCACAAGCATAGGAAAATCGCGCTGATCTGCTGTTAGCTTGAAGCCGGTATCCAATGTATGGATATAAATATATAATAAAAATCAGAGTTGTATAAATTATATATGTATGTAATTTGAATGCAATAGCTATCGATGATTTTCGAATTTTAATGGCATCATGCCGTGTTTTTTGCTGCGCACTAGACTTGAAAATTGCACTATATACTCTGGTTGACAGCGTTTGGGCTGTGAATGAGTCTTCTGCTATCGGTATCACCCGATTGCAATGTTCTTACTTGTTTAATTTATGTAACATGCCGAATGAGACGCGTTTGTCTCCTGCAATTAGATGTAACGAGTGCCCCTCGCACTTAAGAGTTTGAAAATAATACATACTATACATATATATGTATGTACATATACTTACCAGCATAACTCTACGTACACCAGGAAGGCATTTGCTACAAGTCAATTATGGGACTGAAACTCATTATACCCTGAACCCATTGAAAATGGGAAATCAGGGTATAATGGTTTTGTGAATACTTTTTAACGGGCAGAAGGAGGCGTGGCAGACCCCACAAAGTATATATATTCTTGATCAGCGCGACGAGCTGAGTCGATATAGCCCTGTCCGTCTGTCCGTCCGTCCGTCCGTCCGTCCGTCCGTATGAGTGCGTCGATCTCAGAAGTTATAAGAGCTAGAGAGCTGAAATTTGGCATGCATACTTGTGAGTACCATACGCAGTACGAGTTTGCTTTATTTTTTCGATAAACCGTCCGATAACTTTTTTTTATCGAGAATAATCGAAAAATTGATTTTTTTTTTAGCCTAATTTGAACATTTTTAGACCTAGAGTCTTCAAATTTGTGTTGTATATAAAGTTAATCGATACAAAAATTTTGTAATTTACAGATTTTGGATACCACGCCCCCTTCTCCCCCAATTTGTAAACGCATTTCAAGTACTAGAGACTTGGGCTTTGGAATGTACACACATATTCACCGTATGTCCACATATCACATATGTCCGTATGTTTGAACGAGTCGATTTAGAAGATATAAGAGCTAGATACTTGAAATTTTTTTAAACGTCCGTGTATATAGCGCGCATATCGAGTTTATCTCCAAAAATCGAAAACTCATCCCGTTACTTTTTCATCGTTTAAAAACTTCGAAAACCAGTAATAAATTTGCATACATATATCTGCTACGACTCTAGCGAAATCTTAAATGGAGATTCATATGTACTTTATACATTTTCGATTTTTCTATAAGTTTATCCATCAGCCCTATATTCACACCATCCCCATTAAGTTTGTAAAAGGCGTATTTCAAATACTAGAAACTTGTGCTTTGACAAATACATGCATATCTATTAGACGTCTGCATGATTACATTCATAACAAAGCCACATTGAGTACATTCGAATTGAGTAGAATATGAGTGAGTGAAAAGGACAGAATGAGACGAATGTGTATACTACTGTTTCGCAAGACGAACATGTTGTGTCTTATGCCGAATGACTGAGTATAACCACTGACCAGAGAACACATAGACTAGACATGTAGAACAAATTTTTCTACAGCAGAAAATGTTAAGTTGGTCGACCACTTTACTTCGTATTTGCTCGGCTCGGTCGCTGGAGGTTCGAGCAGTGAAAATATTGCAGTGGACTCTCGTTTCCAAAATTCAAATTTAAAGTTCTTACTAACACGCCAAGAACCTTCGCAAATTTGAATTGTCGAGTGCCTGACCTGATAACTTTGAATTAATGAGAGGTTCGAAATAACGCAGGTTTGAAATAACAAGAGTCGACTGTATATACTTTGTGGGGTCTGCCACGCCTCCTTCTGCTTGTTACATACATTTCAACAAAACCATTTTGTCCTGATTTCCCATTTACAATCGGTTCAGTGCATAAAAAAGTTTTCCTCGGGATTTGAACAAGGGCTGTCAAAAATATATCGAAATATCAATATATAGATATTTTTTGTTAAAAAACAATATTTTTATTATACTCATTCACGAAAGTGAATTATTATACTGGTTTTGTACAATGTCCGTCTTGCTGTCCGTCTGTCTGTCCGTCCGTCCGTCTGTCCGTATGAAAATTTTCCCGATCCGCCCACAAGGGGCGTGGCAAATCGGAAAATGCATTTTCCGCTATGCCAGAAATCATATTAATTGAACGAGCTATGGCGGATATATCTACGCCCATTGGGGGCGTGGCAAATCGGATAAAACTGTATCTGCAGGAGGGTTACAGCTCTATAAAGTCTAATGAAAATTATATGTCTACGCCCGTTAGGGGCGTGGCAAATCGGACCTGAAGATATAGTGATTTTTATACCCTGAACCCATTGAAAATGGGAAATCAGGAAATCGATCTCAGAAGATATAAGAGCTAGAGACTTGAAATTTTTTCCCTAGGTATGTGTATATCACCTCACCTTTGTAAAAGGCGTATTTCAAGTAATAGAGACATATGCTTTAGAATGTACACACATTTTCACCATTTGATTATGCCCTGAAAGTTTCATTAATAGTGTACATCTAGAAATTAAATTATTCAACATATAAATTCTTATAATATTGCCCACACTGCAGCGCAGCCCAAGCGCAGTCGCTGCTTACTGCGCAGTTAGCAGATCGCGTTCTAATACTTGCGTGTGTATGTATGTGTGTCGAAAAGAAGTGCAGACTGATTATAATATCAGATTAGAGGGTTCAGGGTATCTCCTCGAGCAGTCTCGACTAGAGTCTTCTTACTTGTTTAAATTCTACTTTATTCTGGCCACTATTGATGTCAGAGACCTCAAATTTTGTATATATACTCGGGCTGGTCACCCAAAACCAAAAAGCTTCGACGGATATACATATGTCCGCCCACAGGGAGCGTGGTAACCCGCAAAAGTTTATATCTCCCAAAGTATAATAGCTAGAAGCTTCAAATTTAGATAGTTAAGTTACCAGTAACCTCCTCGATGACCCAAAAATAATTTGTACACCTCTTTAGGTGCGTGGCATATCGAAAAATACCCTATAATTTTCACATTTTTCGAGGGTAAGTATTCAAACTTTGCAGTTAGTGTACCGTTATCTCGTTCTTAGAACTGACCAAAAATGAGGTATCTACGCTTAGTAGGGGCGTGGCAAATCGGGGAAAACTGCATTTAATACAGTATTAGAGCGAAACTTAAATACTAAATTGCTGATGGGATGTGAATGAGTATTGCGCAGTCGGTAATGCCCGACTGCAACGTTCTTACTTGTTTGAGTTAGTCCTGTGATAATTGAACCAAGCGCAAAAGTAAAGAACTTGAATATGGTGAAAACAAATTATTCGGACTTTTAAAATGGAACAGCCAAATGTTATTTGTGCCTTAAAATAATAAATACAAGTGGTAACCCATAAAAATATCGTCGCATATGAAAAACTAGCACTAGGATGGTTACACTATGCGGAAATGAGAGAGCTTGAAGCGTACCGCAGCTCGCTACAAACTTCTATGGAAAGCAATCCAATAATTTTTTGGATTTTTCTTAAGCCGGTGCCCTTGGTAGCTCAGTGCCTTCGGAGCGACTTGCTTTATTTAAGAAGTAATAAATTTAAACATTAAAATTTTTGGAAAAGAAAATAAAAAGTATTCTGTGCCATTCATTCAAGCTCGCACCTTACCAATAAATATATAATTTACAGAAAACGAAATATGTACATATGAAAAAAAAAAAAAAAATATATATATGTATATATATATTTTCTGAAAGGTTTTGAACTCTTTCTACTCTAATACTACTTGCATCCACGCCACGCCACCGATTCGATTGATTAGCTAGTAGCTATAAATAACTTCATAACGGAGCGTCATCTGGCAGAAGTACAGGAACGGCTGGAAAATTCAGAAATCAATCGCAATTTTTAGAATATGCTAGAAGGAGCGCTTTTGTCTGTATTCATAGAATAAACGATGAGTTTGTGCGTATGTTTAGGACAAGAGCCCTGAGCTGCTGCTACCTTGGAGCCAGTAACCAAAATATAACAAAATCGAAATTGTTTACTTTGAAGATCCAAGCTGCAAAGATGTACTAGATATAAAAGGGAATAGCTATCGATGATTTGTCAATTTTAACGGGACTAGGCCCTGATTTTTGTTGCGTACTAGAGACTTGTATGGGATGCGAATCAGCACTTTGCAATCGGTAACGCCCGACTGCAACGTTCTTACTTAATTTAGAGACTTCCTTTAAAGATGTAGAAGACTTTACGATTTTCAATAAGGTATAACCGATAACACAATAACGGAAGTAGCTATCGATTTATGGAAACAAACTCGATCTGCGCGTGATATACACGGATGTAGGAACAAAAATTTCAAGTCTCTAGCTCTTATATCATCTGCCACCTACGCGTTCATACATACGGACGGTCGGACGGACAGGTCTACAGAATCTCGGCCAACAACTTTTGAAACCCTGATTAAGAATATATACTTTATAGGGTCTGTCAGGCCTTTTCGGATTGGTTTTTGGGGCGAAGTGAGCGTGGTACTTAAACAGAGAGCGTGATTATACGTGCGCCTGGATGTATGTGTGCATGTGTATGAATGTGTGTATAAAAGAAGTGCAGAATGATTAGAGTATCAGCTGTTTACGGGGTTCAGGGTATCTTCTTGTTGAGCAGTCTCGACTAGAGCAGTCTTACTTATTTATGCCGAATTTGGATACAAATATACTATCATCTGCAAACACGAGGTCTTCCAGAAGGTGGGATGCTTACAAGCGTGATTATTTACTAGCTCCATACTAATTTCTGTTTTTTGTTTTCAAATTGCAATTTATTTTAATACATAGAAAATTTACTAATTCAGCGTACGCAGACATTTGCTCGGCTTTTAGGTTCGGGCTACGAAAATATGGGAACACAAAATCATATCTCTTCATGCGCTTGGCCGAGATAGTCGACTGTTGACAAGAGATGCCTCGACGCACAATGTTTCCCTTGCTGTCTCTCTCTCTCTCTCTCTCTCTCTCGACGCTCTCTGGCAATGACGACATTAATTGTGGCGTTTTCTTCGACAACTTTATGTTTTAATTATAATTTGTCCCATGATTTGTTGCGCAACTTTTTATTTGTATAGTTTTCGCTTTCGAACACTCGAATCCATCCATGTTAGCACAAACACCGTAAGATAGAAAAATTTCTATTTTTATGCGAACACAAACGGCGAGCAAAATGTTCGTACGAACACTTCTATCCATATTCGAATATTTGAATAACACAACGTGTTCGTGTAACAAATTCATCTGTGGATAGCCCCTTTAAAACAAAAAGAAAGTAAATTTTTAGTCTTGTTTTTTTTTTCTTTTTCTTTTATTATTAAAGGGAAATCCGCCGAGCTAAATTAATTAATTTCTACCTCCGTATCAGAAATTTTTTTCAACTAATTTTCATGTCTGATCGTTCGGATCGACCGCAACTGAGTGTACCCGTTTCTCATTTGATTAAACGCAGTGTCTCGGCATTACCCATTTCAACCGGGAAACTGCAGACAAAAAGCACATTCAAGCGCAGTCCGGTCGTAACCCGATCAAATCCAAAGCCCGCAAATTTATTACCCAAAATGTCGCTGTCTGACTTCATCTGGGCTGCGGATAAGCTCATCAGATTTGAGTCCCGCATCGACTATTCTGAGGAGGTTGGCTCCACCACGACATTACAACTCCAAGCTCTTGAAATTCGAAGGGATAGGGTCAAGGTCCTATGGGAGAAGTCAGAGCTACGGTATGAAGCATGTTCCAAAGCGTTTAGCCAGGGGGCTGGTAGTGGGGAAGTTTTAGCCATGGAGGAAAAATTCGACCGCTGCTATACTGTCAATGAGCGGTGCACAGCTCAGTTAACTAGGCAGATCGATGCCGTTTCAGCATCCAGTGCACCGCCCGCCCCCGTTTCCGTTCCTTTCGCCCCATCTGGACGCTGTTGTCTTCCTTCCGTTGACACGCAGCTGTTTCAAGCCTTGCAGGACGTTAGTCACTTTCTTTGGTAGGTGATCGTTCTGCACCAGCAGTTTCAATCTCAGTTCCGAAATGTGCGAACTCAGCCCCTCCCAAACGAGTTAACTCCTTCACAACGCAAGTGAATTCGAAAAGCACAATGTGCGATCATTCAAAAGCGAAACATCCAATCCGATGTTGCCCTCGGTTTCTCCAACTGTTTAATAGTGTTGGGCTCATGAGTGAGTGAACAAAAAAGAGTTGTTCACTAAACTGAGCAACTGAACATTTTCCTCTCGAATTGTTCCTTATTACTCACTTGCTCTTTTTTGCTCACTTGTTCTTTATTGCTCACTTGTTCTTTTTTGCTCACTTGTTCTTTATTGCTCACTTGTTCTTTTTTGCTCACTTGCTCAATATTGTTAACTTGCTCTTTTTGCTCACATGCTCTTTTGCTCAGCTGTTTTTTAACACTCACTTTTGTTGGCTTTGCTCCTTTTTACGTACTGTTAGCTCATTTTTCGTTCTTCCGTTTCCATGAACAGTGAGCAACTGAGCAATGTGAGTGAGCAATGTGAATGAGCAATTGAGAAAAGTGAACGAGTCGACTGAATCAAGCAGTTACTCATGCACAAAATCTATGCAACTTTTACATTAGTTCTCCTTCGAAACCGAGACTACGAATAGAAGCTTCTGCTCTCGTCCTTCCAAAACTTGCTGGTAAGCTCCCTTCATCTCCAGTTCCGCAACTCTTATTGACCCAGCTTCCGAGCATTTAGCTAGCTGATCCTGAGCTCTATAAGAGTTCAGAAATTGATATCCTTATAGGTGCGGATATCCTTCCGATTATTATTCAGGGAGGTTACCATCCGAATATTTGTTTATCTCACTCACGACTGGCCCACTTTTACGAACCTCACCGGTAATGGTCTCACAACTTAAGTTTCCGTTCCGGGTGAGACGAAACTTGAGATTCCGAGAACCTTTTCATCTCCTGTAACTCTTCCACCCCGAGTTCCCGACCACCACCACCACGAAAATGAGAGTCGGTTTCAATAAGTGCCTGAATGATATTCTTCATTCAGGCCCAACAATCCAACCTGTGCTCTTTTGCTGTCCAACTAACTTCCATGTTGTGGTCTGACGAGCAAGCAATTCACCCTCATTCAACTCATTCGATCTTCCAGATAAATGTGCCGTCATCAGAATGCAGCAAGCCACCCGGTGTCAATTCCTTCCAGTGCCGCCTGTGCAAAGGAGCCCGCGGTCTCCAGAAGTGCAACCGTTTTCTGGGCCTTCCTGAGGAGAAACGTTCCTGCACCTCCAGGGATCAGTGCGTCAATCTGCGTCGACAGCTTGATCCGCACACCAAAAGGTCTCCAGCTTCGAGCGGATAATTTGCATAATTTGCAATCCTTGCAAGGGGTCGGAGTATGTTAATGCCAGATCCCATTCACAAGAATTGCTTCTCCCGCATGTTACCATGTTATGCTATTAACAGCATTCTTTTAATAACATAACCCCAACACCAGTTTTCCTACTGGTTCGCGGTACTTAGTGCCCCCGCGCCTCTGCTTCTCTTGTCACTTGCCTCTCCTGTTATTGACACATGTGTACATATCAGTTACACGTCTTATATTTATATATATATATATATATATATATATATATCTGCTGGATCAATTTTCATGGTTTTTGATTTGTTGGATTTGTCTCCGCCCCGATTAGGAGAATGCTTGAAAAACGGGTTATTTTCCCCTAGGGTTCTTTAATTTAGGAGCTGGCAAATTTTCATTGAGAATTTACTCAGTAGGCTTGATAAAAGTGACAGTTTTCGGTCCTGCATTTGATCAATACGTGAATGAATAAACTATTATGTGTATTTTTTTTTTTAAAAAAGATTGAAAAATTTTAAGTATGCGTTCAGAAGCAAAATATCCCGAAAGTTCTGGTAGGTACTGTTATATTTGTTTGTCTTAGACATTAATTTGTGTTATTATTAATAAGTTAAAGATTTTTTCTACAGTTTAACAAATTGTTTTATGTGCCGTGAAACAGCAAGTATTGATTTGAGTCGAGCAGCGTTTCGATATGATTGCACCATCGACTACACCTTGCACCGTTTAGCATTGGTCCAATGGACGTTTTTTGCCAGCATTGTGGCGCATTGAAGTTTGCTGATGAAACGCTCGGTTTGTACTGCCTTAGTGGTAAAGTGACATTGCCATTAGTGGTCCCGCCACCAGAGCAATTGCGTTCCCTGCTTTATGGCGGCCTTGCTCTTGATCGAAGATATGTGTTACCTCATATGCTGCAGTTTGTTAGGTTAGAAATGCCAGCGCCAGATCGCAGAATGAATAACGCATTTAATATTTAATTTAATTAGACCGTGAACGTGAATTTTCCAATCAGTTGAAACGAATGTACCACTGTTGAATCCTAAGCAGAGGGAAGTCTATGGTACACTGATTAATGCAATTGATGGTGGAAAAGGTGGCTTTTTTTTTTTTGATGCCCCTGGTGGAACTGGGAAGACATTCCACATGTCATTGATTTTGGCCACTGTACGGGCGAGATCCAAAATTGCGGTAGCAATTGCTTCTTCTGGAATAGCGGCCACATTGTTAGGCGGATGCCGTACGGCTCACTCAGCGCTAAATCGTCAAACTACTGAACAACCGACATGTAACATTTCGAAACACTCCGCAATGGCCAAAGATTTAGTAGTATCAAAAATTATAATATGGGACGAATGCACAATGTCGCATAAACGCGCATTGGAAGCACTAGACCGAGCCTTAAAAGATCTGCGCAATGACTCTAGATGTTTTGTTGGTTCATTATCTGGCGATTTCCGACAAACACTACCAGTAATTCCAAGATCAACTGCTGCCGACGAAATAAACACTTGCCTCAAAGCATAAAATTTGTGGCGATATGTGAACAAACTTCAACTGTCTGTAAATATATGAGTTGTATTGTTGAACGATCTATCTGCTGCTGAATGGCGGTGTTCCTGTTGACGAATCGAGCGGTTTAATTTCATTTCCTCCAAATTTTTGCAATTTCGTCTCATCAAAAGATGAGCTTATCAACAAAGTATTTCCGGATATCATTGCTAACCCCAAAAATACCAAATGGTTGACTGAGCGAGCAATTTTGGCGGCTAAAAATAAAGATGTAGATGACCTCAGTTTTATAATTCAAAACCAAATCGTAGGTACTCTGTATTCATTTAAATCTATCGACTGTGTAACAAACGAAGAAGAAGCCACTATCCAATTATCCAATTGAATTTTTGAATGCACATCCAGCGTGGTATACCACCGCACAATTTACAACTGAAGGTTGGCTCGGTAGTTATCATGCTTACAAATTTAAACCAACCAAAACTGTGCAATGGAAAGCGTTTGGTGATAAGAAAACTGATTCACGCGTCGATACTCAAAGGAAAATTTAAAGATGACGAAGTTCTTATTCAAAGGATTCCGATGATCCCAACAGATATGCCCTTTGAGTTTAAACGAATTCAATTCCCGATTCGTTTTGTCTTCGCCATGACGATCAACAAATCACAAGGCCAATCCTTGACTATTTATGGCCTCAATCTAGAAAATACGTGTTTTTCTTGTGATCAATTGTGGTATGCTCACGTGTCGTGTGGTATGCTCACGTGTCGGCAAGCCATCCGCATAATTTGTTCTTGCACCTGATAAAAAACGAATAATGTCGTTTACCACAAGGTGCTTGAATGAAAATCCGATTCATAAATTAACCAGAGTATATCACAGCCTGAACAACATAGTTTTCAATGATTTTTTCTGACATATGTTTGGAAAACTTAGTTATTATTCTTTTTTAATTTTTATTCTCATTCTGTATGTATTCATCATCATTCATCATAATAGGATACTTTTATATTTCTATCTATATTAATATTGTTTTGTATTATTGTATTCCGTTCATGAAAGCCTAAATTAGCTCGACCTTGTGCAGCTCCATCATCACTGTGGCCGCGAAGGCGCCTGTTAGTTCCCAAGCTTCCTCCGATTCCAGCATGGCGTTGACTATGTTGTCTGCTCTGATGGAGCGGCCCAGTGCCACTTCTAGACAGCGGCTCTCCTCCAGGAACCGTCCACATACGAAAAGGATGTAGTTGGCGTCTTCCACTTTCCCTCGCCCGCACCAGGGGCACTCGTCAATTTCCTCGTAACCAAAACGCTTCAAATAGCTCCGAAAGCATCCATGGCCCGAGAGCATCTGCGAAAGATAAAAGTTAACCTCGCCGTGTTTGCGGTTAACCCATGGTTCGAGCTCCGGGATGAACTTGTGCGTCCACCGCCCTTTAGCTGAGCTATTCCACTTCCTTTGTCATCGTGCAATGCTGTTCGCTGATAGTTTTGTGTCGCACAGGCGCGTGCAAATTCCGCTCCACGGCTTCGGCGACCAGGTACTCCAGTGGCACCATGCCGGCTATGATGAGCGCCGCATCATCGGAGATAGTCCTGAAAGCGCAGCTGACTTTGATTGCGCTCAGTCTGTAGATCGCGCGAATGTCCCGGCTGTAGCTCGGAGTTGCCATCGCTCTTGACCATATTCGCGCAGTATAGAGGATGACAGACCTAATGACCCCGCGTGTTAAGCATAATTCTCGAGAGAGCTCTACAAGAATCAGCTGCCTTTTTATGCACATATTCTAAGTGATCGCGGAAAGTTAATCTTGTGTCTAACATGACGCCAAGATACTTAATCGCCCTCTTTGACGCAATGCTGACGCTGCCTATCCTTATATTGGCAGTCTCCACTTTCTTGCGACTGCTGACTAGGACGACTTCCGTCTTGTGCGCCGCTAGCTCGAGCCCAACTCCAATCAACCAGCTTCGTATTCGATTGATACTTTCGCTGCACATATCCTCTATCCCCTATGGAGACGACAGCTACATCATCAGCAAAGCCAATGGTGTGCGCACCTGCTGGTAGTTCCAAGCGCAATACGCCATCGTACATGATATTCCATAGGAGAGGCCCCAGCACAGAGCCTTGGGGTACTCCAGCTAACACTGTATGAGTTTGGGGACCCTCACTCGTTTTGTATACCAGTGTTCTTCCTCTGAAGTAGTTCTTTATTATGTCTTTTAGATATTAAGGGATATTATATTGTGACAGCGCATCTAGTATCATATCCCAATTAGCTGTGTTGAAGGCGTTCTTAACGTCCAGGGTCGCGATGATGCAGTATTGCTTCGTCCCGTGCCACCATCTGGTGCCTTCGATGGTGGAAGTTGCCAGGCCAACAACTTTTTCTAGAGCATCTGTTGTTGACCGGGCCTTCCGGAATCCAAATTGATTTGGTGATATGCCTCCGGTGCTAGCAATAGCAGTCTCCAGTCTAGAGCTGATCAATTTCTCAAACACCTTTCCTATGGTGTCTAAGAGACAGACCGGTCTGTATGAAGATGGCTCGTCTGGTGGTTTGCTAGCCTTGGGTAGCAATACCAGGTTCTGGGTCTTCCATTTTGCAGGGAACGTCTCTTGAAGTAAGCCATCGTTGAATAATTCGGCGAACGTACTAGGGTGCAAGGCGAGGGCTAGCTTTAGCGCACGATTTGGGATCCCGTCCGGGCCTGGAGCTGTTTTGCTTCTAAGACCTTTGATAGCTAATAGGATTTCTTCGTCTGTAACTAAAGCAATTTGAGTGCTTGTTGAGCCCTGATTAGAAGACTCGGACTCCGGGGCATGAATGGAGCTTAATCTTTATGGAAAGAGCGTTTCCACAATCGATTTAAGCTCTAGACGATCCGTCGGCTGCACCTGTTTACCTGCGTATAGTCTTTTAACTACTATCTTATATGCCCTGCCCCAAGGGTCATATTCGGCTGAGTCGCACAACTCTAGAAAGCATTCTCTTTTACTTGCCCGAATGGCCTTCTTCAGCTGTCTTCTGGCTGCCTGGTAAGCTAATTGTTTTTCGAAAAACGTAGACCTACCCCGAGCCCGTTGATAGCTTCTTCTCGCCTGGATGCATTTGCGTCGTATGTCACCTATTTGTGCGTTCCACCAATACGTAGGTTCTTGTTGTCGCGTGAACTGCTTGCGGCGTAACATGCTGCTATTGCAGGCACTCTATGTTTGGGCCACCATTTGGCCTCAGCATTACCAATTGTGCCCAGAGACTGAATGGCCTCTGAAAAGGCCGCGGGATCAAAAGTATCTAGCTGACACGATTCCCTCCACAACCCTGGCAGGTGGCTCACCTATTGTGAACAGAAGTGCCGTATGATCGCTGCCCGTATACCTATCGCAGTGGCTCCATGTTGCTTCCCGAACGAGGGGTGACTAAAGTAATGTCAATTACAGATCCGTATCCCGCCCGACTGAAGGTGAACTCGTGACCAGTGTTGAGCAGTGCAACATCTAGTGTCACGAAAATCTCCAGTAAGATAGAGCCTCTGGCATTTGTTGCGTGGCTACCCCATTCTAACGCCCATGAGTTAAAATCTCCGGCTATAATGGCCTTCCGACCCCTAGCATCCTCGGCAAGCTCGTCAAGCACCGTTGTGAATTCACTGAGCTGCATGCTGGGGACCAGGTAGCAGCTGTAGAGCCATAAGTTACCATATCGGCCATGTACGAGCCCATTGAATGACTTAACATTCGAAAGTACATTCGTTGAGTTGCCACATACCCACAACACAGCTTTGCCATTGGCGTCTGTTGCCCATGTCCTAGGGCAGCTGGTTCTACAGTGGTGAGGCTCACTGAGAAATACTACGTCTATACATTGTAACGAACCTTCGGTTTATCCCGAGTCTAAGCTGGGCTAGTTTCAGCTGACTGTGGATTCGTTGCCAACAAAATTTATTTGTTGAAGCCCCTGCGATAATTAATTAGTCTTGTGGTTTAGGTTTTATAGCGTAATGGTATATTTTCTTAAATAAATATGAATTGTACACGTCACTTATGCAAATGTATGTGGCTCGCTGGTTTGCTTAGCGACGCGCACCTACTGAGCGCTTGTTCAACGCACTCCGGCTGGGAGAGTGTTATGCTGAACACGCTAGCTCACCGTAAGGATTTGAGAAACGCCAGGATCTGGATCTGTAAACTCTGGCGGTTCGCCAGCTATGCAGATCTCTCCTACTATCTCGCTCACTCACAGTACAGCACTAGCTTCGTTCACTCACAAGCACTTCTCTTACGCACGGCTACGCGAACTCACCCAGGTGTGCAGGCCTCGCTTACGTTGCTGATATGCACCGATGTCCTGATCGGCGCCTGCTGCTGATCTGCAAGGATTCTCACTGGATGTCCTTGCTGTTCCCTCGATGTCCTTGCTGTTCCCACGATGTCCTGGGAGTCCTGATTTACCACTCGCGTTGACTTTCACTTGACTTTCTTCACGCACTTTCACTATATAGCTTCTCACCGGTATATTTTCGACTTCTTTTACTTCTTTTGACTTCTTTTTTGACCTTGTATGGAGCCGCTGGTGGCCTTTTATACCCCAGCCACAGGCCCTGCCTCGTGTGGTAACGGGGCCTGTTCGGCTCTGGAGCGGGGCCTTCCTGCTGCTCGTGCCCATAAAACGGTAAAGTGGCGTGATCTGGGTGACGCCACTTTCCCGCCAAATTGCGTGGCAGCCTCCCATTGGCCAAAGTACCGTTGTTGCCATGCGAGTGAAAACGTCCACTGCTATCACCCGGCCCGAACGGCACCTCGACTAACGGTCATCGATGATCGTCGTGCGTGCGACGCGAACCCATTGCTGAATCTGTAGGAGCGAAAGAGCCCGCCTCTAACAGGACTTTGACCCCCTTTCCAGTGCGAGGGTCGCTCCTACAGTATTCGCGTCGCTTGTGTGGAGCAATATGTATATGCACGCATATGCATATAAACGCACAGCAAATACGTACGTTCATATACACTCATACGTGCATACCTATATTGCTCCTCACACTCCCTTCTTCCTTCGGGAAAACACGAGACCATCGTGTTTGAATTTGGCGCCCGTCTCCGCTGCGTTGCTCCGTTTTGCGTCGCTCCATCCCTCGATGCTCCATTTTGCGCTGATCGCTGCTGTTAATACTCTGTTAATGTTAACAGCTGTATTTTCCCCTTACCGCTGGCAATGCTGCACTCTGCCGGTAAGTGAATGGGCAAATATTTTTATAAGTCTCGACAAAACTTTAATAAAAATATTGTTTTTCAGGTTGGGCATCTTTTCCTCTATGCCCCTTGACCTGATGGCCTGCCG
This sequence comes from Drosophila arizonae, assembly GCF_054131065.1. NCBI lineage: Eukaryota > Metazoa > Arthropoda > Insecta > Diptera > Drosophilidae > Drosophila > Drosophila arizonae. The sequence goes on from NC_142922.1 coordinate 33,978,857, forward strand.
CTGCCACTGCCCACGCCGGGCGCTGCTGCAAAACTCGCCTCTCGGTTTTGCAGCCCCCGGTGGCATTGGCGCACGCGCGCATGGCAATGGCCATTTCACCCATTTGGCGCACGCTGTCCCTCGCCGTTGGAGACATCTCTCTTCTGGTTTCTGCTGCTTCTTGGCCCCTTGGGGATGCTCCGGTGGGGCATCGCAGTCAATACATGCACTGCTGCTACAAGATCGGGCCACAGACGTCGTTCGCAAATGGACACCGGTGTCAGATCTTTGGTGTCGGTGCGCTTGTTGGCCACTCCTCTTTCGCGCACAGCTCCAGCGGAGTCGCTGGCCAGTGCGCGAGGATTCGGTTGCCAAGCTTTACCGACACCTGGCGATCCATGACCGGTGGAGCCATTCGCGTGGCAGGCGTCTGTAGTCACATCTCACAGCAAACAGCCACATCTCCGACTGCATGCCCGCGTGCACTATGGGCCGCCGCTGCCTCCGCCCACGCCGGACGCTCCTGCACAACTCACCTGTTGGTTCTGCAGTCTCCGGTGGCTTTGGCACTCGTGCGGCGGCCACCTGCCTCACCATATCCCTCGTCGACCTCTCTGCCGCTGGCGAAGGCTCGTCGCTGATCTCCGTTTGCGGCGTTGCAGACACATAATTGGATTGCTGTTGGGAGCTGGCCACATCGATGTCGTTCGCAACTGCCACCGGTGTCGAACTTTGACGCCGGCTGCTATTTTGCGGCTCACTCCTCATTCGCGCACAGCTCCAGCAAAGTCACTGGCCAGTGCGCGAGGATCGGCCAACACAACGCGCCTACGTCTCAGTACGGCAACCGGAAAAACAGTCGCGTGGCAGGCATCAATGGTGAACCAACCCCAATGGGCAACCCAAAAATATGCCTGCATGCTCCTCGACTTCACCTGGAACACTTCACTCGACACACTGCACTCGAGCGCCGTCGGTCCACTCTGGTAACTCATCCACCAGAAGCCCGGCCCGATGCCAACATGCCCATTTATACCCTCTGCTGCCACGTCGCCGGCTGCGTAGGCGGCTGCATATAACGGGTCCTGTGTCCTCTGTTCAGCCCACTCTAGCTTTCCCTGCCTTATGGCTGAATTCCAGGCAGGCTACGGTATCGCCTTGATACCGTTTTCCCCACTCTCACCTACACATGCATACATCGCCCTTCGGTGGCCGAACAACCAAATGCAAGCTCTTCTGCTGCGTTGCATTGTTGTTGGCCGTTTTATGTATCTCTTTGGTAGTGATCGTTTTATATGTCGCTGTGTATTTTGTTGTTGGCTGTTTTAGTTGTATCTGTACATTTTGTTGTTGGCTGTTTTAGTTATCTCTGTACGTTTTGTTGTTGGCGGTTTTAGATGTCGCTCGCTTTGACATCTTCGTGCGCTAGCGATCGCTGGGCAGCCGACGTGGGCCCTTGACCCTTGCCTACGCTCGCTTGCTCTCGCTTCGCTGTGTGTGTGTGTGCAGCAATTCTTTTGTCTGGAATGCGTGCGGCTTGTTGTTGTTTTTCCGCTTTTCGCTTTCGCTAGACAAATACATAATTTCAGCTGCGCGCGTTTTTGTTGCGCATGTACCGTATATGAGTGCTGCTTGCGCATGCACTGCTTTGTTGTTGTATCTATGCATTGCGCATTCACCGACAGCTAAGTTTTTCGGTGCAGTACTGTACACTGCTTGCTGTCGTGCGCGCGCAGTTCAAACCAATTGTTGTTGCGCACCCACATACCGTAATTTTCCTGGTGGCAACTGTAGTTTTCCAGTCACAGATGCGTTTCGCAACCGAAATTATGCATTTTTGAGCAAAATTTTGTCGTCTTCTTTTTTCTTCTTCTTTTTTCCTAAGAAGCAATACACTTCGCTGTGTATTCACTCCCCTTTTTTTTTTTTTGGAAAAAAAAAAACAAAACAGCTCTATTGCTCACCCGTGTCTCCTCTCCACGGCTTGAGATCCGCCACATGCGCTGTCCTGGTCCGCTTCTCTGCCTCCGACCTGATCCGGCAGATGACTGGAGACACAAAACTGGCCACTATATATGGGCCTCCATAGCGTGGCGCCAGTTTTGCTGCGAATCCCTCTGCGGCATTAGACAAGTGGCGTTCCTTTGCCCACACCTTGTCCCCTACGGCCGGCTTCCACTGCCGCCTCCGTAGGTTGTAATGCCGCGCCTGATCCTGTCCAGCTCTCTCCAGGTTCCGACGCACGATCTCAAACACTTCGCGCATCTTGCTGGCTCTCTCGACTGGGGTCTGTGCCTCCTGGCCTGTGCCGATAGTTTGCGCATCAAACAGCGATTTGGGCAGCCTTGGCTCTCACCCTTGCGTGATGAAGGCGGCCGAATATCCTGTGGATGCTGACACGCTGCTGTTGACCGCCAATGTCAACTCCGGCAATGCGTCGTCCCAGCATCTGTGGTCATCTCCAGCGAACTGCGCAATCATCGTCTTCACAGTTCTATTTGCCCTCTCAGTGGGATTCTCTTGAGGCGTGTATGGCGCTGTCAACTGGTGACGCACCCCAAGCTCCTCCAGAAACGCCTTGAATGCCCGACTGGTGAATTGGGTGCCATTGTCAGTAATGAGCACCTTCGGCGTGCCAAACCGCGCCAAGATCCGCTCTCGAAATGCCTTCTGGAGAGCTGTGCTATTCGCACTCCGCAGCGGCACCATCTCCGTCCATTTCGAGAAGCGGTCTATGAAAACCAAAAGCATAGTGTTACCATGCTTTGATCTCGGCAGTGGGCCAACAAAATCGGCACAAACTGTTGCCCATGGCTCCTCGGGCACCTGTGTCAGCATTTGCCCAGCAGCTTGCAGCTGACTGGGCTTGTATCGCTGGCACACCTCGCAGCGCTGTATGTATCTTCTCACATCCCGGTACATACCTGGCCAGTAATACCGCGCTGCCACCCGAGCGATAGTTTTTCGGCTCCCAAGGTGTCCAGCGGTGGCTGCATCGTGGTTCTCCTCCAGCACTTGTTTGCGCCGGTCCGCCGGCACGCACAACTTCCATGCAGCCACATCCTCGTGGCCGGCTTGATGAGGGATGTGCCGATATAAGTTTCCAGACTCTTCCATATAGTCTGGAAACTTATGTGCCGCCTTCTTTATGTCTTGTCGAAGCTTGGTGAGCCAGCGACATCCTGTCCCAGCTGGCATGTCCTTGCTCTTGACCAGACGGCACGCCTCCTCTCCCAGAGGCTGGCGTGAGAGCGCATCGGCTACCACGTTCTGCTTGCCCTTCCTGTAGCGAATCTCGAAGTCGTATTGCTGCAGCTCCAGTGCCCATCTGGCAATCCTTCCTGTTGGGCTCTCAATGGAATTGAGCCACTTCAGCGCCATATGGTCAGTGACCACTACGAATTTGTAGCCTTCCAGGTATGGCCTGAGTTTTCGTATGCCCCAGATTATAGCCAGACACTCTTTCTCAGTAGCTGAATAGTTCTTTTCAGCACTGTTCAGTGTCCGGCTGGCATACGAAATGACGCGCTCTCCATCCTCCGAGGTCTGCGTCAGGATTGCCCCAAGCCCATAATTGCTTGCGTCCGTTTGCAAGCAAAATGGCTTCGAGAAATCAGGGCACGCCAGCACCGGTGACTCTTCAATTTGGCCTTTACCGTCTCGAACGCTCTTTGCCGCCCCTCCGTCCACTCCCACTTCGTGCCCTTTTTGAGCAGTGCATTTAGCGGATGCACTGTGGCTGCAAAATCTGGCACAAAGCGGCGGTACCATGAAGCCACGCCCACATATTGGCGTAACTCTTTTACATTTGTGGGCGGCTTCAGCTCGGCGATAGCGGCCACTTTCTCTGGATCCGTGCAAATGCCATCCTCCGTGACCTTGTGACCCAGATACTTTAGCTCTTTCTTGAAGAAATCGCACTTGTCGATGTTGATCCTCAAGTTGGCTGCCCGCAGTCGCCGGAACACCTCTTGTAGGTTGTTCATATGCTCCTGTCGCGTCCGGCCGATGACGATGATGTCGTCCAGGTAGGCAAAGGCATGGGGCATCATTTCTGGGCCGATCACTTGGTCCAGAGCTCGCTGAAACGTTGCTGGCGCAGAATGGAGTCCAAATGGCATCACTTTCCACTGAAAGAGCCCCTTTCCTGGCACCGTGAATGCCGTCAGTGGTCTGCTGGCCTTCCCCATCGGTATCTGCCAATACCCATCCTTCAAATCCAGGCTGCTGATGTAGCGCGCCTCTCGCAGCTGGTCCAGAATGTGATGCACACGCGGCAAAGGGTATGCATCTTTGATGGATCTGCTGTTTAGCTGTCGAAAATCCACACATAGCCGCCACTTCCCATTCTTCTTACGAACCATGACAATCGGCGCGCTATGTGGGCTCTTCGAGGGCTCGATGCAGCCTTTGGCCAGCAGCTCATCCACCTGCAAGTTGATCTCCGCCTGCATTTTTGGATTTTTGGGGAAGTAGCGCTGCTTTATGGGCCTGTTATCCTGCATCCTGATCCGGTGCTCCGTGATCCTGGTGGTGCCCTTCACATGCTGGAACTTCTCCAGCTCATGCCTCAGGAAAGCATCCACCTCTGGGTCATTGTGCATAGGCGTTGGCTGTTCCATGTTCGCCTCCATCGGCGTCGCTGGGTTCGCTTCCACGCTGGCCACAACCACGGATAGCTTCTCCTCCAGCTGTCCGCTCGACTGTGGGATTCTTGGCTCGACCTTCAATGTCAAGCCACCGCACTCCAGTGTGGTGCCCATGCTGGCCAAGAAATCCCAGCCCAGCACTAGATCTTCGATCACTCCTGGCAGAATCAGCAACGGAATCTGTATTTGCTGATTCCCCAGACTGATCGTCGCCTCCAGTTGCGAGTCCACCTGACTGCAACTGCCGTCCGCTAAGCGTATGCGCCGCCGTGTAGCACGCACCACGCCCACTCCTCTGAGCTCGTCAGCAAGCTTTTCGCTGATAAAGCTGCTTGTGGCTCCCGTGTCGATCGTAGCTCTTTGTTGAGTGGCTCCAATGGCCACGATCGCCGACATCTGGCTGCCTTCATCCTGGAGACGGCCCACTAGTGCCTGGGGGCTCCTGACCGCTGCTCCCGCTCGCCCCTGGATGGCGGGTGTCGCTTCTCGTTTCCCGACTGGCAACAGGCAAACGTTCTCACTCCGATACGCCCGCACTGCCAGCAGAAATCCAGCGCCTTGTTGCGACACGTAAACGCGCGGTGCCCCTCCTGACCACACACTCGACATGCCCTGGCTGGATTCGGGATGTGTGTTCGTGCTCTGGCTGTGCCAGTCCTTGGCGCCGGCGAAGGCTTTGCCTCATCCTCCATGCGGCGATACTCCACATCGCCTCCAGCGTCGTCCATGGCCATCAGTCGTGTCCGGCCAGGCCGTGGCTGTTGCCGCAACCTCTCGCGGTCCTTCTCCAGCTCCTCGAACTCATCTGCCAGGTGCATCAATTCCACTAGATTGTGGAATTGATACGGCCTGGCGTAAGCGCGCAGATCGGGCAGGCTGTTATTGTATATTATGTTTGGCCACCTTTGGATATTCCTGAGCTGTGCTGTCGTGTCCTCGTGGCCTCATTTCCGGTTGCGGGGTGGATATGGCTCTCATCTCACCCTGTCGCGTGTCCTGCAGTCGTGCTGCTGCGCTTGTGGAGGGCACACAGAGCCGCGCCACATGCGCAAGCTCTGATTCCAGGTCGTCCTCCGTGACGGCGGTCGTTGCCTCATCCCTGAGTGAGGCACGGCGTCCATGCAGTCGCTCCAGCTCGGCGATCCTCAGTGAGTAAGGAATGCTTCCTTCATTCCTCGCAACCCACTCGCCAAACTGCCTCCGCATAACGTCTAGTGTGCCTGACAAGCTCACTCCGAATTCGTCACCATAACGCAGCACTTCATCTTTTTTAAGATTGTATACCCACGCTCGCACCATATTCACAAGTATTCACTAATCACACTCTTATCGCAGGGCCCCACGTTGGGCGCCAGTTGTAACGAACCTTCGGTTTATCCCGAGTCTAAGCTGGGCTAGTTTCAGCTGACTGTGGATTCGTTGCCAACAAATTTATTTGTTGAAGCCCCTGCGATAATTAATTAGTCTTGTGGTTTAGGTTTTATAGCGTAATGGTATATTTTCTTAAATAAATATGAATTGTACACGTCACTTATGCAAATGTATGTGGCTCGCTGGTTTGCTTAGCGACGCGCACCTACTGAGCGCTTGTTCAACGCACTCCGGCTGGGAGAGTGTTATGCTGAACACGCTAGCTCACCGTAAGGATTTGAGAAACGCCAGGATCTGGATCTGTAAACTCTGGCGGTTCGCCAGCTATGCAGATCTCTCCTACTATCTCGCTCACTCACAGTACAACACTAGCTTCGTTCACTCACAAGCACTTCTCTTACGCACGGCTACGCGAACTCACCCAGGTGTGCAGGCCTCGCTTACGTTGCTGATATGCACCGATGTCCTGATCGGCGCCTGCTGCTGATCTGCAAGGATTCTCACTGGATGTCCTTGCTGTTCCCTCGATGTCCTTGCTGTTCCCACGATGTCCTGGGAGTCCTGATTTACCACTCGCGTTGACTTTCACTTGACTTTCTTCACGCACTTTCACTATATAGCTTCTCACCGGTATATTTTCGACTTCTTTTACTTCTTTTGACTTCTTTTTTGACCTTGTATGGAGCCGCTGGTGGCCTTTTATACCCCAGCCACAGGCCCTGCCTCGTGTGGTAACGGGGCCTGTTCGGCTCTGGAGCGGGGCCTTCCTGCTGCTCGTGCCCATAAAACGGTAAAGTGGCGTGATCTGGGTGACGCCACTTTCCCGCCAAATTGCGTGGCAGCCTCCCATTGGCCAAAGTACCGTTGTTGCCATGCGAGTGAAAACGTCCACTGCTATCACCCGGCCCGAACGGCACCTCGACTAACGGTCATCGATGATCGTCGTGCGTGCGACGCGAACCCATTGCTGAATCTGTAGGAGCGAAAGAGCCCGCCTCTAACAGGACTTTGACCCCCTTTCCAGTGCGAGGGTCGCTCCTACAGTATTCGCGTCGCTTGTGTGGAGCAATATGTATATGCACGCATATGCATATAAACGCACAGCAAATACGTACGTTCATATACACTCATACGTGCATACCTATATTGCTCCTCACAACATTTTTCCTTTATGGTCTGCTCTACAAGATCTTGGGCAGCAACACAATGATTTAAGTTAAGCTGCAAGAACCTTAACATTTCATTTTACGAGCAGCCTCGTGGTAGGATGGGCACTTGAAGCTGTCTGCTGAGTGGTCCGTCTGCTTTTTACCTTTAGGCATGCAGAGGCTACATTTTGGTGGCTTAGCGCATGCTTTTGCACTGTGACCCACATCTGAAACAGGCGTCCTTTAGGTCACAGTCGCTGCCGCAGTTTGCTGCCATATGACCGTAATCGAGGCACTTGAAACAGCGTTTAGGCTGTTCCACGGCTCGGATACGGCATACTACCTATCCTATTATGATTTTGGACAGCCCGAGCAGAGTTTTAGCTTTTCCAATTGGAAGAGCAACTGTAGCTCTTTGCTGTCCACCAAAAGCCGGTCGAAGCGACCTGATAGCCTCAATGGGGAGTGAGCTTTGTTTTAACTTCCGCTCGGTCACCCAAGACCTTGCCTACAGCTTCGTGAAGGGCCTCAGCGCTATGCTCCGGCTTTCTGCTCAGTTGCAACAAAAGGTCCCCCTTAGCTGTCTTCCTAATGCCTTGAACGTCGCCGCTCAGATGCTTTAGATTTGGGTCGGTCTTGACTACACGAAGCATGTCCGCATAGCTGCAACCACCCACACCTGAAACCGCGATTGCGTCACTTCTGGGTCGTTTTTGCATGGGCTTGCGTCCTTTAACGACTGTCCAGCTGTTCGGGTTTGTCTGTCGACCTGCCTGATTTGAACTTTCAGCTGTAACCCGTAGAGCCATTGGCTCTTTTGGGTTCGCTGCGCCTTTATTGGGCCTCGGCTTTTTTGAGGGTGTTTTCCTCTGATCGGTGGCAACTTCCCTCGACCGCTTGGGCGTATTGTTACCTGAGATCGCGCTAGTGCTCGCTTTCTCCACTACTTTCTGGAGCGGCATGGTCTGCGCCTCGCAGTTTTTAGCCGGTCGGTTGCAGAGCTTTTCGGCCGTCTTATGGAGATTGACCAGCCTAGCCAGCTCCTCTCTCATTAGGGAATTAGTATGCCGCTGACCCCCAAATAAGGCAGTCAAGCCCTCTAGCGTAACTCCTATTTGGGCTAACGCTTCTTTTAGTGAGTGAGTGGGCACTCAGCCACTGGGGACTGATTAAAGGTCGACGGCTGCGGCAACGCCCTCTGTTGTTGCTGCGGTGATCGCTGCAACGAGGAACGGCGCGCGAAAGCTTGCAGCTCGTCCTCCATTCTGGCATCAATTTTTTGCTCCGCCTATCACGACGTGAAGCCTGTAGTGGGCAATGGCTACTAATACAAATTGAGTTTAGAGGCCACAGTAACTTAAACTCAGCTTAACTACAGCAAGAGCCCGAAAGTAAGCACTACTTTGAGTAACTGCGTCTTCACTCCAGATGTTAGGTTGCTGTCTTTGTTAAGACTTAGCAACTCACCAAAGTTAGTGAGCAGCTGATTGTCCTTTGCAATTTCCAGCATTACTAACAGCTGTTAGAGTGCATGCACCTGATTTGTATTAATTGCGCAAGTGTGACACCTAGTGACAAAATTTTTCGCGCTTGAAAAAGAAAAGGAAAGAGAAATGCCCTGACGCCAAAACAATGACGCTATTGCCCCCCTCTCTTGCACCACTGGATTCTACCACCGGGGAACTCCACGAACCGCCGCGCAGTAAGTCTTTGGTAGCTTTTGAGGTCGCTGGGTACGTTGCGCCTACAGCATACACTTTTCCTTAGATATTTCCACTTTCGCAGGGGGAAAACAAGTAAGAACGTTGCAATCGGGCAATACCGATAGCAGAAGACTCATTCATAGCCCAAACGCTGTCAACCAGAGTATATAGTGCAATTTTCAAGTCTAGTGCGCAACAAAAAACCAGGCTTGATGCCATTAAAATTGGAAAATCATCGATAGCTATTGCATTCAAATTACATACATATATAATTTATACAACTCTGATTTTTATACCCTGAACCCATTGAAAATGGGAAATCAGGGTATAATGGTTTTGTTAAAATGTATGTAACAGGCAGAAGGAGGCGTGGCAGACCCCACAAAGTATATATATTCTTGATCAGGGCGACGAGCTGAGTCGATTTGGCCCTGTCCGTCTGTCTGTCTGTCCGTCTGTCCGTCTGTCCGTCCGTCCGTCTGTCCGTCTGTCCGTCTGTCCGTATGTTTGAACGCGTCGATTTCCGAAGATATAAAAGCTAGAGACTTAAATTTTTTTTTAAAATGACCGTATATACAGCGCGGACGTCGAGTTTGCTTTTAAAATTCGAAAAATCATCCCGTTATGTTTTTATCGAGTAAAAACATTCAAGTTCAAATCAGATGCCTCTATAGCTAATTGTGAATGGTTTTTCTTTTTTTTTAATTTCTCAAATATTCAATATAATATGTAGATCATATGCTGAAAGTTTCATTAAATTCCGTTCAGTCTAAAATTAATAAAAAATAATCAAATATTTGGCCAATTAACAAACGCACGTGCAGCAGCTACAACAAAAACATCACATCAGCTGTTAGTTTCGTTTAGTTTTGGTAGATGGCGCAGCAGCAGTGAATCTATTTGAGTTTTGCCAGCGCCACCAGCAGGAGTGGCGTGGCCTAGTGTGTTAGCAGCGTGACGCTCGATCGAGGAGTCGCGGTTCGAATCCCGTTCGGTGCAACACTGATGTTAATTTTTTTTAATTGTTTCAAAATATTTTTATATTTTCATAAATGCGTTTTCTATTTAATTTATATTTTTAAATACACCGAAATTGAAATTTTAACTATACTTTATGTGCGTTTTAAATAGTTTGGTTATTCTAGCAGATTCTTAGAATCACATCAGTTAGTTTCGTTTAGTTTTGGTAGATGGCGCAGCAGCAGTGAATCTATTTGAGTTTCGCCAGCGCCATTAGCAGGAGTGAGGTGGCCTAGTGTGTTAGCAGCGTGACGCTCGATCGAGGAGTCGCGGTTCGAATCCCGATCGATGCAACTGAGGATAATTTTTTTTAATTGTTTCAAAATATTTTTATATTTTATTAAATGAGTTTGGTATTTTATTTATATTTTTAAATACATTGAAATTGAAATTTCAGCCATACTAAATGAGCATTTTTATTTGTTGGGTTCAGGGTAGTATCTAGTCGAGCACTCTCGACTAGAATTTTCTTACTTGTTATTATATATTTATATCCATACATTGGATACCGGCTTCAAGCTAACAGCAGATCAGCGCGATTTTCCTATGCTTGTGCACACACTCATCGTCTATTCTATGCGTACAGACAGAAGCGCGCCTTTTCTCACATTCTTAGAATTTCGATTGATTTCTGGACTTTCTAGCCGTTACTGTAGTTTTGTCTGATGACGCTCTCTTATTAAGCTATTCTATTTTAGCAACTGATTGCTCGAGCAAAGCAGTGGCGCGGGTGCTAAGGGCGACGCAAGTAATGTTAGAGTAGGGGAGGTTCGAACATTTACTGTGTTATTTTTTGTTATTTTTTCATACATATTTCGTTTTAAATAAAATAGATATTTTATTGGGAAGGTGCGAGCTTGACTGAATGGCACTTAATACTTTTCATTTTCTTAGTCGAATAATTTTATAAGTTTAAATTTGTTTCTTCTTAAATAGCCCTCAAATACATATACGCAAATACATACATATGAATATATACGCATAGCATCAAGCATTCCACCCTTATACACACGCTCATTTGTATGTGTGTATGTACATATGTACACATAAATGCGTGCTCTAGCATATTCTAAGAATCCCGTTGCGATTGATTTGTCTTTGCATTGTTTTTGAATTTCCAGCCGCTACACTGGCTTTTCTTTGCTATGCGGCGTCATAACAATAATGTGATTTCGTTTTAACTACTCTTGATCGAAACGACGCGGTGGTGCTGTAGGCTGAAGCGCCGACGATCTTTATTTTAGCTATTTTGACAAACATGCTGTTTGGGTTGGGTGCGAGTTCAAATCCCGCTGAAAACACTTTTTTGTAAATTGCAAATAATTTGTTATTTTAGCTTTTTTATATTTTATTAATTTTATAAAAATGTTTCCTTCCGTGCTATCAATGCCTATTAAGCCTACTTATGTGTACATATACGTAAATAGATGGCTGACGTAAATGCCGATTGCCACGCCCCTAGTGGCCGTAGACTCCTCAATTTTAGCCAGTTTTTAGAACGAGCAACCGGTTACCTAAATGCAAAATTTGAATTTTTACGCTCAAAAAATGTGAAAATTACAGGGTATTTTTTGATATGCCACGCCCCTAAAGAGGCTTAAAAATTATTTTTGGGGCATCGATAGAGGAGGCCACCAGTAACTTAACTGTCCAAATTTGAAGCTTCTAGCTCTTAAACTGTAGGAGATATAAACTTTTGCGATTTGCCACGCCCCTAGTGGGCGGATCGGAATTTTAACACTTTATAAATCGGAGATATACACGAGTATGTGTTCCAAATTTCAAGTCTCTAGCTTCAATAGCGCCGAAATAGATTGCGTTCATACGGACAGACGGACGGACAGCAAGACGGACATTGCACAAAACCAATATACTCATTTCACTTTCGTGAATGAGTCTAAAAAAAGGAACAAGCTATAGTCAACGATGGATCACAATAACATCGACCGCACTCCACGAAAACGCAACTTGAACTGTGTATATGCCTGTGTGTGTGTGTGTTGTGTAAGCAGAAAGACGCGAAAAATGATTGAAACAGCTATTGCTCGAAGGGTTCAGGGGATCTTGTAGTCGGGCACTCTCGACTAGAGCTTTCTTACTTGTTCTATACTAAATACTTTTTATTTTATTTTATTTTCTTGTTATACCCAGAACCCATTTTCAATGGGAAAGGGAGAAGGAGGCGTGGCAGACCCCACAAAGTATATATATATATATTCTTGATCAGGGCGACGAGCTGAGTCGATTTGGCCCTGTCCGTCTGTCTGTCCGTATGTTTCAAAGCGTCGATTTCCGAAGATATAAGAGCTAGAGACTTCAAATTTTTTTTAGAATGTCCGTAATTACAGCGCGCATATCAAGTTTATCATTAAAAATCGATAACTCATCCCGATCTTTTTTTATCGATAAAAAACCATATCGAAAACCAGTTATAAAATTATATCTTCTACACCTTTATTGCTAGAGTCTCCAAATTTTTAATGTATGCTTACATGCAATTTATACAATTTCGGTTTTTGTTAAAATTAACCCCCCACCTCTAAATTCACCCCTCACCCACACTTTTGTAAAAAGCGTATTTCAAATACTAGAGACTTGTGCTTTGGCAATTACATGCATATTCATGTTATAATCATAATCTGAAAGTTTCATGAAGATCGTACGTCCATAAAAAAAGTTATTAAACTATTAAGTTCTCATAGTAAGCGCACACTGCAGCCCATGCGTGTTTATGCGCGGGTGATTGTGTGGGTATGTGTTTGTGTATGTGTATGTGTATGCGTTTGTGTGTGTATGCGTGTGTGTGTGTGTATGTGTGTCTGTATGCGTGTGTGTGTATGTGTGCCTGTGTGTGCGTACGTGCCTGTGTGTGTGTGTGTGTGTGTGTGCGTGTTTCTTGTGTAAGCTGAAAGACGCGAAAAATTATTGAAATATCTATTGCTCCAAGGGTTCAGGGGATCTCGTAGTCGAGCAGTCTCGACTAGAGCTTTCTTACTTGTTATTTATTTTTTTAATATTTATTTATTTATTTTTTTTTTTTAAATAATTATTTGAATTATTATGTTAGATATAGTTAATAAATCTACATTTAATATTTTTTTTAAAGTGTTCTTACTAACACTTTCTTTTTATAGCTTCATTAGTATCACTGACTGTGAGACGTGGGCATAGCTGGCCAGACTGGCAAATAAAATACCCTTATTAGGGTGTTACTATTGAAATTATATCCTGTACTTTGTTTAGGTTTTTTTTATACCCTGAACCCATTTTCAATGGGAAATCAGGGTATAATGGTTTTGTTGAAATGTATGTAACAGGGAGAAGGAGGCGTGGCAGACCCCACAAAGTATATATATTCTTGATCAGGGTGACGAGCTGAGTTGATTTGGCCCTGTCCGTCTGTCTGTCCGTCTGTCCGTATGTATGAACGCGTCGATTTCAGAAGATATAAGAGCTAGAGACTTCAAATTTTTTTTTAAATGTCCGTAATTACAGCGCGCATATCAAGTTTATCATTAAAATTCGATAACTCATCCCGATCTTTTTTTATCGATAAAAAACCTTATTGAAAACCAGTTATAAAATTATATCTTCTACACCTTTATTGCTAGAGTCTCCAAATTTTTAATGTATGCTTACATGCAATTTATACAATTTCGGTTTTTGTTAAAATTAACCCCCCACCTCTAAATTCACCCCTCACCCACACTTTTGTAAAAAGCGTATTTCAAATACTAGAGACTTGTGCTTTGGCAATTACATGCATATTCATGTTATAATCATAATCTGAAAGTTTCATGAAGATCGTACGTCCATAAAAAAAGTTATTAAACTATTAAGTTCTCATAGTAAGCGCACACTGCAGCCCATGCGTGTTTATGCGCGGGTGATTGTGTGGGTATGTGTTTGTGTATGTGTATGTGTATGCGTTTGTGTGTATATGCGCGTGTGTGTGTGTATGTGTGTCTGTATGCGTGTGTGTGTATGTGTGCCTGTGTGTGCGTACGTGCCTGTGTTTGCGTGTGTGTGCGTGTTTCTTGTGTAAGCTGAAAGACGCGAAAAATTATTGAAATATCTATTGCTCCAAGGGTTCAGGGGATCTCGTAGTCGGGCAGTCTCGACTAGAGCTTTCTTACTTGTTTCTTATCTTTTAAGTCAACCGTTTGAATAAATTACTCATATTGTTGTTGTTTTTGTAAATACAGCAAACATTTTTTATACCCTGAACCCATTTTCAATGGGAAATCAGGGTATAATGGTTTTGTTGAAATGTATGTAACAGGCAGAAGGAGGCGTGGCAGACCCCACAAAGTATATATATTCTTGATCAGGGTGACGAGCTGAGTTGATTTGGCCCTGTCCGTCTGTCTGTCCGTCTGTCCGTATGTATGAACGCGTCGATTTCAGAAGATATAAGAGCTAGAGACTTCAAATTTTTTAAAAATGTCCGTAATTACAGCGCGCATATCAAGTTTATAATTAAAAATCGATAACTCATCCCAATCTTTTTTTATCGATAAAAACCCTTATCGAAAACCAGTTATAAAATTATATCTTCTACACCTTTATTGCTAGAGTCTCCAAATTTTTCATGTATGCTTATATGCAAATTATATAATTTCAGTTTTTGTTAAAATTTACCCCTTCTACCTCTAAATTCACCCCCTCACCCTCACTTTTGTAAAAAAAGCGTATTTCAAATACTAGAGACTTGTGCTTTGGCAATTACATGCATATTCACGTTATTCATTATAATCTAAAAGTCTTATGAAGATCGTACATCCATAAAAAAGTTATTAAACAATTAAGTTCTCATAGTAAGCGCACACTGCAGACCATGCGTGTTTATGCGTGGGTGCTTGTGTGTGTATGTGTTTGTGTATGTGTGTGTATGTGTTTCTGTATGTGTGTGCGTTTGTGTGTATGCGTGTGTGTGTGTGTATGTGTGTCTGTATGCGTGTGTGTGTATGTATGCCTGTGTGTTTTTTTATATTCGTTTATTGACAATCTCTATAATACAAGTTGCATGTTGCGTGGTGGCTAGGATAGTGCGCGATGCTTGCGGGACGGCCGTAAAGCATTGCTTCGCAAGCACTATGCGCTACCTTAGCCTGGGACAGCTCGTCTTCTCGATCGCTCGACTCTGCGGAGCTCCATCATCACCGTGGCCGCGAAGGTGCTTGTTAGTTCCCAAGCTTCCTCCGATTCCAGCATGGCGTTGACTAAGTTGTCCGCTCTGATGGAGCGGCCCACTGCTTCTTCCAGACGACGCCTCTCCTCCAGAAACCGTCCACATTCGAAAAGAATGTGGTTGGCGTCTTCCACATGCCCTCGCTCGCACCAGGGGCACTCGTCAGATTCCTCGTGGCCAAAGCGCTTCAAATAGCTCCGAAAGCATCCATGACCCGAGAGGATCTGCGTAAGGTAGAAGTTAACCTCGCCATGTTTGCGGTTAACCCATGGTTCAAGCTCCGGGATGAGCTTGTGCGTCCACCGCCCTTTAGCTGAGCTATTCCACCTTCTTTGCCATCGTGCGATGCTGTTCGTCCTGACAGCGTTGAGTCGCGTAGGCCCGTGCGAATTCCGCTCCACGGCTTCGGCGACCAAATACTCCAGTGGCACCATACCGGCTATGACGAGCGCCGCGTCATCGGAGATAGTCCTGAAAGCGCAGCTGACTCTGATTGCGCTCAGCCTGTAGATCGCGCAAATGCCTCGGCTGTAGCTCGGCGTTGCCATCGCTCTTGCCCATATTGGCGCAGCATAGAGGATGACAGACCTAATGACGCTCATTAGGAGGAGACGTCGTTGCTGTTTAGGTCCCCGCGTGTTAAGCATGATTCTCGAGAGAGCTCTACAAGAATCAGCTGCCTTTTTATGCACATATTCTAAGTGCTCGCGGAAAGTTAATCTTGTGTCTATCATGACACCAAGATATTTTATCGCCCTCTTTGACGCAATGGTGACGCTGCCGATCTTTATATTGGCAGTTTCCACTCTTTTGCGACTGCTGACTAGTACAACTTCGGTCTTGTGTGCCGCAAGCTCGAGCCCAGCTCCTGTCAACCAGCTTCGTATGCGATTGATACTTTCGCTGCACATATCCTCTGTATCTTTGAGCTCCTTTCCTATGGCTACGACAGCTACATCATCAGCAAAGCCAATGGTGTGCGCGCCTGCTGGTAGTTCCAAGCGCAGTACGCCGTCGTACATGACGTTCCATAGGAGAGGCCCCAGCACTGAGCCTTGGGGTACTCCAGCTGACACTGTATGAGTTTGGGGACCCTCACTCGTGTTGTATACCAGTGTTCTTCCTCTGAAGTAGCTCTTTATTATCTCTCTTAGATATTTAGGGATATTATATTGTGACAGCGCATTCAGTATCATATCCCAACTAGCTGTGTTGAAGGCATTCCTTACATCCAGGGTCGCGATGATACAGTATTCCTTCGTCCCGTGCCTCCATCTGGTGCCTTGAATAGCGGAAGTGGCCAGACCAACAACTTTGTTAAGCGCGTCCGTTGTTGACCGGGCCTTCCGGAATCCAAATTGGTTTGGTGACAGGCCTCCGGCGCTTGCAATCGCAGTCTCCAGCCTAGAGCAGATCAGTTTCTCAAACACCTTTCCCATGGTGTCTAAGAGACAGATCGGTCTGTACGAAGATGGCTCATCTGGTGGTTTGCCAGCCTTGGGTAGCAATACCAGATTCTGGGCTTTCCATTTTGGCGGGAACGTCTCTTGGATCAGGCATTCGTTAAATAATTCGGCGAACGTACTTGGGTGCAAGGCGAGGGCTAGCTTTAGCGCACGATTTGGGATCCCGTCCGGCCCTGGAGCTGTGTTGGTTCTAAGACCTCGGAGAACTACTGATATTTCTTCCTCTGTAACTAAAACAATTTCAGTGCTCGTTGAGCCCTGATCAGCAGACTCGGACTCAGGGGCGTGAATGGAGCTTAAACTTTCTGGAAAGAGTGTTTCCACAATCGATTTAAGCTCCAGACGATCCGTAGGCTGCACCTGTCTACCTGCGTATAGTCTTTTAACTACTATCTTATATGCCCTGCCCCAAGGGTCATATTCGGCTGAGTCGCACAACTGTAAAAAACATTCTCTTTTGCTTGCCCGAATGGCCTTCTTCAGCTGTCTTCTAGCTGCCTGGTAAGCTAACTGTTTCTCAAAAAACGTTGACCTACCGCGAGCCCGTTGGTAGCTTCTTCTCGCCTGGATGCATTTGCGACGAATGTCACCTATTTGCGTATTCCACCAATACGTAGGATCATGTTGTCGCGTGAACTGCTTGCGACGTAACATGCTGCTATTGCAGGCACACTGTATTTGGGCTACCATTTGGCATGCTCTGGCCTCAGCATTACCAATTGTACCTCTGAAAAGACCGCGGGATCAAAAGTATCTAGCCGATACGACTCCCTCCACAATGTTGACGCCCTGGCAGGTGGCTCACCTATTGTGAACAAAAGTGCCGTATGATCGCTGCCTGTATAGCTATCGCAATGGCTCCATGTTGCTCCCCGAAAGAGGGATGAAGTGACAAAAGTAATGTCGATAACAGACCCGTATCCCGCCCGACTGAAGGTGTACTCATGGCCAGTGTTGAGCAGTGCATCATCTAGTGTCGCGAAGATCTCCAGTAGGATACGACCTCTGGCATTTGTTGTTGGGCTACCCCATTCTAGCGCCCAGGAGTTAAAATCTCCAGCTATAATGGCCTTCCGACCCCTGGCATCCTCGGCAAGCTCGTCGAGCACCGTCGTGAATTCACTGAGCTGCATGCTGGGGGCCAGATAGCAACTGTAAAGCCACAAGCTACCATATCGGCCACGTACGAACCCATTGAATGACTTAACATTCGAAAGTACGTTCGTTGAGTTGCCGCATACCCACAACGCAGCTTTGCCATTTACGTCTGTTGACCATGTCCTAGGGCAGCTGGTTCTACAGTGGTGAGGCTCACTGAGAAAAGCTACATCTATACATTTTTCCCTAATGGTCTGCTCTAGAAGATCTTGGGCAGCAACACAATGATTTAAGTTAAGCTGCAAAAACCTTAACATTTCATTTTACGAGCAGCTTCACGGTAAGATGGGCACTTGAAGCTGCCTGCTGAATGGTCCGTCTGCTTTTCACCTTTCCGGATGCAGAGGCTACATTTTGGTGGCTTGGTGCATGCTTTGGCACTGTGTCCCATCTCTCCACACCTGAAACAGGCGCCCTTTAAGTCACAGTCGCTGCCGCAGTTTGCTGCCATATGACCGTAATCGAGGCACTTGAAACAGCGTTTAGGCTGCTCCACGGCTCGGATACGGCAAACTACCCATCCTATTCTAATTTTGGACAGCTCGAGCAGAGTTTTAGCTTTCCCAATTGGAAGAGCAACCGTAGCTCTTTGCTGTCCACCGAAAGCTGGCCGAAGTGATTTGATAGCCTTAATGGGGAGTGAGCTATCCTTCAACTCCACCCTAATTGCCTCCAAGATCTCCTCTTTGGTCGCTAACTCATCTAGATCGCGAATCTCAACTTGCGCCGATTCGGTAAGTGTTTTAACTACCGCTCGGTCTCCCAAGGCCTTGCCTACAGCTTCGTGCAGAGCCTCAGCGCTATGCTCCGGCTTCCTACTCAGTTGCAGTAAAAGGTCCCCCTTAGCTGTCTTCCTAATGCCTTGAACGTCGCTGCTCAGATGCTTCAAATTTGGGTCGTTTTTAACTACACGAAGCATGTCCGCATAGCTGCAACCCCCTACGCCTGAAATCGCAATCGCGTCAGTCCTGGGACGTTTTTGCATAGGCTTTCGCCCTTTGACGACTGTCCAGCTGCTCTGGTTTGTCTGTCGGGCGGCCTGGTTTGAAGTTTCAGATTCAGCTGTAGCCCGTAGAGCCATTGGTTCTTTTGGGTTCGCTGCACTTCTATTGGGCCTCGGCTTTTTTGAGGGAGTTTTCCTCTGTTCGGAGGCAACTTCCCTCGACCGCTTGGGAGTATTGCTACCTACTGTAGCACTAATGCTCGCTGCCTTAAAGTTTTCGCCTACTTTTTTGAGTGGCGTGGTCTGCACCTCACAGTTTTTAACCGAACGGTTGCAGAACGCTTCGGCCGTCTTGTGAAGGCTGACCAGCCTAGCCAGCTCCTCTCTCATTAAGGCATTTATATGCCGCTGACCCCCAAATAAGGCAGACAAACCCTCTAGTGTAGCTCCTATTTGAGCTAACGCTTCTTTTAGTGACTTGGGTGCCTGGCACTCAGCCACTGGAGCCTGGATAGAAGTCGACGGCTGCGCCAACACCCTCTGTTGTTGCTGCGGCGATCGCTGCAACGAGGAACGACGCGCAAAAGCTTGCAGCTCGTCCTCCATCATGGCATCCATTTCTACTCCGACTACCACGGCGTGAAGCCTGTAGTGGGCAATGGCTACTACTATAATCTGAGTTTACAACCCGCAGTAACTTAAACTCAACTTGACTACAGCGAGAGCCCGAAAGTATGCACTACTTTTAATAACTGCTACTTCACTCCAGCAGCTAGGTTGCTGTCTTTGCTAAGGCTTAGCAACTCACCAACGTTAGTGAGCAGCTGATTGCCCGATGCAATTTCCAGCACTACTAACAGCTGTTAGAGTGAATGCACCTGATTTTTCTTATTGCGCAAGTGTGACGCCTAAAGTAACAAAATTTACGCGCTCACAAAAGACAAGGAAAGGAAAGAAGCCCTGACGCCAAAACACTGACGCTATCGCCCCCCCCTCTCTTGCATCTCCGAATTATACCGCTTGGGAATTCCACGAACCGCCGCGCAGTAAGTCTCTGGTAGTTTTTTGAGGTCGCTGGGTACGCCGCGCCCACAGCAAACACGTTGACTTCAGTTCTTTCCACTTTCACAGGGGAAAACACAGTTCAAGCTATTGTCTACGATGGACCACGATGACATCGACCGCACTCCGTGAAAACGCAACTCGAACCTCTATGCGTGTGTGTGTGTGTATGTGTATGTGTGTCTGTATGCGTTTGTGTGTATGTATGCCTGTGTGTGTGTGTGCGTGTTTCTTGTGTAAGCTGAAAGACGCGAAAAATTATTGAAATATCTATTGCTCCAAGGGTTCAGGGGATCTCGTAGTCGAGCAGTCTCGACTAGAGCTTTCTTACTTGTTAATTTCTCAAATATTCAATATAATATGTAGATCATATGCTGAAAGTTTCATTAAATTCCGTTCAGTCAAAAATTAATAAAAAACAAGTAAGCTCTAGTCGAGACTGCTCGACTACGAGATCCCCTGAACCCTTGGAGCAATAGATATTTCAATACTTTTACGCGTCTTTCAGCTTACATAAGAAACACGACACGAACTGCGAACTGCGACACACATACACTCACACATGCATGCACACACAAACGCACACACGCATACACACACAAACGCATACACACACACATACACACACACATACACAAACACATACACACACAAGCACCCACGCATAAACACGCATGGGCTGCAGTGTGCGCTTAGTATGAGAACTTAATTGTTTAATAACTTTTTTTATGTACGTACGATCTTCATGAAACTTTCAGATTATGATTATAACATGAATATGCATGTGATTGCCAAAGCACAAGTCTCTAGTATTTGAAATACGCTTTTTACAAAAGTGAGGGTGAGGGGGTGAATTTAGAGGTGGGGGGTAAATTTTAACAAAAACCGAAATTGTATAAATTGCATGCAAGCATACATTAAAAATTTGGAGACTCTAGCAATAAAGGTGTAGAAGATATAATTTTATAACTGGGTTTCGATAAGGTTTTTTATCGATAAAAAAAGATCGGGATGAGTTATCGATTTTTAATGATAAACTTGATATGCGCGCTGTAATTACGGACATTCTAAAAAAAATTTGAAGTCTCTAGCTCTTATATCTTCTGAAATCGACGCGTTCATACATACGGACAGACGGACAGACGGACAGACAGACGGACAGGGCCAAATCAACTCAGCTCGTCACCCTGATCAAGAATATATATACTTTGTGGGGTCTGCCACGCCTCCTTCTCCCTGTTACATACATTTCAACAAAACCATTATACCCTGATTTCCCATTGAAAATGGGTTCAGGGTATAATAATCAAATATTTGGCCAATTAACAAACGCACGTGCAGCAGGTACAACAAATACATCACATCAGCTGTTAGTTTCGTTTAGTTTTGGTAGATGGCGCAGCAACAGTGAATCTATTTGAGTTTTGCCAGCGCCTCTAGCAGGAGTGGGGTGGTCTAGTGTGTTAGCTGCATGACGCTCGATTAAGAAGTCGCGGTTCGAATCCCGATCGGTGCAACACTGATGTTAATTTTTATACCCTGAACCCATTGAAAATGGGAAATCAGGGTATAATGGTTTTGTTGAAATGTATGTAACAGGCAGAAGGAGGCGTGGCAGACCCCACAAAGTATAAATATTCTTGATCAGGGTGACGAGCTGAGTTGATTTGGTCCTGTCCGTCTGTCTGTCTGTCCGTCTGTCTGTCTGTCCGTATGTTTGAACGCGTCGATTTCCGAAGATATAAGAGCTAGAGACTTCAAATTTTTTTTAAATGTCCGTAATTACAGCGCGCATATCAAGTTTATCAATAAAAATCGATAACTCATCCCGATCTTTTTTTATCGATAAAAACCCTTATCAAAAACCAGTTATAAAATTATATCTTCTACACCTTTATTGCTAGAGTCTCCAAATTTTTAATGTATGCTTATATGCAATTTATACAATTTCGGTTTTTGTTAAAATTTACCCCCCACCCTTAAATTCACCCCCTCACCCTCACTTTTGTAAAAAGCGTATTTCAAATACTAGAGACTTGTGCTTTGGCAATTACATGAATATCCATGTTATAATCATAATCTGAAAGTTTCATAAAGATCGTACATCCACAAAAAAAGTTATTAAGCAATTAAGTTCTCATAGTAAGCGCTCACTGCCGCCCATGCGTGTTTATGCTTGTGTGTGTATATGTATGTAAATGTTTGTGTATGTGTGTGTGTGTATGTGTGTCTGTATGCGTGTGTGTGTATGTATGCCTGTGTGTGTGTGTGTGTGCGTGTTTCTTGTGTAAGCTGAAAGACGCGAAAAATTATTGAAATATCTATTGCTCCAAGGGTTCAGGGGATCTCGTAGTCGAGCAGTCTCGACTAGAGCTTTCTTACTTGTTATTAATGTTTTTTTTTTATACCCTGAACCCATTGAAAATGGGAAATCAGGGTATAATGGTTTTGTTGAAATGTATGTAACAGGCAGAAGGAGGCGTGGCAGACCTAACAAAGTATATATATTCTTGAGCAGGGCGACGAGCTGAGTCGATTTGGCCCTGTCCGTCTGTCTGTCTGTCCGTCTGTCCGTCTGTCCGTCCGTCCGTCTGTCCGTCTGTCCGTCTGTCCGTATGTTTGAACGCGTCGATTTCCGAAGATATAAGAGCTAGAGACTTGAATTTTTTTTTAAAATGACCGTTTATACAGCGCGGACGTCGAGTTTGCTTTTAAAATTCGATAAATCATCCCGTTATGTTTTTATCGAGTAAAAACATTCAAGTTCAAATCAGATGCCACTCTAGCTAATTGTGAATGATTTTTCTTTTTTTTTTAATTTCTCAAATATTCAATACTAGCTGGCCCGGCAAACGTTGCATTGCCCTCTATATTATTTCTAGGTAAAAAATTGTTGAAAGCTATGTTGTTCAGGCTGGGATACACTGATAAATTTATTAATCGGATTTTCATTCAAGCACCTTGTTGTAAACGACATTCTTCGTTTTTTGGTCGGGTGCAAGAACAAATAATGCGGATCGTTTGCCAACACGTGAGCATGCCACGTACAATTGACCATGAGAAAAACACGCATTTTCTAGATTGAGGCCACAAATAGTCAAAGATTGGCCCTGTGACTTGTTGATCGTCATGGCGAAGGCAAGACGAAGCGGGAATTGAATTCGTTTAAATTCAAAGGGCATATCTGTTGAGCTCATCGGAATCCTAGGAATAAGAACTTCCTCATCTTTAAATTTTCCTTTGAGTATCAACGCGTGAATCACATTGCTCATCAGTTTTCTTATCACCAAACGCGTTCCATTGCACAGTTTTGGTTGGTTTAAATTTCTAAGCATGCAAATCATGGAGAATTGCTCTTTTCATAGCTGTGTTCATTTCTTGACGCCGGTCAAGTTGTTCTTCCATATTGCCCATGAAGTATATTTGCAAGAATTTTTGCTGTGCATCTTCAATAGGTTGCAATGATCCAATGCGATGGCAAATCTGGCCTTGAATCTTTAAATTCAAAGCCATAGTTATAGTTATATTTACAAACACTATTTACAGAAATCTAACAAACTACATTATTCAAAATTTTTTTTTGGCAGTCATAGAAAATAAAATTTTTAACGTAAATTACCTTAAATATCCGTCTCCAATATTTTCCGCCCCAAATTATGTCATTTGGAAACAGGCATTGTATTTTTGAGTGTTCGCTAGAAAATGTCGTGATTCTAGTGTTTCGCCATAAAGCAGGGAACGCAATGGCTATGGTGACCGCTAATGGCAATGTCACTTTACCACTAAGGCAGCACAAACCGGGCGTTTCACCAGCAAACTTCAATGCGCCACAATGCTAGCAAACAACGTCCATTGGACCAATGCAAACTAAACGATTCAAGCTGTAATCAATGGTGCAATCATATCGAAACGCTGCTCGATTCAAATCAATCCTTGAACCATTTCTTATTGCCATTTCACGGGCTGCCTCTCTTTGAGAAGCACGAATTAAGGCCCTTCTTCCCTGGGTACTAACGCGGAGCCTTTCTCGGGCGATTTCTCGCTCTTCGTCAGATAATTGACTCGCGCTATTCCGTTGCCTAATTGCATTATGGGTCCGCCGGGAAAGATTAGATCTTCTAGGACGCGGCATTTTTATTAATAGTAATACTGCCCTCGCACAAAACCATATAAAACAATCGAGAAATATAAATATAAATAATTTACACAAATTTATGTTTGAGACAAACAAATACCTGAACTTTCGAGATATTTAGCTTTTGTAAAAGTCCAAAAATACAATTTTTAATAATTAACTTTTTTTTTTTTAATTTCGAATTTTGAATTTTGAATTTTTTATTTATTTTTGATTGTTAGGTTTTAATCTTTTGATTTTTTTTTTTAATTTTTCCAGATTTTTGATTTGAAATATTTATAAAGTTTAAAAGTCCGAAAATATAAAAAGCCAAAAATACACTTTTTAATAATTACCTTTTTTTTTTTTAATTTCGAATTTTTAATTTTTTATTTATTTTTTGAACAGTCAGGTTTTAATCTTTTGATTTTTTGCAGATTTTTGATTTGAAATATTTTTCCTTTTGATTTGAAATTTTTTTTTTTTTTTTTTTTTTTTTTTTTTTTTTTTTTTTTTTTTTTTGAATAGTCAGGTCTGCTCGAGGTCAGGAGACCGTAGACTGACTGACTACATTTGTTTATTTACTTCTACACTATTGTCAAAACTGTCACTGTTACCAAGCCTACTGGGTATAAAAAAAATTTGAACATTTGGGGAAAAAACCGCGTTTTTCAAGTATTCGGCAAATTTTTTCAGTATTTTTAAGACCCTATACTAAACTCGTTGCGGAGACAAATCCAACAAATCAAAAACCATGAAAATTGGTTCAGCCCAAATCAAGTTATAAGCAGTCTTCACTTTTACACAACTTTCTTTTATATATATAGATAATATGTAGATCATATGCTGAAAGTTTCATTAAATTCCGTTCAGTCAAAAACTAATAAAAAACAAGTAAGAAAGCTCTAGTCGAGACTGCTCGACTACGAGATCCCCTGAACCCTTGGAGCAATAGATATTTCAATAATTTTTCGCGTCTTTCAGCTTACATAAGAAACACGACACGAACTGCGAACTGCGACACACATACACTCACACATGCATGCACACACAAATGCACACACAGGCACACATACACACACACGCATACAGACACACATACACACACACACACGCATACACACACAAACGCATACACACACACATACACACACACACACAAACACATACACACACAAGCACCCACGCATAAACACGCATGGGCTGCAGTGTGCGCTTAGTATGAGAACTTAATTGTTTAATAACTTTTTTTATGGACGTACGATCTTCATGAAACTTTCAGATTATGATTATAACATGAATATGCATGTGATTGCCAAAGCACAAGTCTCTAGTATTTGAAATACGCTTTTTACAAAAGTGAGGGTGAGGGGGTGAATTTAGAGGTGGGGGGTAAATTTTAACAAAAACCGAAATTTTATAAATTGCATGCAAGCATACATTAAAAATTTGGAGACTCTAGCAATAAAGGTGTAGAAGATATAATTTTATAACTGGGTTTCGATAAGGTTTTTTATCGATAAAAAAAGATCGGGATGAGTTATCGATTTTTAATGATAAACTTGATATGCGCGCTGTAATTACGGACATTCTAAAAAAAATTTGAAGTCTCTAGCTCTTATATCTTCTGAAATCGACGCGTTCATACATACGGACAGACGGACAGACGGACAGACGGACAGACAGACGGACAGGGCCAAATCAACTCAGCTCGTCACCCTGATCAAGAATATATATACTTTGTGGGGTCTGCCACGCCTCCTTCTCCCTGTTACATACATTTCAACAAAACCATTATACCCTGATTTCCCATTGAAAATGGGTTCAGGGTATAATAATCAAATATTTGGCCAATTAACAAACGCACGTGCAGCAGGTACAACAAATACATCACATCAGCTGTTAGTTTCGTTTAGTTTTGGTAGATGGCGCAGCAACAGTGAATCTATTTGAGTTTTGCCAGCGCCTCTAGCAGGAGTGGGGTGGTCTAGTGTGTTAGCTGCATGACGCTCGATTAAGAAGTCGCGGTTCGAATCCCGATCGGTGCAACACTGATGTTAATTTTTATACCCTGAACCCATTTTCAATGGGAAATCAGGGTATAATGGTTTTGTTGAAATGTATGTAACAGGCAGAAGGAGGCGTGGCAGACCCCACAAAGTATATATATTCTTGATCAGGGCGACGAGCTGAGTTGATTTGGCCCTGTCCGTCTGTCTGTCCGTCTGTCCGTCTGTCCGTCTGTCCGTCTGTCCGTCTGTCCGTCCGTCCGTCTGTCCGTCTGTCCGTATGTATGAACGCGTCGATTTCAGAAGATATAAGAGCTAGAGACTTCAAATTTTTTTTAGAACGTCCGTAATTACAGCGCGCATATCAAGTTTATCATTAAAAATCGATAACTCATCCCGATCTTTTTTTATCGATAAAAAACCTTATCGAAAACCAGTTATAAAATTATATCTTCTACACCTTTATTACTAGAGTCTCCAAATTTTTAATGTATGCTTACATGCAATTTATACAATTTCGGTTTTTGTTAAAATTAACCCCCCACCTCTAAATTCACCCCTTACCTCACTTTTGTAAAAAGCGTATTTCAAATACTAGAGACTTGTGCTTTGGCAATTACATGCATATTCATGTTATAATCATAATCTGAAAGTTTCATGAAGATCGTACGTCAATAAAAAAAGTTATTAAACTATTAATTTAATTTAATTTATAAGGAACACTTTATTTTATATCAGTATTTACACAAGTGTGAGTGATTTACATGTGAAAGTTAAGAGTACAGGCCATAAACCTTTTCTGCTTAAATGTTAATATTATTTGTTCAGGAAATTTAATTACATTTAGAAACATTATTTTTCAAGGAAAAGTATAAACAAAAACCTCGTAAATTGACTTAAAGACTAAAAACTTAAAATTAAAATTAAGACTAATTGCTTATTGCTTATAAGGGTTCATTACTGTTTTTTAAATGTAGGTAAGATGAATAACTACAACGGGTTACAAAATTTGTGTGCAACTTAGTCAATCTATCTGACGCTAGTTCGACTCTGGCAATATAGTGTAGCTCCGCAGTAGGGTAATGCCACGGGAGATTAAATATTCTTTTTAATATTTTGTTTTGCAAGACTTGGATTTTACAGATATGAGTCTTAGCTATATCAGCCCAAACCGGAGCCCCGTAAAAAATTGTGGACTGGAAAATTGATCTAAATAGGTACATTTTATTTTCTAAACTTAGTCGAGAGTTCCTATTTATGAATGGATATAACACTTTAATTAATATATTTGTTTTTTTAATAATAAATTGGACGTGATCAGAAAAAGTTAATTTTTTGTCTAACAAGACACCAAGATATTTAACATTGTTCTCCCAGTTAATGTCTACTTGGCTTAGATTAATAGGATGTAGAGGAATATAATTATTTTTCCTATTTCTTGTAAAGTATATTGCTTGGGTTTTTTCCGGATTTATAAGAATTTTCCACTTAGTAAAGTACGCAACTAGAACGTTAAAGGCTGCTTGGAGAGAATCTGAGATATCGGTTGCCAGTTTACCAGAGCAAAGGATTGCCGTATCATCAGCGAAAATGGATGCCGTGCATCCACTTAAAGCAGGGAAGTCGGATGTATAGATATTATATAATATTGGGGAGAGGCAGGATCCTTGCGGGCAACCTGCAGGAATATAACTTGCACGTGAATGAGCATCGCCTATGTACACTGTAAAGAATCTGTCTTTCAAGAAACTGCGTATTATTTTAATAATCTGCAATGGGAAATGTAAGAGGTTCATTTTGTACACAAGTCCTTCATGCCATACAGAGTCAAAGGCCGCTTTAATGTCTAGCAAGACCATACCCGTAGATTTGGAACTACTAAAATTGGCCTTGACAATTTTTTTAATTCTACCCATAGGTTGAATGGTATTGTGTTCACGACGGAAGCCATACTGAAGAGGCGAAAGGACATTATTACTTTCAGTAAAGTCAACTAATCTTTTCTTAATGACTTTCTCTAGGATTTTACTGACTGATGAAAGCAGACTTATTGGTCTATATGATGTAGGGCATTCAGGAGGCTTGTTTGCCTTTAAAATGGGAATGACTTTAGAGATCTTCCATTTATGTGGAAAATATCCGAGGCGTAGGCACTCATTAATAAGGAATGAAAGAAATTTGACTCCTTTACGAGGGAGGGCCAGACCTGGAGTCTTCTTGGATTTAAGCTCTTTTAAAATCGAAGATACCTCATGGACATTTGTCAGGTATGATTCGTCGTGGTCAACAGGCAGGGAGTCCAATAACCCCGTGAAACTGTTGACCTCAGAGCTAGTGGATGGATCACCGAGATTAGCTGAGTGCGAATGGTTCAAGGCGAACAATGATGCTAATAGTTCGACTTTCTTATCGGCACTTACGAAATTTTGCTGATTGTGGGTGAGTGTGGGTATTCCACTGTATTTCTTCTTGATGACTTTTGAAAGCTTCCAAAAGGGGGAAGAATTTTTTTCCAGCGAGGATAAGAGATTATTCCAGTTCTCGTTTCTGAGTTTGGATAATTCAATATTAACTAGTTGGCTGAACCATCTAACTAGAGTCAGATCACATATATTTCTGCGTCTCAACCAATTTCGACGGTGCCTGTTTCTAAGTTTTATTAGAGAGATTATATTAGGAGGTAGAGCTTTGGGAGAAGATTTGATTTCTCTTTTAGGAATACTATGCTCTTTAGCTGCAACGATCACTAAGCTAAACAAATTTATTAAATTGTCTATGTCGTCCTGCGAACTAGCGGGGAAGGAGTCGCAGTCTGGTAATAGTCGGTTGATTGTTCTACCAAACACAGTAAAGTTTGCGTTTTTGATATCATAGAAGAATTTTTTAACTTTAGTGTAATTTGAGTGCAGTATTGTTTGGACAGGGAGATGATCCGAGCCTAGATCATTTATTGCTATAGTATTGGATAACAGTTGACAGTTGTTTGAAACAAATAAGTCTAGCGTAGACGATTGATATCTAGCACTCGCTGGTACATAAGAGTGTTCATTAGGGAAATGAACTGCAAGTCCACGAGATAATGAGAAGTTGTACAGCAATGATCCCCAGACATTTGCTCGGTTACAGCCCCAGAGCCTGTGTCGGCTATTAAAATCTCCTCCTAACACTAAGTTTCCAGGAGTGCGGGTTAATAGTCGCAAATCATTTGTAAAGATTTGTTTTTGAAGGGGGTTCGCTCGACCACCACCAAAATAACAGCAAAACAGTGAAGTGCAGGTAGTTCCGTTAATGGTAATATTTATGCCAATAGATTCGATTAAATTTGTGTTAGGGAGGGGAAGCAGGGTATGGCGAATAGATTTTTTAATAATAATGGCAACCCCTCCTCCTCTTCTACTAGATCTGTCACATCTGTAACAAAAGTAATTATTGTTTTTAATTGATAATGAGCTGTTAAGCCAGGATTCAGTTAGTAGACAGATATCTACATTTTCTCTATTTAAGAAAGCAAAAAGCTCATCTTTCTTATTTTTAACGCCTCTAGCGTTCCAAGTTATAATTGAGAGATGATCAAACATTATGTACGAACTTGCATGCCAATGATGTTATTAATTCGAATTGGTCTGCCTTGGTCTTGCAGTTTCTTAAGTTTTTTATAAGCTCAAATGTAAGGGACTTGATCTCCTCCAAAGAGAAAAGATCCTTGTTGACATTAGGAGTGTGATTGCCATTATGGTTAACCCATCTGGCGCTTGAATGAAAATTTGATTTACTTAGCGTATTAGGGAACGCATTGGAGTAATCAAGCTGTGGTGGCAAAGAAATATTAGTACGATTGGGTCTTACTTGATGCGACCGATATTGAGATCTTAGATTTAGGTAACTAATCCTACTAGGGCAGTTAGCGTCGTTGGATTTATGTGAACCATTACAGTTGGCACATTTAACAGTAGATCCATCCGGACATTCAGCGGTTTTGTGAGGTCCAGCGCAGTTAGAGCAATACGACTTCACGGCGCAGCGGTTTGAGCCATGACCAAACATTTGGCAGTTGTAGCATTGAGTTATTTGGTGACTGGATTTCTTTTGATACTCCCACTTCACTCTTACATAGTTGATAACTGAGTGGTTTTTTCTAAGCTCATTGAGTGTGATGGATTTTTTGGTGAAGAAGACCACGTATAGAATTAGGACAGTGTTGTTTGGTCTTTTTCGCTGAACCAGTTTAACATCTAGACAGTTTAGACCAAGACCGATAAGCTCATTTTTTAATGAAGAGGGATCCATTTTATCTAGCCCCAACAGCAGTGCTTTGTATGGCCTGTCATTTTTATCGGCGTAGGAGAAATATTCAAATTTTCCATGCATTACACTGCACGCGGCTTTATGGTCATTTATATCGACGCAGTGGAGCTTGATTCCAATTGAAATCTTTTTGATGGAATATTTAGTGCAATTAATTTGTTTGCAGATATTATGAATTTGATCCACTGTGCATTTGAGGACCGTTATTGGGGGAACATACACTTTGTTTTTAGAACTGATTTGCTCGAGCTCATCTTCATTCTTATCAGTGATTTCGATCTCGTCGTTTGGTTGTATTAGTGTTTGCAACGGCGAGTATTAGTTTTTGTTGGCGTTTGGTCGCTGACCAGTGTCTATTTTTAGCGCAGTGCGCTTTACTTTGGGCGACATAACGGTGTCCCCTGGAGATAAAGTTCGTTTTGTTCTTTTAATCGTGGACTTGTTTTTATTTTTATTTTCTTTGACAAGCTAATCCTTAGGTACGTGCGTACAGTAAGAGAGCTAGCACAAGACTGGTTAAACTATTAAGTTCTCATAGTAAGCGCACACTGCAGCCCATGCGTGTTTATGCGTGGGTGCTTGTGTGGGTATGTGTTTGTGTATGTGTGTGTGTATGTGTGTGTGTATGCGTTTGTGTGTGTATGCGTGTGTGTGTGTGTATGTGTGTCTGTATGCGTGTGTGTGTATGTGTTCCTGTGTGTGCGTACGTGCCTGTGTGTGTGTGTGTGTGTGTGTGTGCGTGTTTCTTGTGTAAGCTGAAAGACGCGAAAAATTATTGAAATATCTATTGCTCCAAGGGTTCAGGGGATCTCGTAGTCGAGCAGTCTCGACTAGAGCTTTCTTACTTGTTATTTATTTTTTTAATATTTATTTATTTTTTTTTTTTTTAAAGAATTATTTGAATTATTATGTTAGATATAGTTAATAAATCTACATTTAATATTTTTTTTTAAGTGTTCTTACTAACACTTTCTTTTTATAGCTTCATTAGTATCACTGACTGTGAGACGTGGGCATAGCTGGCCAGACTGGCAAATAAAATACCCTTATTAGGGTGTTACTATTGAAATTATATCCTGTACTTTGTTTAGGTTTTTTTTATACCCTGAACCCATTTTCAATGGGAAATCAGGGTATAATGGTTTTGTTGAAATGTATGTAACAGGGAGAAGGAGGCGTGGCAGACCCCACAAAGTATATATATTCTTGATCAGGGTGACGAGCTGAGTTGATTTGGCCCTGTCCGTCTGTCTGTCCGTCTGTCCATATGTATGAACGCGTCGATTTCAGAAGATATAAGAGCTAGAGACTTCAAATTTTTTTTTAAATGTCCGTAATTACAGCGCGCATATCAAGTTTATCATTAAAATTCGATAACTCATCCCGATCTTTTTTTATCGATAAAAAACCTTATCGAAAACCAGTTATAAAATTATATCTTCTACACCTTTATTGCTAGAGTCTCCAAATTTTTAATGTATGCTCATATGCAATTTATACAATTTCGGCTTTTGTTTAAATTTACCCCCCACCCCTATATTCCCCCCTCACCCTCACTTTTGTAAAAAGCGTATTTCAAATACTAGAGACTTGTGCTTTGGCAATTACATGCATATTCATGTTATAATCATAATCTGAAAGTTTCATGCAGATCGTACGTCCATAAAAAAAGTTATTAAACAATTAAGTTCTCATAGTAAGCGCACACTGCAGCCCATGCGTTTATGCGTGGGTGCTTGTGTGTGTATGTGTTTGTGTATGTGTGTGTATGGGTTTGTGTATGTGTGTGTGTATGTGTATGTGTGTGTGTATGCGCTTGTGTATGTATGCGTGTGTGTGTGTGTATGTGTGTCTGTATGCGTGTGTGTGTATGTATGCCTGTGTGTGTGTGTGCGTGTTTCTTGTGTAAGCTGAAAGACGCGAAAAATTATTGAAATATCTATTGCTCCAAGGGTTCAGGGGATCTCGTAGTCGAGCAGTCTCGACTAGAGCTTTCTTACTTGTTTTTTTTTTTAATTTAAACTGACTCTAGTTTTTGACAATAGCTTTAAGAAATAAATAAATAAGTATATAAATAAAGGGTGCCTGTTTCAGGTGTGCAGAGATGGGTCACAGTGCAAAAGCATGCACCAAGCCACCTAAATGTAGCCTCTGCGTCCGGAAAGGTGAAAAGCAGACGGACCACTCAGCAGGCAGCTTTAAGTGTCCATCCTACCGTGAAGCTGCGCGTAAAATGAAATGTTAAGGTTCCTCCAGCTTAACTTAAATCACTGTGTTGCTGCCCAAGATCTACTAGAGCAGACCATAAGAAAAATTGCATTGAGGTAGCCTTTCTCAGTGAGCCTCATCATAGACAACATGGAGCCATTGCGATAGTTATACGGGCAGTGATCATACGGCACTCCTGTTCACAATAGGTGAGCCACCTGACGGGGCGCCAACCTTGTGGAGGGAATCGTGTCGGCTAGATACTTTTGATCCCGCGGCCTTTTCAGAGGCCATTCAGTCTCTGGGCACAATTGGTAATGCTGAGGCCAGAGCATGCCAAATGGTAGAGTGCTTGCAATAGGAGCATGTTACGTCGCAAGTAGTTCACGCGACAACAAGAGCCTACGTATTGGTGGAATGCACAAATAGGTGACATACGACGCAAATGCATCTAGGCGAGAAGAAGCTATCAACGGGCTCGCGGTAAGTCTACGTTTTTTGAGAAACAATTAGCTTACCAGGCAGCCAGAAGAAAGCTGAAGAAGGCCATTCGGGTAAGTAAAAGAGAATGCTTTCTAGAGTTGTGCGACTCAGCCGAATATGGCCCTTGGGGCAGGGCATATAAGATAGTAGTTAAAAGACTGTACGCAGGTAAACAGGTGCAGCCGACGGATCGTCTAGAGCTTAAATCGATTGTGGAAATGCTCTTTCCATAAAGATTAAGCTCCATTTATGCCCCGGAGTCCGAGTCTTCTAATCAGGGCTCAACGAGCACTCAAAAAATCTTAGTAGTTCTCAAAGGTCTTAGAAGCAAAACAGCTCCAGGCCCGGACGGGATCCCAAGTCGTTCGTTAAAGCTAGCCGCCGCCTTGCACCCTAGTACGTTTGCCGAATTATACAACGAATGTTTAATTCAGGAGACGTTCCCTGCAGCCTGGAAAAGTTAGAACTTGGTATTGCTACCCAAGGCTGGCAAACCACCAGATGAGCCATTTTCATACAGACCGATCTGTCTCTTAGACACCATTGGAAAGGTGTTTGAGAAATTGATCTGCTCTAGACTGGAGACTGCGATTACTAGCGCCGGAGGCCTGTCACCAAATCAATTTGGATTCCGGAAGGCCCGGTCAACAACGGATGCGCTAAACAAAGTTGTTGGTCTGGCCACTTCCGCCATCCATGGCACCAGATGGAAGCATGGGACGAAGCAATACTGAATCACCGCGACCCTGGATGTAAAGAATGACTTTAACACAGCTAGTTGGGATATGATACTAGATGCGCTATCCCAATATAATATCCCTAAATATCTAAAAGACATAATAAAGAGCTACTTCAGAGGAACAACACTTGTATACAACACGAGTGAGGGTCCCCAATCTCATACAGTGTCAGCTGGAGTACCCCAAGGCTCAGAGCTGGGGCCTCTCCTATGGAATATTATGTACGATGGCGTATTGCGCTTGGAACTTCTAGCAGGTGCGCACACCATTGGCTTTGCTGATGATGTAGCTGTCGTCTCCATAAGCAAGGAGCTTAAAGATACAGAGGATATGTGCTGCGAAAGTATCAATCGAATACGAAACTGGTTGACAGGAACTGGGCTCGTGTAGAGGCACACAAAACCGAAGTCGTATTAGTCAGCAGTCGCAAGAAAGTGGAAACTGCCAATATAAAGATCGGCAGCGTCACCATTGCGTCAACGTATCTTGGCGTCATGATAAACACAAGATTAACTTTCCGCGAGCACCTAGAATATGTGCTTAAAAAGGCAGCTGATTCTTGTAGAGCTCTCTCAAGAATGATGCTTAACATGCGGAGACCAAAACAGCAACGACGTCTCCTTCTAATGAGCCTCATTAGGTCCGTCATTCTCTATGCTGCGCCAATATGGGCAAGAGCAGTGGCAACGCCAAATCAACTCAGCTCGTCACCCTGATCAAGAATAAAAATACTGTGTGGGGTCTGCCATGCCTCCTTCTGCCGGTTACATACATTTCAACAAAACCATTATACCCTGATTTCCCATTGAAAATGGGTTCAGGGTATAAAAAAAAAACATCCCCTACTCTAACATAATTTCCGTCGCCCTTAGCACACGCGCCACTGCTTTGCTTGAGCAGCCAGTAGCTTAAATATATTAGCTTATTAAGAGAGCGTCATCAGACAAAACTACAGTAACGGCTAGAAAATCTAGAAATCAATGGAACTTCTAAGAACGTGAGAAAAGGCGAATATAAATATATAATCCCAAGTTAGAAAACTCTACTCGAGAGTGCTCGACTAGAACTACCCTGAACCCAACTAATAAAAATGCCCCTTTAGTATGGCTAAGATTTGTATTTTGATATGTTTAAAAATATAAATGAAATACAAAACTCACTTAATAAAATATATAAAAATATTTTGAAACTATTAAAAAAATTAACATTAGCTGCATCGCTCTGGCCCGAATCCAGCAATCTTGAGAGGGCTTGACCGCGTGACTCGATTGCTGCCGCCCTCCCGGGTGCAAATGCGTGGGCGTGGTCGGTGAGATTGAACCGCGTAGTCACCTAACCTATAACTGGTACCTTTCCCTCCTTTTGTTCTCTAACACTGCATGTCCCGTAGATACTTACAAATGTCTTATGAGTTTTGGCCCTGGTGAGACTGAGTTCTTACCTCAGCTATAGAAAAGTAACCTTACAAGTGGCGCCCGAGCAGGGACTGCGGGGCTGGAGATTGCGTGGTATACAGGCGGCGTAAAAACCCGCCTCAAATAAAGGTGCTGGGTAATAGAGGTGACTGGAGAGTTGTTGGTGGAGGTTAGTTTTGTTGGAAAATATGAAGTTAAGGTAATATGCGTATGTAGAGCAGCGAAAATAAAAGAAACAAGTAAGAAAGCTATAGTCCAGACTGCTCGACTACGAGATCCCCTGAACCCTTGGAGCAATAGCTATTCCAATAATTTTTCACGTCTTTCAGCTTACACAAGAAACACACACACACACATACACAAACAGTTGAGTTGCGTTTTCGTGGAGTACGGTCAACGTGATCGTGATCCATCGTGGACAATAGCTTGATCTGTGTTTTTTCCTGTGAAAGTGGAAAGAACTGTAGACAACGTGGTTGCTGTGGGCGCGACGCACCCAGCGACGGCAAAAATTATCAAAGACTTACTTCGCGGCGGTCTCGCGGAGTACCCCAGTGGTACAATCCGGTGGTGCAAGAGAGGGGGCAATAGCGTCACTGTTTTTGGCGTCAGGGCTTTCCTCTTTCCCTTTCTTTTTTTTAAGCGCGAAAAGATTTGTCACATTAGGCGTCACATTTGTGCAATTAATAAAAATCAGGTGCGTTCACTCTAACAGCTGTTAGTAGTGCTGGAAATTGCAGCGGACAATCAGCTGCTCACTAACTTTGGTGAGTTGCTAAGTCTCGGCAAAGACAGCAACCTAGCTGCTGGTGTGAGGTAGCAGGTATTAAAAGTAGTGCATACTTTCGGGCTCTTGCTGAGGTTAAGTTGAGTTTAAGTTACTGCGGTCTCTAAACTCAAATTATATTAGTAGGCAGTGCCCACTACAGGCTTCACGCCGTGGCTTCGCGCCGTTCCTCGTTGCAGCGATCGCCGCAGCAACAACAGAGGGCGTTGCCGCAGCCGTCGACTTGTAATCAGTCTCCAGTGGTTGAGTGCCAGGCACCCAAGTTTTTAAAAGAAGCGTTAGCTCAAATAGGAGTTACGCTAGAGGGTTTGTCTGCCCTATTTGGGGGGCAGCGGCATATAAATGCACTAATGAGAGAGGAGCTGGCTAGGCTGGTCAGTGTCCATAAGACGGCCGAAGCATTCTGCAACCGACGCTGGTCAAGAAAGTACAGCGAGCGTTAGTGCTACAGCAGGTAGTAATACGCCCAAGCGGTCGCGGGAAGTTGCCACTGAGCAGAGGAAAACTCCCTCGAAAAAGCCGAGGTACAATAAAAGCGCAGCAAATCCAATAGAGCCAATGGCTCTACGGGCTGCAGCCGATAAAACCAACCAGGCAGGTCGACAGACGAGTTTGAACAGCTGGACGGTTGTTAAGGGACGCAAGCCGCTGCAAAAACGTTCCAGAAGTGACGCCATCGCGGTTTCAGGTGTAGGTGGTTGCAGGTGGTTGCGGACATGTTTCGCGTAGTCAAGAGCGACCCAAATTTAAAGCATCTGAGCGGCGATGTCCAAGGTATTAGGAAGACAGCTAAGGGGGACCTTTTGTTGCAACTTAGTAGGAAGCCGGAGCATAGCGCTGAGGCTCTGCACGAAGCTGTAGGCAAAGCCTTGGGTGACCGAGCGGTAGTTAAAATACTTACCGAATCGGCTCAAATTGAGATTCGCGACCTAGTTGAGTTAGCAAGCAAAGAGGAGATCTTGGAGGCAATTAGGGTGGAGTTGAAGGATAGCTCACTCCCCATTGAGGCTATCAAATCGCTTGACAGGAGCTGGGCTCGTGTAGAGGCACACAAAACCGAAGTCGTATTAGTCAGCAGTCGCAAAAGAGTGGAAACTGCCAATATAAAGATCGGCAGCGTCACCATTGCGTCAAATAGAGCGATAAAGTATCTTGATGTCATGATAGACACAAGATTCACTTTCCTCGAGCACTTAGAGTATGTGCATAAATAGGCAGCTGATTCTTGTAGAGCTCTCTCGAGAATCATGCTTAACACGCGGGGACCTAAACAGCAACGACGTCTCCTTCTAATGAGCGTCATTGGGTCCGTCATCCTCTATGCTGCGCCAATATGGGCAAGAGCGATGGCAACGCTGAGCTACAGCCGGGACATTTGCGCGATCTACAGACTGAGCGCAATCAGAGTCAGCTGCACTTTCAGGACTATCTCCGATGACGCGGCGCTCGTCATAGCCGCTATGGTGCCACTGGAGTATTTGGTCGCCGTGGAGCGGAATTCGCACGCGCTTGCGCGACTGGCAAAGAAAGTGGAATAGCTCAGCTAAAGGGCGGTGGACGCACAAGCTCATCCCGGAGCTTGAACCATGGATCAATCGCAAACACGGCGAGGTAAACTTCTACCTTACGCAGATCCTCTCTGGACATAGATGCTTTCGAAGCTATTTGAAACGCTTTGGCCACGAGGAATCTGACGAGTGCCCCTGGTGCGAGCGAGGGCATGTAAGGTAGCGCACAGTGCTTGCGAAGCAATGCTTTACGACCATCCCGCAAGCATCGCGCACTATCCTAGCCACCACGCAACTTTCAACTTGTATTATAAATATAAATAAATAAACGAATATAAAAAAAAAACACATACACAAACACATACACACACATACATAAGCACACATACACACAAGCACCCACGCATAAATACGCATGAGCTGCAGTGTGCGCTTACTATGAGAACTTAATTGTTCAATAACTTTTTTTATGGGCGTACGATCTTCATGAAACTTTCAGATTATGATTATAACATGGGTATGCATGTATATGCCAAAGCACGAGTCTCTAGTATTTGAAATACAAATCTACAAATGTGAGGGTGAGTGGGTGAATATAGGGGTGGAGGGTAAATTTTAACAAAAATCGAAACTGTATAAATTGCATATAAGCATACATTAAAAATTTGGAGACTCTAGCAATAAAGGTGTAGAAGATATAATTTTATAACTGGTTTTCGATAAGGTTTTTTATCGATAAAATATCGGGATAAGTTATCGATTTTGAATGATACACTCGATATCCGCGCTGTAAATACTGTAACGAACCTTCGGTTTATCCCGAGTCTAAGCTGGGCTAGTTTCAGCTGACTGTGGATTCGTTGCCAACAAATTTATTTGTTGAAGCCCCTGCGATAATTAATTAGTCTTGTGGTTTAGGTTTTATAGCGTAATGGTATATTTTCTTAAATAGATATGAATTGTACACGTCACTTATGCAAATGTATGTGGCTCGCTGGTTTGCTTAGCGACGCACACCTACTGAGCGCTTGTTCAACGCACTCCGGCTGGGAGAGTGTTATGCTGAACACGCTAGCTCACCGTAAGGATTTGAGAAACGCCAGGATCTGGATCTGTAAACTCTGGCGGTTCGCCAGCTATGCAGATCTCTCCTACTATCTCGCTCACTCACAGTACAACACTAGCTTCGTTCACTCACAAGCACTTCTCTTACGCACGGCTACGCGAACTCACCCAGGTGTGCAGGCCTCGCTTACGTTGCTGATATGCACCGATGTCCTGATCGGCGCCTGCTGCTGATCTGCAAGGATTCTCACTGGATGTCCTTGCTGTTCCCTCGATGTCCTTGCTGTTCCCACGATGTCCTGGGAGTCCTGATTTACCACTCGCGTTGACTTTCACTTGACTTTCTTCACGCACTTTCGCTATATAGCTTCTCACCGGTATATTCTCGACTTCTTTTACTTCTTTTTCTGACTCTTTCTGACCCCCCGTATGGAGCCGCTGGTGGCCTTTTATACCCCAGCCACAGGCCCTGCCTCGTGTGGTAACGGGGCCTGTTCGGTTCTAGAGCGGGGCCTTCCTGCTGCTCGTGCCCATAAAACGGTAAAGTGGCGTGATCTGGGTGACGCCACTTTGCCGCCAAATTGCGTGGCAGCCTCCCATTGGCCGAAGTACCGTTGTTGCCATGCAAGTGAAAACGTCCACTGCTCTCACCCGGCCCGAACGGCACCTCGGCTAACGGTCATCGATGATCGTCGTGCGTGCGACGCGAACCCATTGCTGAATCTGTAGGAGCGAAAGAGCCCGCCTCTAACAGGACTTTGACCCCCTTTCCAGTGCGAGGGTCGCTCCTACAGTATTCGCGTCGCTGTGTGGAGCAACATGTATATGCACGTATATGCATATAAACGCACAGCAAATACATACGTTTATATACATTAATACGTGCATACCTATATTGCTCCTCACAATACGGACATTTAAAACAAATTTGAAAACTATAGCTCCTATATCTTCGGAAATCGACGCGGTCATACATACGGTCGGACGGACAGACAGACGGACAGGGCCAAATCGACTCAGCTCGTCGCCCTGATCAAGAATATATACACTTTGTGGGATCTGCCACGCCTCCTTGTGCCTGTTACATACATTTCAAGAAAACCACTATACCCTGATTTCCCATTGAAAATGGGTTCAGGGTATAACAAGTAAGAAGACTCTAGTCAAGACTACTCGACTAGGAGATACCCTGAACCCTCTAATTTGATATTCTAATTACTCTGCACTTCTTTTGGGCGCACATACATACACACGCACGTATTAGAACGCGCTCCGCAGTAAGCAGCGACTGCGCTTGGGCTGCGCTGAAGTGTGGACAACATTATAAGAATTTATTTGTTGAAAAATTTGATTTTTAGGCGTACAATCTTAATTAAACTTTCAGAGCGTAATCATATGGGGAAAATGTATGTACATTCCAAATCACACGTCTCTAGTGCTTGAAATACGCCTTTTACAAAGGTGACGGTCAGGGGTTGGATATAGGGGTGGCAGATAAATTACATCAAAAATCTAAATTATATAAAATACATATAAATCTACATTTGAAATTCGCAATTTCTAGCTCTAAAGGTGTAGGAGATATAACTAAATAATTAGCTTTCGATATGGGATTTAATCGATAATAAAATATCGGGAGTAGTTATCGATAAACTCGATATGCGCGGGATATACACGGACCTAGGAGTTTTCAAGTCTCTAGCTCTTATATCTTCTGAGATCGACGCGCTCAAAGAAAGTAAAGCGAAGTGAAGATACGATTAAGAGACAGTAAAAATAGAATAAGAAAGTAATATGAAATGGAATAGAATAAGACGAAATGTAAAAAGTAAAGAAAAAAAATAAAAGAAAAGAAAGTAAAATAAAGCGGAATAGATTAAGATAAAGCAAAGACGAGTAAAATAAAGTCGAGCGAAGCGAGGCGAAGTAAAAGCGAAGAAAATAAAGCAAAGTCAAGTCAAGCGAGGTAAAGCGGAGCAATATGGAATAAAGTAAAGTATAATAAAGTAAAGAAAACTGAAGCAGAGTCTAGTAAAGTAGAAAGAAAAGGAAAAAAAGTAAGGCCGGAGTACGGGGGAGTGTTGCGAGCATAGCAGAAGGAAGGAGGGGATGGAGAGGAAGATCGTCGCGACGGTGTCGATAGGGGGTCAAAAGATGACTGCCACGATCGGCATAGGGGCCAGTCGCAGTACTGTAAGCGAGGACTGCGTGCTCCAACGAACGATGCGGGCCGAGTACAGCGACGTGGAGTCAAGGATCAGGCTGGCCGACGGGTCAGCCCTGAACATCACAAAGATGATAAGGACGGACGTGGGTCTAGCAGGGAAGACGGCTCAGGCGATTCTGCTCATAATGCCGACCATGCTAGACCACGTCATACTCGATTGGTCTTTTTGTGCGCCATCAGCACCACGGTGCGTATTGGCAACGCCGTGTTGGTGATGAGGATGATGGAAGAATCAGAGGAAGAACCGCCAACGTCGGATGTACAGGGCGCGCAGGGAAGTAGCATCCGATCCAGAGGACAGGACTAGCTCGCTAGTGAAGACACGAAAGGAACGCCCGAACGTGAGCTAGGGGAGGATCTCCCGGTGGTGAGGATGGATAAGAAAAAAAGAAGCAAGGAACTGGATCAGAGAAAGGGAGCAGGGCCTCCCGTGGGAGCGACAGAGCAGAGCGAGGACCAGAAGGGTGGACTCAGGGAGCGGCCACTAGAGATCAAGGCAATCGAGTTAGAAGAGGAGGCGAGCCCGGAGAGGGCCCGCCGATGAGACAGAACAGAGAGAAATGTATGATCCACGCCTGGTAGTAAGAAATGGCCGGACGAGTTGGAGGACGATTTGCAGGAGTTTTTAAAAGCAGAGCTGGCCCCCCTTTCGAAGACCTCAAAGGAGTGACGCACATAGCCGAACATAGTATCAGGATGAGGGACGACAAACCTTTCAAACATAAAAAATCCGGCTATGCAGAAAGTGATAGATGAGCAGGTGGACGAACTACTTCGAGCTAAGGCCATTGAGCCGTCGAAGAGCCCACACAGAGCACCCATAGTCTTAGTCAAGAAAAAAACTGGGGAGTGGCGCAGATGCGTAGATTATCGACAGATCAACGCCCACTCGATCCCAGATGCGTACCTTGTTCCGAGGATCCTTCACATTCTGGAAAGGCTACGACACGCACGATTTATATCCACGCTGGATCTAAAGAGCGGTTACTGGCAGATCCCAATGGCGGCGGATAACGAAAAAACAGCACGTGGCTAATCTGAAGGAAGTTTTTCGGGGATTGAGGGCGGCCAATTTGAAAGTCAACAGGAAGAAGAGCAGCTTCCTAGGTCACGTACCTCGGTCACGTGATAAGCGGAGAGGGGATTTGCACCGATCCCGCAAAAGTCGAGGCGATTCGGAGCCTCCCAGCGCCTTCGAATCTAAAGGAGTTTCGGCAATTCCTAGGTATGGCATCTTGGTACAGGCGCTTCGTACCAAACTTCGAGTCGCCAGTACAACCGATGACGAGGCTTCTTAAAAAGGGTCAGAAGTGGATCTGGGGCGAGGAGCAGGAAGAGGCGTTGAAGAAGCTCAACGAGAACATGTTCCGAGATGCCGCCAGATACGTAAAGCGCTGCGAGACGTGCCAGAAATTCAAAAGCGTGCAACAAAAGCCGTCCGGGCAGATGCTGACCAAACAGGTGGCGAAGCCAATGTCGGTATTGTGCGCAGACTTTCGCAATGCTGTTGGTGTTCCATGATGCTTTCGCCAAGTGGGTGGAATTAGTGTCGTTGAGATGAGCCACTACCGCGCTGATATAGTTGGCGTTCCGGGAACGTATACTGTGCGACAACGGCGTACAGCTTGCGAGCAGGATCTTCAAGTCCTTCATGAAATCCTTGGGGGTGGTACTCCAATACACGGCACCTTATTCGCCGCAGGTGAACTCAACGGAGAGGACGAATCGCACAGTGAAGTACGTGGAACGAACTATTGCCCGCGATAACGCTGATAGTCAATTCAAGTGTCCCAATTCCACAGGGTTAAACCAACATTCCTAATATTAGGGCGGGAGCCATGTTTGCCCGCCGCATTATACGACGAGGTTACTCCCGGTTGGGCGACGAGGGAAATCGATTCGGGGGCCAGGATGAAGGAGACTTTTGACGTAGTACGCAGCAACCTGCAGAGGACTTCAAAGGATCAAGGCAGACACTACAACTTACGCCGGCGCGACTGGAGACCAGCTCTGGACTCGGCGGTCCCGTTACGACAGCATCAGCTGTCGAACGCAGTGGAAGGATTTGCGGCAAAACTAACGCCCAAATTTGACGGCCCTTTCAAGTTCAAGTTCATCTCCCCCAATGTGGTGTGCCTGACGAAGGAAGGCGAACGCAAGAGGAAGGTGGCCAACATCGCACAGCTGAAGCCGTTTTACGAAGGAGACACGATCCCGGAAGTTGATGTCGGGGAAACGGTGTGCGAGGCGCCGCCGACGTTGTCTCCCGACGATGACGACGGAGCGTCTTGCGAGACCTATTGGTCTCGTAAATCACAAACTTCCCCGTAGAAACCTCCTCATTAACGTTAACTCCAACGCAGTAGATATTGGGCCATTTCGGTAATTAACACGAATAAAACCAGAGAATTAAAGGTTTTAAATTTGCAGGAAATTGCGAAGATGGAAAAGGTCATAGAAATCAGTAGCGATGAGGAATTTGTGGACATGGAGCGAGAGGAGTCGGAGCAAGGCTCAGTCCGTATCGAACACGTGAGCAGCGATGATACAGAGCCGTTCTCCCGTGAAGAGGCGCGAGGCCGGCAGAGGGGCAGAGATTACTACCGCCGCCACGTTTTTTGCACACGGTCCACCGTTCAACAGTGAACGTGGCCTCTCGGCTGGATGGCCTCGTAATGTTGATGCAGGCGAATCACACGACCGTGTACATTCAGATGCCTGGGGTCAGGTGAGCGAGTCCGACGCCTTGGACGGCGAGTGAAGAGGAGGAGGCCCCAGCGGCAGGAGTGATCGATAGATCCCCGTAGACTGCGGCGCGGGACGTGGCCAGAAGGGGGGACTCGAGGGCGTCACCCCAAGCCAACAGGTTGTGGATGCGTAGGGGTGAGGACAAAATCGGGGCCGAGAGTGTAAGCCCTGGAGAAAGTGGCGGCGCTAAACCACTTATCCAGCGCCGGCCCAATACTGGAGGGAAGCCTCCGGCAGGAGTCTCCTACAGTTACACTACGCTACGCGCCGAGCACAGTCGAGAATCGACGCCTACTGCGCGAGCCCAGCTCCAGCACGGAGAAATCGCCGGAGCGGAACCAGACAGCCAGGCTCGGACGCCGCCGACGACGAGCAGTCCTGTCATTGCTTTCACAGCTAGGTTCGTACTATATTTGTGTGCTAGTTCACACGTTAAACCATCACTTATATATGCACCTTCGAGAGCCTTTGCCAGGGTTTCCACCTCTTGGGTGTATTGATTATTGGCAGTCTTGCTTCTTTGTTGCAGGTTAAGGAGTTTTGCAGATATTACCTCTACAGATTCACCTTCAACTGCTTTTGATAAGTGCGTAACAATGGCAGAAATTGTCTGCTCATTGCTTATCAAATTCCGTGTACGACCCTTTAGCTTTGTTTTTATATGATTTATGGCTACTACTTCGTGGCTGCCCTTTAGGGAATCTATAAGCTCTAATGCATCCACGAAACTACGGAGATTTTCAGCCTTTCCATCGAACTCTGGTATATGTGAAAAAATCTACGACCGTTTGGGCCATTGTGCCTTTGAATATCTTTATATCAATTTCGGATACATGGAATGTAGCAGGCGTGTTTACCATATTTGGTACAAATATATCACAAATGTGTAACGTGTTACAGTATATTGCGCAGATGGTGGATTAAAAGTGATTATGCAGTGTACGCACTTGATTCGGCCATTAGGTCATCGGGAAGAGGGAAAGGGGTATGAAAGGAGGAACTGCAACTCCTAGCGCTATATATATATTTATTAAATAAAATCGCGTGCGAACGACTATCATCGGCCACTCTAATGAAAAAAAAGAATAGAGAGAGAGAGATAGAAAAGATCTAGATACACACAAATATACCTGTCCAAATCTGTGCCTGCTCAGCGAAAGTCGGCCTTAGATATTAAGGTGACCGACCATGCCCACCCTACCTTAATCCCTGGCTACCTGCCTTTATTAACAGCGATCCCATCCCCAGTTTGGAGAGCTAAGAAAACAT
The DNA here is from genome assembly GCF_054131065.1 of Drosophila arizonae. Taxonomy (NCBI): domain Eukaryota; kingdom Metazoa; phylum Arthropoda; class Insecta; order Diptera; family Drosophilidae; genus Drosophila; species Drosophila arizonae. The sequence goes on from NC_142922.1 coordinate 34,023,425, forward strand.
ACAAGACGCGCCGCATGGCCCCAAAATAATCAAACAGAGTTAAATGTCATTACATTTAATGTAAACATATAATTATACATTATTGTTTTGGGTAAAAGGCAAAAGAGAAGATACAGAAAACACAAAACGATAAGGGAGCTTTTGTAGAGCTTTTTCTCTCAGATCTAGATCAGCTATTCGAAATCTAAATAATAAGAAGATTATGGCCTATTGCATTATGTTTTTTTTTTTTTTTCTAAAGCAGCGTGCTGATTTAAACGCTGACAGAATGTAATAATAAATGTACAACGTGTTAAATATCAAATAATGCAACACTTCCAGCAATGACTATAAGATACTATAATTTATAAATGTTACTAACAAAAAAATATATATATATATATAATGCATGTGAAAACAAGTAAGAACGTTGCAATCGGGCGATACCGATAGCAGAAGACTCATTCACAGCCCAAACGCTATCAACCAGAGTATATAGTGCAATTTTCAAGTCTAGTGCGCAACAAAAAACCAGGCTTGATGCCATTAAAATTGGAAAATCATCGATAGCTATTGCATTCAAATTACATACATATATAATTTATACAACTCTGATTTTTATTATATATTTATATCCATACATTGGATACCGGCTTCAAGCTAACAGCAGATCAGCGCGATTTTCCTATGCTTGTGCACACACTCATCGTCTATTCTATGCGTACAGACAGAAGCGCGCCTTTTCTCACATTCTTAGAATTTCGATTGATTTCTGGACTTTCTAGCCGTTACTGTAGTTTTGTCTGATGACGCTCTCTTATTAAACTATTATATTTTAGCAACTGATTGCTCGAGCAAAGCAGTGGCGCGGGTGCTAAGGGCGACGCAAGTAATGTTAGAATAGGGGAGGTTCGAACCTTTACTGTGTTATTTTTTGTTATTTTTTCATACATATTTCGTTTTAAATAAAATAGATATTTTATTGGGAAGGTGCGAGCTTGACTGAATGGCACTTAATACTTTTCATTTTCTTAGTCGAATAATTTTATAAGTTTAAATTTGTTTCTTCTTAAATAGCCCTCAAATACATATACGCAAATACATACATATGTATATATAATTATATATGTAAGCCTGCACGCATAGCATCAAGCATTCCAGCCTTATACACGCGCTCATTTGTATGTGTGTATGTATGTACACATAAATGCGTGCTCTAGCATATTCTAAGAATCCCGTTGCGATTGATTTGTCTTTTAAAATTTCCAGCCGCTACACTGGCTTTTCTTTGCTATGCGGCGTCATAACAATAATGTGATTTCGTTTTAACTACTCGTGATCGAAACGACGCGGTGGTGCTGTAGGCTGATCTTTATTTTAGCTATTTTGACAAACATGCTGTTTGGGTTGGGTGCGAGTTCAAATCCCGCTGAAAACACTTTTTTGTAAATTGCAAATTTTTGTTAGTTTAGCTTTTTTATATTTTATTAATTTTATAAAAATGTTTCCTTCCGTGCTATCAATGCCTATTAAGCCTACTTATGTGTACATATACATAAATAGATGGCTGACGCATATAAATGTCGCAATTCGGGCACTGTAAATGCCGATTGCCACGCCCCTAGTGGCCGTAGACTCCTCAATTTTAGCCAGTTTTTAGAACGAGCAACCGGTTACCTAAACGCAAAATTTGAATTCTTACGCTCAAAAAATGTGAAAATTACAGGGTATTTTTCGATATGCCATGCCCCTAAAGAGGCTTAAAAATTATTTTTGGGGCATCGATAGAGGAGGCCACCAGTAACTTAACTATCCAAGTTTGAAGCTTCTAGCTCTTAAACTGTACGAGATATAAACTTTTGCGGTTTGCCACGCCCCCTATAGTCGGACATATATCTACCATAGCTCGTTGGACGTGGGTGGTCAACCCGCGTATATATACAAAATTTCAGGTCTCTAGCATCAATAGTGCCTAAAATATAGCAGAATTCGAAAAATCACTATATCTTCAGGTCCGATTTGCCACGCCCCTAGTGGGCGTAGATATATAATTTTTCACCTATCTTCATAGAATTAAAACATCAGCTTACATGCAAAATTTCAGCATTCTAGGTTTATAACTTTAGGAGATACAGTTTTATCCGATTTACCACGCCTCTAATGGGCGGAGATATATCCGCCATAGCTTGTGATCTTGGGTGATCGGCGCGGACCTACATACCAAATTTCAGCTTTCTAGCTCTTCAACAAACATGATCTCTAGCTAGCTTCAATAGCGCCGAAATAGATTGCGTTCATAGGGACAGACGGACGGACAGCAAGGCGGACATTGCACAAAACCAATATACTGATTTCACTTTCGTGAATGAGTCTAAAAATGAACCAAAAGTGGATAGTTAAAACGAAAGAAGCTACAATAGAGAGAGTTTAGCTAACAAGAAATTTCCATTGGGATTAGGTATATAGTTAGGGTTATGGATACATAATGGCTATGGCTTATTGCCTATGATTAGCTTAGGTTAATTTACTGAGTAATTATTTAAAAATTTAAGCAGAGGGTGTGAAAAAAACAAGTAAGAAAGCTCTAGTCGAGACTGCTCGACTACAAGATCCCCTGAACCCTTCGAGGAATAGCTATTTCAATCATTTTTCGCACACACATACACACGTTTGTGTTTCGATAACTTGCCCCGTTATTTTGTTATCGATTAAAAACATTTTCGAAAACTAGTAATAAATTTATATCTCCTACATCTTTAAAGCTAGAGTCTCCAAATTTTATGTGTATACTTATATGCATTTTATACAATTTCGGTTTTTGTAAAAATTTACCCCCCATCCCTAATTCACGCCCACACCATCAAATTTGTAAAAGGCGTATTTCAAATACTAGGGACTTGTGCTTTGGCAAATGCATATCTATTGTAAGGCGGCTCGCCCGCGACCCACCTCACAGGGTTCAATTAGATGTAATTTGGTAGTCGTTAAAGTTTAGATATTAGAATGGATATAAAATAGAAGTTATGATTTTGAGTTAGTAATTAGTAGTTAGTTTATTAATATAGAGTAGAGTTATGATTAGATGTAATTTGGCAGTCGTTGAAGTTTAGATATAAGAATGAATATGAGATAGAAGTTATGGTTTTGATTTAGAGTGTGTAAGCATAGTATTAAGGATAGTTATTAAGTGTGATTATTAGGTAGCGATTAGTCATAACAGCTAGATTTTGTAGTACGTAAGCATAGTATTAAGCATAGTTATTAAGCATAATCATTAAGTAGTAATTAGGCGTAGCATAGGGACAATTAGGTATAGCAACTAGCTTTAAGAGGGTAACAATGATTTGAATGTTGGGCGGGCGCGACCGGCAATGCAACCATGCAGCTCGAAAGCTCGTTGTGGTGAGGTTGCATTGCTGACGCTGCAGGGAATTTTGCGCAAGAGAGCAGCAAAAGCTGCAGAGGCAGAGTTAGCTAGTTTTCGGCGCTTGAGAGCTAAGGACGGTTTTTTTTTTTTTTTTTAAAGCGAGTGACTGATTCCGAACAGTAATCGCGAGAAGATAAAAAGATAATCACGAGTTGGACAGGCGAGCGCCACATAGGCTAAAAGTAAACGCGGACTTGTCAACGAATTGGGACATTGTAGTTATCAGAGTAAGTTTGTAATAATAAATGGAGTCAAGAAACGAAATTTAACATCTGTATGTTAGTTGCTGGTGGCGAACCTAATAATTAACGAGTAGCTTGAATGCCCATACTAACTCCCGCACCACGTTCCCGCATAACTGCGATTCCGGCAATCTTTAGTACACCAAGCTGCGCAGCTCGATTGCTGTCACCCTCCCGCGTGCAGACGCGTGGGCGCGATCGGCGAGGTTATGCCACGTGGACACCTAACCTCTAATCAATACGCCCTCCCCCTTTCCCTTTCTCTATACCAGCGTGTCCCGCAGTTACTTAAAAATTTTCTTGTGAGTTCTGGCCCTGGTGAGACTGAGTCCATAACCCTGGCTTAAAAAAGTAACTTTACACTATGTTATGTTCATAATCTGAAACTTTCATGAAGATAGTCCATCCACAAGAAAAGTTATTAAACAATTAACTTCCCATAGTAAGCCTACACTGCAGCCAATGCGTGTTTATGCGTGCGTGCGTATGCCTGTGTGTGTGCGTATATGTGTGCATATACGAATAATTATTGAAATATCAGTTGCTCGAATGGTTCAGGGGATCTCGTAGTTTAGCAGTCTCGACTAGAGCTTTCTTACTTGTTTGTTTTGCCCAACATTTTATTTATTTTGAACGAATACACATGTGCATGAACAATTTATTTATTTATGATTTAAACTTTGTCTAAATCGTTTGCACGATTTAGATAACGTTTTTATACCCTGAACCCATTGAAAATGGGAAATCAGGGTATAATGGTTTTGTTAAAAGTATGTAACAGGCAGAAGGAGGCGTGGCAGATCAGATCAGGGCGACGAGCTGAGTCGATTTGGCCCTGTCCGTCTGTCTGTCTGTACGACCGTCCGTCCGTATGTATGAACGCGTCGATCTCAGAAGACATAAGAGCTAGAGACTTTTTTTCCTAGGTCCGTGTATATCACGCGCATATCAAATTTCTTTATATATCGATAACTACTCCCGATATTTTATTATCGATTAAAAACCTTATCGAAAGCTAGTTATTAATTATATCTCCTACACCTTTAGAGCTAGAGCTTCCAAATGTTTTAAATGTAGACTTATATGTATTTTATATAATTTCGGTTTTTGTTGTAATTTACCCCCATCCCCATATCAAGCCCCTCACCAACGCCTTTGTAAAAGGCGTATTTCAAGTACTAGAGACGTGTGCTTTGGAATGTACACACATTTTCACCATATGATTACGCCTTGAAAGTTTCATTAATATTGTACGTCTAGAAATTAGATTATTCAACAAATAAATTCATATAATGTTGCCCACACTACAGCGCAGCCCAAGCGCAGTCGCTGCTTACTGTGCAGTTAGCAGAGCGCGTTCTAATACATGCGTGTGTATATATGTGTGTAGAAAAGAAGTGCAGACTGATTAGAATATCAGATTAGAGGGTTCAGGGTATCTCCTAGTCGAGCAGTCTCGACTAGAGTCTTCTTACTTGTTTTTAATGTACGTTTATATAAGAGATATGATTTTAATAATTAATTTAAGGTTGTTAATGCCACTAGTATTGACATTAGCAATGTCTGGTGTAATAACCCGGTACTTTCAACAAAACCACTTTACACCACTTACACCGCTGAGAATTTTGTCCCTAATTACTCGATTGAACATCAGTTCCGTTGGAGCGGTGCCTGTGGTTAATTAGGAGTTACATTGTACATTAGTGTGAAAGCTTGAATTTCCTCCTTAAGATACCTCTTGTTTTGATGAGCTATCTTTAACCGCTTGACTAATGCCTTGTTTATGTTCTCGACCTCACCGTTGGCCTGTGGCCAATAAGGAGGTGTTGTTATTTGCTCGATGCCGCACGATTTACAATAGTTCTTGAATTCAAGGCTTACATATTGTCGGCCATTATCGGTTCGTAGCTCTTTCGGGTAACCCAGACTACTAAAGATTTCCTTACACGCCCCAATCAGTGATTCAGATGTGATGGAGCGAAGGAATTTAAACTGGAGCAATAGTCTATTAAGACTAGGATATATTGATTGTTGGGCAGCGGTCCTAAGAGATCTGTAGCAACCGAAATTCATGATCCATTCGAAAATTCCGTTCTCTTCATAGATGGTGAATTTGTCGCTTGGGATACCAAAATACAATCAAAACAATTCTTTACAAATTTTTCGGTATCTCTGTCACTTTGGAGCCACCAGACTTTGGACCTCAATCTTCGCTTCATGGCCAATTCACCCGGATGTCCTTCATGGGCCAGCACCAACACTTTCTGTGTCAATGTTGATGGAATACCGATTCGAACTCCTCTAAGCATGATTGTTCCCATTGTTGACAGTTCATGTCGAAACGGGTATAATTTATTCGACATTGCCGGGTCCCATGACGCCTGTTGAAGGCACGCCATCGCGTCTACTATTTCCTCATCTAGTGTGCTGTTTTCAGCAATTTCAGATATCGATATTGCTATTGGTGTAGAGTTTTCAATAATTCGCAATATGCTGTGCTCACCCTTGACGTCGTAGCAACTGGATGGCGTTTGCTCAAACAAACCGGACAAACTATCAGCTCTGTTTTCCTTTCCTGATTTGTAAATAATTTTAAATTTATACGCTTAAAGACGCAGAAGCCATCTTTCAATACGAGCTGGAGGCCTTGATGTTGGCTTAAAAATGGTTTCTAGTGCTGGTTTCGAGCTCTAGTCCTATCAAATAGAAATAATATTTCTCTACAGCCCAGACCAGATCTAAACTCTCTTTTTCCGTCTGGGAATAACGCTTCTCTACATCTGTTAAGCTCCTACTAGTGTGAGGAGCAATATAGGTATGCACGTATGAGTGTATATGAACGTACGTATTTGCTGTGCGTTTATATGCATATACGTGCATATACATGTTGCTCTACACAGCGACGCGAATACTGTAGGAGCGACCCTCGCACTGGAAAGGGGCGTCAAAGTCCTTTTAGAGGCGGTCTCTTTCGCTCCTACAGATTCAGCAATGGGTTCGCGTCGCACGCACGACGATCATCGGGGACCGTTGGTCGAGGTGCCGTTCGGGCGGGGTGATAGCAGTGGACGTTTTCACTCACATGGCAACAACGGTACTTCGGCCAATGGGAGGCTGCCACGCAATTTGGCGGGAAAGTGGCGTCACCCAGATCACGCCACTTTACCGTTTTTATGGGCACGAGCAGCAGAAAGGCCCCGCTCCAGACCCGAACAGGCCCCGTTACCACACGAGGCAGGGCCTGTGGCTGGGGTGAAAAAGGCCACCAGCGACTCCATACGAGGTGAAAAAAGGGTCGAAAAACGATACGAGAGAGTGTTGCCGTCGAAAGTTATACAAAGTGAAAGTGAAGAAAGTGTCGAAATCAAGTCAACGCGAGTAGCAAACAGGACTCCCAGGACATCGTGGGAACAGCGTTTAGCACAACACTCTCCCAGCCGGAGTGCGTTGAACAAGCGCTCAGTAGGTGTGCGTCGCTAAGCAAACCAGCGAGCCAGCATACATTTACATAAGTGACGTGTACATTGCATATTTATTTAAGAAAATATACCATTGCGCTATAAAACCTAAACCACAAGACTAATTAATTATCGCAGGGACTTCAACAAATAAATTTGTTGGCAACGAATCCACAGTCAGCTGAAACTAGCCCAGCTTAGACTCGGGATAAACCGAAGGTTCGTTACAACTGGCGCCCAACGTGGGGCCCTGCGATAAGAGTGTGATTAGTGAATACTTGTGAATATGGTGCGAGCGTGGGTATACAATCTTAAAAAAGATGAAGTGCTGCGTTATGGTGACGAGTTCGGCGTGAGCTTGTCAGGCACACTGGACGTCATGCGGAGACAGTTCGGCGAGTGGGTTGAGAGGAATGAAGGAAGCATTCCTTACTCACTGAGGATCGCCGAACTGGGGCGACTGCATGGACGCCGTGCCTCGCTCAGAGATGAGGCAACGACCACCGTCGGGGACGACGAGCTGGAGTTGGAGCTTGCACATGTGGCACGGCTGTGTGGGCCCTCCACAAGCGCGATGGCGCGACTCCAAAATACGCGTCAAGGTGAGATGAGGGCCACATCCACCCCGCAACCGGAAATCAGGCCACGAGGACACGACAGCACCGCTCAGGAATATCCAAAGGTGACCAAACAAGTGCGGGAGTGGAGCTTCCGTTTTGATGGTACCACAAAGCCGTTGGAGTTCTTGGAGCAGGTGGAGTGGTCGGCTGACACATATGGCCTGGATCTGGATATGACCCAAGGGCGATGCCAGAGCTGCTGAAAGGCATGGCCTTAAAGTGGTTCGTGGCCAACAATCGGCGCTGGTGCGCAGCTTCCAGGAGTTTTTCCTGCCCAGAGGCTATCTGGAGAAGCTGGAGGATGACGTCAAACGCCGGAGGCAGATGGTAGATGAGTGCTTCAAAGTCTACAGGGTGGAGATGCAGACGCTCATGCGGCCTCTGCGCTATGGAGCAGACCGCGAGATGAAGCTGATATACAACATCAGCCAGCCCGATCTGCGCGCTTACGCCGGCCGACGGCAAAGCCGTCGCCTGCGCCAAGGACAGGCACAGCCGGAGCACGAACACACATCCCAAATCCGGCCAGGGCATGTTGAGTGTGTGGCCAGGAAGGGCACCGCGCCTTTACGTGCCGCAACAAGGCACTGGATTTCTGCTGGCAGTGCGGGCGCATTGGAGTGAGAACGTTTGCCTGTTGCCAGTCGGGAAACGAGCAGCGGCACCCGCCATCCAGGGGCGAGCGGGAGCAGCAGCCAGGAGCCCCCAGGTATTAATGGGCAGTCTTCAGGACGAAGGCAGCCGGCTGACGGCGATCGTGGCCATTGGAGTCTCACAGCAGAAGGCCACGATTGACACGGGAGCCTCGAGCAGCTTCATCAGTGAGAGGCTCGCTGAGAAGCTCGGAGGAGTGGGCGTGGTGCGCGCCACACGGCGGCGCATACGCTTGGCGGACGGCAGTTGCAGTCAGGTGGACTCGCAGCTGGAGACGACGATCAGCCTGGGAAATCAGCAAATCCAGATACCCTTGCTGATCCTGCCAGGAGTGATCGACGATTTGGTGCTAGGCTGGGATTTCTTGGCTAGTATAGGCACCACACTGGAGTGTGGCGGTTTGGCGCTGAAAATTGGGCCAAGAGATCCCAAGCCAAGCCGCCAACTGGAAGCGAAGTTATCGATGGTTGCTGTAAGCATGGAAGCGGGTCCCAAGACGCCACTGGAGGTGACTACTGATAGTCAAGAACCGCTTCATGTGGATAAGGAGGTGAAGGGCACCAGCAGGACCAAAAAGCAACGGTAACTTCGACGCAGGAAAGACATGCGAAATGGGGTAGCAGATGCACTCTCTCGGCAGCTTCTGGAGAAAGAGGCGAGCCGCTTGGTCGCTAGTAAGGAGACGCCAGCTGGGACAGGAGGTCGTTGGCTTACCAAGCTGCGCCAGGGTCTGCGCAAGGCACCACAAAAGTGGCCAGACTATCGCCAAGGCAGAGAGCCACGATGCAGTCGCCGCTGGCCACCTTGGGAGCCGAAAAACAATTGCTCGGGTGGCCTCACGATACTACTGGCCCGGTATGTATCGGGATGCGCGGGCGTATGTGCAGCGTTGCAAGCGGTGTCAGAACTGCAAGACTAGTCAGCCGCCTGCAGCTGGGCAGAGGCTGAATCAAGTGCGTCGGAACCTGGAGAGCGCTGGACAGGATCAGGCGCGGCACTACAACCTACGGAGGCGGCAGTGGAAGCCGGCCGTAGGTGACAAGGTGTGGGCAAAGGAACGCCACTTGTCTAATGCCGCAGAGGGATTCGCAGCAAACCTGGCGCCACGCTATGGAGGCCCATATATAGTGGCCAGTTTTGTGTCTCCAGTCATCTGCCGGATAAGGTCGGAGGCAGAAAAGCGGACCAGGACGGCGCATGTGGCGGATCTCAAGCCGTGGAGAGGAGACACGGGTGAGCAATAGAGCTGTTTTGTTTTTTTTTTTCCAAAAAAAAAAAGGGAGTGAATACACAGCGAAGTGTATTGCTTCTTATCAAAAAAAAAAAAAAAAAAAAAGAAGAAGAAAAAATAAGACGACAAAATTTTGCTCAAAAGTGCATAATTTCGGCTGCGAAATGCATCTGTGATTGGAAAACTACAGTTGCCACCAGGAAAATTACGGTATATGGGTGTGCAACAACAATTGGTTTGAACTGCGCGCGCACGACAGCAAGCAGTGTACAGTACTGCACCGAAAAACTTAGCTGTCGGTGCATGCGCAGTGCATAGATACAACAACAAAGCAGTGCATACAAGCAGCATGCATATACGGTATATGCGCAACAACAATACGCGCAGCCGCGATTATGTATTATCATGTTTAATCGCACGAAAACGAAAAGCGGAAAAACAAAAACAAAACCGCATACGTTCCAGGCAAGAATATCTGCACACACACATACAGCGAAGCGAGGGCAAACATGCATAGGCAAGGGCAAAGGCCTTCGTCGGCTGCTTAGCGATTGCTAACGCACGAAGATGCTGTGTGTGCGATATATAAAACAGCCAACAACAAAACACACAGCGACATGCAAAGCAGCCCACAACAAAACACACGGCGACATATAAAACAACCACCACTATGAGTTAGATACATAAAACAGCCAACAACAATGTATCACAGCTGAATGCTGCATCAGAATGTTCGGCCACCGAAGGGCTATGTATGCGTGTGCCGATGGGAGTGTGGGAAAAACGGTATCTGGGCGATACCGTAGCCTGTCTGGAATTCAGCCATAAGGCAGGGAAAGCTAAAGTGGGCTGAACAGAGGACACAGGAGCCGTTATATGCTGCCGCCTACGCAGCCGGCGACGTGGCAGCAGAGGGTATAAATGGGCATGTTGGCATCGGGCCGGGCTTCTGGTAGATGAGTTACCAGAGTGGACCGACGGCGCTCGAGTGCAGTGTGTCGAGTGAAGTGTTCCAAGTGAAGACGAGGAGCATGCAGGCATATTTTTGGGTTGCGCATTGGGAGATTGGATCATCATCGATGCCTGCCACGCGACTGTTCTTCCGGTTGCCGTACTGAGGCGTAGACGCGTTTTGCTGGCCGAATCCTCGCGCACTGGCCAGCGATTTCGCTGGAGCTGTGCGCGAATGAGGAGTGTGCCACAAAATGCCAGTCGGCGTCAAAATTCAGCGCCGGTGACAGTTGCGAACGACATCGATGTGGCCAGCTTTCAAACAAACAATCCATAATTGGAATGCACCCACCACGGAGTTCCAGCCACAAACGGAGATCAGCGACGAGCCTTCGCCAGCAGCAGAGAGGTCGACGAGGGATATGGTGAGGCAGGTGGCCGCCGCACGAGTGCCAAAGCCACCGGAGACTGCAGAACCAACAGGGCGGAGGCAGCGGCGGCCCATATTGCACGCGGGCCTGCAGTCGGAGATGTGGCTGTTTGCTGTGAGAGTGTGACTACAGACGCCTGCCACGCGAATGGCTCCACCGGTCATGGATCGCCAGGTGTCGGTAAAGCTTGGCAACCGAATCCTCGCGCACTGGCCAGCGACTCCGCTGAAGCTGTGCGCGAAAGAGGAGTGGCCAACAAGCGCACCGACACCAAAGATCTGACACCGGTGTCCATTTGCGAACGACGTCTGTGGCCCGATCTCATAGCAGCAGTGCATGTATTGACTGCGATGCCCCACCGTAGCATCCCCAAGGGCCCAAGAAGCAACAGGGATCAGAAGAGAGATGTCTCCAACGGCGAAGGACAGCATGCGCCAAATGGGCGAAATGGCCATTGCCGTGCGCGCGGGCGCCAATGCCACCGGGGGCTGCAAAACCGAGAGGCGAGTTTTGCAGCAGCGCCCGGCGTGGGCATTGGCAGCGGCAGGCCATCAGGTCAAGGGGCATAAAGGAAAAGATGCCCAGCCTGAAAACAATATTTTTATTAAAAATGTGATTGAGACATAAAAATATTAACCCCATTCACTTACCGGCAGAATGCAGCATTGCCAGCGGTAAGGGGAAAATGCAGCTGATAACGTTAACAGAGCGTTAACAGCAGCGATCAGCGCAGAATGGAGCATCGAGGGATGGAGCGACGCAAAACGGAGCAACGCAGCGGAGACGGGCGCCAAATTCAAACACGATGGTCTCGTGTTTTCCCGAAGGAAGAAGGGAGTGTGAGGAGCAATATCAAAGTCCTTTTAGAGGCGGTCTCTTTCGCTTCTACAGATTCAGCAATGGGTTCGCGTCGCACGCACGACGATCATCGGGGACCGTTGGTCGAGATGCCGTTCGGGCCGGGTGATAGCAGTGGACGTTTTCACTCGCATGGCAACAACGGTACTTCGGCCAATGGGAGGCTGCCACGCAATTTGGCGGGAAAGTGGCGTCACCCAGATCACGCCACTTTACCGTTTTTATGGGCACGAGCAGCAGAAAGGCCCCGCTCCAGACCCGAACAGGCCCCGTTACCACACGAGGCAGGGCCTGTGGCTGGGGTGAAAAAGGCCACCAGCGACTCCATACGAGGTGAAAAAAGGGTCGAAAAACGATACGAGAGAGTGTTGCCGTCGAAAGTTATACAAAGTGAAAGTGAAGAAAGTGTCGAAATCAAGTCAACGCGAGTAGCAAACAGGACTCCCAGGACATCGTGGGAACCACAAGGACATCCAGTGGGAATCCTTGCAGATCAGCAGCAGGCGCCGATCAGGACATCGGTGCATATCAGCAACGTAAGCGAGGCCTGCACACCTGGGTGAGTTCGCGTAGCCGTGCGTAAGAGAAGTGCTTGTGAGTGAACGAAGCTAGTGTTGTGCTGTGAGTGAGCGAGATAGTAGGAGAGATCTGCATAGCTGGCGAACCGCCAGAGTTTACAGATCCAGATCCTGGCGTTTCTCAAATCCTTACGGTGAGCTAGCGTGTTTAGCACAACACTCTCCCAGCCGGAGTGCGTTGAATAAGCGCTCAGTAGGTGTGCGTCGCTAAGCAAACCAGCGAGCCAGCATACATTTACATAAGTGACGTGTACATTGCATATTTATTTAAGAAAATATACCATTGCGCTATAAAACCTAAACCACAAGACTAATTAATTATCGCAGGGACTTCAACAAATAAATTTGTTGGCAACGAATCCACAGTCAGCTGAAAGTACCCAGCTTAGACTCGGGATAAACCGAAGGTTCGTTACACTAGCAAATGCAATTATATTGGGCTCGCCCTCCTTGTTAAATTGTAATAGTACTGCACCTAGAGCCACTGGACTACCATCAGCGATTAATCGCGTTTTATTTTTAGGGTTAAAATATGAAAGACTCGGGATCTCAGTTAACGCTGACTTTAGCTTCTGAAACCCATTTTCTTCAGCTGGTCCCAAAATAAACTTCCGATCTTTCTTTATTAGCTCACGTAAGGGTTCCGTTGAAAGATTTCCGGCGCCGCATTTATGCCAAACATTAGTCGCTTATATCTAACTAGCCCCCGAGGTGTAATGAAAGTCGTTATCTGCGTACTTGATTCATCCAACTCAAATTGATAATACGCGTCCGATCCATTCGTGAAAATATTCTGGCATTTCTTAATTTAGTCATAATAGATTAATCTTTTAAAATGTCGCGAAGAATCGCATGGTTGGCTTGACTCATATCCAAACATATACGAATATCACCATTACATTTGAACGTAATCACCATCGGAGGGATCCGCGGGCTGTGACCCTTGGCCGGTCCAATAATGCCCAGTTTGTAGGCTTCCTCTAACTTTGCATTGACTTTCTTTTCGAGCGCATTAGGAATACGCCTCGTTGGTTGTTTCAGGGGATCGACGTAGGGGTATATCGTTAGCTTTACCCTAATACCTTTCCACTTGGGAAATGGTGGCACCATCTCAATGTTGTTATTCGGTAGTCCAACTCGCAGAACGTTCCACTTCGTTGCCGTTTCTCGTCCCTGGAGTGACTGCTGTCCTTTTTCAATTACGAAAAAGTAAGAATGCTTTAGTCGAGACTGCTCGACTACGAGATATTTTAATAATTATTCGCACATGCACACATACACGCACACACACAGACATACGAACGCACGCATAAACACGCATTGGTTGCAGTGTTGGCTTACTATGGGAACTTAATTGTTTAATAACTTTTCTTGTGGATGGACTATCTTCATAAGATTATGAATATAACATAGATATGCATGTATTTGCCAAAGCACAAGTCCCTAGTTTCTGAAATACGCCCTTTACAAATGTGATGGTGAGGAGGTGAATTAGAGGTGGGGGGTAAATTTTGACAAAAATCGAAATTGTATAAAATGCTTCTTCAGATTATGATTATAACATGAATATGCATGTAATTGCCAAAGCACAAGTCTCTAGTATTTGAAATACGCGTTTTACAAAAGTGAGGGTGAGGGGGTGAATTTAGATGTGGGGGGTAAATTTTAACAAAAACCGAAATTGTATAAATTGCATATAAGCATACATTCAAAATTTGGAGACTCTAGCAATAAAGGTGTAGAAGATATAATTTTATAACTGGTTTTCGATAAGGTTTTTCATCGATAAAAAAAGATCGGGATGAGTTATCGAATTTTAATGATAAACTCGACATCCGCGCTGTAATTACGAACATTTTACAAAAAATTTGAAGTCTCTAGCTCTTATATCTTCGGAAATCGACGCGTTCAAACATACGGACAGACGGACAGACGGACAGACGGACAGACGGACAGACAGACAGACGGACAGGGCCAAATCAACTCAGCTCGTCACCCTGATCAAGAATATATATACTTTGTGGGGTCTGCCACGCCTCCTTCTGCCTGTTACATACATTTCAACAAAACCATTATACCCTGATTTCCCATTTTCAATGGGTTCAGGGTATAAAAAGAAAGCTCTAGTCGAGACTGCTCGACTACGAGATCCCCTGAACCCTTGGAGCAATAGATATTTCAATAATTTTTCGCGTCTTTCAGCTTACACAAGAAACACGCACACACACACACAGGCACGTACGCACACACAGGCATACATACACACACACGCATACAGACACACACACACACTTACTTAATTGTTTATTAACTTTTTTTATGGACGTACGATCTTCATGAAACTTTCAGATTATGATTATGGATATGCATGTAATTGCCAAAGCACAAGTCTCTAGTATTTGAAATACGCTTTTTACAAAAGTGAGGGTGAGGGGGTGAATTTAAGGGTGGGGGGTAACAAGTAAGAAAGCTCCAGTCGAGACTGCTCGGCTAGGAGATACCCTGAACCCTCCAAGCTGATATTCTAATCATTCTGCACTTCTTTTATGCACACATACATACACATGCATCCACACGCACGCATAAGCCTGCGCTCTGCTAACTGCGCAGTAAGCAGCGACAGCGCTTGGGCTGCGCTGCAGTGTGGGCAATATTATGAGAATTTATTTGTTAAATAATTTCTTTTTTAGACATACGATCTTAATGAAACTTTTAGAGCGTAATCAATATGTGTGTATATTCCAAAGCCCAAGTCTTTAGTATTTGAAATACGCTTTTTACAAAAGTGAGGGTGAGGGGGTGAATTTAAGGGTGGGGGGTAAATTTTAACAAAAACCGAAATTGTATAAATTGCATATAAGCATACATTAAAAATTTGGAGACTCTAGCAATAAGGGTGTAGAAGATATAATTTTATAGCTGGGTTTCGATAAGGTTTTTTATCGATAAAAAAAGATCGGGATGAGTTATCGATTTTTAATGATAAACTTGATATGCGCGCTGTAATTACGGACATTTAAAAAAAAATTTGAAGTCTTTAGCTCTTATATCTTCTGGAATCGACGCGTTCATACATACGGACGGACGGACGGACGGACGGACAGACAGACGGACAGGGCCAAATCGACTCAGCTCGTCGCCCTGATCAAGAATATATATACTTTGTGGGGTCTGCCACGCCTCCTTCTGCCTGTTACATACTTTTAACAAAACCATTATACCCTGAATTCCCATTTTCAATGGGTTCAGGGTATAACAAAATCCGAAATTGTATAAATTGCATATAAGCATACATTAAAAATTTGGAGACTCTAGCAATAAAGGTGTAGAAGATATAATTTTATAACTGGTTTTCGATAAGGTTTTTTATCGAGAAAAAAAGATCGGGATGAGTTATCGATTTTTAATAATAAACTTGATATGCGCGCTGTAATTACGGGCATTTTAAAAAAAATTTGAAGTCTCTAGCTCTTATATCTTCTGAAATCGACGCGTTCATACATACGGACGGACGGACAGACAGACGGACAGGGCCAAATCGACTCAGCTCGTCGCCCTGATCAAGAATATATATACTTTGTGGGGTCTGCCACGCCTCCTTCTGCCTGTTACATACTTTTAACAAAACCATTATACCCTGATTTCCCATTTTCAATGGGTTCAGGGTATAAAAATTGGAGACTAGCTTTAAAGATGTAGGAGATATAAATTTATTACTGGTTTTCGATAATGTTTTCTCGACTAGAGCTTGTTTTTATGTATACTGACTGGTCGCTGTTACTTCTGCGTGGCCGTGCATCTGCTCTATGTTGTTGTTGTTGTCGTTGTGTTTGTTGTTGTTGTAAATTTTCAACTTTTCTTGATTTAACTTTAATATTTCGGCTAAAAATCGATGAATGTTCGTGGTGCTACGTGGTATTATATATTATCTTTCACACAGAATGACGCACCATGAAATAAATTGTTTCTGTAGCATTTATTTTTTAACAATTTGTTGATGCTCATCTTCAGCAACCATGTAAGCAGCGACAGCCATCACGGTCGCCATGTGAAAAGGACAATTCAACTTGTTTCATTGGTTGCTCATTTGATTTTCTTACTCTAAATACATAAGGTATATTTTAGATACATATATATAAAGAGTTCAATGCTTACGTTGCAGATACCCTTACTTAAATTGGGCTTATGTTTATTTAACATACTACAATATCTCCAATAGTTAAAGAGCTAGAAGCTTCAAATATTTGAGTTACTGGTAACCTTCTTTATCGATGACCCAAAAATAATTGTTACGCCTCTTTAGGTTAATTCTAAGAACTAGCCAAAAATTATGTATCTACGCCCAGTTAGAGCGTGGCAAAACCTGAAAAACTCTATAGTATTAGATCTTGAAACTCAAATATGATCATTTTACATTAGTGAATGATTTTAAAGGGAAAGTGCATTTTTCGGTATGCAAAAAATCATATTCAAGAGATAGAGAGTTGAAATTAAAATTTAGAGATTCTAGCTCTAATTATGAATGGCATATATGTATGAATTTCTGCTGATGATTTTTATAGAGGCAAAGGAGCCGTGGTACACCTCATTCTTGATCAGGGCGACGAGCTGAGTCGATTTGGCCCTTTCCGTCTCTCTGTCCGTCCGTCCGTATGTATGAACGCGTCGATCTCAGAAGATTTAGGAGCTAGGTTCATGTATATCGCGCGTATATCGGGTTTTTCTTTGAATTTCGATAACTGCTCCCGATATTTTATTAACGATTAAAAACCTTATCGAAAGCTAGTTATTTAATTACATCTCCTACACCTTTAGATCTAGAGCTTCAAGATTTTAAATCAAATCAAGCAGCGCGGTCAAGCGCACTCGAGATTTCTGGGGTCGGGATTAAACAGCCGACCGAGGAACACTTTGCGTTTTTCACTGCCGGAGATTTACTCATCCGGCGAACGGGTTCACGCCACGTCCAAACTACCAGTTAGTATCTACTTTTATTGGTTGTTATTAGCCATTATAACATTATAACGCAAACATGTTCGCGAACATAATTTTAACACAAATTTTGGTTTGTGAATATGTCAGCGGAAGAAAACAAAATCGTCACCTTAATGGCAATAAATGTTTATTTAAAAACAAGTAAGAAAGCTCTAGTCGAGACTGCTCGACTACGAGATCCCCTGAACCCTTGGAGTAATAGCTATATCAATAATTTTTCGCGTCTTTCAGCTTACACAAGAAACACGCACACACACACACACACACACACGCACGTACGCACACACAGGCATACATACACACACACGCATTCAGACAAACAATCACACACACACACTCATACACACATACACATACACACACACACATACACACACAAGCACCTACGCATAAACACGCATGGGCTGCAGTGTACGCTTACTATGAGAAATCAATTGTTTAATAACTTTTTTTGTGGACATACGATCTTCATGAAACTTTCAAATTATGATTATAACATGAATATGCATGTATATGCCAAAGCACGAGTCTCTAGTATTTGAAATACAAATCTACAAATGTGAGGGTGAGTGGGTGAATATAGGGGTGGAGGGTAAATTTTAACAAAAATCGAAACTGTATAAATTGCATATAAGCATACATTAAAAATTTGGAGACTCTAGCAATAAAGGTGTAGAAGATATAATTTTATAACTGGTTTTCGATAAGGGTTTTGATCGATAAAAAAAAGATCGGGATGAGTTATCGATTTTTAATGATAAACTCGATATCCGCGCTGTGATTACGAACATTTTACAAAAAATTTGAAGTCTTTAGCTCTTATATCTTCGGAAATCGACGCGTTCAAACATACGGACAGACAGACAGACGGACAGGGCCAAGTCAACTCAGCTCGTCGCCCTGATCAAGAATATATATACTTTGTGGGGTCTGCCACGCCTCCTTCTGCCTGTTACATACATTTTAACAAAACCATTATACCCTGATTTCCCATTGAAAATGGGTTCAGGGTATAAAAAAGGAGGAAAATTAACTTCAACAAGTAAGAAAATTCTAGTCGAGAGTGCTCGACTAGATACTACCCTGAACCCAACAAATAAAAATGCTCATTTAGTATGGCTGAAATTTCAATTTCAATGTATTTAAAAATATAAATAAAATACCAAACTCATTTAATAAAATATAAAAATATTTTGAAACAATTAAAAAAAATTATCCTCAGTTGCATCGATCGGGATTCGAACCGCGACTCCTCGATCGAGCGTCACGCTGCTAACACACTAGGCCACCTCACTCCTGCTAATGGCGCTGGCAAAACTCAAATAGATTCACTGCTGCAGCGCCATCTACCAAAACTAAACGAAACTAACTGATGTGATTCTAAGAATCTGCTAGAATAACCAAACTATTTAAAACGCACATAAAGTATAGTTAAAATTTCAATTTCGGTGTATTTAAAAATATAAATTAAATAGAAAACGCATTTATGAAAATATAAAAATATTTTGAAACAATTAAAAAAAATTAACATCAGTGTTGCACCGAACGGGATTCGAACCGCGACTCCTCGATCGAGCGTCACGCTGCTAACACACTAGGCCACGCCACTCCTGCTGGTGGCGCTGGCAAAACTCAAATAGATTCACTGCTGCTGCGCCATCTACCAAAACTAAACGAAACTAACAGCTGATGTGATGTTTTTGTTGTAGCTGCTGCACGTGCGTTTGTTAATTGGCCAAATATTTGATTATTTTTTATTAATTTTAGACTGAACGGAATTTAATGAAACTTTCAGCATATGATCTACATATTATATTGAATATTTGAGAAATTAAAAAAAAAGAAAAACCATTCACAATTAGCTATAGAGGCATCTGATTTGAACTTGAATGTTTTTACTCGATAAAAACATAACGGGATGATTTTTCGAATTTTAAAAGCAAACTCGACGTCCGCGCTGTATATACGGTCATTTTAAAAAAAAATTTAAGTCTCTAGCTCTTATATCTTCGGAAATCGACGCGTTCAAACATACGGACAGACGGACAGACGGACAGACGGACGGACGGACAGACGGACAGACGGACAGGGCCAAATCGACTCAGCTCGTCGCCCTGATCAAGAATATATATACTTTGTGGGGTCTGCCACGCCTCCTTCTGCCTGTTACATACATTTTAACAAAACCATTATACCCTGATTTCCCATTTTCAATGGGTTCAGGGTATAAAAACGAAAACATACCATATGGATGAAACAAGGTATGCCAAACGAGAACAGTACACCCACACAAAATTGTTGAAGGAGCTGAATGAAACCTCACATGAGGACTTAAAACATTTTCTTCGTATGGATGGGACAACCTATGAAGAGCTATTAAGCTTAGCAGGTCCCAAAATAAAGCGAGTGAGCACTCACATGAGATATGCTATAACGCCAAATGAGAGACTTTCTGCAGCTCTGCGTTTCTTAGCTACTGGGAAAACCTTTGCCGATTTGAAATTCATCTACTTCCTTATATTTTAATAGCAACTTATTATTTTATTTTGGTATTTTTCGCTTTTGTTTTGCCATAAAGCCGGCTCATTTTGTAAGCAGTCAATAAATTCTTCCAAAAATTTGTGCTTCATTTTTGCATGTCGTTCCTGTCAGAAATATTTCTAGAAGTGACGTTCGTGTTAGCACTCGAGTCCATTGTCTATCATGTTGCACGAACACCCGTAAGATAGAAACATTTATATTTTTGGGCGAACAAAATGTTCGTACAAGCACTGCTATCCATATATGACGAACACAACATGTTCGTGTAACAAAGTCGTCTGTGGAAAGCCCCCTTAACTTACTCACTACAAATTATAATTCGCACAACTTTAACATCTTATAGCTATAAAATACAAAACTCAATTAACTTATGTTCTACATATTCAGAAGAGGCCACAGCACTGAGCCTTGGGGTACTCCAGCTGACACTGTATGAGTTTGGGACCCTCACTCGTGTTGTATACCAGTGTTCTTCCTCTGAAGTAGCTCTTTATTATCTCATTTAGATATTTAGGGATATTATATTGTGACAGCGCAGCTAGTATCATATCCCAACTAGCTGTGTTGAAGGCGTTCTTAACGTCCAGGGTCGCGATGATGCAGTATTGCTTCGTCCCGTGCCACCATCTGGTGCCTTGGATGGTGGAAGTTGCCAGGCCAACAACTTTTTCTAGAGCATCTGTTGTTGACCGGGCCTTCCGGAATCCAAATTGATTTGGTGATATGCCTCCGGTGCTAGCATACGATTTGGGATCCCGTCCGGCCCTGGAGCTGTTTTGCTTCTAAGACCTTTGATAGCTACTAGGATTTCTTCGTCTGTAACTAAAGCAATTTGAGTGCTTGTTGAGCCCTGATTAGAAGACTCGGACTCCGGGGCATAAATGGAGCTTAATCTTTATGGAATGAGCGTTTCCACAATCGATTTAAGCTCTAGACGATCCGTCGGCTGCACCTGTTTACCTGCGTATAGTCTTTTAACTACTATCTTATATGCCCTGCCCCAAGGGCCATATTCGGCTGAGTCGCACAACTCTAGAAAGCATTCCCTTTTACTTGCCCGAATGGCCTTCTTCAGCTGTCTTCTGGCTGCCTGGTAAGCTAATTGTTTTTCGAAAAACGTAGACCTACCCCGAGCCCGTTGAGAGCTTCTTCTCGCCTGGATGCATTTGCGTCGTATGTCACCTACTTGTGCATTCCACCAATACGTAGGTTCTTGTTGTCGCGTGAACTGCTTGCGGCGTAACATGCTGCTATTGCAGGCACTCTGTATTTGGGCCACCATTTGGCATGCTCTGGCGTCAGCATTACCAATTGTGCCCAGAGACTGAATGGCCTCTGAAAAAGCCGCGGGATCAAAAGTATCCAGCCGATACGATTCCCTCCACAAGGTTGACGCCCTGGCAGGTGGCTCACCCAATGTGAACAGAAGTGCCGTATGATCGCTGCCCGAATAGCTACCACAGTGGCTCCATGTTGCTTCCCGAACGAGGGATGAAGTGACAAAAGTAATGTCAATTACAGATCTGTATCCAGCCCGACTGAAGGTGAACTCGTGGCTAGTGTTGAGCAGTGCAACATCTAGTGTCGCGAAGATCTCCAGTAGGATACGACCTCTGGCATTTGTTGTGAGGCTACCCCATTCTAACGCCCAGGAGTTAAAATCTCCAGCTATAATGGCCTTCCGACCCCTAGCATCCTCGGCAAGCTCGTCGATCACCGTCGTGAATTCACTGAGCTGCATGCTGGGGGCCAGATAGCAACTGTAAAGCCATAAGTTACCATATCGGCCGCGTACGAGCCCATTGAATGACTTAACATTCGAAAGTACGTTCGTTAAGATGCCGCATACCCACAACGCAGCTTTGCCATGAACGTCTTTTGACCATGTCCTAGGGCAGCTGGTTCTACAGTGGTGAGGCTCACTGAGAAAAGCTACGTCTATACATTTTTCCCTAATGGTCTGCTCTAGAAGATCTTGGGCAGCAATGCAATGATTTAAGTTAAGCTGCAAGAACCTTAACATTTCATTTTACGAGCAGTTTCACGGTAGGATGGGCACTTGAAGCTGCCTGTTGAGTGATCCGTCTGCTTTTTACCTTTCCGGATGCAGATTCTACATTTAGGTGGCTTGGTGCATGCTTTTGCACTGTAACCCATCTCTCCACACCTGAAACAGGCGCCCTTTAGGTCACAGTCGCTGCCGCTGTTTGCTGCCATATGACCGTAATCGAGGCACTTGAAACAGCGTTTGGGCTGATCCACGGCGCGGATACGGCATACAACCTATCCAATTCTGATTTTGGACAGCTTGAGCAGTGTTTTGGCTTTTCCAATTGGAAGCGCAACTGTAGCTCTTTGCTGTCCAGCAAAAGCCGGTCGAAGCGACTTGATAGCCTCAATGGGGAGTGAGCTATCCTTCAACTCCGCCCTAATCGACTCCAAGATCTCCTCTTTGCTCGCTAACTCATCTAGGTCACGAATCTCAATTTGAGCCGATTCGGTAAGTGTTTTAACTACCGCTCGGTTACCCAAGGCCTTGCCTACAGCTTAGTGCAGAGCCTCAGCGCTATGCTCCGGCTTTCCGCTCAGTCTTTTGACCATGTCCTAGGGCAGCTGGTTATACAGTGGTGGGGCTCACTGAGAAAAGCTACGTCTATACATTTTTCCCTAATGGTCTGCTCTAGAAGATCTTGGGCAGCAATGCAATGATTTAAGTTAATCTGCAAGAACCTTAACATTTCATTTTACGAGCAGTTTCACGGTAGATTGGGCACTTGAAGCTGCCTGCTGAATGGTCCGTCTGCTTTTCACCTTTTCGGATGCAGAGGCTACATTTTGGTGGCTTGGTGCATGCTTTTGCACTGTGACCCATGTCTCCACACCTGAAACAGGCGCCCTTTAGGTCACAGTCACTGCGACAGTTTGCTGCCATATGACCGTAATCGAGGCACTTGAAACAGCGTTTAGGCTGTTCCACAGCTCGGATACGGCATACTACCCATCCTATTCTAATTTTGGACAGCTCGAGCAGAGTTTTAGCTTTCCCAATTGGAAGAGCAACCGTAGCTCTTTGCTGTCCACCAAAAGCTGGCCGAAGCGATTAGATTTCTATGCCTGTGTGGGCGTGCGTTTCCTGTGTAAGCTGAAAGGCGCGAAAAATTATTGCAGTAGCTATTGCTCCAAGGGCTCAGGGGATCTCGTAGTCGAACAGTCTCGACTAGAGCTTTCTTACTTGATTTGTTATACCCTGAACCCATTTTCAATGGGAAATCAGGGTATAATGGTTTTGTTGAAATGTATGTAACACGAAGAAGGAGGCGTGGCAGACCCCACAAAGTATATATATTCTTGATCAGGGCGACGAGCTGAGTTGATTTGGCCCTGTCCGTCTATCTGTCCGTCTGTCCGTATGTATGAACGCGTCGATTTCAGAAGATATAAGAGCTAGAGACTTCAAATTTTTTAAAAATGTCCGTAATTACAGCGCGCATATCAAGTTTATAATTAAAAATCGATAACTCATCCCAATCTTTTTTTATCGATAAAAACCCTTATCGAAAACCAGTTATAAAATTATATCTTCTACACCTTTATTGCTAGAGTCTCCAAATTTTTAATGTATGCTCATATGCAATTTATACAATTTCGGTTTTTGTTAAAATTTACCCCCCACCCTTAAATTCACCCCCTCACCCTCACTTTTGTAAAAAGCGTATTTCAAATACTAGAGACTTGTGCTTTGGCAATTACATGCATATCCATGTTATAATCATAATCTGAAAGTTTCATGAAGATCGTACGTCCACAAAAAGTTATTAAACAATAAAGTTCTCATAGTAAGCGCTCACTGCCGCCCATGCGTGTTTATGCGTGGGTGCTTGTATGTGTATGTGTATGTAAATGTTTGTGTGTGTGTGTGTGTGAATGTATGCCTGTGTGTGTGTGTGTATGTATGCCTGTGTGTATTTATGCCTGTGTGTGTGTTTCTTGTGTAAGCTGAAAGACGCGAAAAATTATTGAAATATCTATCGCTCCAAGGGTTCAGGGGATCTCGTAGTCAAGCAGTCTCGACTAGAGCTTTCTTACTTGTTATACCCTGAACCCACTGAAAATGGGAAATCAGGGTATAATGGTTTTGTTGAAATGTATGTAACAGGCAGAAGGAGGTGTGGCAGACCCCACGAAGTATATATATTCTTGATCAGGGTGACGAGCTGAGTTGATTTGGCCCTGTCCGTCTCTCTGTCTGTCTGTATGTTTGAACGCGTCGATTTCCGAAGATATAAAAGCTAGAGACTTCACATTTTTTGTAAAATGTTCGTAATTACAGCGCGGATATCGAGTTTATCATTAAAAATCGATAACTCATCCCGATCTTTTTTTATCGATAAAAAACCTTATCGAAAACCAGTTATAAAATTATATCTTCTACACCTTTATTGCTAGAGTCTCCAAATTTTTAATGTATGCTTATATGCAATTTATACAATTTCGGTTTTTGTTAAAATTTACCCCCCACCTCTAAATTCACCCCCTCACCCTCACTTTTGCAAAACGCGTATTTCAAATACTAGAGACTTGTGCTTTGGCAATTGCATGCATATTCATGTTATAATCATAATCTGAAAGTTTCATGAAGATCGTACGTCCATAAAAAAAAGTTATTAAACAATTAAGTTCTCATAGTAAGCGCACACTGCAGCCCATGCGTGTTTATGCGTGGGTGCTTGTGTGTGTATGTGTTTGTGTACATGTGTGTATGTGTTTGTGCATGTGTATGTATGTGTTTGGGTATGTGTGTGTATGTGAGTGTGTGTATGCGTTTGTGTGTGTATGCGTGTGTGTGTGTGTATGTGTGCCTGTGTGTGCGTACGTGCCTGTGTTTGCGTGTGTGTGCGTGTTTCTTGTGTAAGCTGAAAGACGCGAAAAATTATTGAAATATCTATTGCTCCAAGGGTTCAGGGGATCTCGTAGTCGGGCAGTCTCGACTAGAGCTTTCTTACTTGTTTCTTATCTTTTAAGTCAACCGTTTGAATAAATTACTCATATTGTTGTTGTTTTTGTAAATACAGCAAACATTTTTTATACCCTGAACCCATTTTCAATGGGAAATCAGGGTATAATGGTTTTGTTGAAATGTATGTAACAGGCATAAGGAGGCGTGGCAGACCCCACAAAGTATATATATTCTTGATCAGGGTGACGAGCTGAGTTGATTTGGCCCTGTCCGTCTGTCCGTCTGTCCGTATGTTTGAACGCGTCGATTTCCGAAGATATAAAAGCTAGAGACTTCAAATTTTTTGTAAAATGTTCGTAATTACAGCGCGGATATCGAGTTTATCATTAAAAATCGATAACTCATCCCGATCTTTTTTTATCGATAAAAAACCTTATCGAGAACCAGCTATAAAATTATATCTTCTACACCTTTATTGCTAGTCTCCAAATTTTTAATGTATGCTTATATGCAATTTATACAATTTCGATTTTTGTTAAAATTTACCCCCCACCCTAAAATTCACCCCCTCACCCTCACTTTTGTAAAATGCGTATTTCAAATACTAGAGACTTGTGCTTTGGCAATTACATGCATATCCATGTTATAATCATAATCTGAAAGTTCCATGAAGATCGTATGTCCACAAAAAATGTTACTAAGCAATTAAGTTCTCATAGTACGCGCTCACTGCCGCCCATGGGTGTTTATGCGTGGGTGTGTATATGTATGTAAATGTTTGTGTATGTGTGTGTATGTGTTTGTGTATGTGTGTGTGTGTGTTTTTTATACTCATTCACGAAAGTGAATCAGTATATTGGTTTTGTGCAATGTCCGTCTTGCTGTCCGTCCGTCTGTCCGTCTGTCCGTCCGTCCGTCTGTCCGTCTGTCCGTATGAACGCAATCTATTTCGGCGCTATTGAAGCTAGAGACTTGAAATTTGGAACACATACTCGTGTATATCTCCGATTTATAAAGTGTTAAAATTTTCCCGATCCGCCCACTAGGGGCGTGGCAAATCGGAAAATGCATTTTCCGATATACCAGAAATCATGTTTGTTGAAGAGCTAGAAAGCTGAAACTTGGTATGTAGGTCCGCGTTGACCACCCAAGATCACGAGCTATGGCGGATATATCTACGCCCATTGGGGGCGTGGCAAATCGGATAAAACTGTATCTCCTAAAGTTGTAAACCTAGAATGCTGAAATTTTGCATGTCAGCTAATGGTATGATTCTATAAAGTCTGAAGATAAATTATAAGTCTACGCCCGTTGGGGGCGTGGCAAATCGGACCTGAAGATATAGTGATTTTTTAAATTCTCCTATATTTTGGACACTATTGATGGCAGAGACCTCAAATTTTGTATATATACTCGGACTGATCACCCAAGACCAAAAAGTTTTGTCGGATATATGTCCGCCCACAGGGGGCGTGGCAAACCGCAAAAGTTTATATCTCCTAAAGTATAATAGCTAGAAGCTTCAAATTTGGATAGTTGAGTTACTGGTAGCCTCCTCTATCGATTCCCCAAAAATAATTTTTACGCCTCTTTAGGGGCGTGGCATATCGAAAAATACCCTGTAATTTTCACATTTTTTTAGGGTAAGCATTCAAACTTTGCAGTTAGGGTAACGTTATCTCTTTCTAAAAACTGACCAAAAATGAGGTGTCTACGCCCAGTTGGGGCGTGGCAAATCGGAAAAACCTGTATATTCTACAGTATTAGAACGAAACTTAACTACTAAATTGTTGATGGGATGTGAATGAGTATTCCGCAGTCGGTTACGCCCGACTGCAACGTTCTTACTTGTTTTTTTTTTTTTTATATTCCTTTTTTGACAAAATTATATAACAAATTGCAAGTTGCGTGATTGCTAGGAAAGCGCGCGGTGCTTGCGGGACGGCCGTAAAGCATTGCTTCGCAAGCACTATGCGCTACCTTAGCCTGGGACAGCTCGTCTTCTCGATCGCTCGACTCTGCGGAGCTCCATCATCACCGTGGCCGCGAAGGTGCTTGTTAGTTCCCAAGCTTTCTCCGATTCCAGCATGGCGTTGACTAAGTTGTCCGCTCTGATGGAGCGGCCCACTGCCTCTTCCAGATGACGCCTCTCCTCCATGAACCGTCCACATTCGAAAAGAATGTGGTTGGCGTCTTCCACATGCCCTCGCTCGCATGTGTTTGTGTGTATGCGTTTGTGTGTATATGCGCGTGTGTGTGTGTATGTGTGTCTGTATGCGTGTGTGTGTATGTATGCCTGTGTGTGCGTACGTGCGTGTGTGTTTGCGTGTTTCTTGTGTAAGCTGAAAGACGCGAAAAATTATTGAAATATCTATTGCTCCAAGGGTTCAGGGGATCTCGTAGTCGAGCAGTCACGACTAGAGCTTTCTTACTTGTTTTCATCG
Organism: Drosophila arizonae; assembly: GCF_054131065.1. Taxonomy (NCBI): domain Eukaryota; kingdom Metazoa; phylum Arthropoda; class Insecta; order Diptera; family Drosophilidae; genus Drosophila; species Drosophila arizonae. Next base: position 34,050,791 of record NC_142922.1, read on the forward strand.
TGAAGACAACAAAATTCTCTTTAAGGCGAAATACATTGGTTTCTTTAGTCGTATTGATAATATAGTGTGTTAAACATTGCATAGCAAAAAAAACATGCTGCTCGAATTATTAGTGGTTGGGGCTCGTATGATTATTAAATAATTAAATTCCCATAGCAAGTCCTCACTGCTGTCCTGTTAGCAGAAAAAAAGCGAAGATTTATTTAGAGATTTCTCACTTATTTTAATTTTAGACTTAGACAATTTGTATATTTATATACATATATGTATATATTTCCCGCATATGTACATCTACAAATGATATATATGCATTATGCCTAGATTGAAATGAATTCCATAGTAAAGTCGTCCGTTACTAATCAGCGATTAATTTAATCGTGGACTCAACCTGAATTGTATACACGTGTCGTAAGCCACGTGCGTATTTTGAGGGTAAGTATATATATGTGTTTCAAGCACGTTGCTAGCGATTTTGATTTTTATGCTGCCATTGTTGTTTCCCAATCATTTTACTTAACGACACTACCAGACGTTGGAAATAAATTGTATGTTAAGGGATGGTAATGTGTGAAAAATATTTGTTTAATAATTTGATGCACCATTCAGATTAGGAACAAAGAAAGCCAGGAGACACACGTGCACGTAAAGCAACATTTAAGTAAAGGTGAGACAACAAGAACTTTAATCAGTTATAAATCCGTAAAATAAATATTTTGGTTGTTTATTTTTCAGTATCTTAAGTGCTCATAACAATTAAATACGTATATTATTTCGTATGTATATGTATACAGTCCTCAGCCGTCGTCTTGGCCAAAAACATCTATAATTTACGGGGCCTGCAAAATAAGACGTCTGCTTATTATATAGAAATAAAAAAATTTACCTTATTTCCCCCATTTTTAAATGGTTCTAGGTGAAGAAATCCAAATATGACTGTTTTAGATGACTACATTAATCAATGCACATTTGTATACCCTAAACCCATTTTCAATGGGAAATCAGGGTATAATGGTTTTGTTGAAATGTATGTAACAGGCAGAAGAAGGCGTGGCAGACCCCACAAAGTATATATATTCTTGAGCAGGGTGACGAGCTGAGTTGATTTGGCCCTGTCCGTCTGTCTGTCCGTCCGTCTGTCCGTATATATGACCGCGTCGATTTCAGAAGATATAAGAGCTAGAGACTTCAAATTTTTTTAAAAATGTCCGGTTTTCAGCGCGGATATCGAGTTTATCATTAAAAATCGATAACTCATCCCGATATTCATTTTTAATTTCTGCTTATATGCAATTTATACAATTTCGGTTTCTGTTAAAGTTTACCCCCACCACTAAATTCACCCCCTCACCATCACTTTTGTAAAAAGCGTATTTCAAAAACTAAAGACCTGTGCTTTGACAAATATATGCATATCCATATATGCATAATCATAATCTGAAAGTTTCATGATCGTACGTCCACAAAAAAAAGTTATTAAACAATTAAGTTCTCATAGTAAGCGCTCATTGCCGCCCATGCGTGTTTATGCTTGTGTGTGTGTGTGTATGTGTGTGTATGTGTTTGTGTGTGTGTGTGTGTGTGTGTGTGTATGTATGTCTGTGTGTGCGCGTGTGTGTGTGTGTGTGCGTGGTTCTTGTGTAACCTGAAAGACCCGAAAAATGATTGAAATAGCTATTACTCCAAGGGTTCAGGGGATCTCGTAGTCGAGCAGTCTCGACTAGAGCTTTCTTACTTGTTCTATTTGGTATCATTCATTTCAGTCGTTTCGAATTTATTTAAATCACGGTAGTAAATATGTGGAGCGCGTGTTTATATATAAGTATTGCTATATATATATATATATATAGAGAGAGAGTATCATATCATGTATCATATTATTAGTTACTTCGAAATTTAAGGGACAATTAAAATGTTACGAATGAAGAGATTCTGTAGGGGACTCGAGATAACTTTGAAATAATGAGAGGTTCGAAATATCGTAGGTTTGAAATAATATATATACATATACATATGTATATGCAAATACGTTCAGCCGGTTATGTAAACGAAAATTTGATGTCTTCATTGGTCTCCACACAAACTTATATGAAGGAGCCCCCGCTTAGTACGTCTCCGCTTTTAACGACAATCCGCTTATCTCTACGATTTGTGACGAAATAAATACAGCGAAATAATGACAAAACATTTAAGCATAAAAAGACACTGCTAAAAATGTATATAATGTACAATGTATCTATTTATCACTGATCAGTGCCCTTGGTTGTGTGCGTATGTTTCCGTATGTTTGAACGCGTCGATCTCAGAAGATATAAGAGCTAGATACTTCAATTTTGTTTTCTAGGTCCGTGTATAGCACGCGCAAATCGAGTTTTCCTTTAAATATCGATAGCTTATCCCGTTATTTTCTTACCAATTAAAAACATGATCAAAAATCAGTTTTGAAATTATATCTTCTTCTTCTGTAAAGCTAGAGTCCAAATTTTATATATATACTTATATGCATTTTATCCAATTTCGATTTTAGTCAAAATTTGGTTTTGTTAAAAGTATGTAACTGGCAGAAGGAGGCGTGGCAGACCCTATTTTTTTCCTAGGTCCGTGTATATCATGCACATATCGAGTTTTTATCTATATATCGATTAACTACTTCCGATATTATCGATTAAAAACCTTATCGAAAGCTAGTTATTGAATTATATCTCCTACACGTTTAGAGCTAGAGCTTGCAAATTTTAAATGTTGTCTTATATGCACTTTACAGAATTTCGATTTTTGTTGTTATTTACCCCTAGCCCTTATATCCACCCCCTCACCCTCACCTTTTGTGAAAGGCGTATTTTAAGTACTAGAAACTTGTGCTTTAGAATATACATACATTTTCCCCATATGATTACGCTGAAAGTTCCATTAAGATTGTACGTCTAGAAATTAAATTATTCAACAAATAAATACTTATAATGTTGCCCACACTGCAGCGCAGCCCAAGCGTACTCGATGCTCTTTGCGCAGTTAACAAAGCGCGTTCTAATACGTGCGTGTGTATGTATGTGTGCCGAAAAGAAGTGCAGAGTGATGAGAATATCAGATTAGAGGGTTCAGGGTATCTCCTAGTCGAGCAGTCTTGACTGGAGTCCTCTTACTTTATTTTTTTTTATTTTTGAGTAAAGTCACATGTATTTAATTAGATCGGAGTTTAAAAATGTACGTACATATATAAATGTGTACAATCACATATTTTCCATATTGTGTGCTCAAACATTCGGTTTCTATTTCATACCATCATGTACATATGTTTGAAACCTTGTGAGTTACAAAAGAGGCGTAACTTGAAACTGACCAATCGCAGCACTCAACCACTGTTTTTTACTTATGCTCCTCCCCCATACAAATTGAGCAGCATCCCATGTAATCATTTTGTGGAATACATATGTATATGTTTTGTTTTACTGGTGATTCTAGAGATATTTCTTGCAGTATATATATATATATATATATATATATATATATATATATATATATATATATATATATGTGTCAGAAAGAGAATTTATATATATATATATATATATATATATATATATATATATATATATATAAATTCTCTTTCTGACACATTTATATGCATACACATAAAAATTTTAATTCCTTAATATTAATAATTGTGTTAGAGTATCAATTTAGAAAATACAATTTAATACAAAGCTACTTTTTAGCGACATTTAATTTAATATGTATAAAAGAATTTGAGTGCGTGTATTGATGATGACGTAACTTCAATTCCATCGTTTTATTCGGACCGACTATGATTGCTGAGTGCTTCGGTTTTGTGCAATGCCGCTAATAAAGCTTGGGGTACTAGGGGACGTGGCAAAGCGGCAAAATTACATTTTCCGGCAAACTATGATAGTTGGAGTGCTAGAGATTTTCAATTAAAAATTTATATTCAGTTTGAACATGCAAGACCATAAAAATATGGCAGATATATGTATCTACTAACATTGGGAGCGTGGCAAATCGTTTGTCACGTGCGTATAGAGTTTATTTACAAAAATCTGTAAAATGGGAAATGAGAGTATAATGGTTTTGTTGAAAAGTATGTAATATCTTTAAAGATAGAATCTCCAAAATTTAAATATATATTCAGATTAATTGCATACAATTTCGAGTTTTGTTATATTTTGGATACCGGTTTCAAATCAACCAGAATAGCTAATTGTTAATGATTTGGTTTTTTTTATTATACCCTGATTCCATTGAAAAGGGGAAATCAGGGTATAATGGTTTTGTTGAAATGTATGTAACAGGCATACAAACACATACACATAAGCAGCCACGCATAAACACGATGGGCTGCAGTGTGCGCTTACTATGAGAGCTTAATTGTTTAATAACTTTTTGTGTGGACATACGATCTTCATGATCGTTATTATAACAATAATGTGCGTGCACTTGCCAAAGCACAAGTCTCTAGTATTTGAAATATGCTTTTTTACAAATATGTTTTTGAGGGGATGGATATAGAGGTGGGGGTAAATTTTAACAGAAACCGAAAAGCATAAAAATATACATTCAAAATTTAGAGACTGTAGACATCTTTAGAGCTACAGTCTTCAAATTTTGAATGTATATTATGCATTTTATACAATTTCGGGTTTTGTTAAAATTTACCCCCCACCCCTATATCCACCCCCTCACCCTCACCTTTGTAAACGGCATATTTCAAATACTAGCGACTTGTGCTTTGAAAAGTACATGCATATTATGGTTATAAGTACGATCTCAAAGTTTAATGTCGTATGTCCACACAATGTGTGTGTGTGTGTTTTTTTTTTTTTTTTTTTTTTTTTTTTTTATATTTGTTTATTGACAATCTTAATACAAGTTGCAAGTGCGTGGTGGCTAGGATAGTGCGCTATGCTTGCGGGACGGCCGTAAAGCATTGCTTCGCAAGCACTATGCGCTACCTTAGCCTGGGACAGCTCGTCTTCTCATTCGCTCGACTCTGCGGAGCTCCATCATCACTGTGGCCGCGAAGGTGCTTGTTAGTTCCCAAGCTTCCTCCGATTCCAGCATGGTGTTGACTATGTTGTCCGCTCTGATGGAGCGGCCCACTGCCTCTTCCAGACGACGCCTCTCCTCCAGGAACCGTCCACATTCGAAAAGAATGTGGTTGGCGTCTTCCACATGCCCTCGCTCGCACCAGGGGCACTCGTCAGATTCCTCGTAGCCAAAGCGCTTCAAATAGCTCCGAAAGCATCCATGTCCAGAGAGGATCTGCGTAAGGTAGAAGTTTACCTCGCCGTGTTTACGGTTGACCCATGGTTCAAGCTCCGGGATGAGCTTCTGAGTCTACCGCCCTTTAGCTGAGCTATTCCGCTCCACGGCTTCGGCGACCAAGTACTACAATGGTACCATACCAGCTATGACGAGCGCCGCGTCATCGGAGATAGTCCTGAAAGCGCAGCTGACTCTGATTGCACTCAGATTGCCATCGCTCTTGCCCATATTGGCGCAGCATAGAGGATGACGGACCTAATGACGCTCATTAGAAGGAGACGTCGTTGCTGTTTAGGTCCCCGCGTGTTAAGCATAATTCTCGAGAGAGCTCTACAAGAATCAGCTGCCTTTTTATGCACATACTCTAAGTGCTCGCGGAAAGTTAATCTTGTGTCTATCATGACACCAAGATACTTTATCGCCCTCTTTGACGCAATTGTAACGCTGCCGATCTTTATATTGGCAGTTTCCACTCTTTTGCGACTGCTGACTAGGACAACTTCAGTTTTGTGTCCCGCTAGCTCGAGCCCAGCTCCAGTCAACCAGCTTCGTATGCGATAGATACTTTCGCTGCACATATCCTCTGTATCTTTGAGTTCCTTTCCTATGGCTACGACAGCTACATCATCAGCAAAGCCAATGGTGTGCGCACCTGCTGGTAGTTCCAAGCGCATTACGCCGTCGTACATGATATTCCATAGGAGAGGCCCCAGCACAGAGCCTTGGGGTACTCCAGCTAACACTGTATGAGTTTGGGGACCCTCACTCGTATTGTATACCAGTGTTCTTCCTCTGAAGTAACTCTTTATTGTTTCTTTAAGATATTTAGGGATATTATATTGTGACAGCGCATTCAGTATCATATCCCAACTAGCTGTATTGAAGGCATTCTTTACGTCCAGGGTCGCAATAATGCAGTACTGCTTCGTCCCATGCTTCCATTTTGTGCCATGGATGGCGGAAGTGGACAGACCAACAACTTTGTTGAGCGCATCCGTTGTTAACCGGGCCTTCCGGAATCCAAATTGATTTGGTGACAGGCCTCCGGCGCTAGTAATCGCAGTCTCCAGTCTAGAGCAGATCAATTTCTCAAACACCTTTCCCATGGTGTCTAAGAGACAGATCGGTCTGTATGAAGATGGCTCATCCGGTGGTTTGCCAGCCTTGGGTATCAACACCAGGTTCTGGGCTTTCCATTTTGCCGGGAACGTCTCTTGAATTAGACATTCGTTGAATAATTCAGCGAACGTACTAGGCTGCAAGGCGAGTGCTAGCTTTAGCGCACGATTTGGGATCCCGTCCGGCCCTGGAGCAGTGTTGGTTCTAAGACCCCGGAGAGTTGCTATGATTTCTTCCTCTGTGACTAAAACAATTTCAGTGTGTGTTTTAGTGTGTGTAGTCGAGCAGTCTCGACTAGAGCTTTCTTAATTGTTCATTCTATCCTTGCACACTGGGCGGAATTGCCAAAAAAATGGCATAAAATCGAAAAACGCAGATATCGAGCTGAAACTTGGTATATTTCATAATTATGGCAATCCAAATATGTAAGTTGATATATGGGAAAATCCCGTATATGGGAACTAGCGTATACGTAATCTCAAATGAAATTGTAAAACCTTTAAAAAAGGTGCAACAATTTTTAATAAGCATGATATTTTTGAATCTCTTATGTATTAAGCTAGTAAAGGAATTTATGACTATATTAAATTAATACTTCATAACAGGTCTTAATTTATGTATTTGACGATAAAACTCATTCGAGCAATTTATTGTAAATTTAGTACAACTAATTCAAAATTAAAAGTTATGCTAGAGATGAAGGGATCTGAAGAGTCCACGGATCTGTGCAATACACTTATCATATTATTAATTATCCGTGAATTGTGTCGAGCATGCAGTAGCCGGTCATGCTTGTAAAATTTTGTTGGCTTCAGACGCATTTTCCCCAAGACCGCTTACCGGCATCACTAATGAAGTTATTATTTGTGATCTATGATATCAACTTTTAATTTTCTTATTAATCTGACATATATTTTCATTTGTAAGCGAGTACTCCGTCAATTGGTCAAATATCCAGTTTGTCAGTACGATTGTGTTGCGGTCGCGGTCAATCCATACGTCCAGTAGCGTTGCATGACGGAACCCAAGCTGATCTACAAATTTAAAGTATCTCAAGAGCGCAAGAGGATTATTGCTAACTTTTAATACATACTTTTTACTTTATTTCATACTTTACTTCATTTCATGTCGCAGAAACACGCAGAATGTAAAGTTCTATTCTATAAAAGATTAACACATTGCACTGAATTTCTATCTTTTTGGACAATACAAAACAATATAAATATATAAAATATAGAAAATTTTATCACACATTTTTTCTTTGTTATTTATTCTTAAAATCCTTAAAATTCAATTTACACAATAGTTAATTTTTGCAAATTGCCAAGCGCACAAAGTCAATAAAAATTTTCCTGACTTTGAAGCTTGATCACAAAGACAGGGTTGCATTTTAAGCAAACAAATTTATTGACTTTCATATATAGGGAATCTACCTTGAATATATTTATTGGAATAGAATTTTTAATTGTTACCAGAAAATTTTCGACTTTATGCCATTTATTTGGCAGTTCCGCCCAGTGTGCCTTGGTGAGGCGCGATTTCAGGACGCTCAATCAGAGCAAATAGATCACTTCACTTGGATATTTAATTATTTTGAAAAGCTTTGTCTTTTTTGGAGTCAAAGATAACAAAAGTGGATCACGCCCTCTGAAAGACATTCGTGATGTTTTTTTTTAATCTGATGCTCATTCGGACGACCTTTTATCATTTTTATAAATTTTGTTCCGAGCCTCTGATGCGCTTTCTTCAAGAATACTAGCAGCTATCCATTAACTGGTATCCATAGGCATCTGTGTGTGTGTGTGTTTTTTTTTACCCTCAATCCACCGTGAATGAGTTGTTTTTATTCAATATAGATTTCAGCTACTTTTTGGCAAATCTATATATATAAAAGAGAGTTGTGTAAAAGTGTCCAAGCACTTATAACTCGAGATCTGCTGGACCAATTTTCATGCTTTTGATTTGTTGGATTTGTCTCCGCCACGAGTAGGTCAGTAGATCTTTAAAATACTGAAAAAATTTGACGAATACTTGAAAAACGCGGTTTTTTCCCTAAAGATTTAAATTTCCATTTATACTCAGTAGCCTTGACAGCAGTGACAGTTTCGGTCCTGTATAGAAGTAAATAAACAAATGTAGTCAGTCAGTCTACGGCACAGCCTCGAGCAGACCTGACTATTCAACAAAAAAAAAAAAAAAAAAAAAAAAAAAAACAAGTAAGAAAACTCTAGTCGAGAGTGCTCGACTAGATACTACCCTGAACCCAACAAATAAAAATGCCCATTTAGTTTGGCTGAAATTTCAATTTCAATGTATTTAAAAACATAAATAAAATACCAAACTCATTTAATAAAATATAAAAATATTTTGAAACAATTAAAAAAGTTAACATCAGCTGCACCATTTTCAATGGGAAATCAGGGTATAATGGTTTTGTGAAAAAGTATGTAACGGGCAGAAGGAGGCGTGGCAGACCCCACAAAGTATATATATTCTTGATCAGCGTGACGAGCTGAGTCGATATAGCCCTGTCCGTCTGTCCGTCCGTCCGTCCGTATGAGTGCGTCGATCTCAGAAGTTATAAGAGCTAGAGAGCTGACTCGTGTGTACCATACGCAGTACGAGTTTGCTTTATTTTTTCGATAAATCGTCCGATAACTTTTTTTATCGAGAATAATCGAAAAATTGATTTTGTTTTTTTAGCCTAATTTGAACATTTTTAGACCTGGAGACTTCAAATTTGCGTTGTATATAAAGTTAATGGATACAAAGATTTTGTAATTTACAGATTTTGGATACCACGCTCCCTTCTCCCCCAAATCGTAAAAAACGCATTTCAAGTACTAGAGACTTGTGCTTTGGAATGTACACACATATTTACACACTCTGAAAGTTTCATTAAGATCATATGTTTACAAAAGAAATTATTCGACAAATAAATTCTCATAATATTGCCCACACTGCAGCGCAGCCCAACCGCAGTCGCTGCTTACTGCGCAGTTAGCAGATCGAAGGCTTATGCGTGCGTGTGGATGCATGTGTATGTATGTGTGCATAAAAGAAGTGCAGAATGATTAGAATATCAGATTAGAGGGTTCAGGGTATCTCCTAGTCGAGCAGTCTCGACTAGAGCTTTCTTACTTGTTTCCCATTCTATTTGAAAATATAATATTCTAAATGCACGACGTGGAAGTTTTAGTTTCTTTCCTTCTTTGAAATTTTCAACGCAAAGTTGTTTTCATTATTTCGGCTTCGGAATTATTTTATAACAAATTTTTGCTTTTTGTTGCGCAGTTTGCAAGTTACAATAATTTTACCATTCTTTATTTTTTCTTACAGTGTGTTATCTAATTTTGTTATATGTTATGGGCCGTCCATAAAATTATTAAAAAACAAGTAAGAAAGCTCTAGTCGAGACTGCTCGACTACGAGATCCCCTGAACCCTTGGAGTAATAGCTATTTCAATCATTTTTCGCGACTTTCAGCTTACACAAGAAACACGCGCACACACACACACGCACGTACGCACACACAGGCATACATACACACACACACACACACACACACACACACACACACATACACACACAAGCATAAACACGCATGGGCGGCAGTGAGCGCTTACTATGAGAACTCAATTGTTTAATAACATTTTTTGTGGACGTACGATCTTCATGAAACTTTTATATTATGATTATAATATGAATATGCATGTAATTGCCAAAGCACAAGTCTCTAGTATTTGAAATACGCTTTTTACAAAAAAGAGGGTGAGAGGGTGAATTTAAGGGTGGGGGTTAAACTTTAACAAAAATCGAAATTGTATAAATTGCATATAAGCATACATTAAAAATTTGGAGACTCTAGCAATAAAGGTGTAGAAGATATAATTTTATAACTGCTTTCCGATAAGGTTTTTTATCGATAAAAAAAATCGGGATGAGTTATCGATTTTTTATGATAAACTCGATATCCGCGCTGTAATTACGAATATTTTACAAAAAATTTGAAGTCTCTAGCTCTTGTATCTTCGAAAATCGACGCGTTCAAACATACGGACAGACGGACAGACCCATTTTCAATGGGAAATCAGGGTATAATGGTTTTGTTAAAAGTATGTAACAGGCAGAAGGAGGCGTGGCATACCCCACAAAGCATATATATTCTTGATCAGGGCGACGAGCTGAGTCGATTTGGCCCTGTCCGTCTGTCTGTCCGTCCGTCCGTATGTATGAACGCGACGATCTCAGAAGATATGAGAGCTAGAGACTTGAAATGTTTTTCCTAGGTCCGTGTATATCACGCGCATATCTCTATATAGCGATAACTACTTTCAATATTTTATTATCGATTAAAAACCTTATCGAAAGCTAGTTATTTAGAGCTAGAGCTTCCAAATTTTAAATGTAGACTTATATGCACTTTACATAGTTTCGATTTTTGTTGTAATTGCACCCACCTTTATATTTACCCCCTCACCCACACCTTTGTAAAAGGCGTATTTCAAGTACTAGAAACTTGTGCTTTGGAATGTACACACATTTGAACATTATGATTATGTTCTAAAAGTTTTATTAAGATTGTACGTCTAGAAATTAAATTATTCAACAAATAAATTCTTATAATGTTGCCCACACTGCAGCGAACTGCACCGGTAACTGCGCAGTTACCAGAAATTATATAAAATATATATAAGCCTACATTTGAAATTTGGAAGCTCGAGCCCTAAAGGTGTAGGAGATATAATTAAATAACTGGCTTTCGATAAGGTTTTTAATCGATAATCAAATATCGGAAGTAGTTATCGATATATAGAGAAAAACTCGATATGCGCGTGATATACACGGACCTAGGGAAAAAAATTTCAAGTCTCTAACTCTTATATCTTCTTAAATCGACGCGTTCATACATACGGACGGACGGACGGATGGACAGACAGACGGACAGGGCCAAATCGACTCAGCTCGTCGCCCTGATCAAGAATATATATACTTTGTGGGGTCTGCCACGCCTCCTTCTGCCTGTTACATACTTTTAACAAAACCATTATACCCTGATTTCCCTTTTCAATGGGTTCAGGGTATAAATATATAAAGGTATGGAAGTATCGTACTACTCGTACTTACTGGTATCTGCTATAGCAAATTAAAATATAAATAGCTTTTCTTATTGTAATCCACATAAAAATTGTAACGCTGGGATATTAAAAAAACTTAAAGGATTCCAATTCAGCAATTATTTGAGAGTTACAAAAATATTCCCATCCAGTCGAACGGATGAAATGAACTTCAAGAACTCAGCATGACATAATTTTCAGTTGAATGATTATGTTCACTAAGATCTTCAGACAAATTAAAATAAGCAGAAAGAGCAATCAAAATCATAAGTCACCCCTAAATGGAAATTGGCTATACCCCGAAAAAAATAAAAATGGAAATTCAAAGTAGTGGTATTCTTTAAATGCATGACGTCTAACTGAATCGATTTTACCAAGTTCGTGGATATTGGTAAGTTAAGCAAACTTGTATTCATATATACCATATGTTAATGTTGTACATGTTTATACAAAAATTTCTTAATATTTAATATTTCTTAACCAATATCTTTCATATCAATAATGATCGTAATTCAGACTTCGGTTTTCAAATAAAGCTCAAGGAACATAAAAGGCAACCATAATTGTAAACTAAGCTCGCATAATTTACTGTATATTCGGATTTAAAGACAAGTGCTCTGCTTGTATAGGGAAATCAGGGTATAAGGGTTTTGTTGAAATGTATGTAACAGGGAGAAGGAGGCGTGGCATACCCCACAAAGTATATATACTCTTGATCAGGGTGACGAGCTGAGTTGATTTGGCCCTGTCCGTCTGTCTGTCCGTCTGTCCATATGTATGAACGCGTCGATTTCAGAAGATGTAAGAGCTAGAGACTTCAAATTTTTTTTTTAAATGTCCGTAATTACAGCGCGCATATCAAGTTTATCATTAAAAATCGATAACTCATCCCGATCTTTTTTATCGATAAAAAACCTTATCGAAAACCAGTTATAAAAGTATATCTTCTACACCTTTATTGATGGAATCTCCAAATTTTTAATGTATGCTTATATTCGGTTTTTGTTAAAATTTACCCCCCACCTCTATGTCCACCCCCTCACCAACCCTTTTGTGAAAGGCGTATTTCAAATACTACTGCTTCGGCAAATACATGCATATCTATGTTATATTCATAATCTGAAAGTTTCATGACGATAGTGCATCCACAAGAAAAGTTATTAAACAATTAACTTCCTATATTAAGCCAACACTGCAGCCAATGCGTGTTGACAAAAATCGAAATTATGTAAAGTGCATATAAGTCAACATTTAAAATTTGCAAGCTCTAGCTCTAAAGTTGTAGGAGATATAATTAAATAGCTAGCTTTCAATATGGTTTTTAATCGATAATAAAATATCGGAAGTAGTTAATCGATATATAGAGAAAAACTCGATATGCGCGTGATATACACGGACCTAGGGAACAAACTTTCAAGTCTCTAGCTCTTATATCTTCTGAGATCGACGTGTTTATACATACGGACGGACGGACAGACGGACAGGGTCAAATCGACAACTTGAACGCAAGTTTTACTTTAAATATCGATAACTTACCCCGTTATTTTTTTATCGATTAAAAACATGATCGAATATCAGTTTTAAAAGATTATCTCCTACATCTTTAAAGCTAGAGTCTCCAAATTTTAAATATACATATATTTTCCCCAAATTTATCCCCCGTACCCACATATTTGTATAAGGCGTATTTCAAATAGTAGAGACGTGTTCTTCGGCAAATACATACATGTCTATGTTATATTTATAATCTATAAGTTTTTTGAAGATAGTCCATCCACAAGAAAAGTTATTAAACAATTAAGTTCCCATAGTAAGCCACCACTGCAGTCAATGCGTGTTTATGTGTGCGTGCGTTTGTGTGTGTTTCTTGTGTAAACAGAAATGCGCGAATAAATATTGAAATACTTGTTAGTTATGTTTTCATTTCTGCCGCTTAATTTTTACAGAAAAGTTTCGTGCTATAAAAATTTTATTTCTGTCATGTATATACTCATATAGAATAAGTCTTGCACAAAAAATTATGTACAATTATATAAGTAAAATAAAACCGGAGAAAGACTACAATAATATATATTATCCTCACAAGCCCCAATGAATAGGGGTGTTTTTTGCGCTTGTCCGGTAACTGAGCTTAAATCACAGTTAAGTGTTGTCAATGTCGTTGTTAGGAGTTACTGCCTTCCTGGTAATATGAAAATTAAATTAAACCATAACATCATCAAAATTTGAAGAAAGGAAGGAGTTTCACTCTATTAAATACCCTACATGATGCGCCCAGATGTTGCTTAAAATATTAGAACATGTTACTAACCCACGTGTATTAAATTTTCTCGTTATGCTCACTAAAGGGATAGACAATTAATAGAGGTTTTTAATCTCACACGTATCGGCAATCGGCAAAAAAAAAAAAAAATATATATATATATATATATATATATATAATATATATATATATATATATATATATATATATATATATATTATATATCTAGTATATAAATACTAGAGACACTACAGGGTTTTTTTTTTTATATTTTTAAACGGAGAAAATGGGATATTAAAACAAAAGCTTTCTTATTTAATAATGATTCAAAATGTTTTGTGTGGGTCAATGTAAAGAATAGGACAATTTTGTAATTAACATATTTTCGATACCACTCTCGTTTCACCCTAAATTGGTGTGAAGCTTTAAAATGTTATAAGCTTGTGAGTTTGCGAATAGATACATAGGAAGTTTATTGTATTGATCTTAGAGTTTATCTATGTAGCGATTTTATAGAATTTCATATAAACCGACCTTGGAAAATCAAGTCTCTAGCTCTTATATCTTATGAGATATAACGGACAGACGGGCGGACGGACAAACTGACGGGGATAAATGGACTTTGTTCGCCGCACTGATCAAGAATATATTTTATGGGGTCTTCCACGGCTCCTTTGCCTGTATGTATCATTAGCAATAAGAAATGGTTCAAGGATTGATTTGAATCGAGCAGCGTTTCGATATGATTGCACCATTGACTACAGCTTGAATCGTTTAGTTTGCATTGGTCCAATGGACGTTGTTTGCCAGCATTGTGGCGCATTGAAGTTTGCTGGTTTGCCCGGTTTGGGCTGCCTTAGTGGCAAAGTGACATTGGTCCCGCCACCAAAGCCATTGCGTTCCTTGCTTTATGGCGAAACACTAGAATCACGACATTTTCTAGCGAACACTCAAATGCTTGTTTCCAAATGACTTCATTTGGGGCGGAAATTATTGGAGACGGATATAATCCGAGATTTAAGGTAATTTACGTTAAAAATTTTATTTTCTATGATTTAAAAAAAAAAATTGGAATAATGTAGTTTGTTAGATTTCTGTAAAAAGTGTTTGTAAATCTAACTATAACTATGGCTTTGAATTTAAAGATTCAAGGCCAGATTTGCCATCGTATTGGATCATTGCAACCTATTGAAGATGCACAGCACAAATTCTTGCAAATATACTTCATGAGCAATATGGAAGAACAACTTGACCGGCGTCAAGAAATCAACACAGCTATGAAAAGAGCAATTCTCCAAGATTTGCAGCAAATGCTTCACGAACATCATGCATTGGTCAAGCTGTTCAAGACTGCTTTAGAGCGCATGCCAAGAGATGACTATAAAGTAGTAATCAGAGCAGATAAAAGACCAGCTGGAACACATGAACGCACATTTAATGCTCCAACAATCGATGAAGTGGCAATCCTGATTGTTGGTGAAAGCTTGGAAGCTCGCGATATTGTGCTTACACGACGCAGTACTGGGCAACTACAAATAATATCTGAAACGCACCGTTCATATGACGCTTTACAAAACCCGCTGATGTTTGGGCAAGGAGACGTTGGATATCACTTTAATATCAAAATGATTAATCCATTGAACGGTAAAATCAATCATTGTTTTCATTTTAACTTTATATACATTTCATTCTGTTTGCTTTTGGTACACAAGGAAAGTTATCACTCTTAATTTAGTAAAGAGTAGCTGTAAGAGTCGTAAACCTATTAGGGGTTCTAAAATACAGTTTTTACTGTATTTGTTTCAGGTGAGGAAACTGCCAAGAAGGTTAGTTCGATGAATTATTACGCATATCGTTTGATGATTCGTGAAAATTCTGACAATTATTTGTTGCGATTTCGTCGATTGTTTCAACAATACTGCGTTGACATGTACGTGAAAATCGAAACGGAGCGCCTGACTTTCATTCGTTTGAATCAAGCTAAATTGCGTTCGGAAGAGTATATTCATTTACGCGATGCAATAATCACAGAAGGGTATTTGGAACTGTTGGTCGATTGACTATTTTACCAGTGACTTACACAGGTAGCCCGCGTCATATGCATGAATATGCGCAAGATGCAATGACATATGCCAATCTTTGACTATTTGTGGCCTCAATCTAGAAAATGCGTGTTTTCTCATGGTCAATTGTACGTGGTATGCTCACGTGTTGGCAAACCATCCGCATTATTTGTTCTTCCACCTGACCAAAAAACGAAGAATGTCGTTTACCACAAGGTGCTTGAATGAAAATCCGATTAATAAATTAATCAGAGTGTATCCCAACCTGAACAACATAGCTTTCAACAATTTTTTACCTAGAAATAATGGATAGGGCAATGCAACGTTTGCCGGGCCAGCTAGTTGTTTAATAACTTTTCTTCATGAATTATGAATATATCATAGATATGCATGTATTTGCCAAAGCACAAGTCCCTAGTATTTTAAATACGCCTTTTACAAATGTGATGGTGAGGGGGTGAATTAGGGGTGGGGGATAAATTTTGACAAAAAACGAAATTGTATATGGAGACTCTAGCCTTAAAGATGTAGGAGATAACATCTTAAAACTTATTTTTGATGTTTTTAATCGATAACAAAATAAAGGAGAAAGTTATCGCTATTTAAAGCAAAACTCGATATGCGCGTGGTATACACGGACCTAGGAAAACAAATTTTTATGGCTCTAGCTTATATATCTTCTGAGATCGACGAGTTCAAACATATGAACAGACGGACAGGGCTAAATCGACTCAGCTCGTCGCCCTAATCAAGAATATATATACTTTATGGCTAAGTATAGCTATCCTACCGGGGCAATATTTTTCAAAAAAAATCGGAAGGACATCTACGTGTAAACAACAGATATAAGATTGGACTAGAAATATATAAATGGTATTGCCATTTAGTTTTAATTTTATTTAGCTTGTAATAAATAATCTTGGGGTGTTCTATTTCTTTGATTTTCCCTTCAAATAATTTTGTCATCGTATAAGCCATGTTGTCATGTTTATCCTGTAATTTGTGTAAATTAATATCTAAGTATAAAACTCCTAGTTCTTAGTCTTAAGTTATTGGAAGAAATCATTCACAAAAAATCCATTGTTATAACAAAGAGTGAAATAAGATGTAAGAACTTAATATATTAAATGATGAAATATATATAAATAAAATAAATTAATATTCTTCAAACAAATTCATATGAAATGTTATTGCTTTTTATTTGTCCTTGTGTTGAAGGCATTGCATGATAACTTTTGCGATAATACGATGATATAGTAAGTGATTTATAACATCTGTTAAACGTCCTTAAAATGAAACTTTTTGAGTTTAGTTTAGCAAAACATTTTTTTCACTCATTTACGAAAGTGTTATGAGTTTATTGGTCCTGTGCAATGTCCGTCTTGCTGTCCGTCCGATTGTCCGTCTGTCCGTATGAACGCAATCTTTTCGGCACTATTGAAGCTAGAGACTTGGAATTTGGAGCACATACTCGTGTATATCTCCGATTTATAAAGTGTTAAGATTTTCCCGATTCGCTCACAAGGGGCGTGGCAAATCAGAAAATGCATTTTCCGATATACCAGAAATCATTTTAGTTGAAGAGCTAGAAAGCTAAATTTTAGTATGTAGGTTTGCGTCGACCACCCAAGATCACCAGCTATGGCGGATATATCTCCGCCCATTGGGGGCATGGCAAATCGGATAAAACTGTATCTCTCAAAGTTGTAAATCTAGAATGCTGAAATTTCGCACGTGAGCTTTATGGGTAAAAAAATTATATATATACGTCTACTAGGGGCGTGGCAAATCGGACCTGAAGATATAGTGATTTTTTTAATTCTGCTATATTTTAGGCACTGTTGATGCTAGAAACCTGAAATTTTGTATATATACGCGGGTTGACCACCAAAGTCAAACGAGCTATGGTAGATATATGTATGTCCGCCCATAGGGGACGTGGCAACCCGCAAAAATTTATATCTCCTACATTTTAAGAGCTAGAAGCTTCAAATTTGGAGAGTTACGGGTAGCCTCCTCTACCGATGCCCCAAAAATAATTTTTACGCCTCTTTGGGGGCGTGGCATGTCGAAAAATACCCTGTAATTTTCTACGGCCACTAGAGTCGTGGCAATAGGCATTTATAGTGCCCATATTGCGGCATTTATATGCGTCAGCCATCTTTTTATGTATTTGTACATTTGTATAAATAAGCTCAATAGATATTGAGATATTATAAAAGAAGCGGAAATAACAAAAATTTGCAATTTACAAAAAAGAGTTTCCCCCGGGATTTGAACTCGCACCGAAGCCAAATAGCATGTTTATCAAAATAACTAAAACGAAGATCGCCGCCGCTTCTGCCTAGAGCACCACCGCGTCGTTTCGAACAAAAGTAATTAAAACGAAATCACATTATTGTTATGACGTCATATAGCAAAGAAAAGCCAGTGTAGCGGCTGGAAATTCAAATACAATGCAAAGACAAATCAATCGCAGCGAGATTCTTAGAATATGCTAGAGTACGCATTTATGTGTGCATACATACACACATACAAATGAGCGCATGTATAGGGCTGGAATGCTTGATGCTATGCGTGCAGACTTACATACATATACATACATATATGCATACGTATATGTATTTGAGGGCTATTTAAGAAGAAACAAATTTAAACTTATAAAATTATTCCACTAAGAAAAAGAAAAGTATTATGTGCCGTTCATTCAAGCTCGCACCTTCCCAATAAAATATCTATTTTATAAAAAACGAAATGAAATCCTCTACTCTAACATATGTAACTTGCGTGGCCCTTAACACCCGCGCTACTGCTTTGCTTGAGTAGTCAGTTGCTAAAATAGAATAGATTAATAAGAGCGCGTCATCAGACAAAACTACAGTAACGGCTAGAAAGTCCAGAAATCAATCAAAATTCTAAGAATATGCTAAAATGCGCGCTTCTGTCCGTACGCATAGAATAGACGATGAGTGTGTGCACGTGTATAGGAAAATCGCGCTGATCTGCTGCTAGCTTGAAGCCGGTATCCAACATATGGATATATATATAAAATAAAAATCAAAATTTTATAAATTATATATGTAATTTGAATGCAATGATGCAATGATCATAGCAATAACTATCGATGATTTTCCAATTTTAATGGGATTATGTCCTGTTTTTTGTTGCGCACTAGACTGAAAATTGCACTATATACTCTGGTTGACAGCGTTTGGGCTGTGAATGAGTATTCTGCAATCGCCCGACTGCAAGGTTCTTCCTTGTTTTTACTGCCCTAAACTAGAAAATTTAAATGCACATTTCTGTATTAGGTATATATGTATATATTAATGAAAATAAGTAAATTAAAAAAAAAAAAATTAATAATAATTTTTTTTTTAAGTTACAAACAAATAAACAAAAATGCAGCTTTCTGTGTTTGACTAAAATAATAGGTACACTTTATTTTGGTAAGTTGTATTTCATTTTTTTATTTTCAAATCATTGTAAATCGTTTGCTATTCTATTTTTGGATTAATATACTGCATATCCTCCTTTATTTTTAATAACTTTTTCTATCTGGTTTGGCATACTCCTAATTCAAGCTTGGCAGGTCTCAATCGGAATCTTCCTCCAAGCCCTCTGTAGTCTCGTCCTTACTGAAGAAACGTTAATAATATTATCTATTTCGGATGACCTTTGAAGATTTGAACGGCTCGGATTTTGCAATTCTTATAATGCGAGTGTTCTAGTGTGGTTTTTAATGGACGTCCACGTGTTTCCATTTTATTGTGCACCCTTAAAGCATTTTTCCCAAAATTAAGAGATCTGTTCATCAGTTTCGCAATTTCCCGCAAAGATTTGCCATTCCTTCTAAGGTTTTTAGTAAATCTGCGTTCCTCACTTGAGCAATGAATATTTCGAGCTACCTACATATGATATTGAAAAAATAATTATTTTTTTTTTTACTTTTAACATCTGTAGGAAGGATAACAATAATAAAAACCTTTCGTATTTTAAACTTTTTTTTCAGACTGAAGAAATCGAGTGTACCTATTATTTTCAATGAATTGTGACTACTATGAATTTAGGGGGAAATACAATTTGTTTTTTGTTTTTGCATACATCCCATTTCCAGATTGCGTTCCTAAAGTTACCCTCAAGTTTTTTTTGTTTTTTTTTTTTTTTTTTTCAAAAATACCAAAAAATTATTAATTATGACAAAATCTCTAAAATTCTTTAGGTGTATGGTGTGCATTTTAATTACAATAAATGGAAATACTAAGTATAATGATTTCATTTAGTGAAAAACTTAGCTCTTATTTTATTTTTTATTCAATATTGTTATTTAAATTCAGCACTTTTTCTATATAGCAATTTGTTATACTCTAATTTTTTATGTCAGTGCCATTATATAAGCACGGCCCACACAAACCAGTCCCAAATTATTACACGACATCGAGTTGGTACTTCTAAAATGTGGAAGCATTGTTGCGTTGTGTGAAAATACAAGCTTAGCGAGCAATTCTATTGTTAGATACACGGTAAGGGGAAATTTAACAATTTAAGAATGCATTTAACATTCCTAAACTAATTCCAAAAATGCGACCTCAAGCCGCATGAGGGTTGAAACATAGTCATTTTCAATTGGTGAACGTACATAAAAGGAGTGGCGATGCAAAGAATATTGGTATAACAACAGTCATCTCTTTTTAACCAATACGAATTCACATATGAATTTCAAAGAGCGAGTGAAATATGTATACTTAAAAGTGGGCAGGCACTATTTGAAGCTGTCCAAAGCCAGTTAGCTCTGAATTCAGATTCCAGCCCACGGATGGTTTCCCTGTTCTCTTATTGGTTAGTATCATTAAAATGAATAAGCAATATTTTGATGTTTGTTTTGTTCAACGAAGTGTGTAGCCAGTACCAACAGTACAGAGTTATCGTTAATAGGAAAAACTTATTCGAGGGCTATCCAGAAGCCATCTGAGGAGTACTCGTCAGTACTGTTCAGACCTCTTATTTCATTTGACGGAATCGTGTCGAGTGGATATTCATAATAAATTCACTGACGTGGGCTTATATGTCTTTAAATTTACATACTATACATATATTGTGCAGCAGAAATACAAATTTTCAGTGTTACATATTCTAGTGCTTTATCAAAATTATATAATGAGCCTAAGCAAATGATTAGAGCTATGACAATACTGGTGCTAAAATATCAATCATACTATATAATAGCATTATCATTACAAAAAGTTTATTCATATACTAATTTGAGCTGTGAAATAATAATTATGCTTCATGGAATATTCAAAATAAGTGAATAATAATGAATAATGTAAAAAAAAATATGGCATGGCATTGTTAAGCAATAAAAAATTGAACACTTTTCTTATCCTTATGTTGGTCATCCTTATGTTGATCAATTACTGACTAAGTAAAGGACTAAAAAAGAGTCGCATTTAGTATGATTTTAAATGTAGGTATGTTCTCTCTCTCTCTCTTTCTCTCTCTCTTTCTTTCTCACTCTCTCTCTCTCTCTCTCTCTCTATCTATCTATCTATTTAGTATATAGTAAATGTTCTTTAAGGACATCGAGATCAGTTTTGCTAATCAGTCAGAATAACCGTACATACATTGATATGCCGTAAAAAGTATAACTTAACTGTTTTTCCAATCCCTAGTGTTTTGTATTTATACCCAGAGCCCCTTGAATATAGAAAAATGTCTGTAACCGGCAGAAGAAGGCGTAGCAGACCCCATAAATTGGATATATTCCGACGAGCTGAGTCGATTTAGCTCTCTCCACCGAGCCATCTAGTGCTTCTTTTGAAACCAAGAATTATGATTGCATTGGCAATTACCCACTTCTGGATAGTAATATTTACCTACAATTATAATTAAATACAATTAACTCCTCGTAATAAGCCAATGTGCCCATGCCGCTTCATAAAACGCACACTAAGTCAAGACCATTTTTATACCCTGAACCCATTTTCAATGGGAAATCAGGGTATAAGGGTTTTGTTAAAAGTATGTAACAGGCAGAAGGAGGCGTGGCAGACCCCATAAAGTATATATGTATATATATTCTTGATCAGGCCGACGAGCTGAGTCGATTTGGCCCTGTCCGTCTGTCTGTCCGTCCGTCCGTCCGTATGTATGAACGCGTCGATTTCAGAAGATATAAGAGCTAGAGCTTGAAATTTTTATACCTTGAACCCATTTTCAATGGGAAATCAGGGTATAATGGTTTTGTTAAAAGTATGTAACAGGCAGAAGGAGGCGTGGCAGACTCCACAAAGTATATATATTCTTGATCAGGGCGACGAGCTGAGTTGATTTGGCCCTGTCCGTCTGTCTGTCTGTCTGTCCGTCTGTCCGTCTGTCCGTCCGTCCGTCTGTCCGTATGTATGAACGCGTCGATTTCAGAAGATATAAGAGCTAGAGACTTCAAATTTTTTTAAAAATGTCCGTAATTACAGCGCGCATATCAAGTTTATCATTAAAAACCGATAACTCATCCCGATCTTTTTTATCGATAAAAAACCTTATCGAAAACCAGTTATAAAATTATATCTTCTACACTTTTATTGCTAGAGTCTCCAAATTTTTAATGTATGCTTATATGCAATTTATACAATTTCGGTTTTTGTTAAAATTTACCCCCCCCCCCCCCAACCTTAAATTCACCCCCTCACCCTCACTTTTGTAAAAAGCGTACTAGAGACTTGTGCTTTGGAAATTACATGCATATCCATGTTATAATCATAATCATGTTTCATGAAGATCGTACGTCCACAAAAAAAGTTATTAAGCAATTAAGTTCTCATTGTAAGCGCTCACTGCAGCCCATGCGTGTTTATGCGTGGGTGCTTGTGTGTGTATGTGTGTATATGTGTTTGTGTATGTGTATGTATGTGTTTGTGTATGTGTGTGTGTATGTGAGTGTGTGTATGCGTTTGTGTCTGTATGCGTGTGTGTGCATGTATGCCTGTGTGTGCGTACGTGCGTGTGTGTGTGTGCGTGTTTCTTGTGTAAGCTGAAAGACGCGAAAAATTATTGAAATATCTATTGCTCCAAGGGTTCAGGGGATCTCGTAGTCGAGCATTTCAAGTACTAGAGACTTGGGCTTTGGAATGTTCACACATATTCACCATTTGATTACGCTCTGAAAGTTTCATTAAGATCGTATGTCTACAAAAGAAATTATTCAACAAATAAATTCTCATAATATTGCCCACATTGCAGCGCAGCCCTAGCGCAGTCGCTGCTTACTGCGCAGTTAGCAGAGTGCAGGCTTATGCGTGCGTGTGGATGCATATGTATGTATGTGTGCATAAAAGAAGTGCAGAATGAATAGAACATCAGCTTGGAGGGTTCAGGGTATCTCCTAGTCGAGCAGTCTCGACTGGAGCTTTCTTACTTGTTACTGTACTCATTTAGTACTGTACCGCATGAAATTGAGTGATAATATAAACTGTTCATATACAGGGCTGTGCAACTTTTACTAGTACTCATGTAATGCTATACAGGAGAAAAAGTGTGCTCATTTAAAAATGAATGATTCAATAGGCCTTTTGAATGCATCCATTCAGATGTCTAGTATATACGCAGTAAATCTGAAGTCTCTAAGCCGAAAACAAAAACAATTCAAAATTTTGATTATTCTCGATAAAAAGTTATCGGATAAGTTATCGAAAATGATAAACTTGTACTGCGTATGGTATCATTCCCAATTTCAAGTCTCTGGCTCTTAGAAATCTAGGCGTTGTTACGGACGGACGGACAGGTGTATACCGACTCAGCTCGTCGTATTGATCTAGAATATATATACTTTATTTTGTCTTTTGTCTGTTACATACATTTCAACAAAACTATTGTCCCTTGATTTTTCCGGGAACTTAACTGTTCAATAACCTTTTCGAGGATGGACTATGTAGTATACACCGACCAAGGATACAAAATTTCTTGCTCTTATATCTTCTAAGATCGACACGTTCAAACATACGATGGATGGACAGACGGGCAGGGCTAAATCGACTCCGCCCGCCCTGAGCCTTTTCTGCTTGTTACATACATTTAATTAAAACCATTTTGCTCTCATTTCCCATTATCAATAGGTTCAGGGTATAAATAAAAACAGAGGAGCTCTAGATTATTAGTTAGTTTATTGCCTACTTTATAAATCCGCTGCATCTCTTTTTATACCCTGAACCCATTGAAAATGGGAAATCAGGGTATAATGGTTTTGTGAAAAAGTATGTAACGGACAGAAGGAATCATCGCAGACCCCATAATTTATATATATTGTTGATCAGCACGACGAGCTGAATCGATATAGCCCTGTCCGTCCGCATACTCGTGTGTACAAGTTTATCATATTTTTTCGATAACTCATCCGATAATTTTTTTATCGAGAATAATCGAAAAATAGATTTTTTGCAGCCTAATTTGAACACTTTTAAACCTCGAGACTTTAGATTTACTGTGTATATACATTTGATGAATACAAAGATTTTGGGCTGCAGCGCAGCCCAAGCGCGTTCGCTACTAACTGCGCAATCAGCAGAGCGCATGATATACGTGCCTATGTATGCATGTGTGCATAAAAAAAGTGCAGAATAAGTAGAATATCAGCTTGGAGTGTTCAGGGTATCTCCTAATCGAGCAGTCTCGACAGGAGCCTTCTTACTTGTTTATAAACCTGAAATATCCATATGTAAATAACAAAGTCCAAAATTCAACAAATTTTGACATAAATATATTGAATGTTGGACGTTGCTATATTCATAACTTCATATGTATTAATTATATAAATATATATCCATATATTTATATATGTAGATACTTTTGTTAGTGGTCTAGTCGCGACAAGGTGATACGCTCTTCTTTGTTTCATATATATCAACATACATACATGCCTATACACACATGCGCGCACAATGACGCAGTCTTCTTGCTACGCAGATGCCGAAGCCATCGTATATACATACATATACCTCTTTATTGGAATTGAAATGTTGGATAGCTTTTGCATGGAGGCGGGTATTTTTGCCAAATATAAAATACTTTCTGTTCGAAAAATGTTTTTATTTTTATTTTTATTTATTTTATTTTTATTTATTTATTTATTTTTTTGAAGTTTGGATATATTTATTATATGAAAGAAAGTGGAATATTAATTTTAGTGTTTATATATTTATGATCATTTCTTCGTGTCCATCCGCTAGTTTGTTCGACTTTGTTATGCTATAAATTACAATAAAAGAATAATTAATTATATGAAAAATAATAGTCGGGGCTACATATTATTTTCATTTGTATTTTTTTAGATTCAATAACTTGAAAGTGACGAATGAACCAAAGTTTTTCGTATGTCCGCGTCAAATATAATTGATCAATTTAATGAGCGGCGAGGCTTTCGAGCGATACCTGACGAAGAGGAAACTAGTTTAGGGCATGAATCAGATTTGGTTATGAGTTTATCTCAAAAAGAAATACTGATTCAAGCAACGGCTTCTCACCAGCATCAATTGGAACCACTCCCTAAGCCTACAACAAGCGACACCTCGCCACAAAACTCGGTTTCTACTGCAGCCGCTGTCGCGGTTGCACATCACCACCACAGCCTATCTAGTATTCAACATCTTCAGAACTTGCACAGCCAACATCAAAATACTCTATTCAACAATAACCACTCAACACCGTTTAGTGTGACTGACATTTTGAGTCCAATAGAGGAATCATACCGCAAATTGGAAATTAACGGAAACCCGCCCTCCCCATTTCGGTAAGCCAAAAATATAACATACATGACATACAAACACTTCTCTACGAATTAATTAAAAATTATTAATTATAGTAGTTTTGCGTGGTATATAATATAATTAATTTTTGAAGCTGATGAGAGGAAAAAAACATATTTTTGGTTTTATTACATATGTATGTATGTATATATGTATAGCTATGGAGAAGAATGGATTGGTGTAAAATATAACAATCAAGAACATTGCCGTCGGGAGGTACCGTCTTGAATTCACTCATTCCGAGATGCCACGTTCTTATTAATTAAAATATATTTCTTTAATGTAAATCAATAGAAGATGCTAACAGAAATTCAGTTTATAGATTTTGAGTATCGAAATTTAAAACTGTACATAATACTTTTTGGCATATACATATATCCACCGTATCTAATTTAAGCTCAGGATGAATATTATAAAATCTGTGAAGAATTCTATACTGAATGTGTTTGGAATATTTAGAATTTTGGCTACACCCCCGCTTTGGGTATTTGCGATTTGGCAATCACCCACTTCAGGATAGTAATATTACTCTGTACACAATTTTGATAATTAACTTATGGTAGTAAGCCAATGCGCTGCCGACGCCGCTTCATAAAGCGCACAATAAGCCAAGACCATTCTTACGTATTCAAATATATTTTCTGTTATGCATATGTGTATGTAGAGTTATTAGAGTATCAGCTCTAAGCAGAGTTTACCTAAAAATATTTTGGAATAAGTCCACTGTTGTCATAACATTAATAATAATTTATGAAAGAGAACTTAAATTCTGATATACTCATTTTTGTCTATGCGCTATCAAATCATCAGAATTAAGTAACACTAAGTCTTGGCTTGGTTTATTCAAAATTAGTATGTTTATATACATATATGTGTACATGAGTTCACGCCCTTTGCTTAAAATTAATTTCGAGGAAAGGGCATGAACTCAGCTTTTCGGCATGGTTAGAAATATATATAATATAAAATATACACATCACCATATACATATATGTACATATGTCTGTACGTGGACAAACAAAGCTTAGTTTTTCTCTGCGCCACATGTTTTATTCAAATTTCTTAATACCTTCTCTTTTACTTAAAGATTTCAATGAAATTTACAACATATCCTATCGAATATTGGTCATTGAGCAACAATTTAATCATTTCAATCATTTCTTACTTGTTTATGTTTCTTATGAATAAAATTGAAACGGTATTCGAGAATTTAAACATATTCTATTTGCATGTGCAATACCTACGGACAAATTTCAAGCCTCTAGCAGTTTAATAATTGTACTCATCTTGCTGTCATCGTTCTGTCTAAAGTGATTTTAAATTAAAATAGGTATGCTTGCTCTGTAATAAAGTATTCAGATTTTAGCGACACGCACCCATTGTTGATTGGAGAGTTTTGAAACTTCGTATATACATATATTCGGGATAACAACCTGACGCCAACAAGTCATGGTAGATAATGAATCTTTCATAGCTAGCAAATTTCCTTCCTTTTTTAATGGCACGCCGTTTCGGGAAAACCATCAACACGAGTTTATAAATTCTAAATTTCATATATATTTAATAGAGCCTCGATTTTTGCTGTAATTTACCACACACCCTTAAATTCACCCAAGAAAAGTTATTAAACAACTAAGTTTCCATAGTATCTGTCTGTGTGTTTTTTGTGTAAGCAGAAAGAAAGGTTCAAGGAATTCCGTATTCGAGCAGTCTCGACTATAGCTTTCTTACTTGTTTCTTTTAAATTTTATGGATATAGATAAAGTATGAAAAAAAAGGAATTAAGACATTAATTAATTAATTGTATTCTTTTCAGCTCTAATTCTAGTGGCAGTAGTATTAATTCGCCAGGAACAGTAAGTACTTCAACAATGGCGAACCCGTACGCTATGGGATCACTGTATCATAGTCCAGGAGTTCAAAGCTATTGTGGACCGACAGATAATTTATCGTTGGCAGGACATTACACTGATATGCGAGGCTCGGCTTCGTGGTATGGATCAACGGCAAATGACCCTAGATTTGCAAGTACGTAATATAAGAAACAAATCAAATTAATAGTTTGAATACTGTTTATAGATTGATATGTAAATATGCTTTCTATAAAAATATAAAATAAAGTATAATATGTAGAATGTAGATTATAGTTCCTGAATCTCAGCCGGTAATAATTGAAATTAACAAGAGTACTCTTACTCCTCCTCCTCTGATATTCAAATAAGTCTACACTTTTTTATGCCCATATACAAAAACACATGCACAACACGCACATTGGAGTCTGGCAATTATTTGCTCAATATATCCTCTTTCATAATCTCAACCCATTTATAATGGTTTTGTTAAAAATATGTAACAAGCAGAAGGGGGCGTGGCAGACCCCATAATGTATATATATTCTTGATCAGGGCGACGAGCTAAGTCGATTTAGCCCTGTCCGTCTTTCCGCCCGTCCGCCTGCCCGGATATTTGAATGCGACGATCTCAGACGATATAAGAGCTACAGGATTTTTTTCTTGGGTCCGTGCGCATATCGAGTTTTTTTCAAAAAATCGAAAACTTGTCCCGTTATTTTCTTATTGATTAAAAACATTATCGAAAATCAGCAATAACCTTATACATATATTTATGCTGCCAATTTTTAAATATACATACTTTATAGAATATCGATTTTTATTATAACTCACCCCCACCCTTATAGCCACACCCTAACCACTAAACGTGTAAAATGCGTATTTATAATACTAGAAATTCGATCTAGGGCAACTCCATTCGTCTGAAAGCTTCATAGTTTATTCACAGTTGCTCGAAGGCTTTAGAGGATCTCAGTGTCGAGCAGTCTCGACTAGAGCTTTCTTACTTGTTATAAGCTGAACCCATTACAAATCGGAAATCAGGGTATAATATAGGCATAGGGAGGCGTGTCGATTTAGCCCTGTCTGTCTATCCATCTATCCGTATGCTTGAACGCGTTTAACTCAGAAGATATGAGGGCTATAGACTTGAAATTTGAATTTTGTTATTTTAGGCCCGCAGATTTTCCATAAATCGATAACTAATCCCGTAATTGAAATATAGTTATAAAATGATATCTTCTCCACCTTTATAACTAAATGTAGATTTATATGTATTTTGTGGAATTTCTATTTTTGTTAATCTACCATCACCTATATCCACCCCCTCATCACTAAATTTGCAAAAGACTTTTCTTTTAAGAACTAGAGACGTGGGTTGAGAGACTTGGAAGTTAATGTGTTTCAATGATCTCGTAATCGAGGAGTCTCGACTAGAGTTTCCTGACTTGTTTTAAATTTGGCTCAACAAAATTTTTATTACATGAATTTACGCACGTAATTTAAATTCATTTAGAGCTAAAGATATTTTTTTTAATCTTTGACTCGAAAAATATTTAGTTAAACTTAAAATAATAAAGTAACGATTAACTTTATATACAACGCAAATTTGAAGACTCTAGGTCTAAAAGTGTTCAAATTAGGCTAAAAAAACAAAATCAATTTTTCGATTATTCTCGATAAAAAAAGTTATCGGACGATTTATCGAAAAAATAAAGCAAACTCGTATTGCGTATGGTGCTCACGAGTATGCATGCCAAATTTCAAACATACGATAATTGCCTGTAGCAATTTTGCATTTGGTAGATCTTTTGAACTGCTCAAACACATACATACGTTTGGTTGTGTGTACGCAGGGGCCGCGATGCTTACAAATTATGGGGTAATCATTGTAGAGCATTTGTGTGGCTATGTGCATGTGTGTATGCATGGGACATGAGCATTTGCATGTGCCTACCACAACTTAGAATTGTGCGAACGATTATGAGTTCAAAATGCAGAGTCGCGTTTACATTTAAGTACCTGATTAACTAACTTCAATTTTCAATTTCAATTTTATTTCAATGATCGTGGCCTATCAGAATTAATTAAAAAAAAAATTGTACTTACGTCATAAAAATCATTCAATTAAAAAATAACTATGAATGTATTGAGAAGTGCACTTGTAGCATCTAGTCGAGCACTCTCGTCTAGAGTTTTCTTACTTGTTATACCCTGAACCCATTTTCAATGGGAAATCAGAGTATAATGGTTTTGTTGAAATGTATGTAACAGGCAGAAGGAGACGTGGCAGACCCCACAAAGTATATATATTATTGATCAGGGCGACGAGCTGAGTCGATTTAGCCCTGTCCGTCTGTCCGTATGTTTGAACGGGTCGATTTCAGAAGATATAAGAGCTAGAGACTTGCATTTTTTATACCCTGAACCTATTTTCAATGGGAAATCAGGGTATAATGGTCTTGTTGAAATGTATGTAACAGGCAGAAGGGGGCGTGGCAGACCCCATAAAGCATATATATTCTTGATCAGGGCGACGAGCTGAGTCGATTTAGCTCTGTCCGTCTGTCCGTCCGTCCGTCTGTTCGTATGTTTGAACGCGTAGATCTCAAAAGATATAAGAGTTAGAGACTTGAAAAATCCTAGGTCCGTGTATAGCATATCGCGCATATGGAGTTTTGTTTTAAATATCGATAACTTCCCCCGTTATTTTGTTATCGATTAAAAACATTATCGAAAACCAGTAATAAATTGATATCTCCTACATCTTTAAAGCTAGAGTCTCAAAACTTTTAATGTATACTTACATATATGCATTTTATACAATTTTGGTTTTTATCAAAAATTACCCCCATCTCCAATTCCAATTGATGGGATCGCAATTTTAATCGAAATATGCGTGTGTTATAAAGTATGTGTGATAAAGAAAATCAGGCATTTTCTGAGTCTCTCCTTGTTTGCTATCCCCAAGTAGAGATTTCTTAGTTGATATACGCAAATATGTGAATATATGTATATAGTATATATGTATATAGTATTGAAATTGTTGTGAGCACTTCGAAATATAAACAGAAAAAAAAAATAAAATGTTCATGCTAAACACTTCAAACTGTTTGCTTTACTTTACCAGCACAGATATTTAAAATGACAATTATGCTGAGTCACCCAATCACTGTACATTTTTCTAAAAATGAAAAAGGTTTGCGTGAGAATAATTGATTTTAAATTATAATGTTGTCATTGTTTGCTTAAGAAATGAAAAGATGATTTTCACTTTTACGCATATGAAGTTTCTAAGCCAAATACTATTTTTATTTACATTCCTGATATAATATAATGAAAAGGTGCTATAGACCAAATATTGTAGAAGCTGAACGTTTAAAATAAACGCTCAATACAAAATCCGAGTAAATATAATATAGAAAATAAATATATAATAGAAAAATATAATATAGAAAACTTTTTGTTAGTCATCAAAATCAAATTTGTATACTGTATAAAAATAAATAATTGTTTGAATATTTTATTACAGTTTCACGCCTTATGAGCTCCTCAGCCGGTGGATCAATGGGTCATATGGGAAACATGACTGGGTTAGCTGCATGCAGCGTAAGTGATACAAAACCTCTTCAGTTTCCATTAGCACAAAGACGAAAAAGACGAGTTCTTTTCACACAAGCACAGGTTTGTTCTTTATAAAATTTATTTGCGTTTAATAGACTTTAAAATAAATTTTCTATCCCCTGAATTAATTAAAAACATCTAAGAACGTTGCAGTCGGGCGTTACCGATGGCAGAATAGTCATTCACAGCCCAAACGCTGTCAACCTTTAACTGTAGTTTTGTCAACTGACGCTCTTTTATGAAGACATGTTATTTTACCTACCAGGTGACCAGGCAAAGGAGTGGCGGCAGTGGATAAATAGCGAGGGTTCAAGGCCAATTTGATCCTCTGTCTTTATACCCTGAGCCCATTGAAAATGGGAAATCAGGGTATATTGGTTTTGTTGAAATGTATATAACAGTCAGAAGGAGGCGTGTCAAACCCCACAAAGTATATACATTCTTGATCAGGGCGACTGCTCTGCTCGGACTCTGTCCGTTCGTCTGTCCATATATATGAACGCGTCGATTTCAGAAAATATAAGATCTAGAGACTTCAATTTCAATTTTTATACCCTGAACCCATTTTCAATGGGAAATCAGGATATAATGGTTTTGTAGAAATGTATGTAACAGGCAGAAGGAGGCGTGGCAGACCCCACAAAGTATATATATTCTTGATCAGGGTGACGAGCTGAGTTGATTTGGCCCTGTCCGTCTGTCTGTCCGTCTGTCCGTATGTATGAACGCGTCGATTTCCCATTTTCAATGGGTTCAGGGTATAAAAATTTAAGGAGTGGGAGTGTGAGTGTGTGAGTACATGAGTTGATAAGTTCGCATACAGACACAAAAATATCATACATGTAGCAGTGTGTGTGCATGGTTGGCGCGAACAGATTTCAAGTTTTCTGCGAAATTGCTTGTGCGCACATATAGGGAAAGAGCATAGAGAAGCAGAAAGACTAAGTGAGAGAGAGTAACGCAAAAATTGCGCTTTACAAATGAAAATGTGATCATGTATGTATGTATGTTTGAGCAGCGCACTGATTTTATCAAGCCAAACAACTACAAAGTAGAAAATGCATGCATAAACTAGAGATTCGACGCCTTTACACTTTGGTATTTTTCGCCTATCACTCATTCACTTTTTTGTTCATTAGCGTTTTTTTAATTTTTTATAAATCAAGTAAGAGCGTTGCAATCGGGCGTTACCAACTGCAGAATTTTCATTCACATCCCATTTTTCTGATTTGCCACACCCTCAATTGGTATATATGTATGTATGTATGTATATATATATATATATATATATATATATATATATATATATATATATATATATATATATATATGTATATATATATATATGTATATACATATACTTTTTGTGCAAATTAATAGAGGATGCTATCAGCCACTTAGTCGCTAAGTTATGAGTTTCTAGCTTTAATACAGTAGAAAATGCAGTTTTTCCCGATTTGCCACGCTCATAGGGTAACCCCTATAATAATTAATAATAATTAATAATTTTTGGCGAGTTCTGAGAACAAGCCATAACTAGCCTCTAAAGGGGCGTAACAATTCATTTTGGGTCATCAATTGATATAAACTGCTTTTGCTACGCTCCCTGTGGGCCTAGATACATATATCCTCTATAGCTTTTTGGACTTGGGTGGTCCACCCGAGGATACATACAAAATTTCAGGTTTCTAGCGTCAATAGTGCCTAAAATATCAAAGTGATGTCGAAAAATCACTATATCTTTAGATCTGATTTGAAACTCCCCTAGTGGGCGTGGACATTTCATTAGTCTTCAAAAAAATGTTAGCATTAGCGCACGTGCTGAAATGTTGCGTTCTGGTACGACTATGTGACATGACTATGTGTTCCAAATTTCAAGTAGTATATTGCATCAATTTTGCGGGAAAAAATTGCGTTCGCACTGACAGACGGACGGACGGGTTGGTGATACATTTGAAACATTTTTTTTTTTTTTACTTTCTTCTTTCCTTCTCTTTAAAATAATAAATAAAATAAGAACAAGTAAGAAAGCTCTAGTCGAGACTGCTCGACTACGAGATCCCCTGAACCCTTGGAGCAATAGATACATATTTCAATAATTTTTCGCGTCTTTCAGCTTACAGAAGAAACACGCACACACACAGACAAGCACGTACGCACACACAGGCACACATACACACACACACACGCATACACACACAAACGCATACACACACTCACATACACACACACATACACATACACAAACACATACACACACATACACAAACACATACACACATAAGCACCCACGCATAAACACGCATGGGCTGCAGTGTGCGCTTACTATGACAACTTAATTGCTTAATAACTTTTTTTGTGGATGTACGATCTTCATGATCTGACTTTCAGATTATGATTATAACATGGATATGCATGTAACTGCCAAAGCACAAGTCTCTAGTATTTGAAATACGCTTTTTACAAAAGTGAGGGTGAGGGGGTGAATTTAAGGGTGGGGGGTAAATTTTAACAAAAACCGAAATTGTATAAATTGCATATAAGCATACATTAAAAATTTGGAGACTCTAGCAATAAAGGTGTAGAAGATATAATTTTATAACTGGTTTTCGATAAGGGTTTTTATCGATAAAAAAAGATCGGGATGAGTTATCGATTTTTAATGATAAACTCGATATCCGCGCTGTAATTACGAACATTTTACAAAAAATTTGAAGTCTCTAGCTCTTATATCTTCGGAAATCGACGCGTTCATACATACGGACAGACGGACAGACGGACAGACGGACGGACGGACAGACGGACAGACAGACGGACAGGGCCAAATCAACTCAGCTCGTCGCCCTGATCAAGAATATATATACTTTGTGGGGTCTGACACGCCTCCTTCTCCCTGTTACATACATTTCAACAAAACCATTATACCCTGATTTCCCATTGAAAATGGGTTCAGGGTATAAAAAGTGCCGTTTCTAATTAAATATGATGCTAAAGTTAAATTTGTGCGACTTTTTTTGTTTTGCAAACAATTAATGGACATACAGTATGTACGAGCATTGAATGGTTAGTGATTGAAGAAAAATACTTCTAAGCCGTGAGTTGGGTTTCTTTTTACGTAAAAGTTGCTTTAAACGTACATACGAATATCAAGACGAACATTGCAGGCTTTATTTAGGCCTAAGGTATTATTTAAGCTTAAATCCGAATATTGAAGAAATTTTATTTTACCCTAATATTAATAAACTTGTATATATAATTATATTCATACCTATTATATTATATGTATATATGTACATACATACATGTATGCATGTATGTATATGCGCAGACGTAGTGTTTGAACGTCGTATATTCAACGGTAGTATTTGTCGAGCGATATATGCAAACACACATTTGTACAATGCAAATATACTCTTAAAAGGGTATTTATTTTTGTTGATGAATAAAGTAGTGAAGTGTATTGTAAATATTAAATTCTTTTTCATTTTACCGTTATAAATATTTAAAGTGCATTTCATTATATTTATTTGAAATATGTACATTCATTTTAAGATGATTGTGTTTGTCATACATATATCGTTTCCATATAATTTGCACATTTATATCAAATTAATATAAGTTACCGCCAGACTGTGTATTAGTATATTTTTCATTTTACTACATAAGAAGTAAGTCGGACATTGAAAAACATCAATATGTGTAGCTACAGTTTAGCCCCTTTATTTTTATTCGCAAAATAGTTCTTACCCTACTTTTGGAATCCATGACTATGCTACCTACGGAAAACTATGGTTGTCGAATATTTTTAAAATATCGTAATTGGGCCCTGTCCGTCTGTATGTCCGCCCGTCTGTCCGTATATATGAACGTGTCGATTTCAGAAGGTATGAGAGCTAGAGACTTCAATTTTTTATTTTTTTTATCAGAAATCAGGTATAAAATTATATATCTCCTACATCTTTAAAGCTAGAGTCTCAAAACTTTTAATGTATACATACATATATGCATTTTATACAATTTCGGTTTTGTTAAAATTTACCCACCCCCTCACCCACATATTTGTAAAAGGCGTATTTCAAATACTAGATACTTGTGCTTTAGCAAATTATATATATATGCTATAATCATAACCTGAACGATTTCATGAAGAAAGTACATCAATAAAAAAAGTTATTAAGGAATTAAGTTCTCATAGTAAGCGCACACTGCAGCCATGTGTGTTTAGGCGTGAGTATTGTGTGTGTGTGTGTGTGTGTGTGTGTGTGTGTGTGTGTGTGTAAGTATGCGTATGTGTAAGTATGCGTCTATGTAAGTGTGCGCGTGGGTGTGTGTGCTTGTGTCTTGTGTAAGCAGAAAGACGCGAAAAATGATTGAAATAGCTATTGTTTGAAGGGTTCAGGGGATCTCGTAGTCGAGCAGTCTCGACTAGACCTTTCTTACTTGTTTTTATATAACTCATCCGGTAATTTAATAATACAGTCACAATCTAAAAGTTTCATGAAGAAAGTTCATCCAAAAGAAAAGTTATTAAGCCATAAAGTTCCCATGGTTAGCCTACACTTCAACCAATGCTTGTTTTTGCCTGATTGCCTGATTGCCTGTGTTTGTCTGCGAGAGTGTGTGTGTTTCTTGTGTAAGGAGAAAGACGCAAAGAATTATTGATATATCAGTTCCTCGAAGGGTTCAGGAGATAGAGGATAGTCGAGCAGTCTCGTCTAGAGCTTTCTT
Source organism: Drosophila arizonae (assembly GCF_054131065.1). NCBI lineage: Eukaryota > Metazoa > Arthropoda > Insecta > Diptera > Drosophilidae > Drosophila > Drosophila arizonae. Next base: position 34,086,629 of record NC_142922.1, read on the forward strand.
ACATGTTTATTTTGAACTTTCTGGAGAAATGCCCATATTAAAAATAATCATATTTTTATTTAAAATTAAGTCCATTGATTCTTGATTATATTCATTCATAAAATTATAAAAAAAAGGTTAAAAATATGCATGCTGTTAAATTTTTTTTTTTTTTCTTAGGTTTATGAGCTTGAGAGAAGATTTAAGCAACAGCGATATTTATCAGCCCCTGAGCGAGAACACTTAGCAAGTCTTATTCACTTGACCCCCACACAAGTAAGTAATACAATAATAATTATACAAAATATTTAATCCAAAATAGTTTACTATGGTACAATTTTAGATTCACTTATTGTGTCCATTGTTTTATAATAAACCTAGTTATTATTAACAAAACAACTGACTCTTGAGTGAACGCGGTACTACAGAAGTGATTATTAATTTTGCATCCAGTATCATAAACATTAATTCGTTCAAATGAACTGGCAGATTTACCAGAGTAAATTGAACTCAAGGGGGGCAAGAGAGCAAAACTTAACCGTAACACAGAGGGAAAAATTATTATTAATTACTGGAACAATTATTATTATTTATATTTAATTGTATAGGAAATCAGGGTATAGTGCCCGTAACGAAGGTGGGAACTCCTACGCTTGAGTGCTAGTTTAAACAAGTAAGACGGCTCCAGTCGAACTGCTCGACTGACAGATACCCTAAACCCTCTAAGCTGACATTCCTCATTCTGCACTTCTTTTATGCACACATGCATAGACACGCATCCACACGCGCGTATAATCACGTGCTCTGCTGACTGCGCAGTATGCAGCGACTGCGCTTGAGCTCCGCTGCAGTGTAGGCAATATTATAAGAATTTATTAGTTGAATAATTTCTCTTGTAGTAAGACTTTCTTTATGAAACTTTCAGAGCCTGAGGTAAAATGTGTGTACATTCGGAAGCACAAGTCTCTAGTACTCGAAATACGTTTTTTACAAATTGGAGACAAATGGGGCATGGTATCCATAATCTGTAAATTACAAAATCTTTGTATCTATTAACTTTATATACAACGCAAATTTTAAGTTTCCAGGCCTAAAAAAATTAAGTCGATTTTTCGATTATTCTCGATAAAGAAGTTATCGGATGAGTTATCGAAAAAATATGATAAACTTGTACTGCCTACACGAGTATGCATGCCAAATTTTAGCTCTCTAGCTCTTATATCTTCTGAGATCGGTTTGCTCATACGGACGGACGGACAGGGTTATATCGACTCAACTCGTCGTCCTGATCAAGAATATATATACTTTATGGGGTATGCCACGCCAACTTCTGCCTGTTACATACGTTTAACAAAATTATTATACCCTGATTTCCCCTTTTCAATGGGTTTAGGGTATAAAAAAAGAGAGCACGCATGAAACATATATCTGAAACTGTTGCTGGCGTGCCGCTCTAGAGCTTATTAGAGCTTATACATATAGCTTCAAGAATAGTTTTACAAAAAAAAGCTAGTCTTTGAACAATTTACTAATATATCTAGAATAAGGCTATTAGTCAGTTATGGCTTTGATGGTTCAACCGGATAAAGTGTATATAAGCAACGTTGAAATAAACAGGAACCTACCTCGACTAGTCTTTGTTTGTGTGGAAGTGGTCGGAATTGCAAATCATAAAAATCCAAAATTCTAAAAAAATAATAATAATATCAAAATTTCAAAAAATATCTCCTACAGTTTAAGAGCTAGAAGCTTCAAATTTAGTTGGATAGTTGAGTTCCTGGTAGCCTTTTCTATCGATGCCCTGAAAAGAATTTTACCGCCTCTTTAGGGGCGTGATATATCGAAAAATACCCTGTAATTTTCACATCTTTTGAGCGTAAGAATTCAAATTTTTCATTTAGGTTACCGATTGCTTGTTTTAAGATCTGGCCAAAAATAGGAGTCTACGGTATTTATAGTGCCTGAATCGCGGCATTTATATGCGTCAGCCATCTATTTATGTATTTGTACATATAAATAAGCTTAATATATATTCATAATACGGAAAGAAACAAAAATTTGCAATTTACAAAAAAGAGTTTTTCGCGGGAAAAACAACTCGCACCCAAGCCAAATAGCATGTTCATGTCAAAATATTTAAAATAAAGATCGCCGGCGCTTCTGCCTACAGCACCTCCGCGTCATTTCGAGCAACAGTAGTTCAAACGAAATCACATTACTGTTATGACGCCACATAGCAAAGAAAAGCCAGTGTAGCGGCTGAAAATTAAAAAACAATGCAAAGACAAATCAATCGCAACGAGATTGCATACACACACACATACAAATGAGCGCATGTATAGGGCTGGAGTGCTTGATGCTATGTGTGCAGCTATGTATTTGAGAGCTATATGTATTTGAGGGCTATTTATGAAGAAACAAATTTAAACTTATAAAATTATTCGACTAAGAAAAAGAAAAGTATTAAGTGCCATTCATTCAAGCTCGCACCTTCCCAATAAAATATCTAATTTATAACAAATAAGAAAACTCTAGTCGAGAGTGCTCGACTAGATACTACCCTGAACCCAGCAAATAAAAATCCCCATTTAGTATGGCTGAAATTTCAATTTCGATGTATTTAAAAATATAAATAAAATACAAAACTAATTTAATAAAATAACAAATATTTTGAAACAATTAAAAAAATTAACATCAGTTGCATCGTCGGGATTTGAACCCGCGACTTCTCGATCGAGCGTCACGCAGCTACTCACTACGCCACCTCACTTCTGAAATGTGCGCTGGCAAAACTGAAATAGATTCACTGCTGCAGCGCCATCTACTAAAACTACACCAAACTAACTGCTGATGTGATTATAAGAATCTGCTAGAATAACCAAACTATTAAAAACGCACATTAAGTATGGTTAAAATTTCAATTAAGGTGTATTTAAAAATATAAATGAAATAGAAAACTCATTTATGAAAATATAAAAATATTTTGAAACAATTAAATATAATTAACATTAGCTACACCGATCGGGATTCGAACCGCGACATCTCGTTCGAGCGTCATGCAGCTAACACACTACGCCACCTCACTTCTGCAAGCGGCGCTGGCAAAACTCAAATAGATTCACTGCTGTAGATGTAGTTTCCTTTTACAAATGTGAGGGTGAGGGGGTGAATATAGGGGTGAAGGGTAAATTTTAACAAAAACCGAAATAGTATAAATTGCATTTAAGCATACATTAAAAATTTGGAGACTAGCAATAAAGCTGTAGAAGATATAATTTTATAACTAGTTTTCGATAAGGGTTTTTATCGATAAAATCGGGATGAGTTATCGATATTTAATGATAAACTCGATATCCGCGCTTTAATTACGAACATTTTTTCAAAAAATTTGAAGTCTCTAGCTCTTATATCTTCGGAATTCGACGCGTTCAAACATACGGACAGACGGACAGACAGACAGACGGACAGGGCCAAATCAACTCAGCTCGTCGCCCTGATCAAGAATATATATACTTTGTGGGGTATGCCACGCCTCCTTCTTCCTGTTACATACATTTCAACAAAACCATTATACCCTGATTTCCCATTGAAAATGGGTTCAAGGTATAATAAATAACATCGAAGAGGTTTCGAATCTCCCCTACTCTAACATAACTCGCGTCACCCTTAGCACCCGTGCTACTGCTTTGCTTGACCAGCCAGTTGCTAAAATAGAATAGCTTAATAAGAGAGCGTCATCAGACAAAACTACAGTAACGGCCAGAAAGTCCAGAAATTAATCGAAATTCTAAGAATGTGAGAAAAGGCGTGTGAGTGTGTGCACATGTATAGGAAAGTCGCCCTGATCTGCTGCTAGCTTGAAGCCGGTATCCAATATATGGATATAAATATATATTAAACGTTGCATTGCCCTATCCAATATTTCTAGGTAAACAAGTAAGAAGACTAGTCTAGACTGCTCGACTAGGAGATACCCTGAACCCTCTAATCTGATATTCTAATCTGTCTGCACTTCTTTTCGACACACATACACACACACGCACGTATTAGAACGCGCTCTGCTAACTGTGCAGTAAGCAGCGAATGCGCTTTGGCTGCGCTGTAGTGTGGCCAGCATTATAGGAATTTATTTGTTGAATAATCTAATTTCTAGACGTACAATCTTAATGAAACATTCAGAGCATAATCATATGTTGTAAATGTATGTATATTCCAAAGCACACGTCTCTAGTACTTGAAATACGCCTTTGCAAAAGTGTGGGTGGATATAGAGGTGGAGGGTAAATACAACAAAAATCGAAATTATATAAAATACATATAAGTCTACATTTAAAATTTGCAAGCTCTAGCTCTAAAGGTGTAGGAGATATAATTAAATAACTGGCTTTCGATAAAGTTTTTAATCGATAATAAAATATCGGGAGTAGTTATCGATATAAAAAGAAAAACTTGATGTGCGCGTGATATACACGGACCTAGGAAAAACAATTGCAAGTCTCTAGCTCTTATATCTTCTGAGCATAGCTCGCAAAAAACTGTTAACACTTTTGCGTTGTCTGCAAAAAAGTGTCTTTCACTGACACAGTCAAAAAAACTCAGACAGAAACTGTTTTTGTCGCGTCTGGCTTAGCTCTCTCGCGCTCTGAGGGAGACAGTTGTTTCTGTTTTCGTTTCCTCAAGTCAAACACTGATCGTTTGCTTGAGTTAAATGAAGTAACGGTAAGTTGCGTTTGTATGGGTAATCACGCGCGATTGCTGCGTTCTTTTTGTATGTATGTATGCGTGTATTTACATGCACACGAAGGCAAAAACATTTTCTGCTGAGTTTGTTAGTCAAAGTGTTTCTTGCTGAGAGGCTTTGTGTGAGAGAAAATCGTGTTAGTTTTACGCGACACTCATGTGAGAGCGTCAAACGAATGAGTCATCGCATTGCGTCTGAGCGAAACAGATGCTAAAGAAAAAAGAGAGTGACGCTCAGAGAGAGACGTGTCTACACAATTTTTTTTGAGTATGATGCGAGAAAGAGAATAAACGAAAAAACGCTCAACTCTCATTTGCAAGCTCTGCTTCTGAGATGGACGCGTTCATACATACGGACGGACGGACGGACGAACGGACAGACAGACAGAAGGACAGGGCCAAATCGACTCAGCTCGTCGCCCTGATTATGAATATATATACTTTGTGGGGTCTGCCACGCCTCCTTCTGCCTGTTACATACTTTTAACAAAACCATTATACCCTGATTTCCCATTTTCAATGGGTTCAGGGTATAAAAATTGTTGAAAGCTATGTTGTTCAGGTTGGGATACACTCTGATCAGTCGCGAATACAGGGGGGGGGGGGGGGGGGTTCGGGGGTTCAGTTAGATTTACAAACACTTTTTACTGAAATCTAACAAACTACATTATTCCAATTTTTTTTTAAATCATAGAAAATAAAATTTTTTAACGTAAATTACCTTAAATCTCGGATTATATCCGTCTCTAATAATTTCCGCCCCAAATTAAGTTATTTGGAAACAAGCATTTGAGTGTTCGCTAGAAAATGCCGTGATTCTAGTGTTTCGCCATAAAGCAGGGAACGCAATGGCTCTGGTGGCGGGACCACTAATGGCAATGTCACTTTACCACTAAGGCAGCACAAAGGGGGCGTTTCACCAGCAAACTTCAATGCGCCACAAAGCTGGCAAACAGCGTCCATTGGACCAATGCAAACTAAACGATTTAAGCTGTAATCAATGGTGCAATCATATCGAAACGCTGCTCGATTCAAATCAATCCTTGAACCATTTCTTATTGCCGTTTCACGGGCTGCCTCTCTTTGAGAAGCACGAATTAAGGCCTTTCTTTGCTGGGTACTAACGCGGTAATACTGAATATGCCCTCGCACAAAACCACATAAAACAATCGAGAAATATAAATACAAATAATTTACACTAATTTATGTTTGAGACAAACAAATACCTTAGCTTTCGAGATATTTAGCTTCTGTACGCACGCGTATTATTTTTATACCCTGAACCCATTTTCAATGGGAAATCAGGGTATAATGGTTTTGTTGAAATGTATGTAACAGGCAGAAGGAGGCGTGGCAGACCCCACAAAGTATATATATTCTTGATCAGGGCGACGAGCTGAGTTGATTTGGCCCTGTCCGTCTGTCTGTCCGTCTGTCCGTATGTATGAACGCGTCGATTTCAGAAGGTATGAGAGCTAGAGACTTCAATTTTTTATTTTTTTTTATCAGAAATCAGGTATAAAATTATATATCTCCTACATTAAAGCTAGAGTCTCAAAATTTTTAATGTATACTTACATATATGCATTTTATACAATTTCGGTTTTGTTAAAATTTACCCACCCCCTCACCCACATATTTCTAAATGGCGTATTTCAAATACTAGATACTTGTGCTTTAGCAAATGCATGCATATCCATGTTATAATCATAATCTGAACGATTTCATGAAGAAAGTACATCCCCAAAAAAATTGTATTTTTAGCCATTTCTTAGAAAGAGCTTAAGGTAACGTAACTGCAAAATTTTGATGCTTACGCTCAATAAATGTGAAAAGAGGCGCAAAAATTATTTTTGGGGTCATCCGTAGGGGAGGCTATAAACTTTTTATGGGCGTCTTGGGTATACCAGATTTTAGGTCTCTAGTATAAGCTGTAGGAGATATGCAGTGCTTATCATAATATTAAACCACTTATAATCCACTTCAACGAATCGGCTGAAAATTTTTCCCAAAGGGAACATTTCCTTCAAAACTTCAAAATTGAGTACTTCACTATTTCAATTATGAATAGCAAAAAACTTTTTCACTTAAAATTAACGATTTAATAACAATTTCTTAAAAACAATTAAAAAACAAAGAAAAATAGTACCCATTTACTATATCAAAATTATAGCCCAATTTCATATTTTGGTAAAAGAATCAGAATTCGTTGCGGATTGATGGAAAATATTAATACTTAGTCCGGCCTCCATTTGCCTTAGTTAACTCAAAAATTCTCTTTCTCATTGAACCCACTAAATTTAATAAATGGTCCTTTTCGAAACTTTGTCATTCATTTAGAATTTGCGTTTTAAGATATCCAACTGTCTCCAATTGGCGATTTTTGGCATACACACGTCTAGCAAGATTACCCCTTTTCTATCGGGTTGAGATCTGGAGAACATGCTAGCCAGTCAAGGACATCAACATGCGGTTCCTCCAAACACTGCTTTGTACGTCTGCTCACATGGATTCGGGCGTTATCCTGTTGGCAAACCATTGGTTTTTCACGTAATTCCCGTAAATATGGAATGAGACACTTATATAGAGTCTGAATATACTCTTCATTGTTCATTCGGCTCGTTACAAACTTTAATTCCAAGGTACCAAATGAACAAAATTTACCCCAAATTATTACGGAGCCACCTCCAAAGTCTGTCCTTAAAAAACATAGGATCCTTTCTCAAATAATTCTAATAAGAATCAAACCCATGAGGACCATCCAGGTTAAACTTCTTACAATCAAAAAATATGACGTGTTAGGGTAAAAATTTATAAATATACTGTAAGCCAAAAGACGATGATTCAAACAGGCGTATGTCAGATCGATCGCAATATGTCTTTCGGCAAAATTAAGTCGAGCAACCTTGTGTCGACTTAGAAACATGGGTGCTTTGGTCAGTTTAGACCTCTTTATGATTTCTGAGCTCTTAAGAACTCGTCAAACAGTCATCGCTGACATAGATTCGCCTACATGTGATGCCAAAGCTGTACAATCGGTTGTGTGTATCTTGATCTTATTTTTCGCGGTTATCCAAAAAAAATTTTAATTACACTTTCAAAATTTTATATTTTGATATTTTTATACCCTGAACCCATTGAAAATGGGAAATCAGGGTAGAATGGTTTTGTTGAAATGTATGTAACACGCAGAAGGAGGCGTGGCAGACCCCACAAAGTATATATATTCTTGATCACGAGCTGAGTCGATTTGGCCCTGTCCGGCTGCCTGTCTGTCCGTCTGTCCGTATGTTTGAACGCGTCGATTTCCGAAGATATAAGAGCTAGAGACTTGAATTTTTTTTTTAAATGACCGTTTATACAGCGCGGACGTCGAGCTTGCTTTTAAAATTCGATAAATCATCCCGTTATGTTTTTATCGTTATGTTCAAATCAGATGCCACTAATTGTGAATGGATTTTCTTTTTTTTTTAATTTCTCAAATATTCAATATAATATGTAGATCATATGCTGAAAGTTTCATTATATTCCGTTCAGTTAAAAATTAATAAAAAAAATCAAATATTTGGCCAATTAACAAACGCACCTGCAGCAGCTACAACAGAAACATTCGTTGAATCACATCAGCTGTTAGTTTCGTTTAGTTTTGGTAGATGGCGCAGCAGCAGTGAATCTATTCGAGTTTTGCCAACGCCACTAGCAGGAGTGGGGTGGCCTAGTGTGTTAGCTGCATGACGCTCGATCGAAAAGTCGCGGTTCGAATCCCGATCGATGCAACTGATGTTAATTTTTTTTAATTGTTTCAAAATATTTGTATATTTTATTAATTGAGTTTGGTATTTGATTTATATTTTTAAATACATCGAAATTGAAATTTCAGCCATACTAAATGAGCATTTTTATTTGTTGGGTTCAGGGTAGTATCTAGTCGATAATGTGTGTGCTATAATTATGATAAGCACTGTAGTTTTACCCGATTCGCCAAACCCCCAATGGGCGAAAATATACCTGCCAAGGCTCTTGGGTGGTCAACGCGAATCTACATTCCAAATTTTAGCTTTCAGATCTTCAACTAATATGACTTCTGGCATTTTGGAAAATGTATTACATTATAAATTGAGGGTATATACGAGTATATGTATCGAGTTTCAAGTACACTGCAGCAATGAGGCCGAAAAAAATTGTGTTCATACGAACACGTTCCATTTTACGAACGTTAATTAAATTCCCACCGTAAGGTGCGTTTGACACGACACTTTCACTTGCATTTGGACTTTCTTTTATAGTTTCAACGTATTAGAATTTGATTATGAAAAACCGTTTAAGATAATAATCCGTTCCTTTTCAGATATCTAAATGAAATTAAAATATATATTCCAAAAGGTTATGAAGATTTTTTTTTTTTTTTTTTTGTAAAATAATTAAATTTCGTTTAGCAAATAATCATAATATAAGGAAATTTAATTGATAACACAATGTTTATGTTTTTGAAAAAAATATAATAGAATGGGGGATAGAAGAACCTTACACTTTAAATGTAATATAATTATCATTAGGTTAAGCAATTACTTTACTAACAATAGATATGGGGTGTGACGTGTTATAACAATAAAAATATTTGAATTGTGCATTGTCACCCTTGAGTTTTATTATCTGGAAATTTCATACAATGCCTACCCACCTAAACAGGAGTACTGATTACCTTAGAATAAAGCATCTCTGGAACACATTGAAATAAGTATGCGGACAACAGTGGCATGTTTTTGAAAGATAAAAACGCATTAATGAACAATGGGAAAAATTTATTTGAACTCACCCTAACTTTTGTATTGAAATATGCTCATTGTTTGAGCACGCTCTTTTCTATAAAAGGTTCTTCGTATTGTATTCAATGAAAAAATGCTCGATGTAGTAAAATAATCTAACTTATCAAGCGGAATACACATCCCCCTTATAAATACTTCTTTCCTACACATACATATTTATATGTTTATACAACTGAATATACCATTTATACATTATCTGTAATAAGTACAAACCACTAAAAGTTACAAATTTAATTCAATCTTAAAGATTGCTTATACTCAAGTAGTTTTATTTAAATATATTAAAGTGATCGTTTAAATAAACTGATCCAAGTAACCGCATTGAAGTTGGGCTATACACAATTTAAAACCATATCATTATAGTAAAGGAAGCTGCACTGACTGTTCAATTACTGCTCTAAAATGGTGTAATTGAATTCCATTTAGAGCTGCACCTGCATAAAATATTGGAGTACACACATATTTATGTATTTTTCCAACTTGCTGCGTCCATCTAAATTGTATTTATTTATTTTTATACTCATTCACGAAAGTGAATTATTATAATCATTCACGAAAGTGAATTATTATACTCATTCACGAAAGTTAATTAGTATATTGGTTTTCTGGAATGTCCGTCTTGATGTCCGTCCGTCTGTCCGTCCGTCCGTCCGTCTATCCGTATGAACGCAATCTATTTCGGCGCTATTGAAGCTAGAGACTTGAAATACTCGTGTAAATCTCCGATTTATAAAACGTTAAAATTTTTCGATCAGCCACTAGGGGCGTGGCAAATCGGTAAATTCATTTTCCGATATGCCAGAAATCATGTTAGTTGAAGAACTAGAAAGCTGAAATTTGGTATGTAGGTCCGCATCGGCCACCGTAGATCACGAGCTATGGCGGATATATCTCCGCCCATTGGGGGCGTGGCAAATCGGATAAAACTGTATCTCCAAGAGTTTTACAGCTAGAACGCTGAAATTTTGCACGTCAGCTAATGTTATGATTCTATAAAGTCTCGTGTGTACCATACGCAGTAAAAGTTTAGCATATTTTTCCGATAACTCGTCTGATAACCTTTTATTGAGAATAATCAAAAAATTGATTTTGTTTTGTTCAGCCTAATTTGAACACTTTTAGACCTGGAGACTTCAGATTTACTGTGTATATAAAGTTGATCGATACGAAGATTTTGTAATTTACGGATTCTTGATACCACGCCCCCTTCAACTCAAATTTATAAAAAAGGCACACACATTTTAACCATATGATCACGCTCTGAATGTTTCATAAAGATTGTATGTCTACAAAAGAAATTATTCAACAAATAAATTCACAGTCCAAGCGCAGTCGCTGCTAACTGCGCAGTCAGCAGAGCACGTGATAGTACGTGCGTGTGGATGCGTGCGTATGCATGTGTGCATAAAAGAAGTGCAGAATGAGTATAATATCAGCTTGGAGGGTTCAGCGTATCTCTCAGTCGAGCAGTCTCTACTAGAGTCTTCTAACTTGTTTATAGTATATATTGACAAAGCGTTAGTCAATTTATGTAATAACTAAAACTATAATTGTATAGCCTAAAAAAGGAAAAAGTTATTACAATAGTATCACCAATCCGATGGGGGTTCTTATTTACCAGTCCGGCCAGCTATGCCTCTTTTCACAGATGGTCAATGATATTTTGAAACTGTAAGAAACGGAGAGTGTTAAATGAAAATATAAAACAAGTAAGAACGTTGTAGTCGGGCGTTACCGACTGCCGAATACTCATTCACATCCCATGGGCAATGTCGTAACTAAGTATAGCTCTAATACTAGGTCTATAAGTGTTCAAGTTTGCCACGCCCCTACTGGGCATTTTTGGCCAATTCTTAGAACGAGCTAACGGTAACCTATCTACAAAATTTGGATGCTTACACTCCAAAAATGTGAAAATTACATTAATACCATAAATACCGTGCCCTTAAAAAGGCGTAATAATTTTTTTAGGGTAATCGATAAAAGAGGTTACTTGTAACTCTACTTCTTCTAGTAGTCGTAGACATATAATTTAATTAATCTTTGGAGAATCATAACATTAGCCCACGTGCAAAATTTCAGCATTCTAGCTATAAAATTCTTGGAGATCTACATTTAAAACTTCAGCTCTTCAACTAATATGAATTCTGGTATATGCATTTATCTACGCCAACTAGGCGCGTGGCAAATCGGACCTGAATATAGTGATTTATCGAATTCTGCTATATTTTAGGCCCTATTGATGCTAGACCTGAAATTTGGTATATATACGCGGGTTGACCACCCACGTCCAACGAGCTATGGTAGATATATGTATGTCCGCCCATAGGGGATGTGGCAAACCGCAAAAGTTTATATCTCCTACAGTTTAAGAGCTAGCTAAGCTTCAAATGGATAGTTGAGTTGCTGGTAGCCTCCTCTATCGATGCCCTGAAAAGAATTTTACCGCCTCTTTAGGGGCGTGGTATATCGAAAATGCCCTGTAATTGTCACATTTTTTGAGCGTAAGAATTCAAATTTTACATTTAGGTTACCGATTGCTTGTTCTAAGAACTGGCCAAAAATGAGGAGTCTACGGTCACTAAGGGCGTGGCAATCGGCATTTATAGTGCCCGAATTGCGACATTTATATGCGTCAGCCATCTATTTATGTATTTGAACATATAAATAAGCTTAATATACATATATTCATAATACGAAAAGAAACATTTTCATGAAATTTAAAAAATATTAAAGAAGCTAAAATAACAAAAATTTGCAATTTACAAAAAAGTGTTTTCAGCGGGATTTGAACTCGCACCCAACCCAAACAGCATGTTTGTCAAAATAGCTAAAATAAAGATCGTGGGCGTTTCAGCCTACAGCACCACCACGTCTTTTCGACCAAGAGTAGTTAAAACGAAATCACTTTATTGTTATGACGCCGCATAGCAAACAAAAACCCGTGTAGCGGCTGGAAATTAAAAAACAATGCAAAGACAAATCAATCGCAACGGGATTCTTAGAATATGCTAGAGCACGCATTTATGTGTTCATACATACACACATACAAATGAGCGCGTGTATAAGGCTGGAATGCTTGATGCTATGCGTGCAGGCTTACATATATAATTATATATACATATGTATGATTTGCGTATATGTATTTGAGGGCTATTTAAGAAGAAACAAATTTAAACTTATAAAATTATTCGACTAAGAAAATGAAAAGTATTAAGTGCCATTCAGGCTAAAATAGAATAGCTTAATAAGAGCGCGTCATCAGACAAAACTACAGTAACGGCTAGAAAGTCCAGAAATCAATCGAAATTCTAAGAATGTGAGAAAAGGCGCGCTTCTGTCTGTACGCATAGAATAGACGATGAGTGTGTGCACAAGCATAGGAAAATCGCGCTGATCTGCTGTTAGCTTGAAGCCGGTATCCAATGTATGGATATAAATATATAATAAAAATCAAAATTGTATAAATTATATATGTATGTAATTTGAATGCAATAGCTATCGATGATTTTCCAACTTTAATGGCATCATGTCGAGTTTTTTGCTGCGCACTAGACTTGAAAATTGCACTATATACTCTGGTTGACAGCGTTTGGGCTGTGAATGAGTCTTCTGCTATCGGTATCGCCCGATTGTAACGTTCTTACTTGTTTATGTATACTTATATGCAATTTATACAATTTCGGTTTTTTTTTTTTAAATTTACCCCCCACCCCTAAGTTCACCCCCTCACCCACACTTTTGTAAAAAGCGTATTTCAAATACTAGAGACTTGTGCTTTGGCAATTACATTCATAACCATGTTATAATCATTATCTTTCATGAAGATCGTACGTCCACAAAAAAAGTTATTAAACAATGAAGTTCTCATAGTAAGCGCTCACTGCCGCCCATGCGTGTTTATGCTTGTGTGTGTATGTGTATGTAAATGTTTGTATATGTGTGTGTGTGTATGTGTGTGTGTATGCTTGTGTGTGCGTGCGTGTGTGTGTATGTGTGTGTGTGTGTGTGTGTGTGTGCGTGTTTCTTGTGTAAGCTGAAAGACGCGAAAAATGATTGAAATAGCTATTACTCCAAGGGTTCAGGGGATCTCGTAGTCGAGCAGTCTCGACTAGAGCTTTCTTACTTGTTTTAGAACTAGTTTTCGATAAGATCGATAACAAAATAACGGGAAGAAGAAAATACCATTGTGGTGATTGATGGTATAACAAGAGTGGATAGGTTTTTAGTCTCTTAAATAATTTTTAGACTCTTAAATTATTATTAAAAAAATAGAGGTATTTATTATTTTGTATATAAATATAAAGATATAAAATATCATTTCTACAAATTCGAGATATGAACATCGTATAAAAAATCTTCAATTTCAAACATTGCTCTTTTTTGTACTTACAGGTAAAAATATGGTTTCAAAACCATCGGTATAAATGCAAACGACAAGCAAAAGAAAAAGCAATGGCAGAACAAAATCAACACAATCAAGTAAGACGAATGAGTTCTAATGAAACTATAATTTAGTGTATCTCGCAAAAGAATTGATTGTTTGACTAAACTCAATTATTGTTAAGAAATAAAACCTATCAAAATATTATATTAGATAAATATTATAAATTAAAAGACAATATAATAAAAAGAATAGGGAAATCACCACACAATGTGGAACCTCTGACCGAACATCCAGTTAGTGCATCAGTTCACACTTGGGCACTATGTGTGATTTCCCTAAGATAGCCTGAAAACAAAGATTAAATTATCGGGAGAGTTCAAGAGAGACATCATGATAAAATTTATAATAATAAAACGTAAAGTGCGCTATGCGAAGGATATTGCGATGTGCACAAGGGTAAAATCAACTTACGAAAGTTTCTGATAGTTCTTGAAGGAACAGAGAAATTATGTTGCATTAGCAAACAGAGCGAATCTATATTTCCAATAATCAACATGTATAAATGCAATCCCTAGAATAATTATCGAAGATCTATAAGAAAAAGCCTTCTATGGTATGATGGTAAACGGAGTTTAGGATCCAAATTAAGATAACGTAACGGGAAATAGAGAAACTCGATTCAATACGATCTTGATAAAATGTATGCTGTGGGGACCATATAATTGAACAATATAAAATAGGTCGTACCAAAAAAACATTTAAAAGTTAGTAAAGTGATCATTAATTCCTTTGACCAACGTTTAATAAAGCCCAGAGCACCTCTAGCTACTGATCCTATAACAAATATATAAAAATTTCTTTTGTAATGTACAATGAACACCAAGCTTCTAACGCCCCACGGCTGGTTGACTTGGCTCTGGCTGGTTCTTTTTGCTGCGTTGTGGTGAAGCTGCAAGAAGTGTCGCCCCCGTTCTACAAGAGTTAATATTCCTTTACGGGTCATTTATCTTTTCTAAAAGTAACAAGTAAGAAAGCTCTAGTCGAGACTACGACATCCCCTGAACCCTTCGAGCAACTAATATTTCAATAATTATTCACACATGCCCACACACACACACACAGGCAATCGCACGCACACATAAACACGCATTGTCTGCAGTGTGTGCTTACTATGGAAATTTAATTGTCATTATCAAATTATGATTATAACATGGATATGCATACATTTGCCAAACCACAAGTCTCTAGTATTTGAAATACGTGTTTTACAAATATGTGGGTGAGGGGGTGGATATAGGGGTGGGGGGTAAATTTTAACAAAAGCCGACATTGTATAAAATATGTACATCCAAAAATATATTTATTTGGAAACGCTAGCTTTAAAGATGTAGGAGATATATTTTATAACTGAATTACCATAAGGCTTTTAATCGATAACAAAATAAAGTGAGAACTTGATATGCGCGTGGTATACACTGACCTAGGAAAAACAAGTAAGAAAGCTCTAGTCGAGACTGCTCGACTACGATATCCCCTGAACCCTTGGAGCAATAGATATTTGAATAATTTTTCGCGTCTTTCAGCTTACACAAGAAACACGCACACACACACACGCACGTACGCACACACAGACATACATACACACACACGCATACACACACCCACATACACACACACATACACAAACACATACATACACATACACAAACACATACACACACATACACAAACACATATACACACAAGCACCCACGCATAAACACGCATGGGCTGCAGTGTGCGCTTAGTATGAGAACTCAATTGTTTAATAACTTTTTTATGGACGTACGATCTTCATGAAACTTTCAGATTATGATTATAACATAAATATGTATGTAATTGCCAAAGCACAAGTCTCTAGTATTTGAAATACGCTTTTTACAAAAGTGATGGTGAGGGGGTGCATTTAGAGGTGGGGGTAAATTTTAACAAAAACCGAAATTGTATAAATTGCATATAAGCATATAAGGAGACTCTAGCAATAAAGGTATAGAAGATATAATTTTATAACTGGTTTTCGATAAGGTTTTTTATCGATAAAAGATCGCGATGAGTTATCGATTTTTAATGATAAACTTGATATGCGCGCTGTAATTACGGACATTTAAAAAAAAATTTGAAGTCTCTAGCTCTTATATCTTCTGAGATCGACGCGTTCAGACATACGGGCAGACAGACAGACGGACAGGGCTAAATCAACTCAGCTCGTCGCCCTGATCAAGAATATATATACTTTGTGGGGTCTGCCACGCCTCCTTCTGCCTGTTACATACATTTCAACAAAACCATTATACCCTGATTTCCCATTGAAAATGGGTTCAGGGTATAAAAATGGAAGCCTCTCTCTCTTATATCTTCTGAAATCGACGCGTCCATACATACGGACGGACGGGCAGACAGACGGACAAACTCTACGCAGCTCTTTGTCCTGTACTTTGGCAAATACATATATATCCATGTTATGATCATAATCAAAAACCTATGTGAGGATCGTATGTCCACAAAAAAAGTTATAAAACAATTAGGTTCTCATATTAAGCGCAAACTGCAGCTCATGTATTTAGGCGTGGGTGCTTGTGTGTGTGTGAAATATTGAAATAGCTTTTGCTCGAAGGGTTCAGGGGATCTCGTAGTCGAGCAGTTTCGACTAGAGCTTTCTTATTTGTTAAATAAGATATTTCTCAAATGAGAATTAACGGTGTATTGTGCCCGTTTTGCAGCATTATCTACAGTTTTCACTAACATTTCGGCTTGAATAGCGACTATTTCCTCCACTTATTAAGATTTGTAAAGTCCCCACAAGAAAAAGTTAAATCGGGCGGTGGCTAGTCTAACTCGCCATTTTTCGACATCAAACGACGAGGAAATAATTTCTTTAAAAAATCGAGCTGTATGTGGTGAAGCGTCGTCTTGTCGAAACCAGAACTGCCTCATACACTTTCGACAAATAATTGGCACGAAAGTGTTTATCATATTGCGTTAACACTCCCGATTAACGGCAAAAGTTTGATTATCTTAATGTTCGAAGAAAAATGGACCAATGGAACAGTTGCTTTTTCGTCGTAAAGAGGTACCTCTTGTATTTAGTGAGGATTCTCAGTAGAGGCCTGCACGAGAGCATTTGAAACGCTAAACGAGACACTCGTGTTTTGGAAGTGCTTGCTGTCTCACTGTCTCGTTGTTATCAAAAACCAGTTATAAAATTATATCTTCTACACCTTTATTGCTAGAGTCTCCAAATTTTTAATTTCTGCTTATATGCAATTTATACAATTTCGGTTTTTGTTAGAATTGCCCCCACCCCTATATTCACCCATCACACTCACTTTTATAAAAGCGGTATTTCAAATACTAGAGACTTGTGATTTGGCAAATACATGCATATCCATGTTATAATCATAATCTGATGAGTTTCATTAAGAAACAATTAAGTTCTCATAGAAAGCGCACACTGCGCCCATGCGTGTTTATGCTTGTGTGTGTATGTGTGTGTAAATGTTTGTGTATGTGTGTGTGTGTGTTTTTAGACTCATTCACGAAAGTGAAATGAGTATATTGGTTTTGTGCAATGTCCGTCTTGCTGTCCGTCCGTCTGTCCGCCTGTCCGTATGAACGCAATCTATTTCGGCGCTATTGAAGCTAGAGACTTGAAATTTGGAACACATACTCGTGTATATCTCCGATTTATAAAATGTTAAAATTTTCCCGATCCGCCCACTAAGGGCGTGGCAAATCGGAAAATGCATTTTCCGATATACCAGAAATCATGTTTGTTGAAGAGCTAGAAAGCTGAAATTTGGTATGTAGCTCCGCGCCGATCACCCAAGATCACAAGCTATGGCGGATATATCTCCGCCCAATAGGGGCGTGGCAAATCGGATAAAACTGTATCTCCTAAAGTTATAAACCTAGAATGCTAAAATTTTGCATGTAAGCTGATGTTTTAATTCTATGAAGATAGGTGAAAAAATTATATATCTACGCCCACTAGGGGCGTGGCAAATCGGACCTGAAGATATAGTGATTTTTCGAATTCTGCTATATTTTAGGCACTATTGATGCTAGAGACCTGAAATTTTGTATATATACGCGGGTTGACCACCCACGTCCAACGAGCTATGGTAGATATATGTCCGCCTATAGGGGGCGTGGCAAACCGCAAGTTTATATCTCCTACAGTTTAAGAGCTAGAAGCTTCAAATTTGGATAGTTAAGTTACTGGTGGCCTCCTCTATCGATGCCCCAAAAATAATTTTTAAGCCTCTTTAGGGGCGTGGCATATCGAAAAATGCCCTGTAATTTTCACATTTTTTGAGCGTAAGAATTCAAATTTTGCATTTAGGTAACCGGTTGCTCGTTCTAAAAACTGGCTAAAATTGAGGAGTCTACGGCCACTAAGGGCGTGGCAATCGGCATTTACAGTGCCCAAATTGCGACATTTATATGCGTCAGCCATCTATTTATGTATATGTACACATACATAAGTAGGCTTAATAGGCATTGATAGCACGGAAGGAAACATTTTTATAAAATTAATAAAATATAAAATACTAGCTGGCCCGGCAAACGTTGCATTGCCCTCTATATTATTTCTAGGTAAAAAATTGTTGAAAGCTATGTTGTTCAGGCTGGGATACACTGATAAATTTATTAATCGGATTTTCATTCAAGCACCTTGTTGTAAACGACATTCTTCGTTTTTTGGTCGGGTGCAAGAAGAAATAATGCGGATCGTTTGCCAACACGTGAGCATGCCACGTACAATTGACCATGAGAAAAACACGCATTTTCTAGATTGAGGCCACAAATAGTCAAAGATTGGCCCTGTGACTTGTTGATCGTCATGGCGAAGGCAAGACGAAGCGGGAATTGAATTCGTTTAAATTCAAAGGGCATATCTGTTGAGCTCATCGGAATCCTAGGAATAAGAACTTCCTCATCTTTAAATTTTCCTTTGAGTATCAACGCGTGAATCACATTGCTCATCAGTTTTCTTATCACCAAACGCGTTCCATTGCACAGTTTTGGTTGGTTTAAATTTCTAAGCATGCAAATCATGGAGAATTGCTCTTTTCATAGCTGTGTTCATTTCTTGACGCCGGTCAAGTTGTTCTTCCATATTGCCCATGAAGTATATTTGCAAGAATTTTTGCTGTGCATCTTCAATAGGTTGCAATGATCCAATGCGATGGCAAATCTGGCCTTGAATCTTTAAATTCAAAGCCATAGTTATTATAGTTATATTTACAAACACTATTTACAGAAATCTAACAAACTACATTATTCAAAATTTTTTTTTGGCAGTCATAGAAAATAAAATTTTTAACGTAAATTACCTTAAATATCCGTCTCCAATATTTTCCGCCCCAAATTATGTCATTTGGAAACAGGCATTATATTTTTGAGTGTTCGCTAGAAAATGTCGTGATTCTAGTGTTTCGCCATAAAGCAGGGAACGCAATGGCTATGGTGACCGCTAATGGCAATGTCACTTTACCACTAAGGCAGCACAAACCGGGCGTTTCACCAGCAAACTTCAATGCGCCACAATGCTAGCAAACAACGTCCATTGGACCAATGCAAACTAAACGATTCAAGCTGTAATCAATGGTGCAATCATATCGAAACGCTGCTCGATTCAAATCAATCCTTGAACCATTTCTTATTGCCATTTCACGGGCTGCCTCTCTTTGAGAAGCACGAATTAAGGCCCTTCTTCCCTGGGTACTAACGCGGAGCCTTTCTCGGGCGATTTCTCGCTCTTCGTCAGATAATTGACTCGCGCTATTCCGTTGCCTAATTGCATTATGGGTCCGCCGGGAAAGATTAGATCTTCTAGGACGCGGCATTTTTATTAATAGTAATACTGCCCTCGCACAAAACCATATAAAACAATCGAGAAATATAAATATAAATAATTTACACAAATTTATGTTTGAGACAAACAAATACCTGAACTTTCGAGATATTTAGCTTTTGTAAAAGTCCAAAAATACAATTTTTAATAATTAACTTTTTTTTTTTAATTTCGAATTTTGAATTTTGAATTTTTTATTTATTTTTGATTGTTAGGTTTTAATCTTTTGATTTTTTTTTTTAATTTTTGCAGATTTTTGATTTGAAATATTTATAAAGTTTAAAAGTCCGAAAATATAAAAAGCCAAAAATACACTTTTTAATAATTACCTTTTTTTTTTTTTAATTTCGAATTTTTTATTTTTTATTTATTTTTTGAACAGTCAGGTTTTAATCTTTTGATTTTTTGCAGATTTTTGATTTGAAATATTTTTCCTTTTGATTTGAAAATTTTTTTTTTTTTTTTTTTTTTTTTTTTTTTTTTTTTTTTTTTTTTTTTTTGAATAGTCAGGTCTGCTCGAGGTCAGGAGACCGTAGACTGACTGACTACATTTGTTTATTTACTTCTACACTATTGTCAAAACTGTCACTGTTACCAAGCCTACTGGGTATAAAAAAAATTTGAACATTTGGGGAAAAAACCGCGTTTTTCAAGTATTCGGCAAATTTTTTCAGTATTTTTAAGACCCTATACTAAACTCGTTGCGGAGACAAATCCAACAAATCAAAAACCATGAAAATTGGTTCAGCCCAAATCAAGTTATAAGCAGTCTTCACTTTTACACAACTTTCTTTTATATATATAGATAAAAAAGCTAAAATAACAAAAATTTGCAATTTACAAAAAAGTGTTTTCAGCGGGATTTGAACTCGCACCCAACCCAAACAGCATGTTTGTCAAAATAGCTAAAATAAAGATCGTGGGCGTTTCAGCCTACAGCACCACCGCGTCTTTTCGACCAAGAGTAGTTAAAACGAAATCACTTTATTGTTATGACGCCGCATAGCAAAGAAAAGCCAGTGTAGCGTGTGGAAATTCAAAAACAATGCAAAGACAAATCAATCGCAACGGGATTCTTAGAATATGCTAGAGCACGCATTTATGTGTTCATACATACACACATACAAATGAGCGCGTGTATAAGGCTGGAATGCTTGATGCTATGCGTGCAGGCTTACATATATAATTATATATACATATGTATGATTTGCGTATATGTATTTGAGGGCTATTTAAGAAGAAACAAATTTAAACTTATAAAATTATTCGACTAAGAAAATGAAAAGTATTAAGTGCCATTCAGTCAAGCTCGCACCTTCCCAATAAAATATCTATTTTATAAAAAACGAAATATGTATGAAAAAATAACAAAAAATAACACAGTAAAGGTTCGAACATCCCCTACTCTAACATTACTTCCGTCGCTCTTAGCACCCGCGCCACTGCTTTGCTCGAGCAATCAGTTGCTAAAATAGAATAGCTTAATAAGAGAGCGTCATCAGACAAAACTACAGTAACGGCTAGAAAGTCCAGAAATCAATCGAAATTCTAAGAATGTGAGAAAAGGCGCGCTTCTGTCTGTACGTATATCAATAATTTTTCGCGTCATTCAGCTTACACAAGAAACACACACACACACACACACACACACACACGCACGCACGCACACACACACAGGCACACATACACACACATACATACACACACATACACACACACACACATACACAAACAATTACATACATATACACACACAAGCATAAACACGCATGGGCGGCAGTGAGCGCTTACTATGAGAACTTAATTGATTAGTAACTTATTTTGTGGACGTACGATCTTCATGAAACTCAGATTATGATTATAACATGGATATGCATGTAATTGCCAAAGCACAAGTCTCTAGTAATTGAAATACGCTTTTTACAAAAGTGAGGGTGAGGGGGTGAATTTTAGGGTGGGGGGTAAATTTTAACAAAAACCGAAATTGTATAAATTGCATGTAAGCATACATTAAAAATTTGGAGACTCTAGCAATAAAGGTGTAGAAGATATAATTTTATAACTGGCTTTCGATAAGGGTTTTTATCGATAAAAAAGATCGGGATGAGTTATCGATTTTTTAATGATAAACTTGATATGCGCGCTGTAATTACGGACATTTAAAAAAAATTTGAAGTCTCTAGCTCTTATATCTTCTGAAATCGACGCGTTCATACATACGGACGGACGGACGGACAGACAGACGGACAGGGCTAAATCGACTCAGCTCGTCGCCCTGATCAAGAATATATATACTTTGTGGGGTCTGCCACGCCTCCTTCTGCCTGTTACATACTTTTAACAAAACCATTATACCCTGATTTCCCATTTTCAATGGGTTCAGGGTATAACAAGTAAGAAAGCTCTAGTCGAGACTGCTCGACTACGAGATCCCCTGAACCCTTGGAGCAATAGATATTTCAATAATTTTTCGCGTCTTTCAGCTTACACAAGAAACACGCACACACACACACACAGGCACGTACGCACACACAGGTATACATACACACACACGCATACAGACACACATACACACACACACACGCATACAGACACAAACGCATACACACACACATACACATACACACACACAAACACATACACACAAGCACCCACGCATAAACACGCATGGGCTGCAGTGTGCGCTTACTATTAGAGCTTAATTGTTTAATAACTTTTTTTATGGACGTACGATCTTCATGAAACTTTCAGATTATGATTATAACATGAATATGCATGTAATTGCCAAAGCACAAGTCTCTAGTATTTGAAATACGCTTTTTACAAAAGTGAGGGTGAGGGGGTGAATTTAAGGGTGGGGGGTAAATTTTAACAAAAACCGAAATTGTATAAATTGCATGTAAGTATACATTAAAAATTTGGAGACTCTAGCAATAAAGGTGAAGAAGATATAAATTCACCCCCCCACCGTCACTTTTGTAAAAAGCGTATTTCAAATACTAGAGACTTGTGCTATGGCAATTACATGTATATTCATGTTATTATCATAATCTGAAAGTTTCATGAAGATCGTACGTATAAAAAAAGTTATTAAACAATTAAGTTCTCATAGTAAGCGCACACTGCAGCCCATGCGTGTTTATGCGTGTGTGCTTGTGTGTGTATGTGTTTGTGTATGTGTGTGTGTATGTGTGTCTGTATGAGTGTGTGTGTTTTTTTTTTATACCCTGAACCCATTGAAAATGGGAAATCAGGGTATAATGGTTTTGTTGAAATGTATGTAACAGGCAGAAGGAGGCGTGGCAGACCCCACAAAGTATATATATTCTTGATCAGGGCGACGAGCTGAGTCGATTTGGCCCTGTCCGTCTGTCTGTCTGTCCGTCCGTCCGTCCGTCCGTCTGTCCGTCTGTCCGTATGTTTGAACGCGTCGATTTCCGAAGATATAAGAGCTAGAGACTTGAATTTTTTTTTTTAAATGACCGTATATACAGCGCGGACGTCGACTTTGCTTTTAAAATTCGAAAAATCATCCTGTTATGTTTTTATCGACTAAAAACATTCAAGTTCAATTCAGATGCCTCTATAGCTAATTGTGAATGATTTTTCTTTTTTTAAATTTCTCAAATATTCAATATAATATGTAGATCATATGCTGAAAGTTTCATTAAATTCCGTTCAGTCAAAAATTAATAAAAAAAAATCAAATATTTGGCCAATTAACAAACGCACGTGCAGCAGCTACAACAAAAACATTCGTTGAATCACATCAGCTGTTAGTTTCGTTTAGTTTTGGTAGATGGCGCAGCAGCAGTGAATGTATTTGAGTTTTGCCAGCGCCACTAGCAGGCGTGAGGTGGCCTAGTTTGTTAGCTGCATGACGCTCGTTCAAGAAGTCTCGGTTCGAATCCCGATCGATGCAACTGATGTTAATTTTTTTTAATTGTTTCAAAATATTTTTATATTTTCATAAATGCGTTTTCTATTTAATTTATATTTTTAAATACCCCGAAATTGAAATTTTAACTATACTTTATGTGCGTTTTTAATAGTTTGGTTATTCTAGCAGATTCTTAGAATCACATCAGCAGTTAGTTTCGTTTAGTTTTGGTAGATGGCGCTGCAGCAGTGAATCTATTTGAGTTTTGCCAGCGCCACTAGCAGGAGTGAGGTGGCCTAGTGTGTTAGCAGCGTGACGCTCGATCGAGGAGTCGCGGTTCGAATCCCGATCGATGCAACTGTTGTTAATTTTTTTTAATTGTTTCAAAATATTTTTATATTTCATTAAATGAGTTTGGTATTTTATTTATATTTTTAAATACATTGAAATTGAAATTTCAGCCATACTAAATGAGCATTTTTATTTGTTGGGTTCAGGGTAGTATCTAGTCGAGCACTCTCGACTAGAATTTTCTTACTTGTTTTTTTTTTTTTTTTTGTGCCTGTGTGTGCGTTTGTGTGTGTATGCATGTGTGAGTGTATGTGTGTCGCAGTTCGCAGTTCGTGTCGTGTTTCTTATGTAAGCTGAAAGACGCGAAAAATTATTGAAATATCTATTACTCCAAGGGTTCAGGGGATCTCGTAGTCGAGCAGTCTCGACTAGAGAATTTTTACTTGTTTTTTTTATATATATATATTTGTTTATTGACAATCTTTATAATACAAGTTGCAAGTTGCGTGGTGGCTAGGATAGTGCGCGATGCTTGCGGGACGGCCGTAAAGCATTGCTTCGCAGGCACTGTGCGCTACCTTAGCCTGGGACAGCTCGTCTTCTCATTCGCTCGACTCTGCGGAGCTCCATCATCACTGTGGCCGCGAAGGTGCTTGTTAGTTCCCAAGCTTCCTCCGATTCCAGCATGGCGTTGACAATGTTGTCCGCTCTGATGGAGCGGCCCACTGCCTCTTCTAGACGACGCCTCTCCTCCAGGAACCGTCCACATTCGAAAAGAATGTGGTTGGCGTCTTTCACATGCCCTCGCTCGCACCAGGGGCACTCGTCAGATTCCTCGTGGCCAAAGCGCTTCAAATAGCTCCGAAAGCATCCATGTCCAGAGAGGATCTGCGTAAGGTAGAAGTTTACCTCGCCGTGTTTACGGTTGACCCATGGTTCAAGCTCCGGGATGAGCCTTTAGCTGAGCTATTCCACTTTCTTTGCCATCGTGCAATGCTGTTCGCCCTGAAAGCGTTGAGTCGCGTAGGCGCGTGCGAATTCCGCTCCACGGCTTCGGCGACCAAGTACTCCAGTGGTACCATACCGGCTATGACGAGCGCCGCGTCATCGGAGATAGTCCTGAAAGCGCAGCTGACTCTGATTGCACTCAGATTGCTATCGCTCTTGCCCATATTGGCGCAGCATAGAGGATGACGGACCTAATGACGCTCATTAGAAGGAGACGTCGTTGCTGTTTAGGTCCCCGCGTGTTAAGCATAATTCTCGAGAGAGCTCTACAAGAATCAGCTGCCTTTTTATGCACATACTCTAAGTGCTCGCGGAAAGTTAATCTTGTGTCTATCATGACACCAAGATACTTTATCGCCCTCTTTGACGCAATGGTGACGCTGCCGATCTTTATATTGGCAGTTTCCACTCTTTTGCGACTACTGACGAGGACAACTTCAGTTTTGTGTGCCGCTAGCTCGAGCCCAGCTCCAGTCAACAAGCTTCGTATGCAATTGATACTTTCGCTGCACATATCCTCTGTATCTTTGAGTTCTTTTCCTAAGCCATCATACATAATATTCCATAGGAGAGGCCCCAGCTCTGACCCTTGGGGTACTCCAGCTGACACTGTATGAGTTTGGGGACCCTCACTCGTATTGTATACCTGTGTTCTTCCTCTGAAGTAACTCTTTATTGTTTCTTTAAGATATTTAGGGATATTATATTGTGACAGCGCATTCAGTATCATATCCCAACTAGCTGTATTGAAGGCATTCTTTACGTCCAGGGTCGCAATAATGCAGTACTGCTTCGTCCCATGCTTCCATCTTGTGCCATGGATGGCGAAAGTGGCCAGACCAACAACTTTGTTTAGCGCATCCGTTGTTAACCGGGCCTTCCGGAATCCAAATTGATTTGGTGACAGGCCTCCGGCGCTAGTAATCGCAGTCTCCAGTCTAGAGCAGATCAATTTCTCAAACACCTTTCCCATGGTGTCTAAGAGACACATCGGTCTGTATGAAGATGGCTCATCCGGTGGTTTGCCAGCCTTGGGTATCAATACCAGGTTCTGGGTGTTCCATTTTGCAGGGAACGTCTCTTGAAGTAAGCCATCGTTGAATAATTCGGCGAACGTACTAGGGTGCAGGGCGAGGGCTAGCTTTAGCGCACGATTTGGGATCCCGTCCGGCCCTGGAGCAGTGTTGGTTCTAAGACTCCGGAGAGTTACTATGATTTCTTCCTCGGTGACTAAAACAATTTCAGTGTTCGTTGAGCCCTGATCAGCAGACTCGGACCATGGGGCATGAATGGAGCTTAATCTTTATGGAAAGAGCGTTTCCACAATCGATTTAAGCTCCAGACGATCCGTATGCTGCACCTGTCTACCTGCGTATAGTCTTTTAACTACTGTCTTATATGCCCTGCCCCA
This sequence comes from Drosophila arizonae, assembly GCF_054131065.1. Classification (NCBI taxonomy): domain Eukaryota; kingdom Metazoa; phylum Arthropoda; class Insecta; order Diptera; family Drosophilidae; genus Drosophila; species Drosophila arizonae. The sequence goes on from NC_142922.1 coordinate 34,113,047, forward strand.
AGGGTCATATTCGGCTGAGTCGCACAACTTTAGAAAGCATTCTCTTTTGCTTGCCCGAATGACCCTCTTCAGCTGTCTTCTAGCTGCCTGGTAAGCTAATTGTTTCTCAAAAAACGTAGGCCTACCGCGAGCCCGTTGGTAGCTTCTTATCGCCTAGATGCATTTGCGACGAATGTCACCTATTTGTGCATTCCATCAATACGTAGGCTCTTGTTGTCGCGTGAACTGCTTGCGGCGTAACATGCTCCTATTGCAGGCACTCTGTATTTGGGCCACAATTTGGCATGCTCTGGCCTCAGCATTACCAATTGTGCCCAGAGACTGAATGGCCTCTGAAAAGACCGCGGGGTCCACAAGGTTGACGACCTGGCAGGTGGCTCACCTATTGTGAACAGAAGTGCCGTATGATCGCTGCCTGTATAGCTATCGCAATGGCTCTATGTTGCTCATCGAAATAGCGATGAAGTGACAAACGTAATGTCGATAACAGATCCGTATCCCGCCCGACTGAAGGTGTACTCGTGGCCAGTGTTGAGCAGTGCAACATCTAGTGTCGCGAAGATCTCCAGTAAGATACGACCTCTGGCATTTGTTGGGAGGCTACCCCATTCTAACGCCCAGGAGTTAAAATCTCCAGCTATAATGGCCTTCCGACCCCTAGCATCCTCGGCAAGCTCGTCGAGCACCGTCGTGAATTCACTGAGCTGCATGCTGGGGGCCAGATAGCAACTGTAAAACCATAAGTTACCATATCGGCCGCGTACGAGCCCATTGAATGACTTAACATTCGAAATTACGTTCGTTGAGTTGCCGCATACCCACAACGCAGCTTTGACATTAACGTCTGTTGACCATGTCCTAGGGCAGCTGGTTATACAGTGGTGAGGTTCACTCAGAAAAGCTACATCTATACATTTTTCCCTAATGGTCTGCTCTAGAAGATCTTGGGCAGCAACACAATGATTTAAGTTAAGCTGCAAAAACCTTAACATTTCATTTTACGAGCAGCTTCACGGTAAGATGGGCACTTGAAGCTGCCTGCTGAATGGTCCGTCTGCTTTTCACCTTTCCGGATGCAGAGGCTACATTTTGGTGGCTTGGTGCATGCGTTTGCACTGTGACCCATCTCTCCACACCTGAAACAGGCGCCCTTTAGGTCACAGTCGCTGCGACAGTTTTCTGCCATATGACCGTAATCGAGGCACTTGAAACAGCGTTTAGGCTGTTCCACGGTTCGGATACGGCATACTACCCATCCTATTCTAATTTTGGACAGCTCAAGCATAGTTTTAGCTTACCCAATTGGAAGAGCAACTGTAGCTCTTTGCTGTCCACCAAAAGCTGGCCGAAGCGATTTGATAGCCTCAATGGGGAGTGAGCTATCCTTCAACTCCGCCCTAATTGACTCCAATATCTCCTCTTTGCTCGCTAACTCATCTCGGTCACGAATCTCAATATGAGCCGATTCGGTAAGTGTTTTAACTACCGCTCGGTCACCCAAGGCCTTGCCTACAGCTTCGTGAAGGGCCTCAGCGCTATGCTCCGGCTTTCTGCTCAGTTGCAACAATAGGTCCCCCTTAGCTGTCTTCCTAATACCTTGGACGTCGCCGCTCAGATGCTTTAAATTTGGGTCGCTCTTGACTACGCGAAGCATGTCCGCAACCACCTGCAACCACCTACACCTGAAACCGCGATGGCGTCACTTCTGGAACGTTTTTGCAGCGGCTTGCGTCCCTTAACAACCGTCCAGCTGCTCGAACTCGTCTGTCGACCTGGTTGGTTTTATCGGCTGCAGCCCGTAGAGCCATTGGCTCTATTGGATTTGCTGCGCTTTTATTGTGCCTCGGATTTTTCGCGGGAGTTTTTCTCTGCTCAGTGGCAACTTCCCTCGACCGCTTGGGCGTATTACTACCTGCTGTAGCACTAACGCTTGCTGTTTTAGCCCTCTCAGCTACTTTCTTGACCAGCGTGGTCTGCACCTCGCAGTCTTTGACCGGTCGGTTGCAGAACGCTTCGGCCGTCTTGTGGAGACTGACCAGCCTAGCCAGCTCCTCTCTCATTAGTGCATTTATATGCCGCTGCCCCCCAAATAGGGCAGACAGACCCTCTAGCGCAACTCCTATTTGAGCTAACGCTTCTTTTAAAGACTTGGGTGCCTGGCACTCAGCCACTGGAGACTGATTACAAGTCGACGGCTGCGGCAACGCCCTCTGTTGTTGCTGCGGCGATCGCTGCAACGAGGAACGGCGCGCGAAAGCTTGCAGCTCCTCATCCATCATGGCCTCCATATTGCTGTTTCTTGTGTAAACACAGAATTATGAAAGGGTTCTGTAGATCTCGTTATCGAGTAGTCTCGACTATAGTTTTCTTACGTGTTAAGGCATGGGTTGTCCACCATTAGAGTTAGAGACCGTAGATTTATGTAATGTTGTATATCACGGTATGATTTTTGTCATTGTCATTGTCCCAAAGGAGGGTCCTTTAATATCTGCAAGCGTCTAGAGATCGATCTAACCAAATTTTGTAATGTTTCTATTGAAAAATCCTGCTAAAGTCCTCAAACCTCAGGAATCCCTCTCCTTGGGCGTTCTTGATAAGTCTAATCAACGTTTTACTTTTGCGTAAGCCTACACATTTTCTATAATGTTGAGATCAGAGCGCTGAGGTGGCCAATCATATGTATTCACTTCTATATTCCCAGAAAATTCAGTTATAATATGGACCTTGTGGCATGGAGCATTGTCCTGCTGCAGTATACTTGATTTTCCAATGAGCCGGTAACCGGAATTCGCTGAGTGGTCATTCAGACCACTTAAATAACTATCCCTCTTCATTTTTTCATTAATTAATATCAAATTGGAGAGGCTATTGACACATGCGAGCCCCCAGAGCATTACCGATTCCTCAACACGTTGGTACATAGGCCTCTTTTTTTACGAATATTCTTTGGCAACCTGCTATAAGTCGCTTTTTTTTATCCAGGATACTCAAAGGAACCATCATCCATCCATAATACTTTTCCCCAGAAGAATTGTGGCTTGCCTATGAAGGTTTTAGCAAATCGATGCCTTTTTAGTTTATTATACCCTGAACCCATTTTCAATGGGAAATCAGGGTATAATGGTTTTAATACATGTATACGAAATTTCCTATTAAACTGAATTAATATTTTACTGTCCTACCGAATAAAACCAAATAAAACTAAATTAACATGCTTATATATTTTATATTTTTATTTTTTCTCTAGTCTGCAAGCTCGCCAAGGCGCGTTGCTGTTCCCGTTTTAGTAAAAGATGGGAAGCCATGCCCGGGAGCAGGCAATTCAATACAACAGCAAACACACACTAATAGCTCAACAACATCTGGAAACAACAGCAATAATAGCAATGGAAATGCTAATGGAGTAGCTGGATCAAGTTCAGTTCCAAACAATGTACCAAGTGTCCTAAATCTGATCCCTGGAGATGCGCCTAACTCACACTCCCCTGACACATCATCATCTCTGATAGCAAGTTACAGTGGGACAGTTGGAGGTTCCAATGCTTCTATGTTACAACAACCCTGCAATAATGCTCTAATGTCTAATAGTTTAGCTATGGCCTATCGAAACCAAAATAATTTTATTTCGAATGGTCATCAACAACAGTGTGCTGGTTACTTGCCATTGCAAGGTAGAGCATGGTAAAATTAGAATTAGAATTAAATTCTTTCGGTTCTGTTAAAGTGTACTCAATTCAGTTATGTGTATATTTTCTAATACAATACATTTTTGAAAAGCTAATGCTCTTCTAGATTTTACTTTCATAAAATGAAATTTTTGCTTTATATGCTATTATAAGATATAACCTAAAAAAAGAAATAAAGTAATAATAATAATAATTTAATAATTATTGAAATAAGTGTAAATATTAATAGGTCAATGTATTAACAATAAACTGAAATTTTAAAATTGAGTGGTTCACATAAATGCAATTATATTAAATTGAGTAAAATTAAACTTAGTTTTATTGAATTTTTGATTCGTTAATTTTTAGATATGAAACGTTTATTGTTTATACCCTGACCAAATTGAAAATGAGAAATCTGGGTATTATGTATTTGTGGAATGTATGTGACGGATAAAAGGTGTGGAAAATCCCATAAAGTATATATGTTCCCTAATCAGGATAACTAGCTGAATTGATCTGACCAATTCCGTCTGTATGAGAGTAGAGATCTCCGAAACTACAAATTTTAGATCAATTTTACATGTGTATTCGCGGTATACCATACGCATTACAAGTTTATAATATTTATACCCGGAACCCATACTTACCAGTTTATTGCCGAATAATTTAAAATTTTCTGTTATCAAAATATTAAAACGCTTTGATTTTCTGATTTTCCATCATATTTTTCCATAATTATTAAATTCATTATTCTCTATTGCAATACTTACCAGGTTCTCACGATATCCAATACGTGTGCACACATACATTCAAACTTCCTCTAGAACATTCTTATAATCACATCAGCTGTTAGTTTGTTTTGCTGTTTTGCTAGATGCCGCTGCAGCAGTGAATCTATTTCAGTTTTGCCACGCAGCTTGCAAAAGTGACGTGGCGTAGTAAGTAGCGGCATGACGCTCGATCGAGGAGTTTTATTTTTATATTTTAATAAATGAGTTTTCTATTTAATTTATATTTTTAATATACCGAAATTGAAATTTTTACCATGCTGAAGGTGCGTTTTTATTAGTTTGGCTGTTGTAGCAGATTCTTAGAATCACATCAGCAGTTAGTTTGGTGTAGTTTTGCTATATGGCGCTGCAGCATTGAATCTATTTCAATTTTGTCAACGCAGGTTGCGTGACGCTCGATCTAGATGTCGCGGGTTCGAATCCCGAGCAGTGCAGTTGATGTTATTTTTTTAATTGTTTCAAAATATTTTTATATTTTATTAAATAAGTTTTGTATTTCATTTATATTATTAAATACATCGAAATTGAAATTTTAGCCATACTAAATGGCCATTTTTATTAGTTTGGTTCAGGGTAGTATATAGTCGAATACTCTCGACTAGAGTTTTCTTACCTGTTTTTTCTTAAACTAATGCCGTTCCTTTAATATGGACAATATTCAATTTTGGGCGTAATATGAATACTATTAGATCTAGACCGATTAAATAAATACATTTGTTAAATACAAAGATTTTGGATACCACGCCCCGCATCCATAATTTGTAAAACCCTTATTTTAAGTACTAGAGACTTGTTCTAAAAATTTTATGTAGAGAAGAATCGCTAGTTTTATACCCTGAACCCATTTTCAATGGATAATCAGGGTATAATGGTTCTGTTGAAATGCATGTAATAGGCAGAAGGGGGCGTGGCAGACCCCACAAAGTATATATATTCTTAATCAAGGCGACGAGCTGAGTTGATTTAGCCCTGTCCGTCTGTCTGTCTGCCCGTATGTCTGAACGCGTCGATCTCAGAAGATATAAGAGCTAGTGACTTCGAAATTTTTTTTCCTAGATCCGTGTATAGCACGCGCATATCGAATTTTGCTTTAAATATCGATATTTTGTTATTGATTAAAAACATGATCGAAAATCAGTAATAAATTTATATCTCCTACATCTTTAAAGCTAGAGTCTCCCAATTTTATATGTATACATATATGTATTTTATACAATTTCGGGTTTAGTCAAAATTAAACCCCCAACCCTAATTCACCACCATCACATGTGTAAAAGGCGTATTTCAAATAGTATGGACTGTGCTTTGGCAAATACATGCATATCCATGTTATATTCATAATCTAAAAGTTTCATGAAGAAAGTACATCTACTAGACATCCACTAGCTAGAGAGCTGAAATTTGCCATGCATACTCGTGTATACTATACCACTAACCAGAGAACACATAGACTAGACATCTAGAACAAATTTTTTCACCGACGAAAAAATGCGCTGAGGAGACTACACAACTTCGTATTTGCTCGGCTCAGTTTCTTGAGGCTCAAGCAGTGAAAATATTGCACGACAAAGTCAGTGTGCTGCAAGCGCTCAAACGAAATGGTGCCATTCTTATATGAAGCACGGCTATGTGCTATTTGTCCTACTCTCTCTCTCTCACTCTATCTCTCTCTTTCTCTATGGCCTCTCAAATAGCAGAAGCGCACAGAAATTGAAAATTGTTCGCGACGATCCCAGCTCTTTCCTCTTGAGTGAAAGGTATACCGAAATCATAAAAGCGTTTGTCACGCTCATGCAAGCAACATGTAAGCGTTTCGATGGTTATTCGTGGGAAGGGTATGAAAGCGGTGATACGCATAAAGAATATGATTTCGCGACGGGCATGCACACACACACTTGTAGTCCCTTGCCACATGTATGAGCATTTGTGACCTGCGTGCCTTACTCTTGCTGCTTGTAGCAATTTTAAAGTCCAGCATTTGCATTTGGTCGGTCTTACGGACTGTCATAACCACTTTACACAGATGTACAATGTATGAACATACATATGTATGTACATAAGTACATTTATATATTATTATTGCTAATCATGTTTATAAATGTTTTTATATCCGTAAATAATTATATATAATTCAAATTATTTTATACACATTTTCAACCGAAAAAATTATCGTAAAACACTACTAACTTTATTAAATGCTTTGCAATATATGAAATACACATGTCATATTATACTCAAGCTTTTCTCATTATTGTCAAAAATTTCTAATTAAGTCATAATGGCCCATTTGATAGTCACCCTACGATTCAAATCATACAAAATTTACAAACTACTAAATCCAGAGACAATTAGCTTGCCATCCCATACAAGCATACACATACACAAATGTATGTATGCATGTGCTCACTTCACAAGGCAGACCAACGGCAAATTTTGGGCTGATAATAGACGAAAATACTGAGAAAGAATTGAGTTTCGCGACGCACGCACACAAAAGCACATACGCGTAGCAAGGATGTAAGTGTGTGTGTGCATGCTCGTCGCGAAAATATGTTCTTTCTGTGCAGAACAGGCTGTGCAAATTGTAAAGCCCAAAATTTGCCGTTGGTCTGCCTTGTGAAGTGAGCACATGCATACATACATTTGTGTATGTGTATGCTTGTATGGGATGGCAAGCTAATTGTCTCTGGATTTAGTAGTTTGTAAATTTTGTATGATTTGAATCGTAGGGTGACTATCAAATGGGCCATTATGACTTAATTAGAAATTTTTGACAATAATGAGTAAAGCTTGAGTATAATATGACATGTGTATTTCATATATTGCAAAGCATTTAATAAAGTTAGTAGTGTTTTACGATAATTTTTTCGGTTGAAAATGTGTATAAAATAATTTGAATTATATATAATTATTTACGGATATAAACACATTTATAAACATGATTAGCAATAATAATATATAAATGTACTTATGTACATACATATGTATGTTCATACATTGTACATCTGTGTAAAGTGGTTATGACAGTCCGTAAGACCGACCAAATGCAAATGCTGGACTTTAAAATTGCTACAAGCAGCAAGAGTAAGGCACGCAGGTCACAAATGCTCATACATGTGGCAAGGGACTACAAGTGTGTGTATGCATGCCCGTCGCGAAATCATATTCTTTATGCGTATCAACGCTTTCATACCCTTCCCACGAATAACCATCGAAACGCTTACATGTTGCTTGCATGAGCGTGACAAACGCTTTTATGATTTCGGTATACCTTTCACTCAAGAGGAAAGAGCTGGGATCGTCGCGAACAATTTTCAATTTCTGTGCGCTTCTGCTATTTGAGAGGCCATAGAGAAAGAGAGAGGTAGAGTGAGAGAGAGAGAGAGTAGGACAAATAGCGCATAGCCGTGCTTCATATAAGAATGGCACCATTTCGTTTGAGCGCTTGCAGCACACTGACTTTGTCGTGCAATATTTTCACTGCTTGAGCCTCAAGAAACTGAGCCGAGCAAATACGAAGTTGTGTAGTCTCCTCAGCGCATTTTTTCGTCGGTGAAAAAATTTGTTCTAGATGTCTAGTCTATGTGTTCTCTGGTTAGTGACTATACGCAGTACAAGTTTATCATATTTTTTCGATAACTCATCCGTTAACTTTTTTATCGAGAATAATCTAAAAATGGATTTGGTTTTTCAGCCTACTTTGAACATTTTTTTAACTAGAAACTTCAGATTTACTGTGTGTATACAGTTGTTCGATACGAAGATTTTGTAATTTACAGATTTTGGATACCATGCCCCATTCGCCACAATTTGTGAAAAACTCATTTCAAGTATTCGAGACTTGCGCTTTAGAATGTACACACATTTTCACCATATGATTTCGCTCTAAAACTTTCATTAAGATTGTATGTCTACAGCAGCGCAGCCCAAGCGCAGTCGCTGCTGCCGTCAGCAGAGCGCGTGATTATACGTGCGTGTGTATGCATGTTTGCATAAAAGAAGTGCAGAATGAGTAGAATATCAACTTAGGGGGTTCAGGGTATCTCCTAGCTCGTCGTGCTGATCAAGAATATATATACTTTGCAGGGTCTGCGATAATTTCTTCTGCCTGCTACATACTTTTCCACAAAACCATTATACCTTGATTTCTCATTTTCAATGGGTTCATGGTATAAAAATAAATCGCAGTACAGAGGGTGTGCTTGAACTAGTGCACACAGATGTATGTGGACCGATGAATGTCAGGTTAATCGGTGACAATCGCTATTTTGCGTCATTCATTGAGTGTTTGTTTACTCACGCATGATTTTTGTCTATATAATGAACGCAAAAAACGAAGTTTTGGAAAATTTTTCGCAGCGATAATGACACGGAGTATGTAAATAAGCAGTTTACTGATTTTTGATTGATGCGGCATACAAAGGCAATTGACAATACCCTATACACCATTTTCGAGTGTTCGGTTCTCGCGTGCTTGCTCTGAACAAGGCTAAGAGAAGCAAATCTCAGGCAAAAGGAAAAAAGTATATGTTTGTTGGATACTTATATAGTTGAATGTAGTGACAGGCAGAAGGAGGCGTGGCAGACCCCACAAAGTATATATATTCTTGATCAGGGCGACGAGCTGATTCGATTTGGCCCTGTCCGTCTGTCTGTCCGTTCGTCCGTCCGTATGTATGAACGCGTCGATCTCAGAAGATATAAGAGCTATAGACTTGAAATTTTTTCCTAGGTCCGTGTATATCACGCGCATATCAAGTTTTTCTTTTTATATCGATAACTACTCCCGATATTTTATTATCGATCAAAAAACTTACAGAGAGCTAGTTATTTGATTATATCTCCTACACCTTTAGAGCTAGAGCTTCCAAATTTTAAATGTAGACTTATATGTATTTTATATAATTTCGATTTTTGTTGTAATTTACCTCCCATCTTATATCCACCACCTTACCCTCACCTCTGTAAAAGGCGTATTTCAAGTACTAGAGACGTGTGCTTTGGAATGTATATACATGTGAACATTATGATTATGCTTTGCCAACTTTGTTTTTGTAAGCCCTTTCCCCTCTAATCAACACACGATTTTCGTCTTCGTTTCTTTGTCTAAGCCTACTACTACCAGCACGCGCGCACACCATTGGCTTTGCTGATGATGTAGCTGTCGTAGCCATAGGAAAGGAGCTCAAAGATACAGAGGATATGTGCAGCGAAAGTATCAATCGCATACGAAGCTGGTTGACAGGAGCTGGGCTCGAGCTAGCGGCACACAAGACCGAAGTCGTACTAGTCAGCAGTCGCAAAAGAGTGGAAACTGCCAATATAAAGATCGGCAACGTCACCATTGCGTCAAAGAGGGCGATAAGATATCTTGGTGTCATGATAGACACAAGATTAACTTTCCGCGAGCACTTAGAATATGTGCATAAAAAGTCCGCTGATTCTTGTAGAGCTCTCTCAAGAATTATGCTTAACACGCGGGGACCTAAACAGCAACGACGTCTTCTTCTAATGAGCGTCATTAGGTCTGTCATCCTCTATGCTGCGCCAATATGGGCAAGAGCGATGGCAACACCGAGCTACAGCCGGGGCATTTGCGAGATCTACAGACTGAGCGCAATCAGAGTCAGCTGCGCTTTCAGGACTATCTCCGATGATGCGGCGCTTGTCACAGCCGGCATGGTGCCCTGGAGTACCTAGTCGCCGAAACGGTGGAGCGGAATTCGCACGCGCCTGCGCGACTCAACGCTATCAGGGCGAACAGCATAACACGGCATTGGCAAAGAAAGTGGAATAGCTCAGCTAAAGGGCGGTGGACGCACAAGCTCATCCCGGAGCTCGCACCATGGGTTAACCGCAAACACAGCGAGGTTAACTTCTATCTTTCGCAGATCCTCTCGGGCCATGGATGCTTTCGGAGCTATTTGAAGCGCTTTGGTCACGAGAAAACTGACGAGTGCCCCTGGTACGGGCGAGGGCAAGTGAAAGACGCCAACCACATCCCTTTCGTATGTATTCGGTTCCTGGAGGAGAGGCGTCGTCTAGAAGTGGCACTGGGCCGCTCCATCAGAGCGGACAACATAGTCAACGCCATGCTGAAATGGGAGGAAGCTTGGAAACTTACAAGCACCTTCGCGGCCACAGTAATGATGGAGCTCCGCAGAGTCGAGCGATCGAGAAGACGAGCTGTCCCAGGCTAAGGTAGCGCATAGTGCTTGCGAAGCAGTGCTTTACGGCCGTCCCGCAAGCATCGCGCGCTATCCTAGCCACCACACAACTTGTAATATAATAAGATTGTCAATAAACGAATATAAAACAAGTAAGAAAGCTCTAGTCGAAACTGCTCGACTACGAGATCCCCTGAACCCTTGGAGCAATAGCTATTTCAATCATATTTTGCGTCTTTCTACTTACACAGGAAACACGCACATACACACACAAACACACACACGCACGCACACACAGGCATGCATACACACACATATACACAAACATTTACACACACATACATACACAATTTCACAACCAAGCATAAACACGCATGGGCGGCAGTGTGTGCTAACTATGAGAACTTAATTGTTTAATAACTTTTTTTGTGGACATTTTGTGGGATGATTATAACATAGATATGCATGTATTTGCCAAAGCACAAGTCTCTAGTATTTGAAATACGCTTTTTACAAATGTGATGGTGAGGGGGTGAATATAGGGGTGGGGGGTAAATTTGAACAAAAGCCGAAATTGTATAAATTTCATAAAAGCATACATTAAAAATTTGGAGACTCTAGCAATAAAGGTGTAGAAGATATAATTTTATAACTGGTTTTCGATACGGTTTTTTATCGATAAAAAAAGATCGGGATGAGTTATCGATTTTTAATGATAAACTCGATATCCGCGCTGTAATTACGAACATTTAAAAAAAAATTGAAGTCTCTAGCTTTTATATCTTCGGAAATCGACGCATTCAAACATACGGACAGACGGACAGACAGACAGACGGACAGGGCCAAATCAAATCAGCTCTTCGCCCTGATACTTTGTGGGGTCTGCCACGCCTCCTTCTGCCTGTTACATACTTTTCAACAAAACCATTAAACCCTGATTTCCCATTGAAAATGAGTTCAGGGTATAAAAAAAAAAAAAAACATACACAGAAAGATATTTATAGATATTTCTATATTGATGACTTGTTGACGTTGAAGAATTATGCTTGTTGTGCATCGAGACTTGATAGCAATTCTTCAAACGTTCGGGTTTCCTCTCACAAAATGGTCGTCCAATTGTAAACAACTCGCAGCACAACCAGCTAGAAATGATATAGTCATTGGTCATCAAGAGGACACAAAAACATTGGGATTAATTTGGAATCCAATGAATGACAGTTTTAGATATTCCATGAGCTGTCCAGTAGAAGTGAAACCGACCAAAAGATCCGTTTTGTCATTTGTGGCAAGGTTATACGACCCTTTAGGTTTGTTAAGTCCGATTGTAACTCGTGCGAAGGTCCTTTTACAAGAAATGTGGTTGCATAAACTTGGGTGGGATGACCAATTGCCTGTCCAAATGAGGCAAGAATTTGAGGCAGTAACTAGCTGTTTCTCAAACTTAAGCCCGTTGCAGATACCTCGTTACGTTGGCACACTCAAATAAAAAGGATGCCAAAGCTATGGATTTGCTGATGCCTCAACAAGAGCTTACGTTGTTTATACGTAAGTATGCAAACAGATGAGGGTATAACTGCTAGTCGGCTGCTAGTCGCCAAATCTAAGGTAGCACCCTTAAAAACTAAGTGTTTTCCGCGGTTGGAGCTGTGTGCTGCAGAATTGTTAGCTATCTCGTGGGATGCGGTAAAGAAAATACTTGATTGTCCTATTAATAAAGTCACATTTTGGTCAGACTCGGAGGTTGTGCTTCATTGGCTGCGAATGCATTCACTTAGCTTGAACACACTCGTTGTTAATCGCGTAGCAACCATCCAAGAACAACATCGTCATCCGCTAAGTTAATCCGCATAGTTGCATATATGTTCAGCTTTATCAATGGAAAACAAGAGAGTCATTCTTCACTGATTTCTACAGCTTCTGAGTTAAGTTTCGCATTCCTTGCAGTCATATCTGTAATTCAACACATTGAATTCAGCGAAGAAATGAAGAAAATAAAGAAATTAATCGTGTTGCAACCGTCATTACAAAAACTGACACCGTTTTTGCACCCACATCAGCATGGCAGGCGTGTGTTGTGGTTGCTACGAGTCGGAGGTCGTTTATTGAAGGCACCACTAGCACATAATGCCAAATTCCTTGCCAATTGCTTCCAAAAAAGTGTCGTTTCGTGACGCTTAATTTGGAGCATTTGTATCGCTCTCATTGCCACGCCAATCCACTGGTACTAATGAGCCTGCTTCGTCAGCAGGTTTGGCTGGTCAATGCTCGAGAGGCTTGCAGTGCAGTAGTTCGTGCGTACATTGTTTTCGTTACAAGCCGAAACTCTTATCCCAAATAATGGACAATTTTTTCGCTGATCGCTTACATGGAAATAGGCCATTTGAGATCAGTGGAGTGGACTTTTGTGGTCCAATACTAGTTTCGCTGGGAATTCGTGGCAAATCGACAGTTAAAATGTATATTGTTATATTTGTTTGTTTTACCTCGAAGGCTGTGCATCTAGAATTATTCACCGATTTAACCTCGAACTCGTTTTTGATGTGTTTATCCAGGTTCGTTGGTCGACGTGGGATTGTCCGGAAGCTGTATTGCGACAATGCTGGACCTCAGAGCTACTTTCCATGGCAACACAGCGGACATGGAAACGTTTGCTGCGGAGGGGGGAATGGAATTTGTCTTCATTCCTCCTCGAGCGCCGCATTTCGGCGTCCTTTGTGAAGCGGCAGTGAAATCTGCCAAGGGATTGCTGCTGAAGGCAATGGCCAGCGCAATATTGCCTCAGGACGAGGTGGCCACCGTGCTGGTCGAGGTCGAGGCCGTGCTCAATTCGCGGCCAATGGTCGCTGCCAGCAGAAACCCCAACGACGGCGAAGTGCTCACGCCAGGGCACTTCCTGATAGGAGCAACGCTCGTGCCGCTGCCAATCGTGTCCACAAAGCCAGTCGTCGAAATGTGCAATTCGGCTACGATGCACATTTCGCCAGTTCGTTACCCCAGCGGGGTGAACGCCCTGGAAGAAGCGCGCGCAGCTAAGTGCACGGGTTGTAGCGGACGTGCTGAGTGGGCACGTCAAGCTTGTGGGCTGAAGCAGTACCACTTAGGTAGGCGTGGGAACGTGGTCAGAGCATGGTATTGACTTATATATAAATTATAATAAGACGGGTTATTATTCAAAGACACTTTATTCACTTATTATTACAATCTTTATTATTACAATCTTTTTGTTAGCTCGTGTGAGCATTCGCTAAGAACAATCGCAAAGGTCAACTCAGCCGAAAGTGTAACGACCGAACCTAGTGACCGAGCCTCGCTCGTAATCACGGTTAACTTCTACGCCATGTAAGACCGCTTTTCTCCGCTCTGGAACAACCACTCTAATACGGCAGAGTCAGAACCGTTTGAGAATTATTGTGCGCGCGCATGTGAAATTTCCTACAGCAAGCAAAACAGTCAAAGCATGCGCTGCCAACAGTTGAGTATGTGTGCGTGTGTTAACTTATATAAAGAAATTTAAGTATCAATCGCAATTTTCCTCAGCTTCATCGTCAAGCCATAGCTACGGAGTCTGTTTTGCGATCCTCCACGCGCTAACGCAAGCGTTTTACCTCCACTTCGTATTGCTCGCACGTCTCACGGCGTGACCCAGTTCCGTATTGGTCTCGGCCAGCAGCTTCTTCAACTTTGCATGCGACATTTTGACTTCACTAATTTTCCTATTACGCCTTTTGTCAGTATCCACCAGTTTAAGTTATTGTTTTTTTTTTTCTTACACAATATTCTTACACAATTCTTGTTGACATTATTTAATAGGTTAAGTTATCAAATTGAATTTGTCAAACTGAAGTTATTTTCTTTCAAAAATATAGATATCATGTTGAAGTTATCTTATATTTTCTTTACTTAATTTTGTTTGTTATAATTTTGAAAAGTTATAAAATTACTTCGAAAACAATATTAACAATTTGGAATTTTATTCTCGGGGGGGGGGGGGGGGGGGGGGTTAAACAATGTTTAAAACCTTAAACTAGTTTAAAAATAAGTAAGAACGTTGCAGTCGATCGATACTGATTGCAGATGACTTATTCACAGTCCAAACGCTGTCAACCAGAGTAGAGATTACTAACCACAGAACACATAGACCGGACAAGTAGTGGAAAGCGTTTTGCACTTTTTTTTCGAGACTTATCTCCCGGACCACTTTGTATTTGCTCGGCTCTTCAGTTTTACGAGGGCTACGAAAATATACGAAAGCACAATCATTTCGCTTCATGCGCTCGACCGAGATGGTCAAATATTGAACAAAAGAAGCCACTATGCTCAATTTTTTCTTGCTCTCTCTCTCTCTGCTCTCTGCTCTCTCAAATATGTATATGTATGTATGCATGTGAACACAAGCAGCAGCTCACGAAAATTGAAATTTCGTCGCGTTAGACTCCTGTTTCTTCCCTTCTGTGTGAAGAGTATACCTAAATTTTCAAATCGTTTGCCATGCTCATGCGAAATGTTTGCATTTTCGTTATTATTTATGAATATGAAAGCGTTGGTGCGCATAAAGAAAATGTTTTCGCGATGAGCGTGTACACACACTCTCGCTACATGTACTATAAACATTTGTATGCCTGTGTGTGAAGCTCTGGCTGCCTGTAGCAATTTTGAAGCCCAGCATTAGCATTTGGTCGATCTTGTGTAGTGCTCACATACATATGTATGTATGTATATACATTTGATTGTGTGTACGCATGGGAGGCGCTGCTCACATACACACACGCACGTATGTATGCATGGGAGATGAACATTGGCGTGTGCCTCCCTCAACTTAGAATGGTGTGAACGATTTTGAGTTTTATTTGAAGAATCGCGTTTATAGTTAAGAAGCTGACTAACAAAAAGTAACAAGTGCACTTTCCATTACTTTTAAAGGAATTTTTTTTTGTATACCCTGAACCCATTTTCAATGGGAAATCCGGGTATAATGGTTTTGTTGAAATGTATGTAACAGGGAGAAGGAGGCGTGGCAGACCCCACAAAGTATATATATTCTTGATCAGGGCGACGAGCTGAGTTGATTTGGCCCTGCCCGTCTGTCTGTCCGTCTGTCCGTATGTATGAACGCGTCGATTTCAGAAGATATAAGAGCTAGAGACTTCAATTTTTTTTTTCAAATGTCCGTAATTACAGCGCGCATATCAAGTTTATCATTAAAAATCGATAACTCATCCCGATCTTTTTTTATCGATAAAAAACCTTATCGAAAACCAGTTATAAAATTATATCTTCTACACCTTTATTGCTAGGTCTCCAAATTTTTAATGTATGCTTATATGCAATTTATACAATTTCGGGTTTTGTTAAAATTTACCCCCCACCCTTAAATTCACCCCCTCACCCTCACTTTTGTAAAATGCGTATTTCAAATACTAGAGACTTGTGCTTTGGCAATTACATGCATATTCATGTTATAATCATAATCTGAAAGTTTCGTGAAGATCGTACGTCCACAAAAAAAGTTATTAAGCAATTAAGTTCTCATAGTAAGCGCTCACTGCCGCCCATGCGTGTTTATGCTTGTGTGTGTATATGTATGTAAATGTTTGTGTATGTGTGTGTATGTGTTTGTGTTTGTGTATGTATGTGTGTATGTGTGTGTGTATGCGTTTGTGTGTGAATGCGTGTGTGTGTATGTATGCCTGTGTGTGCGTACGTGCGTGTGTGTGTGCGTGCTTCTTGTGTAAGCTGAAAGACGCGAAAAATTATTGAAATATCTATTGCTCCAAGGGTTCAGGGGATCTCGTAGTCGAGCAGTCTCGACTAGAGCTTTCTTACTTGTTTTAATTGCATGATTTGTATGACATCTAACTGATGCACCCTTTAAAATGTGTCCATTTGGCCACTATATGTATGTACATATGAACAATATGTATGTATGTACAGACATATATATGCTTATTATTAAAAAGGTAAATTTCACCTGTATATGTGCAGGTGTAAGGGACCGAAAATCGCATTCCAATTTGCCTACTGGGATTAATCAGGTACTACACTAAAAAAAAAAAATCATTCTCATTGGCAAACCCACGATCATTGAAATAAAATCATCTACTTAACTATAAACGCGATTCTTCAAATAAAACCCAAAATAGGAATACCCTTCACACAGAAGGGAAGGCATGGGTTCTTGCTGCGAAGAAATTTCAATTTTCGTGAGCTGCTGCTTGTGCTCACAATGTGAGACTCACATGCATATATACATATACACATTTGAGAGAGCAGAGAACATCGAGAGAGAGAGAGAGAGCAAGGAAAACATTAAGCATAGAGGGATCTTTTGTTCAACATTTGACCATCTCGGTCGAGCGCATGAAGCGAAATGATTGTGCTTTCGTATATTTTAGTAACCCAAACCTAAAAGTGAGGAGCCGAGCGAATACGAAGTTGTCTGTGGTGTTAACGCTCGAAAAAACGTGCGCAAAACGCTTAACACTACGTGTCCAGTGTTACCGAAACTTTTTCAGCAAGAGTAGCAAAACCGAAGGCTGAAAGTAGCTAGAAGTAGCCAAGTAGCTGAAAAAGTAGCAAAGAAAACAGTGCTGTTTTTTCATAAAATGTCAACTTTATTAATTTAATTCTGATAATATATCATCTATGACCACCAGCTCGTAATTTTCACCATTGTCGCTTTTATAATTTGCCTTTTCAAGGTAGTTGGGTGGAACGCTATACTCATAGCAACATTTGCCATACGGCGTAATCCATATGTTATGCGGACACACAATCATTAAGATTGTAACGTGATTGTAACTTTCAAAACGTGATCATATGACTAAAATGTGTGTACACTCCAAAGCACAAGTCTCTAGTACTTGAAATGCGTTTTTTACAAAATGATGGCGTCAATGGGTCAGGGTATAAAAACTGATAAGACATGAATTTTGCATAGCATATTAGAAAGCTTACCTATTCTTCAGTTGTAGTATTAATTCTACACAAAGCTCAGTATATTTAAATCATTTACATTTAAAAAGTTTCGAAGCGAATTTTGTTATAAGTTCGCTTGCATTTTAGCTAAATTTAATATTTGAAAATAGCCAGTTTTGTAGCTAATAACTGTTTGAAAATATATGTAGCAATCGGCCTTAAAAAGTAGCCGGATCTAGCTACAAAATAGCTGATTCGGCAGCACTGTACGTGTCCGGTCTATGTGTTCTCTGGTTAGTGGTGATATAAAAAGTGAAATGAAACCTTTTGGTTAGTATCGATAGTTTTTTATTGCTATCGATAAATATAAAAATTACATTATGGGTGTCGATATTATTTCTAGTTATTTACCATCGCAAATTAAACCCACACGTTTGATATTGAGAAAAATGGATCTTTCTAAGGTAGCAATTAGTATGATTTAGTCAGCAAAATTTTAATTGTTCTTTTTAGTTATCAAGTGCCCTACGTGATTTGCCTAATAGAGTTTTGAATGCTGCTGTTGAAGAACGTTTGTCACTATTTCAAAACGTTTGCGACATTCTTGATAATCCCGGTAAGTATCCCACATGTGCAACGGGCTTACTACATAATTACATATGTATGTACAGTGGCTCACAGCCAAAATAAATTTAAATGGACTTTTATTTATCAGTCATTCATTATGTATTATTTTGTTCAAAAAAATAATATTTAAAACCAACAAATCCTGGCTTTCCATGTCACAGCTTATTTCGTGCACTTCACTTTTAATGACTTAATGCCCAAAAATTCTTAAATTAGTACTTGGTTTGACTTATTTGGTCAATATTGCATCCCATTCGACGAAAATATATTAAATTTTGACTTATCTGCATATACATGGTATATGGATCGGATTGAATGCAATGTTTGGCGCCCAACAAATAGCGATCTCCATCCCAAAACGAACTATGATCTATGGCGGTGGCAGTGTCTTGGTTGGTCCTGCATGGCGTCGGGAGTTGGAAACTTAGTTTTCATAGTATATATTACTAATACCCATTTTAAAGGAGAATTCGCTCCAAAGTGCCGAAAGCCGAGTCTAAAAGGGCGAACGCGATTAGGGTTAATGGCTCAAAAAATAAATCGGGTATTGTCCAGTCCTGGTTGATCTAGAACTATCCAAATGTGGTCAATCCACTAGGCGAGTGGCGGAAAAGGTCAGTATCCAATAAAAATGACCTCAAAACGGCCCTATGGGAAGAATGGCCAAAAAACTCCAGCGAAGTTACTCGAAAATTGTTAAACTCGTTGGAATCACTCTTAAAAGAGGTGATTAAATAAAAACTACGCCAAACCAATTATTGATTTAAGAATGTTTGGGCAACAAAGTGCACGAAATAAGCTGTGACATGGAGAAAGCCTGTTATTTTAGTGTTCTTTAGCTTTAAATATTATTTTTATAGCCTGAACCCATTAAAAATGGGAAATCAGGGTAAATTGGTTCTGTGAAAAAGTATGTAACGGGCAGATGGAGTCATTGCAGACCCCACAAAGTATATATATTCTTGATCAGCACGACGAGCTGAGTCGATATAGCCTTGTCCGTCCGTCTGTCCGTCCGTATGAGTTTTTTTTCAGCCTAATTTTAACACTTTTAGGCCTGGAGTCTTCTTCGTTGTATCTAAAGTTAATGGATACAAAGATTTTGTAATTTACAGATTTTTGATACCACGCCCTCTTCGCCCCAACGCATTTCAAGTACTAGAGACTTGTGCTTTGGAATGTACATACATTTGAAGATTATGATAATGTTCTGAAAGTTTTCTTTAAGATTGTACGTCTAGAAATTAAATTATTCAACAAATAAATTCTTATAATGTTGCTCACACTGCAGCGCAGCCCAACCGCAGTCGCTGCTTACTGCGCAGTTAGCAGAGCGCGTTGTTATACGCCCGACTGGAAGCATGTGTATGTATGTGTGCATAGAAGAAGTGCAGAATGATTAGAATATCAGCTTAGAGGGTTCAGCGTATCTCTTAGCGAGCAGTCTCGACTGGAGCCTTCTTGCTTAGAATAGAAAAATAATGAAATGAAATAAAGTCCCATTTAATTATACCCTGAACCCATTTTCAATGGGAAATCAGGGTATAATGGCTTTGTTTTAATATTAATAATATGTAACAGGCAACTCTTGAAGAGTACCATATTACGACATGGGTACTCTTCAAGAGTTGCTCGTAAGAAACCGCTGCTTTCATCAATTGATATTGAGAAGCGCTTCAATTTCGCTGTAAAAATGATTGGACAGCCGGCAGAATACTGGGAAAATGTTTTATTTTGTGACGAGTCCAAAATAATGTTATATTGCAAAAATGGTCCATCCAGAGTGTGGAGTAAGGCATTAACTGCATTAGAAAACCACATTATTCCAACAATAAAATTTGGAAAGCTTTCTGTAATGGTTGGGGGGGTGCATATCTCGCCGGGTAGTTGGACAACTGGTGTTTATAGAGGACACTATGAATGCTTCTCAATATCTCCAAATTTTGAAAAATTATTTAAAGCCAAGTGCAGAAAAATTAAGCTTTATTAATAACAATAATCCTAATTTCAAATTTTATCAAGATAATGATCCCAAGCACAAGGAGTATAATGTGAGGTCTGGCTGCTCTATAATTGTAGCAGAGTTATCGATACACTACCCCAGAGTCCCAATCTGAACCCCATAGAACATGTGTGGACTTACTTAAAAAAACCAAGTGAGAAAACAGTCCAAAATACCGCGCACAACTGGAAGCTGCTATTTTAGAAGAGTGGCAAAGAATACCCATCGAATTCCTCGAAAAGCTGGTCGATTCGATGAAAAACGCCTCCAGCATGTTTTAAATGCTACGGGAGGTTATACTATATATTAAAGCTAGCATAGTTTATTTTATGTTCTATGCAGTGCTGCCAAATCACTTTTTCCCCGTCAAATCTGGCTTTTTATACCCTGAACCCAATGGGAAATCAGGGTATAATAGTTTTGTTGAAATGTATGTAACAGGCAGAAGGAGGCGTGGCAGACCCCACAAAGTTTATATATTCTTGATCAGGGTGACGAGCTGAGTTGATATAGCCCTGTCCGTCTGTCTGTCCGTCCGTATGAACGCGTCGATTTTAGAAGATATAAGAGCTAGAGACTTCAAATTATTTTTTTTAATGTCCGTATTTACAGCGCGGATATTGAGTTTGTCATTAAAAATCGATAACTCATCCCAATCTTTTTTTTATCGATAAAAAACCTTATCGAAAACCAGTTGGAAAATTATATCTTCTACACCTTATTGCTAGAGTCTCCAAATTTTTAATGTATGCTTATATGCAATTTATACAATTTCGCTTTTTGTTAAAATTTACCTCCACCTCTATATCCACCCCCTCACCAACATATTTGTAAAAAGCATATTTCAAATACTAGAGACTTGTGCTTTGGCAAGTGCACGCACATTATTGTTATAATAACGATCATGAAGATCGTATGTCCACAAAAAAAGTTATTAAACAATTAATTTCTCATAATAAGTGCACACTGCAGCTTTATGCGTGGGTGTGTATGTGTGTGTATGTGTCTGTGTACGTGTGTGTGCAAATGTTTTTGTATATATATGTGTGTGTGTAAGCGTGTAAGTGTGTGTGCGTGCGTGTGTGTGTGTATATATAGCGCGGTTATTGAGTTTATCATTAACAAGTAAGAAAACTCTAGTCGAGAAAGCTCGACTAGATACTACCCTGAACCCAACTAATAAAAATACCCATTTACTATGGGTAAAATTTAAAAATATTATATATTTAAAAATATAAATGAAATACAAAACTCACTTAGTAAAATATAAAAATATTTTGAACCAATTAAAAAAATTAACATAAGTTGCACCGCTCGGGATTCGAACCGCGACTTGTCAATTCGATATGCCGCTAACACACTACGCCACCTCACTTTTGGAAGCTGCGCTGGCAAAACTCAAATAGATTCACTGCTGCAGAGCCATCTACCAAAACTAAACCAAACTAACAGCTGATGTGATTCAAAGAATGTTTCAGAAGAAGTTTGAATGTATGTGTGCACACGCATACGATGCTGTTATAGCTGCTGCACGTGCGTTTGTTAATTGGCCAAATATTTGCTGATTTTTAATTAATTTCTGACTGAATGGAATTAAATAAAATTTTCAGCATATGATCTCATATTATATTAAATATTTGAGAAATTTAAAAAAATGAAAAATCATTCACAATTAGCTGTAGTGGCATCTGCCTTGAGCTTGAATGTTTTTATTCGATAAAAACATAACGGGATGATTTATCGAATTTTAAAAGCAAACTCGACATCCGCGCTGTATATACGGTCGTTTAAAAAAAAATTCAAGTCTCTAGCTCTTATATCTTCGGAAATCGACGCATTCAAACATACGGACAGACAGACAGACGGACAGGGCCAAATTAACTCAGCTCGTCGCCCTGATCAAGAATATATATACTTTCTGGGGTCTGCCACGCCTGCTTCTCCCTGTTACATACATTTCACAAAAACCATTATACCCTGATTTCCCGCCACCATTATATCTACACCCTCACCCTCACCTTTGTAAAAGGCGTATTTCATATACTAGAGACTTGTGCTTTGGCAAATGCATGCATATTTAGGTTATAATCATAATCTGATTTTTCATGAAGGATGTACATCCATAAGAAAAGTTATTGAACATTTCAGTTCTCATATTAAGCGCACACTGCAGCCCATGCGTGTTTATGTTTATGTTTATGTGTATGTGTCTGTGTATGCGTGTGTGTGTGTATGCATGTGTGTGTATGCGTGTGTGTGTGTGCGTGTTTCTTGTGTAAGCAGAAAGACGCGAAAAATTATTGAAATAGCTATTGATCGAAGGGTTAAGGGGATCTCGTAGTCGAGCACACTCGGCCAGAGCTTTCTTACTTGTTTGTTTGTTTGCCCCTAAACACAATCTCTTCCCCAAAAATTTGTGTATACCAAATGCTAGAAACTTGTGTTTTGGCACATTTCAATGATCTGAAAATTTTATGAAAAATTCCATTTACAGAAAAAGGGATTAAAAAACCAAGTTCCCATAGCAAGCCAACAGTACAGCCAATGCATGTTTATGCGTGCGTGCGTGCGTATGCCTGTATATGTGCATGTCCCAATAATTATTAAGATATCAGTAGAATTAATAAATCAGAAAACAGTTGAAAGGCAATATTATAAAATTCATGCATATCAATTATTTATTTAATTCTAATTTTAGGTGTGAACTCGGCCATCATTCGAGGTATATGTAAAGTTATTGGAACAACGATATCAAAATATAAAGATGCACCGTCCCAGCTGCTAGTTCGAAAGTTGCTTTGTGACCTAACAACTTATCATCATGATTTAACTATAGAACATATGCTAGCTGTTTTCAAAACGCTTTTGGTAAAGGAATTACCCCTAACACCGGCTCATAAATCCTGCCGAACTGCAGTAGTTGCCTTGGGATGGATTTCCTTGCTCTTAAAAAATGCAAATAGAGAATCAAATATTTATAAAACAGAAAAGTTGAGGTTATTTGAGTACCAATCGATATTGTACCAAACAACTTTTCTTGCCCAAAATACCCGTGTCACAGAAACAGCCACAAAAATATTATATGATTTATGGGAGAATAATAATATTTTTAATGATACGATGACTTCATTATATCAAATGGAAGCAACTTCAAGCATTACAATAATGATAATGACAATGATACGGTTTGAAACTGAACACAATCAGTTGAATATACTAAAAATTTATAAAATGCAGACTATACAATACTTCGTGAAAAGTATGATATTGTGCAAGTCGAAACCAGAAAAGACATTAATAATTGCATGTCAGCCATTATTATCAACACTGAATAGCTCCGAATTTTCGCAGTACATATATAACGATTTACAAAAGTCAATGCTTCGAAGTCCCGAAAATACATTAGAGAGCGTTGGGTTGATTTGTAATCTTCTTAACATTGATTGTAGCCCTTACGCGTATCAAATTGCCACAGTCTTAATTAAGAATTTATACAGTAAAGGAGAAGTTGCTCGAAGTGAATCCTTACAATCTCTAAAAAGTCTATCACAAAAATGCTCAGATAGTAAAATCATAAAAAAGTTATTGGAACTTATTTTCTCTATTTTAAATGGATCTGATGGAAAAATAAATGTTGTGGAGCATAGGATAAAATTATTGCAGGTAATTATATAATCCCCAATATTTAAAACCAAACTGAAAGGGATTTGAAAAAATGTAGCTGATTAGATATGAATCAACTCGTCAATCTCAGAGCCTCTAATATATAGGCTATAGAAATTTCTCGCAGTTAGCTCGTCTCGTTTCTTGGGTACAAAGAAAAGAAGCGTGGGTTTATTGGCATATTAGCTCTTTTTTATTTATACTTATACTATAGATACTTATGCTTTGGAAAATACGTGCAATAATGTTATAATCACGATCTTGAAATTTCATGAAAATAGTTGCAAGCGTGCGTGCAAGCGTATGTATGTCCGTAGTTATTTCTTGTGTAAGCGGAAAGACGAGAAGAATTATTGAATTAACAGTTACTTGAAGGACTCTGGGGATCTCGTAGTCGAGCAGTCTCAAAATGGTTTATAAAATTACATATTCTGCTCCGGAAGAGGTTAATTCCACGCCATTAATCGTAGACGTTTTCATGTGCTTGTGAACGAGTTGCTTTTCGACGATTTGCATGCACCAATGCCTTTAAATTGTTTTCTTTGAAAACCAATTTTGGCATTGGCTTTTGGTAAAGTAAAACAAAATGCAGTTGTCAATCTTCCATCTTCGATAAGGTACCAAACCAAAACTATTCGAAAAGTCTAATTATATCAACTTTCCAAATGTACAACGGTAAAACTTATTTAAGCTATATTTTAACTAAAATTTTTTAATATTGTTTAAATTATAAACAAAACCAAAGAATATCTTGCTCTCTAATGCGATAGTTCAGTCGCGAGATTGAATAATGATTAGGCAATAAATGAGTACGTTGCAGTTGTAAACACTCGACTAAAACGTATTTATTATTTTAACAAAACCCACTTTTCTAATTACAGGGAGCTGGTTATTTAAGCTTTAACGCCGTATACTCTAACGATTTACCCGAAACATTAAATTGTGCTGTCGATCTATTTAGAAAGGCGCTTGATACTGAATCCCAGGAAAAGGTGATATGCTGTACACTAGAAATGTTTGCGTTGTGGTGCGGTAGGTTTAAGGATGAGGTACCCACAGAAATTATAAGAATTTTTAAAAACGGAATTGAACATAAAAACACAACTCAAACTATTCGACAAAGTTATCTTGAATGGTTGCTTTCATCAATACAAAATGCTGACGTTAAAAATACGGACAATATAGTTCCCATATTATATTCGTTATATTCAAAAGCATTGCTACAGTCCTCTCAGTTATCTAACATATCAGAAGCTGCATGTATTGCCTGTCTTTTGCTCATATTAGAAAAACCATCTGAATTATATTCATTCTTTTGGAATTCACTATTTGATATGAATAAACTACATTTCTTTAATGATAAACTATTAGCTTCAGCATCTGCAGAAACTTTGTGCCACATTTCATTTATAGCAAAGGTTTTATTTAAATCATATTTTAACCAGGTGAAAGGTCCAAGAGAATTATTGCATAAAGCATTACTTAATAATTTATGTTGTTGTATACCTAAAGTGAGAACTTATACTATAGGTCAAATTAAAGAAATCACAAAAAGTTCTGATGGCGTAGATTTTGTTAAACTTGCTCTTAAAGAGTATAGTAAACTTATAAATTCTATAAAATATCCAAATGAATTAGACAGTAGTAACGACAGTGCTGGTGCTCAAGCATATGTAGATGCGTTAGAAGTATTATTTGAGTTACAAAATGTGTCATACGAAGATTCACTTGAGTTAACATTGTCTCTTTTAGAAATTGCTAATTATCCAACCATATTATCCCAAAGCCCATTGTTTTGGGAAAAAACAATTCAGAACAGCTTCGCTTTGAACCCGGAAATCTTTATTAAAAATAATGACAAGCAAATTATTGAAAAGTATATAGATAATTTTAAAATATCTCCAGTTTACGAAAATATTATATCATCAATAGTTCGAATTAACCCACAAATAATAGTGCCCCCTATAATAAATCACGTAAAAATCTTTCTGAAAGCTGACAGCAATTTCTCCGTAAGTAATGAAGAATTTTTTATCTTTATGACACCAGAAGGAGAATTGTATGATAAAAGTGTAATACCACATGCTGATTCTCAATATAAGACTATTGGTGTTAAACGAGAAAATAAAGTTTACAGCTATAAAGAACAGTTAGAAGAAATTCAACTTCGTCGTGAAATTGACGAAAAACGCCAAAAAGAAGGTAAATCGAAGACTATAAAATTAACTCAGAAACAACAGGAATTAATCAAAAACCAAACAGAGAAGGAATTGCGTATTAAGCTACGAGTTCGAGGCATGTATGAGAAATTGATGTCTGTAATAAGTTTGTTAAAAGCTTCCTGTGCTGGAAATGAAAAATACATTTCGTTATATTTTTATACCTTATTGGATGATATTTTATGTGCCTCTCAAAGCCCTTTATGTGCTGAACCTTTAACAGATCTTTACTACTTTTTACATAAAATGTGTTTTAAAAATAATTCTGAATTGGGTCGATCTATTTCCATTGCAACTATCAGACTTCAGAAACCATCATGCACTTTAAAGGATGAATGGAATGTCCAAAATATAAATGAGTGTATTGTAGATATAATATCCGATCTAAAAAATCATGTAATTACAAACTCAAACATTTTGGACTCACAGTCTTTTTCATATGCTTTTGAGTTTCTTAAACGTGCAATCACTTACTTCAATAACAACACCAATGAAGATCTGATATTAATATGTATAAAATTGGTCGAAATCCACGTTAAAAGTGACCATCCGAACTACTTGCCCAGACTAGGTATGTTTCGCATGTTACTGTATTTGATGCAAAACCATTCTACGCATATTCAAACTCAAGCTGTAAGTGCTCTCTTAGAAGTAGCTGGTATTTCATCTGGAGAAAATTTTAATTCTACACCAGATAATGATACAATTCAATTACTTTTGGATAGCTTGCAAAATAAAAACGATACTATAAGAGATGTAGCCTTACGCGCAATTAAAATAATGATTAACCCAATAATTGCTTATGCGGAAAATAATGTTGATTTGAAAAAACAAATAATGTCGAGATTGTGGATAGCGAAATTTGATATTACGTCGGATGTACGACAGCTTGCTGCCGAAATTTGGGTCTCTACAAACTTTTCCTATCCTGAGTTTGACGATATTATTTGTGATATCACACATTCAGAACTCTGTATACAAAAAGCATCGGCCGAGTCATTAATACCAATAATCACAAATAATGACAAATTAATAAAATATGGATTATTGAAAATGTTAGATATTTACAATGAAAAACTTACTTTAATCCCTCCAAAACTTGATAAGTTCGACCGAGAAATTGAACCTGCATCAGATCAATGGAAACCTAGAAGAGGTGTCGCAATAGCAATATCTCAAATTGCACAATTTTTATCTATTGAAGATATAAATTACTTAATGCAATTTATGGTATCCAATGGCCTCGGTGACCGAGAGGACATTGTCCATAAAGAAATGTTAGCTGCTGCTTTGAGGGTAGTAGACTTACATGGAAAGGATACAATTGTAAGCTTACTACCAGTTTTTGAAGAGTTTCTTGATAAAGCACCGAAGTCGCAAAGTTACGATAATATACGTCAAGCTGTTGTAATACTTATGGGTTCTTTGGCTAGGCATTTGGAAAAAGAAGACGATAGGATTGATCCCATAGTCAAACGACTAATAACTGCATTGTCTACTCCTTCCCAACAAGTTCAAGAAGCAGTGTCCAATTGTCTACCACATTTAATGCCGTCTGTTAAAGACGAAGCTCCGGCCATGGTCAAAAAACTATTGCATTCATTGGCTAAATCTGATAAATACGGAGAAAGAAGGGGTGCTGCGTATGGGATAGCTGGTATTGTAAAAGGACTTGGAATTTTGTCTCTTAAGCAGTTGGACATAATGTCAAAATTAACATCGTATATACAAGACAAAAAAAATTACAGATGTCGTGAAGGTGCTCTATTCGCGTTTGAAATTTTATGTACTACTCTTGGTCGCTTATTTGAACCATATATAGTCCATGTATTACCTCATTTATTACAGTGTTTTGGAGATTCTTCCCAATATGTTCGACAAGCTGCAGATGATACTGCCAAAGTTGTTATGGGGAAGCTTTCTGCTCATGGAGTTAAATTGGTACTACCATCGTTATTGCAAGCTTTAGATGAAGATTCCTGGAGAACAAAAACAGCTTCTGTTGAGTTATTAGGTGCTATGGCTTTCTGTGCTCCTAAACAGTTGTCGTCTTGTTTGCCTAGTATTGTTCCAAAATTAATAGAAGTTCTTGGTGATTCCCATACAAAAGTACAAGAGGCTGGAGCAGATGCTCTTAAGGTAATAGGATCCGTTATTAAAAATCCAGAAATTCAGGCTATTGTTCCTGTTTTATTAAGAGCATTAGAGGATCCTTCTAATAATACATCCGCGTGTCTCCAAAGTTTATTGAAAACTAAATTTATTCATTTTATTGATGCCCCTTCTTTAGCTCTAATTATGCCAGTAGTTCAAAGAGCGTTTATGGATCGATCTACAGAAACAAGAAAAATGGCTGCCCAAATTATCGGAAATATGTATTCACTTACGGATCAAAAAGATTTGACACCATACCTTCCAAGCATAATTCCTGGCTTGAAATCTTCATTACTCGATCCTGTTCCGGAAGTTAGAGCAGTATCTGCTCGTGCTCTTGGAGCAATGGTTAAGGGCATGGGTGAAACCTCCTTTGAGGACCTACTTCCATGGTTGATGCAAACTCTAACATCAGAGTCTAGCAGTGTCGACCGTAGTGGCGCAGCTCAAGGCCTTTCTGAAGTTGTTGGAGGACTAGGTGTAGAAAAAATGCATAAACTTATGCCAGAAATAATTTCTACTGCAGAACGAACTGATATTGCTCCTCATGTTAAAGATGGATATATAATGATGTTTATATATATGCCAGGTGCTTTTCCAGAAGAATTTACACCATATATTGGCCAAATAATTAATCCTATTCTTAAGGCGTTGGCAGATGAAAGTGAATATGTACGCGACACTGCTCTAAGAGCTGGACAGCGAATAGTAAATTTATATGCAGAAACTGCTGTTGCGCTTTTGTTACCCGAGTTAGAAAAGGGTTTATTTGACGAGAACTGGCGAATAAGATATAGCTCGGTTCAACTACTCGGAGACTTATTGTATCGCATATCAGGCGTATCTGGAAAAATGACTACTGAAACAGCAAGTGAGGATGATAATTTTGGTACAGAACAGTCCCATACTGCAATAATTCGTTTCTTAGGTGATGAACGACGTAACAGAGTTTTGTCTGGTCTTTATATGGGTCGCAGTGACGTATCGTTAATGGTCCGTCAATCAGCACTTCATGTTTGGAAAATAGTTGTTACAAACACTCCCAGGACATTAAGGGAAATATTGCCAACATTATTTGGATTGTTGTTAGGTTGCTTAGCAAGTACAAGCTATGATAAGCGGCAAGTCGCCGCGAGAACTTTAGGAGATCTAGTACGAAAACTTGGTGAACGAGTTTTACCTGAAATAATTCCTATACTAGAAAGTGGACTTAATTCAGAGTATCCAGATCAAAGACAAGGTGTTTGCATCGGCTTGTCGGAAATAATGGCATCAACGTCAAAGGAAATGGTTCTTACTTTTGTTAACAGTTTAGTTCCCACCGTACGTAAAGCTTTAACAGATCCTTTACCTGAAGTTCGAGTAGCAGCTGCAAAGACTTTTGATTCGTTACATAGTACTGTAGGATCAAGAGCACTTGATGACATACTTCCATATATGTTAGAAAGGCTTTCCGATCCAGATCCTTTGATTGCTGAAAATACATTAGATGGGTTGCGTCAAGTAATGTCTATAAAATCCCGAGTTGTCTTGCCTTTTCTGGTTCCGCAGCTAACGGCCCAACCAGTAAACACAAAAGCCTTATCCATATTAGTTTCTGTGGCTGGTGATGCTTTAACAAAATATCTACCAAAAATTTTATCCGCTTTGTTAGAAACATTGTCTGAATCCTATGGGTCAGCTAATGAAATACAGGAGCTGGAGTACTGCCAAACAGTAATTTTGTCAGTGACGGATGAAGTTGGAGTACGAACTATTATGGATACACTCATGATGTCGGCAAAGTCGGAAAACGTGTGTACTCGTAAATCATCAGCTAGCTTACTTTCTGCTTTTTGCATTCATTCACCCGGGGATTATTCTCAATATATTCCTCAACTACTTCGTTGCTTGCTTCGTTTAATGGCAGACGCAGATAAAGTTATAATACAAAACGCTTGGGAAGCTTTAAATGCTGTAATAAAAGGATTAAGTCCTACTGATCAAATTGGTTACGTATCAGATCTTCGCCAAGCAGTAAGGTTTGCTGCTAGTGAGCTAAAGGAAGCAGAATTGCCAGGTTTTTGCCTTCCAAAGGGAATAACACCTTTATTGCCAGTTTTTCGGGAAGCTATTTTGAATGGGTTACCAGAAGAGAAAGAAAATGCAGCACAAGGGCTTGGTGAAGTTATATTTTTAACCAGCGCGAAGTCCTTACAACCCTCCGTTGTTCATATAACTGGTCCATTAATTCGAATTTTAGGAGATCGATTCAACTCTGGTGTTAAAGCCGCTGTATTGGAGACACTAGCAATTTTACTCCACAAAGTTGGAGTTATACTAAAGCAATTTTTACCACAACTTCAAACCACTTTCTTGAAAGCGTTACATGATCAAAATAGAAATGTTCGAATGAAAGCGGGTAAAGCATTATCAGAATTAGTGGCTATTCATTCTAGGGCTGATCCATTGTTCATCGAAATTCACAATGGTATAAAAAGTTCCGACGATTCTGCTGTTAGAGAAACAATGTTGCATGCACTCCGTAGCATTATTAGTCCATCAGGAGAAAAAATGTCTGAGCAAATTAAGAAACAAATTTTTTGCACGTTAATCAGTCTTATTGGGCATCAAGAAGATAATACTAGAAATGCAGTTTGTGGTTGCTTAGGTGCTATGTTAAAATATATGCCATCAGTTCAAGTTTCTGATTTATTAAATAATTGCCTACTTACAGATAATTCTGATGATTCATTTATTAAACATGGATATACAATTATTCTCTTTGTCGCTTTAAAAGAATGTCCTAATAAAATATTAACAGAGAACGTTTATGAAAGAGTAATTGACAACATATTGTTAAACATAATATCCGAAAAAGTACCTATTGCTTGTAATGCGGTTAGAGCTGCCACTTATCTTTTAGAATACAAACTAATTGAAAGAGAAGATCCTCCAAACAGTGTAATAGTGGCACTAGGTAGAGCAATGAACCATAGCAGTAATGACGTAAAACAGCTAGTTGCAAAGAGTTGCATCCACCTTTCAAAAAATCTTTCTCCTGATCAAATACATGTTGACGTATTGAAAGTGTTAGTTCCAACATTAGTAAATGGTACTAAAGAAAAAAATGGCTATGTTAAGTCCAACTCAGAATTAGCCCTTATATCTATATTAAGACTAAGATCAGATGAAACAATGTTAAAGAAAACATGTGATGTCTTAGAAACAGGGGCAATAGATTCTTTGAATGATGTGGTAACAAAAGTTCTAAAAAGAGTCGCAGCTCATGCAGTAGTAAGGGAAGAAGATTTAGATGATACATTACAAACCTGATTATTATTATAAAGTAAAAAAAAAATTTTGTTCGGAAGTAAAATTTGTATAATTATAATTGTCATTTAATAAATTAAAATAAAATAGTTTATATTTGAGAATTGTATTTATTTAGTTATAATTTTTTTACTTCAAATTTCTTACAACTCTACAGATTTTTCACAAAATTTTGTACTTGCACCGAATCAGTTGTGTAAAGAACAGCCAACCAAAAGCGAATCAAATACTATTTTTTGTATATTTAAATAAACTTATATATTTCGAGAATGTATATAAAATTTACCATAATAAAGGATTTTAAAATACATTTCATAGTTTTATTGAAAATGGCATAAGGTACGGAAGAAAAAATATATTGGGTTCATCAACAAATTAAATCCCCAATAATTCTGCATACGACAGTTGGCAAACGCGCAAAGTATAATTTCAAAAGGAGCCTGGAGAGGTATTCGATATAGTGATTCCATGCATCCGTCACCTATATCACGCTTTGTAACTTCATTCTTCGACTAACTGAGATTTGTAAGAAAAATGTACGACTTTTTATACCCTGAAACCCTTTTCAATGGGAAATCTGGGTATAATGGTTTTGTTGAAATGTATGTAACAGGCAGAAGGAGGCGTGGCAGACCCCACAAAGTATATATATTCGTGATCAGGGCGACGAGCTAAATCGATTTAGCTATGTCTGTCTGTCCGTCCGTCCGTCTGTTCATCTGTCCGCATGTTTGAGCGCGTCGATTTCCGAAGATATAAGAGCTAGAGACATGAAATTTTTTTTCCTAGGTCCGTGTATACCTCGCGCATATC
The DNA here is from genome assembly GCF_054131065.1 of Drosophila arizonae. Lineage (NCBI taxonomy): Eukaryota > Metazoa > Arthropoda > Insecta > Diptera > Drosophilidae > Drosophila > Drosophila arizonae. Next base: position 34,145,378 of record NC_142922.1, read on the forward strand.
GAGTTTGCTTCAAATGCCCCCTTATTTTGTTATCGATTAAAAACATTATCGAAAGACAGTAAAAAATTTATATCTCGTACATCTTTAAAGCTAGAGTCGCCAAATTTTTAATGTAGATTTATATGTTATTTTTTGGAAATTCGATTTTGGCCAAAACTTACCCCCTCACCCCTAATTTACCCCCTCACCATCACCTTTGTAAAAGTCGTATTTCATTACCAGAGACTTTTGCTTTGGCAAATGCATGCATATCCATGTTATAATCATAATCTGAAAGTTTCATGAAGAAGTGTGTGTGTGCATGTGCGAATAAATATTGAAATATCAGTTGCTCGAAGGGTTCAGGGAATCTCGTAGTCGCACAGTCCCGACTAGAGCTTTCTTACTAGTTTTTTTTTTAAATGGGTCAAACAAGTTGGTGTGAGAAATATAAGTAAAATATATTCACGAGAAAATGACGCGAAATTTATAATTGAAACATGTGGTGCGAGTTATAGAAAAAGTTCAATTAACTTTCCGGTTATATTATTTTCGTTTCCGTCAAACAAACAAACAAGTGGATGATGATGATTTTATTTCAATGATCGTGGGTTTGCCTATCAGAATGATTTTTGCTAAAAATGTAGTACCTGATCAATACCTGTGGCCAAATTGGAATGCGATTTTCGATCCCTTGTACCTGCACATATACAGGTGAAATTTACCTTTTTAATAAGAAGCATGTGTATGTACATACATACATATACTGGCTAAATGGACCCATTTTAAAGGGTGCATCTGTTAGATGTCATAAAAATCATGCAATTAAAAAATACCTTTAAAAGTAATAGGACTTGTTACTTTAGTTAATCATCTACTTAAATGTAAGCGCGCCTCTTCCGGTCAAACCCAAAATCGTTCACACAATTCAAAGTTGTCGTAGGCACACGTCAATGCTCATGTCGCATGCATACACATATAAACATACACTCACGCACATACATATAAAGGCACTGAACTGCTTCTACAATGATTACCCCATCATTTGTGAGCATCGCGGCCCCTGCGTACACACAATCAAACATATTTATGTAAGTGTAAGCACTTCACAAGATCGACCAAATGCAAATGCTAGGATTTTAAATTGCTATAGCCAGCAAGGGCTTTGCACACAGGCATACAAATGCTCATAGTACATGTAGCAAGGGACAGTGTATGTGTGCATGCTCGTCGCGAAAACATTTTCATTATGCGCACCAACGCTTTCATACTCTTCCCACAAATAATAACGAAAACGCATGGCAAACGGTTTGAAAAGTTCGGTATACTCTTCACAGAAGGGAAGACATGGGTGCTGCGAAGAAATTTCAATTTTCGTGAGCTGCTGCTTGTGCTCACATGCAGTACATAGTACATGTAGCAAGGGACAGTGTGTGTGTGCATGCTCGTCGCGAAAACATTTTCATTATGCGCACCAACCCTTTTATACCCTTCCCACAAATAATAACGCAAACGCATGGCAAACGGTTTGAAAAGTTCGGTATACTCTTCACTCAGAAGGGAAGACATGGGTTCTTGTTGCGAAGAAATTTCAATTCTTGTGAGCGCTACTTGTGCTCACATGCAGTACATAGTACATGTAGCAAGGGACAGTGTGTGTGTGCATGCTCGTCGCGAAAACATTTTCATTATGCGCACCAACCCTTTTATACCCTTCCCACAAATAATAACGAAAACACATGGCAAACGGTTTGAAAAGTTCGGTATACTCTTCACACATAAGGGACGGCATGGGTTCTTGCTGCGAAGAAATTTCAATTTTCGTGAGCTGCTGCTTGTGCTCACAATGTGAGCCTCTCATGTATACATACATATACACATTCGAGAGAGCAGAGAACATCGAGAGAGAGAGAGAGCAAGGGAAACATTGAGCATAGAGGGATTTTTTGTTCAAAAGTTGACCATCTCGGTCGAGCGCATGAAGCGAAATGATTGTGCGTTCGTATTTTTTCGTAGCTCGAACCTAAAAGTAAGGAGTCGAGCGAGTCCAAAGCTGTCTGGGGTGCTAAAGCCTCAAAAAAAGCGTGCAAAAAGCTTTCCACTAGTTGTCTAGTCTATGTGTTCTCTGGTTAGTGATATTGGTAAACGTAATTTAAAACTCAACTCAACTCAGTCCCAACCATACATTTTAGCGACCCAAATTTTCTTTAGAACAGTGTTTGTGACTTCAATGATGATATTTATTCATTAATCTTTCAAGAAGAGAATATTACTCTTTATAGCTACAAAAAGAATTATTTAGATAAGGAAAAGAATAGTAATAATAATTTAGATGAGTTCGTTAACTCATGTACAGCAGAGTAAAATCTCAGAATAAAAGTGACGAGGAAGTAGATTTGGAAAATCTTTTCTCTTTTTATACCCTGAACCCATTGAAAATGGGAAATCAGGGTATAATGGTTTTGTGAAAAAGTATGTAACGGGCAGAAGGAGGCGTGGCAGACCCCACAAAGTATATATATTCTTGATCAGCGTGACGAGCTGAGTCGATATAGCCCTGTCCGTCTGTCCGTCCGTCCGTCCGTATGAGTGCGTCGATCTCAGAAGTTACAAGAGCTAGAGAGCTGAAATTTGGCATGCATACTCGTGTGTACCATACGCAGTACGAGTTTGCTTTATTTTTTCGATAAATCGTCCGATAACTTTTTTATCGAGAATAATCGAAAAATTGATTTTGTTTTTTTGGCCTAATTTGAACATTTTTAGACCTGGAGTCTTCAAATTTGCGTTGTATATAAAGTTAGTCGGTACAAAGATTTTGTAATTTACAGATTTTGGATACCACGCCCCCTTCACCCCCAATTTGTAAAAGACGCATTTCAAGTACTAGAGAATGTACACACATATTCACCATATGATTACGCCCTAAAAGTTTCATTAAGATCGTATGTCTACAAAAGAAGTTATTCAACAAATAAATTCTCATAATATTGCCCACACTGCAGCGCAGCCCAAGCGCAGTCGCTGCTTACTGCGCAGTTTGCAGAGCGCAGGCTTATGCGTGCGTGTGGAAGCATGTGTATGTATGTGTGCATAAAAGAAGTGCAGAATGATTAGAATATCAGCTTGGAGGGTTCAGGGTATATCCTAGTCGAGCAGTCTCGACTGGAGCTTTCTTACTTGTTTCTTTTAAATGAAAATGCATTTTGATATTTTGCTGGGTATCTTCTCTACAAAATATAACAAACAAGTAAGAATGTTGCAGTCGGGCTATACCGATCGCAGAATACTCATTCACAGCCCAAAGCTGTCATCCAGAGTATACAGTGCAATATTCAAGTCTATTGCGCAACAAAAAACAGAGCATGATCCCATAAAAATTTGAAAATCATCGATAGCTATTGCTAGGATCATTGCATTCAAATTACATACATATATAACTTATACAATTTTGATTTTTAATATATATTTATATCCATATGTTGGATACCGGCTTCAAGCTAGCAGCAGATCAGCGTGATTTTCCTATAAATGTGCACACACTTATCGTCTATTCTATGCGTACAGACAGAAGCGCGCCTTTTTAAACATTTTTAGAATTTCGATTGATTTCTGGACTTTCTAGCCGTTCCTGTAGTTTTGTCTGATGACGCTGTCTTATTAAGCTATTATATTTTAGCAACTAGCTGGTCAAGCAAGACAGTAGCGCGGGTGCTAAAGGCGACGCTAATTATTTTAGAGTAGGGGAGGTTCGAACCTCTTAGATGTTACTTTTTTTTTCATACATATTTCGTTTTTTATAAAATATTTTATTGGGAAGGTGCGAGCTTAAATGAATAACACTTAGTACTTTTCTTTTTCTTAGTGGAATAATTTTATAAGTTTAAATTTGTTTCTTCTTAAATAGCCGTCAAATACATATACGCAAATCATACATACGTATATATGTATATATATGTAAGTCTGCTCGCATAGCATCAAGCATTACAGCCTTATACACGCGCTCATGTGTGTATGTATGTACACATAAATGCGAACTCTGGCATATTCTAAGAATCTCGTTGCGATTGATTTGTTAGACTCATTCACGAAAGTGAAATGAGTATATTGGTTTTGTGCAATGTCCGTCTTTCTGTCCGTCGGTCTGTCCGTATGAACGCATTCTATTTCGGCGCTATTGAAGCTAGAGACTTGAAATTTGGAACACATACTCTTGTATATCTCCGATTTATAAAGCGTTAAAATTTTCCCGATCCACCCACTAGGGGCGTGGCAAATCGGAGAATGCATTTTCCGATATACCAGAAATCATGTTTGTTGAAGAGCTAGAAAGCTGAAATTTGGTATGTAGTCCGCGCCGATCACCCAAGATCACCAGCTATGGCGGATATATCTCCGCCCATTAGAATTGGATAAAACTGTATCTCCTAAAGTTATAAACCTAAAGTTATAAACCTAGAATGCTGAAATTTTGCATGTAAGCTGATGTTTTAATTCTATGAAGATCGGTGAAAAAATTATATCTAGGCCCACTAGGGGCGTGGCAAATCGGACCTGAAGATATAGTTATTTTTCGAATTCTGCTATATTTTAGGCACTATTGATGCTAGAGACCTGAAATTTTGTATATATACGCGGGTTGACCACCCACGTCCAACGAGCTATGGTAGATATATGTCCGCCTATAGGGGGCGTGGCAAACCGCAAAAGTTTATATCTCCTACAGTTTAAGAGCTAGAAGCTTCAAATTTGGATAGTTAAGTTACTGGTGGCCTCCTCTATCGATGCCCCAAAAATAATTTTTAACCCTCTTTAGGGGCGTGGCATATCGAAAAATACCCTGTAATTTTCACATTTTTTGAGCGTAAGAATTCAAATTTTGCATTTAGGTAACCGGTTGCTCGTTCTAAAAACTGGCTAAAATTGAGGAGTCTACGGCCACTAGGGGCGTGGCAATCGGCATTTACAGTGCCCGAATTGCGACATTTATATGCGTCAGCCATCTATTTATGAATATGTACACATAAGTAGGCTTAATAGGCATTGATAGCACGGAAGGAAACATTTTTATAAAATTAATAAAATATAAAAAAGCTAAAATAACAAAAATTTGCAATTTACAAAAAAGTGTTTTCAGCGGGATTTGAACTCGCACCCAACCCAAACAGCATGTTTGTCAAAATAGCTAAAATAAAGATCGTCGGCGTTTCAGCCTACAGCACCACCGCGTCTTTTCGACCAAGAGTAGTTAAAACGAAATCACTTTATTGTTATGACGCCGCATAGCAAAGAAAAGCCAGTGTAGCGTGTGGAAATTCAAAAACAATGCAAAGACAAATCAATCGCAACGGGATTCTTAGAATATGCTAGAGCACGCATTTATGTGTTCATACATACACACATACAAATGAGCGCGTGTATAAGGCTGGAATGCTTGATGCTATGCGTGCAGGCTTACATATATAATTATATATACATATGTATGATTTGCGTATATGTATTTGAGGGCTATTTAAGAAGAAACAAATTTAAACTTATAAAATTATTCGACTAAGAAAATGAAAAGTATTAAGTGCTATTCAGTCAAGCTCGCACCTTCCCAATAAAATATCTATTTTATAAAAAACGAAATATGTATGAAAAAATAACAAAAAATAACACAATAAAGGTTCGAACCTCCCCTACTCTAACATTACTTCCGTCGCCCTTAGCACCACGCCACTGCTTTGCTCGAGCAATCAGTTGCTAAAATAGAATAGCTTAATAAGAGAGCGTCATCAGACAAAACTACAGTAACGGCTAGAAAGTCCAGAAATCAATCGAAATTCTAAGAATGTGAGAAAAGGCGCGCTTCTGTCTGTACGCATAGAATAGACGATGAGTGTGTGCACAAGCATAGGAAAATCGCGCTGATCTGCTGTTAGCTTGAAGCCGGTATCCAATGTATGGATATAAATATATAATAAAAATCAAAATTGTATAAATTATATATGTATGTAATTTGAATGCAATAGCTATCGATGATTTTCCAATTTTAATGGCATCATGCCGTGTTTTTTGTTGCGGACTAGACTTGAAAATTGCACTATATACTCTGGTTGACAGCGTTTGGGCTATGAATGAGTCTTCTGCTATCGGTATCGCCCGATTGCAACGTTCTTACTTGTTTTTGCATTGTTTTTGAATTTCCACCCGCTACACTGGCTTTTCTTTGCTATATGGCGTCATAACAATGATGTGATACAGGGTATTTTTCGATATGCCCTTAATTTTGTCTTTAGACTTTATAGAATCATAACATTAGCTGACATGCAAAATTTCAGCATTCTAGGTTTACAACTTTAGGAGATACAGTTTTATCCGATTTGCCACGCCCCCAAGGGGCGGATATATATCCGCCATCGACGCGGACCTACATACCAAATTTCAGCTTTCTAGCTCTTTAACTAGCATGATTTCTGGTATATCGGAAAATGCATTTTCCGATTTGCCATGCCCCTAGTGGGTGGATCGGGTAAATTTTAACACTTTATAAATCGGAGATATACACGAGTATGTGTTCCAAATTTCTCTAGCTTCAATAGCGCCGAAATAGATTGCGTTCATACGGACAGACGGACAGCAAGACGGACATTGCACAGAACCAACAATTTGTGTGCTCGTTGAGCTCTGATTAGCAGACTCGTACTCCGGGGCATGAATGGAGCTTAATCTTTCTGGAAAGAGCGTTTCCACAATCGACTTAAGCTCCAGACGATCCGTCGGCTGCACCTGTTTACTTGCGTATATTCTTTTAACTACTATCTTATATGCCCTGCCCCAAGGGTCATATTCGGCTGAGTAACACAACTCTAGAAAGCATTCTCTTTTGCTTCCCGGAATGGCCTTCTTCAACTGTCTTCTGGCTGCCTGGTAAGCTAATTGCTTTTCGAAAAACGTAGACCTACCCCGAGCCCGTTGATAGCTTCATTTGCATGGAATGTCACCTATTTGTGCATTCTACCAATACGTAGGCTCTTTTTGTCGCGTGAACTGCTTGCAGCGTAACATGCTCCTATTGCAGGCACTCTGTATTTGGGCCACCATTTGGCATGCTCTGGCCTCAGCATTACCAATTGTGCCCAGAGACTGAATGGCCTCTGAAAAAGCCGCGGGATCAAAAGTATCCAGCCGATACGATTCCCTCCACAAGGTTGACGCCCTGGCAGGTGGCTCACCCATTGTGAACAGAAGTGCCGTATGATCGCTGCCCGAATAGCTATCACAGTGGCTCCATGTTGCTTCCCGAACGAGGGATGAAGTGACAAAAGTAATGTCAATTACAGATCCGTATCCAGCCCGACTGAAGGTGAACTCGTGGCTAGTGTTGAGCAGTGCAACATCTAGTGTCGCGAAGATCTCCAGTAGGATACGACCTCTGGCATTTGTTGTGGGGCTACCCCATTCTAGCGCCCAGGAGTTAAAATCTCCAGCTATAATGGCCTTCCGACCCCTAGCATCCTCGGCAAGCTCGTCGAGCACCGTCGTGAATTCACTGAGCTGCATGCTGGGGGCAAGATAGCAACTGTAAAGCCATAAGCTACCATATCGGCCACGTACGAACCCATTGAATGACTTAACATTCGAAAGTACGTTCGTTGAGTTGCCGCATACCCACAACGCAGCTTTGCCATTAACGTCTGTTGACCATGTCCTAGGGCAGCTGGTTATACAGTGGTGAGGATCACTCAGAAAAGCTACATCTATACATTTTTCCCTAATGGTCTGCTCTAGAAGATCTTGGGCAGCAACACAATGATTTAAGTTAAGCTGCAAAAACTTTAACATTTCATTTTACGAGCAGCTTCACGGTAAGATGGGCACTTGAAGCTGCCTGCTGAATGGTCCGTCTGCTTTTCACCTTTCCGGATGCAGAGGCTACATTTTGGTGGCTTGGTGCATGCGTTTGCACTGTGACCCATCTCTCCACACCTGAAACAGGCGCCCTTTAAGTCACAGTCGCTGCCGCAGTTTGCTGCCATATGACCGTAATCGAGGCACTTGAAACAGCGGTTAGGCTGATCCCGGCGCGGATACGGCATACAGCCCATCCAATACTGATTTTGTACAGCTTGAGCAGTGTTTTGGCTTTTCCAATTGGAAGCGCAACTGTAGCTCTTTGCTGTCCACCAAAAGCCGGTCGAAGCGACTTGATAGCCTCAATGGGGAGTGAGCTATCCTTCAACTCCACCCTAATTGACTCCAATATCTCCTCTTTGCTCGCTAACTCATCTCGCCTCCCACGCCTGAAATCGCGATTTCATCACTTCTGGGTCGTTTTTGTATGGGCTTGCGTCCTTTAACGACTGTCCAGCTGTTCGGGTTTGTCTGTTGACCTGCCTGGTTCTTTTGGGCTCGCTGCGCCTTTATTGGGCCTCAGCTTTTTTGAGGGTGTTCTCCTCTGATCGGTGGCAACTTCCCTCGACCGCTTGGGCGTATTGCTACTTGAGATAGCACTAGTGCTCGCTTTCTCCACTACTTTTTGGAGCGGCATGGTCTGCACCTCGCAGTTTTTAACCGGTCGGTTGCAGAGCTTTTCGGCCGTCTTATGGAGATTGACCAACCTAGCCAACTCCTCTCTCATTAGGGCATTAATATGCCGCTGACCCCCAAATAAGGCAGTAAAGCCTAGTGAGTTGGGTTCCTGGCACTCAGCCGCTGGGGACTGATTCGACGGACTGAGCCGACGGCTGCGACAGCGCCCCCTGTTGTTGCTGCGGTGATCGTTGCAACGAGGAACGACGAGCGAAAGCTCCATCCTGGCATCCATTTTTTGCTCCGACTACAACGACGTGAAGCCTGTAGTGGGCAATGGCTACTAATATAATTTGAGTTTACAGACCGCAGTATCTTAAACTCAGCTTAACTACAGCAAGAGCCCGAAAGTATACACTACTTTTAATACCTGCTACCTCACACCAGCAGCTAGGTTGCTGTCTTTGCTGAGACTTAGCAACTCACCAAAGTTAGTACGCAGCTGATTGACCGCTGCAATTTCCAGCACTACTAACAGCTCTTGGAGTGAATGCATCTGATTTTTATTAATTGCGCAAGTGTGACGCCTAGTGACAAAACTTTTCGCGCTTGAAAAAGAAAAGGAAAGAGAAAAACCCTGCACCACTGGATTCTACCACCAGGGTACTCCACGAACCGCCGCGCCGTAAGTCTCTGGTAGCTTTCGAGGTCGCTGGGTACGTTGCGCCCACAGCATACACGTTTTCTTTAGATATTTCCACTTTCGCAGAAAAAAGCTCGGAGCAAGCTATAGTCAACGATGGATCACAATAACATCGACCGCACTCCACGAAAACGCAACTCGAACTTGTGTGTGAAATTAAAAAATTATTGAAATAGCTATTGCTCGAAGGGTTCAGGGGATCTCGTAGTCGAGCAGTCTCGACTAGAGCTTTCTTACTTGTCTTGCAATCAGCTGCGCACTAACTTTGGTGAGTTGCTAAGTCTCAGCAAAGATAGCAACCTAGCTGCTGGTGTGAGGTAGCAGGTATTAAAAGTAGTGTATACTTTCGGGCTCTTGCTGTAGTTAAGCTGAGTTTAAGATACTGCGGTCTGTAAACTCAAATTATATTAGTAGCCATTGCCCACTACAGGCTTCACGTCGTTGTAGTCGGAGCAAAAAATGGATGCCAGGATGGAGCTTTCGCTCGTCGTTCCTCGTTGCAACGATCACCACAGCAACAGCAGGGGGCGCTGTCGCAGCCGTCGACTCAGTCCGTCGGATCAGTCCCCAGCGGCTGAGTGCCAGGCACCCAACTCACTAAAAGAAGCGTTAGCCCAAATGGGAGTTACTCTAGACGACTTTACTGCCTTATTTGGAGGTCAGCGGCATATTAATGCCCTAATGAGAGAGGAGTTGGCTAGGTTGGTCAATCTCCATAAGACGGCCGAAAAGCTCTGCAACCGACCGGTTAAAAACTGCGAGGTGCAGACCATGCCGCTCCAAAAAGTAGTGGAGAAAGCGAGCACTAGTGCTATCTCAAGTAGCAATACGCCCAAGCGGTCGAGGGAAGTTGCCACCGATCAGAGGAGAACACCCTCAAAAAAGCCGAGGCCCAATAAAGGCGCAGCGAGTCCAAAAGAACCAGGCAGGTCAACAGACAAACCCGAACAGCTGGACAGTCGTTAAAGGACGCAAGCCCATACAGAAACGACCCAGAAGTGATGAAATCGCGATTTCAGGCGTGGGAGGTTGCAGCTATGCGGACATGCTTCGTGTAGTCAAGACCGACCCAAATTTAAAGCGTCTGAGCGGCGACGTTCAAGGCATTAGGAAGACAGCTAAGGGGGACCTATTGTTGCAACTGAGCAGAAAGCCGGAGCATAGCGCTGAGGCCCTTCACGAAGCTGTAGGCAAGGCCTTGGGTGACCGAGCGGTAGTTAAAACACTTACCGAATCGGCTCAAGTTGAGATTCGCGATCTAGATGAGTTAGCGACTAAAGAGGAGATCTTGGAGGCAATTAGGGTGGAGTTGAAGGATAGCTCACTCCCCATTGAGGCTATCAAATCGCTTCGGCCAGCTTTTGGTGGCCAGCAGAGAACTACGGTTGCTCTTCCAATTGGGAAAACTCTGCATGAGCTGTCCAAAATTAGAATACGATGGGTAGTTTGCCGTATCCGAGCCGTGGAACAGCCTAAACGCTGTTTCAAGTGCCTCGATTACGGTCATATGGCAGCAAACTGCGGCAGCGACTGTGACTTAAAGGGCGCCTGTTTCAGGTGTGGAGAGATGGGTCACAGTGCAAACGCATGCACCAAGCCACCAAAATGTAGCCTCTGCATCCGGAAAGGTGAAAAGCAGACGGACCATTCAGCAGGCAGCTTCAAGTGCCCATCTTACCGTGAGGCTGCTCGTAAAATGAAATGTTAAGGTTTTTGCAGCTTAACTTAAATCATTGTGTTGCTGCCCAAGATCTTCTAGAGCAGACCATTAGGGAAAAATGTATAGATGTAGCTTTTCTGAGTGATCCTCACCACTGTATAACCAGCTGCCCTAGGACATGGTCAACAGACGTTAATGGCAAAGCTGCGTTGTGGGTATGCGGCAACTCAACGAACGTACTTTCGAATGTTAAGTCATTCAATGGGTTCGTACGTGGCCGATATGGTAGCTTATGGCTTTACAGTTGCTATCTTGCCCCCAGCATGCAGCTCAGTGAATTCACGACGGTGCTCGACGAGCTTGCCGAGGATGCTAGGGGTCGGAAGGCCATTATAGCTGGAGATTTTAACTCCTGGGCGCTAGAATGGGGTAGCCCCACAACAAATGCCAGAGGTCGTATCCTACTGGAGATCTTCGCGACACTAGATGTTGCACTGCTCAACACTGGCCATGAGTACACCTTCAGTCGGGCGGGATACGGGTCTGTTATTGACATTACTTTTGTCACTTCATCCCTCGTTCGGGGAGCAACATGGAGCCATTGCGATAGCTATACAGGCAGCGATCATACGGCACTTCTGTTCACAATAGGTGAGCCACCTGCCAGGGCGTCAACATTGTGGAGGGAGTCGTATCGGCTAGATACTTTTGATCCCGCGGTCTTTTCAGAGGTACAATTGTTAATGCTGAGGCCAGAGCATGCCAAATGGTAGCCCAAATACAGTGTGCCTGCAATAGCACCATGTTACGTCGCAAGCAGTTCACGCGACAACATGAGCCTACGTATTGGTGGAATACGCAAATAGGTGACATTCGTCGCAAATGCATCCAGGCGAGAAGAAGCTACCAACGGGCTCGCGGTAGGTCAACGTTTTTTGAGAAACAGTTAGCTTACCAGGCAGCTAGAAGACAGCTGAAAAGGGCCATTCGGGCAAGCAAAAGAGAATGTTTTTTACAGTTGTGCGACTCAGCCGAATATGACCCTTGGGGCAGGGCATATAAGATAGTAGTTAAAAGACTATACGCAGGTAGACAGGTGCAGCCTACGGATCGTCTGGAGCTTAAATCGATTGTGGAAACACTCTTTCCAGAAAGTTTAAGCTCCATTCACGCCCCTGAGTCCTTCCGCTATTCAAGGCACCAGATGGAGGCACGGGACGAAGGAATACTGCATCATCGCGACCCTGGATGTAAGGAATGCCTTCAACACAGCTAGTTGGGATATGATACTGAATGCGCTGTCACAATATAATATCCCTAAATATCTAAGAGAGATAATAAAGAGCTACTTCAGAGGAAGAACACTGGTATACAACACGAGTGAGGGTCCCCAAACTCATACAGTGTCAGCTGGAGTACCCCAAGGCTCAGTGCTGGTGCCTCTCCTATGGAACATCATGTACGACGGCGTACTGCGCTTGGAACTACCAGCACGCGCGCACACCATTGGCTTTGCTGATGATGTAGCTGTCGTAGCCATAGGAAAGGAGCTCAAAGATACAGAGGATATGTGCAGCGAAAGTATCAATCGCATACGAAGCTGGTTGACAGGAGCTGGGCTCGACCTAGCGGCACACAAGACCGAAGTCGTACTAGTCAGCAGTCGCAAAAGAGTGGAAACTGCCAATATAAAGATCGGCAGCGTCACCATTGCGTCAAAGAGGGCGATAAGATATCTTGGTGTCATGATAGACACAAGATTAACTTTCCGCGAGCACTTAGAATATGTGCATAAAAAGGCAGCTGTTTCTTGTAGAGCTCTCTCGAGAATCATGCTTAACACGCGGGGACCTAAACAGCAACGACGTCTCCTCCTAATGAGCGTCATTAGGTCTGTCATCCTCTATGCTGCGCCAATATGGGCAAGAGCGATGGCAACGCCGAGCTACAGCCGAGGCATTTGCGTGATCTACAGGCTGAGCGCAATCAGAGTCAGCTGCGCTTTCAGGACTATCTCCGATGACGTGGCGCTCGTTATAGCCGGTATGGTGCCACTGGAGTATTTGGTCGCCGAAGCCGTGGAGCGGAATTCGCACGCGCCTACGCGACTCAATGCTGTCAGGGCGAACAGCATCGCACGATGGCAAAGAAGGTGGAATAGCTCAGCTAAAGGGCGGTGGACGCACAAGCTCATCCCGGAGCTTGAACCATGGGTTAACCGCAAACATGGCGAGGTTAACTTCTACCTTACGCAGATCCTCTCGGGTCATGGATGCTTTCGGAGCTATTTGAAGCGCTTTGGCCACGAGGAATCTGACGAGTGCCCCTGGTGCGAGCGAGGGCATGTGGAAGACGCCAACCACATTCTTTTCGAATGTGGACGGTTCCTGGAGGAGAGGCGTCGTCTGGAAGAGGCAGTGGGCCGCTCCATCAGAGCGGACAACTTAGTCAACGCCATGCTGGAATCGGAGGAAGCTTGGGAAATAACAAGCACCTTCGCGGCCACGGTGATGATGGAGCTCCGCAGAGTCGAGCGACTGAGAAGACGAGCTGTCCCAGGCTAAGGTAGCGCATAGTGCTTGCGAAGCAATGCTTTACGGCCGTCCCGCAAGCACCCCGCGCTGTCCTAGCCACCCCGCAACTTGCAATTCGTTATATAATTTTGTCAATAAATGAATATAAAAAAAAAAACACACACTCACATACACAAGCACATACATACACATACACAAACACATACACACACATCCACAAACACATACACACACAAGCACCCACGCATAAACACGCATGGGCTGCAGTGTGCGCTTACTATGGAAACTTAATTGTTTAATAACTTTTTTTTATGGACGTACGATCTTCATGAAACTTTCAGATTATGATTATAACATGAATATGCATGTAATTGCCAAAGCACAAGTCTCTAGTATTTGAAATACGATTTTTACAAAAGTGATGGTGAGGGGGTAAATCAAGAGGTGGGGGTTAAATTTTAACAAAAACCGAAATTGTATAAATTGCATATAAGCATACATTAAAAATTTGGAGACTCAAGCAATAAAGGTGTAGAAGATATAATTTTATAACAGGCTTTCGATAAGGGTTTTTATCGATAAAAAATATCGGGATGAGTTATCGATTTTTAAAGATAAACTTGATATCCGCGCTGTAGTAAGCGCACACTGCAACCCGTGCGTGCTTATGCGTGGGTGCTTGTGTGTGTATGTGTTTGTGTATGTGTGTGTATGTGTTTGTGTATGTGTGTGTATGTGTTTGTGTATGTGTGTATATGTGTTTGTGTATGTGTGTGTGTATGCGTTTGTGTGTGTATGCGTGTGTGTGTGTGTATGTGGTTTTTTTTTTTTTTTTATATTCATTTATTGACAAAATTATATAACAAATTGCAAGTTGCGTGGTGGCTAGGATAGCGCGCGGTGCTTGCATTGCTTCGCAAGCACTATGCGCTACCTTAGCCTGGGACAGCTCGTCTTCTCAGTCGCTCGACTCTGCGGAGCTCCATCATCACCGTGGCCGCGAAGGTGCTTGTTAGTTCCCAAGCTTCCTCCGATTCCAGCATGGCGTTGACTAAGTTGTCCGCTCTGATGGAGCGGCCCACTGCCTCTTCCAGACGACGCCTCTCCTCCAGGAACCGTCCACATTCGAAAAGAATGTGGTTGGCGTCTTCCACATGCCCTCGCTCGCACCAGGGGCACTCGTCAGATTCCTCGTGGCCAAAGCGCTTCAAATAGCTCCGAAAGCATCCATGACCCGAGAGGATCTGCGTAAGGTAGAAGTTAACCTCGCCATGTTTGCGGTTAACCCATGGTTCAAGCTCCGGGATGAGCTTGTGCGTCCACCGCCCTTTAGCTGAGCTATTCCACCTTCTTTGCCATCGTGCGATGCTGTTCGCCCTGACAGCATTGAGTCGCGTAGGCCCGTGCGAATTCCGCTCCACGGCTTCGGCGACCAAATACTCTAGTGGCACCATACCGGCTATGACGAGCGCCACGTCATCGGAGATAGTCCTGAAAGCGCAGCTGACTCTGATTGCGCTCAGCCTGTAGATCGCGCAAATGCCTCGGCTGTAGCTCGGCGTTGCCATCGCTCTTGCCCATATTGGCGCAGCATAGAGGATGACAGACCTAATGACGCTCATTAGGAGGAGACGTCGTTGCTGTTTAGGTCCCCGCGTGTTAAGCATGATTCTCGAGAGAGCTCTAGAAGAAACAGCTGCCTTTTTATGCACATATTCTAAGTGCTCGCGGAAAGTTAATCTTGTGTCTATCATGACACCAAGATATCTTATCGCCCTCTTTGACGCAATGGTGACGCTGCCGATCTTTATATTGGCAGTTTCCACTCTTTTGCAACTGCTGACTAGTACGACTTCGGTCTTGTGTGCCGCTAGCTCGAGCCCAGCTCCTGTCAACCAGCTTCATATGCGATTGATACTTTCGCTGCACATATCCTCTGTATCTTTGAGCTCCTTTCCTATGGCTACGACAGCTACATCATCAGCAAAGCCAATGGTGTGCGCGCGTGCTGGTAGTTCCAAGCGCAGTACGCCGTCGTACATGATGTTCCATAGGAGAGGCCCCAGCACTGAGCCTTGGGGTACTCCAGCTGACACTGTATGAGTTTGGCGACCCTCACTCGTGTTGTATACCAGTGTTCTTCCTCTGAAGTAGCTCTTTATTATCTCTCTTAGATATTTAGGGATATTATATTGTGACAGCGCATTCAGTATCATATCCCAACTAGCTGTGTTGAAGGCATTCCTTACATCCAGGGTCGCGATGATGCAGTATTCCTTCGTCCCGTGCCTCCATCTGGTGCCTTGAATAGCGGAAGTGGCCAGACCAACAACTTTGTTAAGCGCGTCCGTTGTTGACCGGGCCTTCCGGAATCCAAATTGGTTTGGTGACAGGCCTCCGGCGCTTGCAATCGCAGTCTCCAGCCTAGAGCAGATCAGTTTCTCAAACACCTTTCCCATGGTGTCTAAGAGACAGATCGGTCTGTACGAAGATGGCTCATCTGATGGTTTGCCAGCCTTGGGTAGCAATACCAGATTCTGGGCTTTCCATTTTGCCGGGAACGTCTCTTGGATCAGGCATTCGTTAAATAATTCGGCGAACGTACTTGGGTGCAAGGCGAGGGCTAGCTTTAGCGCACGATTTGGGATCCCGTCCGGCCCTGGAGCTGTGTTGGTTCTAAGACCTCTGAGAGCTACTAGGATTTCTTCCTCTGTAACTAAAACAATTTCAGTGCTCGTTGAGCCCTGATCAGCAGACTCGGACTCAGGGGCGTGAATGGAGCTTAAACTTTCTGGAAAGAGTGTTTCCACAATCGATTTAAGCTCCAGACGATCCGTAGGCTGCACCTGTCTACCTGCGTATAGTCTTTTAAGTACTATCTTATATGCCCTGCCCCAAGGGTCATATTCGGCTTAGTCGCACAACTGTAAAAAACATTCTCTTTTGCTTGCCCGAATGGCCTTCTTCAGCTGTCTTCTAGCTGCCTGGTAAGCTAACTGTTTCTCAAAAAACGTTGACCTACCGCGAGCCCGTTGGTAGCTTCTTCTCGCCTGAATGCATTTGCGACGAATGTCACCTATTTGCGTATTCCACCAATACGTGGGCTCATGTTGTCGCGTGAACTGCTTGCGACGTAACATGCTGCTATTGCAGGCACTCTGTATTTGGGCTACCATTTGGCATGCTCTGGCCTCAGCATTACCAATTGTACCCAGAGACTGAATGGCCTCTGAAAAGACCGCGGGATCAAAAGTATCTAGCCGATACGACTCCCTCCACAATGTTGACGCCCTGGCAGGTGGCTCACCTATTGTGAACAGAAGTGCCGTATGATCGCTGCCTGTATAGCTATCGCAATGGCTCCATGTTGCTCCCCGAAAGAGGGATGAAGTGACAAAAGTAATGTCAATAACAGACCCGTATCCCGCCCGACTGAAGGTCGGGCCAGTGGCCAGTGTTGAGCAGTGCAACATCTAGTGTCGCGAAGATCTCCAGTAGGATACGACCTCTGGCATTTGTTGTGGGGCTATCCCATTCTAGCGCACAGGAGTTAAAATCTCCAGCTATAATGGCCTTCCGACCCCTAGCATCCTCGGCAAGCTCGTCGAGCACCGTCGTGAATTCACTGAGCTGCATGCTGGGGGCAAGATAGCAACTGTAAAGCCATAAGCTACCATATCGGCCACGTACGAACCCATTGAATGACTTAACATTCGAAAGTACGTTCGTTGAGTTGCCGCATACCCACAACGCAGCTTTGCCATTAACGTCTGTTGACCATGTCCTAGGGCAGCTGGTTATACAGTGGTGAGGCTCACTCAGAAAAGCTACATCTATATGGTCTGCTCTAGAAGATCTTGGGCAGCAACACAATGATTTAAGTTAAGCTGCAAAAACCTTAACATTTCATTTTACGAGCAGCCTCACGGTAAGATGGGCACTTGAAGCTGCCTGCTGAATGGTCCGTCTGCTTTTCACCTTTCCGGATGCAGAGGCTACATTTTGGTGGCTTGGTGCATGAGTTTGCACTGTGACCCATCTCTCCACACCTGAAACAGGCGCCCTTTAAGTCACAGTCGCTGCCGCAGTTTGCTGCCATATGACCGTAATCGAGGCACTTGAAACAGCGTTTAGGCTGTTCCACGGCTCGGATACGGCAAACTACCCATCCTATTCTAATTTTGGACAGCTCGTGCAGAGTTTTCCCAATTGGAAGAGCAACCGTAGCTCTCTGCTGTCCACCAAAAGCTGGCCGAAGCGATTTGATAGCCTCAATGGGCAGTGAGCTATCCTTCAACTCCACCCTAATTGCCTCCAAGATCTCCTCTTTGGTCGCTAACTCATCTAGATCGCGAATCTCAACTTGAGCCGATTCGGTAAGTGTTTTAACTACCGCTCGGTCTCCCAAGGCCTTGCCTACAGCTTCGTGCAGAGCCTCAGCGCTATGCTCCGGCTTCCTACTCAGTTGCAGTAAAAGGTCCCCCTTAGCTGTCTTCCTAATGCCTTGAATGCTTCAAATTTGGGTCGCTTTTAACTACACGAAGCATGTCCGCATAGCTGCAACCCCCTACGCCTGAAATTTTAACCGAACGGTTGCAGAACGCTTCGGCCGTCTTGTGAAGGCTGACCAGCCCAGCCAGCTCCTCTCTCATTAAGGCATTTATATGCCGCTGACCCCCAAATAAGGCAGACAAACCCTCTAGTGTAGCTCCTATTTGAGCTAACGCTTCTTGTAGTGACTTGGGCACTCAGCCACTGGAGCCTGATTAGAAGTCGACGGCTGCGCCAACGCCCTCTGTTGTTGCTGCGGCGATCGCTGCAACGAGGAATGACGCGCAAAAGCTTGCAGCTCGTCCTCCATCATGGCATCCATTTCTGCTCCGACTACCACGGCGTGAAGCCTGTAGTGGGCAATGGCTACTAATATAATCTGAGTTTACAACCCGCATTTTTTTTTTTTTTTTTTTTTTTTTTTTGTAAACAACCCGCAGTATCTTAAACTCAGCTTAACTACAGCAAGAGCCCGAAAGTATACACTACTTTTAATACCTGCTACCTCACACCAGCAGCTAGGTTGCTGTCTTTGCTAAGGCTTAGCAACTCACCAACGTTAGTGAGCAGCTGATTGCCCGATGAAATTTCCAGCACTACTAACAGCTGTTAGAGTGAATGCACCTGATTTTTATTATTGCGCAAGTGTGACGCCTAAAGTGACAAAATTTACGCGCCCACAAAAGACAAGGAAAGGAAAGAAGCCCTGACGCCAAAACAATGACGCTATCGCCCCCCCTCTCTTGCACCACCGAATTATACCGCTTGGGAATTCCACAAACCGCCGCGCAGTAAGTCTCTGGTAGTTTTTTTTGAGGTCGCTGGGTACGCCGCGCCCACAGCAAACACGTTTATTTCAGTTCTTTCCACTTTCGCAGGGGAAAACACAGTTCAAGCTATTGTCTACGATGGATCACGATGACATCGACCGCACTCCGTGAAAACGCAACTCGAACTCTGAGTGTATGTGGTGTCTGTATGCGTGTGTGTATGTATGCCTGTGTGTGCGTACGTGCATGTTTGTGTGTGTGTGTGTGCGTGTTTCTTGTGTATGCTGAAAGACGCGAAAAATTATTAAAATATCTATTGCTCCAAGGGTTCAGGGGATCTCGTAGTCGAGCAGTCTCGACTAGAGCTTTCTTACTTGTTATACCCTGAACCCATTGAAAATGGGAAATCAGGGTATAATGGTTTTGTTAAAAGTATGTAACAGGGAGAAGGAGGCGTGGCAGACCCCACAAAGTATATATATTCTTGATCAGGGCGACGAGCTGAGTTGATTTGGCCCTGTCCGTCTGTCTGTCCGTCTGTCCGTCTGTCCGTCCGTCCGTCTGTCTGTATGTATGAACGCGTCCATTTCAGAAGATATAAGAGCTAGAGACTTCAAATTTTTTTTAAAATGTCCGTAATTACAGCGCGCATATCAAGTTTATCATTAAAATTCGATAACTCATCCCGATATTTTTTATCGATAAAAAACCTTATCGAAAACCAGTTATAAAATTATATCTTCTACACCTTTATTGCTAGAGTCTCCAAATTTTTAATGTATGCTTACATGCAATTTATACAATTTCGGTTTTTGTTAAAATTTACCCCCCACCCTTAAATTCACCCCTCACCCTCACTTTTGTAAAAAGCGTATTTCAAATACTAGAGACTTGTGCTTTGGCAATTACATGCATATCTATGTTATAATCATAATCTGAAAGTTTCATGAAGATCGTACGTCCATAAAAAAAGTTATTAAACAATTAAGTTCTCATAGTAAGCGCACACTGCAGCCCATGCGTGTTTATGCGTGGGTGCTTGTGTGTATATGTGTTTGTGTGTGTGTATGTGTATGTGTGTGTGTATGCGTTTGTGTATGTATGCGTGTGTGTGTGTGTATGTGTGTCTGTAACAAATGTAAACAATTAAGTTCTCATAGTAAGCGCACACTGCAGCCCATGCGTGTTTATGCGTGGGTGCTTGTGTGTATATGTGTTTGTGTGTGTGTATGTGTATGTGTGTGTGTATGCGTTTGTGTATGTATGCGTGTGTGTGTGTGTATGTGTGTCTGTATGCGTGTGTGTGTATGTATGCCTGTGTGTGCGTACGTGCCTGTGTGTGTGTGTGTGCGTGTTTCTTGTGTAAGCTGAAAGACGCGAAAAATTATTGAAATATCTATTGCTCCAAGGGTTCAGGGGATCTCGTAGTCGAGCAGTCTCGACTAGAGCTTTCTTACTTGTTTATTATTGTTTTTATACCCTGAACCCATTTTCAATGGGAAATCAGGGTATAATGGTTTTGTTGAAATGTATGTAACAGGGAGAAGGAGGCGTGGCAGACCCCACAAAGTATATATATTCTTGATCAGGGTGACGAGCTGAGTTGATTTGGCCCTGTCCGTCTGTCTGTCAGTCTGTCCGTCTGTCCGTATGTATGAACGCGTCGATTTCAGAAGATATAAGAGCTAGAGACTTCAATTTTTTTTTTTTTTAATGTCCGTAATTACAGCGCGCATATCAAGTTTATCATTAAAGTTCGATAACTCATCCCGATCTTTTTTTATCGATAAAAACCCTTATCGAAAACCAGTTATAAAATTATATCTTCTACACCTTTATTGCTAGAGTCTCCAAATTTTTAATGTATGCTTACATGCAATATATACAATTTCGGTTTTTGTTAAAATTTACCCCCCTCCCTTACATTAACCCCCTCACCCTCACTTTTGTAAAAAGCGTATTTCAAATACTAGAGACTTGTGCTTTAGCAATTACATGCATATTCATGTTATAATCATAATCTGAAAGTTTCATGAAGAACGTACGTCCATAAAAAAAGTTATTAAACAATTAAGTTCTCATAGTAAGCGCACACTGCAGCCCATGTGTGTTTATGCGTGGGTGCTTGTGTGTGTATGTGTTTGTGTATGTGTGTGTATGTGTCTGTGTATGTGTGTGTGTATGTGTGTGTTTTTTTTTTTTTTTATATTCATTTATTGACAAAATTATACAAATTGCAAGATGCGTGGTGGCTAGGATAGCGCGCGGTGCTTGCGGGACGGCCGTAAAGCATTGCTTCGCAAGCACTATGCGCTACCTTAGCCTGGGACAGCTCGTCTTCTCGATCGCTCGACTCTGCGGAGCTCCATCATCACCGTGGCCGCGAAGGTACTTGTTAGTTCCCAAGCTTCCTCCGATTCCAGCATGGCGTTGACTAACTTGTCCGCTCTGATGGAGCGGCCCACTGCCTCTTCCAGACGACGCCTCTCCTCCAGAAACCGTCCACATTCGAAAAGAATGTGGTTGGCGTCTTCCACATGCCCTCGCTCGCACCAGGGGCACTCGTCAGATTCCTCGTGGCCAAAGCGCTTCAAATAGCTCCGAAAGCATCCATGACCCGAGAGGATCTGCGTAAGGTAGAAGTTAACCTCGCCATGTTTGCGGTTAACCCATGGTTCAAGCTCCGGGATGAGCTTGTGCGTCCACCGCCCTTTAGCTGAGCTATTCCACCTTCTTTGCCATCGTGCGATGCTGTTCGCCCTATTTGCGTATTCCACCAATACGTAGGATCATGTTGTCGCGTGAACTGCTTGCGACGTAACATGCTGCTATTGCAGGCACTCTGTATTTGGGCTACCATTTGGCATGCTCTGGCCTCAGCATTACCAATTGTACCCAGAGACTGAATGGCCTCTGAAAAGACCGCGGGATCAAAAGTATCTAGCCGATACGACTCCCTCCACAATGTTGACGCCCTGGCAGGTGGCTCACCTATTGTGAACAGAAGTGCCGTATGATCGCTGCCTGTATAGCTATCGCAATGGCTCCATGTTGCTCCCCGAAAGAGGGATGAAGTGACAAAAGTAATGTCGATAACAGACCCGTATCCCGCCCGACTGAAGGTGTACTCATGGCCAGTGTTGAGCAGTGCAACATCTAGTGTCGCGAAGATCTCCAGTAGGATACGACCTCTGGCATTTGTTGTTGGGCTACCCCATTCTAGCGCCCAGGAGTTAAAATCTCCAGCTATAATGGCCTTCCGACCCCTGGCATCCTCGTCGAGCACCGTCGTGAATTCACTGAGCTGCATGCTGGGGGCCAGATAGCAACTGTAAAGCCACAAGCTACCATATCGGCCACGTACGAACCCATTGAATGACTTAACATTCGAAAGTACGTTCGTTGAGTTGCCGCATACCCACAACGCAGCTTTGCCATTAACGTCTGTTGACCATGTCCTAGGGCAGCTGGTTCTACAGTGGTGAGGCTCACTGAGAAAAGCTACATCTATACATTTTTCCCTAGTGGTCTGCTCTAGAAGATCTTGGGCAGCAACACAATGATTTAAGTTAAGCTGCAAAAACCTTAACATTTCATTTTACGAGCAGCTTCACGGTAAGATGGGCACTTGAAGCTGCCTGCTGAATGGTCCGTCTGCTTTTCACCTTTCCGGATGCAGAGGCTACATTTTGGTGGCTTGGTGCATGCTTTGGCACTGTGACCCATCTCTCCACACCTGAAACAGGCGCCCTTTAAGTCACAGTCGCTGCCGCAGTTTGCTGCCATATGACCGTAATCGAGGCACTTGAAACAGCGTTTAGGCTGCTCCACGGCTCGGATACGGCAAACTACCCATCCTATTCTAATTTTGGACAGCTCGAGCAGAGTTTTAGCTTTCCCAATTGGAAGAGCAACCGTAGCTCTTTGCTGTCCACCGAAAGCTGGCCGAAGCGATTTGATAGCCTCAATGGGGAGTGAGCTATCCTTCAACTCCACCCTAATTGCCTCCAAGATCTCCTCTTTGGTCGCTAACTCATCTAGATCGCGAATCTCAACTTGCGCCGATTCGGTAAGTGTTTTAACTACCGCTCGGTCTCCCAAGGCCTTGCCTACAGCTTCGTGCAGAGCCTCAGCGCTATGCTCCGGCTTCCTACTCAGTTGCAGTAAAAGGTCCCCCTTAGCTGTCTTCCTAATGCCTTGAACGTCGCTGCTCAGATGCTTCAAATTTGGGTCGTTTTTAACTACACGAAGCATGTCCGCATAGCTGCAACCCCCTACGCCTGAAATCGCAAACGCGTCAGTCCTGGGACGTTTTTGCATGGGCTTTCGCCCTTTGACGACTGTCCAGCTGCTCTGGTTTGTCTGTCGGGCGGCCTGGTGTGTGCATGTGAGTGTGTGTATGCGTTTGTGTCTGTATGCGTGTGTGTGTATGTATGCCTGTGTTTTTTTTTTTTTTTTATATTCATTTATTGACAAAATTATATGACAAATTGCAAGTTGCGTGGTGGCTAGGATAGCGCGCGGTGCTTGCGGGACGGCCGTAAAGCATTGCTTCGCAAGCACTATGCGCTACCTTAGCCTGGGACAGCTCGTCTTCTCGATCGCTCGACTCTGCGGAGCTCCATCATCACCGTGGCCGCGAAGATGCTTGTTAGTTCCCAAGCTTCCTCCGATTCCAGCATGGCGTTGACTAAGTTGTCCGCTCTGATGGAGCGGCCCACTGCCTCTTCCAGACGACGCCTCTCCTCCAGGAACCGTCCACATTCGAAAAGAATGTGGTTGGCGTCTTCCACATGCCCTCGCTCGCACCAGGGGCACTCGTCAGATTCCTCGTGGCCAAAGCGCTTCAAATAGCTCCGAAAGCATCCATGACCCGAGAGGATCTGCGTAAGGTAGAAGTTAACCTCGCCATGTTTGCGGTTAACCCATGGTTCAAGCTCCGGGATGAGCTTGTGCGTCCACCGCCCTTTAGCTGAGCTATTCCACCTTCTTTGCCATCGTGCGATGCTGTTCGCCCTGATAGCGTTGAGTCGCGTAGGCCCGTGCGAATTCCGCTCCACGGCTTCGGCGACCAAATACTCCAGTGGCACCATACCGGCTATGACGAGCGCCGCGTCATCGGAGATAGTCCTGAAAGCGCAGCTGACTCTGATTGCGCTCAGCCTGTAGATCGCGCAAATGCCTCGGCTGTAGCTCGGCGTTGCCATCGCTCTTGCCCATATTGGCGCAGCATAGAGGATGACAGACCTAATGACGCTCATTAGGAGGAGACGTCGTTGCTGTTTAGGTCCCCGCGTGTTAAGCATGATTCTCGAGAGAGCTCTACAAGAATCAGCTGCCTTTTTATGCACATATTCTAAGTGCTCGCGGAAAGTTAATCTTGTGTCTATCATGACACCAAGATATTTTATCGCCCTCTTTGACGCAATGGTGACGCTGCCGATCTTTATATTGGTAGTTTCCACTCTTTTGCGACTGCTGGCTAGTACAACTTCGGTCTTGTGTGCCGCAAGCTCGAGCCCAGCTCCTGTCAACCAGCTTCGTATGCGATTGATACTTTCGCTGCACATATCCTCTGTATCTTTGAGCTCCTTTCCTATGGCTACGACAGCTACATCATCAGCAAAGCCAATGGTGTGCGCGCCTGCTGGTAGTTCCAAGCGCAGTACGCCGTCGTACATGATGTTCCATAGGAGAGGCCCCAGCACTGAGCCTTGGGGTACTCCAGCTGACACTGTATGAGTTTGGGGGACCCTCACTCGTGTTGTATACCAGTGTTCTTCCTCTGAAGTAGCTCTTTATTATCTCTCTTAGATATTTAGGGATATTATATTGTGACAGCGCATTCCGTATCATATCCCAACTAGCTGTGTTGAAGGCATTCCTTACATCCAGGGTCGCGATGATAGAGTATTCCTTCGTCCCGTGCCTCCATCTGGTGCCTTGAATAGCGGAAGTGGCCAGACCAACAACTTTGTTAAGCGCGTCCGTTGTTGACCGGGCCTTCCGGAATCCAAATTGGTTTGGTGACAGGCCTCCGGCGCTTGCAATCGCAGTCTCCAGCCTAGAGCAGATCAGTTTCTCAAACACCTTTCCCATGGTGTCTAAGAGACAGATCGGTCTGTACGAAGATGGCTCATCTGGTGGTTTGCCAGCCTTGGGTAGCAATACCAGATTCTGGGCTTTCCATTTTGCCGGGAACGTCTCTTGGATCAGGCATTCGTTAAATAATTCGGCGAACGTACTTGGGTGCAAGGCGAGGGCTAGCTTTAGCGCACGATTTGGGATCCCGTCCGGCCCTGGAGCTGTGTTGGTTCTGAGATCTCGGAGAACTACTGATATTTCTTCCTCTGTAACTAAAACAATTTCAGTGCTCGTTGAGCCCTGATCAGCAGACTCGGACTCAGGAGCGTGAATGGAGCTTAAACTTTCTGGAAAGAGTGTTTCCACAATCGATTTAAGCTCCAGACGATCCGTAGGCTGCACCTATCTACCTGCGTATAGTCTTTTAACTACTATCTTATATGCCCTGCCCCAAGGGTCATATTCGGCTGAGTCGCACAACTGTAAAAAACATTCTCTTTTGCTTGCCCGAATGGCCTTCTGTGTGTGTGTGTGTGTGTGTGCGTGTTTCTTGTGTAAGCTGAAAGTCGCGAAAAATTTTTGAAATAGCTATTGCTCCAAGGGTTCAGGGGATCTCGTAGTCGAGCAGTCTCGACTATAGCTTTCTTACTTGTTATACCCTGAACCCATTTTCAATGTGAAATCAGGGTATAGAGAGAGTTCTCAGTGAGAGTTAACAGACGTGTTTACTATTGTGCTCTTCAATTATTCTTGTTTTCTTAGTTAATTATTCTTATTAAATTTCACATAATTGCGGTTCGGTTATATATATCAAATATCTATATTTTCCTGTGCAAGGTTTGATCCGTTTTCACTGTGCTTTTAATAATTTGCTTTTTTAATTTGTGAAGCTTTGTGTGCAGTGTCGGTTCACTAGTTTTATTATTTGCATTTCTGCTTTAGTGTTTCTATTTGTTGGCGCTCTCCCCAGTTCACTCTTTCTAAGTTTGTGTGAGTGTGTGCATAAGTTGCTCTCACTATCTACGGTTGTTGCTCTGCTCTGTAACGGCTGTTTTTGTTGTTGACTCGCTCTCTTAACATATATTTTCGTTGCGCTCTGTAACGGCTGTTTGTTGTTGGACTCGCTCTCAACACATTTATACCTCTCTTGGTTTTTACATTTCTGTTTACATTCAGTAATTTTGTGATCTATCCCAATTGTCAATATGAGTTGCTGCAAAAAAGCTTGCACTTTCAGGCAAACAGTTGATTCTGCACAAGTGCAATTTATAAGTTGCTGGCTGTGTGATAACATGATGCATACTAAGTGTGCAGGTCTTACTGGGCGTGAATATGACAAGATTATGTCCACAACTAAAGTTGGTAGTGGAGGCGTGCGCTGGTCTTGTCCGATTTGCTTGGAAAAACAGATCAACTTTTCTAAAATGTATAGTGCTGTGAGGGCTCAATTTTTAAAACTGAAGAAGATTTCTATGCAGTTATCCAGTGATATGGCTGCTACTGAAGAAATATTAAATCAGTATGGCTTTGAAAGTCCTCTCCCACAATGGGAGACTCCTTTGTTGTCGGTAACTCCTTCTGTAATAGTACCGTCACCTAATTCGTTTGCTCCTCCCTCACCTTGCGCTTCTGTTTTGTCGTCGGCTCCAAATTCTCTAAATCCTCCTTCACCTTGTCCCATATCTGTTTCTCCTATTGAGGCTTCTATTGAAACTCAAGCCCCTGTCCCAAATTTGGTTACTACTTCTATTGTTGCTCAAACAAAGAGTGACAATAAGTCAGCCTCTCCTAGCTTTACCTTATCTGTTGTCTCTCCTCGAAAGCAAATTTTCTTATCTAGGCTTTCATCTGACAGTACCATTGAGGCAGTATCGGCTTTTATCTCAAATAAGATTCCGGCTAATGCTTTTATATCGAAGTTTAGTTTCGCGACACCGCGAAATCTTCATCAAACGCGGTGCAATCTTCATCAAACGTTGTACCAAAAAACTAAATTACTTACAAACCTCTTCTCAGCTGTCCCTGATTTATCAAAATGTACGTGGCTTAAACTCAATACTTAAAAGTCTTTTCTTGCATGGTTTCAGTGTACAATATGATATTATCGCTTTCACTGAAACATGGCTAAGTAGTAATATTCATAATAGTGAAATTCTTTCAAGTAATTTCACTATTTATAGACTCGACCGTTCGTCGCGCAGAGGTGGTGGGGTGTTAATTGCGGTTAAGTCCATTATCCACTCTGAATTGTTTACCTTTCCGCCCATTCTTATATCCCTCCCTCTTCTGATGTACAAGTTTATGCTCACCACATAAATTGTATTAAACAAGTTAATGAACATGTAAATGATAGAGATTGTCTTCTTGTGTTGAGTGATTTTAATATTCCGAACACTTCTTGGTCTTCAACTTGTAATGCAAATTACTTTTTTCCGACAATTGATCACTATCTTTTTGATGAATTGTTTAACCTGTCTATGTTTCAGATGAACTCTATTTCAAACCATCTTAATCGCACTCTTGATCTTGTGTTTGTTAATCATGATTCGCTCATTAATGTCGCGAGATCAACTCCTTTCTCCTTACCTGAGGATATATATCACCCCACTTTAGAGGTTTTATTAACTATCGATAATCCTCCCTCTACTACACCAATGCCTTCTAAACTTAGTCGCTGTTATCGTAAATGCAATTTCGTTTTGCTTAACGAACTAATTAATTCAACAGACTGGTCTATTTTATATGAATCGGTTGATATTAATTTAGCAGCATCGTTTTTTTATTCTACCTTAAACTCTATTCTGGATGTTTGTGTCCCTCTCCGCCGTATTTCGCCAGTTTCAAATAAGCCACCTTGGTTCACCAAAACTCTTTTGAACTTGAGAAACATTAAAACTAAATGTTTAAAAATTACAAAAAGTCTGGGTCAAGTATTGACTGGTCCAAATATTCCATTGCCAAGTCAAACTTCAATCTTTTAAATCCTAGCTGTTATGAGAATTATCTTACACGTTGCAAACGTCAGTTTACTCGAGATCCCAAACAATTTTTCTCATTTGTAAACTCGAAGCGTAAATCCTCTGGTTTGCCGGTGGAGGTGAAAAAACATGCAATGATCAGGATTCCTCTGATCTATTTGCTGATTTTTTTCAATCCACTTATTCTTCTGCTGATCTCTACAGCAACTCATATCCTTATTCTCTTCCTGAATATGGATCTATAAATACTCCCAAAGTTACTGCATCCTCTCTGGCTGCAGCCATTAGGACATTGAAATCATCTTTCTCTCCTGGGGCTGATAATATTCCTAGTTGTGTGATTAAAGAGTGCAGTGTTTCTCTTCAGTCACAATTACTAAAATTGTTTAACTTGTCCTTGGATACTTCTGTGTTCCCTTCAACTTGGAAAGAATCTTTTATCATTCCCTTATATAAACAAGTAAGAAAGCTCTAGTCGAGACTGCTCGACTACGAGATCCCCTGAACCCTTGGAGCAATAGATATTTCAATAATTTTTCGCGTCTTTCAGCTTACACAAGAAACACGCACACACACACACACACAGGCACGTACGCACACACAGGCACACATACACACACGCATACAGACACACATACACACACACACGCATACACACACATACACACACACATACACAAACACATACCCACACAAGCACCCACGCATAAACACGCATGGGCTGCAGTGTGCGCTTACTATGAGAACTTAATAGTTTAATAACTTTTTTTATGGACGTACGATCTTCATGAAACTTTCAGATTATGATTATAACATGAATATGCATGTAATTGCCAAAGCACAAGTCTCTAGTATTTGAAATACGCTTTTTACAAAAGTGAGGGTGAGGGGGTGAATTTAAGGGTGGGGGAGAAATTTTAACAAAAACCGAAATTGTATAAATTGCATGTAAGCATACATTAAAAATTTGGAGACTCTAGCAATAAAGGTGTAGAAGATATAATTTTATAACTGGTTTTCGATAAGGTTTTTTATCGATAAAAAGAGATCGGGATGAGTTATCGATTTTTAATGATAAACTTGATATGCGCGCTGTAATTACGGACATTCTAAAAAAAATTTGAAGTCTCTAGCTCTTATATCTTTTGAAATCGACGCGTTCATACATACAGACAGACGGACAGACGGACGGACGGACAGACGGACAGACGGACAGACAGACGGACAGGGCCAAATCAACTCAGCTCGTCGCCCTGATCAAGAATATATATACTTTGTGGGGTCTGCCACGCCTCCTTCTGCCTGTTACATACATTTCAACAAAACCATTATACCCTGATTTCCCATTGAAAATGGGTTCAGGGTATAAAAAGGTGGAAGATCTGATATTTCCAATTATAGAGGCATCGCGAAATTATCTGCTATTCCGAAGTTATTTGAGAAAATCATAACATCGGCCTTGCAGCATTTTTGCAAATCGATTATTCAACCATCTCAACATGGTTTTGTTCAAAATCGATCTACGTCCTCTAATTTACTTGAGTTCACTTCGCTTGTTAATGACAGCTTTTCCAAAAAAATGCAAACCGATGTTATTTATACGGACTTCAGTAAAGCATTTGACTCAGTACATCATCACATACTAATTCTTAAGCTTGAACGCTTAGGATTTTCACCCAGTCTTGTCTCTTGGATTTCATCCTATTTAACGGGTAGAACCCAAAGAGTCTTGCTGAGAACAGCTATGTCTAAACTTATCTTTGTTTCGTCTGGTGTACCTCAGGGTAGCCATTTGGGCCCATTGCTCTTTTCCCTTTTTATAAACGATCTTCCTAGTTGTATCTCGTATTCCATTATATTTATGTATGCTGATGATGTAAAACTTTGCCTTCCATACTCCAGAGCAAATGGACATCTTCACCTTCAAGATGACCTAAATGCATTTCAACTTTGGTGTGTGGCAAACCAGCTTGACCTAAATTGCTCAAAGTGTATGACAATGACCTTCAGTCGTACCGTTCCTCTAATTGTTGATTATAAAATTAGCAATATTTCCTTACGACGCATCTTTACAGTCAATGATCTTGGTGTGTTCTTTGACTGTAAACTTAACTTTAATCTTCATATTTCTACCATCATTAATGAAGCCCAAAGTGTGCTTGGCTTTATTAAACGTTGGTCTAAGGAATTTAAAGATCCTTTTATTACCAAGCGCTTATTTACTTCGCTTGTGCGTCCTATTCTAGAGTATTGCTCTGTCGCATGGTCTCCGCAACATAAACTGTATCAGGATCGTATCGAATCGGTCCAAAAACAGTTTCTTCTCTTTGCCTTAAGAGACCTTAGATGGGACAGTAATTTACGATTACCGTCTTATCATAGTAGGCTCCAGCTAATTGATCTTCCGTCGCTAACCAATCGCAGAACAATTTTAGGAATTGTTTTTCTGCATAAATTGATTAGTGGTGATATTGATTCGTCCTCTTTGTTGGGTCGTCTAAATTTTTTGGCTCCGTCCCGAGCAACTAGACACTATCGTCCGCTTCATTTACCTGTGTGCACTAGGGATTATTCTTTGCACAGTGCGTTTCATGTTCTTTGTGTTAATTTTAATAAATATTATCACGTTTTTTCCTTAGAGCTCTCTCCTCCTAAAATAACAAGTAAGAAAACTCTAGTCGAGAGTGCTCGACTACGAGATCCCCTGAACCCTTGGAGCAATAGATATTTCAATAATTTTTCGCGTCTTTCAGCTTACACAAGAAACACGCACACACACACACACAGGCACGTACGCACACACAGGCATACATACACACACACGCATACAGACACACACACACACGCATACAGACACACACACACACGCATACAGACACACACACACACGCATACATACACAAACGCATACACACACACATACACATACACACACACATACACAAACACATACACACACATACACAAACACATACACACACAAGCACCCACGCATAAACACGCATGGGCTGCAGTGTGCGCTTACTATGAGAACTTAATTGTTTAATAACTTTTTTTATGGACGTACGATCTTCATGAAACTTTTAGATTATGATTATAACATGGATATGCATGTAATTGCCAAAGCACAAGTCTCTAGTATTTGAAATACGCTTTTTACAAAAGTGAGGGTGAGGGGCAGAATTTAAGGGTGGGGGGTAAATTTTAACAAAAACCGAAATTGTATAAATTGCATGTAAGCATACATTAAAAATTTGGAGACTCTAGCAATAAAGGTGTAGAAGATATAATTTTATAACTGGTTTTCGATAAGGTTTTTTATCGATAAAAAAAGATCGGGATGAGTTATCGAATTTTAATGACAAACTTGATATGCGCGCTGTAATTACGGACATTTTAAAAAAAATTTGAAGTCTCTAGCTCTTATATCTTCGGAAATCGACGCGTTCATACATACGGACAGACGGACAGACGGACAGACGGACAGACGGACAGACGGACAGACGGACAGACAGACGGACAGGGCCAAATCAACTCAGCTCGTCACCCTGATCAAGAATATATATACTTTGTGGGGTCTGCCACGCCTCCTTCTGCCTGTTACATACATTTCAACAAAACCATTATACCCTGATTTCCCATTGAAAATGGGTTCAGGGTATAAAAAGTGTACTATCAGCTTATCTTAGGGAAATCACTCACAATGCCCAGGCATAAGCATTGGCATCCGTTTTTGCTGCTAATGTTGTGTTAGTGATTTCTCAATTCTATTCTTATACTCTATTTTTGGCTCTTCCCTTACTCTTTTCTTTTTATTATTTCTTATTCTTTTTATTAACTTTTCTTGCAACTTCTTTTATTACCGTCCTTTTTCTTTTTCTATACTTTATCTCTTCTTATTTTATTCTTTTTATACCCTGAACCCATTTTCAATGGGAAATCAGGGTATAATGGTTTTGTTGAAATGTATGTAACAGGGAGAAGGAGGCGTGGCAGACCCCACAAAGTATATATATTCTTGATCAGGGCGACGAGCTGAGTTGATTTGGCCCCGTCCGTCTGTCTGTCCGTCTGTCCGTATGTATGAACGCGTCGATTTCAGAAGATATAAGAGCTAGAGACTTCAAATTTTTTTTAAAATGTCCGTAATTACAGCGCGCATATCAAGTTTATCATTAAAATTCGATAACTCATCCCGATATTTTTTATCGATAAAAAACCTTATCGAAAACCAGTTATAAAATTATATCTTCTACACCTTTATTGCTAGAGTCTCCAAATTTTTAATGTATGCTTACATGCAATTTATACAATTTCGGTTTTTGTTAAAATTTCTCCCCCACCCTTAAATTCACCCCTCACCCTCACTTTTGTAAAAAGCGTATTTCAAATACTAGAGACTTGTGCTTTGGCAATTACATGCATATCTATGTTATAATCATAATCTGAAAGTTTCATGAAGATCGTACGTCCATAAAAAAAGTTATTAAACAATTAAGTTCTCATAGTAAGCGCACACTGCAGCCCATGCGTGTTTATGCGTGGGTGCTTGTGTGTATATGTGTTTGTGTGTGTGTATGTGTATGTGTGTGTGTATGCGTTTGTGTATGTATGCGTGTGTGTGTGTGTATGTGTGTCTGTATGCGTGTGTGTGTATGTATGCCTGTGTGTGCGTACGTGCCTGTGTGTGTGTGTGTGCGTGTTTCTTGTGTAAGCTGAAAGACGCGAAAAATTATTGAAATATCTATTGCTCCAAGGGTTCAGGGGATCTCGTAGTCGAGCAGTCTCGACTAGAGCTTTCTTACTTGTTTATTATTGTTTTTATACCCTGAACCCATTTTCAATGGGAAATCAGGGTATAATGGTTTTGTTGAAATGTATGTAACAGGGAGAAGGAGGCGTGGCAGACCCCACAAAGTATATATATTCTTGATCAGGGTGACGAGCTGAGTTGATTTGGCCCTGTCCGTCTGTCTGTCAGTCTGTCCGTCTGTCCGTATGTATGAACGCGTCGATTTCAGAAGATATAAGAGCTAGAGACTTCAATTTTTTTTTTTTTTTATGTCCGTAATTACAGCGCGCATATCAAGTTTATCATTAAAGTTCGAAACTCATCCCGATCTTTTTTTATCGATAAAAACCCTTATCGAAAACCAGTTATAAAATTATATCTTCTACACCTTTATTGCTAGAGTCTCCAAATTTTTAATGTATGCTTACATGCAATATATACAATTTCGGTTTTTGTTAAAATTTACCCCCCTCCCTTACATTAACCCCCTCACCCTCACTTTTGTAAAAAGCGTATTTCAAATACTAGAGACTTGTGCTTTAGCAATTACATGCATATTCATGTTATAATCATAATCTGAAAGTTTCATGAAGAACGTACGTCCATAAAAAAAGTTATTAAACAATTAAGTTCTCATAGTAAGCGCACACTGCAGCCCATGTGTGTTTATGCGTGGGTGCTTGTGTGTGTATGTGTTTGTGTATGTGTGTGTATGTGTCTGTGTATTAGAGCTGTAAAACTATCGATGGTTGCAACATTCAATAGTTTCGATGGTTTTACAACAAATATTCAATAGTATCAATAGTACTATCGAAAATATTTTCAAGTTCAAAAATAACTAAATAAATGCATATTTAACAATAAAAAAATACAAATTTTAATAAACAATTCATTTGTTTACATATGAGATCCTTATTGGTGTATAACAAAATAAAACAAGTTGAATAAAATTAAAATTAAATGTATGGCTTTTAGTTTTCTGCTAAGATCCAAGAGTTGTGGTGAAGAAAAAGAAGCATGTCCATATGCTTAGCTTTTAAGGCAGCTCGTCGTTCCGTTATAATCTGTCCAGCTTTGCTAAACAATCGCTCTGACTCCGTGGATGAAGCAGGAATGCACAAAAATTTCGATGATCTTCCGACTCGTGGTCTTTTAACTAGTTGCTTGTCCTCAATAGCCTCAATGCTGCTGTCTTCTCCATCTTAACAAAGCACATACATATGTACATACAAAACTGAAATTAGTTACTTGCGTTGCTAGTTGGGAAATGGAACTTACCCTGTGGGTTTTTCAAAAGATATTTATCCATCCTTCCTCCGCCACCAACACCAACGAAAATTTACCTACAAATAAATACTTATTTTTATACTTAATTGCTTCTTATATAAAAATAAATTTCTTACCAAAAAGAACCGCTGACTTGCGAAGTTGCGCCAAAGTAATTGATGTGCAACGCACGATATCATCTCTATCGATAGTATACAAAAACGATCGATATGGACGCAAAAATATAAAAATTCGATAGATCGATAGTTCAATCGATAGCTTTACAGCACTACTGTGTATGTGTGTGTGTATGTGTGTGTTTTTTTTTTTTTTTATATTCATTTATTGACAAAATTATACAAATTGCAAGATGCGTGGTGGCTAGGATAGCGCGCGGTGCTTGCGGGACGGCCGTAAAGCATTGCTTCGCAAGCACTATGCGCTACCTTAGCCTGGGACAGCTCGTCTTCTCGATCGCTCGACTCTGCGGAGCTCCATCATCACCGTGGCCGCGAAGGTACTTGTTAGTTCCCAAGCTTCCTCCGATTCCAGCATGGCGTTGACTAAGTTGTCCGCTCTGATGGAGCGGCCCACTGCCTCTTCCAGACGACGCCTCTCCTCCAGAAACCGTCCACATTCGAAAAGAATGTGGTTGGCGTCTTCCACATGCCCTCGCTCGCACCAGGGGCACTCGTCAGATTCCTCGTGGCCAAAGCGCTTCAAATAGCTCCGAAAGCATCCATGACCCGAGAGGATCTGCGTAAGGTAGAAGTTAACCTCGCCATGTTTGCGGTTAACCCATGGTTCAAGCTCCGGGATGAGCTTGTGCGTCCACCGCCCTTTAGCTGAGCTATTCCACCTTCTTTGCCATCGTGCGATGCTGTTCGCCCTATTTGCGTATTCCACCAATACGTAGGATCATGTTGTCGCGTGAACTGCTTGCGACGTAACATGCTGCTATTGCAGGCACTCTGTATTTGGGCTACCATTTGGCATGCTCTGGCCTCAGCATTACCAATTGTACCCAGAGACTGAATGGCCTCTGAAAAGACCGCGGGATCAAAAGTATCTAGCCGATACGACTCCCTCCACAATGTTGACGCCCTGGCAGGTGGCTCACCTATTGTGAACAGAAGTGCCGTATGATCGCTGCCTGTATAGCTATCGCAATGGCTCCATGTTGCTCCCCGAAAGAGGGATGAAGTGACAAAAGTAATGTCGATAACAGACCCGTATCCCGCCCGACTGAAGGTGTACTCATGGCCAGTGTTGAGCAGTGCAACATCTAGTGTCGCGAAGATCTCCAGTAGGATACGACCTCTGGCATTTGTTGTTGGGCTACCCCATTCTAGCGCCCAGGAGTTAAAATCTCCAGCTATAATGGCCTTCCGACCCCTAGCATCCTCGGCAAGCTCGTCGAGCACCGTCGTGAATTCACTGAGCTGCATGCTGGGGGCAAGATAGCAACTGTAAAGCCATAAGCTACCATATCGGCCACGTACGAACCCATTGAATGACTTAACATTCGAAAGTACGTTCGTTGAGTTGCCGCATACCCACAACGCAGCTTTGCCATTAACGTCTGTTGACCATGTCCTAGGGCAGCTGGTTCTACAGTGGTGAGGCTCACTGAGAAAAGCTACATCTATACATTTTTCCCTAATGGTCTGCTCTAGAAGATCTTGGGCAGCAACACAATGATTTAAGTTAAGCTGCAAAAACCTTAACATTTCATTTTACGAGCAGCTTCACGGTAAGATGGGCACTTGAAGCTGCCTGCTGAATGGTCCGTCTGCTTTTCACCTTTCCGGATGCAGAGGCTACATTTTGGTGGCTTGGTGCATGCTTTGGCACTGTGACCCATCTCTCCACACCTGAAACAGGCGCCCTTTAAGTCACAGTCGCTGCCGCAGTTTGCTGCCATATGACCGTAATCGAGGCACTTGAAACAGCGTTTAGGCTGCTCCACGGCTCGGATACGGCAAACTACCCATCCTATTCTAATTTTGGACAGCTCGAGCAGAGTTTTAGCTTTCCCAATTGGAAGAGCAACCGTAGCTCTTTGCTGTCCACCGAAAGCTGGCCGAAGCGATTTGATAGCCTCAATGGGGAGTGAGCTATCCTTCAACTCCACCCTAATTGCCTCCAAGATCTCCTCTTTGGTCGCTAACTCATCTAGATCGCGAATCTCAACTTGCGCCGATTCGGTAAGTGTTTTAACTACCGCTCGGTCTCCCAAGGCCTTGCCTACAGCTTCGTGCAGAGCCTCAGCGCTATGCTCCGGCTTCCTACTCAGTTGCAGTAAAAGGTCCCCCTTAGCTGTCTTCCTAATGCCTTGAACGTCGCTGCTCAGATGCTTCAAATTTGGGTCGTTTTTAACTACACGAAGCATGTCCGCATAGCTGCAACCCCCTACGCCTGAAATCGCAAACGCGTCAGTCCTGGGACGTTTTTGCATGGGCTTTCGCCCTTTGACGACTGTCCAGCTGCTCTGGTTTGTCTGTCGGGCAGCCTGGTGTGTGCATGTGAGTGTGTGTATGCGTTTGTGTCTGTATGCGTGTGTGTGTATGTATGCCTGTGTTTTTTTTTTTTTTTTATATTCATTTATTGACAAAATTATATGACAAATTGCAAGTTGCGTGGTGGCTAGGATAGCGCGCGGTGCTTGCGGGACGGCCGTAAAGCATTGCTTCGCAAGCACTATGCGCTACCTTAGCCTGGGACAGCTCGTCTTCTCGATCGCTCGACTCTGCGGAGCTCCATCATCACCGTGGCCGCGAAGATGCTTGTTAGTTCCCAAGCTTCCTCCGATTCCAGCATGGCGTTGACTAAGTTGTCCGCTCTGATGGAGCGGCCCACTGCCTCTTCCAGACGACGCCTCTCCTCCAGGAACCGTCCACATTCGAAAAGAATGTGGTTGGCGTCTTCCACATGCCCTCGCTCGCACCAGGGGCACTCGTCAGATTCCTCGTGGCCAAAGCGCTTCAAATAGCTCCGAAAGCATCCATGACCCGAGAGGATCTGCGTAAGGTAGAAGTTAACCTCGCCATGTTTGCGGTTAACCCATGGTTCAAGCTCCGGGATGAGCTTGTGCGTCCACCGCCCTTTAGCTGAGCTATTCCACCTTCTTTGCCATCGTGCGATGCTGTTCGCCCTGATAGCGTTGAGTCGCGTAGGCCCGTGCGAATTCCGCTCCACGGCTTCGGCGACCAAATACTCCAGTGGCACCATACCGGCTATAACGAGCGCCACGTCATCGGAGATAGTCCTGAAAGCGCAGCTGACTCTGATTGCGCTCAGCCTGTAGATCGCGCAAATGCCTCGGCTGTAGCTCGGCGTTGCCATCGCTCTTGCCCATATTGGCGCAGCATAGAGGATGACAGACCTAATGACGCTCATTAGGAGGAGACGTCGTTGCTGTTTAGGTCCCCGCGTGTTAAGCATGATTCTCGAGAGAGCTCTACAAGAATCAGCTGCCTTTTTATGCACATATTCTAAGTGCTCGCGGAAAGTTAATCTTGTGTCTATCATGACACCAAGATATTTTATCGCCCTCTTTGACGCAATGGTGACGCTGCCGATCTTTATATTGGTAGTTTCCACTCTTTTGCGACTGCTGGCTAGTACAACTTCGG
The DNA here is from genome assembly GCF_054131065.1 of Drosophila arizonae. Classification (NCBI taxonomy): domain Eukaryota; kingdom Metazoa; phylum Arthropoda; class Insecta; order Diptera; family Drosophilidae; genus Drosophila; species Drosophila arizonae. The sequence goes on from NC_142922.1 coordinate 34,182,844, forward strand.
TCTTGTGTGCCGCAAGCTCGAGCCCAGCTCCTGTCAACCAGCTTCGTATGCGATTGATACTTTCGCTGCACATATCCTCTGTATCTTTGAGCTCCTTTCCTATGGCTACGACAGCTACATCATCAGCAAAGCCAATGGTGTGCGCGCCTGCTGGTAGTTCCAAGCGCAGTACGCCGTCGTACATGATGTTCCATAGGAGAGGCCCCAGCACTGAGCCTTGGGGTACTCCAGCTGACACTGTATGAGTTTGGGGACCCTCACTCGTGTTGTATACCAGTGTTCTTCCTCTGAAGTAGCTCTTTATTATCTCTCTTAGATATTTAGGGATATTATATTGTGACAGCGCATTCCGTATCATATCCCAACTAGCTGTGTTGAAGGCATTCCTTACATCCAGGGTCGCGATGATACAGTATTCCTTCGTCCCGTGCCTCCATCTGGTGCCTTGAATAGCGGAAGTGGCCAGACCAACAACTTTGTTAAGCGCGTCCGTTGTTGACCGGGCCTTCCGGAATCCAAATTGGTTTGGTGACAGGCCTCCGGCGCTTGCAATCGCAGTCTCCAGCCTAGAGCAGATCAGTTTCTCAAACACCTTTCCCATGGTGTCTAAGAGACAGATCGGTCTGTACGAAGATGGCTCATCTGGTGGTTTGCCAGCCTTGGGTAGCAATACCAGATTCTGGGCTTTCCATTTTGCCGGGAACGTCTCTTGGATCAGGCATTCGTTAAATAATTCGGCGAACGTACTTGGGTGCAAGGCGAGGGCTAGCTTTAGCGCACGATTTGGGATCCCGTCCGGCCCTGGAGCTGTGTTGGTTCTGAGATCTCGGAGAACTACTGATATTTCTTCCTCTGTAACTAAAACAATTTCAGTGCTCGTTGAGCCCTGATCAGCAGACTCGGACTCAGGAGCGTGAATGGAGCTTAAACTTTCTGGAAAGAGTGTTTCCACAATCGATTTAAGCTCCAGACGATCCGTAGGCTGCACCTGTCTACCTGCGTATAGTCTTTTAACTACTATCTTATATGCCCTGCCCCAAGGGTCATATTCGGCTGAGTCGCACAACTGTAAAAAACATTCTCTTTTGCTTGCCCGAATGGCCTTCTTCAGCTGTCTTCTAGCTGCCTGGTAAGCTAACTGTTTCTCAAAAAACGTTGACCTACCGCGAGCCCGTTGGTAGCTTCTTCTCGCCTGGATGCATTTGCGACGAATGTCACCTATTTGCGTATTCCACCAATACGTAGGATCATGTTGTCGCGTGAACTGCTTGCGACGTAACATGCTGCTATTGCAGGCACACTGTATTTGGGCCACCATTTGGCATGCTCTGGCCTCAGCATTACCAATTGTACCCAGACACTGAATGGCCTCTGAAAAGACCGCGGGATCAAAAGTATCTAGCCGATACGACTCCCTCCACAATGTTGACGCCCTGGCAGGTGGCTCACCTATTGTGAACAGAAGTGCCGTATGATCGCTGCCTGTATAGCTATCGCAATGGCTCCATGTTGCTCCCCGAAAGAGGGATGAAGTGACAAAAGTAATGTCGATAACAGACCCGTATCCCGCCCGACTGAAGGTGTACTCATGGCCAGTGTTGAGCAGTGCAACATCTAGTGTCGCGAAGATCTCCAGTAGGATACGACCTCTGGCATTTGTTGTTGGGCTACCCCATTCTAGCGCCCAGGAGTTAAAATCTCCAGCTATAATGGCCTTCCGACCCCTAGCATCCACGGCAAGCTCGTCGAGCACCGTCGTGAATTCACTGAGCTGCATGCTGGGGGCCAGATAGCAACTGTAAAGCCACAAGCTACCATATCGGCCACGTACGAACCCATTGAATGACTTAACATTCGAAAGTACGTTCGTTGAGTTGCCGCATACCCATAACGCAGCTTTGCCATTAACGTCTGTTGACCATGTCCTAGGGCAGCTGGTTCTACAGTGGTGAGGCTCACTGAGAAAAGCTACATCTATACATTTTTCCCTAATGGTCTGCTCTAGAAGATCTTGGGCAGCAACACAATGATTTAAGCTAAGCTGCAAAAACCTTAACATTTCATTTTACGAGCAGCTTCACGGTAAGATGGGCACTTGAAGCTGCCTGCTGAATGGTCCGTCTGCTTTTCACCTTTCCGGATGCAGAGGCTACATTTTGGTGGCTTGGTGCATGCTTTGGCACTGTGACCCATCTCTCCACACCTGAAACAGGCGCCCTTTAAGTCACAGTCGCTGCCGCAGTTTGCTGCCATATGACCGTAATCGAGGCTATGTATGCCTGTGTGTGTGTGTGTGTGTGTGCGTGTTTCTTGTGTAAGCTGAAAGACGAAAAATATTATTGAAATATCTATTGCTCCAAGGGTTCAGGGGATCTCGTAGTCGAGCAGTTTCGACTAGAGCTTTCTTACTTGTTTTAAATTAAAATTGACTCTCGTTTTTGTCAATAGCTTTAAGAAATAAATAAATAAATAAATAATGGTTTTGCTTGAAATGTATGTAACAGGCAGAAGGGGGCGTGGCAGACCCCACAAAGTATATATATTCTTGATCAGGGCGACGAGCTGAGTCGATTTACATCTGTCCGTCTGTCTGTCCGTCCGTCTGTCCGTCTGTCCGTATGTATGAACGCGTCGATTTCAGAAGATATAAGAGCTAGAGACCTCAAATTTTTGCCACGCCCCTAGTGGGCGGAACGAGAAAATTTTAGCACTTTCTAAATCGGAGATATACACGAGTGTGTATATCCAAGTATATAGTGTATATTTCAAGTCTCTAGCTTCAATAGCGCCGAAAAAGATTGCGTTCATACGGAAAGACGGACGAACAGCAAGACGGACATTGCACAAAACCAATATACTCATTTCAGTTTCGTGAATTTATATTATAAGCCTACGCCCATTAGAGGCGTGGCAAATCGGACCTGAAGATATAGTGATTTTTTAAATTCTGCTATATTTTGGATGACATTGATGCCAGAGACCTCAAATTTAGTATATATACTCGGGCTGATCACCCAGACCACAAAATTTTGTGCAAACCGCAAAAGTTTATATCTCCTACAGTTTAAGATCTAGAAGCTTCAAATTTAGATAGTTAAGTTATCTATCGATGCCTCAAAAATAATTTTTACGCCTTTTTAGGGGCGTGGCATATCGAAAAATACTCTGTAATTTTCACATATTTTTAGGGTAAGCATTCAAATTTTGCAGTTAGGGTACGTTTTAAGAACTGACCAAAAATGAGGTGTCTACGCCCAGTAGGGGCATGGCAAATCCGAAAAAACTGTATTTTCTGCAGTATTAGAGCGAAACTTAACTACTAAATTGTTTATGGGATGTGAATGAGTATTCCGCAGTCGGTAACGCCCGACTGCAACGTTCTTACTTGTTTGGTATAATGTTCGATGATAATTGCATAATTGATAACGCATAACTACATGAGATGGCCAGAATTTAGGATCACATATAGTTGTAAAATATTCCAACGGCACATTAATGAATGAAGCAATTTCTCGCGAAGTTGCGAAACTAAACTTCGATATATGTCTTATCAGATGAAAGTCTAGATAAAAATACTTGCTTTCGAGGAGGGACGACCGATAAGGTGATACCAGTAGTGGTTGGCTTATTGTCACTCTTTGCTTGAACAACAATAAGAGAACTATCCAATTTTTGAACTGGGACTTGAGTTTCAATAGCAGCATCAATAGGAGAAACAATAGATTGGGGACCTGGTGATGTAGGATCAAGGGAATTAAGATTGGATGACAAAACTGAAGCAGAAGGTGAGGGAGGAGCAAGCGAATTAGGTGACGATGTTATTCCGGAAGGAGTCTCCAATTGAGAGATAGAACTTTCAAAGCTATACTGATTTAATATTTCTTCAGTAGCAGCCATATCACTGGATAACTGCTTAGAAATCTTCTTCAGTTTTAAAAATTGAGCCCTCTCAGCACTATACATTTAAGAAAAGTTGATCTGCTTTTCCAAGCAAATCGGACAAGACCAGCGTACGCCTCCACTACCAACCATAGATGTGGACATAATCTTGTCGTACCCACGCCCAGTAAGACCTGCACACTTAGTATGCATCAAATTATCGCACATTTTTTGCAGCAACTCATATTGGCAATTGGGATTAAACCAAATTACAGAATGAAATGTGAAAGTTTAAAAATGAAACCAGTTATTCAAATTACAAAAATCATAATATTTTTTCAATGCCAAAATTAAAATAATCTAATCTAAGTAATGTATTAAGTAAATAGGAAAACAAAACTTATGCATGTAGAATTGTATGTATAAATGTACATATTAGTTGCCGAATTCAGTTATGACTTTAAATTAAATTTAAGTATCCAAAGTGTAAATAGTTTTAAAAAATTGAAAGCGAACTTAAACTTAGTTATTAATTGTCGTTTTCAAATAAACTTAAATAGTCGATGGCACTATCTAAGTGTGTTGAATTGAGTCACTGACCAGAGAACACATAGACTAGACATGTAGAAAAAAATTTTCTACAGCTGGAAACTTTAAAGTTGACCAACCACTATACTTCTATACTCGAAGTTGTCAACTAATATTTTGATTTATATTTTGTAGCGAATAAGTTGAAACCAGTGGATATATTTTTGTAGCAAATAAGTGAAATATTTGAACTATATTTTGAGTTATATTTTGTAGTGAATAAGCTGAGTTCTTTTTATAGCAGATAAGTTGAAGTCCTTAAATCATATTTTGGTAGAAAGTAAGCAAGGTAATAAGTAGGATAAGTGTTAGTTTGTAAAGTATTGCTAATTAGTTAATAAGTAGTCGTAAGAGTGATAGCAACTAGTTTTAGGATATAAGCGTAATTCAAATTAGTGGGCGGGCGCACGATCAGCAATGCAACCGTGCGGCTTCAAAGCTCGTGGTGGTGAAAGTTGCATTGCTGATGCCGTGGTGAAATCTGCACAGCAGCAGAAGAGAATTAAAAGCTGCGTGCAGAGTTTAATTAGTTTTGAGCGTTCGAAGCGAACAGACGTGTTCGGGTGATATGGAGTATTTTCGACGCGCGGCTCAGGCGTTTTAATTGAGGTTAGGAAGCATTTTGTAATAAAGTAAGCATATATGAACATGGTCGTGTACTCATTTACAGTAACTCGCCTAACATACCAACCCTTAACGCTAACCGCAGTTAACCGTAGCATCACTAACTGGTAGTTTGAACGTGGTTTTGACCCGTTCGCCGGATGAGTAAATCTCCGGCAGGGAAAACTGTGCTGTCTGCGAGTCTGCGGCAACGCTGGGCGTTCCTCGACCCGCGGTCTACCATCTGTAGTGGCCCCGCTAACACCCCACAGCACGCCTTCGCAACCCCGACCACAGCCATCTCGAGTGCGCTTGATCGCGCCACTCGACTGCTGCCGCAAAAAAAAAAATTTCTTATATCTTCTGAGATCGACGCGTTCATACATACGGACGGACGGACAGACAGACGGACAGGGCCAAATCGACTCAGCTCGTCGCCCTGATCCTTTGTGGGGTCTGCCACGCCTCCTTCTGCCTGTTACATAATTTTAAAAAAAACCATTATACCCTGATTTCCCATTTTCAATGGGTTCTAGGTATACAAATTTAATGGTTTCTTTTATTTTTATACCCTGAAACCATTTTCAATGGGAAATCAGACCCCACAAAGTATATATATTCTTGATCAGTGCGACGAGCTGAGTCGATTTGGCCCTGCCTGTGTATCTATCCGTCCGTCTGTCCGCATGTATGAACGCGTCGATTTCCGAAGATATAAGAGCTAGAGACTTGATTTTTTTTAAATGACCGTATATACAGCGCTTTTAAAATTCGATAAATCATCCCGTTATGTTTTTATCGAGTAAAAACATTCAAGTTCAAGTCAGATGCCAGAATGATTTTTCATTTTTTTTAATTTCTAAAATATTCAATATAATATATAGATCATATGCTGAAAGTTTCATCAAATTCCGTTCAGTCAAAAATTGATAAAAATAATCAAATATTTGGCCAATTAACAAACGCACGAGCAGCAGCTACAACAGCATCGTATGCGTGTGCGCACATACATTCAAACTTCTTCTAGAAACATTCGTTGAATCACATCAGCTGCAGAAGTGAGGTGGCGTAGTGTGTTAGCTGCATGACGCTCGATCGAGAAGTCGCGGTTCGAATCCCGATCGGTGCAGCTGATGTTAATTTATTTCAATTGTTTCAAAATATTTTTATATTTTCATAAATGAGTTTTCTATTTCAATTATATGGTTAAATACACCGAAATTGAAATTTTAACTATATTTTATGTGCGATTTTAATAGTTTGGTTATTCTAGCAGATTCTTAGAATCACATCAGCAGTTAGTTTCTTTTTAGTTTTGGTAGATGGCGCTGCAGCAGTGAATCTATTTGAGTTTTGCCAGCGCCACTAGCAGGAGTGAGGTGACCTAGTGTGTTAGCTGCATGACGCTCGATCGGGAAGTTGTGATTCGAATCCCGATCGGTGCAACTGATGATAACTTTTTTAATTGTTTCAAAATATTTTTATATTTTATTAAAGGAGTTTGGTATTTTATTTATATTTTTAAATACATCGAAATTGAAATTTCAGCCATATTAAATGGGCATTTTTATTTGTTGGGTTCAGGGTAGTATCTAGTCGAGCACTTTTGATGTGGGATCACGTTGACCATGTTGGCCGATCTAATGGAGTGGCCCAATGCTTCTTCCAGACAATGCCTCTCCTCTAGGAAGGAAGTCCACATTCGAATAAGACGTGATTGACGTCCTCCACCAGACCTCGTCCGCACCAAGATCATTCGTCGGTTGCTTCGTGGCCAAAGCCCTTCAAGTAGCTCCGAAAGCAACCATGTCCCGATAGAATCTGTGAAAGATAAAAAGTAACTTCGCCGCGTTTGCAGGTTATCCATGGCTCAAGCTCAGGGATAACCTTCTTTGCCATCGTGCAATGCTGTTCGCTCTGATATCGTTGCGTCGTATAGGCTCGTGTTCATTCCGTTCCACGGCTTCGGCAATTAAGTCCTCCAGAGGCACCATGCTGTCTATGACGAGCGCCGCGTCGTCAGAGACTGTTCTGAATGCGAAGCAGACTTTGATTGCGCTCAGTCTGTAGATGGCGCAAATGCCCCAGCTGTAGCTCGGCGTTGCAATCGCTTTTGCCCATATTGGCGCAGCATAAAGGATGACGGACTTTATGACGCTCATTAGAAGGAGACGTCGATTCTGTTTTGGTCCCCGCGTGTTAAGCATATTTCTTGAGAGAGCTCTACAAGAGTCAGCTGCCTTTTTATGCACCTATTCTAGGTGCTCGCGGAAAGTTAATCTTGTGTCTATTATGACGCCAAGATACTTTATCGCCCTCTTGGACGCAATGGTGACGCTGCCGATCTTTATATTGGCAGTTTCCACTCTTTGGCGATTGCTGACTAAGACGACTTCAGTTTTGTGTGCCGCTAGCTCGAGCCCAGCTCCAATCAACCAGCTTTGTATGCGATTGATATTTTCGCTGCACATATCCTCTGTATCTTTGTATCTTTCCTATGGCTACGACAGCTACATCATCAAAAAGCGCACCTGCTGGAGGTTCCAAGGCCTCCGGCGCTAGCATTAGAAGTCTCCAGTCTAGAGTATATCAGTTTCTCAAAACACCTTTCCCATGTTGTTTAAGAGGCAGATTGGTCTATACGACGATGGCTCTTCCGGTGGCTTGCCAGCCTTGAGTAGCAATATCAGGTTCTGAGTTTTTCATTTTGCAGGGAACGTCTCCTGAATTAAACATTCATTGTATAATTCGGCAAACGTATTAGGGTGCAAGGCGAGGGCTAGTTTTAACGCACGATTTGGGATCCCGTGCGGCCCTGGAACTGTGTTAGTTCTAAGACCTCTGAGAGCTACTAAGATTTCCTCGTCTGTAACTAAAACAATTTGAAAGCTCGTTGAGCTCTGATCAGCAGCCTCGGACACAGGGGCGTGAATGGAGCTTAATCGTTTTGGAAAGAGCGTTTCCACAATTAATTTAAGCTCCAAGCGATCCGTAGGCTGCACCTGTCTACCTGAGTATAGTCTTATAACTACTATCTTATCTGCCCTGCCCCAGGGGTCATATTCGGCTGAGTCACACAACACTTAGAAGCATTCTCTTTTACTTATCCGAATGTCCTTCTTCAACTATTTTCTAGGCAGCTAGAGCTAGAGCAATTAGCTAAGCTAATTGTTTCTCAAAAAACGTAGACCTACCGCCAGCCCGTTGATAGCTTCTTCTCGCCTGGATGCATTTGCGTCGCGTGAACTGTTTGCGACGTAACATGCTCCTATTGCAGGCACTCTGAATTTGGGCTAGCGATTAGCATGCTCTGGCCTCAGCATTACCAATAGTGCTCAGAGACCAAATAGCCTCTGAAAAGACCGTGGGATCAAAAGAATCCAGCCGATATGATTCTCTCCGCAAGGTTGACGCCCTGGCAGGTGGCTCACATATTGTGAATAGAAGTGCCGTATGATCGCTGACCGTATAGCTATCGCAATGGCTCCATCTTGCTTCCCGAAAGAGGGATGAAGTGACAAGAGTAATGTCAATAACAGATCCGTATCCAGCCCGACTGAAGGTGACCCCTAGCATCGTCGGCTCGTCAAGCACCGTTGTGAGCTCACTGAGCTGCATGCTGGGGGCCAGGTAGCAGTTGTAGAGCCATAAGTTACCATATCGGCCACGTACGAACCCATTGAGCAACCGGTAACCAAATGCAAAATTTGAATTCTTACTTGGTGGTGGACTTGGGTGGTCCCGCATATATATATACCCGCGTAGGTCTTTAGCATCAATACTGCATAAAATATAGCAGAATTCGAAAAATCGCTATATCTTCAGGTCCGATTTGCCACGCCGCTAATAGGCATCGATATATATTTTTTTCATCTATCTTTATAGAATTAAAACACCAGCTTACGTGCAAAATTTCAGCATTCTAAGCTTACAACTTTAGGAGATACAGTTTTATCCGATTTGCCACGCCCCCCAATGGGCGGAGATATATCCGCCATAGCTCGTAATCTTGGGTGGTCGATGCGGATCTAGCTCTTCAAGTAATATGATTTCTGGCATATCGGAAAATGCATTTTCCGATAATATGTTCCGGAGAAATACTCGAGTATGTGTTCCAAATTTCAAGTCTCTAGCATCAATAGCGGCGAAATAAACTGCGCTCATACGAACAGACGGACACTGCACAAAACCAATATACTAAGTCTCTAGCTCTTACATCTTCTGAGATCGACGCGATCATACATAGGGACAGGCAGACGGGCGGACAAACGGACAGAGCCGAGAATTGATATTTCACAATAATTATTCGAGTCTTTTTGCTTACACACTCACACACAGAAAAACATAGGGATGATATCATAAACACACATTGGCAGCAGTGTGGGCTCACTATGGAACTTTAATTGTTTTAAAACTTTTCTTGTTGATGAACTATGGTCTTGAAGCTTTCAGGACGTTAATATAACATACATACATATATGTACATGCGCCTTCTACAAAGGTGAGAAAGAGGGGGTGGGGTTAAAGGACAACAAAAATCGAAATTATATGAAATACAAATAAGTCAACATTTAAAATTTGGAAGCTCTAGTTCTAATGATGTGGGAGATTTAATTAAATAACTAGCTTTCGACACTAACCAGAGAATACATAGACTAGACATGTAGAACAAATGTTAAGTAGGTCGACCACTTTACTTCGTATTTGCTCGGCTCGGTCGCTGGAGGTTCGAGCCAGTGTTGCCAATTTTTGTTGAGCAAAAAAAGCTGTTTTTAGTGGGAAGATACTTTAAAAAAAGCCGAAATTTTGTGAAAAAAAATCGGAAAAAAGCTGATGTTTTTTGCTTTGATTTGATTGATATTTAAATATATTTTTAACAAATTATAATCATGGCATCATTTCTTCAACCACCAGTTCAGTTAAGCATTACAGTATTGATCTGACGAAAAATGTTACCTACTTGGGCATTGCCAAAGAAAGCAATGCAAAAGTGTCCAAGTTCCTAAATTTCTTATATCCTATCAAACCTTTAGAAGACGCTTCTCCACTCAAAACTTTGTATCGTCTTGAGTAGTTTCCTACTGAATTGGGTGGATGTTTTTTTATAAATCATATCCTAGTTTAGTTAGTTCCATATTATTACTGCTTGGCTCGTTCATTGTAAATTGAATTATTGAACTATTTGGTTTTAATTTAACTACAATGAAGAAAACTTCATTCTTCATACGAATTATCCATACAAAATACGAAAATTTCTTTAATAAATAAAAAAGCGGAAATAAAGCAAATTATTCTTTAAAAAATCCATCTACTTAAATGTAAGCGCGCCTCTTCAATTAAAACCCAAAATCGTTCACACAATTCTAAGTTGTCGTAGGCACACGTCAATGCTCATGTCGCATGCATACACATACATATAAACATACACACAGGCACATACATATAAAGGCACTGAACTGCTTCTACAATGATTACCCCATCATTTGTGAGCATCGCGGCCCCTGCGTACACACAATCAAACATATTTATGTAAGTGTGAGCACTTCACAAGATCGACCAAATGCAATTTCAAATTGCTATAGCCAGCAAGGGCTTTGCACACAGGCATACAAATGCTCATAGTACATGTAGCAAGGGACAGTGTATGTGTGCATGCTCGTCGCGAAAACATTTTCATTATGCGCACCAACGCTTTCATACTCTTCCCACAAATAATAACGAAAACGCATGGCAAACGGTTTGAAAAGTTCGGTATACTCTTCACAGAAGGGAAGACATGGGTGCTCCGAAGAAATTTCAATTTTCGTGAGCTGCTGCTTGTGCTCACAATGTGAGCCTCACATGTATACATACATATACACATTCGAGAGAGCAGAGAGCATCGAGAGAGAGAGAGCAAGGGAAACATTGAGCATAGAGGGATCTTTTGTTCAAAAGTTGACCATCTCGGTCGAGCGCATGAAGCGAAATGATTGTGCGTTCGTATTTTTTCGTAGCTCGAACCTAAAAGTAAGGAGCCGAGCGAGTCCAAAGCTGTCTGGGGTGCTAAAGCCTCAAAAAAAGCGTGCAAAAAGCTTTCCACTAGTTGTCTAGTCTATGTGTTCTCTGGTTAGTGCTCAAACGAAATGGTCCCATTCTTATATGAAACATAGCTATGCGCTTTTGTCCTACTCTCTTTCTCTCTCTCTCTATCTCTCTCTATGGTCGCTCAAATCACCGAACTCAGCAGCCTACAAAAATTGAAATTTGTTGACGACGATCCCAGCTCTTTCCTTTTGAACGAAGGGTATACCTAAATCATAAAAGCGTTTGTCAGGCTCATGCAAACAAAATTTAGCGTTTCGATGGATATTCGTGGGAAGGGTATGAAAGCGTTGATACGCATAAAAAATATGAATTCGCGACTGGCAAGCACACACACACTTGCAGTCTCTGGAAACATGTGTGAGCATTTGTGGCCTGTGCAAATTGTAAAGCCGAAAATTGGTGGTTGGTCGGTCTTACAGACTGTCATATCCACTTCATACATATGTACATATGTACATATGTACATACATATGTATATTATTATACAAATTCATGTTTATGAATGCATATATCGATAAAATACAGTAATCTTTATATATAAAAGAGAGTTGTGTAAAAGTGTCCAAGCACTTATAACTCGAGATCTGCTGGACCAATTTTCATGGTTTTTGATTTGTTGGATTTGTCTCCGCCACGAGTAGGTCAGTAGATCTTTAAAATACTGAAAAAATTTGACGAATACTTGAAAACCGCGGTTTTTTCCCTAAAGATTCAAATTTCCATTTATACTCAGTAGCCTTGACAACAGTGACAGTTTCGGTCCTGTATAGAAGTAAATAAACAAGTGTAGTCAGTCAGTCTACGGCACAGCCTCGAGCAGACCTGACTATTCAACAAAAAAAAAAAAAAAGACTATTCAACAAAAAAAAAAAAAAAACAAGTAAGAAAGCTCTAGTCGAGACTACTCGACTACGAGATCCCCTGAACCCTTGGAGTAATAGCTATTTCAATAATTTTTCGCGACTTTCAGCTTACACAAGAAACACGCACACACATACATACACACATACAATCACACACACATACACAAACAATTACATACATATACACACACAAGCATATACACGCATGGGCTGCAGTGAGCGCTTACTATGAGAATTTAATTGCTTAATAACTTTTTTTATGGACGTACGATCTGCATGAAACTTTCAGATTATGATTATAACTTGGATATGCATGTAATTGCCAAAGCACAGTCTCTAGTATTTGAAATACGCTTTTTACAAAAGTGAGGGTGAGGGGGTGAATTTAAGGGTGGGGGAGAAATTTTAACAAAAACCGAAATTGTATAAATTGCATATAAGCATACATTAAAAATTTGGAGACTCTAGCAATAAAGGTGTAGAAGATATAATTTTATAACTGGTTTTCGATAAGGTTTTTTATCGATAAAAAAAGATCGGGATGAGTTATCGATTTTTAATGATAAACTTGATATGCGCGCTGTAATTACGGATATTTTAAAAAAAATTTGAAGTCTCTAGCTCTTATATCTTCGGAAATCGACGCGTTCATACATACGGACAGACGGACGGACGGACAGACGGACAGACGGACAGACGGACAGACAGACGGACAGGGCCAAATCAACTCAGCTCGTCGCCCTGATCAAGAATATATATACTTTGTGGGGTCTGCCACGCCTCCTTCTGCCTGTTACATACATTTCAACAAAACCATTATACCCTGATTTCCCATTGAAAATGGGTTCAGGGTATAAAAAAGACTATTCAAAAAAAAAAGAAAAAATCAACAAAAAAAAATTTGTTTTTCCAAATCAAAAAGAAAAATATTTCCAATCAAAAATCTGCAAAAATTAAAAAAAAATCAAAAGATTAAACCCTGACTGTTCAAAAAATAAATAAAAAATTCGAAATTAAAAAAAAAAAGTTAATTATTAAAAAGTGTATTTTTGGCTTTTTATATTTTTGGACTTTTAAACTTTATAAATATTTCAAATCAAAAATCTGCAAAAATAAAAAAAAAAATCAAAAGATTAAAACCTGACTAATCAAAAATAAACAAAAAATTCAAAATTCGAAATTAAAAAAAAAAAGAGTTAATTATTAAAAATTGTATTTTTGGCTTTTTATATTTTAGGACTTTTAAACTTTATAAATATTTCAAATAAAAAATCTGCAAAAATTAAAAAAAAAATCAAAAGATTAAAACCTGACTAATCAAAAATAAATAAAATATTCAAAATTTTAAATTCAAAATAAAAAAAAGTTAATTATTAAAAAGTGTATTTTTGGCTTACAAAAGCTAAATATCTCGAAAGTTCAGGTATTTGTTCGTCTCAAACATAAATTTGTGTAAATTATTTATATTTATATTTCTCGATTGTTTTATATGGTTTTGTGCGAGGGCAGTATTACTATTAATAAAAATGCCGCGTCCTAGAAGATCTAATCTTTCCCGGCGGACCCATAATGCAATTAGGCAACGGAATATCGCGAGTCAATTATCTGACGAAGAGCGAGAAATCGGCCGAGAAAGGCGCCGCGTTAGTACCCAGCAAAGAAGGGGCTTAATTCGTGCTTCTCAAAGAGAGGCAGCCCGTGAAATGGCAATAAGAAGATTGATTTGAATCAAGAAGCGTTTCGATATGATTGCACCATTGACTATAGCTTGAATCGTTTAGTTTGCATTGGTCCAATGGACGTTGTTTGCCAGCATTGTGGCGCATTGAAGTTTGCTGGTGAAACGCCCGGTTTGTGCTGCCTTAGTGGTAAAGTGACATTGCCATTAGTGGTCCCGCCACCAGAGCCATTGCGTTCCCTGCTTTATGGCGAAACACTAGAATCACGACATTTTCTAACGAACACTCAAAAATACAAAATACCTAGAAATAATATGGAGGGTGTTAAGGTTTTCTTAAATGAAACACGGTATATGTAGGTGCAACGCAATAAGTTTATTTAACACAACAAAAATATTCAGTAACAAGTACACTACTTCACGTACCGCGACGATTTGAACTTAACTGACCGAGCCGACACACTGACATTGATCTTACACAATGAACTTACTAAATGAACTCTGGCTCGATCTACAGCATGCTTATATACTTACTTCTATTACGTATCGAATGTTCTGGATGTCTCCTTATGCTTCTATGTTTACGTCTATTTCATTTGGAATGTATGCATGTACATAATCCAGAACATTCAGTTTCTTATTCTAGAGACAAATGTGCGATCAGCCGACGACTGTTTACCGTTAGGTCAAATGCTTACTTGATGATGAGTTTTTCGAGATCATTCCACAACAGAGGGCAATGCAACGTTTGCCGGGCCAGCTAGTTATATATAATTAAAATTAGTTTGAACACATTTTCAAACGAAGTGATGATCGTAGATACTAATAAGTTTATTAAATGCTATGGTAACATTAAGGGGACATAGACATATCATACTAAATCAAGATGTACTCATTATTTGACAGTTACTCTACAATTGAAACCATATAAAATTGACAAACTAGTAAATCGCCAGACAATTGTCATCCCATCTCATACATACATACACATACATATGTATACAAATGTATGTGATTACTCAAAGGCCAATCAACGGTAAATTTTGGGCATTACAATTTGCTCAGGCAGCAAGAGTTACGCACGCAGGCCACAAATGCTGTATATGCCTGTGTGTGTAAGCGTGTGTATGTGTCTTGTGTAAGCAGAAAGACGCGAAAAATTATTGAAACAGCTATTGATCGAAGGGTTCAGGGGATCTCGTAGGCGGGCACTCTCGACTAGAGCTTTCTTACTTGTTATAAAAAAATATTTGAATTGAATGAATGGCACTTAATACTTTTCTTTTCCTTTGTCGAATAATTTTATAAGTTTAAATTAATTTTTTCTCAAATAGCCCTCAAATACATTTACGCAAATATATACATACATATGTACATATGTATATACAGTCTGTCAAGAATGAGTTGGCACACTGAAAAAAATTGAATTTTTTGACTTTGGTTGCAAATATCTAAGTCAATAATGCATAAAAATTATTTTTTTCAAATAGGAATATGTTTAATATTATTTCATTAATTTAAATATAACAAGTAAGAAAGCTCTAGTCGAGACTGCTCGACTACGAGATCCCCTGAACCCTTGGAGCAATAGATATTTCAATAATTCTTCGCGTCTTTCAGCTTACACAAGAAACACGCACACACACACGCACGTACGCACACACAGGCATACATACACGCACACGCATACAGACACACATACACACACACACACATACAGTTCGAGTTGCGTTTTCACGGAGTGCGGTCGATGTCATCGTGGTCCATCGTAGACAATAGCTTGAACTGTGTTTTTCCCCTGTGAAAGTGGAAAGAACTGAAGTCAACGTGTTTGCTGTGGGCGCGGCGTACCCAGCGACCTCAAAAAACTACCAGAGACTTACTGCGCGGCGGTTCGTGGAATTCCCAAGCGGTATAATTCGGTGGTGCAAGAGAGGGGGGGCGATAGCGTCAGTGTTTTGGCGTCAGGGCTTCTTTCCTTTCCTTGTCTTTTGTGGGCGCGTAAATCTTGTTACTTTAGGCGTCACACTTGCGCAATAAGAAAAATCAGGTGCATTCACTCTAACAGCTGTTAGTAGTGCTGGAAATTGCATCGGGCAATCAGCTGCTCACTAACGTTGGTGAGTTGCTAAGCCTTAGCAAAGACAGCAACCTAGCTGCTGGAGTGAAGTAGCAGTTATTAAAAGTAGTGCATACTTTCGGGCTCTGGCTGTAGTCAAGTTGAGTTTAAGTTACTGCGGGTTGTAAACTCAGATTATATTAGTAGCCATTGCCCACTACAGGCTTCACGCCGTGGTAGTCGGAGCAGAAATGGATGCCATGATGGAGGACGAGCTGCAAGCTTTTGCGCGTCGTTCCTCGTTGCAGCGATCGCCGCAGCAACAACAGAGGGTGTTGGCGCAGCCGTCGACTTCTAACCAGGCTCCAGTGGCTGAGTGCCAGGCACCCAAGTCACTAAAAGAAGCATTAGCTCAAATAGGAGCTACACTAGAGGGTTTGTCTGCCTTATTTGGGGGTCAGCGGCATATAAATGCACTAATGAGAGAGGAGCTGGCTAGGCTGGTCAGCCTTCACAAGACGGCCGAAGCGTTCTGCAACCGTTCGGTTAAAAACTGTGAGGTGCAGACCACGCCACTCAAAAAAAAAGGCGAAAACGTTAAGGCAGCGAGCATTAGTGCTACAGTAGGTAGCAATACTCCCAAGCGGTCGAGGGAAGTTGCCTCCGAACAGAGGAAAACTCCCTCAAAAAAGCCGAGGCCCAATAGAAGTGCAGCGAACCCAAAAGAACCAATGGCTCTACGGGCTACAGCTGAATCTGAAACTTCAAACCAGGCCGCCCGACAGACAAACCAGAGCAGCTGGACAGTCGTCAAAGGGCGAAAGCCTATGCAAAAACGTCCCAGGACTGACGCGATTGCGATTTCAGGCGTAGGGGGTTGCAGCTATGCGGACATGCTTCGTGTAGTTAAAAACGACCCAAATTTGAAGCATCTGAGCAGCGACGTTCAAGGAATTAGGAAGACAGCTAAGGGGGACCTTTTACTGCAACTGAGTAGGAAGCCGGAGCATAGCGCTGAGGCTCTGCACGAAGCTGTAGGCAAGGCTTTGGGAGACCGAGCGGTAGTTAAAACACTTACCGAATCGGCGCAAGTTGAGATTCGCGATCTAGATGAGTTAGCGACCAAAGAGGAGATCTTGGAGGCAATTAGGGTGGAGTTGAAGGATAGCTCACTCCCCATTGAGGCTATCAAATCGCTTCGGCCAGCTTTTGGTGGACAGCAAAGAGCTACGGTTGCTCTTCCAATTGGGAAAGCTAAAACTCTGCTCGAGCTGTCCAAAATTATAATAGGATGGGTAGTTTGCCGTATCCGAGCCGTGGAGCAGCCTAAACGCTGTTTCAAGTGCCTCGATTACGGTCATATGGCAGCAAACTGCGGCAGCGACTGTGACTTAAAGGGCGCCTGTTTCAGGTGTGGAGAGATGGGTCACAGTGCGAAAGCATGCACCAAGCCACCAAAATGTAGCCTCTGCATCCGGAAAGGTGAAAAGCAGACGGACCATTCAGCAGGCAGCTTCAAGTGCCCATCTTACCGTGAAGCTGCTCGTAAAATGAAATGTTAAGGTTTTTGCAGCTTAACTTAAATCATTGTGTTGCTGCCCAAGATCTTCTAGAGCAGACCATTAGGGAAAAATGTATAGATGTAGCTTTTCTCAGTGAGCCTCACCACTGTAGAACCAGCTGCCCTAGGACATGGTCAACAGACGTTAATGGCAAAGCTGCGTTGTGGGTATGCGGCAACTCAACGAACGTACTTTCGAATGTTAAGTCATTCAATGGGTTCGTACGTGGCCGATATGGTAGCGTGGCTTTACAGTTGCTATCTGGCCCCCAGCATGCAGCTCAGTGAATTCACGACGGTGCTCGAGCACGAGCTTGCCGAGGATGCTAGGGGTCGGAAGGCCATTATAGCTGGAGATTTTAACTCCTGGGCGTTAGAATGGGGTAGCCCAACAACAAATGCCAGAGGTCGTATCCTACTGGAGATCTTCGCGACACTAGATGTTGCACTGCTCAACACTGGCCATGAGTACACCTTCAGTCGGGCGGGATACGGGTCTGTTATCGACATTACTTTTGTCACTTCATCCCTCTTTCGGGGAGCAACATGGAGCCATTGCGATAGCTATACAGGCAGCGATCATACGGCACTTCTGTTCACAATAGGTGAGCCACCTGCCAGGGCGTCAACATTGTGGAGGGAGTCGTATCGGCTAGATACTTTTGATCCCGCGGTCTTTTCAGAGGCCATTCAGTCTCTGGGTACGATTGGTAATGCTGAGGCCAAAGCATGCCAAATGGTAGCCCAAATACAGAGTGCCTGCAATAGCAGCATGTTACGCCGCAAGCAGTTCACGCGACAACATGAGCCCACGTATTGGTGGAATACGCAAATAGGTGACATTCGTCGCAAATGCATCCAGGCGAGAAGAAGCTACCAACGGGCTCGCGGTAGGTCAACGTTTTTTGAGAAACAGTTAGCTTACCAGGCAGCTAGAAGACAGCTGAAGAAGGCCATTCGGGCAAGCAAAAGAGAATGTTTTTTACAGTTGTGCGACTCAGCCGAATATGACCCTTGGGGCAGGGCATATAAGATAGTAGTTAAAAGACTATACGCAGGTAGACAGGTGCAGCCTACGGATCGTCTGGAGCTTAAATCGATTGTGGAAACACTCTTTCCAGAAAGTTTAAGCTCCATTCACGCCCCTGAGTCCGAGTCTGCTGATCAGGGCTCAACGAGCACTGAAATTGTTTTAGTTACAGAGGAAGAAATATCAGTAGTTCTCCGAGATCTTAGAACCAACACAGCTCCAGGGCCGGACGGGATCCCAAATCGTGCGCTAAAGCTAGCCCTCGCCTTGCACCCAAGTACGTTCGCCGAATTATTTCCAGAAAGTTTAAGCTCCATTCACGCCCCTGAGTCCGAGTCTGCTGATCAGGGCTCAACGAGCACTGAAATTGTTTTAGTTACAGAGGAAGAAATATCAGTAGTTCTCCGAGATCTTAGAACCAACACAGCTCCAGGGCCGGACGGGATCCCAAATCGTGCGCTAAAGCTAGCCCTCGCCTTGCACCCAAGTACGTTCGCCGAATTATTTAACGAATGCCTGATCCAAGAGACGTTCCCGGCAAAATGGAAAGCCCAGAATCTGGTATTGCTACCCAAGGCTGGCAAACCACCAGATGAGCCATCTTCGTACAGACCGATCTGTCTCTTAGACACCATGGGAAAGGTGTTTGAGAAACTGATCTGCTCTAGGCTGGAGACTGCGATTGCAAGCGCCGGAGGCCTGTCACCAAACCAATTTGGATTCCGGAAGGCCCGGTCAACAACGGACGCGCTTAACAAAGTTGTTGGTCTGGCCACTTCCGCTATTCAAGGCACCAGATGGAGGCACGGGACGAAGGAATACTGTATCATCGCGACCCTGGATGTAAGGAATGCCTTCAACACAGCTAGTTGGGATATGATACTGAATGCGCTGTCACAATATAATATCCCTAAATATCTAAGAGAGATAATAAAGAGCTACTTCAGAGGAAGAACACTGGTATACAACACGAGTGAGGGTCCCCAAACTCATACAGTGTCAGCTGGAGTACCCCAAGGCTCAGTGCTGGGGCCTCTCCTATGGAACATCATGTACGACGGCGTACTGCGCTTGGAACTACCAGCAGGCGCGCACACCATTGGCTTTGCTGATGATGTAGCTGTCGTAGCCATAGGAAAGGAGCTCAAAGATACAGGGATATGTGCAGCGAAAGTATCAATCGCATACGAAGTTGGTTGACAGGAGCTGGGCTCGAGCTTGCGGCACACAAGACCGAAGTTGTACTAGTCAGCAGTCGCAAAAGAGTGGAAACTGCCAATATAAAGATCGGCAGCGTCACCATTGCGTCAAAGAGGGCGATAAGATATCTTGGTGTCATGATAGACACAAGATTAACTTACCGCGAGCACTTAGAATATGTGCATAAAAAGGCAGCTGATTCTTGTAGAGCTCTCTCGAGAATCATGCTTAACACGCGGAGACCTAAACAGCAACGACGTCTCCTCCTAATGAGCGTCATTAGGTCTGTCATCCTCTATGCTGCGCCAATATGGGCAAGAGCGATGGCAACGCCGAGCTACAGCCGAGGCATTTGCGCGATCTACAGGCTGAGCGCAATCAGAGTCAGCTGCGCTTTCAGGACTATCTCCGATGACGTGGCGCTCGTCATAGCCGGTATGGTGCCACTAGAGTATTTGGTCGCCGAACCGTGGAGCGGAATTCGCACGGGCCTACGCGACTCAACGCTGTCAGAGCAAACAGCATCGCACGATGGCAAAGAAGGTGGAATAGCTCAGCTAAAGGGCGGTGGACGCACAAGCTCATCCCGGAGCTTGAACCATGGGTTAACCGCAAACATGGCGAGGTTAACTTCTACCTTACGCAGATCCTCTCGGGTCATGGATGCTTTCGGAGCTATTTGAAGCGCTTTGGCCACGAGGAATCTGACGAGTGCCTGTGCGAGGGCATGCGAGGGCATGTGGAAGACGTCAACCACATTCTTTTCGAATGTGGACGGTTCCTGGAGGAGAGGCGTCGTCTGGAAGAGGCAGTGGGCCGCTCCATCAGAGCGGACAACTTAGTCAACGCCATGCTGGAATCGGAGGAAGCTTGGGAACTAACAAGCACCTTCGCGACCACGGTGATGATGGAGCTCCGCAGAGTCGAGCGATCGAGAAGACGAGCTGTCCCAGGCTAAGGTAGCGCATAGTGCTTGCGAAGCAATGCTTTACGGCCGTCCCGCAGGCACCGCGCGCTATCCTAGCCACCACGTAACTTGCCATTTGTTAATTTATATAATTTTGTCAATAAATGAATATAAAAAAAAAAAAAAAAAAAAAAAACACACACATACAGACACACATACACACCCACACACGCATACACACACAAACGCATACACACACATATACACAAACAGATACACACAAAAGCATAAACACGCATGGGCGGCAGTGAGCGCTTACTATGAGAACTTAATTGCTTAATAATTTTTTTTGTGGACGTACGATCTTCATGAAACTTTCAGATTATGATTATAATATGGATATGCATGTAATTGCCAAAGCACAAGTCTCTAGTATTTGAAATATGCTTTTTACAAAAGTGAGGGTGAGGGGGTAAATTTTAACAAAACCCAAAATTGTATAAATTGCATATAAGCATACATTAAAAATTTGGAGACTCTAGCAATAAAGGTGTAGAAGATATAATTTTATAACTGGTTTTCGATAAGGTTTTTTATCGATAAAAAAAGATCGGGATGAGTTATCGATTTTTAATGATAAACTTGATATGCGCGCTGTAATTACGAACATTTTACAAAAAATTTGAAGTCTCTAGCTCTTATATCTTCTGAAATCGACGCGTTCATACATACATACGGACGGACGGACGGACGGACGGACGGACGGACAGACAGACGGACAGGGCCAAATCGACTCAGCTCGTCGCCCTGATCAAGAATATATATACTTTGTGGGGTCTGCCACGCCTCCTTCTGCCTGTTACATACTTTTAACAAAACCATTATACCCTGATTTCCCATTTTCAATGGGTTCAGGGTATAAAAATAGAAGGCATAACATTCAATATGTAAAAAAAAAATCAACAAAAACAAAGAATACTCATAAATAACAGTGTCAATAATGCGGAGGGCTGAAGCGCCGGCGATCTTTATTTTAGATATTTTGACATGAACATGCTATTTGGCTTGGGTTCGAGTTCAAATCCCGCGGAAAACACTTTTTTGTAAATTGCAAATGTTTGTTATTTTAGCTTTTTTATATTTTATTAATTTTATAAAAATGTTTCCTTCCGTGCTATCAATGCCTATTAAGCCTATTTATGTATAAAAATTATAGCTCGCAAATAACTGTTAACACTTTTTCGTTGTCTGCAAAAAAGTGTCTTTCACTGACACAGTCAAAAAAACTCAGACAGAAACTGTTTTTGTCGCGTCTGGCTTAGCTCTCTCGCGCTCTGAGGGAGATAGTTGTTTCTGTTTTCGTTTCCTCAAGTCAAACACTGATCGTTTGAGTTAAATGAAGCAAACGGTAAGTTGCGTTTGTATGGGTAATCACGCGCGATTGCTGCGTTCTTTTTGTATGTATGTATGCGTGTATTTGCATGCACACGAAGGCAAAAACATTTTCTGCTGAGTTTTTTAGCTGAGAGGCTTTGTGTGAGGGAAAATCGTGTTTGTTTTACGCGACACTCATGTGAGAGCGTCACACGAATGAGTCATTGCATTGCGTCTGAGCGAAACAGATGCTAAAGAAAACAGAGAGTGACGCTCAGAGTGAGACGTGTCTGCACAATTTTTTTTGGTTATGATGCGAGGAAGAGAATAAACGAAAAAACGCTCAACTCTCATTTGCAAGCTCTGGTACAAATACATAAATAGATGGCTGACGCATATAAATGCCGCAATATGGGCACTATAAATGCCTATTGCCACGCCCCTAGTGGCCGTAGACTCGTTTTCAGCCAGTTCTTAGAACGAGCAACCGGTAACCTAAATGCAAAATTTTAATTCTTACGGTCAAAAAATGTGAAAATTACAGGATATTTTTCGATATGCCATTTTTGGGGCATCGATAGAGGAGGCTACCAATATTTCAACAATTTGAAGCTTCTAGCTCTTAAACTGTAGGAGATATAATTTTTTTCGCCGTTGGACTTGGGTGGTCAATCCGCGTATATATACCAAATTTCAGGTCTCTAGCATCAATAGTGCCTAAAATATAGAAGAATTGTAAAAATCACTATATCTTCAGGTCCGATTTGCCAGGCCCCTAGTAGGCGTAGATATAAAATTATTTCACCCATTTTTATTGAATTGAAACATCAGCTCACGTGCAAAATTTCAGCATTCTAGACTTATTACTTTAACAGATACGGTTTATCCGCCCAACGGGCGGACATATATCCGCCATAGCTCGTGATCTTGGGTGGTCGACGCGGACCTACATACCAAATTTCAGCTTTCTACATAGCTCTTCAACTAACATGATTTCTGGTATATCGGTCGGACAACAAGACGGGCATTGCACAAAACCAATATACTCATTTCACTCTCGTGAATGAGTATAAAAACTACGAAGTAGCGTAGCATTTTCAAACGCTGGTAGTATCTAGTCGAGCACTCTCGAGTTTTCTTACTTGTTTTATTTCTCCGGAAGTCGTTGCAAAGATATTTTCATTTGAATACCATCTGAATTTAAATTTCATATTTAAATTTAAATTTTCAATACATTAAAATTTCACAGTAGAGCCGTATAGCCAAAGCTCTAGTACTATTAGATCATTTTTGCAACTAATCCCTCGTACTTTTCGCTTGACCATATTGCTTTCCACAAGGCCGTATTCTGTAGTATGAGCATTCCCAATTGCACCGCATTGTCGGAGACTTTAGTAGTTTGCGCATATTGTAAAATTTCCAACTTTCGAGCTGCTATTTTCTGCATTGGACTGAAGTATAACAATTGACGACGCACCAGGTACTTGAAGGGCTGCCTTGGTTTTGACAGGATGTTCAAGAATCGTCAGAGAACAGATGTTACTCCCGCCCATAAAAATAATTTCCAAATTATTTATGTATTTATTTTGATCGACCCGGTATATTAATGCGCAAAATACAATACCTTTATTTTTCTGAAATAGCCGCACACAGTACAGCAGAATGTTTAACCAATTTTGCTATTTTGCTTAAACTTGGCGACTAAATGAATTGCTAGAGAAAGGGACAGCTCCTGCAAATCCCTAGATTAGCAACAACATGTAGCATTGCCTCAAATGCTATTGGCTCGAATGGCAAATGGCATATCATTATAACCCAAACTCATTTTCGTACATTTAAACACTTGTAGATAACGGCTATAAAGAATTATCGAATAAGCACGTAGGTATTAGGGGAACTATTGAAGAATGTTACAGAAAACCATAATGCACACGTGCCAGGTACATATTAAAACAATGCGGGTCCAGTGTGGAAAAAGAAATCATTTTTGTGTATATTAACCATTGATTTTATTAGTAAATATATTTGTATTCGAAAAAACTAAATTTTTGATACTTGTATTTAAGTACGGACGACTAACCCATTCAGTATCAACAGCTTTAATATTTTCTAGTGTTCCAAGTTTAATCTGATACAACTTTAATTGAAATCTGGGTCCAACTTCCGTTAATTCAATTTCTTTATTTACATATTTATATTGATGGTGTCTAAATGAAATTTTATCTTCATTGTTAATAAATGAAATAATCCTTTCAGATTTTTCTTTTGGTACCGGGAACAAATGTTTTAAAATTTGTACAGTTCTTAAACCAATATTGCTTTTAAAATTACTGAAAATTAAATGCGGTTTCTGTTCACTCATAGGTCCAATGTTAGGGATATCATGGCGCATTGTAACGTCGGTTATATTAAAGAAAGCTGTTGGTCCGAATGGCAAATGACATATCACAAGACTATCGGGAATGCCCCGATGCTCATGCACTACTATAAAGTCTGTAACATTATTAGCTCGACATGCATGCATTAATGTTTTTAGTTGATATTTTCCTCTGTTCATTTGTTGGGCATTAGGAAATATTAGTCTAAGTTCTTTCATAAACATTTTCAGGCGTGAAGACGGCTCATGGGATGTAGTTAACATAATCTTCGGATCCTGACAGCCAGCATATTTGTATTCATCAATAGTAGATATGTTTTCATTTTCCACATCTAAAAAACGAAACGAATTATATAAAAATGTATTAATTAGGATTTTAAGAAAAGTAATTACTTATGAAACAAGTTTTAAAAAATGTTGCTGTTTACTTAATAATTATTTTATGAACCAGAGCAAATGAAACAATAAGGCTCTAGTCGACTGATCCCTATGAAGGCATGATCTTTCAGCCAAACAAAGGCACGCACGTATGTGCGTATTTTATAGAATTTCGATTTTTGTTCAAATTTACCCCCCACCCCTATATCCACCCCCATCACCCATTTATAAAACATGTAATTCAAATACTAGAAGCTTGTGCTTTGGCACATGCACCCATTTTATTGTTGTATTCACGATCTAAAAGTTTCATGAAGATAGTCAATCGACAAGACACGTTATTAAACAATTAAGTTCCTCCTCTGCAGTCCATGCGAGATTATGCGTGCATGCCTAAGTGTTTCTTTTCTTCTTTGCTACGTCCCCAATGGGCGTAGATAAATCTACCATAGTTTGTTGGTCTTGGGTGGTCAATACGAATCTACATATGGACATACCAAATTTCAGCTCCAACTAATATTATTTCTGGCATATCGAGATTCACAATTCTTACAGGCAGCAAGAGCTCATACACGAAGCATACATGTCGAAAAATCATTTTCTTTCATTCAAGATCCCCTGAACCCTTCGAGTAATAGCTATTTCAATCATTTTTCGCGTCTTTTTGCTTACACAAGAAACACGCACACACACACACACACACACACGCACGCACACACTTGCATACTCACACACATGCACGCACACACTCGCATACACACACACACGCATACACACACACATACACATTGTTTTAGTTACAGAGGAAGAAATATCAGTAGTTCTCCGAGGTCTTAGAACCAACACAGCTCCAGGGCCGGACGGGATCCCAAATCGTGCGCTAAAGCTAGCCCTCGCCTTGCACCCAAGTACGTTCGCCGAATTATTTAACGAATGCCTGATCCCGGCAAAATGGAAAGCCCAGAATCTGGTATTGCTACCCAAGGCTGGCAAACCACCAGATGAGCCATCTTCGTACAGACCGATCTGTCTCTTAGACACCATGGGAAAGGTGTTTGAGAAACTGATCTGCTCTAGGCTGGAGACTGCGATTGCAAGCGCCGGAGGCCTGTCACCAAACCAATTTGGATTCCGGAAGGCCCGGTCAACAACGGACGCGCTTAACAAAGTTGTTGGTCTGGCCACTTCCGCTATTCAAGGCACCAGATGGAGGCACGGGACGAAGGAATACTGTATCATCGCGACCCTGGATGTAAGGAATGCCTTCAACACAGCTAGTTGGGATATGATACTGAATGCGCTGTCACAATATAATATCCCTAAATATCTAAGAGAGATAATAAAGAGCTACTTCAGAGGAAGAACACTGGTATACAACACGAGTGAGGGTCCCCAAACTCATACAGTGTCAGCTGGAGTACCCCAAGGCTCAGTGCTGGGGCCTCTCCTATGGAACATCATGTACGACGGCGTACTGCGCTTGGAACTACCAGCAGGCGCGCACACCATTGGCTTTGCTGATGATGTAGCTGTCGTAGCCATAGGAAAGGAGCTCAAAGATACAGGGATATGTGCAGCGAAAGTATCAATCGCATACGAAGTTGGTTGACAGGAGCTGGGCTCGAGCTTGCGGCACACAAGACCGAAGTTGTACTAGTCAGCAGTCGCAAAAGAGTGGAAACTGCCAATATAAAGATCGGCAGCGTCACCATTGCGTCAAAGAGGGCGATAAGATATCTTGGTGTCATGATAGACACAAGATTAACTTTCCGCGAGCACTTAGAATATGTGCATAAAAAGGCAGCTGATTCTTGTAGAGCTCTCTCGAGAATCATGCTTAACACGCGGGGACCTAAACAGCAACGACGTCTCCTGTTAATGAGCGTCATTAGGTCTGTCATCCTCTATGCTGCGCCAATATGGGCAAGAGCGATGGCAACGCCGAGCTACAGCCGAGGCATTTGCGCGATCTACAGGCTGAGCGCAATCAGAGTCAGCTGCGCTTTCAGGACTATCTCCGATGACGCGGCGCTCGTCATAGCCGGTATGGTGCCACTGGAGTATTTGGTCGCCGAAGCCGTGGAGCGGAATTCGCACGGAATTCATGGAACTTTCAGATCTTAATTATATCAATAATATGCGTGCACTTGCCAAAGCAAAACTCTAGTATTTGAAACACGCCTTTTACAAACATAGTGGTGAGGGGGTGGATATATGGGTGGGGGGTAAATTTTAACAAAACCCGAAATTGTATAAAATGCAGATCAATATACATTTAAAATTTGGAGACTGTAGCTCAAAAACTGTAGGAGATATAATTTTATAACTGATTTTCGATACGGTTTTTATCGATAAAAAAGATCGGGAGGAGTTATCGATTTTTAGGTCTCTAGCTCTTATATCTTCTGAAATCGACGCGTTCAAACATACTGACAGACGGACGGACAGACGGACAGGGCTAAATCAACTCAGCTCGTCGCCCTGATCAAGAATATTTATACTTTGTGGGGTCTGCCATGACCCTCCTTCTTCTGCATGATACATGAATTTCAACAAAACCATTTCCCATTGAAAATGGGTTCAGAGTATAAAAAGCAAATTTTTGCATGAGCATAGTGTTTCAATTTAGTATGGGCATGACAAAAGATTTGAAGAGTTAGGTATACTCTTCACACAGTATGGAAGAGACGGGAGACTAACGCGAAGGAATTTCTATTTTTATGAGCTGCTGCTTGTGCCCTAATGTATAGATAGAGAGAGAGCATGGAAAACATTGAGCACAGCGGGACTTCGTTTAATAGTCGACCGATCTCGGCCACTCGTAGGAATTCAAATGGTTTATAGCTCCAAAATTTTTGTAGCCCGAACCGAAATGTGGTCTGGGAACTTATACTCAACATAGCGGGTTAGTTGTCCACTAAATTGGACAATTAGACGATATGTTTATTTAAACAAGTAAGAAAGCTCTAATCGAGACTACGAGATCCCCTGAACCCTTGGAGTAATAGCTGTTTCAATCATTTTTCGCGTCTTTCAGCTTACACACACAGGCATACATACATACACACACACACACAACATACGTAAACATTTACACACACATACATACACAAGCATAAACACGCATGGGCGGCAGTGTTCCCTTACTATGAGAACTCAATAGTTTATAATTTTGTGGACGTACGATTTTCATGAAACTTTCAGATTATGATTATAACATGGATATGCATGTATTTGCCAAAGCACAAGTCTCTAGTATTTGAAATACGCCTTTTACAAATGTGAGGGTGAGGGGGTGAATTTAGGGGTGGGGGGTAAATTTTAACATAAACCGAAATTGTATAAATTGCATATAAGCATACATTAAAAATTTTGAGACTCTAGCAATAAAGGTGTAGGAGATATAATTTTATAACTGGTTCTCGATAAGGTTTTTTATCGACAAAAAAAGATCGGGATGAGTTATCGATTTATAATGATAAACTCGATATCCGCGCTGTAATTACGAACATTTAAAAAAAAAATTGAAGTCTCTAGCTTTTATATCTTCGGAAATCGACGCGTTCAAACATACGGACAGACGGACAGGGCCAAATCAACTCAGCTCGTGGGGTCTGCCACGCCTCCTTCTCCTTGTTACATACATTTCAACAAAACCATTATACCCTGATTCCCCATTGAAAATGGGTAGAGGGTATAAAAATGAAAACAATAAAACATGTAAAACTCGCTACCAAGCCACCGCCTTACAAGTATCACCTCTGAAACACAGAACATTTTAGCTACTCTCGCCACAAATAACACCGCCAATTCTTTGTTCAAGCACCGTCTAAACTAAAGCAATATCTGAGGTACTACATTTCACATTATCTCTAATTATACCCTGAACCCATTGAAAATGGGAAATCAGGGTATAATGGTTTTGTTGAAATGTATGTAACAGGCAGAAGGAGGCGTGGCAGACCCCACAAAGTATATATATTCTTGATCAGGGCGACGAGCTGAGTCGATTTGGCCCTGTCCGTCTGTCTGTCTGTCTGTCTGTCCGTCTGTCCGTCTGTCCGTCTGTCCGTATGTATGAACGCGTCGATTTCCGAAGATATATGACCTTGAGACTTGAATTTTTTTTAAATGACCGTATATACAGCGCGGACGTCGAGTTTGCTTTTAAAATTCGATAAATCATCCCGTTATGTTTTTATCGAGTAAAAACATTCAAGTTCAAATCAGATGCCACTATAGGTAATTGTGAATGATTTTTCTTTTTTTTAAATTTCTGAAATATTCAATATAATATGTAGATCATATGCTGAAAGTTTCATTAAATTCCGTTCAGTCAAAAATTAATAAAAAATAATCAAATATTTGGCCAATTAACAAACGCACGTGCAGCAGCTACAACAGAAACATTCGTTGAATCACATCAGCTGTTAGTTTCGTTTAGTTTTGGTAGATGGCGCAGCAGCAGTGAATCTATTTGAGTTTTGCCAGCGCCATTAGCAGAAGTGGGGTGGCCTAGTGTGTTAGCTGCATGACGCTTGATCGAGAAGTCGCGGTTCGAATCCCGATCGATGCAACTGATGTTAGTTTTTTTTTTAATTGTTTCAAAATATTTTTATATTTTCATAAATGAGTTTTCTATTTAATTTATATTTTTAAATACAAAGAAATTGAAATTTTAACTATACTTTATGTGCGTTTTTAATAGTTTGGTTATTCTAGCAGATTCTTAGAATCACATCAGCAGTTAGTTTCGTTTAGTTTTGGTAGATGGCGCTGCAGCAGTGAATCTATTTGAGTTTTGCCAGCGCTACTAGCAAGAGTGACGTGGCGTAGTGTGTTAGCTGCATGACGCTCGATCGAGAAGTCGCGGTTCAAATCCCGATCGATGCAACTGATGTTAATTTTTTTTAATTGTTTCAAAATATTTTTATATTTTATTAAATGAGTTTGGTATTTTATTTATATTTGTAAATACATCGAAATTGAAATTTCAGCCATACTAAATGAGCATTTTTATTTGTTGGGTTCAGGCACTGACCAAACAACACATAGACTAGACATGTAGAGCAACGTTTTTCCACGCCGCAAAATCTGTGTAGCAGGTCCCGGCCAATTTCGTATTCGCTCGGCTTGGTATTGGCTGGCTCGGGTAATGAAAGATAGCACGACGAAATCAGTGCGCTCGAAATGGTCATGCATGCGCTTTGCGTTTTTTGTCTTACTCTCCCTCTCTCTCTCTCTCTAACTCTCTCTCTCTCTCTCTCTCTCTCTCTCTCTCTGTGGGCTCTCAAATCATGAAGCTCAGCAGCGCACAAAAATTGAAATTTCTTCACGACGGTCCCTCTTTCCTTTTGAGTAAAGAGTATACCGAAATCTTAAAATCGTTTGCGACATTCATGCAAACAAAATGTTAGCGTTTCGATATATATTTATGGGAAGGGTATGAATGCGTTGAGGCGCATAAAGAATATGATCTCGCGACGGGCATGCACACACACACTTGGGCTGATGATAGACGAAAATACTGAGAAAGAATTGAGTTTTGCGATGCACGCACACAAAAGCACATACACGTAGCAAGGATGTAAATGTGTGTGTGCATGCTCGTCGCGAAAATGTATTCTTTCTGTGCACAACAGCCTGTGCAAATTGTAAAGCCCAAAATTTGCCGTTGGTCTGCCTTGTGAAGTGAGCACATGCATACATACATTTGTGTATGTGTATGCTTGTATGGGATGGCAAGCTAATTGTCTCTGGATTTAGTAGTTTGTAAATGTTGTATGATTTGAATTGTAGGGTGACTATCAAATGGGCCATTATGACTTAATTAGAAATTTTTGACAATAATGAGTAAAGCTTGAGTATAATATGACATGTGTATTTCATATATTGCAAAGCATTTAATAAAGTTAGTAGTGTTTTACGATAATTTTTTCGGTTGAAAATGTGTATAAAATAATTTGAATTATATATAATTATTTACGGATATAAACACATTTATAAACATGATTAGCAATAATAATATATAAATGTACTTATGTACATACATATGTATGTTCACACATATTACATCTGTGTAAAGTGGTTATGACAGTCCGTAAGACCGACCAAATGCAAATGCTGGGCTTTAAAATTGCTACAAGCAGCAAGAGTAACGCACGCAGGTCACAAATGCTCATACATGTGGCAAAGGACTACAAGTGTGTGTGTGCATGCCCGTCGCGAGATCATATTCTTTATGCGCCTCAACGCATTCATTCCCTTCCCATAAATATATATCGAAACGCTAACATTTTGTTTGCATGAATGTCACAAACGATTTTAAGATTTCGGTATACTCTTTACTCAAAAGGAAAGAGGGACCGTCGTGAAAAAATTTCAATTTTTGTGCGCTGCTGAGCTTCATGATTTGAGAGCCCACAGAGAGAGAGAGAGTTAGAGAGAGAGAGAGGGAGAGTAAGACAAAAAACGCAAAGCGCATGCATGACCAGTTCGTTTGCGTGCTTAGAGCGCACTGATTTCGTCGTGCTATCTTTCATTACCCGAGCCAGCCAATACCAAGCCGAGCGAATACGAAATTGGCCGGGACCTGCTACACAGATTTTGCGGCGTGGAAAAACGTTGCTCTACATGTCTAGTCTATGTGTTGTTTGGTCAGTGGTTCAGGGTAGTATCTAGTCGAGCACTCTCGACTAGAATTTTCTTACTTGTTTTATTTCTCTGATAGTTTCTGAAAAGATTTTTTCTTTGGACCATCTGAATTTAAATTTCATATTTAAATTTAAATTTGCAATAATGTATTTCACAGTAAATACTAGTAATAGTAGATCATTTTTCTAGCTTATCACTCGTACTTTTCGCTTGACCATATTGCCTTCCACAAGGCCGTATTCTGTAGTATGAGCTTTCCCGATTGCACCGCATTGTCGGAGACTTTCGTAGCTTGAGCATATTGTAAAATTTCCAACTGTCGAGCTATTATTTTCTGCATTGAACTGAAGTATAACAATTGGCGACGCACCAGGTACTTGAAGGGCTGCCTTGGTTTTGACATGATGTTTAAGAATTGTCATAGAAGAGATTTTACTCCCGCCCATAAAACTCATTTACAAATAATTTTTGTATTCTGTATCGGTCTGCCACGCCTCCTTCTCCCTGTTATATGCATTTCAAGAAAACCATTATGTCCATTAATTCTTTGCAAAATGCAAACATCAGTTGAAAGAAGACGGGAAAAAACTAACGGGACATCAAGTCTTTCGCAAATTCATTCGTTTTAATAAAGTCGTGGGATCACAACTATTTTTCATAAAATTTAAATTTTTGCAATGCCTGGTAAACGCACCGATGACAATTAGTGCATTTTAATTATATTAAAAGAAAAACTATCAAGGAGTTAGCTGAAATGTTTAATATTAAGCATAGAACAGTTTATAATATTATTAATCGGGCAGGAAACTTGTTGAAAGCTGGTGGACTCTATGCCAAAACGTATAGCAACGATCAAAAATGCCAAAGGGAGACCAACAAAGTACTAGTGATTACTTTTTTGTCAAAGAAAATTAGCTGTTTGATTTTCGATGAAAAATGAAATTTTGATTTTTGATGTTTGATTTTTTTAAGTTTTATTTTATTTCGAAAAATATCAATAAACCCATTTTAGTTTTTAAATATTTTTCTAAATTTTGTAACATATTTTATGCATTTACTCTGACGAATGCATATAAAATAGGTTTACGATTTTCAGTGACTCACATTGTATTTATGTATGTATGTATGTATAGTTTTTATTTAAACATTACCTCCACTATATTTATGAGAATTATAGACCGAAACTCCATCCAAAATGTAGGAAGACCTCAGGAGCGTGTTTCTTTTTAAGTGATCACTTATAACATCCAAATCTTTTCTTTTTTTTAGAATCCGTTCATTCAGCGCTTTGGAATATAGGAATTCTCTTCTCTGTCTTGCCTGTTTCCTTAGCATTCTTATTTTTCCGTAAAGTGCCTTACCACGCGAATCTATATCTGAATATTAGCGTTTTAAATATCGATATTTTCAAAGGTAAGTAACACAAATAACCTTTGAAAGATACTTGTCATTATTTCTAAAAATCAATGATGTCAAAATAACCGGATTTTTGGAAATGGAACAAAAACGGTATATATTAATTTGCACAAACAACACATAGACTAGACATGTAGAGCAACGTTTTTCCACGCCGCAACATCTGTCTAGCAAGTCCTGGCCAACTTCGTATTCGCTCGGCTTGGTATTGGATGGCTCGGGTAATGAAAGATAGCACGACGAAATCAGTGCGCTCTAAGCACGCAAACGAAATGGTCATGTATGCTATTTGCGTTCTTTGTCTTACTCTCTCTCTCTAACTCTCTCTCTCTCTCTCTCTCTCTCTCTCTCTCTCTCTCTCTCTCTCTCTCTCTCTGTGGGCTCTCAAATCATGAAGCTCAGCAGCGCACAAAAATTGAAATTTCTTCGCGTCGGTCCCTCTTTCCTTTTGAGTAAAGAGTATACCGAAATCTTAAAATCGTTTGCGACATTCATGCAAACAAAATGTTAGCGTTTCGATATATATTTATGGGAAGGGTATGAATGCGTTGAGGCGCATAAAGAATATGATCTCGCGACGGGCATGCACACACACACTTGGGCTGATGATAGACGAAAATACTGAGAAAGAATTGAGTTTTGCGACGCACGCACACAAAAGCACATACACGTAGCAAGGATGTAAATGTGTGTGTGAATGCTCGTCGCGAAAATGTATTCTTTCTGGGCACAACAGCCTGTGCAAATTGTAAAGCCCAAAATTTGCCGTTGGTCTGCCTTGTGAAGTGAGCACATTCATACATACATTTGTGTATGTGTATGCTTGTATGGGATGACAAGCTAATTGTCTCTGGATTTAGTAGTTTGTAAATTTTGTATGATTTGAATTGTAGGGTGACTATCAAATGGGCCATTATGACTTAATTAGAAATTTTTGACAATAATGAGTAAAGCTTGAGTATAATATGACATGTGTATTTCATATATTGCAAAGCATTTAATAAAGTTAGTAGTGTTTTAGGATAATTTTTTCGGTTGAAAATGTGTATAAAATAATTTTAATTATATATAATTATTTACGGATATAAACACATTTATAAACATGATTAGCAATAATAATATATAAATGTACTTATGTACATATGTATGTTCATACATAGTACATCTGTGTAAAGTGGTTATGACAGTTCGTAAGACCGACCAAATGCAAATGCTGGGCTTCAAAATTGCTACAAGCAGCCAGAGCTTCACACACAGGCACACACGGCGCGAATACATATTCTTTATGCGTATCAACGCTTTCATACCCTTCCCACAAATAATCATCGAAGCGCTTACAGTTTGTTTGCATGAGCGTGGCAAAAGCCTTTTAAGATTTCGGTATACTCTTCACTCAAAAGGAAAGAGCTGGTGAGCTTGATGGTTTGAGTGATCATAGAGAGATAGTGTGTTAGATAGAGTGGGACAAATAGCACAAAGCGCATTCAAGGGAACCATTTCGTTTGCGTGCTTGCAGCGCACTGATTTCGTCGTGCTATGTTTCATTACCCGAGCCACAAATTCCGAGCCGAACGAATACGAAGTTGTTTGGGACCTACGATATACATTTTCAGCGCGCAAAAAATTTGTTCTAGATGTCTAGTCCATCTGTTATTTGGTTAGTGCACTAACCACAGAACACATAGACCGGACAAGTAGTGTAAAGCGTTTTGCAAACTTTTTTGGCAGTTATCTCCCAGACCACTTCATATTTTCTCGGCTCTTCACTTTTAGGTTCGGGTTACGAAAATATACGAAAGCACAATCATTTTTCATGCGCTCGACCGAGATGGTCAAATATTGAACAAAAGAAACCACTATGCTCAATTTTTTCTTGCTGTCTTTCTCTCTCTCTCTCTCTCTCTCTCTGTTCTCTGCTCTCTCAAATATGTATATGTATGTATGCATGTGAGCACACGAAAATTGAAATTTCGTCGCCTTAGACTCCCGTTTCTTTCCTTCTGTGTGAAGAGTATACCTATCTTTTAAAATCGTTTGCCATGCTCGTACTAAATATTTGCGTTTTCGTTATTATTTGTGGGAAAAGTATGTAAGCGTTGGTGCGCATAATGAAAATACCTTCGCGACGAGCATGCATACACACACAATGTCCCTTGCTACATGTACTTTGAGCATTTGTATGCCTGTGTGTGAAGCTCTGGCTGCCTGTAGCAATTTTGAAGCCCAGCATTTCCATTTGGTCGATTTTGTGAAGTGCTCACATAATATAACTCCCGAAAAAATGTGTGCAAAACGCTTTACACTATTTGTCCGGTCTATGTGTTCCTTGGTTACTGGTACAAGCTTTTAGAAAGAAGTTACTATCTTGACAAGCTCTGTTTGAACGATTAACGATAACATATTAAAAAACATATTTGGTACCTACTTCCGCTTGCCTGCCAATTCCTCCTTTCGTTTTGAGCTGCGCTGTGAAAGGTACGTATGTTCGTATCAATTGGTTATCTAAAGACATCAGATTATTATATGTTCTTAATTATTAATCGATAAAGTAGATTCATTACGAATCCTTCCATTAATTAGTTTGAATATGTCTAGAAATTCTAAACTATTAATTTCAATATTTTTAGATTCAATATGGGTCGTCGGCCAGCTAGATGGTATGTTCATGTATTAATCATATCCATTCACTTAAGTTTTACTTAACTCAATTTTTGTGTTTTAGTTACCGATACTGTAAAAACAAGCCCTATCCTAAGTCAAGATTTTGTCGTGGTGTACCCGACCCAAAAATTCGAATTTTTGATTTAGGTAGGAAAAAGGCAACTGTCGAGGACTTTCCCTTATGTGTGCATTTGGTGTCCGATGAGTATGAACAATTGAGTAGTGAGGCTTTAGAAGCTGGACGCATTTGCTGTAACAAGTACTTGGTGAAGTTCTGTGGAAAGGATCAATTTCATATCCGCATGCGCTTGCATCCGTTCCACGTCATTCGCATCAACAAAATGTTGTCATGTGCTGGAGCTGATAGGTAAGATATTTATATTTTAATTTTTATGTCTCTTATCATACCCTCAACCCATTGAAAATAAGAAATATAATAATAATAATAATGGTAGTAAGTATGTAACGGACAGAAGGAATCATCGCAGACACCATAAATTATATATATTCTTGATCAGGGCTAGTCTGTCCGTCCGTATGTGCACGTCGAACTCGGAAGAAAAAGCTAGAGAAGTGAAATTTGGCATGCATACTTATGTATAACTCACCAAAATTTTTTTTTTTTTTCGAGAATGGATAAATTGGTCTCGTTTTTCAGCCCAATTTGAATTCTATTAGAACTGGAGACTTCAGATTCATTGTGTATATATATGTATATTTAATGAATACGAAGATTTTGTAAATTACAGACTTTGGATGCTACGCCCCCTTCGCTCCCAATTTCAAAAAGTATTGACTTGTGCTTTGGAATAAACATGATTACGTTCTGAAAGTTTTATGAACATAGTCCAACTACAAGAGAAATTATCAAACAAATAAATTGCCGACAATGTAGCGCAGTCTCTGGTCGAGCAGTCTCGACTAGAGCCTTCTTACTTGTTTTGATATTTAATAAGTGCAAATTGCATTAAAATATGTTAATATGTGTTTCTTAGGCTGCAAACTGGTATGAGAGGTGCATTCGGCAAGCCGCAGGGTACTGTTGCTCGTGTAAGAATTGGACAGCCGATTATGTCTGTGCGCTCCAGTGACAGGTACAAAGCCCAAGTTGTAGAAGCATTGCGACGCGCAAAGTTCAAGTTTCCCGGCCGCCAAAAGGTAAAGAGCAAATATTCCTGTTAACTTCTGATATTAATATGTATTTTATTATAGATCTACGTATCAAAGAAATGGGGCTTCACCAAGTATGATCGGGAACGATATGAAGAGCTCCGTGATGACAATCGCTTCGAGCAGGACGGATGCAATGTTAAATACCGACCTGAACATGGTCCAATAGCTGCATGGGAAAAGGCTCAGCGTGATCTTTATGCCTAAACTAAACCCCAATTGATCAATAAATTTATGGATCATTGTCCATACAGCATACAGATAAATATATTGCACCTTGCACTTGTTCATGTATATCTGGTTAACAACCACATACAAAATAAGCATACAAAATAGTGAAAAAGGATTTCATATGAAATTGTTCTTACACCTGTATAATATTCTATAGGTACATTTATTTTAGATTTCGAAAAAAAAACTGAGATTTCCTGCAATATGTGCTGGTTTTGCTTCACACGTTGTATCGGATGAAAGCCTGGATGAGAACATCGGCTTTCGAGGGGAGACGACCGATAAAGTAGGGACAATAGTATCCGAAATAACCGGCTGATTGTTATTCACTCTATGAACAACCAAAGGCGATGCTTTTAATATATTACTTGAATCAGTAGTAGACGAACTTAATGAAAAACCACAGAATGCTTTTAAGATATTTATTATTAGTAGTAGACTCTTGATTATCCAATGCACTAGTAGCAATGGGTGTTATAGACAAATCAATACAACTCTAGATCCAGTCAGAACTATGAGTAGCAAGTGATTTAGGCGACAACACAGAAAGTGATACTAGCATAGATGTCCCCGTTTGAAGATGAGAATTATCAAAATTATACGCATTTAATAATTCTTCACCAGCTTCTAGATTACTAGATAGCTGTTTGGTAATATTACTCAGCTCTAAGAATTGTACTCTCACTGTATTGTACGTGCTTGCAAAATTTATTTTTATTTTTAATTTTTTCTCTGTAAGTGAAAATTTGTTAATAAGATTTTAATGTGAATATATTTTACTATTTTTCATCACGAGGAATTCCTAAGTGGAAATTAGACCATTTTGCAGCATTGGGATAGTCGAACTCTCCCTGGAATAAATAATTATAAACAGACAGTTATAGTTGATTCGTGAACATCACTTAATACTAACCGTGATGTGATCTGGCTCATGCCAAAGGTGCCAAATAACCCACCACCACATGGCCCCCCCAACGGCTACTGCTCCAATTCTAGTTGCCTTTGAATGAGGCGGTGGGGCACTACGGTATGACACGCTAGAGAATTCAAATTGATAATAAATGACAATAGTACACACAAATTATATAAGGTTGCCGAAAAATCAAAATAATCAATTGATTATTAATTAATCAATTTAGACTTACACATGACTTTGTCTTTTAATGATTTTTTTGCTACCATTTAAAAAAGTAATTGCTTTCTCTGCCGCTAATACACTTTGAAAGACTTTCAAATTTCCGAACATTTTTTATGCTGGTCTACACCTAACAATATACATGAAAGCTAGCTAGTAGCTACATATGGAATTATATAAAATATCGATAAATACACATGTTGGAAGAAGCAGGTTTGATAATTATATTCGTGAAGTATGAAATCACTAACCACCAAGGCTGCCAGCTTAGCTCTTTATCGGCCAGATCTGGCACTTTTTAACTGCCAATTGGATATATTGTAATCTAGCTGCAGGCCGGAAATTTGTCATTTTTTAAAATCAAACTAGCATTATTTAAAGTGCCTCCAAAGTACCTGAATGTTATTGGCAAAAACAATTCGTACACTGCCGAGGAGAAAATTGATTTTATTGAGCTCGATAATCGTGTGTCAATTTTCGAATAAATATATGATTCATGACAAGTTAGAAAGTTCTAGTCGAGACGGCTTAAGTACGAGATGAAGCCTTCGAATAACTGGTATTTCAATAATTCTTCGCGTCTTTCTGCTTACACAAGAAACAACACATGCACACATACACATACGTGCACACGGATAATGACGCATTGGCTGCAGTGTGCGCCTACTATTGGAACTTAAGTGCTTAATAACTTTTCTTGTGGATCGACTTTTTTTACGGACATTAAAGAAAACAAGTAATTACGTTGAAGTCAGGCGTTACCGACTGCGTAATACTCATTCACATCCCATCAGCAACTTAGTAGCTTAGTTTAGCTCTAACACTGTAGAAAGACATGCGTATTTCATTTCAAGTTTTTATAGTCCACTAGCCAATATATTGTAAAGCATTTAATAAACATATAAGTGTACCCCGATAAAATTTTTTCGGTTGAAATTTGAATAAAATATTTAATTATAATTATATACATGTATATATATATGATTAGATAAATTAGTATATAAATGTACGTAAATATGTACATATACATTTGCGTGAAGTGGATATCCGTAACACCAACCAACCAGTGGCACAATGATCTTTATTGCCAAAATTACTGATTAAGTCATAAAGGCTCATTTGACAGTCACTCTACAATTCAAACAATACAAAATTGACAAACTACTGAATCGCCAGACAATTATTATCCCATCTCATACATACATACACATATGTATGCAAATGTATGTGCTCCCTCAAAGGCCAATCAACGGTAAATTTTGGGCATTACAATTTGCTCAGGCAGCAAGAGTTACGCACACAGGCCACAAATGCTCACACATGTTTCCAGAGACTGCAAGTGTGTGTGTGCTTGCCCGTCGCGAAATCATATTCTTTATGCGCATCAACGCTTTCATACCCTTCCCACGAATATACATCGAAACGCTACATTTTGTTTGCATGAGCCTTACAAACGCTTTTATGATTTAGGTATACCCTTCGTTCAAAAGGAAAGAGCTGGGATCGTCGCCAACAAATTTCAATTTTTGTGCGCTGCTGAGTTCGGTGATTTGAGCGACCATAGAGAGAGAGAGTAGGACAAAAGCGCATAGCCATGCTTCATATAAGAATAGCACCATTTCGTTTGAGCGCTTGCAGCACACTGACTTTGTCGTCCAATATTTTCACTGCTCGAACCTCCAGCGACCGAGCCGAGCAAATACGAAGTAAAGTGGTCGACCAACTTAACATTTTCTGCTGTAGAAAAATTTGTTCTACATGTCTAGTCTATGTGTTCTCTGGTCAGTGTTTTTGCTTAGTTTTTGTCCTGATTCGGCTATTTTTTCTTGGGAAAAAACGGCAACACTGGTCAGTGGTGCTATGAGATTAGATACATATGTATATCGACAGTAATTCAAATTATCGCCTTTAAACAAGCTTATCTCTCATCTTTACTATTCTTATAGTTTTATAAAAGTTTGGCATGATGAGTTTCCTCGAATGGAAAAATGTTGAAATTTTTGATTTAGTTGCTTTGCCATCCATACAATTAAATGTTCAAAACACGGAAATTGCAGCGCATTGCTGCAATTTAATTAAATCTGCAAATGGAAAACCAAACATCAAATTTGTATTGTGTTCTAAAAGTGGAATGGTTTATGTTTTGATGGAAAATGGAGTTAAATCCCGGCAGATAAGTTTAAAGTGCCCTGACGGCCATCAACCGATCAAATTATGCTGTATAACAACCACCAATATACTTGCTGTACTTTCGCAAAATGATAATTACGCTCTATGCATTTGTATATATGATTTAAACCAGACGAAAAAGGAGGAACATCCACCATGTTTATCAACCATAAATTTGTCAGCTACAAGTATTGCAACCGTTTTAGAGATCTCTTTCAGTGGCCTCGAAAAATTATTTGCTTTAGGTGTCGGGTTTGAAAAAGGTGATATACTGCTATATTTTGGGAGTATCAATCGGGATCTGTCCTTGAATATGCGCAGGCACACTATTGCCTCAAGCCCGATAAATGGAATTCAATTTGCAATTTGTGATCAACAAAATGAAATGAAAGCTTGCAATGTGTTTGTTACAAGTGTGGATGTAATATATTGTATACAATTAAATGATAAAAATATAATCGATTCCAAAATGGTTCTTGACAGCAATCACAATATGGCTAATCAGTGTTGCACTTTATCTCAACCAGCTGTTTCAGATTCATTTCTAGTTGTTGGTCGTGATGACGCCATCTACTGTTTTAGACGCGATTGTCGGGGACCATGTTATGCATTTGAAGGACATAAGCAATTTCTTTCATGGATTGACAATTATCTTCTTGTTGTAGTTAAAACTAATTTTGGATCAGCCATTACAGTCGTTGATATTGATAACAAGTTAATTTTATTACACAAGCGAATATCCACTGTGATTGACTGTGTAAGTTCCAATAAGGTCTACTATTTTATCACCAAAGATGACAATTCAAAGAATGTATGTAAATTTAATGTCCATGAGTTAAAAGAGTATCCGACAAATATTAAAGTTAAAACTCTTATTGCAAAGTGTATGCATAATAACGCACTAATGATGTTGAAAAAAGACGAAAGTCAGCATCAATATAATAATATGGCATATTTACGTTTAAAATACGGTAATAATTTATTACTCAAAGGTTTCTATGCTAGAGCAGTTACTGAGTATGCTCAAACCATCGGAATTTTTAAACCTTACCAAATTATTTCAAAACTATTAAGTTCAAGACACAATGATAATTTAATACAGTATGTAAATAAATTATTAGAAAGTAAAATCAGTACATTTGATCATC
Organism: Drosophila arizonae; assembly: GCF_054131065.1. Taxonomy (NCBI): domain Eukaryota; kingdom Metazoa; phylum Arthropoda; class Insecta; order Diptera; family Drosophilidae; genus Drosophila; species Drosophila arizonae. The sequence goes on from NC_142922.1 coordinate 34,224,012, forward strand.
AAAAATTACTCGACATTTGCTCTGATCGGCAAAGGCTACGTTCGAGGATTAGAAAATTATGGATTATTAGAAATGATACTACCCACATTATTGATTTTAAACAGATTTCAAATAGAAGTATCAATTTATCAGATGTTAATTATACAGTGAATAATTTTCAAGGAGTCGACTTTCATAATGCTGACGAAGAAGATATTTTTAATTTTTTCCTTGAGTATGGACGTGAAGTTTTATTGGTCGATTCCACTATTGTTTTAAATACTTTGAAATCTTTGGTAAAAAGCCATAAAATAAAAAACATACTTCGTTTTTTAATGATATTTCCAGATTATTCAGAACTTAACGTAAATTTATTATCGTACTATATAGAAAACTATTCACCTGGCGATGAAAAATTACTCTATTATTTATTTAGCCTTTATTTGGGTTTATGGCAAGAAAATAAAATCTCAGTTGAGGATATAACTAATTTAGTAAAAAAAATGCCAATTAGATTTGAGAAGATATTAACACTTTCAAAGACCTATTTATTTGCCATTGGAATTGAAAATTTTAAAACTAGTGAGGAATCTGAAAATATTTCTGAAGATGATAAAAGCTTTCTTCAATGCTTAGATCAACACATAAAGAAGAACCCGAATCTTGCGTCATTGTTGACAGTCGGTCCACGGTCATTGCTCACGATATTGCAAAAAGTGTGTGCTGGATCCGATATAAAAATAAAAGATTGTAAACCGTTTTTAAGTGAAAAATTCATGAAAAACATAATGGATGCAAAATGTGAGCTTGGCTCCATTGGAGATCTTAACTACGAAATAGCAATCCATAACTCACTGGAATCACATTATAAATTGAATCCAATAGAATTTCGTAACAAGTATTGCGATGTCTGCCGGCAATCCTTACATATGCCATCGATTTATTACCTTTGTCAGCATTCATTCCATAAAGATTGTGTACGCACTAATTATGACACAAAAAACTACGATGATGTCGGATGTGGGTTGTGTGGTACCGTCTTAGAATACCCTAAATTAGATGATGAACAACTTGATTTAATCACTAAGTCCTGTGATATAATGAAGGGGGTTTCAAATATTTTCGCAACTGGAATTCATAGCTTATAAAAATAGAATGAGTGTTATAAAAAAAAGAAGCTTGTGTCGCCTATAATAAAACATCGGAATTTTCAAAAAATCCATTTGATGAAAATTATGATTCTAACTACAATTGTTTTTAAATTTCATAGATTTATTTATGTACACTATGTATTAAATAGTATTAATAAATATGAAATAAAGCTGAATTTTAAAAGCCCCAATAAATTTATGAGTTTATATTCATTTTATTAAAGATATTGATAAACTAGAGTCAACTAAAACTATAATTAAATAGCCTACAAAAAGTACAGAAAACAAGTATTTCAATAATTATTTGAACATGCACACACACATACGCACGCACGCATAAACACGCATTGGCTGCGGTGATGGCTTACTATGGGGACCTAATTGTTTAATAACTTTTCTTGTGGGTGGACTATCTTCATGAAACTTTCAGACTATGAATATAATATAGACAAGCTACATGCTTGCACAAAAAAAAGAAAAAGCACAAGTCTCTAGTATTTGAAACACGCCTTTTACAAAGGTGAGGGTGAGGGGGTGGATATAGAGGCGGGGATTAAATTACAACAAAAATCGAAATTATATAAAATACCTACATATAAGTCTACATTTAAAGCTTGGACTGTAGCTCGAAAGGTGTTGGAGATATAATTAAATAACTAGTTTTCGATTAGGTTTTTAATCGATAACAAAATATCGGGGGTAGTTATCTGTTGGAGAAAAACTCGATATACGCATGATATACACGAACCTAGGAAAAAAATTTCAACTCTCTAGCTCTTATATCTTCTGAGATCGACGCGTTCATACATACGGACGGACGGACGGACGGACAGACAGACAGACAGACGGACAGGGCAAAATAAAGTCAGCTCGTCGCCCTGATAAATAATATATATACTTTGTGGGGTCTGCCACGCCTCCTTCTGCCTGTTACATACATTTATAGTACACCCTAATACCCTTATTTCCCATTGAAAATGGGTTCAGGGTATAAAAATCATGCGAATAAAAAATATTCTGGAATTCGAGCCCGAAAACGCTCTCACAATTCTAAGTTGTGGTAGACACTCTTAAATGTTCATGTCCGATGCATGTATACGAATGTGTATACATGCACCTAATTAGGCAAATAAGCACACAAATCCATCTACAGCTAATGCCCCATAATTTGTGAGCATCGCGTCCCATGCGTGCGCTGCTGCTATTTCAGAGACCATAGAGATAGAGCATAAAAAGCGGGAGAGTGAAAGTAGGGGGAAAAGAACGCATAAATATACTTCAAATGGAAATGTGTTTATTTCGTGTCCGCGGTCGCAGCGCACTTATTTTGTCGTCCCTTATTTTCACTGTTTGAGCCTCAAAAGACCGAGCCGAGCAAATACGAAGTTGTCTAGTCAGTACATTTTATCTTCGTTGAAAAATTTTATACTAAATGTCTAGTCTGTGTTATTTATTTAATTTAATTTTTTTTTTAAAGATATTGACAAATTGAGAGTCAACTAAACCATAATTAAATAGCTCACAAAAAGCACAGAATTTTTACATTAGTATCACCAAACCGAAAGGGGTATTTTATTTGCCAGTCCGACCAGCTATCCCCCAATTCACAGCCAATTATGGTCAGTGATACTACAGAAACTATGAAAAGAAAGTATTAAAGGAAAACTTAACAGAACTATTGAAAGAGCTTAAATATTGTTACTATAGTGCATTTCCGATTTGACATTTTCATAAATAGGTTTAATAGGCAATGATAACACGGAAGTAAGAAATTATAAATCTTTAAAAAATGTAAAAACAATAAAAGTTTTCAACGGGATTCGAGCCACGACAATCTACGCCCACAAAGGCGCTGCGAGTCAGCATTTGTAGTGGCTAGCTAAGAACTTTATAAATATTTTTATGAAATACAAACAATATAATTTATATTATAAATTTTCAACTTAGCAAAAAAATGTTTTGCGCGAAACTCACATCATAACGAATAGACCGCATAACAAAGGACATATACAAATGAGCGCGTGTATAAGAAAGGCTGGAATGCTTGAAGTTATGCATGCATATACATATACACATACGTATATACACTCATGGTCAAATTAATAGGTGTGACCCAAAAATTCTAGCATATTTTGGAATAATTACGGTATGACAACATCTATCAGCACGAAATTTTGTTTGTTAGGTATGGCCACACTATTTGATAAGAAAATAGGTAAATCCCCCCAAAAAATTTACTCGCTAAAAAGTTTTGGCTATTATACATTCTCTACCTCAAAATTGACCTGGTCACATTAATAGGTGTGTTTAACCACTGACCAGAGAACACATAGACTAGACATGTAGAACAAATTTTTCTACAGCAGAAAATGTTAAGTTGGTCGACCACTTTACTTCGTATTTGCTCGGCTCGGTCGCTGGAGGTTCGAGCAGTGAAAATATTGGACGACAAAAACAGTGCGCTGTGAACGCTCAGACGAAATGGTCGTGATTATGTATGAAGCACATCTATGTGCCATTTGTCCTACTCTCTCTCTCTCTCTCAGTTCCTCTCTCTCGCTCTCTATGGTCGCTGAAATCATCACTCTCAGCGGCGCACAAAAATTGAAATTTTTGTTCGCGACGATCCCAGCTTTTTCCTTTTGAACGAAGGGTATACCTAAATCATAAAAGCGTTTGTCAGGCTCATGCAAACAAAATGTAGTGTTTCGATGGATATTCGTGGGAAGGGTATGAAAGCGTTGATACGCATAAAGAATATGATTTCGCGACGGGCAAGCACACACACACTTGCAGTCTCTGGAAACATGTGTGAGCATTTGTGGCCTGCGTGCGTAACTCTTGCTGCCTGAGCAAATTGTAATGCCCAAAATTTACCGTTGATTGGCCTTTGAGGGAGCACATACATTTGCATACATATTTATGTGTATGTATGTCTGAGATGGGATAATAATTGTCTGGCGATTCAGTAGTTTGTCAATTTTGTATTGTTTGAATTGTAGAGTGACTGTCAAATGAGCCTTTATGACTTAATCAGTAATTTTGGCAGTAAAGATCATTGTGCCACTGGTTGGTTGGTGTTACGGATATTTATAGTGCACTAGCCAATATATTGTAAAGCATTTAATAAACATATATGTAAGTGTACCCCGATAAAATTTTTTCGGTTGAAATTTGAATAAAATATTTAATTATAATTATATATATGTATATATATATGATTAGATAAATTAGTATATAAATGTACGTAAATATGTACATATACATTTGCGTGAAGTGGATATCCGTAACACCAACCAACCAGTGGCACAATGATCTTTACTGCCAAAATTACTGATTAAGTCATAAAGGCTCATTTGACAGTCACTCTACAATTCAAAAAATACAAAATTGACAAACTACTGAATCGCCAGACAATTATTATCCCATCTCATACATACATACACATATGTATGCAAATGTATGTGCTCCCTCAAAGGCCAATCAACGGTAAATTTTGGGCATTACAATTTGCTCAGGCAGCAAGAGTTACGCACACAGGCCACAAATGCTCACACATGTTTCCAGAGACTGCAAGTGTGTGTGACTTGCCCGTCGCGAAATCATATTCTTTATGCGTATCAACGCTTTCATACCCTTCCCACGAATATCCATCGAAACGCTACATTTTGTTTGCATGAGCCTTACAAACGCTTTTATGATTTAGGTATACCCTTCGTTCAAAAGGAAAAAGCTGGGATCGTCGCGAACAAAAATTTCAATTTTTGTGCGCCGCTGAGAGTGATGATTTCATCGACCATAGAGAGCGAGAGAGAGGAACTGAGAGAGAGAGAGTAGGACAAATGGCACATAGATGTGCTTCATACATAATCACGACCATTTCGTCTGAGCGCTCACAGCGCACTGTTTTTGTCGTCCAATATTTTCACTGCTCGAACCTCCAGCGACCGAGCCGAGCAAATACGAAGTAAAGTGGGCGACCAACTTAACATTTTCTGCTGTAGAAAAATTTGTTCTACATGTCTAGTCTATGTGTTCTCTGGTCAGTGCTAGCAATAAAGGTGTAGAAGATATAATTTTATAACTGGTTTTCGACACTAACCAGAGAACACATAGACTAGACAACTAGTGGAAAGCTCTTTGCACGCTTTTTTTGAGGCTTTAGCACCCCAGACAGCTTTGGACTCGCTCGGCTCCTTACTTTTAGGTTCGAGCTACGAAAAAATACGAACGCACAATCATTTCGCTTCATGCGCTCGACCGAGATGGTCAACTTTTGAACAAAAGATCCCTCTATGCTCAATGTTTCCCTTGCTCTCTCTCTCTCTCGATGCTCTCTGCTCTCTCGAATGTGTATATGTATGTATACATGTGAGGCTCACATTGTGAGCACAAGCAGCAGCTCACGAAAATTGAAATTTCTTCGCAGCAAGAACCCATGCTTTCCCTTCTGTGTGAAGAGTATACCGAACTTTTCAAACCGGTTGACATGCGTTTTCGTTATTATTTGTGGGAAGGGTATGAAAGGGTTGGTGCGCATAATGAAAATGTTTTCGCGACGAGCATGCACACACACACTGTCCCTTGCTACATGTACTATGTACTGCATGTGAGCACAAGTAGCGCTCACAAGAATTGAAATTTCTTCGCAGCAAGAACCCATGTCTTCCCTTCTGAGTGAAGAGTATACCGAATTTTTCAAACCGTTTGCCATGCGTTTGCGTTATTATTTGTGGGAAGGGTATGAAAGCGTTGATGCGCATAATGAAAATTTTTCGCGACGAGCATGGACACACACACTTACAGTATGCTACATGTACTATGAGCATTTGTATGCCTGTGTGCGCCCTTGCTGGCTGTAGCAATTTGAAATCCTAGCATTTGAATTTGGTCGATCTTGTGAAGTGCTCACACTTACAGAAATATGTTTGATTGTGTGTACGCAGGGGCCGCGATGCTCACAAATGATGGGGTAATCATTGTAGAAGCATTTTGGTGCCTTTATATGCATGTGCGTGTGTGTATGTTTATATGTATGTGTATGCATGCGACATGAGCATTGACGTGTGCCTACGACAACTTAGAATTGTGTGAACGATTTTGGGTTTGACCGGAAGAGGCGCGCTTATATTTAAGTAGATGATTTTATTTCAATGATCGTGGGTTTGCCTATCAGAATGATTTTTGCTAGAAATGTAGTACCTGATCAATCCCAGTGGCCTAATTGGAATGCGATTTTCGATCCCTTGTACCTGCACATATACAGGTGAAATTTACCTTTTTAATAAGAAGCATATGTATGTACATACATACGTATACTGGCTAAATGGACCCATTTTAAAGAGTGCATCCGTTAGATGTCATAAAAATCATGCAATTAAAAAATACCTTTAAAAGTAATAGGAAGTGCACTTGTTACTTTAGTTAATCATCTACTTAAATATAAGCGCGCCTCTTCCGGTCAAACCCAAAATCGTTCACACAATTCTAAGTTGTCGTAGGCACACGTCAATGCTCATGTCGCATGCATACACATACATATAAACATACACACACGCACATGCATATAAAGGCACCAAAATGCTTCTACAATGATTACCCCATCATTTGTGAGCATCGCGGCCCCTGCGTACACACAATCAAACATATTTCTGTAAGTGTGAGCACTTCACAAGATCGACCAAATTCAAATGCTAGGATTTCAAATTGCTACAGCCAGCAAGGGCGCACACAGGCATACAAATGCTCATAGTACATGTAGCATACTGTAAGTGTGTGTGTCCATGCTCGTCGCGAAAAATTTTCATTATGCGCATCAACGCTTTCATACCCTTCCCACAAATAATAACGCAAACGCATGGCAAACGGTTTGAAAAATTCGGTATACTCTTCACTCAGAAGGGAAGACATGGGTTCTTGCTGCGAAGAAATTTCAATTCTTGTGAGCGCTACTTGTGCTCACATGCAGTACATAGTACATGTAGCAAGGGACAGTGTGTGTGTGCATGCTCGTCGCGAAAACATTTTCATTATGCGCACCAACCCTTTCATACCCTTCCCACAAATAATAACGAAAACGCATGTCAACCGGTTTGAAAAGTTCGGTATACTCTTCACACAGAAGGGAAAGCATGGGTTCTTGCTGCGAAGAAATTTCAATTTTCGTGAGCTGCTGCTTGTGCTCACAATGTGAGCCTCACATGTATACATACATATACACATTCGAGAGAGCAGAGAGCATCGAGAGAGAGAGAGAGCAAGGGAAACATTGAGCATAGAGGGATCTTTTGTTCAAAAGTTGACCATCTCGGTCGAGCGCATGAAGCGAAATGATTGTGCGTTCGTATTTTTTCGTAGCTCGAACCTAAAAGTAAGGAGCCGAGCGAGTCCAAAGCTGTCTGGGGTGCTAAAGCCTCAAAAAAAGCGTGCAAAGAGCTTTAAACTAGTTGTCTAGTCTATGTGTTCTCTGGTTAGTGTTTTCGATAAGGTCTTTTATCGATAAAAAAGATCGGGATGAGCTATCGAATTTTAATGATAAACATGATATCCGCGCTGTAATTACGGACATTTCAAAAAAATTTGAAGTCTTTAGCTTTTATATCTTCTGAAATCGACGCGTTCATACATACGGACAGACGGACGGACAGACAGACGGACAAGGCCAAATCAACTCAGCTCGTCGCCCTGATCAAGAATATATATACTTTGTGGGGTCTGCCACGCCTCTGCCTGTTACATACATTTCAACAAAACCATTATACCCTGATTTCCCATTGAAAATGGGTTCAGGGTATAATAGAAACACAGCAAACCACGGATCGAAACCTTGCACAGGAATATCTAGATATTTGCAAATATCAACTGAAGATCGTAGTTCCACAAAAAAGTTATTAAACAATTAAGTTCTCATAGTAAGCGCACACTGCACAACTGTGTTTGGGCGTGGGTGCTTCTGTGCGTGTATGTGTGTGTGTGAATGTGTGTGTATGTGTGTCTGTATGCCTGTGTGTGTGTATGCGTGTGTGTGTGTATTTGTGTGTGTGCGTGTGTCTTGTGTAAGCCGATAGACGCGAAAAATGATTGAAGTAGCTATTGCTCGAAGGGTGGATTTCGTAGTCGAACAGTCTTCACTAGAGTTTGCTTACTTGGTTGAAATCCAATTGTGCGAAAAATTCCAAAACAACGGGGGACGGGAATCCTGGATTAAAAAAAAAAAAAATGGGCTTATATTAATTTTATGTATTTTATGTATGTTAGACACAAGATTAAATTTCCGTGAGCACTTAGAATATGTGCATAAAAAGGCAGCTGATTCTTGTAGAGCTCTCTCGAGAATTATGCTAACACGCGGCGACCCAAACAGCAACGACGTCTTCTTCTAATGAGCATCATTAGGTCCGTCATTCTCTATGCTGCGCCAATATGGGCAAGAGCGCCAATATGGCAACGCCGAGCTACAGCCGGGGTATTTGCGCGATCTACAGACTGAGCGCAATCAGAGTCAGCTGCGCTTTCAGGACTATCTCCGATGACGACCTGGTCGCCGAAGCCGTGGAGCGAAATTCGCACGCGCCTGTGCGACACAACGCTATCAGGGCGAACAGCATTGCACGATGACAAAGGAAGTGGAATAGCTGAGCTAAAGGGCGGTGGACTCACAAGCTCATCCCGGAGCTCGAACCATGGGTTAACCGCAAACACGGTGAGGTTAACTTCTATCTTTCGCAGATCCTCTCGGGCCATGGATGCTTTCGGAGCTATTTGAAGCGCTTTGGTCACGAGGAAACTGACGAGTGCCCCTGGTGCGAGCGAGGGCATGTGGAAGACGCCAACCACATCCTTTTCGTATGTGCACGGTTCCTCCATCAGAGCGGACAACATAGTCAACGCCATGCTGGAATCGGAGGAAGCTTGGGAACTAACAAGCACCTTCGCGGCCACAGTGATGATGGAGCTGCGCAGAGTCGAGCGAATAAGAAGAGCTGTACCAGGCTAAGGTAGCGCATAGTGCTTGCGAAGCAATGCTTTACGGCCGTCCCGCAAGCATCGCGCGCTATCCGAGCCACCACCACCACCACTTGTAGTATAATAAGATTTTAAACAAACGAATGTAAACAAGTAAGAAGACTCTAGTCGAGACAACTTGACTAGAAAATACCCTGAACCCTCTAATCTGATATTCTAATCACTCTGCATTTCTTTTCGGCACAAGTACATACACACGAACGTATTAGAACGCGATCTGCTAACTGCGCAGTAAGCAGCGACTGCACTTTGGCTGCGCTGTAGTGTGGGCAACATTATACGAATTTATTTGTTGAATAATTTAATTTCTAAATGTACAATCTTAATGAAACTTTTAGGGCGTAATCATATGGTGAAAATGTATATACATTCCAAAGCCCACGTCTCTAGTACTTGAAATACGCCTTTTTCAAAGGTGTGGGTGAGGGGGTGGATATAGGGGTGGGGGGTAAATTACAACAAAAATCGAAATTATATAAAATACATATAAGTTTACATATAAAATTTGCAAGCTCTAGCTCTAAAGGTGTGGGAGATATAACTAAATAACTGGCTTTCGATAAGGTTTTTGATCGATAATAAAATATCGGGAGTAGTTATCGATATTTGGAGAAAAACTTGATATGCGCGTGATATACACGGACCTAGGAAAAAAATTTCAAGTCTCTAGCTCTTATATCTTCTGAAATCGACGCGTCGATTCATACATACGGACGGACAGACAGACGGACAGGGCCAAATCGACTTAGCTCGTCGCCCTGATCAAGAATATATATACTTTGTGGGGTCTGCCACGCCTCCTTCTGCCTGTTATTTGCATAAATTGCATATAAGCATACATTTAAAATTTGGAGACTCTAGCAATAAAGCTGTAGGAGATATAATTTTATAACTGGTTTTCGATACGGGGTTTTATCGATAAGAAAAAGATCGGGATGAGTTATCGATTTTTAATGATAAACTCGATATCCGCGCTGTAAATACAGACACTTAAAAAGAAGTCCCTAGCTCTTATATCTTCTGAAATCGACGCGTTCATACATACGGACAGACGAACAGACGGACGGACAGACAGACAGACAGACAGATCGACTCAGCTCGTCGCCCTGATCAAGAATATATATACTTTGTGGGGTCTGCCACGCCTCCTTCTGCCTGTTACATAAATTTCAACAAAACCATTATACCCTGATTTCCCATTGAAAATGGGTTCAGGGTATAAAATGAGAAAAAAATAATGGACCCAAATGGCTACCCTGAGGTACACCAGACGAAACAAAGATAAGTTTAGAAATAGCTGTTCTGAGCAAGACTCTTTGGGTTCTACTCTTTGAATAGGATGAAATCCAGGACACAAGTCTAGCTGAAAATCCTAAACGTTTAAGCTTTAGAATAAGTATCTGATGATGTACTGAGTCAAAGACTTTACTGAAGTCAGTATAAATAACATCATGCATTTGCATTTTTTTAAGAAAAACTGTCATTGACAAGAGAAATAAATTCTAGTGAATTAGAGGACGTTGATCGATTTTGAACAAAGCCATGTTGAGGTTGAATAATCGATTTGAAATGTTGTAAGGCCGATGTTATAATTTTTTCAAATAACTTCAGAATAGCAGATAATTTCGCAATATCTCTATAATTGGAGATATCAGATCTTCCACCTTTTTATAAAAGGGAATAATGAAAGATTCTTTCCAAATTGAAGGGAACGCAGAAGTTTTCAAAGACAAATTAAACAATTTTAGTAATGGTGACTGAAGAGAAAAACTGCACTCTTTAATCACACAACTTGGAATATTGTCGGCATCAGGAGACAAACATGATGTCAACGACGCAATAGCTGCAACCGGAAAGTAGAATTGATAGACCCATATTCAGGAAGTGAATATGGATATGAGTTGCTGTAAAGATCAGCAGAAGAATAAGTGGGTTGAAAAAAAATCTGCAAATAGATCAGAGGAATCCTGGTCATTACAAGTTTTTTCACCACCAAGGACAAATGAGGACGGCAAACCAGAAGATTTACTCTTCAAGTTTACAAAAAAGTAAAATTGTTTGGGATCTCGAGCAAGCTGACGTTTGCAACGTATGAGATAATTCTCATAACAGCTAGAATTTAAAAGATTGAAGTTTTTCTTGGCAATGGAATATTTGGACCAGTCAACACTTGGACCAGAGTTTTTATAATTTTTAAAACATTTAGTTTTAATGTTGTAAGGTTACATTATTTTCCAGTCGGGGTCAGAGTCTCAGTCTACCCAAGGCCATAACTCACAAGAAATTTGTAAGTAGATACGGGACGTATTGAGTTAGAGAAATGGGGGAGGGGGGGGGGGGAAGTTGTATAGGTTAGGTGACCACGTGGCCTGAGCTCGCCGACCACGCCCACGCGTTTGCACGCGGGAGGGCGGCCGCAATCGAGTGGCGCGATCAGGCGCACTCCAGATTGCGGGGGTCGGGGCTGCGAAAGCGTGTCGTGGAATGTTAGTGGGGCCACTACGATCGGTAGACCGCGGATCGAGGAACGCCCAGCGTTGCCGCCGGCGTTCACTCAAGACCACGCGATTTTACTGCAAGAGTTTTGACCTTACGGCGAACGGGTCGTGACCTCGTTCAAACTACCAGTTAGTGTTAGTTATGATTAGTAAACTAACAAATTGATTATTAAACTAGCTACGAATAAATACGCAACCATCTCTACGTGCATTTCCTTACTTTATTAAACTTGTCGCCTCATAACCTTTATGTTTGCTAGTTAGTTTTATTTTTCCCTTTTGAGCGCGTCTGCTCACATCGAGAGCTCCAGACTGACGAAATACTACACGCAGCTTTCAATCCTCTTCTGCCGCTGTGCAGATTTTACCACGCGACCAGCAATGCAATTCACCACCGCGAGCTTTCGAGCTGCACGGTTGCATTGCTGATCGCGCGCCCTATTCAAATTACGCTTACTCTACAAAACTAACTGCTATGACACTTACGACTACTTACCGACTAATTAACAATGTCTTACAAACTAACAACTTGTTCTACTTATTACTTAACTTACTCGCTACAAATTCCTATCTACTACAAATCTTACGCAATGTAAGGTGGGCCGCGGGCGAGCCACCTTACACCCCCCCCCCCCCCTTACTTAACCGAGGAGGCGATCTCGCCTCCTGAAGCCGCCACCATCGCGTTGTAGGCGCCGTCATCTACCATTCCTCTGTGCCGTTCGCCAAACTCCATTTCCATCCATCTTTGAGGTTACTCGTCTTTCCACGCTGCCGACGGGTGACCTTCCTCAGATTCGTCACACGTCGCTCCGTTGCGCCTGCAGAATGTTCCCGAAACAGCATCCTCCGCCACTGGGACCGCTCTCCTCTTGGCACTACGGACTGGTGCACGCTCGACTACCCGCCGCCGTTGAGATCTGCCAGTGCTTACTTTCTAGATCCCTGGTAGAGGTAAATCGAGTGCGTCGCAGCCCCTCCGGAAGGTACAAGATCGTCGTAACAGGATATGCGTCCGGGATCAAGTGGGCGCTAAGCTGTCGATAATCTACGCACACGCGCCACTTGCCAGTCCCCTCCTCAACTAGAACTGTGTGTGCGCTGTGTGGGCTCGTCGACGACTCAATGGCTCCAGCTCGAAGCGACTCATCACCTTCCGTACTTCTAGAAACTCGTTCAATTCACCTTCTCGCCATCCTTCTCCAACTTGATTGCCTTGATCTTTGGTGGCCGCTCCCTGAGTCCACCCATAAGATGCTTACTTTGATCTGCGGTGGCCGCTCCTTGAGTCCACCCATCAGATCCTTACTTTGATCTGCGGTGGCCGCTCCTTGAGTCCACCCGTCAGATCCTTACTTTGATCTGCGGTGGCCGCTCCTTGAGTCTACCCGTCAGATCCTTATTTTGATCTGCGGTGGCCGCTCCTTGAGTCCGCCCGTCAGATCCTTACTTTGATCTGCGGTGGCCGCTCCTTGAGTCCACCCGTCAGATCCTTACTCCTTTCTGTAGCTCTTGCGGGCCACCCAGCTCCCTCCTTCTGTCGAAGCTTCTCTCTCTTTCTGACGTTCAGCGCTGGTCCGTGCGCCAGCCTGATCCTCATCTCCATACGCTGCTCCATTTCCCTCGTCGTATAGTGCGGCGGGCAAACGTGCCGGTGTAAAACCCGTAGAGTCGGCCACACTGTAATTGACCGCCAGCGCTACATCGTGCGATAGCTCGTCCCACGAACTTTGATGGCCCTCGATGTATTGCGCTATCATGACCTTCACTGTGCGACTCGTCTTCTTTGCACACCAGATTGATTGCGCTCCCAGAACGCCCACTCGGCGAGAGCATCATGGAACACGGAGTCTGCGCACAAGACTGCCATTGGCTCCGCCACTCCCCTGATCAGCATCTGCCCGGCCGGCTTTTGTTGCGCGCTGTTGAACTTCTAGCACTTCCGGCATTAGCGGCGCGTCGCGTACTTGGTGGCATCTCCGAACATGCCCGGCCAATGTTGCCTCTGCGCCAGTCGTGCCGCCGTCTTCTTCACACCTCGATGTCTCCATAGTCTGCTTCTCCGCTCCGCTTACATTAGTCTTACTCTTTTACTCTGGATTATCCCACCCTTTCATTCCCTTGATCTTTTATTCTCTTATATTTTCCTTTCGACCTTGTCCCCTTACATTCTTTGTTTTTCTTTCTTTTCTTTATCCTCTTTTATCCCTTACATCTTTTACATCTTTACATCCTTTTTTCTTTTCTTTTCTTTCTTTTTCGTCTCCTCTTTCCGAACTTCATCCTTTTCCATTTCGCTTTATTTCATTTTCTTTATTTCATCTTAATCTATTCCGCTTTATTTTACTGTTCTTTGTTCATCTTATTATATTCCATTTCATATACATTAACGCGTCTTATTTTATTTCGTTTTCTCTTACTCTATTTCGTTCTTTCTTATTCTATATTATTCTAGGTTTGTTCTCTTTACTTTTCTTTTCCTTCTCTTATTCTTCTCTTATTCTTTGCTTTTTTTTTTGTTTTTTTTTCTTTAGTTTTTTTCTTTCTTCTTTATTTCTTTGTTGTTTATTTTTTCTTTTCCCTCTTTTTTTCTTCAATTCAATTTTCAATTTTTTTTTTTTTATTTATCCTTTTTTTCCAATTTTGTTATTCTATACAATTTCGTTTGCTTTTATCGTCTTAATCTACCTTATTTTACTTCTTTATTCTCTTCTCTTTTCTTTATTCGTCTTAATCTATTTTGTTCTCTTTTACTCTTCTTCTTTGTTTCATCTTAATCTCTTTTGTTTCCTTTATTTCGTTTTTTTTTTCTTTTATTTTTCCATTCTCTTTTCTTATTTTACGCTCTTTCTCCCGATTTTCTTGATCTTATTTCCGTTTTACTTATTTACCTTTCTCCACTCTCGTTTTATCTGACTTTACTTCACCTACTTTTGCTTTACTTTTATTTTGCTCGACTTTACTCTTACTTCAGTTCGATTGACTCCGCCTTATTTCCTTTATTTCACTTGTCCCTACTATATTTTTACTTTACTTCGACTTTAACTCCACCTTTCCTTACTTTTCTTTAGTTCGTTTCGCTTTAATTAATTTTCGTAACTTTATTTCGCATTACTGGACTTTATTCTTCCTTTTACCTTACTCTTCTTCCCTTTACTTTTATTTCGCTTCAGATCTCTCGACTTTATTTTATTTTTTACTTTGCTCTACTCTCATTTCTTTTTATTTTATCTCCTTTTATTCTGCTTCACCCCGCTTCAGTTTTCTTTGCTTTATTTTCTCTCCACTTTATTCCATATCGCCTCACTTCATCTTCGCTTGACTTGGCTTCGCTATATCTTTGCTTTTACTTCGCTTCGCTTTAGCCTACTTAACCTTGCTATGTTCCGCTTCGCTCCGTTCCAGTGCGTTTTCATTTTATTTTATTTTATTTTATTTTACTTTATTTTATTTTATTTTATTTTATTTTATTTTATTTTATTTTATTTTATTCTATTTTTATTTTATTTTATTTTATTTTATTTTATTTTATTTTATTTTATTTTTTTATATTTTATTTTATTTTATTTTATTTTATTTTATTTTATTTTATTTTATTTTATGCGCATTAGCAAAATCGCCTAGTGTCACATGCGCATCAGCCAAAATCGCCTAGTGTCATATGAGCATAATTACACGCACCCGCATGCGCAAGCATACAAAAAACAAGTAAGAACGTTGCAGTCGGGCGTTACCGACTGCGGAATACTCATTCACATCCCATCAACAATTTAGTAGTTAAGTTTCGTTCTAATACTGTAGAATATACAGGTTTTTCCGATTTGCCACGCCCCAACTGGGCGTAGACACCTCATTTTTGGTCAGTTTTTAGAAAGAGATAACGTTACCCTAACTGCAAAGTTTGAATGCTTACTCTAAAAAAATGTGAAAATTACAGGGTATTTTTCGATATGCCACGCCCCTAAAGAGGCGTAAAAATTATTTTTGGGGAATCGATAGAGGAGGCTACCAGTAACTCAACTATCCAAATTTGAAGCTTCTAGCTATTATACTTTAGGAGATATAAACTTTTGCGGTTTGCCACGCCCCCTGTGGGCGGACATATATCCGACAAAACTTTTTGGTCTTGGGTGATCAGTCCGAGTATATATACAAAATTTGAGGTCTCTGCCATCAATAGTGTCCAAAATATAGCTGTAGCTCTTGCGGGCCACCCAGCTCCCTCCTTCTGTCGAAGCTTCTCTCTCTTTCTGACGTTCAGCGCTGGTCCGTGCGCCAGCCTGATCCTCATCTCCATACGCTGCTCCATTTCCCTCGTCGTATAGTGCGGCGGGCAAACGTGCCGGTGTAAAACCCGTAGAGTCGGCCACACTGTAATTGACCGCCAGCGCTACATCGTGCGATAGCTCGTCCCACGAACTTTGATGGCCCTCGATGTATTGCGCTATCATGACCTTCACTGTGCGACTCGTCTTCTTTGCACACCAGATTGATTGCGCTCCCAGAACGCCCACTCGGCGAGAGCATCATGGAACACGGAGTCTGCGCACAAGACTGCCATTGGCTCCGCCACTCCCCTGATCAGCATCTGCCCGGCCGGCTTTTGTTGCGCGCTGTTGAACTTCTAGCACTTCCGGCATTAGCGGCGCGTCGCGTACTTGGTGGCATCTCCGAACATGCCCGGCCAATGTTGCCTCTGCGCCAGTCGTGCCGCCGTCTTCTTCACACCTCGATGTCTCCATAGTCTGCTTCTCCGCTCCGCTTACATTAGTCTTACTCTTTTACTCTGGATTATCCCACCCTTTCATTCCCTTGATCTTTTATTCTCTTATATTTTCCTTTCGACCTTGTCCCCTTACATTCTTTGTTTTTCTTTCTTTTCTTTATCCTCTTTTATCCCTTACATCTTTTACATCTTTACATCCTTTTTTCTTTTCTTTTCTTTCTTTTTCGTCTCCTCTTTCCGAACTTCATCCTTTTCCATTTCGCTTTATTTCATTTTCTTTATTTCATCTTAATCTATTCCGCTTTATTTTACTGTTCTTTGTTCATCTTATTATATTCCATTTCATATACATTAACGCGTCTTATTTTATTTCGTTTTCTCTTACTCTATTTCGTTCTTTCTTATTCTATATTATTCTAGGTTTGTTCTCTTTACTTTTCTTTTCCTTCTCTTATTCTTCTCTTATTCTTTGCTTTTTTTTTTGTTTTTTTATACCCTGAACCCATTTTCAATGGGAAATCAGGGTATAATGGTTTTGTTGAAATGTATGTAACAGGGAGAAGGAGGCGTGGCAGACCCCACAAAGTATATATATTCTTGATCAGGGTGACGAGCTGAGTTGATTTGGCCCTGTCCGTCTGTCTGTCCGTCTGTCCGTCTGTCCGTATGTATGAACGCGTCGATTTCAGAAGATATAAGAGCTAGAGACTTCAAATTTTTTTTAAAATGTCCGTAATTACAGCGCGCATATCAAGTTTATCATTAAAATTCGATAACTCATCCCGATCTTTTTTTATCGATAAAAAACCTTATCGAAACCCAGTTATAAAATTATATCTTCTACACCTTTACTGCTAGAGTCTCCAAATTTTTAATGTATGCTTATATGCAATTTATACAATTTCGGTTTTTGTTAAAATTTACCCCCCACCCTTAAATTCACCCCCTCACCCTCACTTTTGTATAAAGCGTATTTCAAATACTAGAGACTTGTGCTTTGGCAATTACATGCATATCCATGTTATAATCATAATCTGAAAGTTTCATGAAGATCGTACGTCCATAAAAAAAGTTATTAAACAATTAAGTTCTCATAGTAAGCGCTCACTGCAGCCCATGCGTGTTTATGCGTGGGTGCTTGTGTGTGTATGTGTTTGTGTATGTGTGTGTGTATGTGTTTGTGTATGTGTGTGTGTATGTGTATGTGTGTGTATGCGTTTGTGTATGTATGCGTGTGTGTGTGTGTGTGTATGTGTGTCTGTATGCGTGTGTGTATATGTATGCCTGTGTGTGTGTGTGTGCGTGTTTCTTGTGTAAGCTGAAAGACGCGAAAAATTATTGAAATATCTATTGCTCCAAGGGTTCAGGGGATCTTGTAGTCGAGCAGTCTCGACTAGAGCTTTCTTACTTGTTTTCTTTAGTTTTTTTCTTTCTTCTTTATTTCTTTGTTGTTTATTTTTTCTTTTCCCTCTTTTTTTCTTCAATTCAATTTTCAATTTTTTTTTTTTTATTTATCCTTTTTTTCCAATTTTGTTATTCTATACAATTTCGTTTGCTTTTATCGTCTTAATCTACCTTATTTTACTTCTTTATTCTCTTCTCTTTTCTTTATTCGTCTTAATCTATTTTGTTCTCTTTTACTCTTCTTCTTTGTTTCATCTTAATCTCTTTTGTTTCCTTTATTTCGTTTTTTTTTTCTTTTATTTTTCCATTCTCTTTTCTTATTTTACGCTCTTTCTCCCGATTTTCTTGATCTTATTTCCGTTTTACTTATTTACCTTTCTCCACTCTCGTTTTATCTGACTTTACTTCACCTACTTTTGCTTTACTTTTATTTTGCTCGACTTTACTCTTACTTCAGTTCGATTGACTCCGCCTTATTTCCTTTATTTCACTTGTCCCTACTATATTTTTACTTTACTTCGACTTTAACTCCACCTTTCCTTACTTTTCTTTAGTTCGTTTCGCTTTAATTAATTTTCGTAACTTTATTTCGCATTACTGGACTTTATTCTTCCTTTTACCTTACTCTTCTTCCCTTTACTTTTATTTCGCTTCAGATCTCTCGACTTTATTTTATTTTTTACTTTGCTCTACTCTCATTTCTTTTTATTTTATCTCCTTTTATTCTGCTTCACCCCGCTTCAGTTTTCTTTGCTTTATTTTCTCTCCACTTTATTCCATATCGCCTCACTTCATCTTCGCTTGACTTGGCTTCGCTATATCTTTGCTTTTACTTCGCTTCGCTTTAGCCTACTTAACCTTGCTATGTTCCGCTTCGCTCCGTTCCAGTGCGTTTTCATTTTATTTTATTTTATTTTATTTTACTTTATTTTATTTTATTTTATTTTATTTTATTTTATTTTATTTTATTTTATTCTATTTTTATTTTATTTTATTTTATTTTATTTTATTTTATTTTTTTATATTTTATTTTATTTTATTTTATTTTATTTTATTTTATTTTATTTTATTTTATGCGCATTAGCAAAATCGCCTAGTGTCACATGCGCATCAGCCAAAATCGCCTAGTGTCATATGAGCATAATTACACGCACCCGCATGCGCAAGCATACAAAAAACAAGTAAGAACGTTGCAGTCGGGCGTTACCGACTGCGGAATACTCATTCACATCCCATCAACAATTTAGTAGTTAAGTTTCGTTCTAATACTGTAGAATATACAGGTTTTTCCGATTTGCCACGCCCCAACTGGGCGTAGACACCTCATTTTTGGTCAGTTTTTAGAAAGAGATAACGTTACCCTAACTGCAAAGTTTGAATGCTTACCCTAAAAAAATGTGAAAATTACAGGGTATTTTTCGATATGCCACGCCCCTAAAGAGGCGTAAAAATTATTTTTGGGGAATCGATAGAGGAGGCTACCAGTAACTCAACTATCCAAATTTGAAGCTTCTAGCTATTATACTTTAGGAGATATAAACTTTTGCGGTTTGCCACGCCCCCTGTGGGCGGACATATATCCGACAAAACTTTTTGGTCTTGGGTGATCAGTCCGAGTATATATACAAAATTTGAGGTCTCTGCCATCAATAGTGTCCAAAATATAGGAGAATTTAAAAAATCACTATATCTTCAGGTCCGATTTGCCACGCCCCCAACGGGCGTAGACTTATAATTTATCTTCAGACTTTATAGAATCATACCATTAGCTGACGTGCAAAATTTCAGCATTCTAGGTTTACAACTTTAGGAGATACAGTTTTATCCGATTTGCCACGCCCCCAATGGGCGTAGATATATCCGCCATAGCTCGTGATCTTGGGTGGTCAACGCGGACCTACATACCAAGTTTCAGCTTTCTAGCTCTTCAACAAACATGATTTCTGGTATATCGGAAAATGCATTTTCCGATTTGCCACGCCCCTAGTGGGCGGATCGGGAAAATTTTAACACTTTATAAATCGGAGATATACACGAGTATGTGTTCCAAATTTCAAGTCTCTAGCTTCAATAGCGCCGAAATAGATTGCGTTCATACGGACAGACGGACAGACGGACGGACGGACAGACGGACAGACGGACAGACGGACGGACAGCAAGACGGACATTGCACAAAACCAATATACTGATTCACTTTCGTGAATGAGTATAAAAATCGCCCAGTGTCATATGCGCATAATCACACACATACGCTTGACCGATCGCTCTCTCTCTCTCTCTCTCTCAATTCGTCTTCTCACATACATATACACATATGTACCCTTGCCTATGCGCGCATAGTCCCCTTCACTGTTCACTCTCTCTTAACTGAGCGCTTCGCATGTATATACATGCATGCACGCATGCACCCACGCACATGCATATATACACTCCGCCGCTCACCCCCTCTTGACTAATTGTCTCACATGCACATATATATGTATATATATACATATGCGCACTCGTCTATGCGCACATACATATATACACTTCACTATTTCACTTTTCGTTCTCTCCCCGCTAATCCTTACATTCACTCATGTACATACATATATATATGCACACTTGCACCCTTGACTATGCGCGTTTCCTTGACTGTTTTTTTTTTTCACAACTACACTTTCTTATGGCGCGTATATTCGCTTGCCGTCGGCACTAAATGCTTTCAATTCTCCTCTTACTTCATTTATAACCACTTTTATCTCAACTATTAACTCCTTGGTGCAATTGCAGCGGCATCAATAATCTTGCTGATCTTTAATTTCGTTCACTCTGACCGCTTTTTTTTTTCTTTTTTTTTTTGTCCTCTGTTACTTACTTTTGATATGTGCATACATATATACACACTCTGCTCTTACCACTTCTCGTTGCTGCATTTCGGCGACGTTCGCTACGCTGCCCCCGCGCGTGCACATGCTTATGCACATGCGTTTTCGGTTTTACGCGTCTGCGTAATATTTTCGCACGCACTGTACTTTTCGGCGCCGCAACGGTTTTCTAGTCCCGTTTTTTCGCTCGACGCTTCCCGAAATTTCTGACCCCCGCCCCGCGGCCGTCGTAGGGTGCCTTCACTTTTTAATTTTTGCACTTTACCATGAATGTTCTTGCCTTTTGCTGCTTTTATACGCACACTGCCCATATTCAAATTAACCACCAAATAACTACACAATCTCCTCTATTGCCCGTCACCTCTATTTGGGTATGCTGGCAGGTTTTTACGCCGCCCGTATACCACACTCTCTCTAGCCCCGCGTCCCTGCTCGGGCGCCACTTGTAAGGTTACATTATTTTCCAGCCGGGGTCAGAGTCTCAGTCTACCCAAGGCCATAACTCACAAGAAATTTGTAAGTAGATACGGGACGTATTGAGTTAGAGGAATGGGGGAGGGGGGGGGAGTTGTATAGGTTAGGTGACCACGTGGCCTGAGCTCGCCGACCACGCCCACGCGTTTGCACGCGGGAGGGCGGCCGCAATCGAGTGGCGCGATCAGGCGCACTCCAGATTGCGGGGGTCGGGGCTGCGAAAGCGTGTCGTGGAATGTTAGTGGGGCCACTACGATCGGTAGACCGCGGATCGAGGAACGCCCAGCGTTGCCGCCGGCGTTCACTCAAGACCACGCGATTTTACTGCCAGAGTTTTGACCTTCCGGCGAACGGGTCGTGACCTCGTTCAAACTACCAGTTAGTGTTAGTTATGATTAGTAAACTAACAAATTGATTATTAAACTAGCTACGAATAAATACGCAACCATCTCTACGTGCATTTCCTTACTTTATTAATCTTGTCGCCTCATAACCTTTATGTCTGCTAGTTAGTTTTATTTTTCCCTTTTGAGCGCGTCTGCTCACATCGAGAGCTCCAGACTGACTAAATACTACACGCAGCTTTCAATCCTCTTCTGCCGCTGTGCAGATTTTACCACGCGACCAGCAATGCAATTCACCACCGCGAGCTTTCGAGCTGCACGGTTGCATTGCTGATCGCGCGCCCTATTCAAATTACGCTTACTCTACAAAACTAACTGCTATGACACTTACGACTACTTACCGACTAATTAACAATGTCTTACAAACTAACAACTTGTTCTACTTATTACTTAACTTACTCGCTACAAATTCCTATCTACTACAAATCTTACGCAATGTAAGGTGGGCCGCGGGCGAGCCACCTTACAATGTTTCTCAAGTTCGAAAGAGTCTTGGTAAACCAAGGTGGCTTATTTGAAACTGGCGGAATACGGCAGAGAGGGCACAAACATTCAAAATAGAGTTTAAGGTAGAATAAAAAAACGATGCTTGCATATAAAATAGACCAGTCGGTTGAATTAATTAATTCGTTATCCAAAAAAAAAAAATTGTATTTACGATAACAGCGATTATGTTTAGAAGGCATTGGAGTATTAGTGGGAGGATTATCAACAGTTAATAAAACCTCTAAAGTGGGGTGATGTATATCCTCTGGTAAGCAGAAAGGAGCTGATGTCGCGAAATTAATGTGCGAATCATGATTAGCAAACACAAGATCTAGAGTGCGATTTAGATGGTTTAAAATAGAGTTCAGCTGAAACATAGACAGGTTAAACAATTCATCAAAAAGATAGTGATCAATTGTTGGAATAAAGTAATTTGCATTACAAATTGATGACCAAGACGTGTTCGGAATATTAAAATCAGCCCACACAAGAAGCAAGTCCCTATCATTTACATGCTGTTGTTTACATGCTTGTACATCAGAAGAGGGAGGGATATAAGAACATATGATAAACAATGAGCACGATTGGAGAGTTAATTTAATTACCTGAAAGGATATCACTATTATGAATATTATTACTTAGGTTTCAGTGAATGCAATAATATCATGTTGTACACTGTGTTAAGTTTAGAATTTAAGCCACGTACATTTTGATAAATCAGGGACAGTTGAGAAGTAGATTGCATACCTTATTTTTTGGTATAATGTTCGATGATAATTGCACCGAGGCTAGATTCAAGGAAACAGTAATCGATTCGTTACGATTCTTAGGTTTGAATTCATGCACAACTACATGAGATGGCCAGAATTTAGGATCACATATAGTTGTAAAATATTCCAACGGCACATTAATAAATGAAGCAATTTCTCGCGGAGTTGCGAAACTAAACTTCGATATAAAAACATTGGTTGAAATCTTGCTTGAAATAAAAGCAGATACTGCCTCACATGTCAGATGAAAGTCTAGATAAAAATACTTGCTTTCGAGGAGAGACGACAGATAAGGTGATACCAGGAGTGGTTGGCTTATTGTCACTCTTTGTTTGAACAACAATAAGAGAACTATCCAATTTTTAAACAGTGACTTGAGTTTCAATAGCAGCATCAATGTTATTCCAGAAGGAGCTTGCAGCGTAACATGGTGCTATTGCAGGCACACTGTATTTGGGCCACCATTTGGCATGCTCTGGCCTCAGCATTACCAATTGTGCCCAGAGACTGAATGGCCTCTGAAAAAGCCGCGGGATCAAAAGTATCCAGCCGATACGATTCCCTCCACAAGGTTGACGCCCTGGCAGGTGGCTCAACTATTGTGAACAGAAGTGCCGTATGATCGCTGCCCGTATAGCTATCGCAGTGGCTCCATGTTGCTTCCTGAACGAGGGATGAAGTGACAAAAGTAATGTCAATTACAGATCCGTATCCAGCCCGACTGAAGGTGAACTCGTGGCCAGTGTTGAGCAGTGCAACATCTAGTGTCGCGAAAATCTCCAGTAAGATACGGCCACCGGCATTTGTTGTGTGGCCACCCTATTCTAACGCCCATGAGTTAATGTCTCCTGCTATTATGGCCTTCCGACCCCTAGCATCCTCGGCAAACTCGTCAAGCGCCGTTGTGAAATCACTGAGCTGCATGCTGAAGGCCAGGTAGCAGCTGTAGAGCCATAATTAACAATTAACATTCGAAAGAACATTCCTTGTGTTGCCACATACTCACAACACCGCTTTACCATTAGCATCTGTTGACCATGTCCTAGGGCAGCTGGTTCTACAGTGGTGAGGCTCACTGAGAAATGGTCTGCTCTGGAAGATCTTGGGCAGCAACACAATGATTTAAGTTAAGCTAAGTTAAGCAGCCTCGCGGTAGGATGGGCACTTGAGGCTGCCTGCTGAGTGGTCCGTCTGCTTTTCCCCTTTCCGGATGCGAAGGCGGCTTAGTGCATGCGTTTGCACTGTGACCCATCTCTCCACACCTGAAACAGGCACCCTTAAGGTCACAGTCGCTGCCGCAGTTTGCTGCCATATGACCGTAATCAAAGCACTTGAAACAGCGTTAAGGCTGATCCACAGCGCGGATACGGCATACAACCCATCCAATTTTGATTTTGGACAGCTCGAGCAGAGTTTTGGCTTTTCCAATTGGAAGAGCAACTGTAGCTCTTTGCTGTCCACCAAAAGCCGGTCGAAGCGACTTGATAGCCTCAATGGGGAGTGAGATTTGAACTTTCAGCTGTAGCCCGTAGAGCCATTGGTTCTTTTGGGTTCGCTGCGCCTTTTTTGGGCCTCGGCTTTTTTGAGGGTGTTTTCCTCTAATCGGTGGCAACTTCCCACGACCGCTTGGACGTATTGCTACCTGAGATCGCGCTAGTGCTCGCTTTCTCCACTACTTTCTGGAGCGGCATGGTCTGCACCTCACAGCTTTTAACCGAACGGTTGCAGAGCTTTTCGGCCGTCTTATGAAGATTGACCAGCCTAGCCAGCTCCTCTCTCATTAGGGCATTAATAGGCCGCTGACCCCCAAATAAGGTAGTCAAGCCCTCTAGAGTAACTCCTATTTGGGCTAACGCTTCTTTTAGTGAGTTGGGCGCCTGGCACTCAGCCACTGGGGACTGATTAAAGGTCGACGGCTGCGGCAGCGCCCTCTGTTGTTGCTGCGGTGATCGCTGCAACGAGGAACGACGTGCGAAAGCTTGCAGCTCGTACTCCATCCTGTCATCCATTTTTTGCTCCGACTACAACGACGTGAAGCCTGTAGTGGGCAATGGCTACTAATATAATTTGAGTTCACAGACCGCAGTATCTTAAACTCAGCTTAACTACAGCAAGAGCCCGAAAGTATGCACTACTTTTAGTAACTGCGTCTTCACTCCAGATGTTAGGTTGCTGTCTGTGCTAAGACTTAGCAACTCACCAAAGTTAGTGAGCAGCTGATTGTCCGCTGCAATTTCCAGCATTACTAACAGCTGTTAGAGTGAATGCACCTGATTTTTATACTCATTCACGAAAGTGAATCAGTATATTGGTTTTGTGCAATGTCCGTCTTGCTGTCCGTCCGTCTGTCCGTCTGTCCGTCCGTCCGTCTGTCCGTCTGTCCGTATGAACGCAATCTATTTCGGCGCTATTGAAGCTAGAGACTTGAAATTTGGAACACATACTCGTGTATATCTCCGATTTATAAAGTGTTAAAATTTTCCCGATCCGCCCACTAGGGGCGTGGCAAATCGGAAAATGCATTTTCCGATATACCAGAAATCATGTTTGTTGAAGAGCTAGAAAGCTGAAACTTGGTATGTAGGTCCGCGTTGACCACCCAAGATCACGAGCTATGGCGGATATATCTACGCCCATTGGGGGCGTGGCAAATCGGATAAAACTGTATCTCCTAAAGTTGTAAACCTAGAATGCTGAAATTTTGCACGTCAGCTAATGGTATGATTCTATAAAGTCTGAAGATAAATTATAAGTCTACGCCCGTTGGGGGCGTGGCAAATCGGACCTGAAGATATAGTGATTTTTTAAATTCTCCTATATTTTGGACACTATTGATGGCAGAGACCTCAAATTTTGTATATATACTCGGACTGATCACCCAAGACCAAAAAGTTTTGTCGGATATATGTCCGCCCACAGGGGGCGTGGCAAACCGCAAAAGTTTATATCTCCTAAAGTATAATAGCTAGAAGCTTCAAATTTGGATAGTTGAGTTACTGGTAGCCTCCTCTATCGATTCCCCAAAAATAATTTTTACGCCTCTTTAGGGGCGTGGCATATCGAAAAATACCCTGTAATTTTCACATTTTTTTAGGGTAAGCATTCAAACTTTGCAGTTAGGGTAACGTTATCTCTTTCTAAAAACTGACCAAAAATGAGGTGTCTACGCCCAGTTGGGGCGTGGCAAATCGGAAAAACCTGTATATTCTACAGTATTAGAACGAAACTTAACTACTAAATTGTTGATGGGATGTGAATGAGTATTCCGCAGTCGGTAACGCCCGACTGCAACGTTCTTACTTGTTATTAATTGCGCAAGTGTGACGCCTAGTGAAAAAACTTTTCGTGCTTGAAAAAGAAAAGGAAAGAGAAAAGCCCTGACGCCAAAGCAATGACGCTATTGCCCCCCTTGCACCACTGGATTCTACCACCGGGGTACTCCACGAACTGCCGCGTAGTAAGTCTCTGGTAACTTTCGAGGTCACTGGGTACGTTGCGCCCACAGTATACACGTTTTCTTTAGATATTTCTACTTTCGCAGGGAAAAACTCGGAGCAAGCTATTGAAACGATGGATCACAATAACATCGTCCGCTCTGATGGAGCGGCCCACTGCCTCTTCCAGACGACGCCTCTCCTCCAGGAACCGTCCACACATGCCCTCGTCTTCCACAAGCCCCCGCTCGCACCAGGGGCACTCGTCAGATTCCTCGTGGCCAAAGCGCTTCAAATAGCTCCGAAAGCATCCATGTCCAGAGAGGATCTGCGTAAGGTAGAAGTTTACCTCGCCGTGTTTACGGTTGACCCATGGTTCAAGCTCCGGGATGAGCTTCTGAGTCTACCGCCCTTTAGCTGAGCTATTCCACTTTCTTTGCCATCGTGCGATGCTGTTCGCCCTGATAGCGTTGAGTCGCGCAGGCGCGTGCGAATTCCGCTCCACGGCTTCGGCGACCAATGGTACCATACCAGCTATGACGAGCGCCGCGTCATCGGAGATAGTCCTGAAAGCGCAGCTGACTCTGATTGCGCTCAGTCTGTAGATCGCGCAAATGCCCCGGCACACCCTTTGTGTGTGTATGTGTGTGTGTGTATGCGTGTGTGTGTATGCCTGTGTGTGCGTGCGTGCGTGTATGTGTGTGTGCAGCAGTCTCGACTATAGCTTTCTTACTTGTTATAAATGACCTTCCTCGCTGTATCTCTTATTCTACCATATTTATGTATGCGGATGATGTAAAACTTTGCTTTCAATACTCCAGTGCAAATGGGCATCTACACCTTCAAGATGAGCTCAATGCATTACAACTTTGATGTGAGGCAAGTCAGTTGGACATAAATTGCTCAAAGTGTATAACAATGACCTTCAGTCATACCGTTCTTCTAATGGTTGACATTTTCTTAACCCGCATCTGTACAGTCAAAGAGCTTGGTGTTTTGACTGTAAACTGAATTTTAAAACTCATATATTTACCATCATTAATGAAGCCAAAAGTGTGCTTGGCTTTATTAAACGTTGCTCTAAGGAATTTAAAGATCCTTTTATTACAAAGCAATTATTTATTTCGTCCTATCTTAGAGTATTGCTCAGTTGTATGGTCTCTGCAGCACAAACTGTATCAGGATCGTATTGAATCGATCCAAAAACAGTTACTTCTCTTGCCTTAAGAGATCTTAGATGGGACAGTAATTTACGATTACCGTCTTATCAGAGTAGGCTTCAGCTAATTGATCGTCTATCGGTAATCAATTGCGGAACAATTTTAAGAATTGTTTTTCTGCATAAATTGATTAGCGGTGATATTGATTCGTCCTCTTTGTTTATTCGTCTCAATGTTTCGGTTCCGTTCCGAACAACTAGACATTATCGTCCGCTTCATTTACCTGTGTGCACTAGGGATTATTCTTTGCACAGTGCGTTTCACCTTCTTTGTGTTAATTTTAATAAAAATTAGCACGTATTTTCCTTAGAGCTCTCTCTTCCTAAAATAAAATCTTTACTTTTAGCTTATCTTAGGGAAATCACTCACAGTGCCCAGGCATAAGCACTGGTATACATTTCGTTGCCAATGTTGTGTAGTGATTTCTCAATCCTATCCTATATTCTTTTTTAGCTTTTCCTTTGCTGTTTTCTTTTCATACACTGAACCCATTTTCAGTGGGAAATCTATACCCTGATCTGATGGTTTTGTTAAAAGTATGTAACAGGCAGAAGGAGGCGTGGCAGACCCCACAAAGTATATATATTCTTGATCAGGGCGACGAGCTGAGTCGATTTGGCCCTGTCCGTCCGTCCGTCCGTCCGTATGTATGAACGCGTCGATCTCAGAAGATATAAGAGCTAGAGACTTGAAGGTTTTTTTTTTCTAGGTCCGTGTATATCACGCGCATATCAAGTTTTTCTCTATATATCGATAACTACTCCCGATATTTTATTATCGATCAAAAACCTTATCGAAAGCTAGTTATTTAGATATACATATCTCCTACACCTTTAGAGATAAAGCTTGCAAATTTTAAGTGTAGACTTATAAGAATTTTATTTAATTTTGATTTTTGTTGTAATTTACCCCTCACCACTATATCCACCCCCTCACCCTCACCATTGTAAAAAGCGTATTTCAAGTACTAGAGACATTTTTACAATACGATTACGCCCTGACAGTTTCATTAAGATTGTACGTCTAGAAATTAAGTTATTCAACAAATAAATTCTTATAATGTTGCCCACACTACAGCGCAGTCCAAGCGCTTATACTATGAACATATGCTTATTTGAACAAGTAAGAAAGCTCTAGTCGAGACTGCTCGACTGAGACTGCTGAACCCTTCGAGCAATAGCTATTTCAATCATTTTTCGCACACACACACACACAAATACACACACACGCACGCACGCACGCACACACAGGCATACATACCCATACATATACACACACACGCATACACACACATCAGATTATGATTATAACATGAATATGCATGTAATTGCCAAAGCACAAGTCTCTAGTATTTGAAATACGCTTTTTACAAAAGTGAGGGTGAGGGGGTGAATTTAAGGGTGGGGGTAAATTTTAAATTAAAGCTGGTTTTCGATTAGGTTTGTTATCGATAAAAAAGATCGGGATGAGTTTTCGATTTTTAATGATAAACTCGATATCCGCGCTGTAAGTACGGACATTTGAAAAAAATTTGAAGTCTCTAGCTCTTATATCTTCTGAAATCGACACGTTCATACATACGGACAGATGTAAATCGACTCGGCTCGTCACCCCGATCAAGAATATATATACTTTGTATATTATAGAAATAGCTATTACTCCAAGGGTTCAGGGGATCTCGTAGTCAAGCAGTCTCGACTAGAGCTTTCTTACTTATTCCCACTGAGTTTAATCAGGTACTACATTTCTTTAAAAATGCATTCTGATAGGCAAACCCACAGTCATTGAAATAAAATCAGGTGCTTAATAATATAATAAGCGCGAGTTACGCAGTCACTATTCCACACCAGTGCTGCCAGAATTTTGAAGGCAAGAATTGCTACAATTTCAAAAAAAGTTGCTAAAATTGCTAAAAAATTTATTAAAATTGCTAAAAGAAATGGCCAAATTTTGTTAAAATTTTATATGTTAAATTTATTACTTTTATTTATGATTAAGTTTTTAAATGATAGTTAAAATGTCGTCCAATTGTTCCAATATACTTTCTTCATCATTAATAGCATATTTGGAGCTGCATCTGCTATGCATATCGCGTCGCCCACTTCAATAAGCTCAAGGCTTAGAAATGTTGAGACAATTGTGCCTTTACTATTGCTGAAATAGTTAATAGCAACTCCTAAAGATTTAAGAAAATTTAAACAATTCATCTAGCAAAAGACTGAATCACCAATATCAGCCCGCAAATTTTCCGCAAAGTGTTCGGCAAGAACATTTTTTATTATATGACTTCTCTTTGTTCTGCCCAATTTTATGTTTGCTGCCGATTGGCAAGCTGCAAATTGGTGCGCACATAATTGCGACAAATGATCGCTTGTCACTATTGCTGCGTGTTTTGCAATGTATGTATAGGCACAGTGCAGCCTCATGCTCCTCCGTCTTGTCACTTTTTACAACAAAAGGCAACTTGTTTTTTTGTGTACACGCACCCATCGCTCTTATATATTTTTTTGTGGCAGCGTGGTGGCGCACATCATAAAGCTTCGCGCCAATAGTGCACTTGCAATAGGCGCAATAGGCCCTTGTTGAGTCTGTGTCATCCTTGCGAATCCACTCTTTAAACTCGCCACTCAACCACACATCGCGAAATTTTTGGGTATACGTTTTTGGCGTATTTTATGAAACTTTTAATGAATCTAACAAAAAGGCATACAATTTAAAGCTCAGCGCACTAATGACACTCGATCACTTTCGATGAATTTGTAAACTACTTATTGTTCACAACTATTGAACTATTGTTCACAAGTTTGTGCATTTATCGATATTGTTATGATTTTGAACAAGTTGAGTTCTTTTTAGATGATGTTATTGTGAGATCACAAAAATCACAAAATTGCTAAAAGTTGCATAATTTTTTTTAAAAATAGCTATATTTGTGGCTAATAGCAATTTAAAAAAAAAATTGCAAACTCAAATTCAAAATTGCTAGATCTAGCAACTTAATGGCTAAAATGGCAGCACTGTTCCACACATATATATGTACATATGTACATACATACATAAGTGTATGAGTTACATATAATAATAGAAAATAAAAGGTACAAGCGCGCCTCTTCAATTAAAATCCAAAATCGTTCACACCATTAATCTCGCAAGCATACAAACAAAGATATACACTCACGCACATGTAAAGGCACATAGGCATACAAATGCTTCTACAAGTGATATCCCATAATTGGGAGCAGCACATCCCATGCGTACACACCAGTGCTGCCATTTTGTGGCAAGCACAAGCCAATGTTCACGTATTATGAACACACATACTTACAATATTCCACAGGCAGCAAGAATAGTTTCGCGAAAATGTATTCTTTCTGTGCAGAACAGGCTGTGCAAATTGTAAAGCCCAAAATTTGCCGTTGGTCTGCCTTGTGAAGTGAGCACATGCATACATACATTTGTGTGTGTGTATGCTTGTATGGGATGGCAAGCTAATTGTCTCTGGATTTAGTAGTTTGTAAATTTTGTATGATTTGAATCGTAGGGTGACTATCAAATGGGCCATTATGACTTAATTAGAAAATTTTGACAATAATGAGTAAAGCTTGAGTATAATATGACATGTGTATTTCATATATTGCAAAGCATTTAATAAAGTTAATAGTGTTTTACGATAATTTTTTCGTTTGAAAATGTGTAAAAAATAATTTGAATTATATATAATTGTTTACGGATATAAACACATTTATAAACATGATTAGCAATAATAATATATAAATGTACTTATGTACATACAATGTATGTTCACACATAGTACATCTGTGTAAAGTGGTTATGACAGTCCGTAAGACCGACCAAATGCAAATGCTGGGCTTTAAAATTGCTACAAGCAGCAAGAGTAACGCACGCAGGTCACAAATGCTCATACATGTGGCAAGGGACTACAAGGTGTGTGTGCATGCCCGTCGCGAGATCATATTCTTTATGCGCCTCAACGCATTCATACCCTTCCCATAAATATATATCGAAACGCTAACATTTTGTTTGCATAAATGTCGCAAACGATTTTAAGATTTCGGTATACTCTTTACTCAAAAGGAAAGAGCTGGGACCGTCGTGAAGAAATTTCAATTTTTGTGCGCTGCTGAGCTTCATGATTTGAGAGCCCACAGAGAGAGAGAGAGAGAGTTAGAGAGAGAGAGGGAGAGTAAGACAAAAAACGCAAAGCGCATGCATGACCATTTCGTTTGCGTGCTTAGAGCGCACTGATTTCGTCGTGCTATCTTTCATTACCCGAGCCAGCCAATACCAAGCCGAGCGAATACGAAGTTGGCCGGGACCTGCCACACAGATTTTGCGGCGTGGAAAAACGTTGCTCTACATGTCTAGTCTATGTGTTCTTTGGTCAGTGAAAGAACTCAACTTGTTCAAAATCATAATAATATCGATAAATGCACAAACTTGTGAACAATAGTTCAATAGTTGTGAACAATAAGTAGTTTACAAATTCATCGAAAGTGATCGAGTGTCATTTGTGCGCTGA
This sequence comes from Drosophila arizonae, assembly GCF_054131065.1. Lineage (NCBI taxonomy): Eukaryota > Metazoa > Arthropoda > Insecta > Diptera > Drosophilidae > Drosophila > Drosophila arizonae. Next base: position 34,255,990 of record NC_142922.1, read on the forward strand.
GCTTTAAATTGTATCACTAACCAGAGAACACATAGATGAGACAACTAGTGTAAAGCGTTTTGCACACTTATTTTCGAGCGTAATCTCCCAGACACTTCGTATTTGCTCGGCTCTTCGCTTTTAGGGTTCAGGCTACGAAAATATGGGAGGTCAAAATCATTCGTCTTCATGCGCTCGACCGAGATGGTCGACTATTGAACAAAAGATCTCTATGCGCTGAATGTTTCCCTTGCTCTCTCTCTCTCACGATGCTCTCTGCTCTCTCAAATATGTATATGTATGTATGCATGTGAGCCTCACATTGTGAGCACAAGCAGCAGCTCACGAAAATTGAAATTTCTTCGCTGCGAGAACCCATGCCTTCCCTTCTGCGTGAAGAGTATACCGAACTTTTCAAACCGTTTGTCATGCGTTTTCCTTATTATTTGTGGGAAGGGTATGAAAGCGTTGGTGCGCATAATGAAAATTTTTTCGCGACGAGCATGCACACACACTTACAGTATGCTACATGTACTATGAGCATTTGTATGCCTGTGTGTGAAGCTCTGGCTGCCTGTAGCAATTTTGAAGCCCAGCATTTGCATTTGTCGATCTTGTGAATTGCTCACATACATATGTATGTATGTATGCATGTATATAAGTTAACAACAAATATATTTTTCAAGTTAAAAACAAAAATATTCTGCATTGCAACAAAACCCAATGGGAATTGTTGCAACACAAATAAAACGTAACAAGCTGATCAGACCAATAAGCCAAAACTGCTGACACCATGTCTAGCGGACTTCCTGCACACGCCAACCAGAGCTCCAGCAATTCTAAGAAGAATTGCACAACGGTTCAACAACACCACGAGCGACGCCGCTGCCAACGTCGTCGACTGAACCACAGCTCAGCTAGGGATAGAATTGATTTAAGTAATTCAGTTGCAAATTTGTTCTTCAATAAAGCGGACTGCATTTAAGCAGTAAAATATAAAAACATCTTATTTTTTCCCGTTTTAATAAAGAAAGAACTTAACTGGCGCCCGAGCAGGGAACGGCTTCGCGCGCAATACAGCAAAACGTTTAGTACGTGCGTGATACTGCAAGTCAAAAGCAGAGTCGGTTTAAATAAAACGAATATTCAATCGCGTTACAACACAGCAAAACGCCTGTACGAGCGCGACCGAAAATCACCAAAGCAACTCACGTCGCGTAACTTCGACGTTCGGTGGAATTCGTTAAAGGTAGTCTGGAACGTAATAGTTCGATTGCCCATCGGTGGACGGTAATCCTGTACGGCCCGCCCACAGGATACTTCAACGGAGTCTGGTCGCAGGATCCCCAGTAGGTACAACCAAAAAGGATGAAATCCGGATCAGCAGTGAAGACCGCCACATCATCATTATTGTAAGTTAGAAACATAAGAACACGAAACAAGAAACTAACAAAACTAAAACTAAAACAAATAAGTGAAATAAAATATAAGAAAAGTTTTTGAGAAAAATAAAAATTAAATAAGTGTAATAAAATATAAGAAAAATTTTTGAGAGAAATAAAAATCAAACAAGTTTAAGAAAATTTAAGAAAAATTTTTAGAAAAATAAAGAGAAAAATAAAATATTAAAAAAAAAAAAAAAAAAAAAAAAAAAAAAAAAAAAAAAATAAAAAGCGTAAAGCGATCAAATTCAAAGTGACTACAATAGTAGTATAAAATAACCCAACTTTGCGATTCCCAAGGGACCCTCCAAAGTAGAAGGGAAAAACCAGCCACTGGTCTTAATACAAAATAAAAATAAAAGCTAAATTTAATTTAAAAAAAAAAAAAAAAAAAAAAAAAAAAAAAATTTTATATCAGAAATTTCTTTATATTAAATTAAGTTGTACTAATGATAATCATAAACTAACACTAACTAACTAACTAAATTCAATCAAAAATCCACCTGTAAACATAAAACAATAGATCAAAGTCACAGTTGATAACGTATGGCTAACGAGAATAATTTGATTAGGCCCCCAGTGTTAGTCGAACAACCCCAAGTAGGTGCACACATTATCAATAGGCAGCAACAACGACATATAGACCGTCAGAACGAACACTTGCAGAACAGAGGCATGGCGAATAACGCAGAACAATTGATTGCAGCCACTGTTGCTCAAATTTTGACAGAACAACTTCCGACGCTAGTGAGACAAATAGTTAACCCTTCTAGAGAATTCAATGACGTGGACGATCAGACCATAAACGACAATCAAAATTTGAACGACCTTAACAGAGTACCAGACATTGTCAAAAGTCTTAGGGAATTTTCCGGCAACAAAATCGAATTTAGCTCATGGAAAAAGAGTGTGGATCGCATACTCTCCATATATGCAAGCCAAGTTGGATCACCAATGTACTATGGCATTTTGCATACCGTGAGAAATAAGATCATCGGTCAAGCCGACGCGGCCCTCGAATCTTACAATGTTCCCCTTAATTGGAGTGCCATCTCCAAGTGTCTCACACTGCACTATGCAGATAAAAGAGATATAAATACATTAGAATACGAGATGACTATGTTAATACAGGGCAACAACCAGACAGTAGAACAGTTTTATCAGGTTGTCTACAACCAGCTGACTTTAATATTGAACAAAGTAGGATGTATGGAACTAAATAGAGAGTCGGAACTACTCATGACGAAAATGTACAGGGAAAAAGCATTAGACACTTTCATCAGAGGTTTGAGAGGAGACTTGCCACGTATTCTTAGCATAAAGGAACCAACAGACCTTCCCTCAGCTCTCCATTTATGTTTGAAATTAGAAAATCAGAACTATAGAACAAACATAGCATTCAATAAAAGCCATCAAACAGGTCACAAAAGCGTAGCTCGAAACGCAACACCACCCATGTTGCCACCGCGTATGGTTCAATACGCACAAAATCCCCCTCAGATGATGAGATCTGTACCAATTGGTTTCAGAGCTCAAGTGCCAATGCAACATGCATGGCCAAATACCATTAATCAGGGACACCAATACCATAGACAACAATATTACCAAACGCAACCTCAACAGACAAACGTACCGCCCCGACCATTAGCACCCAAACCACAGCCACGCCCCGAACCAATGGACGTTGACAAAAGCATCCAAACACGGATGGTAAATTACATGAACAGGCCAAATTTTGAACTAGGGAAAAGACCCCCACCAATAACAAATACAACGGACAAAAGACAAAGAAATTTTAATATTCAAATGGGAGAGGAATATCCCGACAATGACTACCACAACGCTTCCATAAGTATGGAAGAATACGGACAGACCATCGAAAGCTACGAACAACAGACCGAACACGAACAATCACTACAAGAGTACGCACAGCAAATTGAACAAAATGACGACGAACAAGAGAGCCCCATTGAACATGATAACATTAATTTTTTAGAATAACTAGCTCTTCGCTTCCTTACATAGAATGTAAGACAAAAAGCGGAGAGATACTTAAAATACTAATAGACACAGGTTCGAACAGAAATTACATACAGCCCAAACTAGTTTCTAACCCGATTCCCAATCAAAAGCCTTTCGAAGCCGTAACAGTCGGCGGAAATATAAGAATAACTCACCATAAAATCGCTAATCTCTTTGACAGACAAGATATCCAAGTAAAGTTTTTCCTATTACCTACGTTAAAAGCATTTGACGCAATTCTGGGCAACGACAGCCTTAAAGAACTAGAGGCCGTAATCCATAGCAGCAAGAATCAATTAATAATTAAAGATACCATATTTATACCCCTTAAACAGAAAAAAATCGAGGCAGTTAACACTGTCATACCACGGACAGATCACATGACTATCGAACAGAAACAAAGATTAAAACAGTTAGTTACGAAATACCCCAATTTATTTGCCACCCCAAACGAAAAATTAACCTACACAACCAATGTAAAAGCAGAAATTCGAACCAAGACAGACTCACCCATATATTCCAAATTTTACCAATTCCCAATGTCTTTAAAAGACGAAGTCCATAAACAAATACGAGAACTTTTAGAGGACGGAATTATTCGCCCATCCCGATCACCCTACAATTCACCTGTGTGGATTGTTCCCAAGAAAATGGATGCTTCCCAAGAGAAAAAGTATAGAATGGTTATTGATTACAGAAAGCTTAACAAAGAAACGATAGCAGACAAGTACCCTATTCCAGAAATAAACGAAGTACTAGCACAACTTGGGAATAATAAAAATTTTTCAGTGCTTGACTTAAAAAGTGGCTTCCATCAAATTCCATTAAAAGAAGCAGATATTGAAAAGACCGCCTTCTCCGTAAACAACGGAAAATACGAGTTTACACGACTCCCTTTCGGTCTGAAAAACGCACCTTCTATTTTTCAAAGGGCGTTAGATGACATTCTTCGTGATCATATCGGCAAGATATGCTTCATTTACATAGACGACATTATCATATTTAGCAAAGATAATGAAACACATGCAGAAAATCTTGACACAATTTTTCGAACTCTTCAAGAAGCTAACATGAAATGTCAGTTAGACAAATGCGAGTTCTTTAAAGACAAGGTAGAATTTCTCGGCTTTGTCATCTCAGATAAAGGCGTCGAGACTAACCCAGACAAAATAGCAACCATAGCCAAGTATCCCTATCCAAAAACACTCAAAGACTTGAGATCTTTCCTCGGACTCTCTAGCTACTATAGAAGGTTCATAAGAGATTTCGCTAAGTTGGCAAAACCACTTAGCTCTCTTTTAAGAGGGGAGGATGGACGAGTGTCCAAAAGCCAGTCTTCAAAAAAACTAATTAATCTCAGTCAAGAAGCCATTGATTCCTTTGACAAAATCAAAAACGCTCTAATATCCAATGAAGTTATTTTACAATACCCAGACTTTAATAAGGAATTTCAATTAACAACAGACGCATCCAATTATGCAATTGGAGCAGTCTTATCTCAGAATAAACGACCCATATGCTTCCTTTCAAGAACATTGTCAAAATCCGAAGAAAATTACGCCACTAATGAAAAAGAAATGTTGGCGATTATTTGGGCACTAAAAGCCCTCAAAAATTACCTTTACGGTAAGGCAAAAGTAAAAATATACACAGATCATCAACCACTTACACATTCGCTTAGCAGTTGGAATGGCAACGCTCGAATCAAAAGATGGAAAACGTACCTAGAAGAGTTTGATTATGAACTCCTTTATAAACCAGGCAGGGATAACACAGTAGCAGACGCATTGTCAAGAATACCCATAGTAAACCAAATCAATTCAGTAACATCCACTCAGCATAGCGCAGAAAGTTCAAGTCACAACCTAATACCTAGTATAGAGGTCCCGATAAACGTATTCAAGAACCAAATATTCTTAAACAAAGCAAACACAGACGACTATAAATTCCAAATCCCTTTCCCAACTTTCCATAGACATCTAATAACTAGACAAGAGTACACAGAAAATAACTTAGTTCAGATATTAAAAAAGCATTTAAACCCTTCTGTAATTAACGGGATAATAACGTCAGAAGAAATCATGAACCAAATTCAACAAATATACCCCAAACACTTTAGGAATTATAAAATCAGATTCACCCAGACACAAGTGAAGGACTTGACTAATGAAACAGAGCAGGACGAACATATACTAAAAATACACAATAGAGCTCACCGCAACGCAATAGAAAATAAAAAACAATTATCAGAAACCCATTACTTCCCCAAAATGAAACAGAAAATAGCGGCATTAGTCAAACAATGTCAAGTCTGTAAAGAAGAAAAATACGACAGACAACCAAACAACCCTAAACTAAATGAAACACCCATACCTCAATATCCTGGACATATAATTCATGTAGACATATACACGACAGGCAAAAACTTAGTACTGACAGCAATAGATAAATTTTCGAAATTAGCCCAAGGACGCATCATCAAATCTAGAGCAATAGAGGACATAAAAAAACCACTTCACGACATTTTATTTTATTATGGAGTTCCGAAATTCGTGGTCATAGATAACGAAAAATCTCTGAATTCAGCATCCATAACATTCATGATGCGAGATCAATTAGGGATTGAAATTTATAACACTCCACCTTATAAAAGCACAGTCAACGGCCAAGTCGAACGATTTCACTCTACGCTTTCAGACATTATGAGATGTAACAAGAGAAAACAAGAATATAAAACCTTTCAAGAACTAATTGACAAATCAATATACGACTATAACTACACCATTCATTCAACGACTAACAGACGACCACTAGATTTGTTTTTTGGCAGAAACCTAACGACGAACCCAGAACAATATGAAAAATCTAGACAAGACAACATTGACAGACTTAGACAGAAACAAACAATAGACTTACAGAACCACAATAAAAGACGCAACGAAATACGTACCTACACACCAGGACAAGAAATATACGTCAAGATCAACAACAGACTAGGAACTAAATTGTCTCCCAGATACAAAAAAGAAACAGTAAAAGAGGACAGAAACACAACAGTACTAACCTCAACAAATAGAGTCATACATAAAAGTAATATTAAAAACGTTTGACATTTATAGACTACTCGTAATAATGGCGATGATGGTACAACCTATCGAACCGAATATGGACATAACGAACCATACGGCAGCACAAACCATAACGATCTACGACGGACTAGGCAAAATACAAACAACGACGACAAGAATTATTCACATCATTAACTTAGGCAAAATTAAAGAAGCTTTAGAGCAGATAGAATTTCATACAGAAAAAAATTTAAAATTTAGCAGTTTATACCACACCTTGCACCACGAAATTAACCAAACTCACTTGACTTTACGCACTATAGATTATGACATTAACAAGAGGACCACAAGGGCCATTAATATTCTAGGCACAGCTTGGAAATACATAGCAGGCAACCCAGATCATGATGACTTCGTGCAGATAGAAGAACATATTAATAAAGTTATAGATAACAATAACAAACAAGTAATAATAAACTCACAGTTAGAACAAAGATTAAATAAGCTGACCACAGTTACCAATACCCTTACAAACAATATACGGAAAGACGATAGATTCACACACGATATAGCGCAAAGTTTACAGAACCAAGTTAGATTGATCAAAGAGGAGGTTATTAATATAAAATATGCCATACAATGGGCAAAAGTTAACGTAATAAACTCATTTTTACTAAAAAAAGCAGAAATAGATGAAATAGAGAGAATCTTCAAAGCTGGTAGAATGCCTTCATTATCTGTAGAAGAAATGCTAGAATATTCAGACGTGGCCATATTTCACAATACTACTACTTTGTTTTATGTAATTAAAATACCTAACGTAGAAGAAAATGATTATGAAAATCTAATTGTGAAACCAGTCGTAAGAAATAACGCTATCATAAATATAGAGTATAAAGAAATATTGTCTCGAAAAAATGTAATGTTTGGAATTATAAAAAATTGTAAAAAATATAATAACATTAAGATTTGTTCAAAAAATAACATTGTCAACATTAGCAATAGTACATGTTTGCCTAGGCTCCTCAATGGAGAAAAGTCGCTGTGTGAGTTCAGTAACGCCGAGCATGTGGAACCCATCGAAGAAGTGGCCAACGGTCTTCTGATCCTCAACAACTTTGATGGAATGGTGACATCGGCGACAACAAGTACATGGTTAAACGGCACCTATGTCATTCGCTTTACCAACGAGTCCATTTCAATTGGCAACCGGATTTTCAACAACCTAGAGAGCAGCACACTGAGAGTCGGCTCCTCGATAATCCAGATGACACCAGAAGAATCGAGACGACTCCAAATTCTATCACTAAAGGCCTTGCAGGCATTACACATCAACAATACCCAAAGACTAGAACACCTAAAACTTACGACACATGCAATATCATCCATAATATTGGTTTGCATAGTCGTGATAATCATTGTCATTGCCTTCCTCTACATAAAGAGAGCGAAAAAAATTACGTTATTACTGGACAATAGCCAGGTAAAGAAAGTAACAGAGGCACCAAGACGAACCATAGAAAACATACAGTTCAACGACATTCCCTTCTTTTAATGATCGCTTGAGGACAAGCTCAAATCAAAGGGGGAAGAGTTAACAACAAATATATTTTTCAAGTTAAAAACAAAAATATTCTGCATTGCAACAAAACCCAATGGGAATTGTTGCAACACAAATAAAACGTAACAAGCTGATCAGACCAATAAGCCAAAACTGCTGACACCATGTCTAGCGGACTTCCTGCACACGCCAACCAGAGCTCCAGCAATTCTAAGAAGAATTGCACAACGGTTCAACAACACCACGAGCGACGCCGCTGCCAACGTCGTCGACTGAACCACAGCTCAGCTAGGGATAGAATTGATTTAAGTAATTCAGTTGCAAATTTGTTCTTCAATAAAGCGGACTGCATTTAAGCAGTAAAATATAAAAACATCTTATTTTTTCCCGTTTTAATAAAGAAAGAACTTAACTTATACATTTGATTGTGTGTACGCATGGGAGGCGCTGCTCACAATTATGGGATATAACTTGTAGAAGCACTTGTATGCCTGTGTGCCTTTACATGTGCGTGTGTGTATGCATGGGAGATGAATATTGGCGTGTGCCTCCCTCAACTTAGAATGGTGTGAACGATTTTGGGTTTTATTTGAAGAGGCGCGCTTACATTTAAGTAGCTGATTTTATTTCAATGATCGTGGGCTTGCCTATCAGAATGATTTTTTCTTTTAATGTAGTAGTTGATTAATCCCAGTGGGCGCTTACATTTAAGTAGCTGACTAACTAAAGTAACAAGTTCACTTCCCATTACGTATTTTTTAATTGCATGATTTTTATGACATCCAACAGATGCACCCTTTAAAATGTGTCCATTTGGCCACTATATGTATGTATGTACATACATATGCTTCTTATTAAAAAGATAAATTTCACTTGATTAATTCCAATTTGCCCACTGGGATTAATCAAGTACTACATTAAAAGAAAAAATCATTCTGATAGGCAAGCCCACGATCATTGAAATAAAATCAGCTACTTAAATGTAAGCGCGCCTCTTCAAATAAAACCCAAAATCGTTCACACCATTCTAAGTTGAGGGAGGCACACGCCAATATTCATCTCCCATGCATACACACACGCACATGTAAAGGCATATCCCATAATTGTGAGCAGCGCCTCCCATGCGTACACACAATCAAATGTATATACATGCATACATACATACATACAGTGGTTCCAACGCCAAATCGGACAAGACTATTTATTTATTTCAATAAGTATTTTCTTTAGCAGTAAGTTAACTTTTTACCGTTTTCACATTTTTTCTCAAATCTATTATGTATTAGCCCCCTAAAACAAAAAAAAAATTTTTTAATTTCAAATGGCAACATTTTTTTTATTTTAAAAAACTAACAACAAGTCCGATTTTGAGCTTCAACGCCAAATCGGACAAAAGAAAACTGCAAGAAAAATATCCGTTATTTGGCGGAGATTTTCGTTTTTGTTTTGCTTATTGCGTTTCGTTATGTTCTCAAGCTCATAGGCGTACAGTAACACAAATTATTTTTGCGAAATGGCTCCACGTGGGAAGCAAACTGGTGTTGAGGCACGCCAAATAATATTAAAACTGCATTTTGATGGCAAAACTGTTAGAGAAATAGCAGAGCTGGTCGGAAGAAGCAAATCTACCGTCCATGATATCATAAAAAGGTTTCGGGAAGATGGAAGATTGATTAACAAAAGCCAGGAGGGAAAAAGAAAGCGATTAAACTCAAGGGAGGAGCGGTCGATTATAAGGGAAATTAAGGTTGATCCCTTTAAAACCGCAAAGGAACTAAGGATGTCATTAAAAACAAACTTTGGAAAGGATGTGTGTGATAACACAGTGCGCAATACTTTGCATCGGTATGATTTGCATGGCCGAGTTGCCCAAAAAAAGCCTTATATTAGCCCTAAGAACAAAGCGTTTAGGGTAAAATTCGCGAAAGAGTACTTGCTAAAAACGGATGACTTTTGGAATCATGTTAGTTGGTTGTATATCATATTAAATACCTTTCTTTTTTTGCTAATTATCTTATTTAAAGGTGTTGTTTACTGATGAAAGTAAATTTAATTTGCATGGGTCCGATGGTAAGGTGTATGTGTGGCGTAAACCAAATACTGAGTTTGAGCCCAAGAACACAATAGGCACTGTTAAGCATGGAGGAGGTTCAGTCATGGTTTGGGGCTGTATGTCGAGTGCGGGAGTTGGCCATTTGCACTTTATCGATGGCATACTCGATAAATTTGGCTACCTTGATATTTTGAAAAAAAATGTTAAGCAGAGTGCGGAGAAATTGGGGATACTTGAAGACTTTGCTTTCTATCAAGACAACGACCCCAAGCACACTTCAATGCTAGCTAGGCTCTGGCTAATCCATAATTGTCCCAAATTGATCCAAACGCCTGCCCAGAGCCCGGATATAAACGTAATAGAAAATCTGTGGGAAATTTTGGCGAGGAAAGTTTACCAAAACCGGTATAACAATCTGGACCAATTGAAAATGGGATTACTTGCAGCTTGGGACTCCATAGAGCCAGAGATCTGCAAAAAGTTGGTCAAATCAGTTCCCAATCGCTTGCAGGCTGTTGTCGCAAACAAAGGTTTTGCAACAAAATATTAAATATTAAGTTTTTCTCTTATTTTTATTAAAGTTTTCTTTTGTCCGATTTGGCGTTGAAGCTCAAAATCGGACTTGTTGTTAGTTTTTTAAAATAAAAAAAATGTTGCCATTTGAAATTAAAAATTTTTTTTTTTGTTTTAGGGGGCTAATACATAATAGAGTTGAGAAAAAATGTGAAAACGGTAAAAATTTAACTTACTGCTAAAGAAAATACTTATTGAAATAAATAAATAGTCTTGTCCGATTTGGCGTTGGAGCCACTGTATGTATGTGAGCAATTCACAAGATCGACAAATGCAAATGCTGGGCTTCAAAATTGCTACAGGCAGCCAGAGCTTCACACACAGGCATACAAATGCTCATAGTACATGTAGCATACTGTAAGTGTGTGTGCATGCTCGTCGCGAAAAAATTTTCATTATGCGCACCAACGCTTTCATACCCTTCCCACAAATAATAAGGAAAACGCATGACAAACGGTTTGAAAAGTTCGGTATACTCTTCACGCAGAAGGGAAGGCATGGGTTCTCGCAGCGAAGAAATTTCAATTTTCGTGAGCGGCTGCTTGTGCTCACAATGTGAGGCTCACATGCATACATACATATACATATTTGAGAGAGCAGAGAGCATCGTGAGAGAGAGAGAGCAAGGGAAACATTCAGCGCATAGAGATCTTTTGTTCAATAGTCGACCATCTCGGTCAAGCGCATGAAGACGAATGATTTTGACCTCCCATATTTTCGTAGCCTGAACCCTAAAAGGGAAGAGCCGAGCAAATACGAAGTGTCTGGGAGATTACGCTCGAAAATAAGTGTGCAAAACGCTTTACACTAGTTGTCTCATCTATGTGCTCTCTGGTTAGTGATTGTATGCTGTTTTGTTAGATTCATTAAAAGTTTTATAAAATATGCCAAAAACGTATACCCAAAAATTTCGCGATGTGTGGTTGAGTGGCGAGTTTAAAGAGTGGATTCGCAAGGATGACACAGACTCAACAAGGGCCTATTGCGCCTATTGCAAGTGCACTATTGGCGCGAAGCTTTATGATGTGCGCCACCACGCTGCCACAAAAAAACATATAAGTGCGATGGGTGCGTGTACACAAAAAAACAATTTGCCTTTTGTTGTAAAATTTGACAAGACGGAGGAGCATGAGGCTGCACTGTGCCTATACATAAAATTAATAAAAACTCTTTATACAAACTTAGAAAAATATTAAAGATATGGATTACAAAGGCATGATAAATGCTGCCATAATTATGTGCTGCCAAAAAAATGTTTGGCAAAAATAAGCGACAGCTCCAAATATGCTATTAATGATGATGAAAGTATATTGGGACAATTGGACGACATTTTAACAATCATTTAAAAACTTAATCATAATTAAAAGTAATAAATTTAACATATAAAATTTTAACAAAATTTGGCAATTTCTTTTAGCAATTTTAATAAATTTTTTAGCAATTTTAGCAACTTTTTTTTTGAAATTCTAGCATTCTTGCCTTCAAAATTCTGGCAGCACTGCTTGAGCCTCAGAAGACCGAGCCGACCAAATACGAAGTTGTCCGGTCCGTTCAGCGCATTTTTTCGGTGTTGAAAAAGCTTGTTCTACATGTCTAGTCTATGTGTTCTCTGGTCAGTGGTATCAATCTGTAGTCAAGCTTGCTCGAACAGGCAGGAAGAGTCGTGGTAGACTCCACAAATTATATATATTATTGATAAGAGCGTCGAGATGAGTCGATTTGGCCCTGTCCGTCTGTCTGTGCGCTCGTCTGTCCGTATGTTTGAGCTAGGGTTATCGAAAATATATCGAAATATCAATATATAGATTTTTTTGTTAAAAAAAATTTTTTATCGGTTTTTTTTTGGCCAAATATCTAATATTTTTTGTGATTATACCCATTCACGAAAGTGCAATAGTATATTGGTTTTGTGCAATGTCCGTCTTGCTGTTCGTCCGTCTGTTCGCATGATCGCAGTTTATTTCCGCGCTATCGAAGCTAGAGACGTAAAATTTTGTATCTCAGATTTATAACGTGTTAAAAATTTTTCGATCAGCCCACTAGGGGCGTGGCAAATCGGAAAATTAATTTTCCGATGTACCAGAAATCATATTAATTGAAGAGCTAGAAAGCTGATTACGGACTATGGCGCATATTGGGGCTTGGCAAATGGCTTAAAATTGTATCTCTGAAAGTTTTTAAGCTAGAACGCTGAAATTTCGCACGTAGGCTAATTTTATCTATATATATATTATATCTATATATAATATATATAGATGTCCCCGCCCCGATTAGGAGAGTATATCTTAAAAAATACGAATACTTGAGAAACGCGTTATCTTCCCTAAAGGTTCTTTAATTTCGGAGCTGTCAAATTGAGAATTTACCCAGTGGGCTTAATAACAGTGATGTTTTCGGTCCTGCTCCCATGTTAAACAATTATTCATACATATATCATCAATACGTGAATAAATAAACTTTTATGTGTATTTAAAAAAAAAAAAAAAGATTGACAAATTTTACGCGTATGTTCAGAAGCAAAATGTCTCGAAAGTTCTGGTAGATATTTGTTTGTCTTACACATTAATTTGTGTAAATTATTTATTAAGTTAAAGAGGTTGTCTTGATTGTTTTATGTCTGTTTCCAAATGACTTCATGCTCTCATGTTAAACAATTATTCATGTTCATTTTATTAATATGTGAACGTGATTAATAAATATACGTGTAAACGTAAGCCAAATAATGAGCAATCGAATAGAATATTACGTTACTGTTTATCACCAAACAGTTTTTCAACTTGATTAATTTATGTTTGATTAGTAGAGTCGTCAAACACTCAAATCTATAGGCATGCAAGATAGAAGAGCACAAAGATCAGATGAAGAACAGCAACAAAGCAATGCAAGAGGCACGAGATGAGCGAAACCAGCAAAGACAATTAGAACGAAGAGAAGTGCGCAGATTCGTAGTCAACAGCCATAGAGGAACTGACCGACAACGTCAAAAAGTAAATCGAGTATTTACAGCACATTCCAAAGTGGTCATTGGTAAATTGGACAAAGAATACCCTTACTGCAATGCCTTTAAAATTGAGCCAATCGGGATGTGCTGCTCATTAGGAAAAGTAATACTCCCAAAAATTGAAACACCGCCAGAAGCATTGCACGGCTTCCTTATTGGAACCGATCTTCGTTGTTCTTGCAGTCAATGCGAAAATTCGAAGTTAATTGCTACCAATGCCAAAATTTAAAAAAATGTACTTTATGGGTGGCGGGGATGCCGAACGCGCACTCGCCAATGGCGTGGATGCCCCTTACAACTATAATCACCTCAATTCACCTTTTGCAACGCGCTGACAGCTCAGAAATTAAAGAACGTTAAGGGAAAATAACGAATTTTCAAGTATTCGACAATTTTTCAGTATTTTTAAGATATATTCTGATATTCGAGGCGGAGACAAATCCAACAAATCAAAAACCATGAAAATTGGTCCAGCAGATCTCGAGTTATAAGTGCTGTAACAAACCCGACCTTGTTTTATTTATATAGAGACTGTTAGGCGGTAGGAAGTTCGCCGAGTCAACTAGTGATTCTATAAAGATTAATGATTAATTAATTATATTAATTAAAAGTATATGTATGTCTATGGATTAATGATTAATTAATTATTTTAATTAAAAGTATATGTCTACGCCCATTAGGGGCGTGGCAAATCGGCCTGAAGATTTAGTGATTTTTTAATTCTGCTATATTTTGGACACTATTAATGCTAGAGACCTAAGATTTTGTATATATACTCGGGCTGATAACAGGGGGCGTGGCAAACCGCAAAAGTTTATGTCTCTTAAAGTATAACAGCTAGAAATTTGGATAATGAAGTTACTAGTAATCTCCTCTATCAATGACCCAAAAATATTTGTTACGCCTCTTTAGGGGCGTGGCATATCGAAAAATACCCTGTAACTTTGACATTTTTGGAGCGTAAGCATTCAAATGCAGTTAGGGTATTGTTAGCTTGCTTTAAAAACTGACCAAAAATGAGGTGCCTCCGCCCAGTAGGAGCGTGGCAAATCGGGAGAAACTGAATTGTCAAGAACGCCGAGCTATAGCCGGGGCATTTGCGCCACCTACAGACAGAGCGCAATCAAAAAAGGTGGAATAGCTCAACTAAAGAGCGGTGGACACACACGCTCATCCCGGAGCTTGAACCATGGCACTATGGTCAAAAAGTCTGAGATTTTATTTATTTATTTATTTCTTAAAGCTATTGACAAAAACGAGAGTCAATTTTAATTTTAAAAAGCCTATACAAAGTACAGAATATAATTTCAATAGTAACACCAACCCGATGGGGGTATTTTATTTGCCAGTCCGGCCGGCTATGCCCACGTCTCACAGCCAAATATGGTCAGTGATACTATTGAAGCTATGAAAAGAGAGTGTTAGTAAGAAAACTTAAAAAAAAATAAAATATTAAAATGTAGGTTTATTAACTATATCTAACATAATTGAAATAATTCTTAAAATAAATAAAAAAAATAATAATAAAATTAATAAATAATAAAAAGAGTTAAAAAAACAATAATAAACAAGTAAGAAAGCTCTAGTCGAGACTGCTCGACTACGAGATCCCCTGAACCCTTGGAGCAATAGATATTTCAATAATTTTTCGCGTCTTTCAGCTTACACAAGAAACACGCACACACACACAGGCATACATACACACACACGCATACAGACACAAACGCATACACACTCACATACACAAACACATACATACACATACACACATACACAAACACATACACACACAAGCACCCACGCATAAACACGCATGGGCTGCAGTGTGCGCTTACTATGGGAACTTAATAGTTTAATAACTTTTTTTATGGACGTACGATCTTCATGAAACTTTCAGATTATGATTATAACATGAATATGCATGTAATTGCCAAAGCACAAGTCTCTAGTATTTGAAATACGCTTTTTACAAAAGTGAGGGTGAGGGGGTGAATTTAGAGGTGGGGGGCTAATTTTAACAAAAACCGAAATTGTATAAATTGCATGTAAGCATACATTAAAAATTTGCAGACTCTAGCAATAAAGGTGTAGAAGATATAATTTTATAACTGGTTTTCGATAAGGTTTTTTATCGATAAAAAAATATCGGGATGAGTTATCGATTTTTAATGATAAACTTGATATGCGCGCTGTAATTACGGACATTCTACAAAAAATTTGAAGTCTCTAGCTCTTATATCTTCTGAAATCGACGCGTTCATACATACGGACAGACGGACAGACGGACAGACAGACGGACAGGGCCAAATCAACTCAGCTCGTCGCCCTGATCAAGAATATATATACTTTGTGGGGTCTGCCACGCCTCCTTCTGCCTGTTACATACATTTCAACAAAACCATTATACCCTGATTTCCCATTGAAAATGGGTTCAGGGTATAAAAAAAGATAAAGTAAGAAGAGATATAGTATAGAAAAAGAAAAAGGACGGTAATAAAAGAAGTTGCAAGAAAAGAATAAGGGAAGAGCAAAAAATAGAGTATAAGAATAGATTTGAAAAGTCACTAACACAACATTAGCAGCAAAAACGTATGCCAATGCTTATGTCTGGGCATTGTGAGTGATTTCCCTAAGATAAGCTGATAGTAAACTTTTTATTTTAGAAAGAGAGAGAGCTCTAAGGAAAAAACGTGATAATATTTATTAAAATTAACACAAAGAACATGAAACGCACTGTGCGAAGAATAATCCCTAGTGCACACAGGCAAATGAAGCGGACGATAGTGTCTAGTTGCTCGGGACGGAACCGAAAAATTTAGACGACCCAACAAAGAGGACGAATCAATATCACCACTAATCAATTTATGCAGAAAAACAATTCCTAAAATTGTTCTGCGATTGGTTAGCGATGGAAGATCAATTACCTGGAGCCTACTATGATAAGACGGTAATCGTAAATTACTGTCCCATCTAAGGTCTCTTAAGGCAAAGAGAAGTAACTGTTTTTGAACCGATTCGATACGATCCTGATAAAGTTTATGTTGCGGAGACCATACGACAGAGCAATACTCTAAGATAGGACGCACAAGCGAAGTAAATAAGCGCTTGGTAGTAAAAGGATCTTTAAATTCCTTAGAGCAACGTTTAATAAAGCCAAGCACACTTTTGGCTTCATTAATGATGGTAGAAATATGAAGATTAAAGTTAAGTTTACAGTCAAAGAACACTCCAAGATCTTTGACTGTAAAGATGCGTCGTAAGGAAATATTGCTAATTTTATAATCAACAATTAGAGGAACGGTACGACTGAAGGTCATTGTCATACACTTTGAGCAATTTAAGTCCAGCTGGTTTGCCACACACCAAAGTTGAAATGCAGTTAGGTCATCTTGAAGGTGATGTTTTACATCATCAGCATACATAAATATAGTGGAATACGAGATACAACTAGGAAGGTCATTTATAACAAGTAAGAAAGCTCTAGTCGAGACTACTCGACTACGAGATCCCCTGATCGGGATGAGTTATTGATTTTTATACCCTGAACCCATTGAAAATGGGAAATCAGGGTATAATGGTTTTGTTGAAATGTATGTAACAGGGAGAAGGAGGCGTGGCAGACCCCACAAAGTATATATATTCTTGATCAGGGTGACGAGCTGAGTTGATTTGGCCCTGTCCGTCTGTCTGTCCGTCTGTCCGTCTGTCCGTATGTATGAACGCGTCGATTTCAGAAGATATAAGAGCTAGAGACTTCAAATTTTTTAAAATGTCCGTAATTACAGCGCGCATATCAAGTTTATCATTAAAATTCGATAACTCATCCCGATCTTTTTTTATCGATAAAAAACCTTATCGAAAACCAGTTATAAAATTATATCTTCTACACCTTTATTGCTAGAGTCTCCAAATTTTTATACCCTGAACCCATTGAAAATGGGAAATCAGGGTATAATGGTTTTGTTGAAATGTATGTAACAGGCAGAAGGAGGCGTGGCAGACCCCACAAAGTATATATATTCTTGATCAGGGTGACGAGCTGAGTTGATTTGGCCCTGTCCGTCTGTCTGTCCGTCTGTCCGTATGTATGAACGCGTCGATTTCAGAAGATATAAGAGCTAGAGACTTCAAATTTTTTTTAAAATGTCCGTAATTACAGCGCGCATATCAAGTTTATCATTAAAATTCGATAACTCATCCCGATCTTTTTTTATCGATAAAAAAACCTTATCGAAAACCAGTTATAAAATTATATCTTCTACACCTTTATTGCTAGAGTCTCCAAATTTTTATACCCTGAACCCATTTTCAATGGGAAATCAGGGTATAATGGTTTTGTTGAAATGTATGTAACAGGGAGAAGGAGGCGTGGCAGACCCCACAAAGTATATATATTCTTGATCAGGGTGACGAGCTGAGTTGATTTGGCCCTGTCCGTCTGTCTGTCCGTCTGTCCGTCTGTCCGTATGTATGAACGCGTCGATTTCAGAAGATATAAGAGCTAGAGACTTCAAATTTTTTTTAAAATGTCCGTAATTACAGCGCGCATATCAAGTTTATCATTAAAAATCGATAACTCATCCCGATCTTTTTTTATCGATAAAAAACCTTATCGAAAACCAGTTATAAAATTATATCTTCTACACCTTTATTGCTAGAGTCTCCAAATTTTTAATGTATGCTTATATGCAATTTATACAATTTCGGTTTTTGTTACAATTTACCCCCCACCCTTAAATTCACCCCCTCACCCTCACTTTTGTAAAAAGCGTATTTCAAATACTAGAGACTTGTGCTTTGGCAATTACATGCATTTCCATGTTATAATCATAATCTGAAAGTTTCATGAAGATCGTACGTCCATAAAAAAGTTATTAAACAACAAGTAAGAAAGCTCTAGTCGAGACTGCTCTGAGACTCTAGCAATAAAGGTGTAGAAGGTATAATTTTATAACTGGTTTTCGATAGGGTTTTTTATCGATAAAAAAAGATCGGGATAAGTTATCGAATTTTAATGATAAACTTGATATGCGCGCTGTAATTACGGACATTTTAAAAAAAATTTGAAGTCTCTAGCTCTTATATCTTCTGAAATCGACGCGTTCATACATACGGACAGACGGACAGACAGACGGACAGGGCCAAATCAACTCAGCTCGTCACCCTGATCAAGAATATATATACTTTGTGGGGTCTGCCACGCCTCCTTCTGCCTGTTACATACATTTCAACAAAACCATTATACCCTGATTTCCCATTGAAAATGGGTTCAGGGTATAATTAAGTTCGCATAGTAAGCGCACACTGCAGCCCATGCGTGTTTATGCGTGGGTGCTTGTGTGTGTATGTGTTTGTGTATGTGTGTGTATGTGTTTGTGTATGTGTGTGTGTATGTGTATGTGTGCGTGTGTGTGTATGTATGCCTGTGTGTGCGTACGTGTCTGTGTGTGTGTGTGTGTGTGTTTCTTGTGTAAGCTATCTATTGCTCCAAGGGTTCAGGGGATCTCGTAGTCGAGCAGTCTCGACTAGAGCTTTCTTACTTGTTAATGTATGCTTACATGCAATTTATACAATTTCGGTTTTTGTTAAAATTTACCCCCCACCCCTAAATTCACCCCCTCACGCTCACTTTTGTAAAAAGCGTATTTCAAATACTAGAGACTTGTGCTTTGGCAATTACATGCATATCCATGTTATAATCATAATCTGAAAGTTTCATGAAGATCGTACGTCCATAAAAAAAGTTATTAAAAGTTATTATTAGTAGTAAGCGCACACTGCAGCCCATGCGTGTTTATGCGTGGGTGCTTGTGTGTGTATGTGTTTGTGTATGTGTGTGTGTATGTGTATGTGTGCGTGTGTGTGTATGTATGCCTGTGTGTGCGTACGTGCCTGTGTGTGTGTGTGTGTTTCTTGTGTAAGCTATCTATTGCTCCAAGGGTTCAGGGGATCTCGTAGTCGAGCAGTCTCGACTAGAGCTTTCTTACTTGTTAATGATAAACTTGATATGCGCGCTGTAATTACGGACATTTGAAGTCTCTAGCTCTTATATCTTCTGAAATCGACGCTTTCATACATACGGACAGACGGACAGACGGACGGATGGACGGACGGACGGACAGGGCCAAATCAAGAATATATACCTGTTACATACATTTCAACAAAACCATAATACCCTGATTTCCCATTGAAAATGGGTTCAGGGTATATAAAGGGAAAAGAGCAATGGGCCTAAATGGCTACCCTGAGGTACACCAGGCGAAACAAAGATAAGTTTAGACATAGCTGTTCTCAGCAAGACTCTTTGGGTTCTACCCGATAAATAGGATGAAATGAAGCTGTCATTAACAAGCGAAGTGAACTCAAGTAAATTAGAGGACGTTGATCGATTTTGAACAAAACCATGTTGAGATGGTTGAATAATCGATTTGCAAAAATGCTGCAAGGCCGATGTTATGATTTTCTCAAATAACTTCGGAATAGCAGATAATTTCGCGATGCCTCTATAATTGGAAATATCAGATCTTCCACCTTTTTTATATAAGGGAATAATGAAAGATTCTTTCCAAATTGAAGGGAACACAGAAGTATCCAAGGACAAGTTAAACAATTTTAGTAATTGTGACTGAAGAGAAACACTGCACTCTTTAATCACACAACTGGGAATATTATCAGCACCAGGAGAGAAAGATGATTTCAATGCCCTAATGGCTGCAGCCAGAGAGGATGCAGTAACTTTAAGGGTATTTATAGATCCATATTCAGGAAGTGAATATGGATATGAGTTGCTGTGGAGATCAGCAGAAGAATAAGTGGATTGAAAAAAAATCAGCAAATAGATTAGAGGAATCCTGATCATTGCAAGTTTTTTCACCTCCAAGGACATATGAGGACGGCAAACCAGAAGATTTACGCTTCGAGTTTACAAATGAGAAAAATTGTTTGGGATCTCGAGTAAACTGACGTTTGCAACGTGTAAGATAATTCTCATAACAGCTAGGATTTAAAAGATTGAAGTTTGACTTGGCAATGGAATATTTGGACCAGTCAATACTTGACCCAGACTTTTTGTAATTTTTAAACATTTAGTTTTAATGTTTCTCAAGTTCAAAAGAGTTTTGGTGAACCAAGGTGGCTTATTTGAAACTGGCGAAATACGGCGGAGAGGGACACAAACATCCAGAATAGAGTTTAAGGTAGAATAAAAAAACGATGCTGCTAAATTAATATCAACCGACTCATATAAAATAGAACAGTCTGTTGAATTAATTAATTCGTTAAGCAAAACGAAATTGCATTTACGATAACAGCGACTAAGTTTAGAAGGCATTGGAGTAGTAGAGGGAGGATTATCCCTCTAAAGTGGGGTGATATATATCCTCAGTTAAGCAGAAAGGAGTTGATCTCCCGACATTAATGATTAATAAACACAAGATCAAGAGTGCGAATTAGATGGTTTGAAATAGAGTTCATCTGAAACATAGACAAGTTACACAATTCATCAAAAAGATAGTGATCAATTGTCGGAATAAAGTAATTTTCATTACAAGTTGAAGACCAAGAAGTGTTCGGAATATTAAAATCACCCAACACAAGAAGACAATCTCTATCACTTACATGTTCATTAACTTTAATACAATTTATGTGGTGAGCATAAACTTGTACATCAGAAGAGGGAGGGATATAAGAACATGTGATGTATAATAAGCACGATGGGAGAGTTAATTTAACCGCTATAATCTCCACATCGTGAAGGGACGAAAAGGTAAACAATTCAGAGTGGATAATGGACTTAACCGCAATTAACACCATACCACCTCTGCGCGACGAACGGTCAAGTCTATAAATAGTGAAATTACTTGAAAAAATTTCACTATTATGAATATTATTACTTAGCCATGTTTCAGTGAAAGCGATAATATCATATTGTACACTGAAACTATGCAAGAAAAGACTTTTAAGTTTTGAGTTTAACCACGTACATTTTTATAAATCAGGGACAGCTGAGAAGAGGTTTGAAAGTAATTTAGTTTTTTGATACAACGTTTGATGAAGATTGCACCGAAGGTAAATTTACTGAAATAGGCATCGATCTGGTACGATTTTTGGGTTTAAATTCATGAACAACTACATGAGGTGGCCAGAAATTAGGATCACAAAGGGTTTTAAAGTATTCTACAGGCACATTGATTTTGAACGAAGCAATTTCACGCGGTGTCGCGAAACTAAACTTCGATATAAAAGCATTAGCCGGAATCTTATTTGAGATAAAAGCCGATACTGCCTCAATGGTACTGTCAGATGAAAGCCTAGATAAGAAAATTTGCTTTCGAGGAGAGACAACAGATAAGGTAAAGCTAGGAGAGGCTGACTTATTGTCACTCTTTGTTTGAGCAACAATAGAAGTAGTAACCAAATTTGGGACAGGGGCTTGAGTTTCAATAGAAGCCTCAATAGGAGAAACAGATATGGGACAAGGTGAAGGAGGATTTAGAGAATTTGGAGCCGACGACAAAACAGAAGCGCAAGGTGAGGGAGGAGCAAACGAATTAGGTGACGGTACTATTACAGAAGGAGTTACCGACAACAAAGGAGTCTCCCATTGTGGGAGAGGACTTTCAAAGCCATACTGATTTAATATTTCTTCAGTAGCAGCCATATCACTGGATAACTGCATAGAAATCTTCTTCAGTTTTAAACATTGAGCCCTCACAGCACTATACATTTTAGAAAAGTTGATCTGTTTTTCCAAGCAAATCGGACAAGACCAGCGCACGCCTCCACTACCAACTTTAGTTGTGGACATAATCTTGTCATATTCACGCCCAGTAAGACCTGCACACTTAGTATGCATCATGTTATCACACAGCCAGCAACTTATAAATTGCACTTGTGCAGAATCAACTGTTTGCCTGAAAGTGCAAGCTTTTTTGCAGCAACTCATATTGACAATTGGGATAGATCACAAAATTACTGAATGTAAACAGAAATGTAAAAACCAAGAGAGGTATAAATGTGTTGAGAGCAAGTCCAACAACAAACAGCCGTTACAGAGCGCAACGAAAATATATGTTGAGAGAGCGAGTCACACTATGCACACACTCACACTAACAAACTTAGAAAGAGTGAACTGGGGAGAGCGCCAACAAATAGAAACACTAAAGCAAAAATGCAAATACTGAAACTAATGAACCGACGCTGCACACAAAACTTCACAAATTAAAAAAGCAAATTATTAAAAACACAGTGGACAATGGATTAAACCTTGCACAGGAAAATATATATATTTTCTATATACAACCGAACCGCAATTATGTGAAATTTTATAAGAATATATAACTAAGAAAACAAGAATAATTGCAGAGCACAATAGTAAACACGTCTGTTAACTCTCACTGAGAACTCTCTCCTGAGTTTTTGGAATAAAGTCATTTTTTTTTATTTATTCATAACTGAAAATTTAACTTATTATACCCTGAACCCATTTTCAATGGGAAATCAGGGTATAATGGTTTTGTTGAAATGTATGTAACAGGGAGAAGGAGGCGTGGCAGACCCCACAAAGTATATATATTCTTGATCAGGGTGACGAGCTGAGTTGATTTGGCCCTGTCCGTCTGTCTGTCCGTCTGTCCGTCTGTCCGTATGTATGAACGCGTCGATTTCAGAAGATATAAGAGCTAGAGACTTCAAATTTTTTTTAAAATGTCCGTAATTACAGCGCGCATATCAAGTTTATCATTAAAATTCGATAACTCATCCCGATCTTTTTTTATCGATAAAAAACCTTATCGAAAACCAGTTATAAAATTATATCTTCTACACCTTTATTGCTAGAGTCTCCAAATTTTTAATGTATGCTTATATGCAATTTATACAATTTCGGTTTTTGTTAAAATTTACCCCCCACCCTTAAATTCACCCCCTCACCCTCACTTTTGTAAAAAGCGTATTTCAAATACTAGAGACTTGTGCTTTGGCAATTACATGCATATCCATGTTATAATCATAATCTAAAAGTTTCATGAAGATCGTACGTCCATAAAAAAAGTTATTAAACAATTAAGTTCTCATAGTAAGCGCACACTGCAGCCCATGCGTGTTTATGCGTGGGTGCTTGTGTGTGTTTGTGTATGTGTGTGTGTATGTGTATGTGTGTGTGTATGCGTTTGTGTATGTATGCGTGTGTGTGTGTGTGTATGTGTGTCTGTATGCGTGTGTGTATATGTATGCCTGTGTGTGTGTGTGTGCGTGTTTCTTGTGTAAGCTGAAAGACGCGAAAAATTATTGAAATATCTATTGCTCCAAGGGTTCAGGGGATCTCGTAGTCGAGCAGTCTCGACTAGAGCTTTCTTACTTGTTTTTGGATTAGATTAGATAAGAAAAAAACGTTTTTAAAAAATTTTTCAAATTAGTCATTTAAATTTGGCGCGCAACTAAAGTCAGCTGTTTCAATGCAAGCTTAAATTATCGTATGCAACTTTAAAATTGATTAAGCTTTGTCATTGTTTTGAGCTTGATTGTTTAAAGAAAAAGAATATTGTAATCATGGAAAGTAAAAGCACAGGTAATTAAAATTAATGTTCAGTGTTAGTTTGTCAAGATTGTGAATGTTTAGCTGTGTATGTGCAATTGTTGTTGGTGTCTTTTTACAGGTGAAATTTAACAAATAGAGCCGTGTTTCGTGGTGTATTACTCGTTCTGAGCGCGCTTGAGCGCGCAACTAAAAACGACATGTTAAAGATTAATGTTTATATATTCGGAATTAATAAGTTTCCTCTGCCCCTTTTTGTTCCTTTTCGAATAAGTTGACATGTTGCAGCCAAATATGAGTTTCGGCGCTTAACGTTGCTGGAAGTTTGGGACAACAGCAAGCGCGACGATGGTGCAATTATCATATGGGTATTGGAAAAAGTAAACAAATCTGATCTCAGTGCTGCTCAGGTGGATATATTTACTGAAAAAATCAGGATTTTTCTGAATCACGTCAAAAAATATTTGCCGCAGTACAATCGAATGTTGCAAAGATTTAAGGCTCAACACGCAAGGTGGCTTTCGCAGTCAATTACTTTGACGTTAGATGAAAATGTGACGGATCTGGCATCTTCATCTGCAATGGGTAGACCGAAGGCAAATTATGAACTCATCCTTAGTTCCGGTTGGATGTTTAAGCGAAAATGCTTCAGAAGCTCGGAACAAATATTACAAAAGTGTCAGAAAATCACATGCAAGAAAAAATAGCCGACTGAATACCATGGCTGATGTGTTTTATAGAGCAATGGATTCATCAGATCCGTTTATATCAAGCATATGTCTGAATAAAAGACAAAATCAAATAAAAAAGGAATATCTTCCACAAGATGTCATATATCTTCTAAAGGCAGTATCTCCGCCGGCCCAGAAAACTATTAATTCCGATCCGGAAAATTCAGATTCGGATTCTGATTTAGATCACGAATCTGACTGTTAAGAGCAATATAACATTATTTTAGACCCGCAAGCACGGCGAGGTTAATTTCTATCTTTCTCAGCTTCTTTCGGGATACGGATGCTTTCGGAGCTACTTGAAGCGCTTTGGCCACGAGGAATCCGACGAATGCCCTTGGTGCGGACGAGGTGTGGTGGAAGACGCCAAACACGTCTTATTCGAATGTGGACGCTTCCTAGACGAAAGGCGTTGTCTGAAGAGGCAGTGGGCCTCTCTATCAGAGCGGTCCACATGGTCAACGTCATGCTGGAATCGGAGGCAGCATGGGAACTAACAAGCACATTCGCTGCCACAGTGATGATGGAGCTCCGCAGAATCGAACGAACAAGAACGCCGTCCCGCATGCATCGTGTGCTACAATATACAAAAAAAAAAAAAAAAGTAAGAAAACTAGTCGAGAGCTCGACTAGATACTACCCTGAACCAAATTAATAAAAATGCCTATTTAGTATGGCTAAAATTTCAACTTCGGTGTATTAAAAAATATAAATGAAATACAAAACTCATTAAATAAAATATATAAATATTTTGAAACAATTAAAAAAATTAACATCAGTTGCACCGCTCGGGATTCTCACACGCGACTTCTCAGAAGTAGTTTGAATGTATGTATGTGTGCACACGTATACGATACTGTTGTAGCTGATGCACGTCCGTTTGTTAATTGGAAAAATATTTGTTTATTTTTAATTAATTTTCGACTTAATGGAATTTAATGAAACTTTCAGCATATGATCTACATATTATATTGAATATTTAAGAAATTTAAAAAAAAATGAAAAATCATTCACAATTAGCTATAGTGGTATCTGACTTGAACTTGAATGTGTTTATTCGATAAAAACATAACGGAATGATTTATCGAATTTTAAAAGCAAACTCGACATCCGTACTGTATATACGGTCATTTAAAAAAATTCAAGTCTCTAGCACTTATATCTTCGGAAATCGACGCGTTCAAACATACGGACAGACGGACAGACAGATAGACGGACAGGGCCAAATCAACTCAGCTCGTCGTCCTGATCAAGAATATATATATATATATATATATATATATATATATATATATATATATATATATATATATATACTTTGTGGGGTCTGCCACGCATTCTTCTGCCTGTTATACCCTGATTTCCCATTGAAAATGGGTTCAGGGTTTAAAAAGAAGTATGACGAACATAAAACCATAAAATTACAAGATTTTTTAAATTTTTATAAATTTTTCGTTAACATGATTTTGTTTATGTTTAATTTTGTTTTTAATTACATAATATTGAAATGAATGTGTATTTTATTTATTTTTAATAAGTTAAAATTGTTGAAATAAAGTTAAATATAAAAACTCCTTAAATTTGTATATTGATTTCTTACACCCCGTTAAATGAAAACCTCTATAATTCGTAAAAAGTTCGGTTCCCTTGCCATTACGAATTATCGAGATGCGACTGTATATTCAAAATCTATGTAGCATTGAACATATTTTAGATAAATTTATGCCACGAAATTTCGATGTAGCTCGTTTTTTAGATGGAACTCAGTTTTTGAGGTTTCGAATATGGAGGGAAAGATAGACGGTGATAGGGAGAGAAGCATATGTCAATATAAATTTATATGCAGTCGACTCTCGTTATTTCGAAATTCCAAGGACTCATAAAATATTTCGAGCTATCGAATGTTTGAAATAATAAATGCTTCGAAATTTTAAGAGAAAATAAATAAAACTTCGAATTATCAAGAGCTTTTATTTAACGTAATGTACATATGTTCAAATTAATTAAGCTTTATAAAGTACTTATTTATACGGGTTTGCCTCGAAGCACATACTTTTTTTAAGGACAAAAAGTGCCTGATATGTTGTTTCATCAGTTTCGTTTTGTGGACAAAAGTTCTATAAGTTATCCAATGAGGCTCTTACTACCTTAACTGACACCGTTTCCAAAGGTTCTGATGTATCGTCTTCATCTTCATCGTTGCTCTTTTCATTCGTATCTGTCGCAGATAAAATTTCCCGATCGGATAGGGATCCTGAAACAGCAACATCTTCATCCACTTGAAAATAGTCAGAAAAAGTCACATCGCTGATGTCAGCAAGTGGTATCATTGATGATTCTTCATCATCCATAATGATTTGCAAATTGTCCTGATCTTCTTTTACGAAACCCGATTTTATGAAGCAGTTAAGAATTGTCAGGCGACTTACAGCTCTCCATGCCTTGTCAATCAGTAAAATAGCGTTCAGAACCGTGATATTCGTAGTTAACTGCTTGTCGGGAGATCCCAAAACGATCTTAACAATTTCTTTGCGATACAACGTCTTTAAATTATGAATGATCCCTTGGTCTAATGATTGCAGTTTGGAAGTTGTACTTGGCGGAAAATAGTGGAGATCTACGTTGGACAATGTAGGAGGACTGTTGTGAACAGTGCAATTGTCTAAAAATAGTAAAATTTTTCTCTTTTGTCGTTTCATGTTTCCATTAACTGTTAAAAGCCAATTGTTAAAAACAACAACAGAACGTTGTCATCTAAGCTTTTTTGATAGCACAGTAATCAGTAGGAAACGATTTCACTCCTTTAAAACATCGCGGTTTCATTGCTTTTCCTATTACTAAGGGCTTAAGTTTTTCCGATCCATTCATATTTACTGCAAGTAGAACTGTCAACCGTTCTTTGCTATATTTTCCTCCATGACACATTTCATTTTTAAATGTAAACGTCTTGTCCCGTAAGCATTTAAAAAATAGGCCAGTTTCATCAATATTAAAAATGTCTCGGGCATCATAGTTTTCTATCAGTGTCATCAATTTACTATGCCAATCTGAGCAAACAGCATCATCAACAGAACCACTTTCTCCACAAACTTTTTTAACACGATTCCATTCCTCTTTTTGAAATTTGTAAGCTACCTTTCACTTGCCGCAAAATTTTGTATGTTTAGAGTAGACGCGAACTCTTTAGCTTTTTCCTTTAACAAAGGTCCGCTAATAGATACTTTTTGTCCTCTACACTGTCTAAGCCAAATGACAGGCTTTCTTCCAGACGAGGAAATTCACCTTTACTTGTTCTCTTCTGTCCCCCAGCAGTTGGAGCAGCAGTAACATTCTCCTTGTTTTTTATTATGGTTGAGAGAGTACTGAGTGGAATCTTAAATTCTTTTGCAACATCGCTTTTCTTTTCACATCCTTCTATTTTTTAAATTAGTTTCTTCTTTTCAGCAATCGTCAAACTTTTATACTTTTTAGGACTCATTTCATAAATAATTTTAATAACGAAGCGATTCGTGCGGAAGCGAGCATCAAAATGTGCCTATGTTTTATGCGTAACACGCAACCACGCACAGTAAAGTTAGTTTCAGGGGAGTCCCAAAATTCAAATTCAAAGTTCTTACTAACACACCAAGAAACTTCGCAAATTCGAATTGTCGAGTGTTTAACCATATGAGTACGAATTACTGCATCTTAGCAATGATTTTTTAGTTCGAATTACTGAGTGCATAAAAATGTATGGACATAATTCGAAATATAAAGAGATTTTGTAGGGGACTCGTGATATCTTTGAATTAATGAGAGGTTCGAAATAACGCAGGATTGAAATAACAAGAGTCGACTGTACATATACCCATTATATAGTTTAAGCAGCATAATACAATTATTAAACAGGTGCTTTAAAGATGAAACCCAGTATGAGGGTGGTTTGAAAAGATACAAGTAAAAATAGATAATCATACACAAGAAAAGAAAATGGTTATAGGAAAATTATGATGAAATAATTGGGGATATAATTTCAGAAAGTAGATATTTATGATATCTCAAAAATGCAAATTTTCCAGTAATTATAGATTTTACTCCAAGTGTTCCAGGTCTTGGCATTTAACAAAAAGAAAGAATAACCGTACATATATACCCTTTTTCATATTGGTGAATACTTATCCGTTGTTATTTACACAGTAAACTTTTCAGACTGCCCTCAAAAACCTAACGAAAAAAGAAATCTGTTAGATTTCAAAGAACATAGTTTTACATTCCAAAAAATAAATAGCAAAAAATATTTTCTTTAAATTGTTTTTTGTTTAAAATACAATAAATTACAACGAAATAGATTTTATAATTTATTTTATCAAACGTTTGCAACCGCCAAGCTAAATATGCACACTAAATGTACATATTTAAACAGCTTCTGGACCTCATGATTCACTTACATATATATTAGAAATTGAACAAGAATAGTTATAAAAGATTAAATTTATATATATTCGATATATGTATATACAAGTTAACGATCGTGACGCCTTGTTACTCTAGTGGCGACCACGTCCAAGGGTTATACTTATCGTTATTTAGTTTCCCAGATTCGGATAAACCAAAAGAAAAACAATATCGGAATAGTTCGATTTAAATCGTTATAATCTCGCAATGAATTGTTAGTATTTGTTAAAAGTATCGTCTCGTCGATTTCAGCTGCCAGCCACCGACTGCCCTTCGTCAGGCCGCGGCTTCTCTTCCTTTTCGTTTTCCAGGTCGACGTCGACGTCGCAGCAGCAGAGCGGCAACGGCCGCTGCCGCTGCCGAGACACGTTGGGAAGCAGAGGCGCCAAGTTCATGGTAGGGGAGAAGAGGAAGTGCTATGCATTGACTGGTGTTAACTCCTCCCCCCTTAAGTATCTGCGTCCCACAGATCAGACAACCTTCTGGGTGACCGGAGTGATGTCATTTGCCTGTGCAACACGAGATTCCGTGTCACCGGTGATTGTCGCAGGCGTTTGGCGGCGTGTGGTTCGCAATATTTGAAGACGTGAAGAGATCGCGTTGATATTAGGTATATTAATTAGGTAATGGGATGCTGGTGATATGCAATGTGTTAGTAATACAATTTTCTTCTTAATACTAACAATTTTTACTTAAGTCTATATGGGATTGAAAAAATTATTTAATCCAGAATAAATGTTAGTCGGTGTTCTCAATGTGTGTGCGCTACTTTGCGTATGAGTATGCTGACTTCTTTAATCTGTCGGGGATAAAAACTTGAATTAGTAAAATATTTAAAACAAGTAAGAAAGCTCTAGTCGAGACTGCCCGACTACGAGATCCCCTGAACCCTTGGAGCAATAGATATTTCAATAATTTTTCGCGTCTTTCAGCTTACATAAGAAACACGACACGAACTGCGAACTGCGACACACATACACACACACATGCATACACACACAAACGCATACACACACACACATACACACACATATATACACAAACAAATACATATATATACACACACAAGCATAAACACGCATGGGCGGCAGTGAGCGCTTACCATGAGAACTTAATTGCTTAATAACTTTTTTTGTAGACGTACGATCTTTGAAACTTTCAGATTATTATTATAACATGGATACGCATGTAATTGCCAAAGCACAAGTCTCTAGTATTTGAAATACGCCTTTTACAAAAGTGAGGGTGAGGGGGTGAATTTAGAGGTTGGGGGGTAAATTTTAACAAAAACCGAAATTGTATAAATTGCATATACGCATATATTAAAAATTTGGAGACTAGCAATAAAGGTGTAGAAGATATAATTTTATAACTGGTTTTCGATAAGGTTTTTTATCGATAAAAAAGATCGGGATGAGCTATCGATTTTTAATGATAAACTTTATATGCGCGCTGTAATTACGGACATTTAAAAAAAGCTCTTATATCTTCTGAAATCGACGCGGTCATACATACGGACAGACGGTCGGACGGACAGACAGACGGACAGGGCCAAATCAGCTCAGCTCAGCTCGTCGCCCTGATCAAGAATATATATACTTTGTGGGGTCTGCCACGCCTCCTTCTGCCTGTTACATACATTTCAACAAAACCATTATACCCTGATTTCCCATTGAAAATGGGTTCAGGGCATAAAAATGTTGCAATTAAGAGAGACAGAAAAACCTAATTTTTCCTTTTTCCTTTATTTGATTGATCGTATTTATCTTTATTTATTAATTTTTTTATTTTTAATGGGGTAAATTTATAGGGTATTTTTTATAGTGTCACATTGTATCTTCATATCGTCATGTTCAATTTTTATTTTTTATTTCAAAGAAAGAAGAAAAAACATTTTTTTTTTCATTTGCGCACAGGCGTAAGTTGCAGCGTATCGTATGCCAAGGTGTGGGCTGATTTGCACTTAACGGGAGGTCCTTATTATCCTTTTTAGCCTGTTACAGCCTACTGGGGTAAGAACGACACCACGAACCGTTGGGCAGCCGAACGCAATATTTGTATTTTGTCTTTTATTTTTGATTGCAAGGCCTTTCCAACACAGTGCATAACCACACACCTCTATCAGCACGTAACGCACTTGCACTCACACTCACTGCATGTTACTCTTTCGTTTTGTTTTGCTTTTTGTGCTTGTAACTGAAACTTGCAGGTCGAAGCTGCCACAGTGGTTATCTCTTAAAATTAAAAAAATGCCACTTGCAGGTTGAAGCTGCCACAGTGGTTATCTCTTAAAATTAAAACTGAGACCACTTTCGATTATAAAATGTGCGCAAATTATCAGTGGGGTTTCGGGTCGGGTGGCGGGGAGTCGGACCCCTGACATGCACTGCCCACCAATATTTTTTAGCCACCGACCTTAGCTGCATGATTTTATATAACATTTTTAATAATTCAAATTGAATATCACCGCACGGCAGGGAGTCGAACCCTGACATCACATTACAAGTGCACTGCCCTCTAAAAATTTGCCGTCGGCTTTTTCAACTTTTTATACCCTGAACCCATTTTCAATGGGAAATCAGGGTATAATGGTTTTGTTGAAATGTATGTAACAGGCAGATGGAGGCGTGGCAGACCCAAAAGTATATATATTCTTGATCAGGGCGACGAGCTGAGTCGATTTGGCCCTGTCCGTCTGTCTGTCTGTCCGTCTGTCCGTCTGTCCGTCCGTCCGTCTGTCCGTCTGTCCGTATGTTTGAACGCGTCGATTTCCGAAGATATAAGTGCTAGAGACTTGAATTTTTTTAAATGACCGTATATACAGCGCGGACGTCGAGTTTGCTTTTAAAATTCGATAAATCATCCCGTTATGTTTTTATCGAGTAAAAACATTCAAGTTCAATCAGATGCCACTATAGCTAATTGTGAATGATTTTTTTTTTTTTTAATTTCTCAAATATTCAATATAATATGTAGATCATATGCTGAAAGTTTCATTAAATTCCATTCAGTCAAAAATTAATAAAAAATAATCAAATATTTGGCCAATTAACAAACGCACGTGCAGCAGCTACAACAAAAACATTCGTTGAATCACATCAGCTGTTAGTTTTGTTTAGTTTTGGTAGATGGCGCAGCAACAGTGAATCTATTTGAGTTTTGCCAACGCCACTAGCAGGAGTGAGGTGGCCTAGTGTGTTAGCTGCATGACGCTCGATCGAGAGGTCGCGGTTCGAGTCCCGATCGATGCAACTGGTGTTAAATTTTTTTAATTGTTTCAAAATATTTTTATATTTTCATAAATGAGTTTTCTATTCAATTTATATTTTTAAATACACCGAAATTAAAATTTTAACCATACTTTATGTGCGTTTTTAATAGTTTGGTTATTCTAGCAGATTCTTAGAATCGCATCAGCAGTTAGTTTCGTTCAGTTTTGGTAGATGGCGCTGCAGCAGTGAATCTATTTGAGTTTTGCCAGCGCCACTAGCAGGAGTGAGGTGGCCTAGTGTGTTAGCTGCATGACGCTCGATCGAGAAGTCGCGGTTCGAATCCCGATCGGTGCAACTGTTGTTAACTTTTTAATTGTTTCAAAATATTTTTATATTTTATTAAATGAGTTTGGTATTTTATTTATATTTTTAAATACATCAAAATTGAAATTTCAGCCTTACTAAATGGGCATTTTTATTTGTTGGGTTCAGGGTAGTATCTAGTCGAGCACTCTCGACTAGAGTTTTCTTACTTGTTATTTCTTTATTTGGTCTGCGAAGGGAGTCGAACCCACGCATCTCTCAACATAGAGATTACGTACACATTTTCCACAGACTTTTTATACCCTGAACAGTGTTGCCAGATTAGCTATTTAATAGCATTTTTAGCTATTTTTGAACCCTAAATGCTATGAAAATTTTGAAAATGCTATTAGCTATAAATTTAGCTATTTTACAAACGAATATTTTGAATTTGATTTTAGTATTTAAAGCAAAAAAAAAACAACATTTTTCGATTAAGTCCCAAATTGTACGTAATGATCTGCGCGATACTACCACCACGACTTTATCGTACTTATAACATCAGTTGTGAATTTACACCATCGCTAATTCTTCTTGGCGCGCTTCTTGGCATTAATTGTATGTGATGGATAAAAAATATAAGCAGAAATTTCGTGATTCCTGGAAAACAATCACCGAATTTAAGAATTGGATTAAGGAGGATGAGTCGGACAACAGGCGGGCGTATTGTATATACTGCAAATGCAGTGTTTTTGCCAAATCGCACGATATTAAAATGCCTGCCGCGACAAAAAAAACAAAACTGCGATTGGCGTCTTTGGGCAAAAAATGTAAACATATTCCATGATTTCATTTAAACATGATTCCAGTTAATCAAAAATATAATTCTGATGATGATTTGGATTTGGACCAAATTGTAACATTATTAAATAACATTTAAAAATAAAATTTAAAGTAAATGCATAATGCATAAAGGTTTCTCAGCTATTTTGTAAGCTATTTTAAAATTTGTTTAGCTATTTTCAGCTATTTTTTAGAGACGATTTTGCTATTTTTATGTCTCAAAACCTGGCAACACTGACCCTGAACCCATTTTCAATGGGAAATCAGGGTATTGTTGACATGTATGTAACAGGCAGAAGGAGGCGTGGCAGACCCCACAAAGTGTATATATTCTTGATCAGGGTGACGAGCTGAGTTGATTTGGCCCAGTCCGTCTGTCCGTCCGTCCGTCTGTCCGTCTGTCCGTATGTATGAACGCATCGATTTCAGAAGATATAAGAGCTAGAGACTTCAAATTTTTTTTTAAATGTCCGTAATTACAGCGCGCATATCAAGTTTATCATTAAAAATCGATAACTCATCCCGATCTTTTTTTATCGATAAAAACCTTATCGAAAACCAGTTATAAAATTATATCTTCTACACATTTATTGCTAGAGTCTCCAAATTTTTAATGTATGCCTATATGCAATTTATACAATTTCGGTTTTTGTTAAAATTTACCCCCCCCCACCCTTAAATTCACCTCCTCACCCTCACTTTTGTAAAAAGCGTATTTCAAATACTAGAGACTTGTGCTTTGGCAATTACATGCATATCCATGTTATAATCATAATCTGAAGATCGTATGTCCACAAAAAAGTTATTAAGCAATTAAGTTCTCATAGTAAGCGCTCACTGCCGCCCATGCGTGTTTATGCTTGTGTGTGTATATGTATGTAATTGTTTGTGTATGTGTGTGTGTGTCTGTGTGTGTGTGTGTGTGTGTATGTATGTGTGTGTATGTATGCCTGTGTGTGCGTGCCAGGGCTGTCATTTCAGCTTTTTTCCCGTCAGATCTGGCTTTATTTGAAGTCCCACTGCGGGAAAAATTCGAAAACGGCGGGCTGCGGGAATTCTGGCTTTCAATAAATTAATGTAGCTCTATTTTAGCTTTATTTAATTTTCATTTACTTATTTTGATTTATTTTGTTCTTATCGCTGTCAACACTAAAAATCATGAATACAAGTATCGATACATGATTTTATATCATACAATCTATAGAAATCATTTCGTGGTATGAGCAACAGGTTTCGTGTGTCAACAAAAAAACACTAACGTGCACGAATTAGATGGGCACAGAAAGAAAAAATTGATTTTGGGCAAACTCCAACAAAAACCACAGCAACAACCAACAGCACTTTTCCTCTATGTGGCAAATCACACATTAATTGCTCTCATCAACAACCTAGGTACTCTCCGCCAATAAATTATGCGACAGCATGAGCGTTTAGCGATTTAAACTACACCGTACTAAATGTACAACATAATTAAACATTCGTTGGCTCCTCATTTTCTGGAAGAAATAAGATTGGAAGCGTTAAATTTATTTTGGTTTTGGACGAATCAAGTGACAAAGCGGCTTGGTAAATAACAAGTATTTATTAAACACCTGACCTCTCTTTAAAAGATTGAATACTTTATAATTTGTATATATGTATATGCATATACATATATCTATAATTTCTACGTTAATGGTCTTAGGTGTCGTTATTAAATACGTCTCTGTTGAGAGTGGAGTGATTTCGTGGAGATTTCGACGTTCCTGATTTGAATATTTTTCTTGAAAGTGGAGATTCCTTGTCTATAGTTGAAGGACTCAAACAATTAAAAACAAATGAATAATCATAAATGAATTTAATTAAGAAAATAGTGTTTTTTAAACCCAGCTTTTATTTTGGCTTATTTTTTCCTGAATTTAGCTTCTTTTAGCTTCTTTTTTTTTTGCCAATCTGGCTCTATTTGCTCGAAAAATTATGACAGCACTGGTGCGTGCGTGTGTGTGTGTGTGGGCGTGTGTCTTGCTGAAAGACGCGAAAAATTATTGAAATAGCTATTACTTCAAGGGTTCAGGGGATCTCGTAGTCGAGCAGTCTCGACTAGAGCTTTCTTACTTGTTTTTTATTACATTTATTTTTATTATTTTGATTCGCGCGAGTTATGGTATCTATGGCTTTTTATACCCTGAACCCATTGAAAATGGGAAATCAGGGTATAATGGTTTTGTGAAAAAGTATGTAACAGGCAGAAGGAGGCGTGGCAGACCCCACAAAGTATATATATTCTTGATCAGCGCGACCAGCTGAGTCGATATAGCCCAGTCCGTCTGTCCGTCCGTCCGTCCGTCCGTATGAGTGCGTCGATCTCAGAAGTTATAAGAGCTAGAGAGCTGAAATTTGGCATGCATACTCGTGAGTACCATACGCAGTACGAGTTTGCTTTATTTTTTCGATAAATCGTCCGATAACTTTTTTATCGAGAATAATCGAAAAATTGATTTTGTTTTTTCAGCCTAATTTGAACATTTTTAGACCTGGAGTCTTCAAATTTGCGTTGTATATAAAGTTAATCGATACAAAGATTTTGTAATTTACAGATTTTTGATACCACGCCCCCTTCTCCCCCAATTTGAAAAAAAACGCATTTCAAGTACTAGAGACTTGGGCTTTGGAATGTACACACATATTCACCATATGATTACGCTCTGAAAGTTTCATTAAGATCGTATGTCTACAAAAGAAATTATTCAACAAATAAATTCTCATAATATTGCCCACACTGCAGCGCAGCCCAAGCGCAGTCGCTGCTTAATGCGCAGTTAGCAGAGCGCAGGCTTATGCGTGCGTGTGGATGCATGTGTATGTATGTGTGCATAAAAGAAGTGCAGAATGATTAGAATATCAGCTTGGAGGGTTCAAAACTTCAAAACTTCCGTATCATTGCATATTATTTAATTTAATAATTATTATCTTAATTTTTTATTTACGTATTTTTTATTTTTAGTCGCTTATATTTGATCGTTTTGCGCGCAACAACTGAAAAAAATTTCACGTATTATTTAATTTTTTATTTTTTATTTAGGGAATACTCGTGGCACTATATTTCTATTTCTTATCCGCACAATTTTATAAACGAAGTGGTCCCTGCTCGGGCGCCAGTTAACGATCGTGACGCCTTGTTACTCTAGTGGCGACCACGTCCAAGGGTTATACTTATCGTTATTTAGTTTCCCAGATTCGGATAAACCAAAAGAAAAACAATCTCGGAATAGTTCGATTTAAATCGTTATAATCTCGCAATGAATTGTTAGTATTTGTTAAAAGTATCGTCTCGTCCAGTTCAGCTGCCAGCCACTGACTGCCCTTCGTCAGGCGGCGGCTTCTCTTCCTTTTCGTTTTCCAGGTCGACGTCGACGTCGCAGCAGCAAGACGGCAACGGCCGCTGCCGCTGCCGAGACACGTTGGGAAGCAGAGGCGCCAAGTTGATGGTAGGGGAGAAGAGGAATTGCTATGCATTGACTGGTGTTAACTTACATCTATATGTAAAATGAAAAGAAACGCTGGATGAGACTAACTAACTATTAAAGATTTAGATTTTGAAAGAAAACACGATCTTTAGAAGAATTAAGTCAAATACTTTATAGAAAAATATATATGTATACATATGTATGTATGTTCATGCATAGTACATCTGTGTGAAATGGTTATGACAAGCAAGAGCTTCGCACACATCGAAATGCTTACAGTTTGCTTGCATAAGCGTGATAAACGCTTTTAAGATTTCGGTATACTCTTCACTCAAAAGGAAGGAACAGGGATTGTCGCAAATAAATTTCAGTTTTTGTGCGCTGCTGAGCTTGATAATTTGAGAGATAGAGTGTTAGAGAGAGTAAGACAAAAAACGCAGAGCGCATACAACGGGACCATTTCGTACCATTTCGTAAGTATGACTGCTCAGCTAGCAGCGACTGAGCTTGGGCTGCGCTGGGCAATATTATGAGAAATTATTTGTTGAATAATTTCTTTTGTAGCCTTACAATCTTAATGAAACTTTCAGAGCGTAATCATATAATAATAATATGCGTACATTCCAAAGCACAAGTCTTTAGTAGTTGAAATGCGAATTTGGTGCGAAGGGGGCTTGGTAGGGATGCAAAACAATCGATGGTACTATCGATACTATCGGTGGTTTTCTAAAACGGCGATACCTCGATATTATTTTCGTCTATCGATAGTCTGACATTCAAAAAAGTGAACGTTAAGTTGGCGAACGCCAATTCCGAAGAACGCCACACGAGCTAGTGTGCCAAAATGAATAATATTGAAAGAACAAATTCAGTGGCTCAGTTCACTGAACCATTCATTTTAGCTCACTCACTCATGAGCTACCCAAGTCTAATTCAAAGCTCGAACGCGTAAGTAAATTGTAAAAATTTTAATTTTAGTTATTTCATTTTGGATTTTTCCATCAGAAGTACTTAGTATCAATGCAATAATAATATTAATATTATATTTGTTGAAGATTTTCGGTTTAAGTTTTTTAAATACTTTTAAGTTTTGAATATTGTTTTTATTTCTTTTTATACCCTGAACCCATTGAAAATGGGAGATCAGGGTATAATGGTTTTGTTGAAATGTATGTAACAGGCAGAAGGAGGCGTGGCAGACCCCACAAAGTATATATATTCTTGATCAGGGCGACGAGCTGAGTCGATTTGGCCCTGTCCGTCTGTCTGTCTGTCCGTCTGTCCGTCTGTCCGTCCGTCCGTCTGTCCGTCTGTCCGTCTGTCCGTATGTTTGAACGCGTCGATTTCCGAAGATATAAGAGCTAGAGACTTAAATTTTTTTGTAAAATGTTCGTAATTACAGCGCGGATATCGAGTTTATCATTAAAAATCGATAACTCATCCCAATCTTTTTTTATCGATAAAAAACCCTATCGAAAAGCAGTTATAAAATTATATCTTCTACACCTTTATTGCTAGAGTCTCCAAATTTATAACGTATGCTTATATGCAATTTATACAATTTCGGTTTTTGTTAAAATTTACCCCCCACCCTTAAATTCACCCCCTCACCCTCACTTTTGTAAAAAGCGTATTTCAAATACTAGAGACTTGTGCTTTGGCAATTACATGCATATCCATGTGATAATCATAATCTGAAAGTTTCGTGAAGATCGTACGTCCACAAAAAAAGTTATTAAACAATTAAGTTCTCATAGTAAGCGCACACTGCAGCCCATGCGTGTTTATGCGTGGGTGCTTGTGTGTGTATGTGTTTGTGTATGTGTGTATGTGTTTGTGTATGTGTGTGTGTATGTAAGTGTGTGTATGCGTGTGTGTGTATGTATGCCTGTGTGTGCGTACGTGCGTGTGAAAGACGCGAAAAATTATTGAAATAGCTAACACTCCAAGGGTTCAGGGGATCTCGTAGTCGAGCAGTCTCGACTAGAGCTTTCTTACTTGTTTTTTATTACATTTATTTTTATTATTTTGATTCGCGCGAGTTATGGTATCTATGGCTTTTTATACCCTGAACCCATTGAAAATGGGAAATCAGGGTATAATGGTTTTGTGAAAAAGTATGTAACAGGCAGAAGGAGGCGTGGCAGACCCCACAAAGTATATATATTCTTGATCAGCGCGACCAGCTGAGTCGATATAGCCCAGTCCGTCTGTCCGTCCGTCCGTCCGTCCGTCCGTCCGTATGAGTGCGTCGATCTCAGAAGTTATAAGAGCTAGAGAGCTGAAATTTGGCATGCATACTCGTGAGTACCATACGCAGTACGAGTTTGCTTTATTTTTTCGATAAATCGTCCGATAACTTTTTTATCGAGAATAATCGAAAAATTGATTTTGTTTTTTCAGCCTAATTTGAACATTTTTAGACCTGGAGTCTTCAAATTTGCGTTGTATATAAAGTTAATCGATACAAAGATTTTGTAATTTACAGATTTTTGATACCACGCCCCCTTCTCCCCCAATTTGAAAAAAAACGCATTTCAAGTACTAGAGACTTGGGCTTTGGAATGTATTACATATTCACCATATGATTACGCTCTGAAAGTTTCATTAAGATCGTATGTCTACAAAAGAAATTATTCAACAAATAAATTCTCATAATATTGCCCACACTGCAGCGCAGCCCAAGCGCAGTCGCTGCTTAATGCGCAGTTAGCAGAGCGCAGGCTTATGCGTGCGTGTGGATGCATGTGTATGTATGTGTGCATAAAAGAAGTGCAGAATGATTAGAATATCAGCTTGGAGGGTTCAAAACTTCAAAACTTCCGTATCATTGCATATTATTTAATTTAATAATTATTATCTTAATTTTTTATTTACGTATTTTTTATTTTTAGTCGCTTATATTTGATCGTTTTGCGCGCAACAACTGAAAAAAATTTCACGTATTATTTAATTTTTTATTTTTTATTTAGGGAATACTCGTGGCACTATATTTCTATTTCTTATCCGCACAATTTTATAAACGAAGTGGTCCCTGCTCGGGCGCCAGTTAACGATCGTGACGCCTTGTTACTCTAGTGGCGACCACGTCCAAGGGTTATACTTATCGTTATTTAGTTTCCCAGATTCGGATAAACCAAAAGAAAAACAATCTCGGAATAGTTCGATTTAAATCGTTATAATCTCGCAATGAATTGTTAGTATTTGTTAAAAGTATCGTCTCGTCCAGTTCAGCTGCCAGCCACTGACTGCCCTTCGTCAGGCGGCGGCTTCTCTTCCTTTTCGTTTTCCAGGTCGACGTCGACGTCGCAGCAGCAAAACGGCAACGGCCGCTGCCGCTGCCGAGACACGTTGGGAAGCAGAGGCGCCAAGTTGATGGTAGGGGAGAAGAGGAATTGCTATGCATTGACTGGTGTTAACTTACATCTATATGTAAAATGAAAAGAAACGCTGGATGAGACTAACTAACTATTAAAGATTTAGATTTTGAAAGAAAACACGATCTTTAGAAGAATTAAGTCAAATACTTTATAGAAAAATATATATGTATACATATGTATGTATGTTCATGCATAGTACATCTGTGTGAAATGGTTATGACAAGCAAGAGCTTCGCACACATCGAAATGCTTACAGTTTGCTTGCATAAGCGTGATAAACGCTTTTAAGATTTCGGTATACTCTTCACTCAAAAGGAAGGAACTGGGATTGTCGCAAATAAATTTCAGTTTTTGTGCGCTGCTGAGCTTGATAATTTGAGAGATAGAGTGTTAGAGAGAGTAAGACAAAAAACGCAGAGCGCATACAACGGGACCATTTCGTACCATTTCGTAAGTATGACTGCTCAGCTAGCAGCGACTGAGCTTGGGCTGCGCTGGGCAATATTATGAGAAATTATTTGTTGAATAATTTCTTTTGTAGCCTTACAATCTTAATGAAACTTTCAGAGCGTAATCATATAATAATAATATGCGTACATTCCAAAGCACAAGTCTTTAGTAGTTGAAATGCGAATTTGGTGCGAAGGGGGCTTGGTAGGGATGCAAAACAATCGATGGTACTATCGATACTATCGGTGGTTTTCTAAAACGGCGATACCTCGATATTATTTTCGTCTATCGATAGTCTGACATTCAAAAAAGTGAACGTTAAGTTGGCGAACGCCAATTCCGAAGAACGACACACGAGCTAGTGTGCCAAAATGAATAATATTGAAAGAACAAATTCAGTGGCTCAGTTCACTGAACCATTCATTTTAGCTCACTCACTCATGAGCTACCCAAGTCTAATTCAAAGCTCGAACGCGTAAGTAAATTGTAAAAATTTTAATTTTAGTTATTTCATTTTGGATTTTTCCATCAGAAGTACTTAGTATCAATGCAATAATAATATTAATATTATATTTCTTGAAGATTTTCGGTTTAAGTTTTTTAAATACTTTTAAGTTTTGAATATTGTTTTTATTTCTTTTTATACCCTGAACCCATTGAAAATGGGAAATCAGGGTATAATGGTTTTGTTGAAATGTATGTAACAGGCAGAAGGAGGCGTGGCAGACCCCACAAAGTATATATATTCTTGATCAGGGCGACGAGCTGAGTCGATTTGGCCCTGTCCGTCTGTCTGTCTGTCCGTCTGTCCGTCTGTCCGTCCGTCCGTCTGTCCGTCTGTCCGTCTGTCCGTATGTTTGAACGCGTCGATTTCCGAAGATATAAGAGCTAGAGACTTAAATTTTTTTGTAAAATGTTCGTAATTACAGCGCGGATATCGAGTTTATCATTAAAAATCGATAACTCATCCCAATCTTTTTTTATCGATAAAAAACCCTATCGAAAAGCAGTTATAAAATTATATCTTCTACACCTTTATTGCTAGAGTCTCCAAATTTATAACGTATGCTTATATGCAATTTATACAATTTCGGTTTTTGTTAAAATTTACCCCCCACCCTTAAATTCACTCCCTCACCCTCACTTTTGTAAAAAGCGTATTTCAAATACTAGAGACTTGTGCTTTGGCAATTACATGCATATCC
Source organism: Drosophila arizonae (assembly GCF_054131065.1). Taxonomy (NCBI): domain Eukaryota; kingdom Metazoa; phylum Arthropoda; class Insecta; order Diptera; family Drosophilidae; genus Drosophila; species Drosophila arizonae. The sequence goes on from NC_142922.1 coordinate 34,298,227, forward strand.
ATGTGATAATCATAATCTGAAAGTTTCGTGAAGATCGTACGTCCACAAAAAAAGTTATTAAACAATTAAGTTCTCATAGTAAGCGCACACTGCAGCCCATGCGTGTTTATGCGTGGGTGCTTGTGTGTGTATGTGTTTGTGTATGTGTGTATGTGTTTGTGTATGTGTGTGTGTATGTAAGTGTGTGTATGCGTGTGTGTGTATGTATGCCTGTGTGTGCGTACGTGCGTGTGAAAGACGCGAAAAATTATTGAAATAGCTAACACTCCAAGGGTTCAGGGGATCTCGTAGTCGAGCAGTCTCGACTAGAGCTTTCTTACTTGTTTATCTTATATTACATTCTATTTCATATTTACCTATTACTGCTGTGAAAATTATGAATGAATCTATTTTTAAGTTGCTTTAAATATTGGTTTTTGTTTTTATATAGATATACAAAAGTTATAAATAATAGCTGTAAATGAAGTCAGAAACATTTTTTAGTACCGTTCTGTAAATGCAGACTTTAAGAAAAAATAGAGTAAATTGTGATGATTTTAAATTTTTGATAGTACTATCGATAATATCGATCGTTTTCACTATCGGATGTGAAAAGATCGATGGCCTCACGTTCGATAGTTTTGCATCCCTAGGGCTTGGTATCCAAAATCTGCAACTTTCAAATTCGTATCGATCAACTGTACATACACAGTAACTGTATATACACAGTAAATCTGAAGTCTCTAGTTCTAAAAGTGTTCAAATTAGGCTGAAAAAAGAAAATAAATTTTCGATTATTCTCGATAAACAAGTTATCGGATGAGTTATCGAAAAAATATGACTTGTACTGCGTATGGTACACACGAGTATGCACGTCAAATTTCAGCTCGCTAGCTCTTAAAATTTCTGAGATCAATGCACTCATACGGACGGACGGACAAACGGACAAGGCTATATCGAGTCAGCTCGTCGGGCTGATCAAGAATATATATACTTTATGGGGTCTGCGATGACTCCAGCCCCTTAGATACTTCTCACAAAACCATTATACCCTGATTTCCCATTTTCAATAGGTTCAGGGTATAATGATCGATATATGTATCTAATTTTTATTAATTCGAACGAGACCGAGTCAAAAATAAGGTCAAGAATTTTGTTATATCTTATATATACATACATATATCCTTTCCAGCTATACCAGCTTATGGTGCTCTAGAATAAATGGCAACACTGTAAACAATGCGCGCGCAAATACTATGTTTATCGATGGAGTCACACCCACATGCAACGACTATAAAATACCCTTTATGAAACATAAATTTATAATTTGATTATGTTTAATGTATTTTATAAACATGTTTATCAATAAAATAAAAAACAAAAGTGATACATTTAATGTAACAGTTAATTTTAAATACCCTTTACATATTATCATAACAATTATATTAACACTCAAATTTGGTGTACTTAAAATATATAAATATATATATATCATTTACACTTTTAATAATTATATCAGTTTTATATCATACAGTAATTATGAACAAATTTTTAGTGTATCACCACTAAATAGGCATCATACAAAGTGTCTTAAAACCAACTATTCCTCGCTTTTGTCTTTTAAAGGGTAGAGAAACAATTGTGGAAAAGAACTGTACAAAGTATCGTTTGTTCTTATCAGAGCGGAAAATTGTCCTGTTAAATTTATTCCTTAGTCGACTTTTATATCCTAAATAAGTATAAATATACTTATAAGTGCAAGATTTATTTTAATCAACGCTAAAAATCTATTTAAATCAAGTAAGTTACAAAAATTGAAAAATATTCTTAATTACACGATGGGTAAAAATAATAGATAAATGTAGGTGAATGTTCGATTTTCATTTAATATAATTTTTTATATTAAACAATCGTATTCTTATCTTCAATTATATTTATTAAATATGCATACAGTCATTCTAAAAAGTGCGCAGAATCAATAACAATATCATTCGTTTAATTACATACATACATAGATAATTTTCAACCCTAAAATCAATATTATTTTCCTATTTTTTATATTCTATTTAATATTGTCGACTTATAAAAATTTTTAGATTTACCTACATATGTACGAAATACATCCACTACAGTAATACATATGTATGTATGTATGGACATACATTCCTGTATACACACATTCCTGTATACACACATTCCTGTATACATACATACAAATGTACATACATATATACAATGATATTTATTTATTTATTTATTTATCTTAGAGTTAGAGTTAATTAAAATTAAAACTAACTTAAATTTTTAAAGCGCTGGCTGCATGGGCCTTCGGCTTATCGGATTAAGAATATTTTAACATTTTTTAACATATTTACATATTTTACTTATAATAGGTTTTAAAGGTTTATAGGATGTGGTAGAGGTTTGATTTCTTTAGGTATTTTATTATTTGGGGAATGTTGGTTGATGTTGGGTTTGATAGCATTTTTAAGGGGCATACGTTTTTGAAGATTTCTTTTCTTATGTGGGATGTTGCAGTGCAGTTTTTATACTCATTCACGAAAGTGAATCAGTATATTGGTTTTGTGCAATGTCCGTCTTGCTGTCCGTCCGTCTGTCCGTCTGTCCGTCCGTCCGTCTGTCCGTCTGTCCGTCTGTCCGTATGAACGCAATCTATTTCGGCGCTATTGAAGCTAGAGACTTGAAATTTGGAACACATACTCGTGTATATCTCCGATTTATAAAGTGTTAAAATTTTCCCGATCCGCCCACTAGGGGCGTGGCAAATCGGAAAATGCATTTTCCCATATACCAGAAATCATGTTTGTTGAAGAGCTAGAAAGCTGAAACTTGGTATGTAGGTCCGCGTTGACCACCCAAGATCACGAGCTATGGCGGATATATCTACGCCCATTGGGGGCGTGGCAAATCGGATAAAACTATATCTCCTAAAGTTATAAACCTAGAATGCTGAAATTTTGCACGTCAGCTAATGGTATGATTCTATAAAGTCTGAAGATAAATTATAAGTCTACGCCCGTTAGGGGCGTGGCAAATCGGACCTGAAGATATAGTGATTTTTAAAATTCTCCTATATTTTGGACACTATTGATGGCAGAGACCTCAAATTTTGTATATATACTCGGACTGATCACCCAAGACCAAAAAGTTTTGTCGGATATATGTCCGCCCACAGGGGGCGTGGCAAACCGCAAAAGTTTATATCTCCTAAAGTATAATAGCTAGAAGCTTCAAATTTGGATAGTTGAGTTACTGGTAGCCTCCTCTATCGATTCCCCAAAAATAATTTTTACGCGTCTTTGGGGGCGTGGCATATCGAAAAATACCCTGTAATTTTCACATTTTTTTAGGGTAAGCATTCAAACTTTGCAGTTAGGGTAACGTTATCTCTTTCTAAAAACTGACCAAAAATGAGGTGTCTACGCCCAGTTGGGGCGTGGCAAATCGGAAAAACCTGTATATTCTACAGTATTAAAACGAAACTTAACTACTAAATTGTTGATGGGATGTGAATGAGTATTCCGCAGTCGGTAACGCCCGACTGCAACGTTCTTACTTGTTTAGTATGTGTTCTATGTTTAGGTCGGATGTTGAGTTGCAGTTTGGACAGGGTGTTATATCGTCAGGGTTGATGTAGTGTTGTTGGGTGAATCTTGTGTGTCCTAATCTGAGCCTTAGAATTTTTATTTGATCTATGCGTGTTATATCTTTTTGGTTTAAATTTTTTAGGTAGTGTTCTGTGTGTGAAAGGTTGCTGTTGAATTGTTGGTACCATGTATTGCAGTGGTCTATGTTATTTATGAGTTTATGAATTAAGTTATTTTTTTAGAAATTTGTTTATATCTGTGGAGTTGAAGTTGGGAGTGTAATGGAGTGGGGAATTAATTGTGGATTTGGCGGTTTGGTCAGCAAGTTCGTTGCCTTTTATGTTGCAGTGGCTCGGGATCCAGAGGAGTTTTATTTTGGTTTTGGTTAGGGTTAGGATTGTTCTTATTAATGTGGGATAAAAGTTGTTGTTGTTTATGTTGCCGATTGATTTGATTGCTGATAAGGAGTCAGAGCATATTATGAAGTTTCCTTTTTTGTTTCTTATCAGTCTTATGGCTTCCAGAATGGCTATTATTTCTGCAGAGAGGATGGAGGAATAATGTGGAAGGATACCTGCTTTTAAAACTTCTGTTTCGGTTGTTATGGCAAATGTAGCTGTCTTATGTTGTAATGAGCCGTCTGTGTAGATGAAATTGTGTCTTTGGTGTTTGTATTTTATGTCTAGAAACATTTTTTGGTATATTTCTGGTGATGTGTTGGGTTTTCTGAGGTCGTGTAGTGAAGTGTTGATGTTAGAGGGGGGGAATAGCCATTGGGGTGTGATAGGTTGGTTGGGGAATATTATGCTCTTTGCAGGATGTTATGGTTCTTTCTATTGCGGATTGTAATTTCTTTGTGTTGTGGTGTTTAATTTGTTTGGTATATTTTTGGATTGGGGAGTTTGCGCTGTGTAAAATAGTTTTGAATGTTTTTGCTGTCATGAGGTCTCTTTTTTGTTCTAATGTGGGTATATTAGCTTCGAAAAGCAGATTGGCTATTGGTGTTGAGGGAAGGGCTCCTAGGGCTGCGCGTATTCCTGCATTAAGTGTTGTTTTTAGTTTGTTAAGAGACGATTTAGGGGCGTGTCCATATATGAATAAGGCGTAGTCAATTTTGGCTACGAGTGTTGCCTTTGCTATGTTAACCAGTGTGTGGGTGTTACAGTTAAATTTGGGGCTGGCTAAGCATTTTATTATGTTGAGTTTTTTGTTAAGGGATGGTTGAATGTATTTTATGTGTGAGTCCCATCTGTATTTGTTGTTTATTGTTAGGCCTAGAATTTTGAGGTTATTTACTTCGGGAATTGTTATGTTGTTTGAGGAAATTTTGCATTTGCAGTTTTGTTTCCTACAAATATGTAGGTGTTGGCATTTGTCTAGGGATAGTGATGCTCCTGAGTATGAGCACCATTGTTGGATGTTTGCAAAAAGGGAATCAAGGTTGCATGTTTGGTTCTTTTGTCTATTGAGGGGAATTATTAGGAAAAAATCGTCTGCATAGGCACTAGATTGGATTTCTTTTTGTAGGCTAATTATGTGGGAAAGTTTGTTGTAAGCAATTAGGAAAAGTATAACTGATATGGGTGATCCTTGGGGGATCCCGTTAAAGAGTGGGAGGGGGTGACTGAATGTGTTTTTTATTTTGATTTTGATTTTCCTGTTGGACATAAAGTTTTTTACGAAGTTTATCATTTTGGGGCCCATTTCCCATTCTATTAATTGGTCGACTATGGAGTGCACTCCGACCCTGTCGAAAGCTTTTGAAAAATCAAGAGCAATGACAGAGGAGTGCTTTTTGGTGCGCAGCGACTTTGTTAAAAGATAGTCTGCTATGAGCAGACCATCTGAAACAGACTTGCCGCGTTTGAATTCTGTTTGATTAGGGTGGATCAAATTGTTTTTGGTGACGAACCACCAAAGGCGTTTTGCAATAATTTTTTCTAGAGTTTTTGCGAGACAGCAGTTTAGGGAAATTGGTTTGTAGTTTGTGATTAATGTCTTGTGTGAGTTTGACTTTAGGATGGGGATCACTAGGCTGGTTTTAAAGGATTGTGGTATGAAGTTATTGAATATGTTGTTAAAGAGGTTTTTGATACGGGTTTTGACTGTGTTGGAGCTATTTTTAATCATAGGGTATGATATTCTATTGATGCCGGGTGTGGTTCCTTTAAGTGAGTGTAATGCGGAAAGGAGTTCGATTTGGGATATGTCGGATTCTATGATTTGTGCTGAGGGGTGGGGTATGTAGTTTTTTGATCTGTTTGAGTATTTGTTTGTTATGAAGGTTTGTTTAAAGTTGTCATCTTTGGATTGGTTAGACCAGTGTTGGGCGAATAGTTGGGCTATGGAGATTGGGTCTATTGTGGGTAGGTTGTTGGATGGGTTGGTTATGCAATGGATTTACTTGACTGGGCTAAGTCCGCAGAAACGGCGGATGTTGGCCCAAATTTTGTCGGAGGGGGTGTTGTGCTGTATTGTGGAGGTGAATTCGTTTGCGGCTTTGATTTTAGATAGTTTAAGTTCCCTGCGAAAGATTGCGTTGGCTCTTTTGTAGTTGATTAAGTTGTCAGTGTTATTGTTGTATTTGAATATTTTCCATGTTTTTTGTTTGTTTGCTCTAAGTACGCTAAGTGTTTTGTTCCACCAAGGTGTATTTTTTTTGAAGTGGTTGGGAGAGGTTTGTGGTATATTATGGTGGGCTGATTGGAGAATGATTTTGGTAATGTTTGCAGTTTCTTTGTTTATGTTTGAGCATATTGGCACGATTTCGTCTTTATCGTGGGTATATTGAGTGAAGGATGGCCAATTGGCTTCTTTTATTTTAAAATAGGGGCGAAAGGAGTTGTTTGTTTTTGACTGGGAGAATAGTGAAATAAGGATTGGGAAGTGGTCGCTGCCGTGAAGGTCATCGATAATCTTCCAATTAGCGAAGGGTGTAAGTTGAGGTGAGCATAAGGATAGGTCTGTGTGTGTGAATGTGTTGTGTGTTGAGAAGTGTGTTGGAGATCCGTCATTAAGGATGTGTAGGTTTGCATTCTGAAGGAATTTGTGAAGGTTTTTACCTCTCTTGTTTGTTTGTGGTGAGCCCCAGCTGTTATGCCAACTGTTGAAATCACCTACAATAATCTGGCTATTGTTGGTTGTATCGATGTTGTCGTTTAAAGATTTAGTGGAAAAATTTTTGTTAGGGGAAATATATATTGATGTTATTCGAATTTTTCTTTTTGATTCTATTTCTATGGTAAGTGATTCAAAGTAGCCGGTTTGGTTAATCTGGGTATGGCCAACAGATTGGTGGACTAATATGGCTGTGCCACCGAATCTGTTGGAAGCTGTATTGGTGAAAATTAGGTAGTTAATTGGGATTGGTACAGGTATGTGTGTATTATAATAGTGTGTTTCTTGAAGGCATATTATTTGTGGTGAGTGTTTTTTTATAATAGTTAGGAGTTCGTTGTAGTTGTTAGTGTATCCTTTTATGTTCCATTGTAAAATCTTAAGCATTGTTATAAATAAGTATAAGTTTTCGTGTTTAAGTATCTAAGAGTGTTTAAGTGTTTAAGTTTTAAGTTGATTTAGCTACTTTGTTTATATAGATTCACTATCGCTGTTGTTTGTTTGTTGGTTCTTAGTTAAAGTTTTGGGTTTTGTCTTTGTTTTTGTGGATTTGAAATTGGTAGAGAGGGTGTTAGTTTTGGGATCTTTAGAAAATATTTTTAATTTTAGATTGCTGGTCTGTTGTGATGTATATGTTGTGTTTGTCAGATTACAGTCGGTTTCCATGTCCTCTGTTGTAGTCTGTTGATTATTATGTTCTTTTTGGTGCATTGATCGTGTTTCTGTTACTTTTATTGAGTTGGCTGGTGGATTGTGTATCGATATTGGTGTGGAAGTTGATGGTTGTAGCGAGCAGTCTTCTGAGTATGTGTTTAGATTCCTGGAGAGTGTGTTGGTTGGACGGGTGTTTCCTGTGTGTGCAGTCGGGAGTGTGAGTATTTTAGCATATGTGTTTCCCAGTTGTTGACTGTGTCTTGTAAAGTATATGTTAAGTGCTGTTTTGTGATCCTCTTTACCGGTTATTTTTATAGCTGTTAATTCTTGTTGTTTGCGGAATGTGGGGCATTGTCGATCGAGAGGTGAGTGTTGATGGTCGATTTCAGGGTTATTTTTGCAGTTAAGGCATTTTTTGCTGTTCTTGCATTGTTCGATTCCGTTTGTGTGTGTTTGTTCAGAGCAGTTTTTGCATGATTCTGAGTTTTTGCAGGCTGAAGTAGGGTGACCAAAGCGAAGGCAGTTTTTGCATCTGAGTGGAAGTGGTATGTATGGCCGGATCCGTACGGTTTCGTATCCGATTCTGATGGTTTCTGGTAGTTTAAGTGTTGCGAACGTTAACGTAATAAGCCCTGTTTCGGTAAGTTTGACGTTGTTGTCTGCAGTGTTTGTTGTTTGGTGGGCAGCGTTTGATTGTTTTTTAAATATTTTTTTAACTTCTGTTACCTTTTGTGGTTTTAATTCTTGTAATATATCGTTTTCGTCTATGTCCCTTAGTTCGTTGCAATAGATAACTCCTTTTGTGAAATTTAATGTTTTGTGTTCTGATGCGATAATGTTGAAGTCTGTCATTTTAGTTAGCTTTAATAGTTTTATAGCTTGCAGTTTGTTTTTGGTCTTTACTAGGAGCGAGCCGTCTCTTGTTTTTTTGCAAGATTCGACTTCACCTCCGCAAGTGTAGTCTATTGTTTTTTTGATTATAAAGGGAGACACTTTTTCGAATGTGCAGTTATCATCGCGTTTTAGTATTATATATTTCGGTTCGCCCAGTTGTGTGTTGTTGTTTCTGTTGATTTTGTGTATGGCTGGTGGATCGAGCATGTTTGTTGTTGTTGGGCTGAAGCCCGGTTTAACGGTTTGCAACGTGCGATTTGTTTTGTCTTTGTTTTCTTTTGTGTTTGAATTTTTTTTGAAGAGTTTTACTGTTACTTTTAGATGCACTGGCGTTAAGCGAGGTTTAATGTATTGCGACACGTCTTATCTCTGCGGGAGTTGAGGACAGACAGACGGACAGGGCTAAATCAACTCAGCTCGTCACCCTGATCAAGAATATATATACTTTGTGGGGTCTGCCACGCTTCTTCTGCCTGTTACATACATGTCAACAAAACCATTATACCCTGATTTCCCATTTTCAATGGGTTTAGGGTATAATAAGTAAGAAAGTTTCATGAAGATCGTATGTCCAAAAAAAAAGTTATTAAACAATAAAGTTCTCATAGTAAGCGCACACTGCAGCCCATGCGTGTTTATGCGTGTGTGCTTGTGTGTTTATGTGTTTGTGTATGTGTGTGTGTTTGTGTATGTGTGTGTGTGTGTGTATTAGTGTGTGTGTATGTGTGTGTGTGTTCTTTTATACCCTGAATGTGCTCAATGGGTTTAGGGTATAATAAGTAAGAAAGTTTCATGAAAATCGTATGTCCACAAAAAAAGTTATTAAACAATAAAGTTCTCATAGTAAGCGCACACTGCAGCCCATGCGTGTTTATGCGTGGGTGCTTGTGTGTGTACTTTGTGGGGTCTGCCACGCTTCTTCTGCCTGTTACATACATGTCAACAAAACCATTATGCCCTGATTTCCCATTTTCAATGGGTTTAGGGTATAATAAGTAAGAAAGTTTCATGAAGATCGTACGTTCACAAAAAGTTATTAAACAATAAATTTCTCATAGTAAGCGCACACTGCAGCCCATGCGTGTTTATGCGTGGGTGCTTGTGTGTGTATGTGTTTGTGTATGTGTGTGTGTGTTTTTTTTTTTTTTTTTTTTTTTTTTTTTTTTTTTTTATATTCGTTTATTGACAATCTTTATATAATCTTTAATACAAGTTGCAAGTTGCGTGGTGGCTAGAATAGTGCGCTATGCTTACGGGATGGCCGTAAAGCATTGCTTCAAGCACTTCAAGCACTGTGCGCTACCTTAGCCTGGGACAGCTCGTCTTCTCATTCGCTCGACTCTGCGCAGCTCCATCATCACTGTGGCCGCGAAGGTGCTTGTTAGTTCCCAAGCTTCCTCCGATTCCAGCATGGCGTTGACTATGTTGTCCGCTCTGATGGAGCGGCCCACTGCCTCTTCCAGACGACGCCTCTCCTCCAGGAACCGTCCACATTCGAAAAGAATGTGGTTGGCGTGGCCAAAGCGCTTCAAATAGCTCCGAAAGCATCCATGTCCAGAGAGGATCTGCGTAAGGTAGAAGTTTATCTCGCCGTGTTTACGGTTGACCCATGGTTCAAGCTCCGGGATGAGCTTGTGCGTCCACCGCCCTTTAGCTGAGCTATTCCACTTTCTTTGCCATCGTGCAATGCTGTTCGCCCTGATAGCGTTGAGTCGCGCAGGCGCGTGCGAATTCCGCTCCACGGCTTCGGCGACCAAGTACTCCAATGGTACCATACCAGCTAAGACGAGCGCAGCTGACTCTGATTGCGCTCAGTCTGTAGATCGCGCAAATGCCCCGGCTGTAGCTCGGCGTTGCCATCGCTCTTGCCCATATTGGCGCAGCATAGAGGATGACAGACCTAATGACGCTTATTAGAACAAGACGTCGTTGCTGTTTAGGTCCCCGCGTGTTAAGAATAATTCTTGAGAGAGATCTACAAGAATCAGCTGCCTTTTTATGCACATATTCTGAGTGCTCGCGGAAAGTTAATCTTGTGTCTATCATGACACCAAGATACTTTATCGCCCTCTTGGACGCAATGGTGACGCTGCCGATCTTTATATTGGCAGTTTCCACTCTTTTGCGACTGCTGACTTCAGTTTTGTGTGCCGCTAGCTCGAGCCCAGCTCCAGTCAACCAGTTTCGTATGCGATTGATACTTTCGCTGCACATATCCTCTGTATCTTTGAGCTCCTTTCTTATGGCTACGACAGCTACATCATCAGCAAAGCCAATGGTGTGCGCACCTGCTGGTAGTTACAAGCGCAGTACGTCGTCGTACATGATATTCCATAGGAGAGGCCCCAGCACTGAGCCTTGGGGTACTCCAGCTGACACTGTATGAGTTTGGGGACCCTCACTCGTATTGTATACCAGTGTTCTTCCTCTGAAGTAACTCTTTATTGTTTCTTTAAGATATTTAGGGATATTATATTGTGACAGCGCATTCAGTATCATATCCCAACTAGCTGTATTGAAGGCATTCTTTACGTCCAGGGTCGCAAAAATGCAGTACTGCTTCGTCCCATGCTTCCATCTTGTGCCATGGATGGCGGAAGTGGCCAGACCAACAACTTTGTTTAGCGCATCCGTTGTTGACCGGGCCTTCCGGAATCCAAATTGATTTGGTGACAGGCCTCCGGCGCTAGTAATCACAGTCTCCAGTCTAGAGCAGATCAATTTCTCAAACACCTTTCCCATGGTGTCTAAGAGACAAATCGGTCTGTATGAAGATGGCTCATCTGGTGGTTTGCCAGCCTTGGGTAGCAACACCAGGTTCTGGGCTTTCCATTTTGCGGGAACGTCTCTTGAATTAGACATTCGTTGAATAATTCAGCGAACGTACTAGGGTGCAAGGCGAGGGCTAGCTTTAGCGCACGATTTGGGATCCCGTCCGGCCCTAGAGCAGTGTTGGTTTTAAGACCCCGGAGAGTTACTATGATTTCTTCCTCTGTGACTAAAACAATTTCAGTGTTCGTTGAGCCCTGATCAGCAGACTCGGACCCAGGGGCGTGAATGGAGCTTAAACTTTCTGGAAAGAGTGTTTCCACAATCGATTTAAGCTCCAGACGATCCGTAGGCTGCACCTGTCTACCTGCGTATAGTCTTTTAACTACTATCTTATATGCCCTGCCCCAAGGGTCATATTCGGCTGAGTCGTACAACTCTAAAAAGCATTCTCTTTTGCTTGCCCGAATGGCCCTCTTCAGCTGTCTTCTAGTTGCCTGGAAAGCTAATTGTTTCTCAAAAAACGTAGACCTACCGCGAGCCCGTTGGTAGCTTCTTCTCGCCTGGATGTGCATTTGTGCATTCCACCAATACGTAGGCTCTTGTTGTCGCGTGAACTGCTTGCGGCGTAACATGCTGCTATTGAAAGCACTCTGTATTTGGGCTACCATTTGGCATGCTCTGGCCCCAGCATTACCAATTGTGCCCAGAGACTGAATGGCCTCTGAAAAGACCGCAGGGTCAAAAGTATCTAGCCGATACGACTCCCTCCACAAGGTTGACGCCCTAGCAGGTGGCTCACCTATTGTGAATAGAAGTGCCGTATGATCGCTGCCCGTATAGCTATCGCAATGGCTCCATGTTGCTCCCCGAAAGAGGGATGAAGTGACAAAAGTAATGTCGATGACAGATCCGTATCCCACCCGACTGAAGGTGTACTCGTGGCCAGTGTTGAGCAGTGCAACAACTAGTGTCGCGAAGATCTCCAGTAGGATACGACCTCTGGCGTTTGTTGTCAGGCTACCCCATTCTAACGCCCAGGAGTTAAAATCTCCAGCTATAATGGCCATCCGACCCCTAGCATCCTCGGCAAGCTCGTCGAGCACCGTCGTGAATTCACTAAGCTGCAAGCTGGGGGCCAGATAGCAACTGTAAAGCCATAAGTTACCATATCGGCCGCGTACGAACCCATTGAATGACTTAACATTCGAAAGTACGTTCGTTGAGTTGCCACATACCCACAACGCAGCTTTGCCATGAACGTCTGTTGACCATGTCCTAGGGCAGCTGGTTATACAGTGGTGGGGCTCACTGAGAAATGCTACATCTATACATTTTTCCCTAATGGTCTGCTCTAGAAGATCTTGGGCAGCAACACAATGATTTAAGTTAAGCTGCAAGAACCTTAACATTTCATTTTACGAGCAGCTTCACGGTAGGATGGGCACTTGAAGCTGCCTGCTGAATGGTCCGTCTGCTTTTCACCTTTCCGGAAGCAGAGGCTACATTTTGGTGGCTTGGTGCATGCTTTTGCACTGTGACCCATCTCTCCACACCTGAAACAGGCGCCCTTTAGGTCACAGTCACTGCGCCAGTTTGCTGTCATATGACCGTAATCGAGGCACTTGAAACAGCGTTTAGGCTGTTCCACGGCTCGGATACGGCATACTACCCATCCTATTCTAATTTTGGACAGCTTGAGCAGAGTTTTAGCTTTCCCAATTGGAAGAGCAACCGTAGCTCTTTGCTGTCCACCAAAAGCTGGCCGAAGCGATTTGAGGAGTGAGCTATCCTTCAACCCTAATTGCCTCCAAGACCTCCTCTTTGCTTGCTAACTCATCTAGGTCCCGAATCTCAATTTGAGCCGATTCGGTAAGTGTTTTAACTACCGCTCGGTCACCCAAGGCTTTGCCTACAGCTTCGTGCAGCGCCTCAGCGCTATGCTTCAGCTTCCTACTAAGTTGCAACAAGAGGTCCCCCTTAGCTGTCTTCCTAATACCTTGGACGTCGCCGCTCAGATGCTTTAAATTTGGGTCGCTCTTCATTACGCGAAGCATGTCCGCATAGCTGCAACCACCTACACCTGAAACCGCGATGGCGTCACTTCTGGAAAGTTTTTGCAGCGGCTTGCGTCCCTCAACAACCGTCCAGCTGTTCGAACTCGTCTGTCGATCTGCCTGGTTGGTTCCATCGGCTGCAGCCCGTAGAGCCATTGGCTCTATTGGGTTTGCTGCGCTTTTATTGTGCCTTGGCTTTTTCGAGGGAGTTTTTCTCTGTTCGGAGGCAACTTCCCTCGACCGCTTGGGCGTATTACTACGTGCTGTAGCGTGGTCTGCACCTCGCAGTCTTTGACCGGTCGGTTGCAGAACGCTTCGGCCGTCTTGTGGAGAGTGACCAGCCTAGCCAGCTCCTCTCTCATTAGTGCATTTATATGCCGCTGCCCCCCAAATAGGGCAGACAAACCCTCTAGGGTAACTCCTATTTGAGCTAACGCTGGAGACTGATTACAAGTCGACGGCTGCGGCAACGCCCTCTGTTGTTGCTGCGGCGATCGCTGCAACGAGGAACGGCGCGCGAAAGCTTGCAGCTCCTCCTCCATCATGGCCTCCATATTGCTCCGACTACCACGGCGTGAAGCCTGTAGTGGGCACTGCCTACTAATATAATTTGAGTTTAGTGACCGCAGTAACTTAAACTCAACTTAACTACAGCGAGAGCCCGAAAGTATGCACTACTTTTAATACCTGCTACCTCACACCAGCAGCTAGGTTGCTGTCTTTGCTGACACTTAGCGACTCACCAAAGTTAGTGAGCAGCTGATTGTCTGCTGAATGCTGAATGCACCTGATTTTTTATTATTTGCACAAATATGACGCCTAATGTGACAAATCTTTTCGCGCTTGAAAAAAGAAAAGGAAAGAGGAAAGCCCTGACGCCAAAAACAGTGACGCTATTGCCCCCCTCTCTTGCACTACCGGATTGTACCACTGGGGTACTCCGCGAGACCGCCGCGAAGTAAGTCTTTGATAGTTTTTGCTGTCGCTGGGTGCGTCGCGCCCACAGCAACCACGTTGTCTACAGTTCTTTCCACTTTCACAGGGAAAAACACAGATCAAGCTATTGTCCACGATGGATCACGATGACGTCGACCGTACTCCACGAAAACGCAACTGTGTGTGTATATGTGTGTGTGTGTTTTTTTTATACCTTGAACCCATTTTCAATGGGAAATCAGGGTATAATGGTTTTGTTGAAATGTATGTAACAGGGATAAGGAGGCGTGGCAGACCCCACAGAGTATATATATTCTTGATCAGGGCGACGAACTGAGTTGATTCGGCCCCGTCCGTTTGTCTGTCTGTCCGTCTGTATGTCGTTCATACATACGGTCGATCTCAGAAGATATAAGAGCTAGAGACTTGAAATTTTTTTCCTAGGTCCGTATATATCATGAGCATATCGAGTTTTTCTCTATAAACTCTATGACTACTCCCAAAATTTTATTATCGATCAAAACCATTATTTAAAGCTAGGTATCCAATTATATCTTTTACATCTTTAGAGCTAGAGGTTCCAAATTTTAAATGTATGTTGACATGCATTTAATACACTTTGGTTTTTTGGCAAAATTTACCCCTCACCCATATATCCACCCCCTCACCCTCGCATTTGTAAAAGGCGTATTTCAAGTACTAGATACGTGTGCTTTGGAATGTACATACATTTTCACCATATGATTACTCTCTGAAAGTTTCATTAAAATTGTACGTCTGGAAATTAAATTATTCAAACAATAAATTCTTTTAATGTTGCCCACACTACAGCGCAGCCCAAGCGCCGTCGCTGCCTACGGCGCAGTTAGCAGAGCGCGTTCTAATACGTTCGTTTGTATGTATGTGTGTCGAAAAATAGTGCAGACTGATTAGAATATCAGATTAGAAAGTTCAAGGTATCTCCTAGTCGAGCAGTCTCGACTAGAGTCTTCTTACTTGTTTTATATTCGATTATTTACAATATTATTATACTACAAGTTGCAAGTTGAGTGGTGGCTCGGATAGCACGCGATGCTTGCGGGACGGCCGTAAAGCATGGCTTCGCAACCACTATGCGCTACCTTAGCCTTGTACAGCTCGTTTTCTCATTCGCTCGACTCTGCGCAGCTCCATCATCACTGTGGCCGCGAAGGTGCTTGTTAGTTCCCAAGCTTCCTCCGATTCCAGCATGGCGTTGACTATGTTGTCCGCTCTGATGGAGCGGCCCAGTGCCTCTCCTAGACGACGCCTCTTCTCCAGAAACCGTCAACATACGAAAAGGATGTGGTTGGCGTCTTCCACATGCCCTCGCCTGCACCAGGGGCACTCGTCAGTTTCCTCGTGACCAAAGCGCTTCAAATAGCTCCGAAAGCATCCATGGCCCGAGAGGATCTGCGAAAGATAGAAGTTAACCTCGCCGTGTTTGCCGTTAACCCATGGTTCGAGCTACGGCATGAGCTTGTGCGTCCACCGCCCTTAAGGTGAGCTATTCCACTTCCTTTGCCATCGTGCAATGCTGTTCGCCCTGATAGCTTTGTGTCGCACAAGCGCGTGCGAATTTCGCTCTACGCCTTCGGCGACAAGGTACTCCAGTGGCACCATGCCGGCTATGACAAGCGCCGCATCATTGGAGATAGTCCTGAAAGCGCAGCTGACTCTGATTGCGCTCAGTCAGTAGATCGCGCAACTGTCCCAGGGGTAGCTCGGCGTTGCCATCGCTCTTGCCCATATGGGCGCAGCATAGAGGATGACAGACATAATGACGCTTATTAGAACAAGACGTCGTTGCTGTTTAGGTCCCCGCGTGATAAGAATAATTCTTGAGAGAGCTCTACAAGAATCAGCTGCCTTTTTATGCACATATTCTAAGTGCTCACGGAAAGATAATCTTGTGCCTAACATGACAAGATACTTAATCGGCCTCTTTGACGCGATGGTAACGCTGCCTATCCTTATATTAGCAGTTTCCGCTTTTTTGCGACTGCTTACTAGACGGCTTCCGTCTTGTCGCCGCCGCAAGGTCGAGCTCAGCTCCTGTCAACCAGCTTCGTATGCGATTGATACTTTCGCTGCACATATCCTCTGTATCTTCAAGCTCCTTGTCTATGGCGACGACGGCCACATCATCAGCAAAGCCAATGGTGTGCGCACCTGCTGGTAGTTCAGAGCGCAGTACGTCGTCGTACATAATATTCCATAGGAGAGGCCCCACCACTGAGCCTTGGGGTACTCCAGCTGACACTGTATGAGTTTGGGGACCCTCACTCGTGTTGTATTCTTCCGTTTCCACAATCGATTTAAGCTCCAGACGATCCGTTGGCTGCACCTGTTTACCTGCGTATAGTCTACTGTCTTATATGCTCTGCCCCAAGGGTCATATTCGGCTGAGTCGCACAACTCGAGAAAGCATTCTCTTTTGCTTGCCCGAATGGCCTTCTTCAGACCTACCCCGTGCCGATTCTCCTACGATTCCCTCCACAAGGTTGACGCCCTGGCTCACCTATTGTGAACAGAAGTGCCGTATGATCGCTGCCCGTATAGCTATCGCAATGGCTCCATGCTGCTCCCCGAAAGAGGGATGAAGTGACAAAAGTAATGTCGATAACAGATCGGTATCCCGCCCGACTGAAGGTGTATTCGTGGCCAGTGTTGAGCAGTGCAACATCTAGTGTCGCGAAGATCTCCAGTAGGATACGACCTCTGGCATTTGTTGTGAGGCTACCCCATTCTAACGCCCAGGAGTTAAAATCTGGCCTTCCGACCCCTAGCATCCTCGGCAAGCTCGTCAAGCGCCTTTGTGAAATCACTGAGCTGCATGCTGGGGGCCAGATAGCAACTGTAAAGCCATAAGTTACCATATTGACCACGAAAGTACGTTCGTTGAGTTGCCGCATACCCACAACGCAGCTTTGCCATGAACGTCTGAACGTCTCTCCACACCTGAAACAGGCGCCCTTTAGGTCACAGTCACTGCTCCAGTTTGCTGTCATATGACCGTAATCGAGGCACTTGAAACAGCGTTTAGGCTGTTCCACGGCTCGGATACGGCATACTACCCATCCTATTCTAATTTTGGACAGCTCGAGCAGAGTTTTAGCTTTCCCAATTGGAAGAGCAACCGTAGCTCTTTCCTGTCCACCAAAAGCTGGCCGAAGCGATTTGATAGCCTCAATGAGGAGTGAGCTATCCTTCAACCCTAATTGCCTCCAAGACCTCCTCTTTGCTTGCTAACTCATCTAGGTCGCGAATCTCAATTTGAGCCGATTCGGTAAGTGTCTTAACTACCGCTCGGCAACAAAAGGTCCCCCTTAGCTGTCTTCCTAATACCTTGCACGTCGCCGCTCAGATACTTTAAGTTTGGGTCGCTCTTCACTACGCGAAGAATGTCCGCATAGCTGCAACCACCTACAACTGAAACCGCGATGGCGTCACTTCTGGAAAGTTTTTGCAGCGGCTTGCGTCCCTCAACAACCGTCCAGCTGTTCGAACTCGTCTGTCGACCTGCCTGGTTGGTTTTATCGGCTGCATCCATTGGCTTTATTGAATTTGCTGCGCTTTTATTGTGCCTCGGCTTTTTCGAGGGAGTTTTCCTCTGCTCAGTGGCAACTTCCCTCGACCGCTTGGGCGTATTACTACCTGCTGTAGCACTAATGCTCGCTGTTTTAGCCTTCTCAGCTACTTTCTTGACCAGCGTGGTCTGCACCTCGAAGGCTTTGACCGGTCGGTTGCAGAACGCTTCGGCCGTCTTGTGGAGAGTGACCAGCCTAGCTACTCCTCTCTCATTAGTGCATTTATATGCCGCTGCCTCCCAAATAGGGCAGACAAACCCTCTAGCGTAACTCCTATTTGAGCTAACGCTTCTTTTAAAGACTTGGGTGCCTGGCACTCAGCCACTGGAGATTGATTACAAGTCGACGGCTGCGGCAACGCCCTCTGTTGTTGCTGCGGCGATCGCTGCAACGAGGAACGGCGCGCAAAAGCGTTCAGCTCCTCCTCCATCATGGCCTCCATATTGCTCCGACTACCACGGCGTGAAGCCTGTAGTGGGCACTGCCTACTAATATAATTTGAGTTTAGTGACCGCAGTAACTTAAACTCAACTTAACTACAGCGAGAGCCCGAAAGTATGCACTACTTTTAATACCTGCTACCTCACACCAGCAGCTAGGTTGCTGTCTTTGCTGAGACTTAGCGACTCACCAAAGTTAGTGAGCAGCTGATTGTCCGCTGCAATTTCCAGCACTACTAACAGCTAGTAGAGTGAATGCACCTGATTTTTTATTATTTGCACAAATGTGACGCCTAATGTGACAAATCTTTTCGCTGGGTGCGTTGCGCCCACAGCAATCACGTTGTCTACAGTTCTTTCCACTTTCACAGGGAAAAAAACAGATCAAGCTATTGTCCACGATGGATCACGATGACGTCGACCGTACTCCACAAAAACGCAACTCGAACTCTGTGTATGTGTGTGTATGCGTGTGTATGCGTGTGCGTGCGTGCATGCGTGTGCGTGTGTGCATGCGTGTGTGTGTGTATGTGTGTGTATGTGTGCGTGTTGCTTGTGTAAGCTGAAAGACGCGAAAAATGATTGAAATAATTATTGGTCGAAGGGTTCAGGGGATCTCAAAGTCGAGCAGTCTCGACTTTCTTACTTGTTATACTCATTCACGAAAGTGAATTAGTATATTGGTCTTGTGCAATGTCCGTCTTGCTGTCCGTCCGTCTGTCCGTATGAACGCAATCTATTTCGGCGCTATTCGTGTATATCTCCGACTAATAAAGTGTTAAATTTTTCCTGATTCGCCCACTAGGGGCGTGGCAAATCGGAAAATGCATATTCCGATATGCCAGAAATCATATTAGTTGAAGAGCTAGAAAGCTGATATTTGGTATGTAGGTCCGCGTCGTCCACCCTAGACCACGAGCTATGGCAGATATATCTCCGCCTATTGGGGGCGTGGCAAACCGGATAAAACTGTATCTTCAAGAGTTTTACAGCTAGAGCGCGGAAATTTTGCACGTCAGCTAATGTTATGATTCCATAGTCTAAAAATTATAAGTGTACGCTCATTATTTGGGACACTATTGATGCCAGAGACCTCAAATTTTGTATATATACTCGGGCTGATCACCCAAGACCAAAAAGTTTTGTCGGATATTAAGTTGATATCTCCCAAAGTATAATAGCTAGAAGCTTCAAATTTAGATAGTTAAGTTACTGGTAGACTCCGCAATGGAATGCACAATATTCATTGTGCTCATTTAACAGAGCGCCCAGCTCTCTGACGATGCGCATTGCAAGTGGTGAATTGAGGTAATTATATTTGCAACGCGCATTCACGCGATTGGCGAGTGCGCGTTCGGAGTCCTCGCCACTCATAAAGTAAATTTGTAAATTGGCCTTTGATTTTGAATGAGGAATTAAATTGCTGACCATTTGCAGCAGTATGTTCAACTATTCCCGTTGCTCCAAACGATGTCATTTGAAAACATGAATTTCAATTTCTGGGGCTTTTACTTTTTCTGATGAGCAACACATCTTGATCGGCTCATTTTTAAATTTAAGAGCATGGCCGTGCGGGCATTCCTTGTCCAATGTACCAATGGCCATTTTGGAATGAGCGTAATAGGCTCCTCAGGCTCATACTGAAATGCTAGGTGAGGTCGGTCAATTCCTACGGCTGAACCTGCGCGCTTCTCTTCGTTCTAATTGTTTTTGCTGGCTTCGCTCATCTCGTGCCCTTTCCAATTCTGATGTACGTAACTGCGCTATGCTCACACGGACATCTCCATTGCTTTGTTGACTTTCTTTATCTGTTCTTTGTACTCAGTAGCGTAATATTGTATTTGATTGCTCATTCTTTGCCTTACCTTTTATACTAATAAAACACGTATATTTATTAATCACGTTCGTCATTAATAAAATGTGCATGAATAATTTTTTTACACGAGAGCATGACCGAAATCTGTCACTGTTATCAAGCCTACTGAGTAAATTCTCAATGACAATGCAAAGATCCTCAATAGCAAAAGGGGAAAATCGCATTTTTCAAGTATTCGTCAATTTTTTAGTATTTATTACACTATATATTACACTGTAGACGGTTCAATTTGATTTCTTGATGCAGTAGTGATGAGAAAGACTGGCAATTTATGTTAATTGATTGATTAGTATCGTAGTGCAATTAAAGTATGTACACTAATCAGAGAACACATAGACCGGACAAGTAGTGTAAAGCATTTTGCCCAGTTTTTTCGGGAGTTGTCTCCCAGGGCTCGGGATACGAAAATATACGAAAGCACAATCATTTCGCTTCATGCGCTCGACCGAGATGGTCGACTGTTGAACAAAAGATCCCTCTGCGCTGAATGTTTCCCTTGCTCTCTCACGATGCTCTCTGCTCACTCGAATATGTATACGTATGTATGCATGTGAGCACAAGCAGCAGCTCACGAAAATTGAAATTTCTTCGCAGCGAGAACCCATGCCTTCCCTTCTGTGTGCAAATGCTGGGCTTCAAAATTGCTACAGGCGGCCAGAGCTTCACACATAGGCATACAAATGCTCATAGTACATGTAGCAAGGGACATTGTGTGTGTGTGTGCATGCTCGTCGCGAATTTTCATTATGCGCACCAACGCTTTCATACCCTTCCCACAAATAATAACGAAAACGCAAACATTTCGCATGAGCATGGCAAACGATTTGAAAAGTTAGGTATACTCTTCACACAGAAGGGAAGAAACGGGAGTCTAACGCGACGAATTTTCAATTTTCGTGTGCTCACATGCATACATACATATACATATTTGAGAGAGCAGAGAGCATCGTGAGAGAGAGAGAGCAAGGGAAACATTCAGCGCAGAGGGATCTTTTGTTCAACAGTCGACCATCTCGGTCGAGCGCATGAAGCGAAATGATTGTGCTTTCGTATATTTTCGTAGCCCAAACCTAAAAGTGAAGAGTCGAGCAATTACGACGTGGTCTGGGAGATAACTCCCGAAAAAAAGTGTGCAAAACGCTTTACACTACTTGTCCGGTCTATGTGCTCGGTGGTTAGTGGTCAAAGACTATTGAACCGTTCAATACCATCGATGGACCATCCGTCGATTTTGTTTGAGTCCGATGGATTAAAATATCGATAGTATCGATGGCTCCATCGAAAATAGCTCCATCATTTAAAAATTGTTGAAAATTCATAGAAAAGAGAATTAACTTTATAAACATTTATACATAGTAAGTTCAAAACAATTCACGATTTTTCGTCTTAACTCATAAAAATAATTGTATTCCAGTTCATCACAAAAAAGTCTATCCTAAAACTATCCTATCTATCCTAAACTAAAATAAAAACAAGTAAGAAAACTCTAGTCGAGAGTGCTCGACTAGATACTACCCTGAACCCAACAAATAAAAATGCCCATTTAGTATGTCTGAAATTTCAATTTCGATGTATTTAGAAATATAAATAAAATACAAAACTCATTTAATAAAATATAAAAATATTTTGAAACAATTAAAAAAGTTAAAACCAGTTGCACCGATCGGGATCCGAACCGCGACTTCTCGATCGATCGTCATGCAGCTAACACACTACGCCACCTCACTTCGTCAAGAAGCGCTGGCAAAACTCAAATAGATTCACTGCTGCAGCGCCATCTACCAAAACTAAACGAAACTAACTGCTGATTTGATTCTAAGAATCTGGTGGAATAACCAAACTATTAAAATCGCACATAAAGTATAGTTAAAATTTCAATTTCGGTGTATTTAACAATATAAATTAAATAGAAAACTCATTTATGAAAATATTAAAATATTATGAAACAATCAAAAAAAATTAAGATCAGTTGCATCGACCGGGATTCGAACCGCGACTTCTCGATCAAGCGTCATGCAGCTAACACACTAGGCCACCTCACTCCTGCTAGTGGCGCTGGCAAAACTCAAATAGATTCACTGCTGAAGCGCAATCTACCAAAACTAAACGAAACTAACCGCTGATGTGATTCTAAGAATCTGTTAGAATAACAAAACTATTAAAAACGCACATAAAGTATAGTTAAAATTTCAATTTCGGTGTATTTAAAAAAATAAATTAAATAGAAAACTCATTTATGAAAATATAAAAATATTTTGAAACAATTAAAAAAAATTAACATCAGTTGCATCGATCGTGATTCGAACCGTGACTTCTCGATCAAGCGTCTTGCAGCTAACACACTACGCCACCTCACATCTGCAAGTGGCGCTGGCAAAACTCAAATAGATTCACTGCTACATCTGCCATCTACCAAAACTAAACGAAACTAACAGCTGATGTGATTCAACGAATGTTTCTAGAATGTATGTGTGCACACGCATACGATGCTGTTGTAGCTGCTGCACTTGCGTTTGTTAATTGGCCAAATATTTGATTATTTTTTATTAATTTTTGACTGAACGGAATTTAATGAAACTTTCAGCATCTGACTTGAACTTTAATGTTTTTACTCGATAAGAACATAACGTGATGATTTATTGTTAAAATTATGTATGTAAGCACCGCTGGATGTCTATTTCTTTGTCTAACATTGTTCTCATGTTAAGTTCTGTTAATTGTAACGGAGATTCATTCGTGTATGCTTTAAGTTCATTTTCGGCTGCCTGCGCTGCAGCATATATTCATTTGTATTTTTTAGTCTCTAATAAACCTCTGAATCGAATATTAAAAGCAAACTCGACGTCCGCGCTGTATATACGGTCATTTTAAAAAAATTGAAGTCTCTAGCTCTTATATCTTCGGAAATCGACGCGTTCAAACATACGGACAGACGGATAGACAGACAGACGGACAGACGAACAGGGCCATATCGACTCAGCTCGTCGCCCTGATCAAGAATATATATACTTTGTGGGATCTGCCACGCCTCCTTCTGCCTGTTACATACATTTCAACAAAACCATTATACCCTGATTTCCCATTGAAAATGGGTTCAGGGTATAACAAAATGTTCGACTGTAATTAACAAGTCTTAAAATTTAACTTAAAATTAAAAAACAAAGCTTGACTATCTTTCACAAAAGTCTTGAGCTTAAAACTGAAATTAATGATCGTGAGATCCATTATGTAGCCAATTATTGTGCGTTAAGAAAATTAGCATATGGACAGCTTCTGGCTTTAGACTGTGTTCCCGCTCGTTTTATATTGCTGCCCACACAGCAGGCATTTCACAAAGTTTTTTCTTTGCATTTTTCAAAAAACTTCCATACCTGAGATTTCTCACATTCCATTTGCTTATTCGGAGGCGCAATATTCTCTGTGTCTACCGCAACAGCAAATGAAGATTCCTCATTGGCGTCTGCAGGCGAAGAAGCACTTTTATCTAAAATCCAAAACAATTAGAAAAAACGTGATTGCTATTAATTGTATGAGTCTTACTAGATGGGATAAAAAATTTTAATTAATTTTTCTAATTTAAATAATGTGGTAAATAGGTATCTATGTGCTATATAGTAAAAAATAAATCAAATTGTTTGTGCAAAATAGATTCTAATTTTAATAATAATTATACTCATTCACGAAAGTGAATTATTATACTCATTCACGAAAGTGAATTAGTATATTGGTTTTGCGCAATGTCCGTCTTGCTGTCCATCCGTCTGTCCATCCTTCCGTCTGTTCGTATGTCCGTATGAACGCAATCTATTTCGACGCTATTGAAGCTAGAGACTTGAAATTTGGAACACATACTCGTGTATATCTCCGATTTATAAAGTGTTAAAATTTTCCCGATCTGTCCACTAGGGGCTTGGCAAATCGGAAAATGCATTTTCCGATATGCCAAAAATCATCTCAGTTGGAGAGCTAGAAAGCTGAAATTTGGTATGTAGGTCCGCGTCGTCCACCCTAGATCATTAGCTATGGCGGATATATCTTCGTCCATTGGGGGCGTGGCAAATCGGATAAAACTGTATCTCCAAGAGTTTTACAGCCAGAGCGCTGAAAATTTGCACGTCAGCTAAAATTATGATTCTATAAATTTATAAGTCTAGGCCCATTAGGGGCGTGGCAAATCGAACCTGAAGATATAGTGATTTTTTTAATTCTGCTATATTTTGGACACTATTGATGCCAGAAGCCTCAAATTTTGTATATATACTCGGACAAACCGCAAAAGTTGATATCTCCTAAAGTATAATAGCTAGAAGCTTCAAATTTAGATAGTTAAGTTACAAGTAACCTCCTCTATAGATGACCTAAAAAAATGTTTATGTCTCTTTAGGGGCGTGGCATATCCCCGTGGCATATCGAAAAATGCCCTGTAATTTTCACATTTTTTGAGGGTAAGCATTCAAACTTTGCAATTAGGGTACTGTTATCACGTTCTAAGAACTTACCAAAAATGAGGTGTCTACGCCCAGTAGGGGCGGTATTAGAACGAAACTTAACTACTAAACTGTTGATGGGATGTGAATGACTATTCCGCAGTCGGTAACGCCCGACTGCAACGTTCTTACTTGTTTGAGTATCAACGTATGAAGTTACTAGTGGCTTGGCGTCTGTAGCGATTTATCGACATTGAGAAAATTGCATCGATTTATCTAGCAAAAGAAATTCCATCGATCTATCGATATTTCCATCGATGGACTTGCAGCACTATTTGAACGAGTAACAACATTTAAAAAAGTTTAGCCACACACCGGGAATTCGTTGGTAAGCGCAGCTAAGATGAAAAACATGGACGAGAAACGCAACGCCCCGACATATATATACAGTAGAATCCGGTTATAGCGACAGTCAAGGGACCGTCGATTTTACGTCGCTATACCCGGAGGACGCTTTAACCAGAAAGAGTACAAAATATATATTTTTTTTTCGTTTTTTTACGGTTGCCATGTTTGTAATAGCTTTTACTATAAAACAATTTAAATTTTTAATCAAAACAACCATTTTTTATAAACTTATTTCAATAACATGGTTTAGAAACATTATTGTGACGTCGGCATTGTACTTTGTTTCTCTCCCTCTCTTTCATATAAGTTTGTATGGGGACCAACCAAGACATCGAATTTTCGTCGACATAACCGGTTGGACGCTTTAAGCGGAATCGTTATAACCGGATTCTACTGTATATAGATTTAATTAAATGAGTTTTCTATTTCTTTTATATTTTTAAATACAAACAAATTGAAATTTTTACCATACTAAAGGTGCGTTTTTATTAGTTTGGTTATTTTAGCAGATTCTTAGAATCACATCAGCATTTAGTTTGGTTTAGTTTTGCTAGATGGCGCTGCAGCAGTGAATCTATTTCAGTTTTGCCAAAGCAGCTTGGAAAAGTAAGGTGGTCTAGTAAGTAGGGACATGACGCTTGATCGAGAAGTCTCCGGATAGAACCCCGAGCGAGCAACTGATGTTAATTTTTTTAATTGCTTCAAAATATTTATATATTTAATTAAACGAGTTTTCTATTTCATTTATATTTTTAAATACATCGAAATTAAAATTTTAGCCATACTAAATGTGCATTTTCATTAGTTTGGTTCAGAGTAGTATCTAGTCGAGCACTCTCGACTAGAGTTTTCTTACTTGTTAAATATATACAAATTAAAATTTTAACGTTTTAATTAGTTTTGTTCAGAGTACTTTCTTACTTGTTATACCCTGAACCTATTAAAAATGGGAAATCAGAGTACAATGGTTGTGTTGAAATGTATGTAACAGGCAAAAGGAATCATCGCAGACCCCATAAAGTATATATATTTTTGATCAAGACGACGAGCTGAATCGATATAGCCCTGTCCGTCTGTCCGTCCATTGTATGAGTGCGTCGATCTCAGAAGTTATATTTTGTAATTTATAGATTTCGGATACCACGCCCCCTTTCCCCCAATTTGTATTTCAAGTACTAGAGACATGTGCTTGGGAATGTACACACATTTTAGCCATATAATCACGCTCTCTTTCATTAAGATTGTCCGTCTACAAAACAAATTATTCAAGAAATAAATTCTTATACTATTGCCCACACTGCAGTGCAGCCCAAGCGCAGTCCTGCGTGTTGATGCATGTGTCTGTATGTGTGCATAAAAGAAGTGCAGAATGATTAGAATATCAGATTGAAGGGTTCATGGTATCTCCTAATCGAGCAGTCTCGACTGGAACCTTCTTACTTGTTTGCGTTAATATAGCTGTTTGCATCTATTGAAGTTGTCGATTGCTTCATTATTGCCGAACTAAGTGTATACGTAATCTCAAATGAAATTGTAAAAGCTTTAAAAAAAGTGCAACAATTTTTAATAAGCATGATATTTTTGAATCTCTTATTTAATAAGCTAGTAAAGGAATTCATGACTTCATTAAATGATACTTAAAAACAGATCTTAATTTATATATTTGACGATGAAGCTCATTCGAACAATTTATTGTAAAATTAGTACATATTATTCAAATGCATATCGATTAATATCATCCATATCAGCATCATCACAATCGTCATTACAACTGTAATCATCAGTTAAATGTTGAATATTTGAGAGGGTATCAAAATGGGGCGTATCTAAGAGCTCTATGACATTGTGTCGAGCATGCAATAGCCAGTCATGCTTGTAAAATTTTATTGGCTTCAGACACATTTTCCCCAAGACAGCCTACCGGCATCACTGATGAAGTTATTATTTGTGATCTATGATCTAAACTTTTAATTATACCCTGAACCCATTTTCAATGGGAAATCAGGGTATAATGGTTTTGTTAAATGTATGTAACAGGCAGAAGGAGGCGTAGCAGACGACGAGCTGAGTTGATTTAGCTCTGTCCGTCCGTCTGTCCGTGTGTTTGAACGCGTCGATCTCAGAAGATATAAGAGCTAGAGACTTTTTTTCTTAAGTCCGTGTAGAGCACGCGCATATCGAGTTTTTTTAAACATCGATAACTAGCTCCGTATTTTGTTATCGATTAAAAACATTATCGAAAACCAGTAATTTATATCTCCTACATCTTTAAAGCTATATCACTAACCAGAAAACACATAGACTAGACATGTAGAACAAACTTTTTCAACACCGAAAAAATGCGCTAAAGAGACCGGAATACTTCGTATTTGGTCGGCTCGGCCTTCTGAGGCTCAAGCAGTGACATTAAGGCACGACAAAATAAGTGTGCTGCGACTTCTGCCACGAAATGCACGCATTACCAAATGAAGCACGGCTATGCGCCCTTTTTCCCTTACTCACTCTCTCCCTCTCTTTATGGTCTCTCTGTATGGTCTCTCGAATAGCAGCAGCGCACAAAAATTGAAAATTGTTCGCGACGATCTCAGCTCGTTCCTTATGAGTGAAGGGTATACCGAAATTTGTAAAGCGTTCGCCACGTTCATACAAAATGTTAGCGTTTTCATGCATTTTATACAATAAGGTTTTTGTAAAAATTTACCCCCCACCCCTAATTCACCTCCTCACCCTCACATTTGTAAAAGGCGTATTTCAAATACAAGGGACTTGTGCTTTGGCAAATACATGCATATCCATGTTGTTATCATAATCTGAAAGTTTCATGAAGATGTATATGCATGTGCATGTATATGTGTGTGTGTATGCGTGTGTGTGTGTGTGCGTGTGTGTGTCTTGTGTAAGCAGAAAGACGCGAAAAATGATTGAAACAGCTATTGCTCGAAGGGTTCAGGGGATCTCGTTGTCGGGCAGTCTTGACTAGAGCTTTCTTACTTGTTTTTCTCTCGCTGTCAATCCATACGTCCAGTAGCGTTGCATGACAGAACCCAAGCTGATCTACAAATCTAAAGTAGCCCAAGAGGATTATTTGTAACTTTTAATACATACTTTTTACTTTATTTTGACCGACATTTCATATCGCAGAAACATCATATCATAGAGTATAAAATTCTACTCTACAGGAAGTTCTACTCTAACACATTGCACTGAATTTCTGTCTTTTTAGACTATACAAAACAATATAAATATATAACATGTCGATAATTTTAACACACATTTTTTCTTGGTTATTTATTCTACATACTCTGGCCTTTGAAGCTGAATCACAAAGACAGGGTTGCATTTTAAGCAAAACATTTATTGATCTTTCATATATATGGAATCTACTTTGAATATATTGGAATATAATTTTTAATTGGTAAATTTTTAATTGGAAATTTTCGACTTTATGCCAAATATTTGGCAATTCCGCTTGAGAAATGGCTTATGACTTTTGAGATACATTTTTAGGTATATTAGTTTCGTCTTGTCGCTGATACCCATTCTGTCGTGAATTATTCTGGTGAACTGCTCGAAGAACTTCTCCACTCCTTTGGACTTCCTTTAAAGTGAGGAAGTGTCAGATAGGCTTATCATATTTTACCTCCAAATCGTTGAGCGTTGACTGGACTTTGTTCCAGAGGAAATCTAGCATTTATTTATATCTAAAGATTTCCTCCTGGTTGCTGATCTCAATGTTGGCCTACAAGGTTTACTAATGTGGTCGAACCAGCAAATGAAGCCATTTCTTTCTTTGATGTCTCCGGTCTCGTTTCCCAGCTATAAAGTTGGTCTGTGTCTATGGCGTGGTAACTTCGACTTTCATTAATTCTTTATAGGTCATATTTATGCCATTATGCCATCATATATTTCTCTTTAAATATTGATGGTTGACGACACCCAGTTGATAACTCTTAATAATGGTTCTGTTCTGAGGCGTGGCATATTCGTATGTTCATGCCTGAACATTCTGCGGCGGGCCAAAGTGTATAGCATCCATTGACATTTCACTTTCAATTAATTAAATAATTTAAGTGAAACTAAAATCAGCCTTTATAATACTAGAATAAGAATAAGAATATTTTATATAATAATTTCAAAACTATATTTTGAATTCTGTATTGCCTGTTAATTATTAATTTTTTAACTATAATCTATTGTATTTAGGATGCCAGCGGAACCTTCGGATGAAATACCTGGTCCACAGGTCCCAAAAACTGAACTTGAAGAATTGCAGATTAAGTCGCAGAGTGTTGCTGATGAGGTAGCTAATATTTTTAAAAATTCCTAATTTATTATTTATGAAGGCCTGCAAAACAGAATGAATCGAGTTATTAGATTCTAGCATATTAGTAAGTACATCTGAACGCCTGTGTTCTCTTCTATCCTTATGAACGAAAGCTATTTAATAATTATTGAAGATTCTTTGATAAAATGTTAAAACTATTTCTCTCTAATAGTTACTTTCACGTGACTCTTAGACTTTTCGGTAGTTCAGCAACAAATTTATCTTGTAAAAATTTTAAAATTCTATAGAATTTAACCAAACTTTTTTGCATTTTAGAATGTACAAGTAAAGTTGAACAACACAAAAGACAGACCTCACAAAGTATATTTATATATTCTTGATCAGGGCGACGAGCTGAGTCGATTTGGCCCTGCCCGTCTGTCTGTCCGTCCCTATACTCACCCCCTCACCCTCATATTTGTAAAAGGCGTATTTCAAATACTAGAGACTTGTGCTTTGAGAAATGCATGCATGTCCATGTTATAATAATAATCTAAAAGTTTCATGAAGATCGTCCAGCGACAAAAAAAGTTATAAAATAATTACATTCCCGTATTAAGCCACACCTGCACTATAGGAAACAAGTAAGAACTTTGTAGTCGGGCGTTACCGACTGCGGAATACTCATTCACATCTCATCAACAATTTTGTAGTTAAGTTTCGCTCTAATACTGTAAAAAATACAGGTTTTTCCGATTTGCCACGCCCCTAGTGGCCGTAGAGTCCTAATTTTTGACCAGTTCTTAGAACGACCAACCGGTAACCTAACTACAAAGTTTGAATGCTTACCCTCAAACAATTTGAAAATTACAGGGTATTTTTGATATGCGTAAAAATGATTTTTGGGTCATCGATAGAAGAGGTAACTTAACTATCTAAATTTAAAGCTTTTAGGCACTATACTTTGAGAAATATAAACTTTTGCGGTTTGCCACGCCCCCGTTGGACATGTATCCGACAAAGCTTTTTGGAAAATTTTAACATTTTATAAGTCGGAAATATACATGAGTATGTGTTCCAAATTTCAAGCCTCTAGCTTCAATAGCGCCGAAATAGATTGCGCTCATACGGACAGACGGACGGACAGCAAGACGGACATTGCACAAAACCAATATACTGATTCACTTACGTAAATGAGTAAAATTTTCCCGATCCGCCCAAATCGTGGCAAATCGGAAAATGCATTTTCCGATATGCACGAAATCATTTTAGTTGAAGAGCTAGAAAGCTGTAATTTGGTATGTAGGTCCGCGTCGACCACCCTAGATCACGAGCTGTGGCGGATATATAGGGGTGTGGCAAATCGGACCTGAAGATATAGTGATGT
The DNA here is from genome assembly GCF_054131065.1 of Drosophila arizonae. Classification (NCBI taxonomy): domain Eukaryota; kingdom Metazoa; phylum Arthropoda; class Insecta; order Diptera; family Drosophilidae; genus Drosophila; species Drosophila arizonae. The sequence goes on from NC_142922.1 coordinate 34,328,651, forward strand.
TTTCAATTCTGCTATATTTTAGGCACTATTGATGCTAGAGATCTGAAATTTGAAAAATATACGCGGGTCGACCACCCAAGTCCAATGAGCTATGGTAGATATATGTCCGCCCATAGGGGGCGTGTCAAACCGCGAAAGTTTATATCTCCTAGAGTTTAAGAGCTAGAAGCTTCAAATTTGGATAGTTGAGTTACTAGTAGCCTCCTCTATCGATGCCCCAAAAATAATTTTTAAACCTCTTTAGGGGCGTGGCGTATCGAAAGATACCCTATAATTTTCATATTTTTTGAGCGTAAGAATTCAAATTGCATTTAGGTTACCGGTTGGTCGTTCTAAGAACTGGTCAAAAATTAGGACTCTACGGCCACTAGGGGCGTGGCAATCGGCAATTATAGTGCCCACATTGCGGAATTGATGTATATGCGTCAGCCATCTATTTATGTATTTGTATATATAAATATGCTTAATTAATTAATAAATTAATTAATTAATTAATTCATTCATTAATTCATTAACTCATTAGTTTACCGCGGGATTTGGACTCGCACTTAAGCCGAATAGCATGTTTATGTCAAAATAACTAAAATAAAGATCGCCGGCGCTTTTGCCTACATCACCACCACGTCGTTTCGAATAACAGTAGTTAAAACGAAATCAAATTATTGTTATGACGCCACATAGCAAAGAAAAGCCGTTCAGCAACTGGAAATTCAAAAACAATGCAAAGACAAATCGATCGAAACGAGATTCTTAAAATATGCTAGAGTACGCATTTATGTGTACATACACACATGAGCGCGTGTATAAGACTGGAATGCTTGATGCTATGCGTGCAGACTTACATACATATATAAACATATTTATGTATTTGCGTATATGTATTTGAAGACTATTTAGGAAGAAACAAATTTAAACTTATAAAATTATTCGACTATGAAAAAGAAGTATTTAGTGCCATTCATTCAAGCTCGCACCTTCCCGATAAAATATCTATTTTATAAAAAACGAAATAAGTATGAAAAAAAAAAAAAAAATAATAACATCGAAAAGGTTTCGAACCTCCCCCACTCTAACATAATTTGCGTCGCCCTTAGCACCTGCGCCACTGCTTTGCTTGATCAGCTAGTTGCTATATAATAGCAATAAGAGAGCGTCATCAGACAAAACTACAGTAAAGGCTAGAAAGTCCAGAAATCAATCGAAATTCTAAGAATGTGAGAAAAGGCGCGCTTCTGTCTGTACGCATAGAATAGACGATGAGTGTGTGCTCATGTATAGGAAAATCACGCTGATCTGCTGCTAGCTTGAAGCCGGTATCAAATATATGGATATAAATATTAGTAGAAATCCAAATTGTATAAATTATATATGTATGTAAGGCAATGATGCAATAATCATAATAGCTATCGATGATTTTCCAATTTTAATGGGATCATGCCCTGTTGTTGCGGGGATCATGTTGTTTTGTTGCGCACTAGACTGGCACTATATACTCTGGTTGAGAGCGTTTGGGCTGTGAATGAGTATTCTGCAATCGGTATCGCCCGACTGCAACGTTCTTACTTGTTTTTTTTTTTTTTTACATATATACATTTTTAAGGGGATCTTATTAGTTTTCGCAATTATAATGTAATATACAAAGTTTTTAAGTCGTTTTAAAATAATTTCTAATATAAAAATGTATTATATTTCAGTCTTTGGAAAGCACGCGGCGAATGCTTGCTCTCTGCGAAGAGGTAAGATATGTTTTATTTACAAACTCGCGTCTTTTAACACTTCATTTTCTGCATTTCTGTCTGCTTGAAATGGTTGAAATTATTGTGACCAGTGATAATGGTATTTATTTAATTACAACTCATTGATATAATTAGGTTTAATATTTACGTTCTATAATTGAACTGTACAAGACTTTTAGAGTTGGCTACATATAAAATAAATTAGCCTAAGGGTTTTGGATCTATATCTTTTTTAAATTTAACAGTTGATATAATTATACCCTGAACTTATTGAGAATGTGAACTCAGGGTATAATGGTTTTGTTAAAAGTATGTAACAGGCAGAAGGAATCATGGCAGACCCCCCAAAGTATATATAAAGCTGAGTCGATTTAGCCCTGTCTGTCTGTCTGTCCGTCCGTCCGTCCGTCCGTATGAATGAACGCATCGATCTCAGAAGATATAAAAGCTAGGTAGGTGAAATTTTGCATGCTGCGATACGCAGTACAAGTTTATCGTATTTTTCGATAACTTATTCGATATCTTTTGTATCGAGAATTATCGATAAATTGATTTTGTTCAGCCTAATTAAAAAAACTTTAGACCTAGAGACTTCGGATTTACTGTGTACATACATACATTTGATGAATACGAATATTTTGTAATTTACAGATTTTGGATACGTCGCCCCCTTCGCCAACAATTTGTAATTCAATTACTAGAGACTTGTGCTTTGGAATGTACGCCTATTTTAACCATATGATCATGTTCTCAAAGTTTCATGCCGATAGTTCTACTGTAATAGAAATTATTCAACAAGTAAATTCTCATGATAGTGCCCACACTGCAGCGCAGCCCAAGCGCAGTCACTGCTTACTGCGCAGTTAGCAGAGCGCGTGCTTACATGCACGTGTGGATGCATTTGTGTGTATGTGTGCATAAAAGAAATGCCGAATGATTAGAATAACGGCTTAGAGGGTTCTTCTAGTGGAGCAGTCTCAACTAGAGCCTTGTTACTAGTTCTGTTTTCCAATGTAATTAATGGCTTGCGTCATACTTTTAATTAATAATTTTTCAATATAGCATTATATTTTCTTTATAGTAAAATCGAAGTTCACAACTTAGCCAATTTCCTTAAGGACTCTGGCATTTGCGTATTTGTTTATTGGTTTTTGCGCATGTCCGTCCGTTTGTTCGCATGAGCGCAATTTTGATTGGCGCTTTTGAAGCTAGAGACTTGACATTTGGAACACATATTCTCGTATAGCCTCAATTTGTAACGTGTGAAAATATTCCCAATCCGCCTATTAGAGGCATGGAAAATCGGAAAAAAATGAATGCTAGAAAGCTAAATTTCGGAATGTAGGTTTGCGCCCCTACATGGTCATGGTCAGAACTTTCTCTAAAAATATATATATAAGAGGCGTAACAATTATTTTCAGGTCATCATCTTTATTTTGTTATCGATTAAAAACCTTATCGCAAATGATTAATTTAATTATATCTCCTACACCTTTAGAGCTAGTGTTCATGCACATGCATGAACATAGAAATATGATAAGTATGGGAACATATGAATATACGAAGATCGTATACATGCATCATGCTTACCAATCCACGCTGTGAGTAGAGGCACAGCAAGATCAACAAGGCGATCAAAACAAAAACACCTCCAACGGGTCAAGCCAAAGAATAAATTAACAACCAATAAACAAAAACTACAGCAACCGCAACAAAATGCTGTCAGGAAAGGGTATTGATATGCTAAAAAAGCAATCAGACCTGTATGACACAATTATAAAAGCCATAGCTGATAAGGATGCGTTAGAAGTCGTGGATAAGTTGGCAGAAGAATTCAACCACTCTACACTGACTAAAATCTGTACCCCAAACCATATATATTTTACTGAGAAAATATATGATGGATTACTGGGAAAAGTAAGGATCTACAAGGAGGCCCTGATGAAGGTCGAAGCTACCGACCTCAATATAGATACCGACAAACCATCCACTAGCAAGAATTGGCATATGCAAACTGAGGTATCCAGGGAACTTACGTAAATGAGTAAAATTTTCCCGATCCGCCCAAATCGTGGCAAATCGGAAAATGCATTTTCCGATATGCACGAAATCATTTTAGTTGAAGAGCTAGAAAGCTGTAATTTGGTATGTAGGTCCGCGTCGACCGCTATATTTTAGGCACTATTGATGCTAGAGATCTGAAATTTGAAAAATATACGCGGGTCGACCGCCCAAGTCCAATGAGCTATGGTAGATATATGTCCGCCCATAGGGGGCGTGTCAAACCGCAAAAGTTTATATCTCCTAGAGTTTAAGAGCTAGAAGCTTCAAATTTGGATAGTTGAGTTACTAGTAGCCTCCTCTATCGATGCCCCAAAAATAATTTTTAAACCTCTTTAGGGGCGTGGCGTATCGAAAGATACCCTATAATTTTCACATTTTTTGAGCGTAAGAATTCAAATTGCATTTAGGTTACCGGTTGGTCGTTCTAAGAACTGGTAAAAAATTAGGACTCTACGGCCACTAGGGGCGTGGCAATCGGCAATTATAGTGCCCACATTGCGGAATTGATGTATATGCGTCAGCCATCTATTTATGTATTTGTATATATAATTATGCTTAATTAATTAATAAATTAATTAATTAATTAATTCATTCATTAATTCATTAACTCATTAGTTTACCGCGAGATTTGGACTCGCACTTAAGCCGAATAGCATGTTCATGTCAAAATAACTAAAATAAAGATCGCCGGCGCTTTTGCCTACATCACCACCACGTCGTTTCGAATAACAGTAGTTAAAACGAAATCAAATTATTGTTATGACGCCACATAGCAAAGAAAAGCCGTTCAGCAACTGGAAATTCAAAAACATGTAAGAAAGCTCTAGTCGAGACTACTCGACTACGAGATCCCCTGAACCCTTGGAGTAATAGCTATTTCAATAATTTTTCGCGACTTTCAGCTTACACAGGAAACACGCACACACACACACACACACACACACACACGCGCGCACGCACGCACACACGGGCATACATACACACACATACATACACACACATACACACACACACACATACACAAACAATTACATACATATACACATACAAGCATATACACGCATGGGCGGCAGTGAGCGCTTACTATGAGAACTTAATTGCTTAATAACTTTTTTTGTGGACGTACGATCTTCATGACACTTTTAGATTATGATTATAACATGAATATGCATGTAATTGCTAAAGCACAAGTCTCTAGTATTTGAAATACGCTTTTTACAAAAGTGAGGGTGAGGGGGTGAATTTAAGGGTGGAGGGTTAATTTTAACAAAAACCGAAATTGTATAAATTGCATATAAGCATACATTAAAAATGGAGACTCTAGCAATAAATGTGTAGAAGATATAATTTTATAACTGGGTTTCGATAAGGTTTTTATCGATAAAAAAGATCGGGATGAGTTATCGATTTTTAATGATAAACTTGATATGCGCGCTGTAATTACGGACATTTTAAAAAAAATTTGAAGTCTCTAGCTCTTATATCTTCTGAAATCGACGCGTTCATACATACGGACAGACGGACGGACGGACAGACGGACAGACAGACGGACAGGGCCAAATCAACTCAGCTCGTCGCCCTGATCAAGAATATATATACTTTGTGGGGTCTGCCACGCCTCCTTCTGCCTGTTACATACATTTCAACAAAACCATTATACCCTGATTTCCCATTGAAAATGGGTTCAGGGTATAACAATGCAAAGACAAATCGATCGAAACGAGATTCTTAAAATATGCTAGAGTACGCATTTATGTGTACATACACACATGAGCGCGTGTATAAGACTGGAATGCTTGATGCTATGCGTGCAGACTTACATACATATATAAACATATTTATGTATTTGCGTATATGTATTTGAAGACTATTTAGGAAGAAACAAATTTAAACTTATAAAATTATTCGACTATGAAAAAGAAGTATTTAGTGCCATTCATTCAAGCTCGCACCTTCCCGATAAAATATCTATTTTATAAAAAACGAAATAGGTATGAAAAAAAAAAAAAAAAAAACATCGAAAAGGTTTCGAACCTCCCCCACTCTAACATAATTTGCGTCGCCCTTAGCACCTGCGCCACTGCTTTGCTTGATCAGCTAGTTGCTATATAATAGCAATAAGAGAGCATCATCAGACAAAACTACAGTAAAGGCTAGAAGGTCCAGAAATCAATCGAAATTCTAAGAATGTGAGAAAAGGCGCGCTTCTGTCTGTACGCATAGAATAGACGATGAGTGTGTGCTCATGTATAGGAAAATCACGCTGATCTGCTGCTAGCTTGAAGCCGGTATCAAATATATGGATATAAATATTAGTAGAAATCCAAATTGTATAAATTATATATGTATGTAAGGCAATGATGCAATAATCATAATAGCTATCGATGATTTTCCAATTTTAATGGGATCATGCCCTGTTGTTGCGGGGATCATGTTATGTATAATATACGAAGATCGTATACATGCATCATGCTTACCAATCCACGCTGTGAGTAGAGGCACAGCAAGATCAACAAGGCGATCAAAACAAAAACACCTCCAACGGGTCAAGCCAAAGAATAAATTAACAACCAATAAACAAAAACTACAGCAACCGCAACAAAATGCTGTCAGGAAAGGGTATTGATATGCTAAAAAAGCAATCAGACCTGTATGACACAATTATAAAAGCCATAGCTGATAAGGATGCGTTAGAAGTCGTGGATAAGTTGGCAGAAGAATTCAACCACTCTACACTGACTAAAATCTGTACCCCAAACCATATATATTTTACTGAGAAAATATATGATGGATTACTGGGAAAAGTAAGGATCTACAAGGAGGCCCTGATGAAGGTCGAAGCTACCGACCTCAATATAGATACCGACAAACCATCCACTAGCATGAATTGGCATATGCAAACTGAGGTATCCAGCAAACTCAAAGGAAGTACTGTTTTCACGAAGTGGCTCAGCCTCAATGGGCTATCTGGTAGAGCTTGTGGAAATAAGAGCTCAAAGAGTAAGGCTGCACATTGAAAAGGTGCTAGCCAACATTGAGCTCAGCAACCGGGAGGAAACTCTAGACAGCAAAGAAACGCTAGAGTTCCTATGGAATAAAGTCCAGTCTACGCTTACAGATTTAGAGGTGAAATATGATAAGCTCACCCATTTAATCGACGACATGTGGAAGTTAAAGTCCACACTTTGTCAAAGAAACTTAAAAGAAAGTTAGGTGTCTTCCACAGTATGAAAGGAGACGTTCCAGAGCTACCAAAATCGGATCTTTCTCAATTTAATGGAAGTCCCAAAGAGTGGCCAACGTTCTTCAACTTGTTCTCCGACATGATCCACAAAAGGAAGGATATCAGCGACACAAGGAAGCTGAACTACCTGAAATCATGCCTCAAAGGAGATGCCTAAATGGTAGTAAGCCATTTGTTAAGTGGATCATCTTCTAGCTACGATTCGGCGTGGGAACTTATATGCAAGCGCTATGAAAATAAGCGCAAGATATTCGCAAGCGCCGTTAACCAGCTAGTGGATATGGAACTGCTGGAAAATGATGATGAAGGCAGGATCCGCCAATTCTTGGACACAGCAAATGGGAGTATTCACATCATTAAAGAAGTAGGCTAAATTGGTAACGATGCTGATGTACTAATCGCTCAGATTTTGCTACAAAGATTCTCGAAGGAAGCAACATGTAACGAGGGCCAGAGAAAATCAGTCCTTGAAAAATGTACTCGGGTTTATTGATCAACTATACAATTCAATAGACGCAGTACAGATAAGGGCCGTCCAGACGCTCATTGAAGCAAAGAGAACGAACTACAAAAGATGCCGTTTTTGCAACCTGGACAACCACGAAATTACCAGGTGTTCAAAATTTAAAGCAGAGCCAGTTAAAAAACGCAAGGAGTTTGTTTAAATGCCTAGGTACCCATAGCATGAAAGAGTGCCAAAAGGATTGGTCATGCAAGTATTGTACCAAATCACAGAACAATCTGCTTCACGAGGATGCGAACGAAAACGAGACCTTCAGCATCAATTGTCTCAAAGAAAGCAACGGACAAGATACGTTGTTAGCAACTGCGCTTATTCGGATTAAAAACAAGTCCGGAAAATATGAGCAGCTAAGGGCCCTCATCGATGGAGGCTCGCAAAAGACATTGATATGTCAACGACTACAACTGCGCCGAATCAAGCGGAAAGTGGGAGTACAAGGAATTTCACAAAACGTTGAAGTTCTAAAAAAAACAGCGTTTGCTTGACAATCAAATCAAGGATGACAAGCAAATTCGTCACCAGAACGGAGGCACTTATTATGCCAAAACTGCAAAGAGCTCTACCGAGCAAGAAAATTGAAATGGACATCAATAAAGACTGGATGGGCTGCAAGCTGGCAGACCCACATTTCAACCGTCAGGAAAATCGCGCAAGCACGCTATGACACGATTACTGCATATGGAGAACAAATTCAGAAAGCATCTACAAATAAAATAACAAGTAAGACAGCTCTAGTCGAGACTGCTCGACTACGAGATCCCCTGAACCCTTGGAGTGTTAGCTATTTCAATAATTTTCCGCGTCTTTCACACGCACGTACGCACACACAGGCATACATACACACACACGCATACAGACACAAACGCATACACACACTTACATACACACACACATACACAAACACATACACACATACACAAACACATACACACACAAGCACCCACGCATAAACACGCATGGGCTGCAGTGTGCGCTTACTATGAGAACTTAATTGTTTAATGACTTTTTTATAGACGTACGATCTTCATGAAACTTTCAGATTATGATTATAACATGGATATGCATGTAATTGCCAAAGCACAAGTCTCTAGTATTTGAAATACGCTTTTTACAAAAGTGAGGGTGAGGGGGTGAATCTAGAGGTGGGGGGTAAATTTTAACAAAAACCGAAATTGTATAAATTGCATGTAAGCATACATTAAAAATTTGGAGACTAGCAATAAAGGTGTAGAAGATATAATTTTATAACTGGTTTTCGATAAGGTTTTTTATCGGTAAAAAAAGATCGGGATGAGTTATCGATTTTTAATGATAAACTTGATATGCGCGCTGTAATTACGGACATTCTAAAAAAAATTTGAAGTCTCTAGCTCTTATATCTTCTGAAATCGACGCGTTCATACATACGGACAGACGGACAGACGGACGGACAGACGGACAGACGGACAGACAGACGGACAGGGCCAAATCAACTCAGCTCGTCGCCCTGATCAAGAATATATATACTTTGTGCGGTCTGCCACGCCTCCTTCTGCCTGTTACATACATTTCAACAAAACCATTATACCCTGATTTCCCATTGAAAATGGGTTCAGGGTATAAAAATTTCGTCAAGATTATCAATAATTATCATATATCTATTTCTCGTGTACACAAGTAAGAGGAGAAACTAGGGACAGGAATTGTCAGCTATTACCTTCTCTGGCCCCCCGCAGAATGTTCATGCACATGCATGAACATAGAAATATGATAAGTATGGGAACATATGAATATACGAAGATCGTATACATGCCTCCGACGCACTCAACGACTAGCAGGTAGTGCGCTGGGAAAAGATAAGGGTCATATATACGGACTATAAATAGACAAATGGACACCAACCCTTGCAACCCCAGAGTCAGATTATGTAAGAGACGAACGCTGAGCCTTACAACCTCAGCGATAGGATAAGAATAGCTAATTGACCCACGCGGAGCCTTACAAACTCTGCGATAATATAAGAATATGTAATAGACCAATGCTGAGTCTTACACACTCAGCAATAGACGCACTCGATTTAAGGGTTGAAATTAGGCATATGTAGTATTTAGTATTTATAGTAGTGCTATTTAAGCGTCGTTCCAAGAACTGGCAAAAAATTATTTGTCTACAGGAAAAAAAATTTTTAATCGATAAAATACACGGACACGGATATACACGGACCTAGAAAACAAATTTCAAGTCTCTAGCTCGTATATCTTCTGAGATAGACGCGTTCATACATACGGACGAACGGACGGACGGACGGACAGACAGACGGACAGGGCCAAATCGACTCAGCTCGTCGCCCTGATCAAGAATATATATACTGTGTGGGGTCTGCCACGCCTCCTTCTGCCTGTTACATGCTTTTAACAAAACCACTATACACCCTGATTTCCCATTTTCAATATGTGTGTGTGTGTGTGTGTGTGTGTATGTGTGTGTGTGTGTGTGTGTGTGTATGTGTGTGTATGTGTGTTTTTTTTTTTTTTTTTTTTTTTTTTATTCATTTATTAACAAAATTATATAGCAAATTACAAGTTGCGTGGTGGCTAGGATAGCGCGCGGTGCTTGCGGGACGGCCGTAAAGCATTGCTTCGCAAGCACTATGCGCTACCTTAGCCTGGGACAGCTCGTCTTCTCGATCGCTCGACTCTGCGGAGCTCCATCATCACCGTGGCCGCGAAGGTGCTTGTTAGTTCCCAAGCTTCCTCCGATTCCAGCATGGCGTTGACTAAGTTGTCCGCTCTGATGGAGCGGCCCACTGCCTCTTCCAGACGACGCCTCTCCTCCAGGAACCGTCCACATTCGAAAAGAATGTGGTTGGCGTCTTCCACATGCCCTCGCTCGCACCAGGGGCACTCGTCAGATTCCTCGTGGCCAAAGCGCTTCAAATAGCTCCGAAAGCATCCATGACCCGAGAGGATCTGCGTAAGGTAGAAGTTAACCTCGCCATGTTTGCGGTTAACCCATGGTTCAAGCTCCGGGATGAGCTTGTGCGTCCACCGCCCTTTAGCAGAGCTATCTTATCTATGCACATATTTTAAGTGCTCGCGGAAAGTTAATCTTGTGTCTATCATGACACCAAGATATCTTATCGCCCTCTTGGACGCAATGGTGACGCTGCCGATCTTTATATTGGCAGTTTCCACTCTTTTGCGACTGCTGACTAGTACAACTTCGGTCTTGTGTGCCGCAAGCTCGAGCCCAGCTCCTGTCAACCAGCTTCGTATGCGATTGATACTTTCGCTGCACTGTAATAAAATGAACCTCTATTATCTTTGAGTTGTGGACAGCGAATGCTCTCCGTATTTTATTCAAATAAAGTCTTAGCCTAAAGTACATAAAGTTTACATAAAGAATTCTGTCGCTTATAGCAGCGGCAGAATGGGAGTATATAACATGCTGTATGTGTGTGTATATATGTTTGTATGCATATGCAGAAGGCATATACATTTAGCGTATAAGCTGCGGCGTGGACAAGAGCGTAACAATGCTTACGTTGCAGATCCCACGCTGCAGGCCAGTCTATACATAAGTGACCGATCATATTACGGCGCTTATGTATAGCTGTTATAATATAAGTAAAGCAACAAAGTGTTGCTATGTTGTGAGCATGATACTCTTACTTATATTTTAGGCATATGTCAACTTCATATATTGTATACACTACAATACTGTGAGCATATGCTTATATGACATACAACATACTACACCTCCCCTTTTTAAAAAAAATAACGTAATATAATGTAGTTATTTAAAATAAAAATTATTATTAGTTTTTTTTTTTTTGTTATGATGTATTCTTATGACAAAATATTTTAGGTGTTTACAAAAAAATTTTTTTTTTTTTTAATTAATTAATTTTTGTTTCATAAATGTTTTTATTTTTTTTTTTTTTTTGTGTATTATATGATATTTAGGGGGAAGAAAAAAAAAAATTTTCTCTTTTTTTTTTTTTTTTGTAATTTTTGTATTTTATACGTTAGTATTTCTATATATATATATATTGTGTTTAATTTGATCAATTGATTATTTTCGGATTTTGTTTTTTTGTTTTTAGTATATCAATATATAGGTTTGAAATAATCAAACAACCACTAATTTGGTTGGATTTTTTTTTGAAAAATGAAAGAAAAACACTGCTTTTTATACCCTGAACCCATTTTCAATGGGAAATCAGGGTATAATGGTTTTGTTGAAATGTATGTAACAGGCAGAAGGAGGCGTGGCAGACCCCACAAAATATATATATTCTTGATCAGGGCGACGAGCTGAGTCGATTTGGCCCTGTCCGTCTGTCTGTCTGTCCGTCTGTCCGTCTGTCCGTCCGTCCGTCTGTCCGTCTGTCCGTCTGTCCGTATGTTTGAACGCGTCGATTTCCGAAGATATAAGAGCTAGAGACTTCAAATTTTTTGTAAAATGTTCGTAATTACAGCGCGGATATCGAGTTTATCATTAAAATTCGATAACTCATCCCGATCTTTTTTTATCGATGAAAAACCTTATCGAAAACCAGTTATAAAATTATATCTTCTACACCTTTATTGCTAGAGTCTCCAAATTTTGAATGTATGCTTACATGCAATTTATACAATTTCGGTTTTTGTTAAAATTTACCCCCCACCTCTAGATTCACCCCCTCACCCTCACTTTTGTAAAACGCGTATTTCAAATACTAGAGGCTTGTGCTTTGGCAATTACATGCATATTAATGTTATAATCATAATCTGAAAGTTTCATGAAGATCGTACGTCCATAAAAAAAGTTATTAAACAATTAAGTTCTCATAGTAAGCGCACACTGCAGCCCATGCGTGTTTATGCGTGGGTGCTTGTGTGTGTATGTGTTTGTGTATGTGTGTGTGTTTCTTGTGTAAGCTGAAAGACGCGAAAAATTATTGAAATAGCTAGCACTCCAAGGGTTCAGGGGATCTCGTAGTCGAGCAGTCTCGACTAGAGCTTTCTTACTTGTTTAAATCTTTTTTAGTCTATCCCTATGAACTTTCTGTGTTTTATTCTTACTATTTGTGTTTTTTATAACTATATTATTATTATTTTCTATACTAGTGACCTCAAATGGTCCTATATAAGCAGGCTCTAGCTTATGACCTGTTTCGTTTTTTAAATAGACCTTGTCTCCTATTTCTATTTTAAAATCTAATACTTTCTTATCATTTTCTTCTTTTTGTTTAATTTTATTGTTTTCTAAAAGTATTCGCGCTCTCTTATACGCGTGTTCTAGCCTAAACTTAACTTCTTTAGAATAATCTTCTATATTATATATAGGTTCTATGCTATTTACGCTATTAAATTGAATTGGTAGATTGTTCTGTCTACCAAATACTAATTCATATGGACAATAATTGTGAGTTACTGATGGTGTTGTGTTAAAACAATACACGAAATACTGTAACCATATGTCCCAATCAGTTTTATCTACTGATATATATGAACGAATGTACTCATTGAATGTCCTATGACTTCTTTCAACGGTACCTAATGTCTGATGATGGTGTGCTGTAGACGTTATGTTGTCTATTTTTAAATATTTGCACAGATCAGTTATAATAGAATTTTTGTATTCTGTTCCCATGTCCGTAATGAACGTCTTCATTGGACCGTACTTCAGAATAAAATCTTCAAATATAGCTTTGGCAACAGTTTTTGCGCTTTTGTTCGGAATTGGAATGGCTACTAAATATTTTGTTAAATCGCATATTAGCGTAACTGCGTATTCATTGCCATTTTCCGATCGTGGTAGTGGACCAATTGTGTCTACTATCACTCTGTCGAAAGCATATTGTGGTGTTTCAGTTATGATCATTGGTGATCTTGTATGTATTGTCGTTTTTGACATCAGGCATTTTGGACATTTCTTAATGTACTCTTTGATATGACGTGTCATATTTTTCCAATAATAATGTCTCTTTACTTTGGCCAAAGTTTTTGTAATGCCTGTATGACCTCCTTGTATTGGATCATCATGTAATGTAGACAAAATTGCTTCTTTTTCTTTTTCATTATTTATTATGGTCACCGGCTGGAGTAGCGCTACTCTTAAATTCTTTAATATATTATTGCCCATATTTTTAAAAGACTCTATTGAAATTGATTCAAAGATCTTTTCGCTCGGTGCCATTTTTAGTTTGCTGATTTTATATACCCCGGCTTGTCGTTCAAGCCTTTGGAAAAACTGACCTAAGTCGAGGATTCCATTGGAGTATAAATCGCTAACTGTAATTCTTGCTATAACTTTTTTTCCATGTTTCAATAAACATGTAGAATCTGTTAGTCGCAAGGTCACTACTTTTCGTACCTCGTCATTTGTGATGACTTCGTATACGTTGGGCTTAGAAGCTTGTTTTAGACTTTGCCTTGGCAATAGTCTCTCTTTATTATCTGCGCGGATATTGTTTTGTCTACTTTGTTGCCTGGTAGTGACTTTCAGGACTTTTTTGTTCATATCAATTAAATCGGATATTTTTATCCTAGATAAAGCGTCTGCTACAAAATTGTCTTTTCCTCTCAGATACTCTACCGTGAAATCGTATTCTTCTAACTCGAGTCGCATGCGTGTTAATTTTGAGCTTGGGTTTACCATAGAAAATAGGTATGTTAAAGGCCTGTGATCCGTTCTAACTGTGAAGTGTTTGCCATAAATATATGGTCGGAAATGTGTTATTGCCCAATGTATTGCTGCTAGTTCTTGTTCTGTAGTACTCTTATTGCTTTCACCTTTAGTGAATGTTCTTGATGCATATGCAACTGGGAGCTGGTGTCCATTATAGTTTTGAGTTAAAACTGCACCACATGCTTGTTTGCTTGCATCTGTGATTATGCAAAATTCTTTGCTAAAATCAGGGTACTGTAGTAGATTTGGTTGAACAAGTTTATTTTTTAGATATTGGAATGCTTTTTCACACTCTGTTGTCCATTCAAATGGGATATTCTTTTTACATAATCTTGTTATGTGCCGTGAATGTTCGGCGAAGTTTTGTATAAAACGTCTATAGTAATTGCAAAATGCAATGAATCTTCTAGCGCTGTCTGCGTCCGTAGGGACAGGATAATTATTAATGACATCAAATTTGCTGTCATCTGGTAAGATTCCTCTATCTGTGCATCTATGACCTAAGAATGTCACCTCGTGCATGAAAAATGAGCATTTTTCTGGATGTAGTTTCAGATTATGTTTTCTGCAAACATTGAAAACATCTGTCAAATTTTTAATCATATGTTGTTCAGAACAACCAATGACGATTAAATCATCCATGTAAAGGAAAGCTTGAGTGGCCTCTAGACCTGAGAATGCTATTGTCATCATTCTCTGAAAAGAATTAGGCGCTATCTTTAGACCAAATGGTAATCGCGTAAAGCGATACGAACCATTGTTTGTCGAAAAGGACGTTATATCTCTTGAGTTTTCCTCAAGTTCAATTTGATGGAAGCCTGACATTAAATCGAGGCATGAAAAATATTTTGCTCGACCCAGTTGATCAAGAATATCGTCAATTCTGGGGAGTGGAAACTTATCGGACAACAATTTTTTATTTATTTGGCGATAGTCAACTACTAATCGCCATTTTTTTTCTTCTGTGCCCGGAAGGGCTTTTTTGGGAACTAATAAAAGTGGGCTATTATAGGATGAAACAGACGGTTCAACAATATTCTGCTCAATTAACTTTCCAACTTGGCGTTGGATTTCCTCTATTTGGCTATGCGGACATCGATAATTTTTCACGTATACTGGCTCATCGTCTTTAAGTCTCAATTTTTGTTTATAAAAGTTGTTTATTGTGATTGGTTCGGTTTCAAGTCCGAAAACATCACTATATTGGGTGCATAGTTTCTCAAGTCTTTCTTTAAATAAGGGTGGAAAATTCTTTTTTAATTTGTTAAGTACGGACTCTGTTCTATTATCTTTGGAATTTTGAACTACATTGTAGTTCGAAAGTGATTCAAATTTCAATTTATCTATGTTTACTATTTGATATGTTCTGGTTGTATTTAAGATTCGGACAAACGCATTCTGGGCTGTTGTAATTGTATTTGCAACATAGACACCCGGTTTAATTTCCTGATTGGGAATTAAAATATTTTCTTCGGACGAAGATAATTTAATTTTGCGTATCACCTGGGATCTGGCTGGTAGAAGGGTTGAGTTAGTACCAGACATAAATGTTATTGGAACATAAATGGGATACGTTAAGTTTTGCGGTCTAATTATAAACCAATCATCTGAGCTATTATAATCTAACTTGCAATTAAATCTTTTAATGAAGTCTAGTCCTATTATTCCATCGCATGGGATTGCGAAGTCTGATCGAAGTATGTGAAATTTGTATGGAATAATAAATTTGCCTGTTTGTAGTTCAATTGAGGCTAGTCCCTTGGAATTTATTATTCCTTCACCTATGCCTCGAATGTCTATGATTTTATTGGTTTGGATGTCATGAAAAACATCCGAATTTTCTTTAACAATTGAGATATCTGCACCTGTGTCAATCAAAAATGTTATGTTTTTATTTGTTGCAACATTTTTAAATGACACGAAGTTATTGAGACTTAAATTGACGGTAAAAATTCTTTTAGTTAATTTTGAGTATCTGGAGGCGTTTGGGAGTTTCCCGGAGCTTCCTTGACAATTCTTACGTTATTGTTGTGGCCTCTTGTCGAGTTGCCACGGCCTCTTGAGTTGCCTCTATATCGGCTCTGTCCTCTACTGTATGTGTTGTTAGTTTGGTAACCATTATTGTGGTTATTACCTCGACTGTGGTAATTCCCACGGTTACCCCTATTGTTTTGTCTGTGGTAATACAGGACAGCATTTGACTGACCTGTTGCCTCAGTACAACTGTTGACAAATTTGCATACGGCTTCGTTCATGTCATTAAACGTTCCCGCCTGCATGATAAGTTTTACCTTATCTATAGAGCAGTTTTGGGTCATGGCCTTTACAGCTAAAGTTGTACTATATTTGTTTGCTAGTTCATATGTTAAACCATCGCTTATATACGCACCTTCGAGAGCTTTTGCCAAAGTTGCCACCTCTTGAGTGTATTGATTGGCTGTCTTGCTTCTTTGCTGCAGGTTAAGGATTTTTGCAGATAATACCTCTACAGATTCTCCTTTAACTGACTTTGATAAGCTAGCAATAATGGCGGGAATTGTCTGCTCATTGCTTATCAAATTACGTGCGTTACCCTTCAGTTTAGTCTTTATTAGGTTTATGGCAACTGCTTCGTGGCTGCCCTTTAGGGAATCTATAAGTTCCAAAGCATCCACGAAACTACGTAGATTTTCAGCTTTTCCATCGAACTCTGGCATGAGTGATGAAGCTAACTTTAAGAAATCTACGACAGTTTGGGCCATTGTGTCTTGTTGTATTTTTATATCAATTTCAGACACATGGAAAGTAGCGGGCGTATTAAGAATATTCGGCACGAATATATCTATTTTGTGCCTTTCTGAGATGTATAGAAGGTTTTCTCTCAGCCTTTTAAGTACATCATTTACTTGAGTGTGGTGCAATTGCGTAAGTCTTGGTGCGTTATTATAAACTATCTGACGAACGTTGTTGTAGATTTCAACCAAATTTTGCACATGTTTTATTTTTGTTTGAATTGTTATCGAGGCGCTCTTATTGAGGCACTTAAACGATTTGTCAAACTCTACACGTTGTTGTTTGATGTTGGTCACAATTTCTGACCATTCCATCAATTATAGTTCGTATTTTTTTCTGTTTATGACTGCATCTTATCGATGCAATCGTACAAGTAGTATCGTAGCCGAACCAAGTATTGGATGTTCCTCAACTATGGGTCTAACCATTACATAAGGTAATGTGCTAAGTGCTTTGCCTTTTTCTATTTGAGTTAGGCCAAATAGCGGGCTTGCGATACTTCCAAATGTATCTATATATTTATTTTCGAAATCAGATACTGGAATGAATTCGAAATGCCGTTGTAATATTGTCAACGAGTTTACTCTAAAATTCGGTTCTTTGTTATAAATTTCTTGTATTTTTCCGATCATTTTAGAACATTTCGAAGTACGAACTATTTTAGTTGGCGAATTCTGCAATATGTCAGATAATATTCGGATTTTAAACTTTATCTAAATCGTTTGCACGACTTAGATACCGTTTTTTTAGTGTACGCTTGTACAATAGATACGCTTTCATTAACAGATTTAAAGCCGTTAAGGCCACCAACAGAGCTAGTAGCAGTGTATGCGTTTCTAGATGTGGTGTGGTATCCATGACTTCTACAACATTGACCACATTTGCTGTATTATCAGCAGCCTTTGAGGTTTTGCCTCCCATTTTGATCTTTTAAAGTAAATTTTCTATTTTGTTTATTATTGTTTTTTTTTTTTTTTATTTAAAAGGTTTTCTCTTTTTTTTTTTCTTATATTCTAATCATTTAATTTTATAAGTATATTATGAAATAAATTAAAATAAATTTATTTTCAAATTTCTCTTAAGTCAATCTTTTAAAGTAAATTTTCAATTTTGTTTATTATTATGTTTTGTTTTTTTTATTTAAAAGGTTTCCTTTTTTTTTTTTATTCTTATATTCTAATCATTTAATTTTATAAGTATATTATGAAATAAATTTATTTTCAAATTTCTCTTAGTCAAACAAAAAAATTTTGTGTGTCATTTACGCACCTCCGTGCATGAATAGACGCAATAAGGACTAAAAAGAGGGCCCTCGCAGTCTGCTGGACACCTCTTTTTTAGTACGGGCAATTGTTTCTTTGGTTGTGGTTCCACAACCTCTACTCTATCTGCCAGTTTTTCAATATTTTTACTACCGTTAACCTTATCTGAACTGGCAGATTTGTTTTTTTTTAATTTTTTTTCTTCGGAGTCGAGAAATTCGATCTCCGCCTGTAATTTTACTGATGTATCCCAACTTAGTTGTTGGGGTCCATACAGTAGCCTATGCAGTTCGGCCTTTATTCTATGTAAGACTCCACTGCGCCTAGTTTTTCTTTTCATTTTTTTATATCGTTCATTTAAGAATATAATTTATTCACATATACATATATATTATATATATATATATATATATATATATATATATATATATATATATTTTTTTTTTTTTAATTTCTGTTTCAAATTTCTATCATTTCCCCTTTTTTTTGTATCAATTATTATTATTTTCTTTTTATTTTTTTTTTTATTTTTATTATTTTTCCTACTCGACCAACGCAGTGGTCTTCCTGTCTAAATTTTGCATGGCTTTACGGGCCATGCGCTATACCGAGCAACGCAATCGTCGCTCAGTAGTACAATTTTACAATGTATAACTAAAATTAAATTTTATATCTTAATATATATTATTATAGTCTATAACGTTGCGCGCTCTGAGTAGCGCTGTCGGTTCACATGATCCTGTTGTAGGGCTGGGCGTGGCCGGTGCAGGTCCTTGCACAGGCCGTATACGTTGGGCTTAGAAGCTTGTTTTGTTGCAGGTTTGTTGTTTTTGGTGTCACTATTACGCTGCTGTTGCTGCTGTTGTTGTTTTTGTTGCAGTTTTGTTGTTTTTGGTGTCACTATTACGCTGCTGTTGCTGCTGTTGCTGCTGTTGTTGTTTTTGTTGCATTTTGTTGTTTTTGTTGATGGCATGGGTCAGACGCTTGGAGTCGGCTTTTATACCCACAAGGCTGAGGATTTTTTTTTCCAGATCAGCATAACAATTTGGCAGCCACGTAACACTTATTTAAGTCTTAAGTTTTTGACACGAAATATGAAAGTGACGCCAGACAGTAACAACTGTCACGGTCGCCATGTAATAAAATGAACCTCTATTATCTTTGAGTTGTGGACAGCGAATGCTCTCCGTATTTTATTCAAATAAAGTCTTAGCCTAAAGTACATAAAGTTTACATAAAGAATTCTGTCGCTTATAGCAGCGGCAGAATGGGAGTATATAACATGCTGTATGTGTGTGTATATATGTTTGTATGCATATGCAGAAGGCATATACATTTAGCGTATAAGCTGCGGCGTGGACAAGAGCGTAACAATGCTTACGTTGCAGATCCCACGCTGCAGGCCAGTCTATACATAAGTGACCGATCATATTACGGCGCTTATGTATAGCTGTTATAATATAAGTAAAGCAACAAAGTGTTGCTATGTTGTGAGCATGATACTCTTACTTATATTTTAGGCATATGTCAACTTCATATATTGTATACACTACAATACTGTGAGCATATGCTTATATGACATACAACATACTACAGCACATATCCTCTGTATCTTTGAGCTCCTTTCCTATGGCTACGACAGCTACATCATCAGCAAAGCCAATGGTGTGCGCGTCTGCTGGTAGTTCCAAGCGCAGTACGCCGTCGTACATGATGTTCCATAGGAGAGGCCCCAGCACTGAGCCTTGGGGTACTCCAGCTGACACTGTATGAGTTTGGGGACCCTCACTCGTAGTGTATACCAGTGTTCTTCCTCTGAAGTAGCTCTTTATTATCTCTCTTAGATATTTAGGGATATTATATTGTGACAGCGCATTCAGTATCATATCCCAACTAGCTGTGTTGAAGGCATTCCTTACATCCAGGGTCGCGATGATGCAGTATTCCTTCGTCCCGTGCATCCATCTGGTGCCTTGAATAGCGGAAGTGGCCAGACCGACAACTTTGTTAAGCGCGTCCGTTGTTGACCGGGCCTTCCGGAATCCAAATTGGTTTGGTGACAGGCCTCCGGCGCTTGCAATCGCAGTCTCCAGCCTAGAGCAGATCAGTTTCTCAAACACCTTTCCCATGGTGTCTAAGAGACAGATCGGTCTGTACGAAGATGGCTCATCTAGTGGTTTGCCAGCCTTGGGTAGCAATACCAGATTCTGGGCTTTCCATTTTGCCGGGAACGTCTCTTGGATCAGGCATTCATTAAATAATTCGGCGAACGTACTTGGGTGCAAGGCGAGGGCTAGCTTTAGCGCACGATTTGGGATCCCGTCCGGCCCTGGAGCTGTGTTGGTTCTAAGACCTCGGAGAACTACTGATATTTCTTCCTCTGTAACTAAAACAATTTCAGTGCTCGTTGAGCCCTGATCAGCAGACTCGGACTCAGGGGCGTGAATGAAGCTTAGACTTTCTGGAAAGAGTGTTTCCACAATCGATTTAAGCTCCAGACGATCCGTAGGCTGCACCTGTCTACCTGCGTATAGTCTTTTAACTACTATCTTATATGCCCTGCCCCAAGGGTCATATTCGGCTGAGTCGCACAACTGTAAAAAACATTCTCTTTTGCTTGCCCGAATGGCCTTCTTCAGCTGTCTTCTAGCTGCGTGGTAAGCTAACTGTTTCTCAAAAAACGTTGACCTACCGCGAGCCCGTTGGTAGCTTCTTCTCGCCTGGATGCATTTGCGACGAATGTCACCTATTTGCGTATTCCACCAATACGTAGGCTCATGTTGTCGCGTGAACTGCTTGCGACGTAACATGCTGCTATTGCAGGCACACTGTATTTGGGCTACCATTTGGCATGCTCTGGCCTCAGCATTACCAATTGTACCCAGAGACTGAATGGCCTCTGAAAAGACCGCGGGATCAGTTCTTTCCACTTTCGCAGGGGAAAACACAGTTCAAGCTATTGTCTACGATGGATCACGATGACATCGACCGCACTCCGTGAAAACGCAACTCGTGTTTGATCTGTGTGTGTATGTGTGTGTATGTATGCTTGTGCGTGCGTGCGTACGTGCGTGCGTGCGTGTGTGTGTGTGACGCCAAAAATTATTGAAATAGCTATTGCACCAAGGGTTCAGGGGATCTCGTAGTCGAGCAGTCTCGACTAGAGATTTCTTATTTGATTTTGGCAGACTGTTTTTTTTTCCATTTTTTTTTCGTTTTATCAAAATTGCTAATATAGCAACAGGAGCAACTCTCGATTTTTGTGCCGACATAATATAAACACGTCGTTATTCCTTGAATTTTTCAATTCAACTGAACTTGCAAATGAGTGTCACTTGCAAGCAGTGCAATCAAAAAAAAAAAAAAAAAAAAACAAGTAAGAAAGCTCTAGTCGAGACTGCTCGACTACGAGATCCCCTGAACCCTTGGAGCAATAGATATTTTAATAACTTTTCGCGTCTTTCAGCTTACACAAGAAACACGCACACACACACGCGCGTACGCACACACATACACACACACACACACACACGCATACACACACAAACGCATACACACACACATACACACATATACAAACACATACACACACATACACAAACATTTACATACATATACACACACAGACATAAACACGCATGGGCGGCAGTGAGCGCTTACTATGAGAACTTAATTGCTTAATAACTTTTTGTGGACGTACGATCTTCATGAAACTTTCAGATTCTGATTATAACATGGATATGCATGTAATTGCTAAAGCACAAGTCTCTAGTATTTGAAATACGCTTTTTACAAAAGTGAGGGTGAGGGGGTGAATTTAAGGGTGGGGGGTAAATTTTAACAAAAACCGAAATTGTATAAATTGCATATAAGCATACATTAAAAATTTGGAGACTCTAGCAATAAAGGTGTAGAAGATATAATTTTATAACTGGTTTTCGATAAGGTTTTTTATCGATAATTACGGACATTTGAAAAAAAATTTGAAGTCTCTAGCTCTTATATCTTCTGAAATCGACGCGTTCATACATACGGACAGACGGACAGACAGACGGACGGACGGACGGACAGACGGACAGACGGACAGACAGACGGACAGGGCCAAATCAACTCAGCTCGTCGCCCTGATCAAGAATATATATACTTTGTGGGGTCTGCCACGCCTCCTTCTGCCTGTTACATACATTTCAACAAAACCATTATACCCTGATTTCCCATTTTCAATGGGTTCAGGGTATAAAAAAAAAAACAAGTAAGAACGTTGCAATCGGGCGATACCGATAGCAGAAGACTCATTCACAGCCCAAACGCTGTCAACCAGAGTATATAGTGCAATTTTCAAGTCTAGTGCGCATCAAAAAACACGGCATGATGCCATTAAAATTGAAAAATCATCGATAGCTATTGCATTCAAATTACATACATATATAATTTATACAATTTTGATTTTTATTATATATTTATATCCATACATTGGATACCGGCTTCAAGCTAACAGCAGATCAGCGCGATTTTCCTATGCTTGTGCACACACTCATCGTCTATTCTATGCGTACAGACAGAAGCGCGCCTTTTCTCACATTCTTAGAATTTCGATTGATTTCTGGACTTTCTAGCCGTTACTGTAGTTTTGTCTGATGACGCTCTCTTATTAAGCTATTCTATTTTAGCAACTGATTGCTCGAGCAAAGCAGTGGCGCAGGTGCTAAGGGCGACGCAAGTAATGTTAGAGTAGGGGAGGTTCGAACCTTTACTGTGTTATTTTTTTGTATTTTTTCATACATATTTCGTTTTTTATAAAATAGATATTTTATTGGGAAGGTGCGAGCTTGACTGAATGGCAATTAATACTTTTCATTTTCTTAGTCGAATAATTTTATAAGTTTAAATTTGTTTCTTCTTAAATAGCCCTCAAATACATATACGCAAATACATACATATGTATATATAATTATATATGTAAGCTTGCACGCATAGCATCAAGCATTCCAGCCTTATACACACGCTCATTTGTATGTACACATAAATGCGTGCTCTAGCATATTCTAAGAATCCCGTTGCCATTGATTTGTCTTTGCATTGTTTTTGAATTTCCAGCCGCTACACTGGCTTTTCTTTGCTATGCGGCGTCATAACAATAATGTGATTTCGTTTTAACTACTCTTGATCGAAACGACGCGGTGGTGCTGTAGGCTGAAGCGCCGACGATCTTTATTTTAGCTATTTTGACAAACATGCTGTTTGGGTTGGGTGCGAGTTCAAATCCCGCTGAAAACACTTTATTGTAAATTGCAAATTTTTGTTAGTTTACTTTTTTATATTTTATTAATTTTATTAACCCTCTAATGCTGTTTTCTTAACTATTGGAGGAAAATAATTGGAACAATTTTTTTTTAAGTAAATTTAGGCTTCTAAACTCAAAAATGAACTCAGAAAAAATATAGAAGTTTTTGTTTAGCCGTCAGGTGCAAAAAAGGTAATAAGTGTCTCAAGACACTCTTGGGCATCTAAGAGTAAAAAAAAAACGTATTTAATAGAAATGTTAATTTTTATTATTCATATGATATGTTTTAAAACAATTTTTTGTTGATGTGCAGCATAGATGTAAATTACATTTTTCACAAATGCATTGCGTTTGTGATGATTTACAGAGCTTGCACCGTCTCTTATTGTCCCGATCCAACCAATTTGGGAAGTGGTTGACTTGGTCAAAACGTAATTCCGCTATTGGGTGTAAAGTTTTTTTTTCCAAGTTTAAGCTCAAGCTGTGATGGTCGGGCCCGTGGGGATTGTGAAAAGGGTGACCGATCTGTTCGCAAAGATAGTGACTGCATCTGGTCTTGTAGAGATACGGTACTGACTGGACGACCTGCGTGGGCTTTATTTCTAAAAGCCACCAATCCTTCAGCGATTAACTCGCGAAAATCGGGAAGTTCCATCAATTTGTCACTGATTGCGTTTTGTTTTTGAATTCGCCTATAAAGAATATAAGCATTTGTTGCTGCCATATCAATACAATGATAAAAAATTCGAGTAGCAGCATCTTTGGTTTTAGCTTTGATGTGATAACGGCCCATAAGTCCATCCATAAGATCAACGCCGCCCATATGTGAGTTATATTCCCGAATTATTTGCGGACAGTCAATTTCAATATGTTGCTTTTTCTTCCTGTCATAACGGTCAATCTTAAGTGTTCTTTCACTTAAACTTTCCGTAGCAAACGGTTTAACACCTACGTAAGTTGACAATAAGCGAACGGCCTTGTTATCCTTCCAAAGTACATTACTGACTTCTACCCCGTATGACGTGCCTACGAACTCAGTCGAAAACCCTCTCGGCTTTTTGTTAATGATTGTATCGTCAGGTAGCTTGCAATTGGGGATTCGATTCGCACGTACTGTGCCAAGGCTATAAATACCCTTTGCTCGCAAATATACCATTAGAGGCAAAGAGGTATAAAAATTATCAAAGTAGACGATGTGGTGCTTAAAGCTTTGTACTGTTTTGGTCAAACGTACTACTATGTTGGCCGAAGCACCAAGATCTGGGTGACCAGGTAAGACAATGTTATCGCCTGCTCCACTATAAATTTCGAATCGGTATGCATAGCCATATGAATCACACAAAACGAACAGCTTAATACCCCATTTGTATGGCTTATTGGGCATATATTGTCGTAAGTGATGTTTCATCTTTGTGCTACACATTTGTTCGTCAACACAGAGGCGTGGTTGCTTTGGCACTGAGTCAAATCTTGTATTAAGATAATCGACAAGTCTTCTAGTGCGAAATAATGGATCGTAGCCTGGTTGTCCCTTTTTGATCCGCTGGCTTTCATCACGTAATGACAGGTGCTGTTTAATTGTCTCAAATTTTGTGCGGTTCATACTGGATGCAATGGGTAAAAAGGCATTTCTTCCCCAGTAGCTTCTCATACTCGGGTAGCGATATATTGACATATATATCAAAATTCCTATATAATGATGAACATCTTCAATGTTCATTTGGAATCTTGTTGATATGTTCTCCACTAAAGCTGCGCGCATGGTTTCTTCCACTATCATATCCATGATTTTGGCATCAAAAAAATAGCGAAATATCTCTGAAGGAGTTTTGAGATTCATTATTTCAGCCGGCAATGAAGAGTCGCCTTGAAAAGCAACATTGTTTACATGCAATTGCATAAATTGCTGTCGCCACAAAATTTTGCTCGGCTCCTTTGCTATTGATTCAATACCTAAAAGACATTAATTAACTAATCACATAATATAAAATAATATATCGCAATGTTGTTGTCTTACCAGCACCAGTAAAGCCACCAGAAGATGGCAAAGCCACGCATGTTATACCTTTAATAGTTGGTAGCGGCGATCGTTGTCTTTTCAGGATTTCCTAATAGGCTCAGACTGACCATTATCAGGCACATTCTCTTCATCATTACAAGCAAATGATATTGTGCTAATATCCTCCACAGCAGCTATTAGAGTTTCTGCCACATTTAAGTCATCTTCCTCGTCGTCACTTGACTCGGATAACTCTGCATCGGAAGAGACATTCTCAAACAATTCCAACAACTGTTCATCAGTTAAATCGGATAATTTGAATCGTACCCGGTTTGCCATCTTTATATGGTTAATATGTCAGTTTCTAGTAAAACAATCCATATAATGAATAAGTGTACACACAAAATTGCAAGCAGTTGTGAAATAGCTGCTGGTAAAAAAAGTTGCTTGCAGCCCCAAAAGTGTCTCAAGACACTTATCACTGTTTTTAAGCTACAACGCACATTTTTTATTTATTTTTATTTTTGTAAACTAGTTTTAATTGTAAATAAACATACCTTCCAATAAAAAATTATTTTAAATGGATTGCTTTCACAGATTTTGTAAAATAATTGTTGCACAACAGCACATGCAGCAGATCAATTTACACGCGCGAAAAAACATATGTTTTGTGTTTATGAAAATAAAAAGTACCGTTTAAAGCACTGGGGAGCTTTTAAAGCTTTTTTCTCAGTAAATTTGAATGTTTTATTAACGATCAAGCAATATTTGAAAGACAAAAAAGCTCCCTTTTTTTTTAAATTTAAAAATAAAATAAGTGTCTCAAGACACTTATGAGCGTTAGAGGGTTAAAGTGTTTCCTTCCGTGCTATCAATGCCTATTAAGCCTACTTATGTGTACATATACATAAATGTAAATGCCGATTGCCACGCCCCTAATGGCCGTAGACTCCTCAATTTTATCCAGTTTTTAGAACGAGCAACCGGTTACCTAAATGTAAAATTTGAATTCTTACGCTCAAAAAATGTGAAAATTACAGGGTATTTTTCAATATGCCACGCCCCTAAAGAGGCTTAAAAATTTTTTTGGGGCATCGATAGAGGAGGCCACCAGTAACTTAACTATCCAAATTTGAAGCTTCTAGCTCTTAAACTGTAGGAGATATAAACTTTTGCGGTTTGACACGCCCCCTATAGGCGGACATATATCTACCATAGCTCGTTGGACGTGGGTGGTCAACCCGCGTATATATACAAAATTTCGTCCTGATCAAGAATATATATACTTTATAGGATCTGCGATGATTCCTTCTGCCTCTCTAGCTCTAAAGCTAGGTACACACGATGCAAACAATTTGCAGCAAGTTAAAAAAAATTTGCAACAAAAGTTTGCACAAATGTTCACACCAATGCAAATATTTCATGCAAATCAATTTTTGTTTTGCACGCAAACTTTTGCATGGCTATTTCGTGTAATATATTGCATTAATGTCTACACGTGTTTTCAATTTTAGACTCATTCACGAAAGTGAAATGAGTATATTGGTTTTGTGCAATGTCCGTCTTGCTGTCCGTCCGTCTGTCCGTCTGTCCGTATGAACGCAATCTATTTCGGCGCTATTGAAGCTAGAAACTTGAAATTTGGAACACATACTCGTGTATATCTCCGATTTATAAAGTGTTAAAATTTTCCCGATCCGCCCACTGGGGGCGTGGCAAATCGGAAAATGCATTTTTTGATATACCAGAAATCATGTTAGTTAAAGAGCTGAAATTTGGTATGTAGGTCTGCGTCAAACACCCAAGATCACGAGCAATGGCAGATATATCTCCGCCCATTGGGGGCGTGGCAAATTGGATAAAACTGTATCTCCTAAAGCTGTAAACCTGTATCTCCAAGAGTTTTACAGCTAGAGCGCGGAAATTTTGAACGTCAGCTAATGTTATGATTCTATAAAGTCTAAAGATAAAATTATAAGTCCGCGCCCATCAGGGGCGTGGCAAATCGGACCTGAAGATATAGTGATTTTTTTAATTCTGCTATATTTTGGACACTATTGATGCCAGAAACCTCAAATTTTGTATATATACTCGGGCTGATCACCCAAGACCAAAAAGCTTTGTCGGATATATGTCCACCGGGGGCGTGGCAAACCGCAAAAGTTTATATTTCTCAAAGTATAATACCTAGAAGCTTTAAATTTAGATAGTTAAGTTAGCTCTTCTATCGATGACCCAAAAATCATTTTTACGCCTCTTTAGGGGCGTGGCATATCAAAAATACCTTGTAATTTTCAAATTGTTTGAGGGTAAGCATTCAAACTTTGTAGTTAGGGTACCGTTATCACGTTTTAAGAACTTACAAAAAATGAGGTGTCCACGCCTAGTGTGGGCATGGCAAATCGGAAAAACTGCATTTTCTACAGTATTAGAGCGAAACTTAACTACTAAGTTGTTGATGGGATGTGAATGAGTATTCCGTAGTCAGCAATGCCCGATTGCAACGTTCTTATTTGTTACAAATATGTTGGTGAGGGGGTGGATATAGGGTGGGGGTAAATTTTAACCGTGTAAGGTGGCTAACCTACGACCCACCTTACATTGCACTCGCGCCATAAGTAGATAGGAGCTTTTAGGTAATAAGATTTGTAGTAGATAGAAGTTTGTCGTTGACAAGATCCGATGTAGTAGAATATAAGCTGGTTAAATTTTTGATTTTGTAGTGAGTAAGTTAAGTAATAAGTTAGATAAGTTGGTAGTGTGTAAGTAATTAGTAATTAGTCATTAAGTGGTCATAAGTGACATAGCAAGTAGCTTTTATAGATTAAGTAGGATTTGAATAGTGGGCGGGCGCGTGATCGTCAATGCGACCATGCAGCTTAAACGCTCGCTGTTGTGAGGCAACATTGTCGACGCCGACCAAGCAGAATAGCAGCAAAAGCTGCAAGCGGAGTTTGATTAGTTTTTGGCAGGCAGCGCGAACAGACGCATTTTGGAGAGTTGGAGTTTTCGGCGCTCGGTGCGAGCGGTCGCGCGCGGGTCAGAGTTCCACACTCGGCGCGAGCAGACGTTTATTAGATTTAGATTTATTAGATTTATTAGATTTAGCTAGAAGACGATGGTTATAATGAATAAACTGAGTATAAACGAAAAAAATAGCGTGAGTTTATTGGTAGTTTGTTCCCATCACCATATTAACCTTCGCCATTAACAAAGGGCGTGGTCGCGAGACATGCCCCACGCAGTGCTGCCAGAATCTACCAAGCAAAAATTGCTAGATTTGGGGGAAAAAGTTGCCAAAAATTGCTACATTTTTATAAATTGCCAAAAAAATTGCTAAGCCCAATATTTTAATTTATTTGCAAAAATCAAAATGTAAAGCTCTTAAATTAATAAGCAACATGGTCTTAAATTATATACTATTATATATTTACATTTAACTATATACTTAAATATATATACTTAAAATACTATCTAGCTCGTAATCTTCTTCACATAAATCGGTGTACTTCTTATTGCCAGTAATTTGGGTCAAGTACTCATATAGTAGAGAATAATTATGGCAATATTTTCCGTGTCTTTGTAGTCCATATCTGTTAAAATTATAGAAGTTTAATTTTTGTTTGCACACTAATGTCAGTGGACTCGTCCAAGAGAAGACTAAAAGTTGAGTTTCCGATGTCGGTTCGCAAGTCGTCCATCAAATGCATTACGAGTACATTTTTAATAATGTAGGTGCATTTTGTTCGACCTAATTTGATATTTGCAGTAGCCTTGCAAGCTGAAAACTGCTCCACACACAGCTTTGACAAGTGATCACTTGTTTCAATCGCAGTGTGTTTGGCAAAAAGCTGCTTCCTGTTCCTCCGTTTTGGTCGACTTACGAACGAAAGACAACTTATTTTTTTGGGTAACTGCGCCCATCACAGCCACATGTTTTTTGGAGGTACCGTGCAGGCGGATGTCAAAAAGCTTTGCGCCAATTGAGGATTTGCAATATGCACAAAAAGCTCGCGTTGAATCGGTGATATACGAATCCTTAGCTTAAATTCGTCATCCTGCAGCCAGGCATCTTGAAAATGTTGTTTATAAATGGTCGACATCTTGTTTCAATCACCGTCACTTTTCAAATGTAAAGCGCAGTCGTTGTATATGTCATCGAACCACTGAGTCAAATACAAGTTCCGAACCACCATTAATCGGAATTTTGCAGTCGACAAAGAGGTAAAAAAAATGAAAAAAAAAAAAAACCTGAACCACAGTATGAAAATTGCTATTTATACCCTGAACCCATTTTCAATGGGAAATCAGGGTGTAATGGTTTTGTTGAAATGTATGTAACAGGGAGAAGGAGGCGTGGCAGACCCCACAAAGTATATATATTCTTGATCAGAAGATATAAGAGCTAGAGAGTTGAAATTTTTTTAAATGTCCGTAATTACAGCGCGCATATCAAGTTTATCATTACAAATCGATAACTCATTCCGATTTTTTTATCGATAAAAAACCTTATCAAAAACCAGTTATAAAATTATATCTTCTACACCTTTATTGCTAGAGTCTCCAAATTTTTAATGTATGCTTATATGCAATTTATACAATTTCGGTTTTTGTTAAAATTTACCCCCCACCTCTAAATTCACCCCCTCACCCTCACTTTTGTAAAAAGCGTATTTCAAATACTAGAGACTTGTGCTTTAGCAATTACATGCATATCCATGTTATAATCATAATCTGAAAGTTTCATGAAGATCGTACGTCCACAAAAAGTTATTAAGCAATTAAGTTCTCATAGTAAGCGCTCACTGCCGCCCATGCGTGTTTATGCCTGTGTGTTTGTAAATGTTTGTATATGTGTGTGTATGTGTTTGTGTATGTGTGTGTGTATGTGTGTGTGTGTGTGTATGCGTTTGTGTGTGTATGCGCGTGTGTGTGTGTATGTGTGTCTGTATGCGTGTGTGTGTATGTATGCCTGTGTGCGCGTACGTGCGTGTGTGTGTGTGCGTGTTTCTTGTGTAAGCTGAAAGACGCGAAAAATTATTGAAATATCTATTGCTCCAAGGGTTCAGGGGATCTCGTAGTCGAGTAGTCTCGACTAGAGCTTTCCTACTTGTTATATAATTTCGGTTTTGGTTGTAATTTACCCCCTACCTTTATATCCACCTCCTCACCGTCACCTTTGTAAAAGGCGTATTATAATTACTAGCTTTGGAATACATACATTTGAACATTATGATTATGTTCGTTTAGATTGTACGTCTAGAAATTAAATTCTTCATTAAATAAATTCTTATAATGTTGCCCCCACTGAACCGCAGCCCAAGCGCAGCCGCTGCTTACTGCGCAGTTAGCAGATCGCGTTCTAATACGTGCGTGCGTATGTAAAAAATTGTTGAAAGCTATGTTGTTCATTCAAGCACCTTGTGATAAACGACATTCTTGGTTTTTTGGTCGGGTGCAAGAACAAATAATGCGGATGGTTTGCCAACACGTGAGCATGCCACGTACACTTGACCATGAGAAAAACACACATTTTCTAGATTGAGGCCACAAATAGTCAAATATTGACATATGTCATTGCATCTTGCGCATATTCATCCATATGACGCGGGCTACCTGTGTATGTCACTGGTAAAATAGTCAATCGTCATTTTCAAAATCTCCTGTGATTATTTCATCGCGTAAATGAATATACTCTTCCGAACGCAATTTAGCTTGATTTAAACGGATGAAAGTCTGGCGCTCCGTTTCGATTTTCACGTACATGTCAACGCAGTATTGTTGAAACAGTCGACGAAATCGCAACAAATAATTGTCAGAATTTTCACGAATCATCAAACGATATGCGTAATAATTCATCGAACTAACCTTCTTGGCAGTTTCCTCACCTGAAACAAATACAGTAAAAATTGTATTTTAGAACCCCTAATAGGTTTACGACTCTTACAGCTACTCTCTACTAAATTAAGAGTGATAACTTTTTTTGTGTACCAAAAGCAAACAGAATGAAATGTATATAAAGGTAAAATGAAAACAATGATTTTACCATTCAATGGATTAATCATTTTGATATTAAAGTGATATCCATCGTCTCCTTGCCAAAACATCAGCGGGTATTGCAAAGCGTCATATGAATGGTGCGTTTCAGATATTCTTTGTAGTTGCCCAGTACTGCGTCGTGTAAGCACAATATCGCGTGCTTCCAAGCTTTCACCAACAATCAGGATTGCCACTTCATCGATTGTTGGAGCATTAAATGTGCGTTCATGTGTTCCAGCTGGTCTTTTATCTGCTCTGATTACTGCTTTATAGTCATCTCTTGGCATGCGCTCTAATGCACTCTTGAACAGCTTGACCAATGCATGATGCTCATAAGGCATTTGCTGCAAATCTTGGAGAACTGCTCTTTTCATAGCTGTGTTGATTTCTTGACGCCCGGTCAAGTCTTTCTTCCATATTTCCCATGAAGTATATTTGCAAGAATTTGTGCTGTGCATATTCAATAGGTTGCAGTGATCCAATTCGATGGCAAATCTGACCTTGAATCTTTAAATTCAAAGCCATAGTTATAGTTACATTTACAAACACTTTGTACAGAAATCTAACAAACTACATTATTCCAATTTTTTTTTAAATCATAGAAAATAAAATTTTTAACGTAAATTACCTTAAATCTCGGATTATATCCGTCTCCAATAATTTCCGCCTCAAATGAAGTCATATGGAAACAGGCAGTGTATTTTTGATGGCTCGCTAGAAAATGTCGTGATTCTAGTGTTTCGCCATAAAGCAAGGAACGCAATGGCTTTGGTGGCGGGACCAATGTCACTTTGCCACTAAGGCAGCCCAAACCGGGCAAACCAGCAAACTTCAATGCGCCACAATGCTGGCAAACAACGTCCATTGGACCAATGCAAACTAAACTATTCAAGCTGTAGTCAATGGTGCAATCATATCGAAACGCTGCTCGACGAAATCAATCATTGAACCATTTCTTATTGCCGTTTCACGGG
This sequence comes from Drosophila arizonae, assembly GCF_054131065.1. Classification (NCBI taxonomy): domain Eukaryota; kingdom Metazoa; phylum Arthropoda; class Insecta; order Diptera; family Drosophilidae; genus Drosophila; species Drosophila arizonae. The sequence goes on from NC_142922.1 coordinate 34,361,202, forward strand.
CTGCCTTTCTTTGAGAAGTATGAATTAAGGCCGTTCTTTGCTGGGTACTAACGCGACTCCTTTCTCGGGCGATTTCTCGTTCTTCGTCAGATAATTGACTCTCGATATTCCGTTGCCTAATTGCATCTTCTAGGACGCGGCATTTTTAGACTCATTCACGAAAGTGAAATGAGTATATTGGTTTTGTGCAATGTCCGTCTTGCTGTCCGTCCGTCTGTCCGTCTGTCCGTATGAACGCAATCTATTTCGGCGCTATTGAAGCTAGAGACTTGAAATTTTCTATGAAGATAGGTGAAAAAATTATATATCTACGCCCACTAGGGGCGTGGCAAATCGGACCTGAAAATATAGTGATTTTTCGAATTCTGCTATATTTTAGGCACTATTGATGCTAGAGACCTGAAATTTTGTATATATACGCGGGTTGACCACCCACGTCGAACGAACTATGGTAGATATATGTCCGCCTATAGGGGGCGTGGCAAATCGCAAAAGTTTATATCTCCTACAGTTTAAGAGCTAGAAGCTTCAAATTTCCCAAAAAAAAAAATTTTAAGCCTCTTTAGGGGCGTGGCATATCGAAAAATACCCTGTAATTTTCACATTTTTTGAGCGTAAGAATTCAAATTTTACATTTAGGTAACCGGTTGCTTGTTCTAAAAACTGGATAAAATTGAGGAGTCTACGGCCACTAGGGGCGTGGCAATCGGCATTTACAGTGCCCGAATTGCGACATTTATATGCGTCAGCCATCTATTTATGTATATGTACACATAAGTAGGCTTAATAGGCATTGATAGCACGGAAGGAAACATTTTTATAAAATTAATAAAATATAAAAAAGCTAAAATAACAAAAATTTGCAATTTACAAAAAAGTGTTTTCAGCGGGATTTGAACTCGCACCCAACCCAAACAGCATGTTTGTCAAAATAGCTAAAATACAGATCGTCGGCACTTCAGCCTACAGCACCACCGCGTCGTTTCGATCAATAGTAGTTACAACGAAATCACATTATTCTTATGACACCGCATAGCAAAGAAAAGCCAGTGTAGCGGCTGGAAATTCAAAAACAATGCAAAGACAAATCAATGGCAACGGGATTCTTAGAATATGCTAGAGCACGCATTTATGTGTACATACAAATGAGCGCGTGTATAAGGCTGGAATGCTTGATGCTATGCGTGCAAGCTTACATATATAATTATATATACATATGTATGTATTTGCGTATATGTATTTGAGGGCTATTTAAGAAGAAACAAATTTAAACTTATAAAATTATTCGACTAAGAAAATGAAAAGTATTAATTGCCATTCAGTCAAGCTCGCACCTTCCCAATAAAATATCTATTTTATAAAAAACGAAATATGTATGAAAAAATACAAAAAAATAACACAGTAAAGGTTCGAACCTCCCCTACTCTAACATAATTTGCGTCGCCCTTAGCACCTGCGCCACTGCTTTGCTCGAGCAATCAGTTGCTAAAATAGAATAGCTTAATAAGAGAGCGTCATCAGATAAAACTACAGTAACGGCTAGAAAGTCCAGAAATCAATCGAAATTCTAAGAATGTGAGAAAAGGCGCGCTTCTGTCTGTACGCATAGAATAGACGATGAGTGTGTGCACAAGCATAGGAAAATCGCGCTGATCTGCTGTTAGCTTGAAGCCGGTATCCAATGTATGGATATAAATATATAACAAAAATCAAAATTGTATAAATTATATATGTATGTAATTTTAATGCAATAGCTATCGATGATTTTCCAATTTTAATGGCATCATGCCGTGTTTTTTGCTGCGCACTGGACTTGAAAATTGCACTATATACTCTGGTTGACAGCGTTTGGGCTGTGAATGAGTCTTCTGCTATATCGCCCGATTTCAACGTTTTTACTTGTTATTAATAGTAAAACTGAATATGCCCTCGCACAAAACCACATAAAACAAGTAAGAAAGCTCTAGTCGAGACTGCTCGACTACGAGATCCCCTGAACCCTTGGAGCAATAGATATTTCAATAATTTTTCGCGTCTTTCAGCTCACACAAGAAACACGCACACACACAGGCACGTACGCACACACAGGCATACATACACACGCACGCATACAGACACATATACACACACGCATACAGACACATATACACACACACAGACGCATACACACACAAACGCATACACACACACATACACACACACGCATACAGACACACATACACAAACACATACACACACATACACAAACAGATACACACACAAGCATAAACACGCATGGGCGGCAGTGAGCGCTTACTATGAGAACTTAATTGCTTAATAATTTTTTTTGTGGACGTACGATCTTCATGAAACTTTCTCTCTAGTACTTGAAATACGCTTTTTACAAAAGTGAGGGTGAGGGGGTGAATTTAAGGGTGGGGGGTAAATTTTAACAAAAACCGAAATTGTATAAATTGCATATAAGCATACATTAAAAATTTGGAGACTCTAGCAATAAAGGCGTAGAAGATATAAAATTATAACTGGTTTTCGATAAGGTTTTTTATCGATAAAAAAAGATCGGGATGAGTTATCGATTTTTAATGATAAACTTGATATGCGCGCTGTAATTACGGACATTTTAAAAAAATTTGAACTCTCTAGCTCTTATATCTTCTGAAATCGACGCGTTCATACATACGGACAGACGGACAGGGCTAAATCAACTCAGCTCGTCGCCCTGATCAAGAATATATATACTTTGTGGGGTCTGCCACGCCTCCTTCTCCCTGTTACATACATTTCAACAAAACCATTATACCCTGATTTCCCATTGAAAATGGGTTCAGGGTATAATAATCTTGTATTAAACTTCATCACTAATTTCCTCTTTTTGTAACTTATACTCCACGAAACACGAACAATTTTTTGTATTATACCCTGAACCCATTGAAAATGGGAAATCAGGGTATAATGGTTTTGTTGAAATGTATATAAAAGAAGGACGCCTGGCAGACCCAATAAAGTGTATATGTTCTTGAGCAGGGCGACGAGCTGAGTCGATTTGGCCCTGTTCGTCTGTCTGTCTTTCCGTCCGTATGTATGAACGCGTCGATCTCAGAAGATATAAGATCTAGAGACCTTTTTTCCTAGGTCCGTGTATATCACGCGCATATCGAGTTTTTCTCTAAATATCGATACCTACTCTCGATATTTTATAGCCCTTATCGAAAATCAGTTATAAAATTATATCTCCTATATTCACCCCCTTACCAACAAATTTGTAAAAGACGTATTTCAAATACCAGAGACTTGTGCTTTGACAAATGTATGCATATATATCCTCACTATATTCATAATCTGAAAGTTTAATGAAGATCGTCAATCGACAAGAAAAGTTATTAAACAATTAATTTCCCATAGTAAGCCGCCGCTGCATCCAATGCGTGTTTGTATACAATGCCTTATGGACTACAAATGAAACCTTATCTAACTTACGTACTACAAATAAAAATTACAACAAAACGTAAAACTTCAATGACTTGCGAACTACTAATGGGAACTAAAACAAAATGAAAACTTCAATGGCTTACGAACTAAAAATCAAACCTGATTATCTAGTTTACGCACTATAAAAACTCCTTGCTATGGTGAGCAAATAAAGCAATGTAAGGTGGCTCGCTGGAGAGCTGGCTAGCCCCGGTTCTCCAAAGTTCCTGGCGTGTATTATATTATATTTTTTATCGATAAAACCCTTATTAGTTATAAAATTATATCTCCTACAACTTAAAAGCTAAAGTCTCAAAAATTTTTATGTAGATTATATGCAACTTGTAAAATTTCGGTTCTTGTTCAAATTTACCCCCCACCTCTATATCCAACCCCTTACACACATATTTGTAAAATGCATATTTGAAATACTACAGCAGGCAGCTTCAAGTGCCCATCTTACCGTGAAGCTGCTTGTAAAATGAAATGTTAAGGTTTTTGCAGCTTAACTTAAATCATTGTCTTGCTGCCCAAGATCTTCTAGAGCAGACCATTAGGGAACAAGTAAGAAAACTCTAGTCGAGAGTGCTCGACTAGATACTACCCTGAACCCAACAAATAAAAATGCCCATTTAGTAAGGCTGAAATTTCAATTTTGATGTATTTAAAAATATAAATAAAATACCAAACTCATTTAATAAAATATAAAAATATTTTGAAACAATTAAAAAAGTTAACAACAGTTGCACCGATCGGGATTCGAACCGCGACTTCTCGATCGAGCGTCATGCAGCTAACACACTAGGCCACCTCACTCCTGCTAGTGGCGCTGGCAAAACTCAAATAGATTCACTGCTGCAGCGCCATCTACCAAAACTGAACGAAACTAACTGCTGATGCGATTCTAAGAATCTGCTAGAATAACCAAACTATTAAAAACGCACATAAAGTATGGTTAAAATTTTAATTTCGGTGTATTTAAAAATATAAATTAAATAGAAAACTCATTTATGAAAATATAAAAATATTTTGAAACAATTAAAAAAATTTAACACCAGTTGCATCGATCGGGACTCGAACCGCGACCTCTCGATCGAGCGTCATGCAGCTAACACACTAGGCCACCTCACTCCTGCTAGTGGCGTTGGCAAAACTCAAATAGATTCACTGTTGCTGCGCCATCTACCAAAACTAAACAAAACTAACAGCTGATGTGATTCAACGAATGTTTTTGTTGTAGCTGCTGCACGTGCGTTTGTTAATTGGCCAAATATTTGATTATTTTTTTATTAATTTTTGACTGAATGGAATTTAATGAAACTTTCAGCATATGATCTACATATTATATTAAATATTTGAGAAATTTAAAAAAAAAAAAAAAAAAAAATTAACCACAATTAGCTATAGTGGCATCTGATTGAACTTGAATGTTTTTACTCGATAAAAACATAACGGGATGATTTATCGAATTTTAAAAGCAAACTCGACGTCCGCGCTGTATATACGGTCATTTAAAAAAAAAATTCAAGTCTCTAGCTCTTATATCTTCGGAAATCGACGCGTTCAAACATACGGACAGACGGACAGACGGACGGACGGACAGACGGACAGACAGACAGACAGACAGGGCCAAATCGACTCAGCTCGTCGCCCTGATCAAGAATATATATACTTTGTGGGGTCGGCCACGCCTCCATCTGCCTGTTACATACATTTCAACAAAACCATTATACCCTGATTTCCCATTTTCAATGGGTTCAGGGTATAAAAATGTATAGATGTAGCTTTTCTCAGTGAGCCTCACCACGACGGTGCTCGACGAGCTTGCCGAGGATGCTAGGGGTCGGAAGGCCATTATAGCTGGAGATTTTAACTCCTGGGCGCTAGAATGGGGTAGCCCCACAACAAATGCCAGAGGTCGTATCCTACTGGAGATCTTCGCGACACTAGATGTTGCACTGCTCAACACTGGCCATGAGTACACCTTCAGTCGGGCGGGATACGGGTCTGTTATCGACATTACTTTTGTCACTTCATCCCTCTTTCGGGGAGCAACATGGATCCATTGCGATAGCTATACAGGCAGCGATCATACGGCACTTCTGTTCACAATAGGTGAGCCACCTGCCAGGGCGTCAACATTGTGGAGGGAGTCGTATCGGCTAGATACTTTTGATCCCGCGGTCTTTTCAGAGGCCATTCAGTCTCTGGGTACAATTGGTAATGCTGAGGCCAGAGCATGCCAAATGGTAGCCCAAATACAGTGTGCCTGCAATAGCAGCATGTTACATCGCAAGCAGTTCACGCGACAACATGACCCTACGTATTGGTGGAATACGTAAATAGGTGACATTCGTCGCAAATGCATCCAGGCGAGAAGAAGCTACCAACGGGCTCGTGGTAGGTCAACGTTTTTTGAGAAACAGTTAGCTTACCAGGCAGCTAGAAGACAGCTGAAGAAGGCCATTCGGGCAAGCAAAAGAGAATGTTTTCTACAGTTGTGCGACTCAGCTGATCAGGGCTCAACGAGCACTGAAATTGTTTTAGTTACAGAGGAAGAAATATCAGTAGTTCTCCGAGGTCTTAGAACCAACACAGCTCCAGGGCCGGACGGGATCCCAAATCGTGCGCTAAAGCTAGCCCTCGCCTTGCACCCAAGTATGTTCGCCGAATTATTTAATGAATGCCTGATCCAAGAGACGTTCCCGGCAAAATGGAAAGCCCAGAATCTGGTATTGCTACCCAAGGCTGGCAAACCACTAGATGAGCCATCTTCGTACAGACCGATCTGTCTCTTAGACACCATGGGAAAGGTGTTTGAGAAACTGATCTGCTCTAGGCTGGAGACTGCGATTGCAAGCGCCGGAGGCCTGTCACCAAACCAATTTGGATTCCGGAAGGCCCGGTCAACAACGGACGCGCTTAACAAAGTTGTCGGTCTGGCCACTTCCGCTATTCAAGGCACCAGATGGAGGCTCGGGACGAAGGAATACTGCATCATCGCGACCCTGGATGTAAGGAATGCCTTTAACACAGCTAGTTGGGATATGATACTGAATGCGCTGTCACAATATAATATCCCTAAATATCTAAGAGAGATAATAAAGAGCTCATTCAGAGGAAGAACACTGGTATACAACACGAGTGAGGGTCCCCAAACTCATACAGTGTCAGCTGGAGTACCCCAAGGCTCAGTGCTGGGGCCTCTCCTATGTACGACGGCGTACTACGCTTGGAAGTACCAGCAGGTGCGCACACCATTGGCTTTGCTGATGATGTGGCCGTCGTCGCCATGGGCAAGGAGCTTGAAGATAGAGAGGATATGTGCAGCGATAGTATCAATCGCATACGAAGCTGGTTGACAGGAGCTGGGCTCGAGCTAGCGGCACACAAGACCGAAGTTGTACTAGTCAGCAGTCGCAAAAGTGTGGAAACTGCCAATATAAAGATCGGCAGCGTCACCATTGCGTCAAAGAGGGCGATAAGATATCTTGGTGTCATGATAGACACAAGATTAACTTTCCGCGAGCACTTAGAATATGTGCATAAAAAGGCAGCTGATTCTTGTAGAGCTCTCTCGAGAATCATGCTTAACACGCGGGGACCTAAACAGCAACGACGTCTCCTCCTAATGAGCGTCATTAGGTCTGTCATCCTCTATGCTGCGCCAATATGGGCAAGAGCGATAGCAACGCCGAGCTACAGCCGAGGCATTTGCGCGATCTACAGGCTGAGCGCAATCAGAGTCAGCTGCGCTCGTCATAGCTGGTATGGTACCATTGGAGTACTTGGTCGCCGAAGCCGTGGAGCGGAATTCGCACGCGCCTGCGCGACTTAACGCTATCAGGGCGAACAGCATTGCACGATGGCAAAGAAAGTGGAATAGCTCAGCTAAAGGGCGGTGGACGCACAAGCTCATCCCGGAGCTTGGGTCAACCGTAAACACGGCGAGATAAACTTCTACCTTACGCAGATCCTCTCTGGACATGGATGCTTTCGGAGCTATTTGAAGCGCTTTGGCCACGCCAACCACATTCTTTTCGAATGTGGACGGTTCCTGGAGGAGAGGCGTCGTCTGGAAGAGGCAGTGGGCCGCTCCATCAGAGCGGACAACTTAGTCAACGCCATGCTGGAATCGGAGGAAGCTTAGGAACTAACAAGCACCTTCGCGGCCACGGTGATGATGGAGCTCCGCAGAGTCGAGCGACTGAGAAGACGAGCTGTCCCAGGCTAAGGTAGCGCATAGTGCTTGCGAAGCAATGCTTTACGGCCGTCCCGCAAGCACCGCGCGCTATCCTAGCCACCACGCAACTTGCAATTTGTTATATAATTTTGTCAATAAATGAATATAAAAAAAAAATAAATAAATAAAAATAAAAGGTGGCTCGCTGGCTAGCTGGCTAGCCCCGGTTCTCCAAAGTTCCTGGCGTGTACCGCAGCGTTGCCCTGGGTGACTCCTGTTGGTGGCTTCCCTTGGGGTTCGTGTTAAATCGGCGCTGGCTGGCTTATTCCCGACAAAATAAAAGAATAATGATGTCTTTCTGTTTATTAGTTTAGGAGATAGTTTCATTTTAGGTAACGTCCAAATTTTGCCTTTTTATACTCATTCACGAATGTGAACAAGTAAAAACGTTGCAGTCACTCATTCACATACCATCAACAATTTAGTAGTTAAGTTTTGCACTAATGCTGTAGAAATACAGTTTTTTCGATTTGCGACGCCCCTACTGGGCTTAGAAATATATCCGCCATAGCTCGTGATCTAGGGTGGTTGACGCAGATCTATATTCTAAATTTCAGCTTTCTAGCTCTTCAATTAATATGATTTCCGGCATATCGGAAAATGCATTTTCCGATTTGCCACGCCTCTCGTGGGCGGATCGGGAAAATTTTAACACTGTATAAATCGGAGATATATAAGAGTATGTGTTCCAAATTTCAAAAGTCTCTAGCTCCAATAGCGCCGAAATAGATTGCGGTAATACGGACAGACGCACGGACAGTAAGACGGACATTGCACAAAACCCATACACTCATTTCACGTTCGTGAATGAGTATAACAAGCACAATGCGGCTTATACTATGAAGTACACTGCACAGTGGCAGATTTGGAAGCTGCACTGGCCAAACTGAAATAGATTCACGGCTGCAACGCCAGCTAGCAAAACTAAACCAAATTAACTGCTGATGTGATTCTAAGAATCTGCTAGAATAAGCAAACTAATAAAACGCACAGTTAGTATGGTTAAAATTTCAATTTCTGTGTATTTAATAATATAAATTAAATAGAAAACTCATTTATCAAAATATAAAAATATTTTGAAACAATTAAAAAAATTAACATCAGTTGTACTTATCGGGATTCGAACCGCGACTTCTCGATCGAGCGTCATGCCGCTACTCACTACGACACCTCACTTTTGGAAGCTGAGCTGTCAAAACTCAAAAAGATTCACTGCTGCAGCGCCATCTACCAAAACTAAACTAAACTAACAGCTGATGTGAATGTTCTAGAAGAAGTTTGAATGTGTGCACACGTATACGATACTGTTGTAGCTGCTGCACGTGCGTTTGTTAATTGGAAAAATATTTGATTATATTTTATTAATTTTTGACTGAACGGAATTCAATGAAGCTTTCAGCATATGATCTACATTATTATATTGCATATTCGAGAAATTTAAAAAAATCCAAAATCATTCACAATTACCTATAGTGTCATCTGACTTGAACTTGAATGTTTTTATTCGATACAAACATAACGGGATGATTAATCGAATTTTAAAAGCAAACTCGACATCCGCGCTGTATATACGGTCATTTAAAAAAATTTCTAGTCTCTAGCTCTTATACGGATAGACGGACAGACAGACAGACGGACAGGTCCAAATCAACTCAGCTCGTCGCCCTGATCAAGAATATATATACTTTGGGGGGGTCTGCGATGATTCCTTCTGCCTGTTACATACTTTTAACAAAACCATTATACTCTGATTTCCCATTGAAAATGGGTTCAGGGTATAGGTATTGAAGTCTCTAGCTCTTATATATTCTAAAATCAACGCGTTCAAGCATACGGACGGCAAGCAATATACTAATTCACTTTCGTGAATGAGTATAATAATTCAACGATAACTATTCCCCTTATTATCACAATATAAAAGTATTATAAAGAAAGTCCGTTCACAAGCAAAAGGATTAAACAATTAAGTTCCCATGGTAAGCCCATGCGTGTTTATGCGTGCATGTCTATGACGCGAATATATTGCATTTGTGCAATGTCCGTCTTGTTGTCCGTCCGTCTGTCCGTATGAACGCAATCTATTTCGGAGCTATTGAAGCTAGAGAAATTTCAAATTTGGAACACATACTCGTGTATATCTCCGATCTAAAAAGTGTTAAAATCGCCCACTAGGGGCGTGGCAAATCGGAAAATGCATTTTTCGATATGCCAGAAATCATGTTAGTTGAAGAGCTAGAAAGCTGAAATTCGGTATGTAGGTCCGCGTCGACCACCCTAGATCACGAGCTATGGCGGATATATCTCCGCCCATTGGGGGCGTGGTAAATCGGATAAAACTCTCCAAGAGTTTTACAGCTAGAGTGCTGAAATATTGCACGTTAGATAATGTTTTGATTCTATAAAGTCTAAAGACAAAATTATAAGTCTACACCCATTATGGTTGTGTCAAATCGATTTGATTTTTTAAATTCTGCTATATTTTGGACACTATTGATGCCAGAGACCTCAAATTTTGTATATATACTCGTGCTGATCACCTAAGACCAAAAAGTTTGGTCGGATATATGTCCGCCCACAGGGGGCATGGCAAACAGTAAAAGTTGATATCTCCTAAAGTATAATAGCTAGTAGCTTCAAATTCAGATAGTTAAGTTACCAGTAAACTCCTCTATCGATGACCCAAAAATAATTTGTATGCCTCTTTATGAGCGTGGCTAATCGAAAAATACCCTATAATTTTCACATTTTTTGAGGGTAAGCACTCCAACTTTGCAGTTAGGGTACTGTTATCACGTTCTAAGAACTAACCAAAAATGAGGTGTTTACGCACAGTAGGGGCGGTAATAGAGCGAAACTTAACTACTAAACTGTTGATGGGATGTGAATGAGTATTCCGCAGTCGGTAACACCCGACATAGTCATATTTACTGTAAATAATTGAAATAAAATCATTTTCAACAAAAAATATTTAAGTTTTTCATACATATGCATGAATGTTTGGTATAAAATCACGTTTTTCATCTTTGCGGTAAAACTGTGAAGCCACCTGTTCACACATCACCTTCATTTTAAAGATTGAAGGATTCTCTGTGGAATTCTATTTAAATTTTTAAATATATTGTGCAAAATGAGCAAAGGTCCAACTGTGCGTCGTGGACCACGTTCACTGATGAATGGTAGAGCGTGTGTAAGAAACGGGGCCACTTCTGCTCCTATCGGGGATGGTAGTCCCCTGAGCCCTGCTCTGACTCCTCCCGCTCGACGTCTGCGAACTCTTCGTCACTGCTAATCTTTATTACTTGCTTCATTAATCATTTATTATATTTATTTATTATATTATATTTGTTTATCGATAAAACCCTTATTAGTTATAAAATTATATCTCCTACAACTTAAAAGCTAAAATCTCAAAATTTTTCATGTAGATTATATGCAACTTGTAAAATTTCGGTTCTTGTTCAAATTTACCCCCACCTCTATATAAAATGCATATTTGAAATACTAGAGACTTGAGCTTTGGCAATGCATGCATATCCATGTTAAAATTTTAATCTGAAAGTTTCATGAAGATCGTTTATCCATAAGAAAAGTTATTAAACAATTAAATTCTCATAGTAAGCGCACACTGCAGCCCATGCGTGTTTAGGCGTGGGTGCTTGTGTGCGGGTGTGTGTTTGTGTGTGTGTGCGAGTTTTTTTTTTATTTTTTATATTCGTTTATTAACAACTTTACTTATATACTTATATGTATAATGGTAGCGCACGATGCTTGCGGGACGGCCCGTCTTTGCTCGATCCTGCGAAGTTCCATCATAATTGTGGCCGTGAAGGTGCTTATAAGTTTCCAAGCTGCCTCCGATTCCAGCATAGCGTTGACCATGTTGTCCGCTCTAAGAGAGCGGCCCACTGCTTTTTCCAGACAACACCTCTCCTCTAAGAAGCGTCCACATTCGAATAAGATGTAGTTTGCGTCCTCCACCAGACCTAGTCCGCACCAAGAGCATTCGTCGGTTTCTTCGTGGCCAAAGCGCTTCAAGTAGCAAGAAAGCACCCTTGTCCCGAAAAGATCTGTGAAAGATAAAAATTAGCCTCGCCGTGTTTGCGGTATACCCATGGCTCAAGCTCCGGGATGAGAGTATGTGTCCACCGCCCTTTAGTTGAGCTGCTCCCCCCTCTTTGCCATCGTGCAATGCTGTTCGCTCTGATATCGTTGCGTCGTATTGGCTCGTGTACATTCCGTTCCACGGCTTCGGTAACTATGTCCTCCGAGTGCCACGTCGTCAGAGACTGTTCTGAATGCGCAGCAGACTCTGATTGCGCTCAGTCTGTAGATGGCGCAAATGCCAATGCCAGCTGTAGCTCGGCGTTGCAATCGTTTTTGCCCATATTGGCGCAGCATAAAGGATGACGGACTTTATGATGCTCATTAGAACAAGACGTCGTTGCTGTTTTGGTGCCCGCGTGTTGAGCATAATTCTTGAGAGAGCTCTACAAGAATCAGCTGCCTTTTATGCACATATTCTAGGTGCTCGCGGAAAGTTAATCTTGTGTGTATTATGACGCCAAGATACTTAATCTTTGACGCGATGCTGACGCTGCCTATCCTTATATTGGTAGTCTCCACTTTTTTGCGACTGCTTACTAGGACGACTTCCGTCTTGTGCGCCGCCGCAAGCTCGAGCCCAGCTCCTGTCAACCAGCTTCGTATGCGATTGATATTTTCGCTGCACATATCCTCTGTATCTTTAAGCAAAGCCAATGGTGTGCGCACCTGCTGGTACTTCCAAGCGCAGTACGCCGTCATACATAATATTCCATAGGAGAGGCTCCAGCACTGAGCCTTGGAGTACTACAACTCGTGTTGTATACCAGCGTTCTTCCTCTGAAGTAGCTCTTTATTATCTCTTTTAGATATTTAGGATAGTATATTGTGATAGCGCATCCAGTATCTTATCCCAACTAGCTGTGTTAAAGGCATTCTTTACATCCAGGGTCGCGATGATGCAGTATTGCTTCGTCCCGTGCCTCCATCTGGTGCCTTGGAAAACTATACGAAGATGGCTCCTCTGGTGGTTTGCCAGCCTTGGGTAGCAAGTTTCAAGTTTTGGGCTTTTCAGCTTGTATAATTCGGCAAACGTACTAGGGTGCAAGGCAAGGGCTAGTTTTAACGCACGATTTGGGATCCCGTCCGGACCTAGAGCTGTGTTAGATCTAAGACTTCTGAGAGCTACTAAGATTTCTTCGTCTGTAACTAAAACAATTTCAGTGCTCATTGAGCCCTGATCAGCAGACTCAGGGGCATGAATGGAGCTTAATCTTTCTGGGAAGAGCGTGTTCACAATCGCTTTAAACTTCAAGCGATCAGTAGGCTGCACCTGTATTTTTTAACTACTATCTTGTATGCTCTGCCCGAAGCGTCATATTCGGCTGAGTCACACAACTCTAAGAAGCATCCTCTTTTACTTGTCCGAATGGCCTTCTTTAACTGTTTTCTAGCTGTATATAAAACATAGACCTACGCCGAGCTCGTTAATAGCTTCTTCTCGTCTGGATGCATTTGCGTCCAATGTCACCTATTTGTGCATTCCACCAATACGTAGGCTCTTATTGTCGCGTGAACTGCTTGCGACGTAACATGCTCCTATTGCAGGCACTCTGAATTTGGACTACCATATGGCATGCTCTGGCATTACCAATTGTGCCCAGAGACTGAATAACCTCTGAAAACGCTGCTGGATCAAAAGTATCCAGCCGATACGATTCCCTCCACAAAGTTGGCGCCCTGGCAGGTGGCTCACCTATTGTGAACAGAAGTGCCGTATGATCGCTGCCTGTAAAGCTATCGCAATGGATCCATGTTGCTCCCCGAAAGAGGGATGAAATGATAAAAGTAATGCCAATAACTGATCCGTATCCAGTCCGACTGAAGGTGAACTCGTGACCAGTGTTGAGCAGTGCAACATCAAGTGTCGCGAAGATCTCCAGTAGGATACGGCCTTTGGCATTTGTTGTGTGGCTACCCTATTCTAACGCTCATGAGTTGAAATCTCCTGCTATAATGGCCTTCCGACCCCTAGCATCCTCGGCAAGCTCGTGGAGCACCGTCGTGAATTCACTGAGCTGCATGCTGGGGGCCAAGTAGCAACTATAGAGCCATAAGTTACCATATCGGCCACATACGAATCCATTGAATGACTTAACATTCGAAAGTACATTCGTTGAGTGTGTGTGTGTGTGTGTGTGTCTTGTGTTAGTAGAAAGACGCGAAAAAAGATTGAAATAACTATTGCTCAAGGGTTCAGGGGATCTCGTAGTTGAGCAGTCTCGACTAGAACTTTCTTACTTGTTATTTATTTTTACTTTTTTACTGATGCTCTCATGGCGTTCAAATGGGGTTAACTGCATTCGCAGATAATGATGTTTTACAAAACATCGATGCATCGTTTCACATCGGAATCAGCGAAAACATCGGAAAGCATCGGTAAAAATTGGTAATAAAACATCGATGCTCGATGCATCGTAGGTCGTTCTAAAAACTGACAAAAAATGAGGAGTCTACGGCCTGGGGACGTGGCAATAGGCATTTATAGTGCCCGAATCGCGACATTAATATGTGTCAGCCATCTATTTATGTACTTGTACATATAAATCAGCTTTATAGATATTCAAATACGAAATGAAACGTTTTTATGAAATTATAAATATAAAAAAAGCTAAAATAATAAAAATTTGTTATTGGCAAAAACGAGTTTTCCGCGGGATTTGAACTCGCATCCAAGCCAAAGAGCAAGTTTGTCAAAATACCTAAAATGAAGATCGCCGGCGCTTCTGCCTACAGCACCACCACGTCGTTTCCAGCAACAGTAATTAAGACCAAATCACATTATTGTTATGATGCCATATAGCAAAGAAAAGCCAGTGTAGCGGCTGGAAATGCAAAAGCAATGCTAAGCCAAATCAATCGCAACGAATATTCTTAGAATATGTATATGTATATATGTATTTGAGGGCTATTTAAGAAGAAAAAAATGTAACTTTATAAAATTACTCGACTAAGAAAAAGAAAAGTATTAAGTGTCAAGATCGACCAAATGCAAATGCTGGGCTTTAAAATTGCTACAGGCAGCCAGAACTTCGCATACAAGCATACAAATGCTCATAGTACATGTAGCAAGGGACACATTGTGTGTGTGCTTGCTCGACACGAAAACATTTTCATTATGCGCACCAACGCTTTCATACCCTTCCCACAAATAATAACGAAAACGCAAATATTTTTTAGGAGCTTGGCAAACGGTTTAAAAAGTTTAGTATACTCTTCACACAGAACGGAAGGCATGGGTTCTTGCCAGAGCTTGCAAATGAGAGTTGATCGTTTTTTCGTTTATGCTCTTCTTCGCATCATAACCAAAAAAAATTGTGCAGACACGTCTCTCTCTGAGCATCACTCTCTGTTTTCTTTAGCATCTGTTTCGCTCAGACGCAATGCAATGACTCATTCGTGTGACGCTCTCACATGAGTGTCACGTAAAACTAACACGATTTTCCCTCACACAAAGACTCTCAGCAAAAAAACACTTTGACTAAAAAACTCAGGAGAAATTGCTTTTGCCTTCGTGTGCATGTAAATACACGCATACATACATACAAAAAGAACGCAGCAATCGCGCGTGATTACCCATACAAACGCAACTTACCGTTTGCTTAATTTAACTCAAGCAAATGATCAGTGTTTGACTTGAGGAAACGAAAACAGAGCGCGAGCGAGCTAAGCCAGACGCGACAAAAACAGTTTCTGTCTGAGTTTTTTTGACTGTGTCAGTGAAAGACACTTTTTTGCAGACAAGGAAAAAGTGTTAATAGTTATTTGCGAGCTATGGTTCTTGCCGCGAAGAAATTTCAATTTTTGTGAGCTGCTGCTTTTGCTCACATGCATACATACATATACACATTTGAGAGAGCAGAAAGCATCGTGAGAGAGAGAGAGCAAGGGAAACATTCAGCGCAGAGGGATCTTTTGTTCAACAGTCGACCATCTCGGTAGAGCGCATGAAGTGAAATGATTGTGCTTTCGTATATTTTCGTAGCCCGAACCCAAAAAGTGAGGAGCCAAGCAAATACAAAATTTTGTGGGACGCAACGCTCGAAAAAAAAGTGTGCAAAACGCTTTACACTACGTGTCCGGTCTACGTGTTCTGTGGTTAGTGATATTACTTATGAATACACAAACACATGTTTATTTAGAAATAAAAATATAATAATAAGATAAAAAGATTTTATTCATATAAACGTAATTTTATTAACTTATATATATATATATGAAATTATAGTTTTCATAGTTTAAAAAAAAAAAAAAAAATATATATATATATATATATATATATATATATATATATATATATATATATATATATATATATAAAGTTTGGTATACTCTTGGCCAACCACACTCAGTGCCCTGAACCCATTTTCAATGGGAAATAAGAGTATAATGGTTTTGTTGAAATGTATAGAAGGAGGCGTGGCAGACCCCACAAAGTAAAAATATTCTTGATCAGGGCGACGAGCTGACTCGATTTAGTCCTGTCCGTCTATCTGTCTGTCCGTCCGTCCGTATGTTTGAACGCGTTGATTTAAGAAGATATAAGAGCAAGGACTTAAATTTTTTTAAATGTCCATATTTACAGCGCGGATATCGGGTTTATCACTAAAAATCGATAAATCATCCCAATCTTTTTTATCGATAAAAAACCTTATCGAAAATCAATTATAAAATTATATCTCCTACATCTTTGGAGCTACAGTCTACAAATTTTGAATGTATATTTATATCCATTTTGTACAATTTCGGTTTTTGTTGAAAATAAACACCACCCCCTCCCCCTAAATCAACACCCTCACCAACACCTTTGTAAAAGGCGTATTTCAAATACTAGAGACTTGTGCTTTGACAAGTACACACATATTATTGTTATAATTACGATCTGAGGTTCATGAAGATCGTATGTCCACAAAACAAGTCATTCACCCACGCACACTGCAACCCATGCGTGTGTATGCATGGGTGCTTGTGTGTTTATGTGTTTGTTTGTGTGCGTGACGCAAAAAATGATTGAAATAGCTATTGCTCAAGGGTTCAGGGGATCTCGTAGTCGAGCAATATCGACTAGAGCTTTCTTACTTGTTTTTGCAGTATTGATACTAGAGACCTGAAATTTGGTATATATATTCGGGCCAACCACCTAAGACAAGCTATGCCGCGGGCGTGGAATATCAAAAAATATCCTGTAATTTCCACATTATTTAAGCGTTTGATCGTTCTAAGAACTTACCCAGGTGTCTACGCCATGTAGAGGCGGAAAAAACTGCATTTTTTACTGTATTAGCTACTAAATTACTGAAAAGATGTGAATGAGTATTCTTGAGTTGGTAATGCCCGACTGCAAGGTTCTTACGTGTTAACCTTATAGCTGTAAAAGTTTAAGACAAATAAAATGCGTGTTGACGGGTCACGTGGGTAGATGTATCCGTCTTTTTGATTATGTGCTCCACTTGTTTAAAACTGAAAACTTTCGCTATTCCGCGTTTTGCGCCATACATTTTTTTTTTTCAATTACATTATTTAAGTATACTTATTGAACTGAACTATAAATACTAATTCCAAGATAGAAACTATTATTAATATATATACTTATACAATACTAACACTTATCTATACACTTCTACAAACTATTTACATTTTGCTGCACACCAGAGCAAGGAGGCAGGAATACGTACACTTGTAGCCCTTGATGATCAAGGAGGTGAGTCCACTACTAACACAACAATATATCACATTTTTATAGGGTATAAATTATAAAACTCAAGATTTGAATAGATTTTATACAAATTACAGCAATACAGATCATAAAGCGATATAATTGATACATATACACTTAATACAATATTTAAACTACAAAAACTAAGAATTACAGAGCTGGAGAAATCATTTATTTTTGCATATCTCAGATTCGGCATTTGTTTAAATAAAATAATATGTTGATTACAAACCCTATTTACATGTATATCATTTTTGCTGAATATAAGAGAGATGAAATTCATGGAATACATCAATTTGTCGTAGAATTAATAATAAAAAATTATAATTATATATGTATGTGTATATACAGTCGATACGATCCAGAACTTTTGTGTTTGACTCTTTTGAGATTTTAATCATTCAATAATCACTCGAATTTTAATTAAATAAATTTTCTTACAGCGATTTATAAAATTATGCCCAAATGGTATATAGTTTATGTAAGAATCACGGGAAACTTAAAAAAAAACAAGTAAGAAAGCTCCAGTCGAGACTGCTCGACTAGGAGATACCCTGAACCCTCCAAGCTGATATTCTAATCATTCTGCACTTCTTTTATGCACACATACATACACATGCATCCACACGCACGCATAAGCCTGCGCTCTGCTAACTGCGCAGTAAGCAGCGACTGCGCTTGGGCTGCGCTGCAGTGTGGTCAATATTATGAGAATTTATTTGTTAAATAATTTCTTTTGTAGACATACGATCTTAATGAAACTTTTAGAGCGTAATCATATGGTGAATATGTGTGTATATTCCAAAGCCCAAGTCTCTAGTATTTGAAATACGCTTTTTACAAAAGTGTGGGTGAGGGGGTGAATTTAAGGGTGGGGGGTAAATTTTAACAAAAACCGAAATTGGATAAATTGCATATAAGCATATATTAAAAATTTGGAGACTCTAGCAATAAAGGTGTAGAAGATATAATTTTATAACCGGTTTTCGATAAGGTTTTTTATCGATAAAAAAAGATCGGGATGAGTTATCGATTTTTAATGATAAACTTGATATGCGCGCTGTAATTACGGACATTTTAAAAAAAATTTGAAGTCTCTAGCTGTTATATCTTCTGAAATCGACGCGTTCATACATACGGACGGACGGACGGACGGACGGACGGACGGACGGACGGACGGACGGACGGACGGACAGACAGACGGACAGGGCCAAATCAACTCAGCTCGTCGCCCTGATCAAGAATATATATACTTTGTGGGGTCTGCCACGCCTCCTTCTGCCTGTTACATACTTTTAACAAAACCATTATACCCTGATTTCCCATTTTCAATGGGTTCAGGGTATAAAAAGCGATTAGGAAAAATAATAACTACCCAAATATTTATTCATTAAATAAGCAGCGAAAATGTATTCATATACAGTGTCATAAGCGATGTCCGGCACTGTAAAAGATATTTACAGATACTTGAATTTTTTAAAATGTCGGTATATATAGCGCGGACATCGACTTCATCTGCAAAAATCGATAACTCTTCCCGCCAAATTTTGTATGTAAATTATAAATTTTCGATTTTTTATATAATTCACCACCCACCCCTATATCTAAAAGTTTCATCAAGAAAGTACACCCACAAAAAAAGTTATCAAACAATTAAATTCCCATAGTAAGCCCACACTGCAGCCCATGCGTGTTTATGCGTTCGTGCCTACAAATGCCTGTGAGTGTGTGTGTGTGTATGTCTGAGTGTATTTCTTGTGTAAGCAGAAAGACGCAAAGAATTATTAAAATATCAGTTGCTCGTGGGGTTCAGGGGATCTCGTAGTCGAGAAGTCTCGACTACAGCTTATACCCTGAACCCATTGAAAATGGTAAATCCGGATATAATGGTTTGATGAAAGTATATATTTCTTGATCATGGCGACGATCTGAGTCGATTTGGCCCTGTCCGTCTGTCTGTCCATATAAAGTATAATAATATACTATACTAGTAACCTCCTCTATCGATGACCCAAAAATAATATGTACGCCTCTTTAGGGGCGTGGCATATCGAAATAATTTTCACATTTTTTGAGCGTAAGCATTCAAATTGCAGTTAGGGTACCGTTAGCTCGACCAAAAATGAGGTGTCTACTAGATCTGTAAAACTATCGATGGTTGCAACATTCAATAGTTTCGATGGTTTTACAACAAATATTCAATAGTATCGATAGTACTATCGAAAATATTTTCAAGTTCAAAAATAACTAAATAAATGCATATTTAACAATAAACAAGTAAGAAAGCTTTAGTCGAGACTACTCGACTACGAGATCCCCTGAACCGTTGGAGTAATAGCTATTTCAATAATTTCAGATTATGATTATAACATTAACATGCATGTAATTGCCAAAGCACAAGTCTCTAGTATTTGAAATACGCTTTTAACAAAAGTGAGGGTGAGGGGGTGAATTTAAGGGTGGGGGGTAAATTTTAACAAAAACCGAAATTGTATAAATTGCATATAAGCATACATTAAAAATTTGGAGACTCTAGCAATAAAGGTGTAGAAGATATAATTTTATAACTGGTTTTCGATAAGGTTTTTTATCGATAAAAAAAGATCGGGATGAGTTATCGATTATTAATGATAAACTTGATATGCGCGCTGTAATTACGGACATTAAAAAAAAATTTGAAGTCTCTTGCTCTTATATCTTCTGAAATCGACGCGTTCATACATACGGACAGACGGACGGACGGACAGACGGACAGACAGGGCCAAATCAACTCAGCTCGTCGCCCTGATCAAGAATATATATACTTTGTGGGGTCTGCCACGCCTCCTTCTGCCTGTTACATACATTTCAACAAAACCATTATACCCTGATTTCCCATTGAAAATGGGTTCAGGGTATAAAAAAATACAAATTTTAATAAACAATTCATTTGTTTACATATGAGATCCTTCATGGAGTACAACAAAATAAAACAAGTTGAATAAAATTAAAATGAAATGTATGGCTTTTAGTTTTCTGCTAAGATCCAAGAGTTGTGGTGAAGAAAAAGAAGCATGTCCACATGCTTAGCTTTTAAGGCAGCTCGTCGTTCCGTTATAATCTGTCCAGCTTTGCTAAACAATCGCTCTGACTCCGTGGATGAAGCAGGAATGCACAAAAATTTCGTAATAGCGTATTTGCTGGCATACCATTGTTAACTTTGTCAAAATATCCCCACACCGATGACCTTCCGACTCGTGGTCTTTTAACTAGTTGCTTGTCCTCAATAGCCTCAATGCTGATGTCTTCTCCATCTTAACAAAGCACATACATACATAGAAAACTTAAATTGGTTACTTGCGTTGCTAGTTGGGAAATGGAACTTACCCTGTGGATTTTTCAAAAGATATTTATCCATCCTTCCTCCGCCACCAACACCAACGAAAATTTACCTACAAATAAATACTTATTTTTATACTTAATAGCTTCTTATATATAAATAAATTTCTTACCAAAAAGAGCCGCCGACTTGCGAAGTTGCGCCAAAGTAATTGATGTGCAACGCACGATATCATCTCTATCGATAGTATACAAAAACAATCGATATGGATGAAAAAATATAAAAATTCGATAGATCGATAGTTCAATCGATAGCTTTACAGCACTAGTGTCTACGCACAGTAGGGGCGTGGCAAATCGGGAAAACCACATTTTCCATAGTATTAGAGCTAAACTTAGCTGCTAAATTGCTGATGGGATGCCAATGAGTATTCCGTAATCAGTGATGCCCGATTGCAACATTCTTACTTGTATATGTATGTATATACCATATATTTGCCAAAGCACAAGTCTCTAGTATTTGAAATACGCCTTTTACAAATATATGGGTGAGAGGGTGGATATAGGGGTGGGAGGTAAATTACAACAAAAACCGAAAATATATAAAATACAATACATTTAAAATTTGGAAAATCTAGCTCTAACGGTGTAGGAGATATAGTTAAATAACTAGCTTTCGATAAGGTGTTTGATCGATAATAAAATATCGGGAGTAGTTATCGATATATAGAGAAAAACTCGATATGCGCGTGATATACACGGACTTAGGAAAAAAATTTCAAGTCTCTAGCTCTCATATCTTCTGAGATCGACGCTTTCATACATACGGTCGGACGGACAGACAGACGGACAGGGCCAAATCGACTTAGCTCGTCGCCCTGATCAAGAATATATATACTTTGTGGGGTCTACCACGCCTCCTTCTGCCTATTACATACTTTTAACAAAACCATTATACCCTGATTTCCCTTTGAAAATGGGTTCAGGGTAGGGATGCAAAACTATCGATAGTGGGGCCATCGATTTTTCACATCCGATAGTGAAAACCATCGATATTATCGATAGTACTATCGAAAATTTAAAATAATTACAATTTACTCCATTTTTTTTCTTAAAGTCTGCATATATAAAACGGTACTAAAAAATGTTTCTGACTTAATTTACAGCTATTATTTATAACTGTTGTATATTTATATAAAACGAAAGCAAAAACCAATATTTGAAGCAACTTAAAAATAGATCCATTCATAATTTTCACAGCATTAATAGGTAAATATGTAATAGAATGTAATATACAATAAAATAGAAATAAAAACAATATTCAAACTTAAAAGTATTTAAAAAACTTAAACCGAAAATCTTCAACAAATATAATATTAATATTATTAATTAATACGAAGTACTTCTGAGGGAAAAATCCAAAATGAAATAACTAAAATTAAAATTTGTACAATTTACTTACGCGTTCGAGCTTTGAATTAGACTTGGGTAGCTCATGAGTGAGTGAGTTCACTGAACTGAGCCACTGAACTGGTTCTTTTAATATTACTCATTTAATATTGGCTCATTTTGCGTTCTTCGGAATTGGCGTTCGCCAACTTAACGTTCACTTTTTTGAATGTCAGACTATGGATAGACGAAAATAATATCGAGGTATCGCCGTTTTAGAAAAACATCGATAGTATCGATAGTTCCATCGATTGTTTTGCATCCCTAGTTCAGGGTATAAAAAATTTCAAACCCCAAAACCCCACCCAAAATTATTTATGTTTTATATGTTTTCATTATACCCTGAGCCCATTTTTAATGGGAAATCAGGGTAAATTGGTTTTGTTGAGATGTATATAACAGGAGGCGCGGCAGACCCCACAAAGTATATACATATATTCTTGATCAGGGTGACGAGCTGAGTTGATTTGGCCCTGTCCGTCTGTCTGTCCGTCTGTCCGTCCGTCCGTTTGTCCGCCTGTCCGTCTGTCCGTATGAACGCAATCTATTTCGGCGCTATTGAAGCTAGAGACTTGAAATTTGGAACACATACTCGTGTATATCTCCGATTTATAAAGTGTTAAAATTTTCCCGATCCGCCTACTAGGGGCGTGGCAAATGGGAAAATGCATTTTCCGATATGCCAGAAATCATGTTAGTTGAAGTTAGAAAACTGAAATTTGGTTCGCGTCGACCACCCAAGGTCAAGAGCTATGGCGGATATATCTACGCTCATTAGGCGCGTGGCAAATCGGACCTGAAGATATAGTGATTTTTAAAATTCTGTTATATTTTGGACACTATTGATGCCAGAAACCTCAAATTTTGTATATATACTCGGGCTGATCACCCAAAACCAAACAGTTTTGTCGGATATGTGTCCGCCCACAAGGGGCGTGGCAAACCGCGAAAGTTAATATCTCCTAAAGTATAATAGCTAGAAGCTTCAAATTTAGAGAGATAAGTTACCAGTAACCTCCTCTATCAATGATTCAAAAGTAATTTTTACGCCTCTTTAGGGGCGTGGCATATAGAAAAATACCCTGTAATCTTCACATTTTTTGAGGGTAAGCATTCAACTTTGCAGTTAGGGTATCACTATTATTATTGACCAAAAATGAGGTGTCTACGCCCAGTAGGGGCGTGCCAAATCGGAATAAACTGTATTTTCTACAGCATTAAAGCGAAACTTAACTACTAAATTGCTGATGGGATGTGAATGAGTATTCCGCAGTCGGTAACGCCCGACTGCAACGTTCTGACTTGTTTTAAAATATTTGTATATTTTGATAAATGAGTTTTCTATTTTATTTATATTTTTAAATACACCGAAATGAAAATTTTAGCCATACTAAATGCTCGTTTTTAATAGTTTGACTATTCTAGCAGATTCTTAGAATCACATCAGTAGTTAGTTTGGTTTAGTTTTGCTAAATGGCGCTGCAGCAGTGAATATATTTCAGTGAAAGTGAGGTGGCGTGATGAGTAGCTGCGTGACGCTCGATCGAGAAGTCGCGGGTTCGAATCCCTAGCGATGCAACTGATGTTAATTTTTTTAATTGTTTCAAAATATTTTTATGTCTTATTAAATGAGTTTTTAATTTCATTTATATTTTTAAATACATCGAAATTAAAATTTTAGCCATACTAAATGGGCATTTTTATTGGTTGGGTTCAGGGTAGTATCTTGTCGAGCACTCTCGACTAGAGGTTTCTTACTTGTTTTATATAGAACATGTAAGAACGTTGCAGTCAGCCGAAACCCATTGCAGAATACTCATTCACATCCCAAACGCTGTCAACCAAAGCATATAGCACAATTTTGAAGTCTAGTGCGCCACAAGAAACAGGGCATGATTCCATTAAAATTGGAAAGTCATCGATAGCTGTTGCCTTTTATCATTGACCAAAAAATACATAGACGAGACATATAGAACAAACTTTTTCAACGCCGAAAAAATGTGCATAAGGGACTGCTCAACTTCGTATTTGCTCGGCTCAGTCTCTTTAGGCTCAAGCAGTGAAAATAAGGCATGACAAAATCCGTGCGCTGTGAACGCTGCCACGAAATGCCACGTTCCCAAATTAAATACTGCCCTGCTTAGGCATTTGTGTGCCTATGAATGAATGAATAACACTCAATACTTTTCTTTTTCTTAGTGGAACAATTTTAAAAGTTTAATTTCATATTTTATAACCACAAGAACAAGATAAGTGCCAAATTTTAATGCTTACGCCAATAAGATGTTATAATTATTGGGTATTTTTCGCTAAAATATGTAAAAATTATTAGGTATTTTTCGATATGCCACGCCCCTTAAGAGGCGTAACAATCATTTTTGGGTCAAAATTTTGAGCTTCTAGCTCTTAAAGGTTTGCCACGCCCCCCGTAGGCGGACATATATCCACCATAGCTGTTTGGACTTGGGTTGTCAACCCGCGTATATATACCAAATTTCAGGTCTCTAGCATCAATAATGCCCAAAATATAGCCGGATTTGAAAAATCTCTATATATTTGCCACTTGCTTCAATAGCGCCGACATAAATTGCGTTCATGCGGACAGACGGTCGGAATGGACGGATATTGCACAAAACCAATATACTCATTTCACTTTCGTGAATGAGTATAAAAAAATCAATGTCGAAATCAATTAGTTCAAAGAAATGTCTCGACAAACAAAGTGTAATTTATCGAGGGAAGTTTTGGAAGTCATTCGGCCGACTGTCACGTGCCGGACGATCAAAAATATGGACAGACACAAAGAGAAAATTCTGGAAGTGAAAAAGAAGAATCCCCATATATCTGCTCAGAAAATAAAGTGACTTCTATCGAGATGTCCAAATCATTTCTTTATCTTTCTAATGTATCGAAGCTTCTATCTATACTGAATGCAGATATTTATATACATGTTTGTATACATTTAAATATACTAAAAGAAAATCTGCTCTCCAGTCCTGATAAAATGAATATCAACAATCAAGAAGGCTCCAGTCGAGACTGCTCGACTAGGAGATATTCTACTCATTCTGCACTTCTATGCACACATGCATACACATGCATCCACACGTACGTATAAGCACGCGCTCTGCTAATTGTGCAGTAAGCAGCGACTGCGCTTGGGCTACACTTAGGGAGATATTATGAGAAAATCACAAAAAAGTTTTTTACAAATTATAGGCGAAGGAGGCGTGGTATTCAAAATATGTAAATTACAAAATCTTTGTATCCATCAACGGTATATACACAGTAGATCTTAAGTCTCTAGGTCTAAACATAATTAGACGCACGCATAAACACGCATCGACTGCAATAACTTTTAACTTAATAACTTTTCTTGTTGATGAACTCCATGCAATCTCCATAAAACTTGTAGATCATGATATTAACATTGAAATGAGTGCACAAGCCTCTAGTATTTGAAATACGCTTTCTACAAATATGTCGGTGAGGGGGTGGATATAAGGGTGAGGGTTAAATTACCATAAAAACCGAAATTATGTAAAATACACATAAGTCTATATTTAAAGTTTGGAGACTGTAGCTCTAAAGGTGTAGGAGATATTATTAACTAACTAGTTTTCGATAAGTGGTTTAATTGATTATAAAATATCGGAAGTAATTATCGATTTGGGCAGAAAAACTCGATATGCGTGTGATATACACGGACCCAGGTGAATTAGAGTATATTGGTTTTGTGCAATGTCCGTCTTGCTCGTGGCTCCGATTTATAAAGTGTTAAAATTTTTTCGATCCGCCCACTAGGGACATGGCAAATCGGAAAATGCATTTTCCGATATGCCAGAAATCATATTAGTTGAAGACCTAGAAATCTGAAGTTTGGAGTGTAGGTCCGCATCGACCACCCAAGATTACAAACTATGACAGATGCATCTACGCCCATTGGGGGCGTAACAAATCGGATAAAACTGTATCTCCTAGAGTTTTAAAGCTGGAACGCACGTAGGATAATGTTATGATTCTATAAAGATTATTGAACAAATTATTTGTCTACGCCCATTAGGGGCGTTGCAAATCGGACCTGAAGATATAGTGATTTTTTAATTCTGCTATATTTTGGCTACTAATAATGCTAGAGACCTCAAATTTGGTATATATACTCGGGCTGACCACCGAATACCAAAAAATTTCGACGGATGTATATCCGTCCATAGGGGGCGTGGCAAACCGCAAAAGTTGATATCTCCTAAAGTATAATAGCTAAAAGCTTAAAATTTAGATAGTTGAGTTACTAGTAAGCTCCTCCATCGTTGACCCAAAAATAATTTGTATGCCTCTTCACATTTTTGGAGCGTAAGCATTCAAATTTTGCAGTTAGGGTAGCTCGTTCTAAAAACTTACCAAAAATGAGGAGTCTACGCCCAGTAGGGGCGCGCCAAATCGGGAAAAACTGAATTTTCTACAGTATTAGAGCGAAAATTAGCTACTAAATTGCTGATGGGATGTGAATGAGTATTCCGCAGTCGATAACGCCCGACTGCAACGTTCCTCCTTTTTGTTTTTTTATTTATATAGGACATTTTGTTTTAAATGTCCGTATATATAGCGCGCATATCCTGTTTATCTCCAAAAATCGATAACTCATCCCATAATTTTTATCGATAAAAACCTTATCGAAAACCAGTTATAAAATTATGTCTCCTACATCTTTAAAGCTAGAGTCTCCAACTTATATGCTTTGTATATAATTGCGGTTTTTGTTATAATTGAAATAACATTTGCTTGAAAGGTTCAGGGGATCTCGTATTCTGGCAGTCTCGACTAGAGCTTTCTTACTTTTGATACCCTGAACCCACTGAAAATGGGAAATCAGGGTATAATGGTTTTGTTAAAAGTATGTAACAGGCAGAAGGAGGCGTGGCAGACCCCACAAAGTATATATATTCTTGATCAGGGCGACGAGCTAAGTCGATTTGGCCCTGTCCGTCTGTCTGTCCGTCCGACCGTATGTATGAACGCGTCGATCTCAGAAGATATGAGAGCTAGAGACTTGAAATTTTTTTCCTAGGTTCGTGTATATCACGCGCATATCGAGTTTTTCTCTATATATCGATAACTACTCCCGATATTTTATTATCGATTAAAAACCTTATCGAAAGCTAGTTATTTAGTTATATCTCCTACACATTTAGAGCTAGAGCGTCCAAATTTTAAATGTAGATTTATATGTATTTTATATAATTTCTATTTTTGTTGTAATTTACCCCCCACCTCTATATCCACCCCCTCACCCTCACCTTTGTAAAAGGTGTATTTCAAGTACTAGGGACTTGTGCTTTTGGATGTACATACATTTGCACCATATGATTACGCTCTAAAAGTTTCATTAAGATTGTGTGATTAGAATATCAGATTAAAGGGTTCAGGGTATCTCCTAGTCGCGCAGTTTTGACTAGAGTCTTCTTACTTGTTTTTAATAAATAGATTGTTGTGATGTACATTTTTCATTTAAGAGAACAGGACACACTAGTTCTTTTCTATGTACATATGTGCATATTCACTGTAATCAAGTCTCTTCAAAGAATTGCAACTATTTCTTGTATATATGTAGATACATACATATTTATAGATATGTATTTATGCGTATATTTTTATTTGGCAAACATGCTGTTGTGTGCAAACTTGCAGATTGCGATAATAACATTTATAACAAAAAATTTCTAAAACAAAAATTGTTGAAAAAAGTGGTTTGTTTTTATTTGGTTGGAGGGGGATAATATTCCAATAATATTAAGTTCCAAAATCTCCGTATTTAATTTCTAAAAAACTTCTGATCATTATATTTTTATCGTTTCTAAAAATGAAGCTAGACCTTTATTCTTTATTGCTATATAATAGATATATTACATACATTACTTACATCTAACCACTAACCATATTCGTATATGCTCAGGCCCCTAATATTTAGTTTCGTCTGTTATACATATGAAGTTTCACTATGCTCAATATTTTCCGTTCTCCCTCTCTCTCTCTCAATACTCTCTCGTTTAAAAGTCATCCACATAGAGTGAAATTTCACGAAGTGGCCTGGGAACTTATGCTCAAATTTTACTGTGCAAAATGCGTTACTCCAGATTTCTAGTCTATGTTTTGTATGGTTAGTAATCTAGCACATTGCTTGCCCGATTTTAAAAGTTATTGGACTTGACTAATCAATGTATCATATTCTACTTGTGTGATATAGATAAGGATTCGATTATTTCAAAAGTTCTAAGCAATTATACAATGTTATAGAAATAAAATTGATATAGAACAATTTTGATGGTATCTCCCATTATAGTACTAATTTAAAAATCAACATGTATTTCTATTCAGAGTGCGGAAGTTGGGATGCGAAGCATTGTTATGTTGGACGAGCAAGGAGGTAAGATATTGAAAAGGATATAGACAAATTTTAACAACTGATAAAAGTAGAAAATACGTTTTATTTAAAGTTGTACAAAATTGAATCATACTAACTCAATATGTTGATGATAACAGCATAATTCAAACTAACGACCAATTATTATTTGGGAGAAGCCTTTAGTGACGCCGGTAACTATAACACAAGTAGAAAACAAGTAGGAAACCTGTTGCAAAAATGTTCAATTCGTTTGATTTGGGAGCTAGGTCTCATTTCATTTATAATTTGCACAGGGCCCTTACCCTAACCACAGAACACATAGACCGGACATTTAGTGTAAAGCGTTTTGCACAATTTTCTTTGAGCGTTAGTTCCCAGACCAATTTTTAGTTACAAAAATATGGGAACAAAAATCATTTCTCTTCATGCGCTCGGCCGAGATGGTCGACTATTGAATAAATATGAATATGTATGCGTATGAGCACTAGCAGCAGCAGAGAAAATTTAAATTTCTTCGCGTTAGACTCCCTTTCTTCCCTTCTGTGCAAAGAGTATACCTTCAAATCGTTCGCCATGCTCATGTAAAATCTTTGCTTTTTCAATTTTTGTGAGCTGCTGCTTGTGCTCACATTTATACATACATATGTATACATATTTGGGAGAGCAGAGAGCATCGATAAAAAGAGAGAGAGAGAGAACATGGGAAACATTGAGCATACCCGAATGACCGCTTTTTCTCCCGGGTGCATGAAATTATTGAGTTTTGTAATGCAGAAAGTAATGAGGTGACGAAGTTTCCTTCGGCTCTCCATTACCCATGCGTATACTTTTTATACCCTGAACCCATTGAAAATGGGAAATCAGGGTATAATGGTTTTGTTAAAAGTATGTAACAGGCAGAAGGAGGCGTGGCAGACCCCACAAAGTATATATATTCTTGATCAGGGCGACGAGCTGAGTCGATTTGGCCCTGTCCGTCTGTCTGTCCGTCCGTCCGTCCGTCCGTCCGTCCGTCCGTCCGTATGTATGAACGCGTCGATTTCAGAAGATATAAGAGCTAGAGACTTCAAATTTTTTTTTTAAATGTCCGTAATTACAGCGCGCATATCAAGTTTATCATTAAAAATCGATAACTCATCCCGATCTTTTTTTATCGATAAAAAACCTTATCGAAAACCAGTTATAAAATTATATCTTCTACACCCTTATTGCTAGAGTCTCCAAATTTTTAATGTATGCTTATATGCAATTTATACAATTTCGGTTTTTGTTAAAATTTACCCCCACCCTTAAATTCACCCCCTCACCCTCACTTTTGTAAAAAGCGTATTTCAAATACTAGAGACTTGGGCTTTGGAATATACACACATATTCACCGTATGATTACGCTCTAAAAGTTTCATTAAGATCGTATGTCTACAAAAGAAATTATTTAACAAATAAATTCTCATAATATTGCCCACACTGCAGCGCA
This sequence comes from Drosophila arizonae, assembly GCF_054131065.1. Classification (NCBI taxonomy): domain Eukaryota; kingdom Metazoa; phylum Arthropoda; class Insecta; order Diptera; family Drosophilidae; genus Drosophila; species Drosophila arizonae. The sequence continues at coordinate 34,391,374 of NC_142922.1, forward strand.
GCCCAAGCGCAGTCGCTGCTTACTGCGCAGTTAGCAGAGCGCAGGCTTATGCGTGCATGTGGATGCATGTGTATGTATGTGTGCATAAAAGAAGTGCAGAATGATTAGAATATCAGCTTGGAGGCTTCAGGGTATCTCCTAGTCGAGCAGTCTCGACTGGAGCTTTCTTACTTGTTAAATATTGTAATGTAGAAATTCCGCAACCTGAAGAAAACGCCCTATACATTTTCAAAATCGCTTATGGGTTAGTAATGTAGGTACATTACAACACAATATATCTGCAACCCATTTTCCCACTATATAAAATGGCTTACTTCTTAATGCAATGTAATTGGAGAAATAATTGATTACTTATTGAAAGATAGAAACGCTCGAGTACTGTAGTATTTTATATTTTAATTTTTAAAAATTATTATTTATTATTTCTTAATATCTATAAATAAATGTATAGTCTATGTCTTATTACTATTTTATTATATCTATCTACATCTAAATCTTAAGCTATGTCTTATTATCTAGTTTGTCCTTATAATCGAACTTCTGCTTTGCCAGTCGACCATTCTGGACCCGAAAGCAGTTTCTTATTGTACTTATATAGGTCTTCTTAGTAAACCCTTTGGTTTTTATAGCATCTGTAAATTAAACATTATTAATTTTTTTGTCATTAAAAATACATGTAAGATGATTTATACATACTAGATACTTCCCTTTAAATTTACGTCCGCACGGCTCAACAATATCAGAAAAGTGACGCGCCGCGGCGGGTATTTACACTCATTAACACTATACACACAAAAGGAATAGGCATAGACAAAGAAATCAAACGAAAGAAGGCACGCCTTCCATGCAAAAGACGGTAAAGTCCAAAACGAAATTAGGCGATTTCGTCACGACGCAACGAAAGACGAAAATCGTTTGTTGGTTAGCGGGGAAGGGGCATACAAAAACGAAGTTGACAAGAGCTCGATTCTGTCGAATGAGTCGCACTTTTTATTTTGTGGATCACAAATGCGCTGAAAAAAATGTTCATAGGTAATGCATTACTTTTTTCTCGTATGTAATGCATTATTTCAACAGACCTCATTCATGTCGTCGCCACTGGGTAGAGGGGTGATTTTTGTTCCCATATTTTTGTAGCCCGAACCTAAAAGTTAGGAGCCCAGCAAATACGAAGTGGCCTGGGAACTAACGCTTGAAAAAAAGTGTGCAAAACGCTTTACACTACTTCTTCCGGTTTATGTGTTCTATGGACACAGAACCAAAACCTCATTAAAATACACTAATACTATTTTATAATTGTAATCCACCAACCCGTCAGTAACGTACCCTTCGCCGTTAACCTTAATTGAAGTCTAATGTATGTACATACATATCTATGTATCTTCTTGCACGAAATGAATACAAGAATTCGATAGTAGTCTTTATTATCGTCTCAGTATCAGTGATTTTACTCATTCCCGAGAGTGAAATGAGTATATTGGTTTTGTTCAATGTCCGTCTGTCCGTCTGTTCGTATGAACTCAATCTATTTCGGCCCTCTTGAGTCTAGAGACTCAATTTGGAACACATACTCGTGTATATCTCCGATATATAAAGTGTTAAAGTTTTCCCGATCCGCCCACTAGGGCCGTGGTAAATGCATTTTCCGACATGCCAGAAATCATGTTAGTTGAAGCTAGAAAGCTGAAATTTGGTATGTAGGTCCGCGACCACTCAAGATCACGAGCTATGGTGGATATGTCTCCGCCCATTGGGGGCGTGGCAAATCGGATAAAACTGTATCTCCTAAAGTTGTAAGTCTAGAATGCTGAAATTTTGCACGTGAGCTAATGTTTCAATTCAATAAAAATGGGTGAAATAATTTTGAAGCCTCTTTAGGGGCGTGACATATCGAAAAATACCCTGTAATTTTCACATTTTTTGAGCGTAAGAATTCAAATTTTGCATTTAGATTACCGGTTGTTTGTTCTAAGAACTGGCCAAAAATGAGGAGTCTACGGCCACTAGGAGCGTGACAATCGGCATGTATAGTGCCCGAATCGCGGCATTTATATGCGTCAGCCATCTATTTATGTATTTGTAAATATAAATATGCCTAATAGATATTCATAATACGGAAAGAACATTTTAATGAAATTACAAAATATGTCGGATATTTCTGCAGATTAGATAATTTTGTGGAATGCAGCGTGTTCCTGCACTGTTGCCCTTCTTCCTCTTGCTAATCAACTGTCTGATTTTCACTAGCACGTTCGATTACATCCATGTAACCAACTGGCAACCTCGTCAGGACCACACTTGATATTAGTGTTAATTAACATCTCACTCTATCAATATTACCCAATACTAGGCATGAACCGATATATCTATTCGAATAATACTATCATCTCCGACACGGCCATTCTGACGTTCACACGTCCTCGTGTGTTACAAACTAAAGACTAATAAGATAAACTAAACAGCAATATGCATAGCTCAACTTAAAAGACAAATAAATCCAAACCTATTACTTTGAATAAAAATCCAGTTAATTTCAATTTTCTCAAGTAAGTCATTCAATTGACAGTGTCTCTAAGATAGAACAATTATTTTCGTGATGTATCCGGTAGCAAAAGGATTTCCGCTAGTTATGTGAGGTTTACTTAGATCATCAGCACAACAACCCACTCAAAATTTTACTATACGTGCCTACCAGCGACTCAATATTATAACACATTAACCCGTGTCCCTAATAGCTTTAGAAGTTAAATCACATATCAACATATCAGTGTCTGATATCTCACATGTTAGACTCCACTAACATGTCACTAACGTCTCTTTCAACGCCTTCATTGACGTCTCTTTCAACGCCGTCTCTGCACATTTCCAACCCAATGGGAATCCCCTCCGCCGGCATACGTCTCAACGATTCATAACGGTCTCCATCGAGAACCTCTGTCACTAAGAATGGACCTTTAAATTTGGGATCTAATTTAGTTTGGTGTCTTTCCTCATTCTTGAGCAGTGCATAATCGCCAACCTTAAATCTTACAATTTTTGACTTATATTTGTCGAATCGTATTCTGTTATACTGTCTTGTATTCTTTAGGTTTATCGACATATATTTCTCGTTTTCTGAAATTTCAGTTATTTAAAAATACCTTCGAAACATAGAATCTAACTTTGACTGATGCCTCTTGCAATTATTAACCAGTACAAAATCAAACATTTTAAATTTGACTACTTTAGCATATCTTTAATTCACCACAGTCAAATGTAATTGGAAAATGCATTTTCCGATATACCAGAAATCATGTTAGTTGAAAAGCTCCTCTATCGATGCCATAAAAATAATTTTTACGCCTCTTTAGGGACGTTGCATATCGAAAAATTTCCTGTAATTTTTACATATTTTGAGCGTAAGAATTCAAATCTTGCATTTAGGTTACCGGTTGCTCGTTCTAAGAACTGGCCAAAATTGAGGAGTCTACGGCCACTAAGGGCGTGGCAATCGGCATTTATTGTGCCAGACATTTATATGCGTCATCCATCTAATTATGTATTTGTACATATAAATAAGCTTACTAGATATTCATATTACGGAATGAAACATTTTTATGAAATTTAAAAAATATAAAAGAAGCAAAAATAACAAAAATTTGCAATTTACAAAAAAGAGTTTTACGTGGGATTTGAACTCGCACCCAAGCCAAATAGCATGTTCATGTCAAAATAACTAAAATAAAGATCGCCTGCGCTTCTGCCTACAGCACCACCACGTCGTTTCTTAGAATATGTATATGTATATACATATGTACTTGAGGACTATTTAAGAAGAAACAAGTTTAACTTTATAAAATTATTCGACTAAGAAAGAGAAAAGTATTAAGTGTCATTCATTCAATCTCGCACCTTCCCAATGAAATATCTGTTTTATAGAAAACGAAATATGTATAAAAAAAAATAAAATAATAATAACATCGAAGAGGTTTCGAAGCCGCGCCACTGCTTTGCTTGACCAGCCAGTTGCTAAAATAGAATAGTTTAATAAGAGAGCGTCAGCAGACAAAACTACAGTAACGGCTAGAAAATCCATAAATCAATCGAAATTCTAAGAATGTGAGAAAAGGCGCTCTTCTGTCTGTACGCATAGAATAGACACATGTATAGGAAAATCGCGCTTGGAGCCGGTATTCAATATATGTATTTACATATATAAATATATAATAAAAATCAAAATTGTATAAATGATACGTATATTTTATTTGACAATCCTAGCTGCAGTGATGCAATGATAGCAATAGCTATCGATGATTTTCTAATTTTTATGGGATCATGCCCTGTTTTTTGTTGCGCACTAAACTTGAAAATTGCACTTATACTCTGGACCAGAGTCTCTGGTTAATAGCGTTTGGGCTGTGAATGAGTATTCTGCACAGCTTGCAAATGAGAGTTGAGCGTTTTTTCGTTTATTCTCTTTCTCGCATGATAACCAAAAAAAATTGTGCAGACACGTCTCTCTCTGAGCATCACTCTCTGTTTTCTTTAGCATCTGTTTCGCTCAGACGCAATGCGATGACTCATTCGTGTGACGCTCTCACATGAGTGTCGCGTAAAACTAACACGATTTTCCCTCACACAAAGCCTCTCAGCAAAAAACACTTTGACTAACAAACTCAGCAGAAAATGTTTTTGCCTTCGTGTGCATGTAAATACACGCATACATACATACAAAAAGAACGCAGCAATCGCGCGTGATTACCCATACAAACGCAACTTACCGTTACTTCATTTAACTCAAGCAAACGATCAGTGTTTGACTTGAGGAAACGAAAACAGAAGCAACTATCTCCCTCAGAGCGCGAGAGAGCTAAGCCAAACGCGACAAAAACAGTTTCTGTCTGAGTTTTTTTGACTGTGTCACTGAAAGACACTTTTTTGCAGACAACGAAAAAGTGTTAACAGTTATTTGCGAGCTATGGTATTCTGCAATCGGTATCGCCCGACTTCAACGTTCTTACTTTTTTTTCTTTGGGTTGGCGATGTCACCGAGAGTGCTATGAAATCTTTCAATCTGTTTTTGTTGCATTATTCTTATACCAATGCACTTTGGTCCATCATCATTTTTGTATACCCTGAACCCATTTTCAATGGGATTGGTTTTTTAATGGTTTTGTTAAATGTATCTAACAGGCAGAAGGAGGCGTGGCAGACCACATGAAGTATATATTTTCTTGATAAGAGCGACGAGCTGAGCCGATTTAGTATACCTACAGTGGCTCACAGCTTATTTGACCCACCGTAAAATAAAAATTTCATCTGCTCATTACTTTTTACCCAATACAAATTTTTGAAAAATTCAAACGTGGAATTGTTATTTCAATATTAAATTAATGGAAAGCATAACTTTTTTTATTGATATTTAAAAAAAACACGGTAAGAAAATAACAAAAACTAAAAAAATTCATAAATTCAATGTCACAGCTTATTTGACCCACACTTTTTTAAGAACAGGTATATTCGCGTAAAATGGAAATTAAAGGTACTATTTCAGTTTTTGGTTTGATTATTGAATTCGCAATGTGAAGCTGAAGTATTTTTACCATTCAAAGTGAGATTTTGTTAAGGAAACACGTGTTTGCAAAAATGGGAAAGCGCACAACAATACAGCAGCGGGAATTGGTGCTACACCACTTTTAAAATGGAATTTTGCGGCGAAAAATTGCAGAGTTCGTTAATTTACCCGAATCTACAGTAAAAAACATAATAAACCTATTTGTTTTTTAAAACAGAGTGGTTAATAGGGGTAGAACGGCTGCCAACAAAATTTTCAATGACACCGATGAGCGATACATTGTGCGCCAAATGAAGGAAAACCCCAAGTTATCCGCTCCAAAACTGGCTAGTCAGATGGAGCAACAGCTGGGGAAGTCGTGTGGTGCAGAAACGATTCGTCGTATACCCCGAGACCATGATTTACATGGTAGAATTGCTCGCAAGAAGCCTTTCATTAGTAAGAAAAATAAGGAAAGCCGGCTCCTACTCGCTAAAGAGTACATAAACAAGGACACCAGCTACTGGAACAAAGTCATTTTCGTTGACGAGTCCAAGTTTAACATATTTGGTTTGGAGACTCTAGCAATAAAGGTGTAGAAGATATAATTTTATAACTGGTTTTCGATAAGGTTTTTTATCGATAAAAAAAGATCGGGATGAGTTATCGATTTTTAATGATAAACTTGATATACGCGCTGTAATTACGGACATTTGAAAAAAAAATTGAAGTCCTAGCTCTTATATCTTCTGAAATCGACGCGTTCATACATACGGACATACGGACATACGAACAGACGGACAGACAGACGGACAGGGCCAAATCAACTCAGCTCGTCGCCCTGATCAAGAATATATACACTTTGTGGGGTCTGCCACGCCTCCTTCTCCCTGTTACATACATTTCAACAAAACCATTATAACCTGATTTCCCATTGAAAATGGGTTCAGGGTATAAAAATCGTACGGTACTTTTACTGCACTTTGAGTGCCGTTGCTGAGCAAAAATCAGGCTAGAATTGGCTAAAAATTGAAAATAAATGCTAGAATAGCAACCTAGATTATAAAAACAAACTGATATGTTTAGAAACTAATATTTTTTCTTTTTTACCACTGACCAAAGAACACATAGACTAGACATGTAGAGCAACGTTTTTCCACGCCGCAAAATCTGTGTGGCAGGTCCCGGCCAACTTCGTATTCGCTCGGCTTGGTATTGGCTGGCTCGGGTAATGAAAGATAGCACGACGAAATCAGTGCGCTCTAAGCACGCAAACGAAATGGTCATGCATGCGCTTTGCGTTTTTTGTCTTACTCTCCCTCTCTCTCTCTAACTCTCTCTCTCTCTCTCTCTGTGGGCTCCCAAATCATGAAGCTCAGCAGAGCACAAAAATTGAAATTTCTTCACGACGGTCCCAGCTCTTTCCTTTTGAGTAAAGAGTATACCGAAATCTTAAAATCGTTTGCGACATTTATGCAAACAAAATGGTAGCGTTTCGATATATATTTATGGGAAGGGTATGAATGCGTTGAGGCGCATAAAGAATATGATCTCGCGACGGGCATGCACACACACACTTGTAGTCCCTTGCCACATGTATGAGCATTTGTGACCTGCGTGCGTTACTCTTGCTGCTTGTAGCAATTTTAAAGCCCAGCATTTGCATTTGGTCGGTCTTGTACATGTATCATTTGATTGTGTGTGTGTTCACATGGGACGCGATGCTCACAATTATGGAATAGCACTTGTAGAAGCATTTGTATGCCTGTGGGCTTTTACATGTACGTGTGTGTATGTGCATATGTGTATGCAGGGGACATGAACATTGGCGTGTGCCTACCTCAACTTAGAATTGGTTGACCAATTTAGGGTTCGCATTGCAGAATCGCGTTTCTATTTAAGTACCTTTTAATTTGTATCAATGATCGTGTGCTTGCCTACCGAAGTCATCAATTCATAAAAACAATTGTTTTAAATAGGAATTTGTTTAATATTATTTGATTAATTTAATAAATATACAACATAAAATTCAATATATGTATATGTATTAACAATAAATAAACAATAAACAAATCAATAATAAAAACAAAGATAATTCAATAACATGGGAATAATATAATTTGTAAATTTATACATATGTACATATGTTTGTCCGCTCAAGCCAGTCCATTTCCCTTCATTGCACTTCTTCTTGAAGAGTACATATGTATACCAGACTGTTGAAAGACAATGTAAGATTTTAAGATTATTGTTATTATTTGTATGAAGAATATACGAATGTTCTGTGCTTAATAAATATGTGTTTACTTACATGTATACATAACTAATTACATATGTATGTACATATGTATGTGAGAATCGCTATGCTGCTTGAAATATTCCTATGAAATATTGTAAGTACGTATATATGTATGTACATGCATACATACATATGTATATATATACATATATATACGTACTTTCTGACATACATATAATAAGGTTTGTGCCTGCCAAGGGCTTTTAATTGTGCAAACGATTTTGGATTAAATCTGCAGAGGGAGTGTTAACGACCTTTCATTAAAACCTCACTGTTTTCTACTGTTAAGAATTGTGCCAAAATTAATATAAAGTTCCCTATTGGTGTATTATTTTTAATTTCCTTTTTCTTATGCTGGTTTTACCAACAATTTTCTCAGTTTGCCATTTACAATTCTTCCTAATAAGAATTAAGACAAACTGATTAAGAATAAATTTCCTATGCTCAAAACAAGGGTGGGTGGGAGAAAACCATTCAGTATCTAAAGACGATTTTGCTGTAGCGTGCATGCAGTACAGAACAATTTTCTCTTTGATACGTGGCATATATGGTTTCTTTTCAAAAATGGTCTTAAACGTTTCGAAATGCAGTTTTATCATATTATAGAAAAGGTCAGAAGGGGCTTTCAACTTAAGATATTTATTTATATAATGATAATTTTTATTGAGTATTAAATACTCAGAAGAACACTGCATTTCATCTGATGACTTTAAAAGATTTGTACATACTTCACAATCTGTTCTTTGCAACAGCTTGTGTAGAAGATAGCCAGCAAAATATCGCAATGCATTTTCATTAAAAGCATTTTGTATATTAGCAATCGTGGCATCTAATGACAATTCTATTTCTAAATCAGCATCAGGTTCAATATCTGTAGCAGTATGACGTGAATTACATTGGTCATGAAATACAGATAGTTGAGACCCACTATCTTCTATGATATTGGCCAACATGAGATCTTCATCTGGAATGCAATTTCCAGACACAGATGCTGATGTTAATATTTTCATAGATAACATTCTTGATATTATAGAATTAAATTCAAAAATGGTGGGATTGGTATTTGTCGCTCCCCGACTTCTAATTAAATAAAATAAATTTTCTAATGGGTCTTGGTTCAATTTGGATGTGGCAATAAAGAAAAGATCATTGTTGTCACTCCAAATATTTTCTGCCAAAGCAATTACCGATGAGATTGTAATTATCATCCCATCAATGCAATACACTTTGTGTGGATAATGCAGATTTTGGAAATAATCACGCATTTCCAGAAGGTATTCGTGAATATTATTTTTCTCCCTAAGAGCACATCTATAAGGATTGCTATCAAATAGCACATGACTATTTAAGCAATCAAAGAGGTTATTAATTTTTTCAATAAATATTGCCGTTGCAACTGCACTGTCTTTGCAATCAGCAAACCCACCTGAATCTATAACAGTGCGTATCGCAGAAGCTACACTGTGGCTAAAGATTTGTGTGGCAAATTTAACCTTCATTTTTTCAAAACAATTCGGACTGACATGCTTTAAGGTTAATTTCGGACATAAACGAGTTAAATTTTTGGTTTCAGTTTCATATAATTTTCTAATTATTCCCCATGAAACTGTGCCATCAGGTGTTAAAAATATTATTCTTTAAAAGAATATTTCGAAGAGATTTTATTAGATGCGGTGCATCAAATATTGCAAAAATTTCTTCGCCATTGACTTCAAATGTAGAATTATTGAAATTAATACCCCATCTATTGAAAACAGCTCTATTATTGGACCCCTGATCGCAAACAACGGCTTTGACATTAAGCCCCAATGCTTGCGATAGTCCAATATTTTCTTCTATTTTATTTTTCAGGTCAGTATGATTTATGCCACGGGCTGAAACCGTATAGCTTAAAACATACTTCCAATTATCAAAAAGAGCCCTAACAAGAAAAACACAGACTTGCTGTCCTAAAAACTTACTCCTTTTAACACCATCGTCCTCAAATCCCTGTATCTCGTCAAGAGATGAATTGTACTGAAGCCCTCTTTTTACTTTGAGCTCATCGCAAACTAATACGGCATATTTTTCTTTGGCGCTCATTTTCTCAACAATGCCCTGCAGATTTTCTAATAAGTCTGGATTAAATCCAGGAACTAAATTTTTCAAAATCGCCCATCGATTTAAAGATTTCTTACATGGGAGTCTTAAATTAAGAACATCCCTAAGATAATCATATGTCCTAGCTGAATAAAAATTAATATTTTGGGCAATTGCCCTTTCAGCACTATTATAGACATGATTATTTTTCAAAAGCATTCTACATAATACTTTTGAATTTTCAGAAACATGAGGTAAATTGTTAATTGTCGTGAAGACATTAACATGCTTTTTTACCTTTCTAATTCTATAATAAATGTTTCTGTGTCTAGAGGCATTTTTTAAAGCTAAATATTTCTTCTTTAATTTAAGGAATTCTTGCTGAGATTTTTTGAGGTCTACTCCCATATCATAGTATTTGTTCCTATAATATAGCTCATTTTGCTCTCTTTTCAAACAATTTGAGCAAAAAGAAGACCTACCGGCACTTAAATCTTGCCACAATTGATTTTTTAAGCTATCGTCAAAGCTCAAAAAATTCTCCAAATTATCTTCCTCGTCACTTGGATTTGGAATGTTGCTGATCGGATGCTGCTGTTCTGTGTCAGATGGCTTCACAAAGCCATCCACTACTTTGTCTAAACTTTTCTTTGTATAGCTATAAGGAATAATATTTTCTTCCTGAAAGTCTATTGAATAAATGTCATCACTTACGTCAGCATTATTATTTGAGAGCAAATTTGAATTGCCCAAATTTAAAGTTGGAACTGCATTAACTCGTAAAAAACGTTTACCAATATATTTCCGTTCAAAATGCCTGTTACATATTCTAGACCTTTTTGGGTCGAAATTATTTGGTAAATTACATGCTTTAATCCACTTGTTTAACTGAAATTCTTTAGACGGAAACGCAAATAATCTAACCGGAAAATGCATGGAACTTTGCCTATAACTCGCACCACACGTTTCAATTATGCATTTCCCGCCATTTCTTCGTGAACATTTTTTGACACCATCAGTTGATTTTTTTATAACACTTGTCTCAGCCATAGTTTTAAAAAAAACTTTAATAATTTTGGCACGATTCTTAGCAATAAAAAGCACACAAAGTAATAAAAAAGGTCGTTTAACACTCCCTTCTGCAGATTTAATTCGAAATCGCTCGCACAATTAAAAGCCCGTGGCAAGCACAAGCCAATGTTCACGTATTATGAACACACATACTTACAATATTCCACAGGCAGCAAGAATAGTTTCCCATACTAACACATAAGGGCTCATACATGCATGTAAAACGGGACAGTAACTGATGATAGACGAAAATACTGAGAAAGAATTGAGTTTCGCGACGCACGCACACAAAAGCACATACACGTAGCAAGGATGTAAATGTGTGTGTGCATGCTCGTCGCGAAAATGTATTCTTTCTGTGCAGAACAGGCTGTGCAAATTGTAAAGCCCAAAATTTGCCGTTGGTCTGCCTTGTGAAGTGAGCACATGCATACATACATTTGTGTATGTGTATGCTTGTATGGGATGGCAAGCTAATTGTCTCTGGATTTAGTAGTTTGTAAATTTTGTATGATTTGAATCGTAGGGTGACTATCAAATGGGCCATTATGACTTAATTAGAAATTTTTGACAATAATGAGTAAAGCTTGAGTATAATATGACATGTGTATTTCATATATTGCAAAGCATTTAATAAAGTTAATAGTGTTTTACGATCATTTTTTCGTTTGAAAATGTGTAAAAAATAATTTGAATTATATATAATTGTTTACGGATATAAACACATTTATAAACATGATTAGCAATAATAATATATAAATGTACTTATGTACATACATATGTATGTTCACACATAGTACATCTGTGTAAAGTGGTTATGACAGTCCGTAAGACCGACCAAATGCAAATGCTGGGCTTTAAAATTGCTACAAGCAGCAAGAGTAACGCACGCAGGTCACAAATGCTCATACATGTGGCAAGGGACTACAAGTGTGTGTGTGCATGCCCGTCGCGAGATCATATTCTTTATGCGCCTCAACGCATTCATACCCTTCCCATAAATATATATCGAAACGCTACCATTTTGTTTGCATAAATGTCGCAAACGATTTTAAGATTTCGGTATACTCTTTACTCAAAAGGAAAGAGCTGGGACCGTCGTGAAGAAATTTCAATTTTTGTGCGCTGCTGAGCTTCATGATTTGAGAGCCCACAGAGAGAGAGAGAGAGAGAGTTAGAGAGAGAGAGGGAGAGTAAGACAAAAAACGCAAAGCGCATGCATGACCATTTCGTTTGCGTGCTTAGAGCGCACTGATTTCGTCGTGCTATCTTTCATTACCCGAGCCAGCCAATACCAAGCCGAGCGAATACGAAGTTGGCCGGGACCTGCCACACAGATTTTGCGGCGTGGAAAAACGTTGCTCTACATGTCTAGTCTATGTGTTCTTTGGTCAGTGTTTTTACTGAAATGCAAAATGTTTTATAGTCTACTCAGTAATATGCTGCAATATTATTATTTATGATTGCTAGATTTATGGCTATAGGCTATAACGAATTTTTTAGTAAATAGCATAAACTGGCATCACTAGTTGATAGCTAAAACGAAAACAATACTTGAATTATGCTTTATCGTTTCATTCGTTCGTTGCTTCCTTTCTGTACAAGCATCTGCATACCGAACTGTTCGGTATGTGAGCAATGCTCGTTTTGTTTCGTTCGTCCACGATGCTTGGGCTTACACTATTTAAACAAAACGAAACAGTGTGAAACCAAGCACCCCCAAGACCCGGGTGTCTCGCTTAGCGTTTGAGACGTATTCATGCAGGCCTCTAATACATATGTATGTACTTTATAAAATTTAGATTTTTGTCTAAATTCACTCCTCACCGACATATTTGTAAAATGCGTATTTAAAAGACTAGCGACCTGTGCTTTGGCAAATGCATGCATATCTATGTTATAATCATAATCTAAAAGTTTCATGAAAATAGTCCATCGACAAGAAAAGGTATTATTCCTATAGTAAGCCAACACTGCAGCCATCCGATCCTGACTGAATTTTTCAATTGTTGTTGCACCATATTGCGAAAAAAATCGAACGCGCCCATATATTAACAAAATGTACGAAAAGGGGGACAAACGGGGATGAGTTTTCGGTTTTCCATGAAAGGCAAGACTCACAAGTACAATCTGAATACAATTAGTTGCTTTCAGCATGGAACAGCTTTATATTAATTTTTTTAAGAAATAAACAAAAATTGAAAATAATCACAATTTACTCCATTTTTTCTTAAAGTCTGCATTTATAGAACGGTACTAAAAAATGTTTCTGACTTCATTTACAGCTATTATTTATAACTGTTGTATATTTATGTAAAACGAAAACAAAAACCAATATTTGAAGCAACTTAAAAATATATTCATAATTTGCACAGCAGTAATAGGTAAATATGTAATAGAATGTAATATAAGATAAAAAAGAAATAAAAACAATATTCAAAACTTAAAAGTATTTAAAAAACTTAAACCGAAAATCTTCAACAAATATAATATTAATATTATTATTGAATTGATACTAAGTACTTCTGAGGGAAAAATCCAAAATGAAATAACTAAAATTAAAATTTGTACAATTTACTTACGCGTTCGAGCTTTGAATTAGACTTGGGTAGCTCCTGAGTGAGTGAGCTAAAATGAATGGTTCATTGAACTGAGCCACTGAACTTGTTCTTTCAATATTATTCATTTGGCACACTAGCTCGTGTGGCGTTCTTCGGAATTGGCGTTCGCCAACTTAACGTTCACTTTTTTGAATGTCAGACTATCGATAGACGAAAATAATATCGAGGTATCGCCGTTTTAGAAAACCATCGATAGTACCATCGATTGTTTTGGATCCCTAGTACACACTGTATAGTATAGTGTATATATAGAACTTTACTATCCATAATTTATTAGAATTTATTAGATGAAATTTACGCGTGTGAAACAATATAAGGTAACTTATCATTTATGCGCCAATCTCTATTCAATAATCAGCTGATCGATAGTTCTTTTTTAAAAGCTTTTTCAAGACTTTGGTTCCACTTTTAAAGCTCTTCATTATCATTATAATAATGTAAGATGTATATGCGCGCGTGAACATGTCTCTGTGTGTGTATGTACTGTTTCTTCTATAAGCAGAAAGATGAGAAGAATTATTGTGAAATATCAATTGCTCGAAGGGTTCAGGGGATTTCATAGTCGAACAGTCTCGACTAGAGCTTTCTTACTTGGTATAGTATAGATTTGTTGCTGATAACCAATTCTATCTATGAGCCAAAAATAATTGTTACGCCTTTTTAGGGGCTTGGCAAACCGGCAAACCGTGGCAGACCCCAACAAATATATATATTCTGGATCAGGGCCCTGTCCGTCTGTCTGTCCGTATGCTCGAACGCGTCGATTTCAGAAAATATAACTGTTAGAGACTTTTCTTCCAAATGTTAGTATATATAGCGCATATATCGAGATTATATCCAAAATCGATAACTCATCCCTTTATTTTGTTATCGACTAAAAACCTTATCGAAAATCAGTTATAAAAGTATTTCTCCTACATCTTTAAAGCTACTGTCTCCAAGTTTAACTTAATTTTTAATTTATTGACATGCATTTTATCCCTATATCTACCCCCTCACCCCTAAATTTGTAAAAAGCTTATTAAAGAAATAAACAAATAATTATTGAAATATCAGTTGCTTGAAGAGGATTTCGTAGTCGATCCTCTGTTATATGTACCCTGAACCCATTGAAAATGGGAAATCGAAAATTAGTTATAAAAGTATTTCTTCTACATCTTTAAAGCTACTGTCTCCAAGTTTAACTTAATTTTTAATTTATTTACATTCATTTTATCCCTATATCAACCCCCTCACCCCTAAATTTGTAAAAAGCTTATTAAAGAAATAAACAAATAATTATTGAAATATCAGTTTCTTGAAGGGGACCTCGTAGTCGAGCAATCTCGACTAGAGCTTTCTTACTTGTTATACCCTGAACCCATTGAAAATGGGAAATCAGGGTATAATGGTTTTGTTAAAAGTATGTAACAGGCAGAAGGAGGCGTGGCAGACCCCACAAACTATATACATTCTTGATCAGGGTGACGAGCTGAGTCAATTTGGCCCAGTCTGTCTGTCCGTAAGTCCGTCCGTCCGTATGTATGAACGCGTCGATCTCGATCTCTAAAAGCTAGAGATTTGAAATTTGTTTTCCTAGGTCCGTGTATATCACGCGCATATCAAGTTTTTCTCTAAATATCGATAACTACTCTCGATATTTTATTATCGATTAGAAACCTTATCGAAAGCTAGTTATCTAATTATATCTCCTACACCTTTAGAGCTAGAGCAAATTTTAAATGTAGACTTATATATATTTTATACAATTTCGATTTCTGATAAAATTTACCCCCCACTCCTATTTCCACCTCCTCACCCTCACCTTTGTAAACAGCGTATTTAAAATACTAGAGACTTGTGCTTTGGAATGTACATACTTTGAACATTATGATTATGTTCTGAAAGTTTCATTAAGATTGTACGTCTAGAAATAAAATTATTCAACAAATAAATTCTTATAATGTTGCTCACACTGCAGCGCAGCCCAAGCGCAGTCGCTGCTTATTGCACAGTTAGCAGAGCGCGTTCTAATACGTACGTGTGTATGTATGTGTGCCGAAAAGAAGTGCAGAGTGATTAGAATATCAGATTGGAGGGTTCAGGGTATCTCCTATTCGAGCAGTCTCGACTAGAGTCTTCTTACTTGTTTTTTACTTATTAATATTAAAAGTTAAGTGTTAAAAAATTAATTCAAATTGAATTTAATGAGTGCTCGCAATATTAATTACCGTACAAGTATCAATAAGAGGAAACCAATCTCATATGGGCGGCTAAGGAAGGCGTCGACAGATCGGTCTGAAACATAGATATATTTTGTGTATCGTGTATTGTGTATTATGTGTATCGATACTATCACATCGTACCAATTTTCAAGAACCTAGCTTTAAAACTTTAATTTTCGTCGAAAAATCGGCTCGCTGGCCCAATACGCACTGTCAGGTTGGGCTCGCTGAAGGATGAAGTTGAACCACCGTTCAGGAAATGCCCAAACGTCAATACGTCTATGTCTGATTGGTGGTCCTAAATCGAAGCAAAAGGGCATGGATTAAGGACAGCAGCGAAGCTCATCGTAAATTATGATATTAGTTAAATTCTTGACTAGCTCTAACCTGATGGCTTTCGTACCAAAACAAATAAGCTCACAGACGCAGCATTTCACAAGAGCTTTGTTTCGTGCCTCAGGATCATAAAAGAACGTTCTGAAAAAATCGACGCGATCTTTGGGTAGATATGCAAATGTGCCATCTCTGAATTACACTGGCTACATTTTTCATACCTCCCATCGACCAATATTGGGAACGAGCCAAAGCTAGCACTGCTCGGGGACAAGTTTCGCTGATGGTACTCCATGATGGTGGCTCGAGCTCTTAGATGACCTTTGGGGAAAATAATTATCGAAGTGTTTTTGAACCGCGTACCACCCAAAATTTCATCAAGGAACTGCGACAGAGAGGCAAGACTACTGGATGACGGAACCTTTCCTTTAGCTCGAAGCGTAGTTATGACGTTCCAGAGATGGGCTCGTTGAATCATTCTCAAAAGTATATGCGTGCCGTTCCGGATCTGCGAGAGTTACACCTGGACAATGACCCTTTTTTATAAGCTTTGATACATATGCAAAAGTAGCTGTCCAAAGAAACTTCATGAACTGGGTCTTCCACCAGAAGGCACTCCTAGGCCGCTGCCAAAGTTACTGGAGATATCCAGCCATGCAATGTGACGTCCCGACGAAAGGCTTTCGTACCACTCACATACAAGAATGACGCTGGTTTTGTTCCATATGTGACCTTATCAACTTATAACTCATCATCTGGAGAATTCCTTCATAGAATACATTACAGATATATGTTCTCGTCCGGTACATTCATTACTTAATTACATTTTGCAAACATCGCCGGTGAGTGCAACTGGGTCGGACCGAAAGCGTAGTAATATATCGATCAATTTCGGCTGAATGACATGACCTGACATTAGAATGTCATTTACCGAATAACCTTACGGACGACGCGAAGCTTGGTTGTTGTGTTATCTATTTTTAAAACGCAGTGATGAGGAAGAAAATATCTGCGTTGTGATCAAGCTCGAGATACTCTTTTAGGAAAGCTGAATATTGACACCTTTTATGAGGCAAATTAAACAAGAAAACTGTAGTCGAGAGTGCTCGACTAGATACTACCCTGAACCAAACTTATAACAAGTAAGAAAGCTCTAGTCGAGACTACTCGACTACGAGATCCCCTGAACCCTTGGAGTAATAGCTATTTCAATAATTTTTCGCGTCTATCAGCGTACACAAGAAACACGCACACACACACACACACACACACACACACGCACGCACGCACACACAGGCATACATACACACACATACATACACACACATACACACAGACACACACACATACACAAACAATTACATACATATACACACACAAGCATAAACACGCATGGGCGGCAGTTAGCGCTTACTATGAGAACTTAATTGATTAATAACTTTTTTTGTGGACGTACGATCTTCATGAAACTTTCAGATTATGATTATAACATGGATATGAATGTAATTGCTAAAGCACAAGTCTCTAGTATTTGAAATACGCTTTTTACAAAAGTGAGGGTGAGGGGGTGAATTTAAGGGTGGGGGGTAAATTTTAACAAAAACCGAAATTGTATAAATTGCATATAAGCATTAAATTTGGAGACTCTAGCAATAAAGGTGTAGAAGATATAATTTTATAACTGGTTTTCGATAAGGTTTTTTATCGAGAAAAAAAGATCGGGATGAGTTATCGATTTTTAATGATAAACTTGATATGCGCGCTGTAATTACGGACATTTAAAAAAAAATTTGAAGTCTCTAGCTCTTCTATCTTCTGAAATCGACGCGTTCATACATACGGACGGACGGACGGACAGACAGACGGACAGGGCCAAATCGACTCAGCTCGTCGCCCTGATCAAGAATATATATACTTTGTGGGGTCTGCCACGCCTCCTTCTCCCTGTTACATACATTTCAACAAAACCATTATACCCTGATTTACCATTTTCAATGGGTTCAGGGCATAAAAACGCACATTTAGTATGGTTAAAATTTTAATTTCGGTGTATTTAAAAATATAAGAGATATAGAAGACTTATTTAATTAAATATATAAATATTTTGAAACAATTAAAAAACAAGTCAGAACGTTGCAGTCGGGCGATACCGATTGCAGAATACTCACTCACAGCCCAAACGCTGTCAACCAAAGTATATAGTGAAATTTTCAAGTCTAGTGCGTAACAAAAAACAGGGCATGATCCCATTAAAATTGGGAAATCATCGATAGCTATTTCTATCATCATTGCATCATTATAGCTAGGATCGTCAAATTACATATATGTATCATTTATACAATTTTGATTTTTATTATATATTTCAGTGTTGCCAAATCAGCTTTTTTTCCGTCAAATCCGGCTTTTTTGAAAAGCCGATTGCGGGAAAAATTCCAAAACAGCGGGCAGCGGGAATTCTGGATTTTTTTTAAAGAATAATTTTCCAAATAGTTCAGTAATTCAATTTTTAATGAACGAACCAAGCGGTAATAATATGGAACTAACTAGATTAGGATTTGATTAATATTTAATTCAGAAAAACTTATTGTGAACAACAATATCGAACTTTTCGATTCTATGGAAATGAAACGAAAAGATTTAAAAATCTATGCAACTCTTTTGATAGCGTGTAGTACAAGAATTTATGTGTTAAAGGTTGCCGACAAATTTTCAAATAGTGAAAAATGTTGATTCCTTTTCATGCATATATATTTTTGGAGAACATTGATAGTATTGAACCCCAATATAAGAACATCCACCCAATTCAGTAGGAAACTATTCAAGACGCTACAAAGTTTTGAGTTGAGAAGCGTGTTAGGATTTAGGAACTTGACCACTTTTGCATTGCCTTCTTTGTCAATGCCCAAGTGGGTAACATTTTTCGTCAGATCAATACTGTGATGCTTAACTCAATTTTAAGCATCAGGTAAAACATATATATTATAAAACTTCACAGATAAGGCTTGCGGTGGTTGAAGAAATGATGCCATGATTATAAGTTGTTAAAAACACATTTAAATATCAGTCAAATCAAAGCAAAAAACATTAGCTTTTTTTCCGATTTTTTCCACAATATTTCTTTTTTTTTTTAAAGTATCTTCCCACTAAAACCAGCTTTTTTTGTTCAACAAAAATTGGCAACACTGATGTACATACATATATTGAATACCGGCTCCAAGCCAGCAGCAGATCAGCGCGATTTTCCTATACATGCGCACACACTCATCGTCTATTCTATGCGTACAGACAGAAGCGCGCCTTTTAGCATATTCTTAGAATTTCGATTGATTTCTGGATTTTCTAGCCTTACTGTAGTTTTGCCTGCTGACGCTCTCTTATTAAATTATTCTATTTTAGCAACTGGCTGATCAAGCAAAGCAGTGGCGGGGGTTCGAAACCTCTTCGATGTTATTATTTTTTTTTTCATACATATTTCGTTTTCTATAAAATAGATATTTTATTGGGAGGGTGCGAGATTGAATGAATGACACTTAATACTTTTCTTTTTCTTAGTCGAATAATTTTATAAAGTTAGACTTGTTTCTTAAATATCCTTCAAATACATATGTATATACATATATATATATATATATATATATATATATACATATACATATACATATACATATACATATACATATACATATACATATTATAAGAAACGACGTGGTGGTGCTATAGGCAGAAGCGCAGGCGATCTTTATTTTAGTTATTTTGGCATGAACATGCTATTTGGCTTGGGTGCGAGTTCAAATCCCACGGAAAACTCTTTTTTTTTGTAAATTGCAAAATTTTTGTTATTTTTGCTTCTTTTATATTTTTTAAATTTCATAAAAATGTTTCATTCCGTAATATGAATATCTATTAAGCTTATTTATATGTACAAATACATAATTAGATGGATGACGCATATAAATGTCTGCCACAATAAATGCCGATTGCCACGCCCTTAGTGGCCGTAGACTCCTCAATTTTGGCCAGTTCTTAGAACGAGCAACCGGTAACCTAAATGCAAGATTTGAATTCTTACGCTCAAAATATGTAAAAATTACAGGGAATTTTTCGATATGCAACGTCCCTATAGTCGTAAAAATTATTTTTATGGCATAGATAGAGGAGCTTTTCAACTAACATGATTTCTGGTATATCGGAAAATGCATTTTCATTGGACTTGAGCCCGAGACCTTTCCATCGAGCGCCACGCCACTAGGCACAACGCCACTTCACGTTTCGAAATCCTGATGGCAGGACTGAAATAGATTCATTGTTGCAGCGCCATTTAGCAAATCTAAACTAAACTAACCGTTTAGAATTCTAACACTTCGTCGCAATTTGATTCTTAGAATATGCTAGAATAAGTTTGAATGTATGTGTGCACTTATATGAAAACTGTTGTAGTTGCTGCGCGTGCGTTTGTTAATTAGCAAAACATTTTATTTTTTAACGTCGATAACGTCGACTTAAAAAAAGAAAAATCATTCACAATTAGCTATACTGGCATCTGACTTGAATTTGAAAATGTTTAAATTGTTAAATTGTTTAAATTTAAATTTAAATTTGAAATGTTTAAAAAAAATAAGGGGATGATTTATCAAATTTTAAAAGTAAACTCGACATCTGCGGTCATTTAAAAATAAAATTAAGGGGACTAGCTCTTATATCTTCTGAGATCGACGCGTTCATACATACGGACGGACAGACAGACAGACGGACGGACAGATAGAGCTAAATCGACTCAGCTCGTCGCCCTGATCAAGAATATATATACTTTATGGAACTGCCATAAACTGCCACGCCTCCTTCTGCCTTTTACATACATTTCAACAAAACCATTATACCCTGATTTGCCAATGAAAATGGGTTCAGGGTATAAAAAATCTCCCAGAAATTAAAGTCGGACTTAATTCAGGCGAAGACTAAGCGACAAGTTTGCGAATTTTGGGCAGCTCTAACAATCTTGCTGCTAGAATTCATCGGACGATGAACGATTACTGGACGATTAGTTTATTGGAGCAAATTCTATTGATTCCAAAGTACGGCAACGAAGCTCAATAAACGAGGACACTTCTTCTGAGCTCTCTAATTTCTCTTCCCTGATATCTTGTGAGGCCACATCAAGTAAACGTCGGTTGTCATATCTCTGTTTCAATAACTTTATGGCAATCGTATAATTGTAATTAAAAATTTCCAAAGAGTAAAGTTCATCCAACTCTGCGCCATTTAAACTGGACCAGAGGTACTGCAGCTTTTTCATATTGCTGATTTCTGGTCGTCTATTGTTGAAAACATATAGTAGAACTAAGCCCAATAGATCACCACAGTTCAGAACTTAACTGCTATTAATTCCTTAGCAACACTGTAAGGTTACCTTTTTAAGCCAGGGTGATGGACTCAATCTCACCAGGGCCAGAACTCACAAGAAAATTTTTAAGTAACTGCGGGTCACGTTGGCGGAGAGAAAGGGAAGGGGGGGAGGGGATATTGATTAGAGGTTAGGTTTCCACGTGGCATAACCTCGCCGATCGCGCCCACGCGTCTGCACGCGGGAGGGTGACAGCGATCGAGCTGCGCAGCTTGGCGTACTCAAGATTGCCGGGATCGCAGTTATGCGGGAACGTGGTGCGGGAGTTAGTATGGGCACTCAAGCTACTCTTTAATTATTAGGTTCGCCACCAGCAACTAACATACAGATGTTAAATTTCGTTTCTTGACTCCATTTATTATTACTTACTTATAGACTGCGATTACTTTTAGACTGCGTTACGCTCGCCTGTCCAACTCGTGATTATATCTTTTTATCTCCTCGCGATTACTGATTCCGAACACTCGCTTTCAAAACCGTCTTTCGCTTTCAAGCGCCGAAAACTAACTAACTCTGCCTCTGCAGCTTTTGCTGCTCTCCTCGGCAAAATTCCTCACAACTTCGGCAATGCAACCTCACCAAAGCGAGCTTTCGAGCTGCATAGTTGCATTGCTGATCGCGCCCGCCCGACATTCAAATTATTGTTACCCTCTTAAAAGCTAGTTGCTATACCTAATTGTCGCTATGCTATGCCTAATTACTACTTAATGATTATGCTTACTACTATGCTTACGTACTACAAAATTTAGCTGTTATGACTAATCGCTACCTAATAATCACACTTAATAACTATCCTTAATACTGTGCTTACACACTTCTAAATCAAAACCATAACATCTATTTCATATCCATTCTTATATCTAAACTTTAACGACTACCAAATAACATCTAATTGAACCCTGTGAGGTGGGTCGCGGGCGAGCACCCGGGCACCCTTAAGTACTCGACTGTGCACTCCGTCCTCGTCAGGACTAAGCCGCTTTTTATTCTGGATCTCGCTGACGTCCTCGGGCCTCCTCCCCGGGAGATGGCTCGGTGTCGTCGCTGCTGAAATCTTCGACGCGGGCCGAGCCTCGCTCCGACCCGGCGTCCACGAACTCGACGTCGCTGCTGGGCTCGATTATTTCGTCCATCGCCGTACTCCCCTGTGGACTTAGACTCTTTAGTTATGTTATTTTCAGCCACCAGCTTCCGGGATCGTATCATCTTCTTCTTTGCCGCTGTAGAACGGTTTCAGTTGCGCGACGTTGGCCACCCGTCTCCTGCGTTCGCCTTCCTTCGCCAAACGAACCACATTGGGGGAGATGAACTTGACGACCTTGTAAGGTCCGTCGAATTTGGGCGCCAGTTTCGCCGTAAATCCTTCTGCCGCGTTCGACGGTTGATGCTGTCGTAACAGGACTGCCGAGCCTAGCGTCGGCCTCTAATCACGCCGCCATTGGCTCCGCCACCTGTCTGGTCAGCATCTGCTCTGCCGGCTTTTGTTGCACGGTTATGAACTTCTGGCACGTCTCGCAGCGCCTCACGTATCTGGCGGCGTCGCGGAACATGCCCGACCAGTAGTACCTTTGCGCCAGTCGTGCCGCCGTCTTCCTCACTCCTTGATGTCCGGCCGTGGGAGCGACGTGAAACTCCATCATTACTCTTCTCAAACTGCTGGGGACACTGAGTTTCCAAGGGATAAAGTCCTCCTCGTCAATCCGATGTTACAAATTCCGGTATAATTGTCCGTTCTCTTCCACGTAATCCTGGAACTTCTCAGGCTCCTTCACGATTCTCTCTCGCATCTTCTCTATCCAGCTACAAAGGGGGATCATCTCCTCGGCCTGCTGGCAGCTATACAAAGGTTGCCGGGACAGCGCGTCAGCCACCACATTCGCGTAAGCTATCACCCGTTCTTGACCCTCAACTTCTTGTGTCAACACTGCACCGAGGCCGTAATCGCTGGCGTCAGTTTGCATCACGAATTTGGCAAAGAAGTCGGGACAGGCCAGAACAGGCGCGGTCGTTAAACTCTCCTTCAGTTTCTGCAACGCCTCTTCCTGCTCTTCACTCCAGATCCACTTCCTACCCTTGAGAAGTTCGATCATTGGTTGTATCAGCGATGCGAAGTTTGGCACGAACCGTCTATACCATGACGCCATTCTTAGGCATCGCCGCAAATCCTTTAGATTCGAAGGGGATGGGAGGCTCTGGATCGCCTCGACTTTCGCGGGATCGGTGCAGATCTCCTCCTTCGCTTATCACGTGGCCAAGGGATGCCAACTTCCTCCTGAAGAAATTACATTTCTTCCCGTTGATTCATAGATTGGCCACTCGCAATCTCCGGAAAACTTCTTTTAGGCTGGCCACGTGCTGCTCCTTCGTCGCGCCGATAACCACTATGTCGTCTAAATATGCAAACGCGTGGGGTTCCATGTCGAGCCCGATGACCGTGTCCAATGCCCTCTGGTACGTCGCCCCCGCCGAATACAAACCAAATGGCATCACTCGCCATTGGAACAATCCCCTTCCGGGCACAGTGAACGCGGTCCATTCTCGACTATCCGCCGCCATCGGGATCTGCCAGTAGCCACTCTTTAGATCCAGCGTGGATATGAACCGTGCGTGACGTAGCCTTTCCAAAATGTGGGGGATCCTCGGGACGGGGTATGCATCCGGGATTGAATGAGCATTTAGCTGCCGATAATCAATACACATGCGCACTCCCCAGTCTTCTTCTTGACCAAGACTATAGGCGCGCTGTGTGGGCTCTTCGACGGCTCAATGGCCCCCGTCCGAAGCAACTCGTCCACCTGTTCGTCAACCACCTTCTGCATATCCGGATTCCTGGGGTAGTACCTTTGCTTCAAAGGCTTGTCGAAAGAAAGAAAGAAACTATTTTATTTCATCCTCCAGCTCGTCTGGCCATTCCTTGCTGCCGAGCGTGGACTCCTTGTCATCCCTTTGCCCTACGTCTTGCACCTTTTCCCTCGGCGAGCCGCATCCGGGCTCGCCCCTCTTCTCCAACTCCATCGCTTTGATTTTGGGCGGTTGCTCCTCAGGCCCACCCCTCTGACCCTCTCTCTTATCAGCCTGCGGTTCCAGGCTCGATGAGCCTTGCGCGCCAGCTGCCAATCCCGCGACTGACGCCCCCTGGCTTTCCTTCGGTGCCGGGATCCCGCGCGATCCCCCGAAGTAGATCCTTTTACATCCCCGTGAACTAGCCAATCTTGTCCTCTGGATCGGCTACTCCTCATCCGTGCGTCCTGTCTATCCGTCGACGACGCTCCTTCCACCGTGTCCTCCGCCACCCTCATCACCAACTTGGCACCTTCGCAACATATCGTGGTGCCTATGGCACACAAAAAATCCATACCTAGGATGACGTGGTCTAGCATGGTTGGCATTATGAGCAATATTGTCTGTGCCGTTCTCCCCGCTAGACCCACTTCCGTCTTTATCATCCTTTTGACGTTCAAGGCCGACCCGTCAGCCAGTCTGGTCCTTGACTCCACGTCATAGTACTCGCCTTGCATCGTCCATTGGCCCGTGCAATCTTCGCTCACGAAGCTGCGCGTAGCCCCGGTGTCGATCGTGGCGGTCATTCTTTGACTCCCGATCAGCACCGTCGCGACGATCTTCCCGTCTTCCACGCTGAGCGGGTACTTCTCCTTCACCACTATTTAGTTGGCGCCGCTCCGCTCCTGGGGAGGGCGCCCCTGGCCGTTTCCCGCCTTGCTCTTCTCGCAACAGTCCTTCGTGCTCTTGCCCAACTGTCCACAACGCCAGCAAAATATGATCGGCGCATTGAGACATTCTCGAGCGAAGTGTCCGGCCTGCGCGCATCTGAAGCATACTCGCTGTCAACCCTGTCCAGCTCCAGTGTCTTGAGTCATCATCCGACTCGTCGCCTCTATCGGCGGCGCTACCGTTTGCGTCGTCGCCTGGTCCGCGGCCTGTCCTCTAGACCGGGGATCCGAAGCCTACGCACGGAATGGATTGCCCTGCCGGCCCTTCGTGGGTTTAGACCAGGTAGCCTTTGCCGCAATACACCTCTCCTGTTCCTGTCGTTGGCCTTGCACATTTTCATCTGTGTCGCCATCTGTGTCAACTGGGTGAGGCACGTGAAATCGTGCCTCCGTACGTACAGCCTGTACTCCGGGGATGCAATTTCGTAGGCCCTGTTCAACTCTTGTGTCGGGCTGTACCTAGCCTGACGCATCAGCAATCGATCAAGTAGTCTTTGAAGAGTTCGCCTTTTCGCTGGCGACGTGTTCGAATCTGAACCTCCAGACGTTCCAGATACTGGGGCGGCAAAAAGAAGTCAAGGAATTCCTTCTTGAACTCCATCCAGGATGCATCCCTTAACCCGCTGGTTAGGAACCATTTGGCCGCCTTGTCTACCAGCACTTCGCTCAACATTCTGGGCATCCGGTCAAGCTCGATTCCGTACGTGATCGCCTGCTCCTCCAGAATATCGACGAAACCAAGGGGATCCGACCGTCCGTCATATCTCATCCCCCATTTTCAAACCTGCTCAGCTACGACACAAGGCGGGCGCCCTTCCGGCGGCGGAGAGGGGATGGGAACTCGAAGGTCTGCCTTCGGTGCCAGTGTTAACACCCTGTTTTCATCGCTACAGCAGAATTCCCGCGGCCTCTCGTCCCTCCGGCCACTAGCCGTACCGCTCGTCGTGGGTACGCTCAACTTCAGCGACGTTGTTGAGGAGGGGTCGCGTTCGTTTGAACCTTCCGTAGGTCCGGCTCCGACTTCTGATAGGCGCGGCTGCCCATGCTCGCCGCTGCGCCTCCCAGAGAGAATCCTGATTCTTTTGGGAAACGCGCCTCCCGGGCAACTAGCCGCCCTTTGATTTCCGTCGAATAATTGCCGCCCTGGATGAAAGAAAACAACCTTTTCCTCA
Organism: Drosophila arizonae; assembly: GCF_054131065.1. Taxonomy (NCBI): domain Eukaryota; kingdom Metazoa; phylum Arthropoda; class Insecta; order Diptera; family Drosophilidae; genus Drosophila; species Drosophila arizonae. The sequence continues at coordinate 34,417,818 of NC_142922.1, forward strand.
AGTCGTCGACGCGGTCTTCGTCGTCGAGCCCCAGATCACGAGCTATTGCCATTAACTCATCCTTACTACGCTGGTAAACCTAGCCGACGCTTATCGACTGATTGTGGAATAATCCTCCCTCCATCGTTGTCGTCTGGACAGCTCGCTGTTCCACTCCACTTACTTTACTTCTGCCCGCTTATTCTATCGAATATGTATTTCCTTATCCGCTTAGTCTAGTTTTCTTTTCTTTCTCTTTTATTCTTTTGTTCTTTTCTCTTCTCTTTCTTTTCACTTTTCCGTCTTCTTCTCCTTTTTATACCCTGAACCCATTTTCAATGGGAAATCAGGGTATAATGGTTTTGTTGAAATGTATGTAACAGGGAGAAGGAGGCGTGGCAGACCCCACAAAGTATATATATTCTTGATCAGGGCGACGAGCTGAATTGATTTGGCCCTGTCCGTCTGTCTGTCCGTCTGTCCGTCTGTCCGTCTGTCCGTCCGTCCGTCTGTCCGTCTGTCCGTCTGTCCGTCTGTCCGTCTGTCCGTATGTATGAACGCGTCGATTTCAGAAGATATAAGAGCTAGAGACTTCAATTTTTTTTTTAAATGTCCGTAATTACAGCGCGCATATCAAGTTTATCATTAAAAATCGATAACTCATCCCGATCTTTTTTATCGATAAAAAACCTTATCGAAAACCAGTTATAAAATTATATCTTCTACACCTTTATTGCTAGAGTCTCCAAATTTTTAATGTATGCTTATATGCAATTTATACAATTTCGGTTTTTGTTAAAATTTACCCCCCACCCTTAAATTCACCCCCTCACCCTCACTTTTGTAAAAAGCGTATTTAAAATACTAGAGACTTGTGCTTTGGCAATTACAAGCATATTCATGTTATAATCATAATCTGAAAGTTTCATGAAGATCGTACGTCCATAAAAAAAGTTATTAAGCAATTAAGTTCTCATAGTAAGCGCTCACTGCAGCCCATGCGTGTTTATGCGTGGGTGCTTGTGTGTGTATGTGTTTGTGTATGTGGGTGTGTATGTGTGTGTGTGTGTATGCGTTTGTGTGAGTATGCGTGTGTGTTTGTGTATGTGCGTCTGTATGCGTGTGTGTGTATGTGTGCCTGTGTGTGCGTACGTGCCTGTGTGTGTGTGCGTGTTTTTTGTGTAAGCTAAAAGTCGCGAAAAATTATTGAAATATCTATTGCTCCAAGGGTTCAGGGGATCTCGTAGTCGAGCAGTCTCGACTAGAGCTTTCTTACTTGTTGGTTCTCAGTTTTATATGGATAGCAAACGAGCAATTTTTCATATTCCTCTCATTTGACTTCTAGTCATGAATTGACATTATGTTGACAATTCTTTATCAATGTATTATTATAAAAACTTATTTTAAATCAACACAACACAATATTACCAAGACTAAATTGTCCCATAAATAAATTTTTTTAAAATTAATTTAAAACAAATTAGAGAATTTCAAAAATCCATACCAAAATGTAAAGTCTTATACAGAAGGTGCCTTAAATCCCACAATGTTACAGTACAAGTCCTGCCCCACTACTTAGCCATAACGGCATTAAAATAAATATGTCAAAATTAAGTAAGCAGCCACAAATTCACACACCACCACCACCAACACCACCATCAGCAGCACCACCACAAATCGACAACAACAAACTTGCGATAAGCCGGCCACAATGGACGAACCACAAGCAAATATAGCAGAGGAAGAGGAAGAGGGCGAGGTAGAGGGAGAGAACACGAAACTCTTCCCTTGGCCGTATGTATGTGGTTGTTGTTGTTGGCCATAAAAAAAGGCGTTGAAATCAGTAAAAATAGCCATGGCTAAGAAATACGGCTGCCGGGTCTGGCGGTCTGTGCAAACAAAACCTGGCCATCTAGATGGGGCCATTGGCCAGCTAACCAGGCTAACAGGCGCGTAGAGTTGGTAAGGACGAGATGGGCGCAAAAATCGTTTACAAATAAATCAGAAAGCGATAAATAAGGATTTTGTCTCGTAATAACTCAGCGGGAGCCATTTAACATGCAATCATAACGAATCGATGCTGAACGCTTTACCGAATGCCAAGGCCCAGGGATCAGGCACCAGGGACCAGGGACATGCAGCAAGGAGCACGGGCCAGAGGAACACGGCCAGCAACACGCTTTCACACCAGGCAGCCCAGTTGGCAAGTGTGTGTGTCGAATTGTTGTTGACTTGTTGCAGTTGTCGCTGCCGCTGCTGCTGCTGCTGCTGCTGCTGCTGTGGCTGTGGTTGTTGTTAATGTAGTTCTCGCGCCTTGGGCATCGAAATAAAGTTGCAAACAGGAACGTGAAAACTTGTGGCCAGGCCATCGCCTGAGCCTTTAGCACAATGACAGGGGCGTTCTTGGTTTTTATGAGCAAAGTTTTTGTTCTTTTTGTTTATGTTGTTTTTTCTTCTTTTTTTATGCCTGCCCCTATCACAAAACATATTCAAAAACATGCACTTGGCTGCACTTCATAATTTTGCCAACGACATCAGCGATTCCTTACTACTTAAGTCATATGAGTCCCGTATGGCTTAGCCCCTGTCCTACTCGGCCGATGCTTCCGATTCAGCTGTGCGTGGTGCAACGGCTTCAGCCACAAGCTCACCTAATTATGTTGTAAAACAATCTGGTTGCATTCGGTCAGCGGCTCCTGGGCCCCGTCTAATAACTCTCTGGTCGAGGGAAGTGATTAAAATTACAAAAGTCCGCGTTGACGCTAGGCCCACAATGGCTGCGAGGCACGCAGACACGCAGCCGAGGCGACTACACGATTTTCTATGACTAATTGCCAGAAGTGTGTCACAGGAAGAACGGCCCACTAACAACCCGGCCTGGGTCCGGGTCCGCGTCCGGGTCGGACAGGTGAGCTGGCAGGCCGACTTAGCTTATGGGGTCAGGCACGCATACGTGAGCATAAAGGACTTATCTCGATGCAATTGCAGTCGCAGTTAACCCGGCTAACAAGAAATTAAATTCCATTACGCGCCCGTAAGTCAATTTGCCCGGCACAGGCAATGGGGCTAGGCTTAAGTTAACACAAGCACCACAGTGGGCCCATTGTCATAGAACTTGACTGAGATCATGATGAGTTCAAGAATTGAAAGAATTCCGATACTCTTTCTCTTTAAACTGTCTAAGTGATTCTGTGTAGTCAACTGCATGGATCAGGAATGGAATTTGCTTTAAGGAATTCTAGAATATAAAAAGTACAAGAAAGTACAAATGCCGGATAGAGAGAATGCCGTATGGACTGAAAGACAAACGGACACACGGACGAATGCACAGAGAGCGCAGGCAGATAGATGGACAAAATATCGGATGCACAGACAAATAGCTCGATGGACCGATAGACTAGGCTATACCAACTCTATACATAGACTGTACGATATACTGAGAGAGAGAGATAAACTATTAATAAGGATTCGATAGGGTGTTTAGCGTAAAATAATTTTAGGAATTATTTTATTATTTCCTACCCATAAATAAGTATTCCATTTAAGAAGACAACTAAAATATCTAAAAATATTCAAAAGCTCCTGAGCTCTCATTTAATATACTTGCGCACTTCACTTTTCATGTGGAACCACTGTGCAGTCGGTGTAGACGCACAGAGCTAATGAAGAGGTGGTAATTTATGTGGCTATATTCACCTGTTCCTAGACACGTTTTAATAAGCCAGTGACTGAGCCATGAATGGGAACGAGCTGGCCAAATGGAGACGTAGACATGGGCTAACCAGGCAGGTCTTACACATACGTGGGTCTAACAGTCTCTAGCTGAACGTTGTCTGCTTACCAGAGTCTTGGCCAAGTGCAGGATTAATTAATTGCTTGCTGCTGCTGCTGCTGGTGGTGTTAGTGGTGGTGGTGGTGGTGCGGCTGCAACGGCTGCTGATCATGTCTGCGGCACACATGACGTATACGTGACACTTGAGAAATGTTCAGTCGCTTAATGTGCGACATTTTGTTTGTTTGTTTTTGCCAACTGCTGCCAACGACTTTTGGCTGTCTGCAGTGGCAGTGGCACATCAGCTCTTACCACAATTTTTCCCTCTGCTTTGCATATTGCGCACTCGGCCCATAATGATGAGCAGCATCGCTCCATTGAGCCAGACGACAGCGTTGTCAAATGACTTGCGTAAATTTATCGTAAATGCCATCAACGGTAGCTTCACAGTCCGAGCCAGACCGGCGAGCCGCCTCGCCACGTTTGGGCCAACTTAAAAGTCAGCTCGTTGGTCGAGTCAGTTAGTCAGTCAGCCAGGCTGCCTGGCTAGGCTAATCCTCGTTAATCCTTTCCACCGGCTGGCTCCCCAGCCGCACATAAATTTACCTCCCCTTGTCGACGTTGTTGGTGTTGTTGTTGTTGCTGTTGTTGGTCAAAATGTCATCCCCGCCTTCGCATCAAACATGTGATATGCTAATGAAATGCAGCGCAGTGCATAGTCTCTTCTGGACTCCGGGCATGCGCCATTCCGCACCGCAATTTGCATTGAAGCTCAGCCACTGTGTGCTTAAACAGGAGAACTGATCCTCAGCCAGTTGCTTCGTGTGGCTCCATCTGCATCTGCATCGCTTGACATATTTAATTGGAAGTCAATTGCAAGTAGGAATTAGATGGGATCGAGCTGTACTTGGGGTCAATATAGGTGAAATTCTAAAATGATCATAGTTTGCCAAATTTTATTTTCATAATATTGGTAAAGATATTATATCATATTATGTTATATATTAAATTACATTATAATATATTATTAAATAAATTATACCGGCATACTAGCTAACAAATAAGGTTTTGCGCAAAATGCGCTGTAGAGTCTTAGACAATAAGCTGCAATAAAACAAAAACAAAATTTTTATACCCTGAACCCATTGAAAATGGGAAATCAGGGTATAATGGTTTTGTGAAAAAGTATGTAACGGGCAGAAGGAGGCGTGGCAGACCCCACAAAGGATATATATTCTTGATCAGCGCGACGAGCTGAGTCGATATAGCCCTGCCCGTCTGTCGGTCCGTCCGTCCGTCCGTCCGTCCGTCCGTCCGTCCGTCCGTCCGTCCGTATGAGTGCGTCGATCTCAGAAGTTATAAGAGCTAGAAAGCTGAAATTTGGCATGCATACTCGTATGTACCATACGCAGTACGAGTTTGCTTTATTTTTTCGATAAATCGTCCGATAACTTTTTTATCGAGAATAATCGAAAAATTGATTTTGTTTTTTTAGCCTAATTTGAACATTTTTAGACCTGGAGTCTTCAAATTTGCGTTGTATATAAAGTTAATCGATACAAAGATTTTGTAATTAACAGATTTTGGATACCACGCCCCCTTTTCCCCCAATTTGTAAAAAACGCATTTCAAGTACTAGAGACTTGTGCTTTGGAATGTACACACATTTTAGCCATATGATTACACTCTGAAAGTTTCATTAAGATCATATGTTTACAAAAGAAATTATTCGACAAATAAATTCTCATAATATTGCCCACACTGCAGCGCAGCCTAAGCGCAGTCGCTGCTTACTGCGCAGTTAGCAGAGCGCAGGCTTATGCGTGCGTGTGGATGCATCTGTATGTATGTGTGCATAAAAGAAGTGCAGAATGATTAGAATATCAGCTTAGAGGGTTCAGGGTATCTCCTAGTCGAGCAGTCTCGACTAGAGTCTTCTTACTTGTTTTCCTTTTTTTTTTGTTTTTCTTTCTCTTTCTCCCTTTTTATACCCTGAACCCATTTTCAATGGGAAATCAGGGTATAATGGTTTTGTTGAAATGTATGTAACAGGGAGAAGGAGGCGTGGCAGACCCCACAAAGTATATATATTCTTGATCAGGGTGACGAGCTGAGTTGATTTGGCCCTGTCCGTCTGTCTGTCCGTCTGTCCGTCTGTCCGTCTGTCCGTAAGTATGAACGCGTCGATTTCAGAAGATATAAGAGCTAGAGACTTCAAATTTTTTTTTAAAATGTCCGTAATTACAGCGCGCATATCAAGTTTATCATTAAAATTCGATAACTCATCCCGATCTTTTTTTATCGATAAAAAACCTTATCGAAAACCAGTTATAAAATTATATCTTCTACACCTTTATTGCTAGAGTCTCCAAATTTTTAATGTATACTTATATGCAATTTATACAATTTCGGTTTTTGTTAAAATTGACCCCCCACTCTTAAATTCACCCCCTCACCCTCACTTTTGTAAAAAGCGTATTTCAAATACTAGAGACTTGGGCTTTGGAATATACACACATATTCACCATGTGATTACGCTCTAAAAGTTTCATTAAGATCGTATGTCTACAAAAGAAATTATTTAACAAATAAGTTCTCATAATATTGCCCACACTGCAGCGCAGCCCAAGCGCAGTCGCTGCTTACTGCGCAGTTAGCAGAGCGCAGGCTTATGCGTGCGTGTGGATGCATGTGTATGTATGTGTGCATAAAAGAAGGGCAGAATGATTAGAATATCAGCTTGGAGGGTTCAGGGTATCTCCTAGTCGAGCAGTCTCGACTGGAGCTTTCTTACTTGTTTTCTCTCTTTTTATACCCTGAACCCATTTTCAATGGGAAATCAGGGTATAATGGTTTTGTTGAAATGTATGTAACAGGCAGAAGGAGGCGTGGCAGACCCCACAAAGTATATATATTCCTGATCAGGGCAACGAGCTGAGTTGATTTGGCCCTGTCCGTCTATCTGTCCGTCTGTCCGTCCGTCCGTCTGTCCGTCTGTCCGTATGTATGAACGCGTCGATTTCAGAAGATATAAGAGCTAGAGACTTCAAATTTTTTTTAAAATGTCCGTAATTACAGCGCGCATATCAAGTTTATCATTAAAAATCGATAACTCATCCCGATCTTTTTTTTATCGATAAAAAACCTTATCGAAAACCAGTTATAAAATTATATCTTCTACACCTTTATTGCTAGAGTCTCCAAATTTAATGCTTATATGCAATTTATACAATTTCGGTTTTCGTTAAAATTTACCCCCCACCCTTAAATTCACCCCCTCACCATCACTTTTGTAAAAACCGTATTTCAAATACTAGAGACTTGTGCTTTGGCAATTACATGCATATTCATGTTATAATCATAATCTGAAAGTTTCATGAAGATCGTACGTCCATAAAAAAGTTAAAAAAAGTTATTAAACAATTAAGTTCTCATAGTAAGCGCACACTGCAGCCCATGTGTGTTTATGCGTGGGTGCTTGTGTGTGTATGTGTGTGTATGTGTTTGTGTATGTGTGTGTGTATGTGTGTGTGTGTGTGTGTATGCGTTTGTGTGTGTATGCGTGTGTGTGTGTGTGTATGTGTGTCTGTATGCGTGCGTGTGTATGTATGCCTGTGTGTGCGTACGTGCGTGTGTGTGTGAGTGTTTCTTGTGTAAGCTGAAAGACGCGAAAAGTTATTGAAATATCTATTGCTCCAAGGGTTCAGGGGATCTCGTAGTCGAGCAGTCTCGACTAGAGCTTTCTTACTTGTTTTTAGACTCATTCACGAAAGTGAAATGAGTATATTGGTTTTGTGCAATGTCCGTCTTGCTGTCCGTCCGTCTGTCCGTCTGTCCGTCTGTCCGTATGAACGCAATCTATTTCGGCGCTATTGAAGCTAGAGACTTGAAATTTGGAACACATACTCGTGTATATCTCCGATTTATAAAGTGTTAAAATTTTCCCGATCCGCCCACTAGGGGCGTGGCAAATCGGAAAATGCATTTTCCGATATACCAGAAATCATGTTTGTTGAAGAGCTAGAAAGCTGAAATTTGGTATGTAGGTCCGCGCCAACCACCCAAGATCACAAGCTATGGCGGATATATCTCCGCCCATTAGGGGCGTGGCAAATCGGACAAAACTGTATCTCCTAAAGTTATAAACCTAGAATGCTGAAATTTTGCACGTAAGCTAATGTTTTAATTCTATGAAGATGGGTGAAAAATTATATATCTACGTCCCTTAGGGGCGTGGCAAATCGGATAAAACTGTATCTCCTAAAGTTGTAAACCTAGAATGCTGAAATTTTGCATGTAAGCTGATGTTTTAATTCTATGAAGATTGGTGAAAAAATTATATATCTACGCCCACTAGGGGCGTGGCAAATCGGACCTGAAGACATAGTGATTTTTCGAATTCTGCTATATTTTAGGCACTATTGATGCTAGAGACCTGAAATTTTGTATATATACGCGGGTTGACCACCCACGTCCAACGAGCTATGGTAGATATATGTCCGCCTATAGGGGGCGTGGCAAACCGCAAAAGTTTATATCTCCTACAGTTTAAGAGCTAGAAGCTTCAAATTTGGATAGTTAAGTTACTGGTGGCCTCCTCTATCGATGCCCCAAAAATAATTTTTAAGCCTCTTTAGGGGCGTGGCATATCGAAAAATACCCTGTAATTTTCACATTTTTTGAGCGTAAGAATTCAAATTTTACATTTAGGTAACCGGTTGCTCGTTCTAAAAACTGGCTAAAATTGAGGAGTCTATGGATATTAGGGGCGTGGCAATCGGCATTTACATTTATGTATATGTACACATAAGTAGGCTTAATAGGCATTGATAGCACGGAAGGAAACATTTTTATAAAATTAATAAAATATAAAAAAGCTAAACTAACAAAAATTTGCAATTTACAAAAAAGTGTTTTCAGTGGGATTTGAACTCGCACCCAACCCAAACGGCAAGTTTGTCAAAATAGCTAAAATAAAGATCGTCGGCGTTTCAGCCTACAGCACCACCGCGTCGTTTCGACCAAGAGTAGTTAAAACGAAATTACATTATTGTTATGACGCCGCATAGCAAAGAAAAGCCAGTGTAGCGGCTGGAAATTCAAAAACAATGCAAAGACAAATCAATCGCAACGGGATTCTTAGAATATGCTAGAGCACGCATTTATGGGTACATACATACACACATACAAATGAGCGCGTGTATAAGGCTGGAATGCTTGATGCTATGCGTGCAGGCTTACATATATAATTATATATACATATGTATGTATTTGCGTATATGTATTTGAGGGCTATTTAAGAAGAAACAAATTAAAACTTATAAAATTATTCGACTAAGAAAATGAAAAATATTAAGTGCCATTCAGTCAAGCTCGCACCTTCCCAATAAAATATCTATTTTATAAAAAACGAAATATGTATGAAAAAATAAAAAAAATAACACTTTACTGTGGTTCGAACCTCCCCTATTCTAACATTACTTGCGTCGCCCTTAGCACCCGCACCACTGCTTTGCTCGAGCCATCAGTTGCTAAAATAGAATAGCTTATTAAGAGAGCGTCATCAGACACAACTACAGTAACGGCTGGAAAGTCCAGAAATCAATCGAAATTCTAAGAATGTGAGAAACGGCGCGCTTCTGTCTGTACGCATAGAATAGACGATGAGTGTGTGCACAAGCATAGGAAAATCGCGCTGATCTGCTGTTAGCTTGAAGCCGGTATCCAATGTATGGATATAAATATATAATAAAAATCAAAATTGTATAAATTATATATGTATGTAATTTGAATGCAATAGCTATCGATGATTTTCCAATTTTAATGGCATCATGCCGTGTTTTTTGATGCGCACTAGACTTGAAAATTGCACTATATACTCTGGTTGACAGCGTTTGGGCTGTGAATGAGTCTTCTGCTATCGGTATCGCCCGATATTGCAACGTTCTTACTTGTTTTATTATTATTTTTATTAAATCACTAGCTGGCCCGGCAAACGTTGCATTTCCCTCTATATTATTTCTAGGTAAAAAATTGTTGAAACCTATGTTGTTCAGGTTGGGATACACTCTGATTAATTTATTAATCGGATTTTCATTCAAGCACTTTCAATTGACCATGAGAAAAACACACATTGTCTAGATTGAGCCCACAAATAGTCAAAGATTGGCCCTGTGACTTGTTGATCGTCATGGCGAAGGCAAGACGAATCGGGAATTGAATTCGTTTAAATTCAAAGGGCATATCTGTTGAGATCATCGGAATCCTAGGAATAAGAACTTCATCTTTAAATTTTCCTTTGAGTATCGACGCGTGAATCACATTGCTCATCAGTTTTCTTATCACCAAACGCGTTCCATTGCACAGTTTTGGTTGGTTTAAATTTCTAAGCATGCAAATCTTGGAGAATTGCTCTTTTCATAGCTGTGTTCATTTCTTGACGCCGGTCAAGTTGTTCTTCCATATTGCCCATGAAGTATATTTGCAAGAATTTGTGCTGTGCATATTCAATAGGTTGCAGTGATCCAATTCGATGGCAAATCTGACCTTGAATCTTTAAATTCAAAGCCATAGTTATAGTTACATTTACAAACACTTTGTACAGAAATCTAACAAACTACATTATTCCAATTTTTTTTAAATCATAGAAAATAAAATTTTTAACGTAAATTACCTTAAATGTCGGATTATATCCGTCTCCAATAATTTCCGCCCCAAATGAAGTCATTTGGAAACAGGCATTGTATTTTTGAGTGCTCGCTAGAAAATGTCGTGATTCTAGTGTTTCGCCATAAAGCAGGGAACGCAATGGCTCTGGTGGCGGGACCACTAATGGCAATGTCACTTTACCACTAAGGCAGCACAAACCGGGCGTTTCACCAGCAAACTTCAATGCGCCACAATGCTGGCAAACAACGTCCATTGGACCAATGCAAACCAAACGATTCAAGCTGTAATCAATGGTGCAATCATATCGAAACGCTGCTCGATTCAAATCAATCATTGAACCATTTCTTATTGCCATTTCACGGGCTGCCTCTCTTTGAGAAGCACGAATTAAGGCCCTTCTTTGCTGGGTACTAACGCGGAGCCTTTCTCGGGCGACTTCTCGCTCCTCGTCAGATAATTGACTCGCGCTATTCCTTTGCCTAATTGCATTATGGGTACGCCGGGAAAGATTAGATCTTCTAGGACGCGGCATTTTTATTAATAGTAATACCGCCCTCGCACAAAACCATATAAAACAATCGAGAAATATAAATATAAATAATTTACACAAATTTATGTTTGAGACAAACAAATACCTGAACTTTCGAGATATTTAGCTTTTGTAAAAGTCCAAAAATATAAAAACCCAAAAATACACTTTTTAATAATTAACTTTTTTTTAATTAACTTTTTTTGAATTTCGAATGTTAAATTTTTTATTTATTTTTGATTAGTCAGGTTTTAATCTTTTGATTTTTTTTTTAATTTTTGCAGATTTTTGATTTGAAATATTTATAAAGTTTAAAAGTCCAAAAATATAAAAAGGTAAAAATACACTTTTTAATAATTAACTTTTTTTTTTAATTTCGAATTTTGAATTTTTTATTTATTTTTTGAACAGTCAGGTTTTAATCTTTTGATTTTTTTGAATTTTCGCATTTTCGATTTTTGATTTGAAATATTTTTTATACCCTGAACCCATTTTCAATGGGAAATCAGGGTATAATGGTTTTGTTGAAATGTATGTAACAGGGAGAAGGAGGCGTGGCAGATCCCACAAAGTATATATATTCTTGATCAGGGTGACGAGCTGAGTTGATTTGGCCCTGTCCGTCTGTCTGTCCGTCTGTCCGTATGTATGAACGCGTCGATTTCAGAAGATATAAGAGCTAGAGACTTCAAATTTTTTTTAAAATGTCCGTAATTACAGCGCGCATATCAAGTTTATCATTAAAATTCGATAACTCATCCCGATCTTTTTTTATCGATAAAAAACCTTATCGAAAACCAGTTATAAAATTATATCGTCTACACCTTTATTGCTAGAGTCTCCAAATTTTTAATGTATGCTTATATGCAATTTATACAATTTCGGTTTTTGTTAAAATTTACCCCCCACCCTTAAATTAACCCCCTCACCCTCACTTTTGTAAAAAGCGTATTTCAAATACTAGAGACTTGTGCTTTGGCAATTACATGCATATCCATGTTATAATCATAATCTGAAAGTTTCATGAAGATCGTACGTCCATAAAAAAAAGTTATTAAACAATTAAGTTCTCATAGTAAGCGCACACTGCAGCCCATGCGTTTATGCGTGGGTGCTTGTGTGTGTATGTGTTTGTGTATGTGTGTGTATGTGTTTGTGTATGTGTGTGTGTATGTGTATGTGTGTGTGTATGCGTTTGTGTATGTATGCGTGTGTGTGTATGTATGTGTGTCTATATGCGTGTGTGTGTATGTATGCCTGTGTGTGTGTGTGCGTGTTTCTTGTGTAAGCTGAAAGACGCGAAAAATTATTGAAATATCTATTGCTCCAAGGGTTCAGGGGATCTCGTAGTCGAGCAGTCTCGACTAGAGCTTTCTTACTTGTTTTCTTTTTGATTTGGAAAAAAAATTTTTTTTTTGTTGATTTTTTTTTTTTTTTGAATAGTCTTTTTTTTTTTTTGTTGAATAGTCAGGTCTCCTCGAGGCTGTGCCGTAGACTGACTGACTACATTTGTTTATTTACTTCTATACAGGACCGAAACTGTCACTGTTGTCAAGGCTACTGAGTATAAATGGAAATTTGAATCTTTAGGGAAAAAAACGCGTTTTTCAAGTATTCGTCAAATTTTTTCAGTATTTTAAAGATCTACTGACCTACTCGTGGCGGAGACAAATCCAACAAATCAAAAACCATGAAAATTGGTCCAGCAGATCTCGAGTTATAAGTGCTTGGACACTTTTACACAACTCTCTTTTATATATATAGATTATTTTTATTAATTTATTATTTTTATTAATTTATAATTGTTGAGCTATAGAGATTTTTCGAATAGCTCTAAATTATTAAACGATTGAATTTACTCAATGATTAGTTTATTAGCGATTATTAGAGTTTACAGAGTTTATGTGATAGACGCGAGCAAGCGACTAGGCTGTCGTGCTGTCCGCTACTATGTTTGTAATAGTCAATCTAACGCTGCATCTGCTCTAAACAAGAGTTAATTGCATACTAACTACAATGTACGCGAGCCGGCGGATTAAGCTGAGCCGGTGCGTGGGTGAAAGAGACAACGCAAAAGGGAGAGCGTGATCTCCGTTACAAATTCTCTTAAATGATAACATATTTTATGAACTGCCGCTCTTAATTACAATGAAGCGATGATTGCTGAGCCCAACATCCTCCCCCCGTTGAAGACTTAGTCTTCAACAGAATCCTTAAGGGGCAGCAAGCACAGTTTATTTGTAGCTCTTCTAATCTCGCCAGCTTCAGTTTCTACCCGTGCAACGCCATCACTTCCAGGGATAAGTTCGATTATTCTGGCTAGTGGCCACTTAAGTGAAGGTAGATTCTCATCCTTCACAAGAACTATGTTGCCAACAGCCAAGCCAGGTTTGGAGGTTCTCCATTTCGCTCGCTGTTGCAACTAGTTGAGAAATTCGTCCCGCCAACGAATCCAGAACACCTGCTGGAGATAGCTTACGCGCTGCCAAGCATCCAAACGATTAAAATTGAGCCCTGTCAGGTTTGGCTCACTGAAGGACGAAGGAGGGCCACCGTTGAGGAAATGTGCAGGAGTCAACACGTCTATGTCTGATGGGTGCTCTGAAATCGAAACTAAAGGGCGTGAATTAACGACAGCAGCGATGTTGCAAACCAGTGTGCGAAGCTCATCGACATCGGTAAAAATGATGCTTCCGACCAGATTTGACTTGGCTTTCCTCTGGTGCATATGAAACGTTGAAGTGCATGCAAAAATGCCGGGGTAGTTAAATCCTTGACTAACTCCAACCAAATAGCCTTCGTAGCAAAACAAATAAACACACAAACGTAGCATTTCACAGGCGCCTTGTGACTCAGGCTTGTAAAAGAAGGGTCCGCAAAGGTCGACTCCAGTCACTCCAAAGACCCGATAGCCGTCGACTCGATCCTTGGGTAGATCTGCCAGTATGTGTTCAACAAGTCGAGGCCTTGCACGAAAGCAAATTACGCATCTCTGAATTACACTGGCTACAGTTTTTCTACCTCCAATTGACCAATATTGGGAACGAACCAACGCTAGCACTGCTCGGGGACCAGCGTGCAAGTTTCGCTGATGGAAATGCATTATGATGGCTCTAGTTACTGGATGAACTTTGGGCAAAATAATTGGATGGCGACTATCGAAGTTTAAAGTTGAGTTTTTGAGACGACCATCCACACGTAGCAGCCCAATTTCATCAAGGAACGGCGACAGCGAGGCTAGACTGCTGGATGACGGAACCATTCCTTTATTTCGAAGAGCATTTATGTCGTCTGAGAGATGTGTTCGTTGAATCATTCTTAACAGCATATGCGTGCCGTTCCGGATGTCTGCTCGGGTTATTCCTGGACCATGACTTTTTTTTAAAAAACTTTGATACGTATGCAAACGTACGCTGCAAGCGGCCGAAAGAATTCACAAACTTGCAGTCCATAGAGACATCATGGACTGGGCCTTTACAAGAAGCTCAATTGAAGTTCTTTCTGGAAGTGCTGAGACTGGCCACTGAGATCTGGGCTTACAGAGGAAACCTGGACCGTTGAACCAATGTAATGATGCATTTAAATCTGAGGGCAATGCACCCCGAGATAATATATCCGCGGGATTCAGTGTTGTAGGTATATAGTGCCTTTCCATTGCTGATGTGAGATCTTGTATCGTGGCGATGCGATTTGAAACAAAAACGTTAAATCGTCCGGGCTCGTCATTGATTCAAGAAAGCGCAACAGTAGAGTCAGACCAACAATGAAACTCGCCTGCGAAAATGCCTAAGCGAGCCACTTAATCCATTAGACGCACAAGCAACTCTGCCCCGCATAGTTACAGCTTGGGAACCGTGAGCGTTTTTAGAGGCGCAACTCGAGACTTAGAGCAAAGTAACCTGCTGATGGTATGCTGACCGCTGCATACAATATAAATGCAAGCTCCGTATGCCTCGATGCTGGCATCGCAGAATCCATGGACCTCAACCTTCGATCCTGGTATTAATGATAGCCTGGGAAATGCACTACTAAGACCATTGCCAAAGTTGCTGCAAACGTCTAGCCATGCAGTGTGACATGCAGACGGGAGACTCTCGTCCCAATCAAGTTTATGCCTCCAGAGTTGTTGCAAGAAAATTTTAGCCTTCGTTATTACTGGGCCGACCAGGTCGAGGGGATCATAAAACCGAGCAATAGACGAGAGAACAGAGCGCCTGGAGGGCTTAGAGGCTGAATTCAGGGCTAGATATGAGAAAAGAAGTTGATCAGATGCCGGATCCCATGCAAGACCAAGTGTCTTTGTAATGTCGCTGCCATCTTTAATCGCGAATTAGCACGTCGGACCCGACTGGGAATGCGTTCCTTTCATCTACGGCAAGCTGATGCATGGCGCGCACAGACAAAAATGACGCTGGTTTTGTTCCATATGTTACCGTATCAAGCCTGAAAACTTCCAACTCATCATCTGGCGAATTCCTCCATAAAATGCATTGTAGTTAGCTGTCCGGCTCAGGTACTTTCACGCAACGATACATTTTGCAAATATCGCCGGTGAGTGCAACTGGATAAGATCGGAAGCGCAATAATATGTCGACTAATTTTGGCTGAATGACGGGACCTGACATTAGAATGTCATTCAACGAATGCCCAGTTGTTGTAGATGCAGATCCATCAAAGACGACGCGAAGCTTGGTGGTTGTGCTATCATCCTTCAAAACGCAGTGATGAGGAAGAAAATATCTGCATAGATGGAATGAATTTAGAGGAACGCGGGACATGTGACCAAGTTCAAGATACTCTTTCAGAAATGCTGAGTATTGAGACTTTATATGCGGCAAACGACTCAATTTCTTCTCCGAATTGAGAAGCCGATGTCGCGCTTGCTCATAAGAATCTCCAAGAAGCTCACAACTAAGCTTAACAGGCAGGCGTACTGTATATTGGCCACTATCCAATCGATTGTAATGCCTCGCAAAATGCGCTTCGTAGTCTGAGTCTTCCTTGCTGAACTTTACAATAGAATCGCTGCAGCGCTCAACTTCCCAAAAGCGACGAACGAGACTGTTCAACTTGATATCAGCACAGGAGTCTGTAATCGAATTCGAAGGCGCCTTTGAAGCTATTAGCACGGAGTTGTGGTTGCGAGCCTCGCCACCTGATACAACCCAACCAAGACAAGTCTTCTGTAACAATGGAAGTCCAGGCATCAACTTGATTTGTCCCACACAGAGCAAATCATAAAACAGGCTAGCTCCGATAAGCAGATCTACTCGTTGCGGCCTATGGAAAGCTGGATCTGCCAGCACTATATTTTGCGGTATTCTCCAATTGCTCGTATTCATTTAGAACTGGGCTGCCTGCCAGTTATATTTGTAGCTACCATAGCCGTTATGCTAGTTGTATATTCAGATGCATGAGCTTGAAGAGTGAGGCAAATGCTGCTGCCATCCATGGCAACATTGGAGTCGCCTACGCCGCATACAGATGCAACCGATTTTGTTCTCTTAAGTTGCAGGAGATTCGCAAATCTGGCTGTAATGAGATGTAGTTGAGAGCCTGAATCTAAAAGTGCACGACAAGGAACAAGCTCGCCAAACCGATTCCTTGCCAGAACCACTGCGGTAGCCAGGAGCACAACATCGCTGTGCCGATCCTTGGATAAGAGAGTAGTGGCTGGTGCTGAGGGCTGAGGGATGGTCTGTACTCTTGATGTTGAAGATTTTTGATAGGGCGGAATTGCTGCCTGCGATGTGCTGGAGTGGCCGAGATGAAGAAGCGTATGTTGCTTGACTCCACAGACCCGACAACATTGTCGCGACTGATGACCTCCCTTGAGACAATTCAAACATAAGCCAGCCTTTCGGACCTCATTCAGGCGAGGACTAGGAGACAAGTTTGCGAATCTTGGGCATTTGTAGATTGTGTGCTCAAGATCATTACAAAAATTGCAACTGTGCGTACTGTGGCCGGTTATTAGAAATGCTGATCTGCTGGTAGCAACCTTACTGCAAGAATTCATCGGCTTACTTGACGAATAGTTTGTAAGAGCAAATTTCATCGATTCCAAAGTACGGCAACGAAGCTCAAGAAACGAAGAGACTTCTTTATATCTGGGTATTTGAAGAGCCATCTCTGAGTTGTCCAATTTCTCTTCCCATTTAGCTTGTGAGGCCTCATCAAGCTTCTGTAGCAGTATCTGAGCAATCATGGCACTGGCTATCTGCTCTGTTGTGCCCAGACTACTGAGCGCACGCATATGGACATTGAAGCTGTCAGATAGCTCACGCAGCTTGGTTATGGATCCATTTTCTACTCTTTTGAGACCTAAGATCTTTACGATGTGGGCCTGGAAGATTAAACGTCGGTTATCATATCTCTGCTTCAATAAATTTATGGCAATTGTATAATTATCATTAGAAATTTCCAAAGGGCGAACCGTATCCAACGCTGCGCCATCGAGGCAGGACCGGAGGTGCTGAAGTCTTTGCATATTGCTGATTTCTGGCCGACTTTCAATGATTGTAGAAAACATTGAGTAGAAATCAGCCCAATCTGGGCTGCGGATGCGCGAGGAGGGTCACTTGGACGACTAAACGTGGAACTATGATGCACTTGAGCAGTACGACTTTGCACTTTGGACATTATTGTTGACTGCATGACCATTATTAAATCATCAAAGTCAGTGCGCAAATTGCTGGACATCTCAGTAAAGTCGAGCTCCTCTAGACTTTTGTGGGCCTTGCTAAAGGAGTGGCTTAGATTGTCGATATGCTCCAGTAGAACATTTAGAGTGCTGTCACTGTGATCGGCAAGAGCATCTGAATCGATCTTGGATTGTAGCTTTTTTACGCGTTCAAACACCGACTGTACCTTGAGCTTATAAAACCGCACGCGATCTTCGGGAGCAACTGCACTAGCATCTAAATTCGCCACGACGAGTACAGCAAGAGTACAGCGTTGGCGCGAGCGCGATTGCAAGAGTAAAGTAAATGTATGTATGCTATAGCGCAGACACAAAACTTGGAATAAGTCGTATTTGTTGAGCAGAGTACTTGCAACTATAATAAACTGCCACAGAATTATATTATGGTACTCAAATAATATACACGTATGAATTGTTGCATACCGGTACGATTATTATGGACGCGCTCGTATCGCAGCCGTGGCGAAAGAGTGCAATGTCAACGAAGAATAACGGCAAGCATGTAATTACACTGTGCTTATGCAAACTTAATCACTTATAGATTGAAGCTATAGAACACGCAGTCACTAACCATAGACATAGTTCAGAAATTAGGTGATTCTTTATTAGATAGTCATTTGCAGAAGTTTTCGCATGTGTACTACTTTTACGGGCGCCAGTGTATTGCAGACCGAGCGAAAGAGTGTCTGGCGAATTGGCAAAGTAACGGCACGCAAATAATCGCTATATACACTGCTTATGTTCACGGGTGTATGTATGTATGTGATGCTGTCAATATATATATATATGCAAATATGTAAAAAGAAACGTAAGAGATCACGTCGGGGTCACCAAATGTTGAGCTATCGAGATTTTTCGAATAGATTTAAATTATTAAACGATTGAATTTACTTAATGATTAGTTTATTAGCGATTATTAGAGTTTAGAGAGTTTATGTGATAGACGCGAGCAAGCGACTAGGCTGTCGTGCTGTCCGCTACTATGTTTGTAATAGTCAATCTAACGCTGCATCTGCTCTAAACAAGAGTTAATTGCATACTAACTACAATGTACGCGAGCCGGCGGATTAAGCTGAGCCGGTGCGTGGGTGAAAGAGACAACGCAAAAGGGAGAGCGTGATCTCCGTTACAAATTCTCTTTAATGATAACATATTCTATGAACTGCCGCTCTTAATTACAATGAAGCGATGATTGCTGAGCCCAACAATTATTTTTATTAAATTATTATTTTTATACCCTGAACCCATTGAAAATGGGAAATCAGGGTATAATGGTTTTGTTAAAAGTATGTAACAGGCAGAAGGAGGCGTGGCAGACCCCACAAAGTATATATATTCTTGATCAGGGCGACGAGCTGAGTCGATTTGGCCCTGTCCGTCTGTCTGTCCGTCCGTCCGTCCGTCCGTCCATATCAAGTTTATCATTAAAAATCGATAACTCATCCCGATCTTTTTTTATCGATAAAAAACCTTATCGAAAACCAGTTATAAAATTATATCTTCTACACCTTTATTGCTAGAGTCTCCAAATTTTTTATATGTGCTTATATACAATTTATACAATTTCGATTTTTGTTAAAATGTACCCCCCACCCTTAAATTCACCCCCTCACCCTCACTTTTGTAAAAAGCGTATTTCAAATACTAGAGACTTGTGCTTTAACAATTACATGCATATCCATGTTATAATCATAATCTGAAAGTTTCATGAAGATCGTACGTTCACAAAAAAGTTATTAAGCAATTAAGTTCTCATAGTAAGCGCTCACTGCAGCCCATGGGTGTTTATGCGTGGGTGCTTATGTGTGTATGTGTTAAGTATGTGTGTGTATGTGTTTGTGTATGTGTATGTGTGTGTGTATGTGAGTGTGTGTATGCGTTTGTGTCTGTATGCGTGAGTGTGTATGTATGCCTGTGTGTGCGTACGTGCGTGTGTGTGTGTGCGTGTTTCTTGTGTAAGCTGAAAGACGCGAAAAATTATTGAAATATCTATTGCTCCAAGGGTTCAGGGGATCCCGTAGTCGAGCAGTCTCGACTAGAGCTTTCTTACTTGTTTTCTTTTACGTTTTTCTCTTTGCCTATTGCACGCAACTTCTTGTTTTTATACCCTGAACCCATTTTCAATGGGAAATCAGGGTATAATGGTTTTGTTGAAATGTATGTAACAGGCAGAAGGAGGCGTGGCAGACCCCACAAAGTATATATATTCCTGATCAGGGCGACGAGCTGAGTTGATTTGGCCCTGTCCGTCTATCTGTCCGTCTGTCCGTCCGTCCGTCTGTCCGTCTGTCCGTATGTATGAACGCGTCGATTTCAGAAGATATAAGAGCTAGAGACTTCAAATTTTTTTTAAAATGTCCGTAATTACAGCGCGCATATCAAGTTTATCATTAAAAATCGATAACTCATCCCGATCTTTTTTTATCGATAAAAAACCTTATCGAAAACCAGTTATAAAATTATATCTTCTACACCTTTATTGCTAGAGTCTCCAAATTTTTAATGTATGCTTACATGCAATTTATACAATTTCGGTTTTTGTTAAAAATTTACCCCCACCCTTAAATTCACCCCCTCACCCTCACTTTTGTAAAAAGCGTATTTCAAATACTAGAGACTTGTGCTTTAACAATTACATGCATATCTATGTTATAATCATAATCTGAAAGTTTTATGAAGATCGTACGTCCACAAAAAGTTATTAAGCAATTAAGTTCTCATAGTAAGCGCTCACTGCCGCCCATGCATGTTTATGCTTGTGTGTGTATATGTATGTAATTGTTTGTGTATGTGTGTGTGTGTGTGTGTGTGTGTGTGTATGTGTGTGTATGTATGCCTGTGTGTGCGTGCGTGTGTGTGTGTGTGTGCGTGTTTCTTGTGTAAGCTGAAAGACTCGGAAAATTATTGAAATAGCTATTACTCCAAGGGTTCAGGGGATCTCGTAGTCGAGTAGTCTCGACTAGAGCTTTCTTACTAGTTTTTTTTAATTTCATAATCATCATATGAGATGTCTCTCATACCAAAAAAAAGCGCGAGTGAAAACCCGTTATGTTTTATTTTCTATTCTTCTCTATTTTCGCAAAAAATGTGTGCACTTATTTTGCGTCATCAGATTAGCGCCCCCAAATGCAATTGTAATTATCTTGCTTACTGCAATTACACTCACCAAATTTTTTGTGAAGCTCAAAGTATTCAATATATTTATAGTATGGGTAAAGATGGTATGGTATGGTTGAAAATCAAAGATTAAGGCGGTAATAATCAAGTGATTTCAGAAGGAAATAGAAGAGCATTACTTCGAGAAGCTTCGAATTCCCACGAATCGACTACCAAGATTAGGGTTAAAATCAGTAATAGGACGGGCTTATCAACGGTCCAAAGAGCAATTAAGAAAGTTAATTACTTAAAGAAACAGAATGTAAAACAAGTAAGAAAGCTCAAGTCGAGACAGCTCGACTACGAGATCCCCTGAACCCTTGGAGTAATACCTATTTCAATCATTTTTCGCGTCTTTCAGCTTACACAAGAAACACGCACACACACACACACACAGGCATACATACATACACACACACACACACATACACATAAGCATTTACACACACATACACACACAAGCATAATCACGCATGGGCGGCAGTGTGCGCTTACTTTGAGAACTTAATTGTTTAATAACTTATTATGATTATAACATAGATATGCATGTATTTGCCAAAGCACAAGTCTCTAGTATTTGAAATACGCTTTTTACAAATGTGAGTGTGAGGGGTAAATTTTAACAAAAACCGAAATTGTATAAATTGCATATAAGCATACACTAAAAATATGGAGACTCTAGCAATAAAGGTGTAGAAGATATAATTTTATAACTGGTTTTCGATAAGGGTTTTTATCGATAAAAAAAGATCGGGATGAGTTATCGATTTTTAATGATAAATTTTTAAAAAAAATTTGAAGTCTCTAGCTCTTATATCTTCGGAAATCGACACGTTCAAACATACGGACAGACGGACGGACGGACAGACGGATAGACGGACAGACAGACAGACGGACAGGGCCAAATCAACTCAGCTCGTCGCCCTGATCAAGAATATATATACTTTGTGGGGTTTGCCACGCCTCCTTCTCCCTGTTACATACATTTCAACAAAACAATTATACCCTGATTTCCCATTGAAAATGGGTTCAGGGTATAAAAAAAGACACCAGTCGATATGCTGAGAAAAGAAATACGCATTTATTTTGGCCGGGCGAACATGACGTGATCTATCCAATGGCAATGTCCAATGTTATCTTTTCTGATGAGAAAATTTGAATTTGGAAGGAACTGATGGCTATAATTATTATATCCATGACCTACTCATAGAAGAACATTATTTGGAACGGTTTCCATGCCGTTGCGGCGGGGGGGTGGTGTGGCATTGGTGTAGGTATCAATATCTTACTACAGCACTTGCAAGCTTCAATTTTTGACATCGCGCATTTCTTTTTGACATCCGTATTTCTGTAACCTGTCTGAAAACCGGCATTAGATTTTCCAGCATGATAATGCTCCAATTCCCGATCCGTGAAGTCCTGGATTCAGGGCCAAAAAATTGATCTCATGGAATGGTCACCATACTCACTCGACCTTAATATCATTGGAAACGTCTAGGGATGGTTGGTCAGGCAAGTATATGAGTCCGGAAAGCATTATAGTACAAAGACAGAGTTAATCGAAGGTACTGAACACCATATCCTTGAATAATATTGAACAACTTTATAATTCCATTCCTAATCGAATTTTTGAAGTAATTTCAAATAAAAAATTGCACTACGCACTACTAATATTACTTAAAAATAATAATAGCTTAAAATATAGGTTTTATTTTTGGTCGTTAACTTAAATAAATTGAAAAATGTTGTACATTTTACAATAAAAATTATTTAAAAATAATCCTTATTGTTACAGTAGCCATTCTTTTTGTATATTAAAGACAAATAAATGGAGTATAATGTAAAAAAATTTCAAAGATGGAGCTCTGATGATTTAGATTTTATTTAAAGAGGGGGGCGCTAACCTGATGACGCGCAGTGTTTGTACGCTCATATTCACCCATATATTTCTATTCTCATATACACTCTAATATAAATATATATATGTGCTCATACTCATTCACATATATATTTTCAACTCCAAATTAGACACATAAGTAGTGAGAAAATATGTAACGCAGTACCAAAAACAAAACGGATATACCCTACAGCGATCGCGCTGTCAAGGGTATAGAGATCTAGAAACGACGAGAAGAGAGAAAAAAAGCGGTACAACAGTTACGGCGCCGAAAAGTACAGCGCGCGCCAAAAGTCTAGAAACGCGCATGCACATAGAAATATATACGCATATATAAGCCTACATATATACATA
This sequence comes from Drosophila arizonae, assembly GCF_054131065.1. NCBI lineage: Eukaryota > Metazoa > Arthropoda > Insecta > Diptera > Drosophilidae > Drosophila > Drosophila arizonae. The sequence continues at coordinate 34,440,877 of NC_142922.1, forward strand.
TATACATATATATGCACACATATATACACACTTATATATTTTCTTTCTTTTTGTACTGTTTTCTTTCCACTTTTATCTATCCACTTTTATAACACATCGCTTTTCATATTTTCAAAATTAACCGCCACCAACATTTTAAACACCTCTATTACCCAGCACCTTTATTTGGATATGCCGGCGGAATTTGACACCGCCTGTATACCACGCTCTCTCCGGCCCCGGGTCCCTGCTCGGACGCCACTTGTACGGTTACTTTTTTAAGCCAGGGTGATGGTCTCAGTCTTACCAGGGCAAGAACTCACAAGAAAATTTATAAGTAACTGCGGGTCACGTTGGCGGAGAGAAAGGGAAGGGGGGGTGGGGCATTGATTAGAGGTTAGGTTTCCACGTGGCATAACCTCGCCGATCGCGCCCACGCGTCTGCACGCGGGAGGGTGACAGCGATCGAGCTGCGCAGCTTGGCGTACTCAAGATTGCCGGGATCGCAGTTATGCGGGAACGTGGTGCGGGAGTTAGTATGGGCACTCAAGCTACTCGTTAATTATTAGGTTCGCCACCAGCAACTAACATATAGATGTTAAATTTCGTTTCTTGACTCCATTTATTATTACAAACTTACTGCGATAACTACAATGTCCCAATTCGTTGGCAAGTCCGCGCTTACTTTTAGACTGCATTACGCTCGCCTGTCCAACTCGTGATTATATCTTTTATCTCCTCGCGATTACTGATTCCGAACACTCGCTTTCAAAACCGTCTTTCGCTTTCAAGCGCCGAAAACTAACTAACTCTGCCTCTGCAGCTTTTGCTGCTCTCCTCTGCAAAAAATGACTGCCAAATTACATCTAATTGAACCGAACTCAAAATCATAACTCTACTCTATATTAATACTATGCTTACATACTACTAACTCAAAATCATAACTTCTATTTCACATCCATTCTTATATTTAAACTTTAACGACTACCAAATTACATCTAATGTGAGGTGGGTCGCGGGCGAGCCTCCTTACAACACTCTTTATTAAATTTTCACTTATTACTTGTAAAATGTCTGTAGCTTGTAGCATGTAGAAGTTTTTACACACAGGTACTGTTTGCTATATACACAATATATTTCGATTTGCATATAAGTTATACGTTATAGTTGTTAAAAAATATCTCTTTCAATAATTTTTTGCGTCTTTCTGTTTACACATGAAACACACACGGATACACACACACATACACGCAGACAAGCACCCACGGCTAATCACGCATGCAGTGTGCGCTTACTATAAGAACTTAATTGTTTAATTTATACCCTGAACCCATTTTCAATGGGAAATAAGCGCATTGTTTTTGTTTGTTTGTTTTTTATACCCTGAACCCATTGAAAATGGAAAATCAGGGTATAATGGTTTTGTTGAAATGTATGTAACTGGCAGAAGGAGGCGTGGCAGACCCCACAAAGTATATATATTCTTGATCAGGGCGACGAGCTGAGTTGATTTGGCCCTGTCCGTCTGTCTGTCTGTCCGTCTGTCCGTATGTTTGAACGCGTCGATTTCCGAAGATATAAGAGATAGAGACTTCAAATTTTTTGTAAAATGTTCGTAATTACAGCGCGGATATCGAGCTTATCATTAAAAATCGATAACTCACCCCGATCTTTTTTTATCGATAAAAACCCTTATCGAAAACCAGTTATAAAATTATATCTTCGACACCTTTATTGCAAGTCTCAAAATTTTTAATGTATGCTTATATGCAATTTATACAATTTCGGTTTTTATTAAAATTTACCCCCCACCTCTAAATTCACCCCCTCACCCTCACTTTTGTAAAAAGCGTATTTCAAATACTAGAGACTTGTGCTTTGGCAATTACATGCATATCCATGTTATAATCATAATCTGAAAATCGTACGTCCACAAAAAAAGCTATTGAAAAATTAAGTTCTCATAGTAAGCGCACTCTGCGCCCATGCGTGTTTATGCTTGTGTGTGTATGTGTTTGTGCATATGTGTGTGTAAATGTTTGTGTATGTGTGTGTGTGCGTGTGTGCGCGTGTTTCTTGTGTAAGCTGAAACTCGCGAAAAATTATTGAAATAGCTATTACTCCAAGGGTTCAGGGGATCTCGTAATCGAGCAGCCTCGACTAGAACTTTCTTACTTGTTTTTATACCGTGAACCCATTTTCAATGGGAAATCAGGGTATAATGGTTTTGTTGAAATGTATGTAACAGGGAGAAGGAGGCGTGGCAGACCCCACAAAGTATATATATTCTTGATCAGGGCGACGAGCTGAGTTGATTTGGCCCTGTCCGTCTGTCTGTCCGTCTGTCCATAAGTATGAACGCGTCGATTTCAGAAGATATAAGAGCTAGAGACTTCAAATTTTTTTTTTTTAAATGTGCGTAATTACAGCGCGCATATCAAGTTTTTCATTAAAAATCGATAACTCATCCCGATCTTTTTTTATCGATAAATCGACACTTTCATACATACGGACAGACGGACTGACTGAAGGACGGACAGGCAGACGGACAGGGTCAAACTCAGCTCGTCGTCCTGATCAAGAATATATATACTTTTTGGCGTCTGCCACGCCTGCTGTTACATACATTATACCCTGATTTCCCATTTGCAATGGGTTCAGAATATAATAACGTATTATTTGTAAGTCAATGATAATCGGTACAAAATATATCATTTATATTTCTTTTTAGAACAACTTGACCGAATTGAAGAAGGCATGGATCAAATTAATGCCGACATGAGAGAGGCTGAAAAAAACCTGAGTGGGATGGAAAAATGTTGCGGCATTTGTGTACTACCCTGCAATAAGTAAATATTAAACAGACATTTTTCTGAATAATATCAACACAAATTATATTTTTTTGTCAATTCAATACATTCATTGCCATTTAAGATCATAAAATACATTTATTTCAAATTTATTAAAATAAATTATCCAAGTGATTTCTAACGATTTTGTCTTAGCCTGGAAAACTGTAGAATATCAAATATTTTAAAACATTTTATCCACGACCCCCTTAATAAGAAACTCAGCTCAATGTTGTTATTAAATTGTATGTAAATACAATGTGACAAAATATTTATGAAGGACCACCCTCTGATATGATGTAATATTATAATTTATGGTATCTTCTTGTTCCTTTGTGACATTTTGGATACTCAATGTACAGTGACGAACTAAATTATTGGCACAGCAAGGTTTTTAAACTTTATAGCAATTTTTGAAACGTTTTTTTAATGAAAATTAATTAAATTAATTAATAATAATTTAATGAAAATTAACCAAATAGAAAGGGAATTTTTAAAATTATACAAAACAAAAAGTATTCCGACAACTTCATCGTACATTTAAAAAAAATTGAATAACCAAAAATAAACCTCGATTTTGCTGAACAAAATTATTGGCATACTTAGTACTTTTTGGTTTTTTTTTTTTAACAATTTGACCGATTGGGCAAAATCATTTTGCAATTTCACTATATGTTATGTTTCTTTATTTAAAGCTTCGCAAATTTGAACTTTAATATAGAAAATTCTGTAAGAATTCAGCATATTTTTTTTACTTTTCTTAATAATGGCACCTAAGCTAAAAGAGACATGATCAAGGCAAATTATATGCATAAACTGGAGAGATTATGGAAAGAAACCCATTTTTTATTCGAAGCTTCAAGGAACCCCGCAATCTGCAAAGTTCATAAACATATAACAACATGGATATGCATGTATTTGCCAAAGCACAAGTCCCTAATATTTGAAATACGCCTTTTACAAATGTGAGGGTGAGGGAGTGAATTAGGGGTGGGTGGTAAATTTTGACAAAAACCGAAATTATACTCTAGCTTTTAAGATATAGGAGATATAAATTTATTACTGGTTTTCGATAATGTTTTTAATCGATAACAAAATAACGGGGCTAGTTATCGATATTTAAAAGCAAAACTCGATATGCACGTGCTATACACACGAACGAAAGAAAAAATTTCAAGTCTCTAGCTCTTATATCTTCTGAGATCTACGCGTTCAAACATACGGACAGACGGATTCAGGGGTTCAGGGTATAAAAAAAGTACGTTGAAGTTATTCGCAATATTTTTACTGTATAATTAAATACATAATATTTATTTAATATTTATTAAATAACCAATTCTTTTTAGTACATTTTTTGTTTCACTAAAAAAACGTTAAAAAACAAACAGTTCGAAAGTTGCTTTAAAGTTTAAAAAGCTTGCTGTGCCAATAATTTAGTTCGTCACTGTGCATACGTAATGGTTTTGTTAAATGTATGTAACAGGCAGAAGAACGCGTGGCATACCTTACAAAGTATATATATTCTTGATCAGGGCGGCGAGCTGAGTCGATTTTGCCCTGTCCGTCTGACTGTCTGTCTGTCCGTCCGTCTAACCGTCTATCTGCATGCTTGAACGCGTCTATCTCAAAAGATATATAGCGCGGATATCGAGTTTATTCGTTTCCAAAAATCGATATCTTGTTCGGTTATTTTTTTGTTCGATTAAAAATCTGGTCACAAATAATTATAATTATTGCTGCTACATCTTCCGTCAAATTTTAAATGTAGATTCATATCACCAACCAGAGAACACATAGACCGGACACGTAGTGTAAAGCGTTTTGCAAATTTTTTTCGAGCGTTATCTTCCAGACCACTTTGTATTTCCTTGGCCCTTCACTTTTAGGTTCGGGCTTCTTCCCTTCTGTGTGAAAAATATACTTAACTCTTCAAATCATTTTCCATGCTCATGCAAAATGTTTCCGTTTTCGTTATTATTTGTGGGAAGGGTATAAAAGCGTTGTTGCTCATAATGAAAATGTTTTCATGATGAGCACACACACACTGTGCTTTGCTACGTGTACTATGAGCATGAGTATGCCTGTAGCACTTTTAAAGCCCAGCAAGTGCACTTCCCAATACTTTGATGCCGGCGAGTAACTCACACATATGTATATGTGTGTGGTATAGTGACTAGCGGGTAATTTGCGGTTATCTTTAGTTCCTGATTTCATTTCAATGATTGTGGGTTTGCCTATCAGAATGCATTTTTAAGGAAATGTAATACCTGATTAAACTCAGTGGGCAAAATGGGATGCGATTTTCGATCCCTAGCACCCGTTCATATATGTACATACATATACAGGTGTATGCAAGTAAAATAACTTAGTCAGCTTTAGATAGTCTTAGAAATCATCATGAAAACGCAAACATTTTGTATGAACGTGGCGAACGCTTTACAAATTTCGGAATACCTTTCACTCATAAGGAACGAGCTGAGATCGTCGCGAACAATTTTCAATTTTTGTGCGCTGCTGCTATTCGAGAGACCATAAAGAGAAGGAAAGAGTGAGTAAGGGAATAAGAGCGCACAGCCGTGCTTCATTTGGTAATGCATTTGGCAGCAGTCGCAGCACACTGATTTTGTCGTGCCTTAATTTCACTGCTTGAGCCTCAGAAGACCGAGCCGACCAAATACGAAGTTGTCCGGTCTCTTCAGCGCATTTTTTCGGTGTTAAAAAGTTTGTTCTACATGTCTAGTCTATGTGTTCTCTGGTTAATGGTATAAGTCTGCACGCATAGCATCAAGCATTCCAGCCTTATACACGCGCTCATTTGTATATGTGTATGTATGTACACATAAATGCGGGCTCTAGCATATTCTAAGAATCCCGTTGCGATTGATTTGCCTTTGCATTGTTTTTGAATTTCCAGCCGCTACACTGGCTTTTCTTTGCTATGTGGCGTCATAACAATAATGTGATTTCGTTTTAACTACTGTTGTTCGAAACGAAGGGGTTAGTTATTTTGACATGAACATGCTAATTGGCTTGGGTGCGAGTTAAAATCCCGCGGAAAACTCATTTTGTAAATTGCAAATTTTTGTTATTTTAGCTGCTTTTATATTTTTTTAATTTCATAAAAATCTTTTTTTCTTTCCGTATTATGAATATCTATTAAATAGATGGCTGACTCATATAAATGCCGCGATTAGAGCACTATAAATGCAACTAGTGGCCGTAGACTCGTCATTTTTGGCCAGTTCTTAGAACGAGCAACCGGTAACCTAAATGCAAAATTTGAATGCTTACGCTCAAAATATATGAAAATTACTGGGTATTTTTCGATATGACACGACCCTAAAGAGGCGTAAAAATTATTTTTGGGGCATTGATAGAGGAAGCTACCAGTAACTAAACTATCCAAATTTGAACTTTCTAGCTCTTAAACTGTAGGGAATATATACTTTTGCGGTTTGCCACGCCCCCTATGGGTGGACATACATACATATATCTACCATAGCTCGTTGGACTTGGGTGGTCAACCCGCGTATATATACCATATTTCAGGTCTCTAGCATCAATAGTGTCCAAAATATAGCCGAATTCGAAAAATCACTATATCTTCAGGTCCGGTTTGCCACGCCCCTAGTAGGCGTAGATATATAATATTTTATTCATAGGTTGTTTATGATTTTTCTTGATAAGCTATTATATATGTCTCGATTGTTTTACGTGGTTTTGTGTGAGTGCATATTCAGTATTACTATTAATAAAAATGCCGCGTCCTAGAAGATCTAATCTTTCCCAGCGGACCCGTAATGCAATTAGGCAACGGAATATCGTGAATCAATTATCTGACGAAGAGCGAAAAATCGCCTGAGAAGAGCGCCGCCTTAATTTGGAGCAAAGAAGGGCCTTAATTCGTGCACAAGAGCAAAGAGAGGTAGCCCGTGAAACGGCTAAATTAGAAACGAGAAATCGCCGAGCTTATCATACAGATGAACAAAGGAATAATCTTCGAAGTGCAAGAAGAAATGGTTTGAGTATTGATTTAAATCGAGCAGCGTTTCGATATGCTTGCATCATCGACTACATCTGCCATCGTTAAGTTTGCATTGGTCCAATGGACGTTGTTTGCCAGCGTTGTGGCGTATTAAAGTTCTCTGGTGAAACGCCCGGTTTGTGGTAAAATGACATTGCCATTATTATTTGTATTATTGTATTACGTTCATCAAAGCCTAAATTAGTTCAGCTAAGAGGTAACACGACATTCTTTGATTGTTAGGCGGTACGAAGTTCGACGGGTCAACTAGTTAAAAATAAATATAATAACAAGTATGAAAGCTCTAGTACGGACTGCCCGACTACGAGATCCCCTGATTGTTTAATAGCTTTTCTTGTAGATGTACATTCTTCATGAAACCTTCAGATTATGAATAAAATATAGTTTTGCATGTATTTGCCAAAGCACAAGTCTATAGTATTTGAAACACGCCTTTTACAAATATGTGGGTAAGGGGGTGAATATAGGAGTGGGGGTAATGTTCCGGATCTAAAACTATATTTATACTTATGGATGTACATATGTATTGCAAAAACTAATGACATAAGGAACTTTTACTAGTTGCAATTGAGAAAATTAAATATTTTGAAAACATAAAAATAAACAAAAATTGTTAATTGGCCAAACATTTTGTTATTTTTTAACGTCGATAGACCTAACGTAATTTAAGGAAACTTTCAACATATGGTCTACATAGTCTATTGAATATTTGATAAATTAAAAAAAAAAAGCCAAATCATTCGCAATTAGCTATGCTGGTATCTGACTTGTTTCTTAAGGTTTTTAATCTATGAAAACCATAGCTCGCAAATGAGTGTTGACACTTTTTCTGCAAATAAGTATTTTTCACTCACACAGTAAAAAAGGCTCAGACAGAAACTGTTTTTGTTACGTCTGGCCACTAACCACAGAACATATAGACCGGACAAGTAGTGTAAAGCGTTTTGCACACTTCACAAGGGCTCTAATTGTGCTACAGGCAGCGAGATTTTTGCACACAGGCATACAAATGCTCATAGTACATGTACATTGTAAAGCGCTTGACAAAACCCGATTCTAAACAAAACAAAGAGAGCCGCTCAGAGCGAGATCGTGTCTGCATGATCTTTTCGGTTATGTTACGAAGCAGAGCATATAAGATAAAACGATTACACTCATTTGCGAGCTGTGATAAAAACACAACGGGATGATTTATCGATTTTTATAGGTAAACTCGCCATCCGGGCTATAAATACGGTCATTAAAAAAAAAAAAAAGATCAATTCCTTCTGCACGTTACATACATTTCAACAAATCCATTATTCCCTGCTTTCCCATTTTCAATGGTTTAAGGGAATAAAAAGAGGCATGTATCCAACTGCCTTAACAATTGTCATTGGCCGGGAAATACTAAATCAGGAGTTTGATATTGTTGTTTCATCAAATCAATTTAAATTTCAAATAAAGGTAATTAATTAACTTATTTTATGATATTGTAACGAATCTTCGGTTTATCTCGAGTCTAAGCTGGCCTTTTTTCAGCCGACTGTGAGTTCATGCCAACAAATTTATTTGTTGAAGGCCCTGTGATTTAGATTTGAACGTAATGTATATTTTCTTGCCACTTAATGCCCGAGTGCGGCTCAGCGTACTCCGGCTGGGAGAGTGTTGTGTTACAGACACGCTAGGTTCGCTTGAATGATCCAGAAGACGCCAGGATTTGGTTCTGTAAGCTCCGGCGGTTCGCTCGGATATGCATTCCATTCCTACTATTCAACTTGCTCAAAGCACTCCGCGCTGGCGACTATGAGCCGGACGTGGCCGCACTCGACTCTACACTTGACGACGGGTCCAGATCCAGGCAGGCGTCTCACCGGGTCACACAGCGGGTGAAAGGCAGGCTCATCGGTGGCAGCCGCACCTGACTCAGACGTGCTCCGAGTGTGGACCGATGTGCCCACTCAGCCCAACCAAGGATTTGCTGGGTGCACCCGACCGATATCCAGTTCCGCACCGTCTGTTGCTGTACGTTCACTTTCCATGTCTCGTCGAAAAAATAGGCTGAGCCCATGCCTATTTTATACTCTATGTTGACGCGCCGCCGGCTGCGTAGGCGGCAGCATATAACGGGTCCTGTGTTTCGTTTATTCAGACTGCTCTACCCTTCCCCGCCTTATTGCTGGATTCCAGGCAAGGCGATGTTATGGTATTTGCCCAGATACCGTTTTCGTACAGTCCTGCTGGAGCCCAACATTTGTTATTGCAAGCATTCTACAGCGTTGACCCTTGACCTTTGCCTTTGCCTTGTCTTTCTTTGCTTTGCTTTGCTTTGCCCTGCTCTTGCTCTTCACTGTCTAACCTCAAACATGAAAAATGTGATGTTTGTCCCAAATTTAATGTTTTTAAATGAAAAACTAAAACATTTTTTGTTAAAATTAATTTGTGAAAAAACAAATTTTACCAATGAACTCAAATTTTTCGTTTTGCATGCAGCTACAGACAAATGTGACCTTTTTTAGTAAATTTAGTACGTTTTTATGCCGATATTGGGTTAGTTTTTTGATACAGAAACCCAAAGGGGTACCTAGGGGCACCAAAAGTTATATTGATATTAAAGAGGACATATTCAGTAACACGTATGTATAAGCCCATGCTCGGAACTCGGCGGAACTCAAAAGATATAGACTATTTTAGGTAGTAAAAACTACAAAATTTAAAGGTTTTGTAAATTTAAACAAGCTCTTCAATGAAAAGTCATATTAACATATTTTTATACCCTGAACCCATTGAAAATGGGAAATCAGGGTACAATGGTTTTGTTGAAATGTATGTAACAGGCAGAAGGAGGCGTGGCAGACCCCACAAAGTATATATATTCTTGATCAGGGCGACGAGCTGAGTTGATTTGGCCTTGTCCGTCTGTCTGTCCGTCCGTCCGTCCGTGTCGATCTCAGAAGATATAAGAGCTAGAGACTTGAAAAGGTCCGTGTATATCACGCGCATATCAAGTTTTTCTCTATATATCGATAACTACTTCCGATATTTTATTACCGATTAAAGACCTTATCGAAAGTTAGTTATTTAATTATATCTCCTACACCTTTCGAGCTAGAGCTTCCAAATTTTAAATGTAGACTTATATGTATTTTATATAATTTCGATTTTTGTTGTAATTTACCCACTACCCTTATATCCAGCCCCTCACCCTCACCTTTGTAAAAGGCGTATTTCAAGTACTAGAGACTTGGCTTGGAATGTACATACATTTGAACACTATGATTATGTTCTGAAAGTTTCATTAAGATTGTACGTCTAGAAATTAAATTGTTAAACAAATAAATTCTTATAATGTTGCCCACACTGCAGCGCAACTCAAGCGCAGTCGCTGCTTACTGCGCAGTTAGCAGATCGAGTTCTAATACATTCGTGTGTATGTATGTGTGCCGAAAAGAAGTGCAGAGTGATTAAAATATCAGATTAGAGGGTTCAGGGTATCTCCTAGTCGAGTAGTCTCAACTAGAGTCTTCTTACTTGTTCTAATATATACGTATGTATGTACTAGAGTGCTGAGTGAATTGCAGAAAAATGATGTTCGAATTAACAGTTCGCAATACACATACATATATTGACCTTCCTAGATGTATCTTTTATTCTACTATATTTATGTATGCGGATGATGTCAAACTTTGCCTTCCCTACTCCAGTGCAAATGGACATCTTCATCTTCAAGATGACCTAAATGCATTCCAACTTTGATGTGTGGCAAACCAGTTGGACCTGAATTGCTCAAAGTGTATAACAATGACCTTCAGTCGTACCGTTCTTCTAATTGTTGACTATAAAATTAGTAACATTTCCTTAAAAAGCATCTTTACAGTCAAAGATCTTGGTGTTTTCTTTGACAAAGCTCATATATCTACCATCATGTGCTTGGCTTTATTAAACGTTGGTCTAAGGAATTTAAAGATCCTTTTATTACAAAGCATTTATTTATATCGCTTGTGCGTCCCATCTTAGGGTATTGCTCAGTTATATGGTCTCCGCAGCACAAACTGTATCAGGATCGTATCGAATCGGTCCAAAAACAGTTTCTTGTTTTTGCCTTAAGGAGTCTTAGCTGGGACAGTAATTTACGATTATCGTCTTACCATAGTAGCTAATTGATCGACTATCGGTAATCAATCGCGGAACAATTTTAAGAATTGTTTTTGTGCATAAATTGATTAGCGGTGATATTGATTCGTCCTCTTTGCTGATGCGTTTTCATTTTTCGGGTCCGTTCCGAACAACTAGACATTATCGTCCGCTTCATTTACCTGTGTGCACTAGGGATTATTGTTTGCACAGTGCGTTTCATGTTCTATGTGTTAATTTTAATAAATATTATCACGCATTTTCCTTAAAATAAAATCTTCTTAAATTAAAATCTTTACTTTTAGCTTATCTCAGTGAAATCACTCACAGTGACTAGGCATAAGCACTGGTATACACTTTGTTGCCAATGTTGTGTAGTGATTTCTCGATCCTATCCTTTTGTCTTTTGTTAACTCATTTCTTTTTATACCCTGAACCCATTTTCAATGGGAAATCAGGGTATAATGGTTTTGTTGAAATGTATGTAACAGGCAGAAGGAAGCGTGGCAGACCCCACAAAGTATATATATTCTTGATCAGGGCGACGAGCTGAGTCGATTTGGCTCTGTCCGTCTGTCTGTCTGTCCGTCTGTCCGTCCGTCCGTCTGTCCATCCGTCCGTCTGTCCGTATGTTTGAACGCGTCGATTTCCGAAGATATAAGAGCTAGAGACTTCAATTTTTTAAAATTACCGTATATACAGCGCGGACGTCGAGTTTGCTTTTAAAATTCGATAAATCATCCCGTTATGTTTTTATCGAGTAAAAACATTCAAGTTCAAGTCAGATGCTACTATAGCTAATTGTGAATGATTTTTATTTTTTTTTTTTTATTTCTCAAATATTCAATTTAATATCTAGATCATATGCTGAAAGTTTCATTAAATTCCGTTCAGTCAAAAATTAATAAAAAATAATCAAATATTTGGACAATTAACAAACACACGTGCAGCAGCTACAACAGCATCGTATGCGTGTGCACACATACATTCTAGAAACATTCGTTGAATCACATCAGCTGTTAGTTTCGTTTAGTTTTGGTAGATGGCAGATGCAGCATTGAATCTATTTGAGTTTTTCCAGCGCCACTTGCAGAAGTGAGGTGGCGTAGTGTGTTAGCTGCATGACGCTTGATCGAGAAGTCGTGGTTCGAATCCCGATCCGGTGCAGCTGATGTTAATTTTTCATAATTGTTTAAAAATATTTTATATTTTAATAAATGAGTTTTCTATTTAATTTATATTTTTAAATACATCGAAATTGAAATTTGAACCATACTTAATGTGCGTTTTTAATAGTTTGGTTATTCTAGCAGATTCTTAGAATCACATCAGCAGTTAGTTTCGTTTAGTTTTGGTATTTTTATATTTTATTAAATGAGTTTGGTATTTTATTTATATTTTTAAATACATCGAAATTGAAATTTCAGAGATACTAAATGGGCATTTTTATTTGTTGGGTTCAGGGTAGTATCTAGTCGAGCACTCTCGACTAGAGTTTTCTTACTTGTTATACTCTGAGCCAATGGGAAATCAGGGTATAATGGTTTTGTTAAATGTATGTAACAGGCAGAAGGAGGCGTGGAAGACCCCATAAAGTATATACATATATTCTTGATCAGGGCGACGAACTAAGTCGATTTGGCCCTGTCTGTCCGCCCGTCCGTCCGTATGTATGAACGCGTCGATCTCAGAAGATATAAGAGCTAGAGACTTGAACGCGCATATCAAGTTTTTCTCTATATATCGATAACTACCCCCGATATTTTATTATCGATTAAAAACCTTATCGAAAGCTAGTTATTTAATTATATCTCCAACACCTTTCGAGCTAGAGCTTCCAAATTTTAAATGTATGTATTTTATATAATTTCGATTTTTGTTGTAATTTACCCCCCACCCTTATATCCACCCTTTCACCCTCACCTTTGTTAAAGGCGTATTTCAAGTACTAGAGACGTGTGCTTTGGTATGTACATACATTTGAACTATGATTATGTTCTGAAAGTTTCATTAAGATTGTACGTCTAGAAATTAAATTGTTAAACAAATAAATTCTTATAATGTTGCCCATACTGCAGCGCAGCCCAAGCGCAGTAGCTGCTTACTGCGCAGTTAGCAGTTCGAGTTCTAATACGTTCGTGTGTATGTATGTGTGCCGAAAAGAAGTGCAGAGTGATTAAAATATCAGATTAGAGGGTTCAAGGTATCTCCTAGTCGAGCAGTCTCGACTAGAGTCTTCTTACTTGTTTGTTATAATTTGTAGAGAAGATACCCAGCACAACATCGTAATGCATTTTCATTAAAAAGAGAAAAGATTTTCCATATCTACTTCCTCGTCACTTTCATTCTGAGCGATTTTATTCTGCTGCATTTCCTTGTGCATATATTTTACTTAACAACACAGCCACTTCTGCAATTACGATCGAAAACGAAATCCTGAAAAGATGCATCCTTTCCCATTATTCATCCATCCTATCAGCTGAAACCATAGCCATTCTCGATGCAATAAATCTGATCAAAAGCAGACTTGGAAAGTATATAATTTGCTCCGACTCCCTCGCATCCATAAAATCCATTCGCAATATTAACAATAACTTTTATCCCCCAACTATTAGAACCCTGCTTACCCAATCTGACTCAAAAATAAAACTCCTTTGGATCCCTAGCCACTGCGGCATTAAAGGGAACGAGTTAGCCGATAGTGCAGCCAAAGACACATTTTATATGCCCCTTCACTATACCCCTAACTTTAACACTACAGACATAAACAAACTCCTCAATAACGAACTCTCAAAAAAACTTAAACTGAACATAGAGCTCTGCACCGATGGTACCAGAGATGAAATACACACCTATCCAACACGTCAAACTATCTAAAAAAATATAGACCATCACACGCTGTGATCAAATAAAATTTCTAAGGCTAAGACTAGGGTGTGTGGACAAGAATGGCACAACGGCACTATAACAACCCTGACAACACCCCTCCTTGCCCCAACTGTCACACAACCACAAACATTAATATAATACGCATTGTCTACGACTGCCCCGCAACCTCTAACCTGCATACCTAAATCTTCCAAAACACCTGCCCCTTATCCATCCTAGCAAACCCAACCGAGATTAACATCCGTAAGATAATTGAGTTTCTGAAAAAATCTAAAACATACCACCTCCTATGAAAAAAATTAAATAAAAACAAGTAAGAAAGCTATAGTCGAGACTGCTCGACTACGAGATCCCCTGAACCCTTGGAGTGCTAGCTATTTCAATAATTTTTCGCGTCTTTCAGCTTACACAAGAAACACACACACAAACACATACACACACAAGCACCCACGCATAAATACGCACGGGCTGCAGTGTGCGCTTACTTTGAGAACTTAATTGTTTAATAACTTCTTTTGTGGACGTACGATCTTCATGAAACTTTCAGATTATGATTATAACATGAATATGCATGTAATTGCCAAAGCACAAGTCTCTAGTATTTGAAATACGCGTTTTACAAAAGGGTGAGGGGGTGAATTGAGAGGTGGGGGGTAAATTTTAACAAAAACCGAAATTGTATAAATTGCATATAAGCATATATAAACAAGTAAGAACGTTGCAGTCGGGCGATACCGATTGCAGAAGACTCATTCACAGCCCAAACGCTGTCAACCAGAGTATATAGTGCAATTTTCAAGTCTAGTGCGCAACAAAAAACAGGGCATGATCCCATTTAAAATGGGAAAATCATCGATAGCTATTGCTATGATCATTGCATAATTGCATTCAAATTACATGCATATGTATATAATTTATACAATTTTGACTTTTAATAATATACATGTATTTATATCCATATATTGGATACCGGCTTCAAGCTAGCAGCAGATCAGCGCGATTTTACTATACATGTGCACACACTCATCGTCTATTCTATGCGTACAGACAGAAGCGCGCCTTTTCTCACATTCTTAGAATTTCGATTGATTTCTGGACTTTCTAGCCGTTACTGTAGTTTTGTCTGATGACGCTCTCTTATTAAGCTATTCTATTTTAGCAGCTGAGTGCTCGAGCAAAGCAATGGCGCGGGTGCTAAGGGCGACGCAAGTAACGTTAGAGTAGGGAGGTTCGAACCTCTACTATGTTTTTTTTTTTTTTTTTTTTTTTCATACATTTTTCGTTTTTTATAAAATAGATATTTTATTGGGAAGGTGCGAGCTTGACTGAATGGCACTTAATACTTTTCATTTTCTTAGTCGAATAATTTTATAAGTTTAAATTTGTTTCTTCTTAAATAGCCCTCAAATACATATATGCAAATACATACATATGTATATATGTAAGTCTGCACGCATAGCATCAAGCATTCCAGCCTTATACACGCGCTCATTTGTATGTGTGTATGTATGCACACATAAATGCGTACTCTAGCATATTCTAAGAATCTCGTTGCGATTGATTTGTCTTTGCATTGTTTTTGAATTTCCAGCCACCACTCTGGCTTTTCTTTGCTATGTGGCGTCATAACAATAATGTGATTTCGTTTTAACTTCTATTGATCGAAACGACGCGGTGGTGCTGTAGGCTGAAGCGCCGACGACCATTATTTTAGCTATTTTGACAAACATGCTGTTTGGGTTGGGTGCGAGTTCAAATCCCGCGGAAAACACTTTTTTGTAAATTGCAAATTTTTGTTATTTTAGCTTCTTTTAAATTTTTTTAAATTCATAAAAATGTTTCCTTTTGTATTATGAATATCTATTAAGCTTATTTATATGTACAAATGCATAAATAGATGGCTGACGCATATAAATGTCGCGATACGGGCACTGTAAATGCCGATTGCCACGCCCCTAGTGGCCGTCGACTCCTCAATTTTAGCCAGTTCTTAGAACGAGTAACCGGTTACCTAAATGCAAAATTTGAATTCTTACGCTCAAAAAATGTGAAAATTACAGGGTATTTTTCGATATGCCACGCCCCTAAAGAGGCTTAAAAATTATTTTTGGGGCATCGATAGAGGAGGCTACCAGTAACTTAACTATCCAAATTTGAAGCTTCTAGCTCTTAAATTGTAGGAGATATAAACTTTTGCGGTTTGCCACGCCCCCTATGGGCGGACATATATCTACCATAGCTCGTTGGACTTGGGTGATCAACCCGCGTATATATACCAAATTTCAGATCTCTAGCATCAATAGTGCCTAAAATATAGCAGAATTCGAAAAATCACTATATCTTCAGGTCCGATTTGCCACGCCCCTAAGGGACGTAGATATATAATTTTTTCACCCATCTTCATAGAATTAAAACATTAGCTTACGTGCAAAATTTCAGCATTCTAGGTTTATAACTTTAGGAGATACAGTTTTGTCCGATTTGCCACGCCCCTAATGGGCGGAGATATATCCGCCATAGCTTGTGATCTTGGGTGGTTGGCGCGGACCTACATACCAAATTTCAGCTTTCTAGCTCTTCAACAAACATGATTTCTGGTATATCGGAAAATGCATTTTCCGATTTGCCACGCCCCTAGTGGGCGGATCGGGAAAATTTTAACACTTTATAAATCGGAGATATACACGAGTATGTGTTCCAAATTTCAAGTCTCTAGCTTCAATAGCGCCGAAATAGATTGCGTTCATACGGACAGACGGACAGACGGACAGACGGACAGACGGACAGACGGACGGACAGCAAGACGGACATTGCACAAAACCAATATACTCATTTCACTTTCGTGAATGAGTCTAAAAATTTGGAGACTCTAGCAATAAAGGTGTAGAAGATATAATTTTATAACTGGTTTTCGATAAGGTTTTTTATCGATAAAAAAAGATCGGGATGAGTTATCGAATTTTAATGATAAACTCGATATCCGCGCTGTAATTACGAACATTTTACAAAAAATTTGAGGTCTCTAGCTCTTATATCTTCGGAAATCGACGCGTTCAAACATACGGACAGACGGACAGACGGACAGACAGACAGACGGACAGGGCCAAATCAACTCAGCTCGTCACCCTGATCAAGAATATATATACTTTGTGGGGTCTGCCACGCCTCCTTCTGCCTGTTACATACATTTCAACAAAACCATTATACCCTGATTTCCCATTTTCAATGGGTTCAGGGTATAACAAGTAAGAACGTTGCAGTCGGGCGTTACCGACTGCGGAATACTCATTCACATCCCATCAACAATTTAGTAGTTAAGTTTCGTTCTAATACTGTAGAATATACAGGTTTTTCCGATTTGCCACGCCCCAACTGGGCGTAGACACCTCATTTTTGGTCAGTTTTTAGAAAGAGATAACGTTACCCTAACTGCAAAGTTTGAATGCTTACCCTAAAAAAATGTGAAAATTACAGGGTATTTTTCGATATGCCACGCCCCTAAAGAGGCGTAAAAATTATTTTTGGGGAATCGATAGAGGAGGCTACCAGTAACTCAACTATCCAAATTTGAAGCTTCTAGCTATTATACTTTAGGAGATATAAACTTTTGCGGTTTGCCACGCCCCCTGTGGGCGGACATATATCCGACAAAACTTTTTGGTCTTGGGTGATCAGTCCGAGTATATATACAAAATTTGAGGTCTCTGCCATCAATAGTGTCCAAAATATAGGAGAATTTAAAAAATCACTATATCTTCAGGTCCGATTTGCCACGCCCCCAACGGGCGTAGACTTATAATTTATCTTCAGACTTTATAGAATCATACCATTAGCTGACGTGCAAAATTTCAGCATTCTAGGTTTACAACTTTAGGAGATACAGTTTTATCCGATTTGCCACGCCCCCAATGGGCGTAGATATATCCGCCATAGCTCGTGATCTTGGGTGGTCAACGCGGACCTACATACCAAGTTTCAGCTTTCTAGCTCTTCAACAAACATGATTTCTGGTATATCGGAAAATGCATTTTCCGATTTGCCACGCCCCTAGTGGGCGGATCGGGAAAATTTTAACACTTTATAAATCGGAGATATACACGATTATGTGTTCCAAATTTCAAGTCTCTAGCTTCAATAGCGCCGAAATAGATTGCGTTCATACGGACAGACGGACGGACAGCAAGACGGACATTGCACAAAACCAATATACTGATTCACTTTCGTGAATGAGTATAACAAGTAAGAAAGCTTTAGTCGAGACTGCTCGACTACGAGATCCCCTGAACCCTTGGGGCAATAGATATTTCAATACTTTTTCGCGTCTTTCAGCTTACACAAGAAACACGCACACACACACGCACGTACGCACACATACACACACACGCATACAGACACACATACACACACACACACGCATACACACACAAACGCATACACACACACATACACACACACATACACAAACACATACACACACATACACAAACATTTACATACATATACACACACAAGCATAAACACGCATGGGCGGCAGTGAGCGCTTACTATGAGAACTTAATTGCTTAATAACTTTTTTTGTGGACATACGATCTTCATGAAACTTTTAGATTATGTTTATAACATGAATATGCATGTAATTGCTAAAGCACAAGTCTCTAGTATTTGAAATACGCTTTTTACAAAAGTGAGGGTGAGGGGGTGAATTTAAGGGTGGGGGGTACATTTTAACAAAAACCGAAATTGTATAAATTGCATATAAGCATACATTAAAAATTTGGACACTAGCAATAAAGGTGTAGAAAATATAATTTTATAACTGGGTTTCGATAAGGTTTTTTATCGATAAAAAAAGATCGGGATGAGTTATCGATTTTTAATGATAAACTTGATATGCGCGCTGTAATTACGGACATTTAAAAAAAAATTTGAAGTCTCTAGCTCTTATATCTTCTGAAATCGACGCGTTCATATATACGGACAGACGGACAGACAGACGGACAGGGCCAAATAAACTCAGCTCGTCGCCCTGATCAAGAGATCAAGGGTCTGCCACGCCTCCTTCTCCCTGTTACATACATTTCAACAAAACCATTATACCCTGATTTCCCATTGAAAATGGGTTCAGGGTATAATAATATGAAATGTAAATATAGAAATATTGGTATTATAAAATAAAATCTGTATATACTTATTTAAAATAAGTTATAATCACAATAAACACCATCCAGCCGAAGGCCCCTGCTGCCAGCGACTTAAGTTAGAGTTAATTTTATATTAATTGTAACTTCTTAATAATAATAATAATAATAATAATAATAATAATAATAATAATAATAATATTTTACTTATATTTTTCACACCAACTTGTTTGAGCCATAGTTTAAAAAAAACTAGTACGAAATCTCTAGTCGAGACTGCTCGACTACGAGATCCCCTAACCCTTCCAGCAACTGATATTTCAATATTTATTCGCACATGCACACACACACGCACGCTTAAGCACGCATTGGCTGCAATGGTTGCTTACTATGGGAACTTAATTGTTCAATAACTTTTCTTGTGGATGTACTTTCTTCATAAAACTTTTACATTATGATTATAACATGGATATGCATGCATTTACCAAAGTAATGCACACAGGTAAATGAAGCAAACGATAATGTCTGGTTGTTCGGGACGGAACCGAAAAATTAAGACGCATCAGCAAAGAGGACGCATCAATGTCACCGCTAATCAATTTGTGCAGAAAAACAATTCCTAAAATTGTTCTGGGATTGATTAACGATGGAAGATCAATGAAGCTGAAGCCTACTACGGTTAGATGGTAATCGTAATATAGGTATGCACGTATTAGTGTATATGAACGTATGTATTACCTGTGCATTTATATGCATACATATACATGCATATACATGTTGCTCCACACATCGACGGGAATACTGAATACGCTACTGGAAAGGGGTCAAGGTTCGACTATAGTCGGCCTGTTTCTGCAAATGGTTTGCGTCGCACGCACGACGATCATCGATGACCATCAGCCGAGGTGCCGTTCGGGTCCAGGTGATAGTAATAGTAGGAGTGGCCTGTATTTCCGAGCGAACCGCCGGAGCTTACAAAACCAAATCTTGACGACTTCTAGATCGTTCAAGCGAACCTAGCGTGCCTTTAGCACAATACTCTTCCAGCTGGAGTACGCCGCCACACTCCAGTATGGTGCCCATGCTGGCCAAGAAATCCTATCCTAGCACCAGATCGTCGATCACGCCTGGTAGAGTCAGGAACGGATCTGAATTTGCTGACTCCCCAGGCTGATCCTCGTCTCCAGCTGCGAGTGCACCTGACTGCAACTGCCATCCGCCAAGCATATGCACCGCCGTGTAGCGCGCACCACGCCCACTCCTCAGAGTCTGTCAACAAGCCTTTCGTTGATAAACCTGCTTGAGGGTCCCGTGTTGATCGTAGTTTTTTGCTGAGTGGCTCCAATGGCCACGATCGCCGTCATCTGGCTGTCTTCGTCCTGAAGACGGCCCACTAACGCCTGGGGGCCCCTGACGCTCCTGCCGACTGGCAGCAGCTAGCAGTTCGCACTCCAATGCGCCCACACATTTCAACAAATCCATTATATCCTGATATCCCATTTTCAATGGGTATCAAAAGGGAATGGTGGCTCACTCTTTAAACTTATAAGATATATATATGTATATATATATATATATATATATATATATATATATATATATATATATATATATTTATATATATATGTCGTGTCAGTGCGATATTACACTGTTGAAATTGCAATTAGATATCTTGATATCGTGTTAATCGATTGATTTAGTATTGTGGTGCAATTAAAGCATGCACTGTCACTAAGAGAGAGACAACAATAGCTGTTGCTGAACGTAGTCCCGGGTGTCGCTGGGTGAGAGCGAGACGGCTAGTCATGCCGTTCGCAGCAGGGTCGCTGTGCTTTCGATGAACAAGAATATGCGACCATGATTAGAACTTACGAGTAGAAGAGAAGACACACTTGGAATGACTATTGAATGAGAAAGATCATTAAGAAGAGTTTAGCGACACACCGGGAATTCGTTATTACGCGCAGCTATGATAGAAAACCAGAATGAGAAACGCATCGCCCCGACATCAGAAGTGGGATCGGCACCACCTCCTACGTTCTCGGAGGAGCAGTGGCGTACGATTTTGGGCCTACAAAACCGAATTTGTCAAGACTATCAATACGTGAAGTGAGCAGCAGAAACGTGACGTCATTCTACGAAAATTTAACGCTGACGTGGCAGACGTTGATGCTGACAATTGATGTGCGACTGTAGCTGAAATACGTGTGGTAGATGAATCGAAGATAAGTATACCGATCCGAGGTGAGAGTTTTCGAATTATCTTTGATTCTGGTGTATTATTCCTTGGTGAAAGATAGCTTTGCACAAAAGGCTATATGAAACAAGTGAGAGTACTCGGGTCGAGACTGCTCGACTGAGAGATGCCCTTGGCTCCTTGGCTGTTGTTCTGGTTATTCTGCGCATTTTTGTGTATGCATACGGTGGCGCATGCACGCGTTTGCTGACTGCGTGGTGGGCGGCAGCTGCGCTGCGGTGAGGCCGGTGTTGTGGGACTTTGATTGTTGGATGGTTTCTCTTGTGGTGGGACTGTCTTTGTGGGACCTTCGGAGCGTGATCGTGGTGCTCAGGTGTGCGTGCTCCGAGGCGCGGATCTCTAGTACATTTTTGGTGGTAGAAGTTTTAGATGGTGACAGATATTTGATAAATTTGATAAAAATGACAAATGCTTCATGCAGATTTTCTGTCCCGAAATGCAGAAGTAAAAACTACAAAAAACAAGTAAGAAAGCTCTAGTCGAGACTGCTCGACTACGAGATCCCCTGAACCCTTGGAGCAATAGATATTTCAATAATTTTTCGCGTCTTTCAGCTTACACAAGAAACACGCACACACACACACACACAGGCACGTACGCACACACAGGCACACATACACACACACGCATACAGACACACATACACACACACACACGCATACACACACAAACGCATACACACACACATACACACACACATACACAAACACATACCCACACAAGCACCCACGCATAAACACGCATGGGCTGCAGTGTGCGCTTACTATGAGAACTTAATAGTTTAATAACTTTTTTTATGGACGTACGATCTTCATGAAACTTTCAGATTATGATTATAACATGAATATGCATGTAATTGCCAAAGCACAAGTCTCTAGTATTTGAAATACGCTTTTTACAAAAGTGAGGGTGAGGGGGTGAATTTAAGGGTGGGGGGTTAATTTTAACAAAAACCGAAATTGTATAAATTGCATGTAAGCATACATTAAAAATTTGGAGACTCTAGCAATAAAGGTGTAGAAGATATAATTTTATAACTGGTTTTCGATAAGGTTTTTTATCGATAAAAAATATCGGAATGAGTTATCGATTTTTAATGATAAACTTGATATCCGCGCTGTAATTACGGACATTTAAAAAAAAATTTGAAGTCTCTAGCTCTTATATCTTCTGAAATCGGCGCGTTCATACATACGGACAGACGGACAGACGGACGGACGGACAGACGGACAGACGGACAGACAGACGGACAGGGCCAAATCGACTCAGCTCGTCGCCCTGGTCAAGAATATATATACTTTGTGGGGTCTGCCACGCCTCCTTCTGCCTGTTACATACATTTCAACAAAACCATTATACCCTGATTCCCCATTGAAAATGGGTTCAGGGTATAAAAATATGACGAAATATGTAAGGAAATTCGTAGAAAATTGTATAATGTGCAAATTGGCTAAACCTTCGTCCGGAAAAATACAAATGGAAATGCATCTCATTCCTAAAGTTTAAATACCTTGGCATACTATACACATAGATAATAGCGGCAAGTTGAGTGGCAGGTCTAAAAGTGTTCAAATTAGGCTGAACAAACAATGTCGATTTTTCGATTATTCTCGATAAAAAAGTTATCGGATGAGTTATCGAAAAAATAAAGCAAACTTGTACTGCATATGGATGCCAAATTTCAGTTTTCTAGCTATTGTATCTTCTGCGATCCTTTTGCTCATACGGACGGACGGACAGACGGACAGGGCTATATCGACTCAGCTCGTCGTCCTGATCAAGAATATATATACTTTATGGGGTCTGCGATGATTCCTTCTGCCTGTTACATACTTTTCACAAAACCATTATACCCTGATTTCCCATTTTCAATGGGTTCAGGGTATAAAAATAAGGCAAAAACAAGTAAGAAAGCTCTAGTCGAGACTGCTCGACTACGAGATACCCTGAACCCTTGGAGCAATAGATATTTCAATAATTTTTCGCGACTTTCAGCTTACACAAGAAACACGCACACACACACACGCACGTACGCACACACAGGCATACATACGCACACACGCATACAGACACAAACGCATACACACTCACATACACACCCACA
The DNA here is from genome assembly GCF_054131065.1 of Drosophila arizonae. Lineage (NCBI taxonomy): Eukaryota > Metazoa > Arthropoda > Insecta > Diptera > Drosophilidae > Drosophila > Drosophila arizonae. The sequence continues at coordinate 34,464,251 of NC_142922.1, forward strand.
TAAATACACATACACAAACACATACACACACAAGTACCCACGCATAAACACGCATGGGCTCAGTGTGCGCTTACTATGGGAACTTAATTGTTTAATAACTTTTTTTATGGACGTACGATCTTTATGAAACTTTTAGATTATGATTATAACATGGAAATGCATGTAATTGCCAAAGCACAAGTCTCTAGTATTTGAAATACGCTTTTTACGAAAGTGATGGGGAGGGGGTGAATTTAAGGGTGGGGGGTAAATTTTAACAAAAACCGAAATTGTATAAATTGCATATAAGCATACATTAAAAATTTGGAGACTCTAGCAATAAAGGTGTAGAAGATACAATTTTATAACTGGTTTTCGATAAGGTTTTTTATCGATAAAAAAAGATCGGGATGAGTTATCGATTTTTAATGATAAACTTGATATGCGCGCTGTAATTACGGACATTTAAAAAAAAATTTGAAGTCTCTATCTCTTATATCTTCTGAAATCGACGCGTTCATACATACGGACGGACGGACGGACGGACGGACAGACAGACGGACAGGGCCAAATCAACTCAGCTCGTCGCCCTGATCAAGAATATATACTATTTTATACCGGCGGTTCGCTCGGATATGCATTCCATTCCTACTATTCAACTTGCTCAAAGCACTCCGCGCTGGCGACTATGAGCCGGACGTGGCCGCACTCGACTCTACACTTGACGACGGGTCCAGATCCAGGCAGGCGTCTCACCGGGTCACACAGCGGGTGAAAGGCAGGCTCATCGGTGGCAGCCGCACCTGACTCAGACGTGCTCCGAGTGTGGACCGATGTGCCCACTCAGCCCAACCAAGGATTTGCTGGGTGCACCCGACCGATATCCAGTTCCGCACCGTCTGTTGCTGTACGTTCACTTTCCATGTCTCGTCGAAAAAATAGGCTGAGCCCATGCCTATTTTATACTCTATGTTGACGCGCCGCCGGCTGCGTAGGCGGCAGCATATAACGGGTCCTGTGTTTCGTTTATTCAGACTGCTCTACCCTTCCCCGCCTTATTGCTGGATTCCAGGCAAGGCGATGTTATGGTATTTGCCCAGATACCGTTTTCGTACAGTCCTGCTGGAGCCCAACATTTGTTATTGCAAGCATTCTACAGCGTTGACCCTTGACCTTTGCCTTTGCCTTGTCTTTCTTTGCTTTGCTTTGCTTTGCCCTGCTCTTGCTCTTCACTGTCTAACCTCAAACATGAAAAATGTGATGTTTGTCCCAAATTTAATGTTTTTAAATGAAAAACTAAAACATTTTTTGTTAAAATTAATTTGTGAAAAAACAAATTTTACCAATGAACTCAAATTTTTCGTTTTGCATGCAGCTACAGACAAATGTGACCTTTTTTAGTAAATTTAGTACGTTTTTATGCCGATATTGGGTTAGTTTTTTGATACAGAAACCCAAAGGGGTACCTAGGGGCACCAAAAGTTATATTGATATTAAAGAGGACATATTCAGTAACACGTATGTATAAGCCCATGCTCGGAACTCGGCGGAACTCAAAAGATATAGACTATTTTAGGTAGTAAAAACTACAAAATTTAAAGGTTTTGTAAATTTAAACAAGCTCTTCAATGAAAAGTCATATTAACATATTTTTATACCCTGAACCCATTGAAAATGGGAAATCAGGGTACAATGGTTTTGTTGAAATGTATGTAACAGGCAGAAGGAGGCGTGGCAGACCCCACAAAGTATATATATTCTTGATCAGGGCGACGAGCTGAGTTGATTTGGCCTTGTCCGTCTGTCTGTCCGTCCGTCCGTCCGTGTCGATCTCAGAAGATATAAGAGCTAGAGACTTGAAAAGGTCCGTGTATATCACGCGCATATCAAGTTTTTCTCTATATATCGATAACTACTTCCGATATTTTATTACCGATTAAAGACCTTATCGAAAGTTAGTTATTTAATTATATCTCCTACACCTTTCGAGCTAGAGCTTCCAAATTTTAAATGTAGACTTATATGTATTTTATATAATTTCGATTTTTGTTGTAATTTACCCACTACCCTTATATCCAGCCCCTCACCCTCACCTTTGTAAAAGGCGTATTTCAAGTACTAGAGACTTGGCTTGGAATGTACATACATTTGAACACTATGATTATGTTCTGAAAGTTTCATTAAGATTGTACGTCTAGAAATTAAATTGTTAAACAAATAAATTCTTATAATGTTGCCCACACTGCAGCGCAACTCAAGCGCAGTCGCTGCTTACTGCGCAGTTAGCAGATCGAGTTCTAATACATTCGTGTGTATGTATGTGTGCCGAAAAGAAGTGCAGAGTGATTAAAATATCAGATTAGAGGGTTCAGGGTATCTCCTAGTCGAGTAGTCTCAACTAGAGTCTTCTTACTTGTTCTAATATATACGTATGTATGTACTAGAGTGCTGAGTGAATTGCAGAAAAATGATGTTCGAATTAACAGTTCGCAATACACATACATATATTGACCTTCCTAGATGTATCTTTTATTCTACTATATTTATGTATGCGGATGATGTCAAACTTTGCCTTCCCTACTCCAGTGCAAATGGACATCTTCATCTTCAAGATGACCTAAATGCATTCCAACTTTGATGTGTGGCAAACCAGTTGGACCTGAATTGCTCAAAGTGTATAACAATGACCTTCAGTCGTACCGTTCTTCTAATTGTTGACTATAAAATTAGTAACATTTCCTTAAAAAGCATCTTTACAGTCAAAGATCTTGGTGTTTTCTTTGACAAAGCTCATATATCTACCATCATGTGCTTGGCTTTATTAAACGTTGGTCTAAGGAATTTAAAGATCCTTTTATTACAAAGCATTTATTTATATCGCTTGTGCGTCCCATCTTAGGGTATTGCTCAGTTATATGGTCTCCGCAGCACAAACTGTATCAGGATCGTATCGAATCGGTCCAAAAACAGTTTCTTGTTTTTGCCTTAAGGAGTCTTAGCTGGGACAGTAATTTACGATTATCGTCTTACCATAGTAGCTAATTGATCGACTATCGGTAATCAATCGCGGAACAATTTTAAGAATTGTTTTTGTGCATAAATTGATTAGCGGTGATATTGATTCGTCCTCTTTGCTGATGCGTTTTCATTTTTCGGGTCCGTTCCGAACAACTAGACATTATCGTCCGCTTCATTTACCTGTGTGCACTAGGGATTATTGTTTGCACAGTGCGTTTCATGTTCTATGTGTTAATTTTAATAAATATTATCACGCATTTTCCTTAAAATAAAATCTTCTTAAATTAAAATCTTTACTTTTAGCTTATCTCAGTGAAATCACTCACAGTGACTAGGCATAAGCACTGGTATACACTTTGTTGCCAATGTTGTGTAGTGATTTCTCGATCCTATCCTTTTGTCTTTTGTTAACTCATTTCTTTTTATACCCTGAACCCATTTTCAATGGGAAATCAGGGTATAATGGTTTTGTTGAAATGTATGTAACAGGCAGAAGGAAGCGTGGCAGACCCCACAAAGTATATATATTCTTGATCAGGGCGACGAGCTGAGTCGATTTGGCTCTGTCCGTCTGTCTGTCTGTCCGTCTGTCCGTCCGTCCGTCTGTCCATCCGTCCGTCTGTCCGTATGTTTGAACGCGTCGATTTCCGAAGATATAAGAGCTAGAGACTTCAATTTTTTAAAATTACCGTATATACAGCGCGGACGTCGAGTTTGCTTTTAAAATTCGATAAATCATCCCGTTATGTTTTTATCGAGTAAAAACATTCAAGTTCAAGTCAGATGCTACTATAGCTAATTGTGAATGATTTTTATTTTTTTTTTTTTTATTTCTCAAATATTCAATTTAATATCTAGATCATATGCTGAAAGTTTCATTAAATTCCGTTCAGTCAAAAATTAATAAAAAATAATCAAATATTTGGACAATTAACAAACACACGTGCAGCAGCTACAACAGCATCGTATGCGTGTGCACACATACATTCTAGAAACATTCGTTGAATCACATCAGCTGTTAGTTTCGTTTAGTTTTGGTAGATGGCAGATGCAGCATTGAATCTATTTGAGTTTTTCCAGCGCCACTTGCAGAAGTGAGGTGGCGTAGTGTGTTAGCTGCATGACGCTTGATCGAGAAGTCGTGGTTCGAATCCCGATCCGGTGCAGCTGATGTTAATTTTTCATAATTGTTTAAAAATATTTTATATTTTAATAAATGAGTTTTCTATTTAATTTATATTTTTAAATACATCGAAATTGAAATTTGAACCATACTTAATGTGCGTTTTTAATAGTTTGGTTATTCTAGCAGATTCTTAGAATCACATCAGCAGTTAGTTTCGTTTAGTTTTGGTATTTTTATATTTTATTAAATGAGTTTGGTATTTTATTTATATTTTTAAATACATCGAAATTGAAATTTCAGAGATACTAAATGGGCATTTTTATTTGTTGGGTTCAGGGTAGTATCTAGTCGAGCACTCTCGACTAGAGTTTTCTTACTTGTTATACTCTGAGCCAATGGGAAATCAGGGTATAATGGTTTTGTTAAATGTATGTAACAGGCAGAAGGAGGCGTGGAAGACCCCATAAAGTATATACATATATTCTTGATCAGGGCGACGAACTAAGTCGATTTGGCCCTGTCTGTCCGCCCGTCCGTCCGTATGTATGAACGCGTCGATCTCAGAAGATATAAGAGCTAGAGACTTGAACGCGCATATCAAGTTTTTCTCTATATATCGATAACTACCCCCGATATTTTATTATCGATTAAAAACCTTATCGAAAGCTAGTTATTTAATTATATCTCCAACACCTTTCGAGCTAGAGCTTCCAAATTTTAAATGTATGTATTTTATATAATTTCGATTTTTGTTGTAATTTACCCCCCACCCTTATATCCACCCTTTCACCCTCACCTTTGTTAAAGGCGTATTTCAAGTACTAGAGACGTGTGCTTTGGTATGTACATACATTTGAACTATGATTATGTTCTGAAAGTTTCATTAAGATTGTACGTCTAGAAATTAAATTGTTAAACAAATAAATTCTTATAATGTTGCCCATACTGCAGCGCAGCCCAAGCGCAGTAGCTGCTTACTGCGCAGTTAGCAGTTCGAGTTCTAATACGTTCGTGTGTATGTATGTGTGCCGAAAAGAAGTGCAGAGTGATTAAAATATCAGATTAGAGGGTTCAAGGTATCTCCTAGTCGAGCAGTCTCGACTAGAGTCTTCTTACTTGTTTGTTATAATTTGTAGAGAAGATACCCAGCACAACATCGTAATGCATTTTCATTAAAAAGAGAAAAGATTTTCCATATCTACTTCCTCGTCACTTTCATTCTGAGCGATTTTATTCTGCTGCATTTCCTTGTGCATATATTTTACTTAACAACACAGCCACTTCTGCAATTACGATCGAAAACGAAATCCTGAAAAGATGCATCCTTTCCCATTATTCATCCATCCTATCAGCTGAAACCATAGCCATTCTCGATGCAATAAATCTGATCAAAAGCAGACTTGGAAAGTATATAATTTGCTCCGACTCCCTCGCATCCATAAAATCCATTCGCAATATTAACAATAACTTTTATCCCCCAACTATTAGAACCCTGCTTACCCAATCTGACTCAAAAATAAAACTCCTTTGGATCCCTAGCCACTGCGGCATTAAAGGGAACGAGTTAGCCGATAGTGCAGCCAAAGACACATTTTATATGCCCCTTCACTATACCCCTAACTTTAACACTACAGACATAAACAAACTCCTCAATAACGAACTCTCAAAAAAACTTAAACTGAACATAGAGCTCTGCACCGATGGTACCAGAGATGAAATACACACCTATCCAACACGTCAAACTATCTAAAAAAATATAGACCATCACACGCTGTGATCAAATAAAATTTCTAAGGCTAAGACTAGGGTGTGTGGACAAGAATGGCACAACGGCACTATAACAACCCTGACAACACCCCTCCTTGCCCCAACTGTCACACAACCACAAACATTAATATAATACGCATTGTCTACGACTGCCCCGCAACCTCTAACCTGCATACCTAAATCTTCCAAAACACCTGCCCCTTATCCATCCTAGCAAACCCAACCGAGATTAACATCCGTAAGATAATTGAGTTTCTGAAAAAATCTAAAACATACCACCTCCTATGAAAAAATTAAATAAAAACAAGTAAGAAAGCTATAGTCGAGACTGCTCGACTACGAGATCCCCTGAACCCTTGGAGTGCTAGCTATTTCAATAATTTTTCGCGTCTTTCAGCTTACACAAGAAACACACACACAAACACATACACACACAAGCACCCACGCATAAATACGCACGGGCTGCAGTGTGCGCTTACTTTGAGAACTTAATTGTTTAATAACTTCTTTTGTGGACGTACGATCTTCATGAAACTTTCAGATTATGATTATAACATGAATATGCATGTAATTGCCAAAGCACAAGTCTCTAGTATTTGAAATACGCGTTTTACAAAAGGGTGAGGGGGTGAATTGAGAGGTGGGGGGTAAATTTTAACAAAAACCGAAATTGTATAAATTGCATATAAGCATATATAAACAAGTAAGAACGTTGCAGTCGGGCGATACCGATTGCAGAAGACTCATTCACAGCCCAAACGCTGTCAACCAGAGTATATAGTGCAATTTTCAAGTCTAGTGCGCAACAAAAAACAGGGCATGATCCCATTTAAAATGGGAAAATCATCGATAGCTATTGCTATGATCATTGCATAATTGCATTCAAATTACATGCATATGTATATAATTTATACAATTTTGACTTTTAATAATATACATGTATTTATATCCATATATTGGATACCGGCTTCAAGCTAGCAGCAGATCAGCGCGATTTTACTATACATGTGCACACACTCATCGTCTATTCTATGCGTACAGACAGAAGCGCGCCTTTTCTCACATTCTTAGAATTTCGATTGATTTCTGGACTTTCTAGCCGTTACTGTAGTTTTGTCTGATGACGCTCTCTTATTAAGCTATTCTATTTTAGCAGCTGAGTGCTCGAGCAAAGCAATGGCGCGGGTGCTAAGGGCGACGCAAGTAACGTTAGAGTAGGGAGGTTCGAACCTCTACTATGTTTTTTTTTTTTTTTTTTTTTTTCATACATTTTTCGTTTTTTATAAAATAGATATTTTATTGGGAAGGTGCGAGCTTGACTGAATGGCACTTAATACTTTTCATTTTCTTAGTCGAATAATTTTATAAGTTTAAATTTGTTTCTTCTTAAATAGCCCTCAAATACATATATGCAAATACATACATATGTATATATGTAAGTCTGCACGCATAGCATCAAGCATTCCAGCCTTATACACGCGCTCATTTGTATGTGTGTATGTATGCACACATAAATGCGTACTCTAGCATATTCTAAGAATCTCGTTGCGATTGATTTGTCTTTGCATTGTTTTTGAATTTCCAGCCACCACTCTGGCTTTTCTTTGCTATGTGGCGTCATAACAATAATGTGATTTCGTTTTAACTTCTATTGATCGAAACGACGCGGTGGTGCTGTAGGCTGAAGCGCCGACGACCATTATTTTAGCTATTTTGACAAACATGCTGTTTGGGTTGGGTGCGAGTTCAAATCCCGCGGAAAACACTTTTTTGTAAATTGCAAATTTTTGTTATTTTAGCTTCTTTTAAATTTTTTTAAATTCATAAAAATGTTTCCTTTTGTATTATGAATATCTATTAAGCTTATTTATATGTACAAATGCATAAATAGATGGCTGACGCATATAAATGTCGCGATACGGGCACTGTAAATGCCGATTGCCACGCCCCTAGTGGCCGTCGACTCCTCAATTTTAGCCAGTTCTTAGAACGAGTAACCGGTTACCTAAATGCAAAATTTGAATTCTTACGCTCAAAAAATGTGAAAATTACAGGGTATTTTTCGATATGCCACGCCCCTAAAGAGGCTTAAAAATTATTTTTGGGGCATCGATAGAGGAGGCTACCAGTAACTTAACTATCCAAATTTGAAGCTTCTAGCTCTTAAATTGTAGGAGATATAAACTTTTGCGGTTTGCCACGCCCCCTATGGGCGGACATATATCTACCATAGCTCGTTGGACTTGGGTGATCAACCCGCGTATATATACCAAATTTCAGATCTCTAGCATCAATAGTGCCTAAAATATAGCAGAATTCGAAAAATCACTATATCTTCAGGTCCGATTTGCCACGCCCCTAAGGGACGTAGATATATAATTTTTTCACCCATCTTCATAGAATTAAAACATTAGCTTACGTGCAAAATTTCAGCATTCTAGGTTTATAACTTTAGGAGATACAGTTTTGTCCGATTTGCCACGCCCCTAATGGGCGGAGATATATCCGCCATAGCTTGTGATCTTGGGTGGTTGGCGCGGACCTACATACCAAATTTCAGCTTTCTAGCTCTTCAACAAACATGATTTCTGGTATATCGGAAAATGCATTTTCCGATTTGCCACGCCCCTAGTGGGCGGATCGGGAAAATTTTAACACTTTATAAATCGGAGATATACACGAGTATGTGTTCCAAATTTCAAGTCTCTAGCTTCAATAGCGCCGAAATAGATTGCGTTCATACGGACAGACGGACAGACGGACAGACGGACAGACGGACAGACGGACAGACGGACGGACAGCAAGACGGACATTGCACAAAACCAATATACTCATTTCACTTTCGTGAATGAGTCTAAAAATTTGGAGACTCTAGCAATAAAGGTGTAGAAGATATAATTTTATAACTGGTTTTCGATAAGGTTTTTTATCGATAAAAAAAGATCGGGATGAGTTATCGATTTTTAATGATAAACTCGATATCCGCGCTGTAATTACGAACATTTTACAAAAAATTTGAGGTCTCTAGCTCTTATATCTTCGGAAATCGACGCGTTCAAACATACGGACAGACGGACAGACGGACAGACAGACAGACGGACAGGGCCAAATCAACTCAGCTCGTCACCCTGATCAAGAATATATATACTTTGTGGGGTCTGCCACGCCTCCTTCTGCCTGTTACATACATTTCAACAAAACCATTATACCCTGATTTCCCATTTTCAATGGGTTCAGGGTATAACAAGTAAGAACGTTGCAGTCGGGCGTTACCGACTGCGGAATACTCATTCACATCCCATCAACAATTTAGTAGTTAAGTTTCGTTCTAATACTGTAGAATATACAGGTTTTTCCGATTTGCCACGCCCCAACTGGGCGTAGACACCTCATTTTTGGTCAGTTTTTAGAAAGAGATAACGTTACCCTAACTGCAAAGTTTGAATGCTTACCCTAAAAAATGTGAAAATTACAGGGTATTTTTCGATATGCCACGCCCCTAAAGAGGCGTAAAAATTATTTTTGGGGAATCGATAGAGGAGGCTACCAGTAACTCAACTATCCAAATTTGAAGCTTCTAGCTATTATACTTTAGGAGATATAAACTTTTGCGGTTTGCCACGCCCCCTGTGGGCGGACATATATCCGACAAAACTTTTTGGTCTTGGGTGATCAGTCCGAGTATATATACAAAATTTGAGGTCTCTGCCATCAATAGTGTCCAAAATATAGGAGAATTTAAAAAATCACTATATCTTCAGGTCCGATTTGCCACGCCCCCAACGGGCGTAGACTTATAATTTATCTTCAGACTTTATAGAATCATACCATTAGCTGACGTGCAAAATTTCAGCATTCTAGGTTTACAACTTTAGGAGATACAGTTTTATCCGATTTGCCACGCCCCCAATGGGCGTAGATATATCCGCCATAGCTCGTGATCTTGGGTGGTCAACGCGGACCTACATACCAAGTTTCAGCTTTCTAGCTCTTCAACAAACATGATTTCTGGTATATCGGAAAATGCATTTTCCGATTTGCCACGCCCCTAGTGGGCGGATCGGGAAAATTTTAACACTTTATAAATCGGAGATATACACGATTATGTGTTCCAAATTTCAAGTCTCTAGCTTCAATAGCGCCGAAATAGATTGCGTTCATACGGACAGACGGACGGACAGCAAGACGGACATTGCACAAAACCAATATACTGATTCACTTTCGTGAATGAGTATAACAAGTAAGAAAGCTTTAGTCGAGACTGCTCGACTACGAGATCCCCTGAACCCTTGGGGCAATAGATATTTCAATACTTTTTCGCGTCTTTCAGCTTACACAAGAAACACGCACACACACACGCACGTACGCACACATACACACACACGCATACAGACACACATACACACACACACACGCATACACACACAAACGCATACACACACACATACACACACACATACACAAACACATACACACACATACACAAACATTTACATACATATACACACACAAGCATAAACACGCATGGGCGGCAGTGAGCGCTTACTATGAGAACTTAATTGCTTAATAACTTTTTTTGTGGACATACGATCTTCATGAAACTTTTAGATTATGTTTATAACATGAATATGCATGTAATTGCTAAAGCACAAGTCTCTAGTATTTGAAATACGCTTTTTACAAAAGTGAGGGTGAGGGGGTGAATTTAAGGGTGGGGGGTACATTTTAACAAAAACCGAAATTGTATAAATTGCATATAAGCATACATTAAAAATTTGGACACTAGCAATAAAGGTGTAGAAAATATAATTTTATAACTGGGTTTCGATAAGGTTTTTTATCGATAAAAAAAGATCGGGATGAGTTATCGATTTTTAATGATAAACTTGATATGCGCGCTGTAATTACGGACATTTAAAAAAAAATTTGAAGTCTCTAGCTCTTATATCTTCTGAAATCGACGCGTTCATATATACGGACAGACGGACAGACAGACGGACAGGGCCAAATAAACTCAGCTCGTCGCCCTGATCAAGAGATCAAGGGTCTGCCACGCCTCCTTCTCCCTGTTACATACATTTCAACAAAACCATTATACCCTGATTTCCCATTGAAAATGGGTTCAGGGTATAATAATATGAAATGTAAATATAGAAATATTGGTATTATAAAATAAAATCTGTATATACTTATTTAAAATAAGTTATAATCACAATAAACACCATCCAGCCGAAGGCCCCTGCTGCCAGCGACTTAAGTTAGAGTTAATTTTATATTAATTGTAACTTCTTAATAATAATAATAATAATAATAATAATAATAATAATAATAATAATAATATTTTACTTATATTTTTCACACCAACTTGTTTGAGCCATAGTTTAAAAAAAACTAGTACGAAATCTCTAGTCGAGACTGCTCGACTACGAGATCCCCTAACCCTTCCAGCAACTGATATTTCAATATTTATTCGCACATGCACACACACACGCACGCTTAAGCACGCATTGGCTGCAATGGTTGCTTACTATGGGAACTTAATTGTTCAATAACTTTTCTTGTGGATGTACTTTCTTCATAAAACTTTTACATTATGATTATAACATGGATATGCATGCATTTACCAAAGTAATGCACACAGGTAAATGAAGCAAACGATAATGTCTGGTTGTTCGGGACGGAACCGAAAAATTAAGACGCATCAGCAAAGAGGACGCATCAATGTCACCGCTAATCAATTTGTGCAGAAAAACAATTCCTAAAATTGTTCTGGGATTGATTAACGATGGAAGATCAATGAAGCTGAAGCCTACTACGGTTAGATGGTAATCGTAATATAGGTATGCACGTATTAGTGTATATGAACGTATGTATTACCTGTGCATTTATATGCATACATATACATGCATATACATGTTGCTCCACACATCGACGGGAATACTGAATACGCTACTGGAAAGGGGTCAAGGTTCGACTATAGTCGGCCTGTTTCTGCAAATGGTTTGCGTCGCACGCACGACGATCATCGATGACCATCAGCCGAGGTGCCGTTCGGGTCCAGGTGATAGTAATAGTAGGAGTGGCCTGTATTTCCGAGCGAACCGCCGGAGCTTACAAAACCAAATCTTGACGACTTCTAGATCGTTCAAGCGAACCTAGCGTGCCTTTAGCACAATACTCTTCCAGCTGGAGTACGCCGCCACACTCCAGTATGGTGCCCATGCTGGCCAAGAAATCCTATCCTAGCACCAGATCGTCGATCACGCCTGGTAGAGTCAGGAACGGATCTGAATTTGCTGACTCCCCAGGCTGATCCTCGTCTCCAGCTGCGAGTGCACCTGACTGCAACTGCCATCCGCCAAGCATATGCACCGCCGTGTAGCGCGCACCACGCCCACTCCTCAGAGTCTGTCAACAAGCCTTTCGTTGATAAACCTGCTTGAGGGTCCCGTGTTGATCGTAGTTTTTTGCTGAGTGGCTCCAATGGCCACGATCGCCGTCATCTGGCTGTCTTCGTCCTGAAGACGGCCCACTAACGCCTGGGGGCCCCTGACGCTCCTGCCGACTGGCAGCAGCTAGCAGTTCGCACTCCAATGCGCCCACACATTTCAACAAATCCATTATATCCTGATATCCCATTTTCAATGGGTATCAAAAGGGAATGGTGGCTCACTCTTTAAACTTATAAGATATATATATGTATATATATATATATATATATATATATATATATATATATATATATATATATATTTATATATATATGTCGTGTCAGTGCGATATTACACTGTTGAAATTGCAATTAGATATCTTGATATCGTGTTAATCGATTGATTTAGTATTGTGGTGCAATTAAAGCATGCACTGTCACTAAGAGAGAGACAACAATAGCTGTTGCTGAACGTAGTCCCGGGTGTCGCTGGGTGAGAGCGAGACGGCTAGTCATGCCGTTCGCAGCAGGGTCGCTGTGCTTTCGATGAACAAGAATATGCGACCATGATTAGAACTTACGAGTAGAAGAGAAGACACACTTGGAATGACTATTGAATGAGAAAGATCATTAAGAAGAGTTTAGCGACACACCGGGAATTCGTTATTACGCGCAGCTATGATAGAAAACCAGAATGAGAAACGCATCGCCCCGACATCAGAAGTGGGATCGGCACCACCTCCTACGTTCTCGGAGGAGCAGTGGCGTACGATTTTGGGCCTACAAAACCGAATTTGTCAAGACTATCAATACGTGAAGTGAGCAGCAGAAACGTGACGTCATTCTACGAAAATTTAACGCTGACGTGGCAGACGTTGATGCTGACAATTGATGTGCGACTGTAGCTGAAATACGTGTGGTAGATGAATCGAAGATAAGTATACCGATCCGAGGTGAGAGTTTTCGAATTATCTTTGATTCTGGTGTATTATTCCTTGGTGAAAGATAGCTTTGCACAAAAGGCTATATGAAACAAGTGAGAGTACTCGGGTCGAGACTGCTCGACTGAGAGATGCCCTTGGCTCCTTGGCTGTTGTTCTGGTTATTCTGCGCATTTTTGTGTATGCATACGGTGGCGCATGCACGCGTTTGCTGACTGCGTGGTGGGCGGCAGCTGCGCTGCGGTGAGGCCGGTGTTGTGGGACTTTGATTGTTGGATGGTTTCTCTTGTGGTGGGACTGTCTTTGTGGGACCTTCGGAGCGTGATCGTGGTGCTCAGGTGTGCGTGCTCCGAGGCGCGGATCTCTAGTACATTTTTGGTGGTAGAAGTTTTAGATGGTGACAGATATTTGATAAATTTGATAAAAATGACAAATGCTTCATGCAGATTTTCTGTCCCGAAATGCAGAAGTAAAAACTACAAAAAACAAGTAAGAAAGCTCTAGTCGAGACTGCTCGACTACGAGATCCCCTGAACCCTTGGAGCAATAGATATTTCAATAATTTTTCGCGTCTTTCAGCTTACACAAGAAACACGCACACACACACACACACAGGCACGTACGCACACACAGGCACACATACACACACACGCATACAGACACACATACACACACACACACGCATACACACACAAACGCATACACACACACATACACACACACATACACAAACACATACCCACACAAGCACCCACGCATAAACACGCATGGGCTGCAGTGTGCGCTTACTATGAGAACTTAATAGTTTAATAACTTTTTTTATGGACGTACGATCTTCATGAAACTTTCAGATTATGATTATAACATGAATATGCATGTAATTGCCAAAGCACAAGTCTCTAGTATTTGAAATACGCTTTTTACAAAAGTGAGGGTGAGGGGGTGAATTTAAGGGTGGGGGGTTAATTTTAACAAAAACCGAAATTGTATAAATTGCATGTAAGCATACATTAAAAATTTGGAGACTCTAGCAATAAAGGTGTAGAAGATATAATTTTATAACTGGTTTTCGATAAGGTTTTTTATCGATAAAAAATATCGGAATGAGTTATCGATTTTTAATGATAAACTTGATATCCGCGCTGTAATTACGGACATTTAAAAAAAAATTTGAAGTCTCTAGCTCTTATATCTTCTGAAATCGGCGCGTTCATACATACGGACAGACGGACAGACGGACGGACGGACAGACGGACAGACGGACAGACAGACGGACAGGGCCAAATCGACTCAGCTCGTCGCCCTGGTCAAGAATATATATACTTTGTGGGGTCTGCCACGCCTCCTTCTGCCTGTTACATACATTTCAACAAAACCATTATACCCTGATTCCCCATTGAAAATGGGTTCAGGGTATAAAAATATGACGAAATATGTAAGGAAATTCGTAGAAAATTGTATAATGTGCAAATTGGCTAAACCTTCGTCCGGAAAAATACAAATGGAAATGCATCTCATTCCTAAAGTTTAAATACCTTGGCATACTATACACATAGATAATAGCGGCAAGTTGAGTGGCAGGTCTAAAAGTGTTCAAATTAGGCTGAACAAACAATGTCGATTTTTCGATTATTCTCGATAAAAAAGTTATCGGATGAGTTATCGAAAAAATAAAGCAAACTTGTACTGCATATGGATGCCAAATTTCAGTTTTCTAGCTATTGTATCTTCTGCGATCCTTTTGCTCATACGGACGGACGGACAGACGGACAGGGCTATATCGACTCAGCTCGTCGTCCTGATCAAGAATATATATACTTTATGGGGTCTGCGATGATTCCTTCTGCCTGTTACATACTTTTCACAAAACCATTATACCCTGATTTCCCATTTTCAATGGGTTCAGGGTATAAAAATAAGGCAAAAACAAGTAAGAAAGCTCTAGTCGAGACTGCTCGACTACGAGATACCCTGAACCCTTGGAGCAATAGATATTTCAATAATTTTTCGCGACTTTCAGCTTACACAAGAAACACGCACACACACACACGCACGTACGCACACACAGGCATACATACGCACACACGCATACAGACACAAACGCATACACACTCACATACACACCCACATAAATACACATACACAAACACATACACACACAAGTACCCACGCATAAACACGCATGGGCTCAGTGTGCGCTTACTATGGGAACTTAATTGTTTAATAACTTTTTTTATGGACGTACGATCTTTATGAAACTTTTAGATTATGATTATAACATGGAAATGCATGTAATTGCCAAAGCACAAGTCTCTAGTATTTGAAATACGCTTTTTACGAAAGTGATGGGGAGGGGGTGAATTTAAGGGTGGGGGGTAAATTTTAACAAAAACCGAAATTGTATAAATTGCATATAAGCATACATTAAAAATTTGGAGACTCTAGCAATAAAGGTGTAGAAGATACAATTTTATAACTGGTTTTCGATAAGGTTTTTTATCGATAAAAAAAGATCGGGATGAGTTATCGATTTTTAATGATAAACTTGATATGCGCGCTGTAATTACGGACATTTAAAAAAAAATTTGAAGTCTCTATCTCTTATATCTTCTGAAATCGACGCGTTCATACATACGGACGGACGGACGGACGGACGGACAGACAGACGGACAGGGCCAAATCAACTCAGCTCGTCGCCCTGATCAAGAATATATATACTTTGTGGGGTCTGCCACGCCTCCTTCTGCCTGTTACATACTTTTAACAAAACCATTATACCCTGATTTCCCATTTTCAATGGGTTCAGGGTATAATTAAGAAATACAAAATTGGTGATTACGTTTTGATAATAAGTGAAGAGCGGCATCAGACAAAACTGAATCCCAAATTTAAGGGACCATTTATAGTTACTGAATTGCTAAAAGGTGACCCTTACATGTTGAAATCATTAACAAACAAGAGAAAATATAGGTATTCGCATGAGTTTTTACGAGAAATGCCAGATAAGCAAATCGAAACAGAAATATTTGACGATATTGACCACGGTGAAATAGACGCTGGTTAAGAGGTTACCTCTGCCACCTAGAAGGTGTGGAGGACATCATACACAGTTGTTAATGGTCACGTTGGTGAAGGCTGACATTGTTCATGGCGGACACTTAATCTAGTGAAAGATCATGGTATATGTGGTATATATCGTCGCAGAGTGGCGCCAAGAGCCTGTTTAACTGTGGTATGATAAAATGGAAAGCCAAATGGCCAAGAGTACGAGCTACTGAATTTGAGCGATATTCTGACAAAATGACGTTCGATGGAGAGCCAAATGGGAGAGTGGTTGCGGAAAAGTACGTTGTACTTTGAGAATGTAGATGAGATATCCCGTAACACTGCTATTTGATGGTGTAACATGGGCGTGAGATAAAAGTGAAATCCAAATGGTTGAGTTTATTTGCATTAATCATCATTTGAAGACATTAGGAAATGTGTAACGAGATAAAGTAATGATTATGTGGGCAATGAACAGAAAGATTTATTTTGATAATATTAATGAGAGCAAATGTAAATGTTTAAATGGTGCGAATGTTATATTGGATGATGAAAGTATGTAATCAAGTTAACTTATTTTGATTAAAAATGATATGAGTTTTTAACTGTGTACACGAGGACGTGTAATCGTCAGGAAGGCCGTGTTAGAGATTTATGTAATTAACATGAGAATTTAACTTAACAGGAGTATGTTATGATAACAACATGAAAATGAAATGTTGATGATGTAGCAATGTATTGGTGCACTGTTGCGTCAGTCACTGTGACACAATGTTGCGATGCTTCCTTGCGATGTTGTAAAACTTCATAGTGACGAGACTGTGTCGCTACATAGACAATGCAAGATGCAAAGCAAATGACAAAAGAGGAATAATGGTTAGACAATGAGTTATCCGTCAGGTGCGACGATGAGCTATCCGTCTATGAGAGACGATGAGTTATCCGTCAGGTGCGACGATGAGTTATCCGTCCAAGAGAGACGATGAGTTATCCGTCAGGTGCGACGATGAGGTATCCGTCTAAGAGAGACGATGAGTTATCCGTCAGGTGCGACGAGGAGTATCCATCTAAGAGAGACTATGGGGTAGCCGTCAGGTGCGACGAGGAGTATCCGTCTAAGAGAGACGATGAGTTATCCGTCAGGTGCGACGAGGAGTATCCGTCTAAGAGAGACGATGTGGTAGCCGTCAGGTGTGACGATGAGTTATGCGTCTAAGAGAGACCATGTGGTAGCCGTCAGGTGTGACGATGAGTTATCCGTCTAAGAGAGACGATGTGGTATCCGTCAGGTGTGACGATGTGTTATCCGCCTAAGAGAGGCGATGTGCTATCCGTCAGTTCAGACGAAGAGCTTGAAATAACAGCGAAAATGATATAATGTTGAAGACCAATGGTTGGTATGAATAAGGAATGATAGCAAGAATTGTTGTATCCGTCTTGGCAGGGCGAAGTTTGCAGAATCGAGAATAACAGAAGAGTAATGTTAATGATAATATTGATAGATACCGAAATCTATTAATAGTAGTACTATTAATAGTAAAGAATAAAAATAAAAGTAAATAAATAGAAATTAAATTAAAAATATCTTTAAAATAAAACAAATAAATAAATAATGATAATAATAAAAACAATAAATAAATAAAATAAAATAATAAATAAAATAAATAATAAATACAGTAAAAAAACAAGTAAGAAAGCTCTAGTCGAGACTGCTCGACTACGAGATACCCTGAATAGATATTTCAATAATTTTTCGCAACTTTCAGCTTACACAAGAAACACGCACACACACACGCACGTACGCACACACAGGCATACATACACACACACTCATACAGACACAAACGCATCCACACACTCACATACACACACACAAACACATACATACACATACACAAACACATACACGAACACATACACACACAAGCACCCACGCATAAACACGCATGGGCTGCAGTGTGCGCTTACTATGAGAACTTAATTGTTTAATAACTTTTTTTATGGACGTACGATCTTCATGAAACTTTCAGATTATGATTATAACATGAATATGCATGTAATTGCCAAAGCACAAGTCTCTAGTATTTGAAATACGCTTTTTACAAAAGTGAGGGTGAGGGGGTGAATTTAAGGGTGGGGGGTACATTTTAACAAAAACCGAAATTGTATAAATTGCATATAAGCATACATTAAAAATTTGGAGACTCTAGCAATAAAGGTGTAGAAGATATAATTTTATAACTGGTTTTCGATAAGGTTTTTTATCGATAAAAAAAGATCGGGATGAGTTATCGATTTTTAATGATAAACTTGATATCCGCGCTGTAATTACGGACATTTAAAAAAAAATTTGAAGTCTCTAGCTCTTATATCTTCTGAAATCGACGCGTTCATACATACGGACAGACGGACAGACGGACGGACGGACAGACGGACAGACGGACAGACGGACAGACAGACGGACAGGGCCAAATCAACTCAGCTCGTCGCCCTGATCAAGAATATATATACTTTGTGGGGTCTGCCACGCCTCCTTCTGCCTGTTACATACATTTCAACAAAACCATTATACCCTGATTTCCCATTGAAAATGGGTTCAGGGTATAATTAATATACAAAACAAAATAAATAAAATAAAGAAATAATTAAAAATAATAAATGAATAAATAAAATAAAAGTAGCTATGAATAAATAAAATAGAATAAATAATAAAGCATAGAAGGTATTGTAGAATGATGCCCTATATAACACAGGGACGTGTAAGGATCAGTATGGCCGTGTCGGAATGATATTATGATACAATAATTACACAGAGACGTGTAAGGGTCAGTATGGCCGTGTCGGAATGATACTATGAGAAATGAATTACACAGGGACGTGTAACTGTCAGTATGGCCGTGTCGTGTCAGTGCGATATTACACTGTTGAAATTGCAATTAGATATCTTGATATCGTGTTAATCGATTGATTTAGTATTGTGGTGCAATTAAAGCATGCACTGTCACTAAGAGAGAGACAACAATAGCTGTTGCTGAACGTAGTCCCGGGTGTCGCTGGGTGAGAGCGAGACGGCTAGTCATGCCGTTCGCAGCAGGGTCGCTGTGCTTTCGATGAACAAGAATATGCGACCATGATTAGAACTTACGAGTAGAAGAGAAGACACACTTGGAATGACTATTAAACGAGAAAGAGCATTAAAAAGAGTTTAGCGACACACCGGGAATTCGTTATTACGCGCAGCTATGATGGAAAACAATAATGAGAAACGCATCGCCCCGACATATATCTATATATATAAAAGAGAGTTTTGTAAAAGTGTCCAAGCACTTATAACTCGAGATCTGCTGGACCAATTTTCATGGTTTTTGATTTGTTGGATTTGTCTCCGCCACGAGTAGGTCAGTAGATCTTTAAAATACTGAAAAAATTTGACGAATACTTGAAAAACGCGGTTTTTTCCCTAAAGATTCAAATTTCCATTTATACTCAGTAGCCTTGACAACAGTGACAGTTTCGGTCCTGTATAGAAGTAAATAAACAAATGTAGTCAGTCAGTCTACGGCACAGCCTCGAGGAGACCTGACTATTCAACAAAAAAAAAAAAAAAAAAAAAAAGACTATTCAACAAAAAAAAAAAAAAAAAAGACTATTCAAAAAAAAAAAAAAAAAAAAAAAAAATACTATTCAAAAAAAAAATAAATCAACAAAAAAATAAAAATTTTTCCAAATCAAAAAGAAAAATATTTCAAATCAAAAATCTGCAAAAATTAAAAAAAATCAAAGGATTAAAACCTGACTGTTCAAAAAATAAATAAAAAAATTCAAAATTCGAAGTTAAAAAAAAGTTAATTATTAAAAAGTGTATTTTTGGCTTTTTATATTTTTGGACTTTTAAACTTTATAAATATTTCAAATCAAAAATCTGCAAAAATTAAAAAAAAAAAATCAAAAGATTAAAACCTTACTAATCAAAAATAAATAAAAAATTCAAAATTCGAAATTAAAATTAAAAAAAAAAAGGTTAATTATTAAAAAGTGTATTTTTGGTTTTTTATATCATATCAGATGTTTTGGTGGTTCAATGATTTTTATTATCTGGCGATTTCCGACAAACACTACTAGTAATTCCAAGATCTACTGCTGCCGACGAAATAAACGCTTGCCTCAAAGCATCAAATCTGTGGCGATATGTAACCAAACTTGAACGATCTATCTGCTGATGATTTCTCGAAGCAATTGCTGAATATCGGTAATGGCCGTATTCCTGTTGACGAATCGAGTGGCTTGATTTCATTTCCTCAAAAATTTTTGCAATTTCGTCTCATCAAAAGATGAACTTATCAACAAAGTATTTCCGAATATCATTGCTTTCCACAAAAATACTAAATGGTTAAGTGAGCGAGCAATTTTGGCGGCTAAAAATAAAGATGTGGATGACCTTAATTTTATAATTCAAAATAAAATCGTTGGTACTCTGTATTCATTCAAATCTATCGACTGTGTAACAAACGAAGAAGAAGCCACTAATTATCCAACTGAATTTTTGAACTCCTTGGATGTGCCTGGTTTACCACCGCACAATTTACAACTGAAGGTTGGCTCGGTAGTTATCATGCTTAGAAATTTAAACCAACCAAAACTGTGCAATGGAACGCGTTTGGTGATAAGAAAACTGCTGAGTAATGTGATTCACGCGTCGATACTCAAAGGAAAATTTAAAGATGAGGAAGTTCTTATTCCTAGGATTCCGATGATCTCAACAGATATGCCCTTTGAATTTAAACGAATTCAATTCCCGCTTCGTCTTGCCTTCGCCATGACGATCAACAAGTCACAGGGCCAATCTTTGACTATTTGTGGCCTCAATCTAGAAAATGTGTGTTTTTCTCATGGTCAATTGAACGTGGCAAGCTCACGTGTTGGAAAACCATCCGCATTATTTGTTCTTGCACCCGACCAAAAAACGAAGAATGTCGTTTACCACAAGGTGCTTGAATGAAAATCCGATTAATAAATTAATCAGAGTGTATCCCAACCTGAACAACATAGCTTTCAACAATTTTTTACCTAGAAAAAATAGATAGGGCAATGCAACGTTTGCCGGGCCAGCTAGTATATATATATATATATATGTATATATGTATACTATATACTTAGGCTATACTTAGGATATACCTGCGCGTACCCTGCCGACGAAGATTGACTGTACTGTTACACTTCACTCTTAGGCTGCAAACATAATGCGCGCTGAGACGAAAAAGAAGATGAACACGAAGCTGAAGACGAAAACTGTGTAGAACAAATCATATGAATTCGCTCGCCCGCAAGCATAGTGCGCGCTGAAAAGAAGACGAAGCTGATAAAAAATTCCTTGCGTTGCGAGTAAGCCAATAGGTTGCATAGTGCAAGAAGAATTGGTTGCGATTTTGTTATGTTAGTCTTAATGGATTTCGCATCAGATGAATATCTGCTGATTGAACAGTTAATTATTATACTGATTCACGAAAGTTAATTAGTATATTTGTTGTGTGCAATGTGCGTCTTGTTGTCCGTCCGTCTGTATGAACGCAACTTTTTTGAAACTTGAAATTTGGAATGTATACCCGATTTATAGTATATATAGTATATTATATTAAAATTTATCCGATCCGCCCATTCGGGGCGTGGCAAATCGGAAAATGAATTTTCCGATATACCAGAAATCAGAAATTAGTTTAAGAGCTAGAAAGCTGTAATTTTGTATGTAAGTCCGCGTCTACCATCCAAGATCACGAGCTAAGGCGGATATATCTACGATATGTACGGATATATATCTCCAAGAGTTTTACAGATAGAACGTAGAAATTGTACGTAGGCTAATGTTATGATTTTATAAAGTCTAATGACAAACAAATTAGTGATTTTTTATACCCTGAACCCATTGAAAATGGGAAATCAGGGTATAATGGTTTTGTTAAAAGTGTGTAACAGGCAGAAGGAGGCGTGGCAGACCCCACAAAGTATATATATTCTTGATCAGGGCGACGAGCTGAGTCGATATAGCCCTGTCCGTCTGTCTGTCCGTCCGTCCGTCCGTGTGTATGAACGCGTCGATCTCAGAAGATATAAAAGTTAGAGACTTGAAATTTTTTTCCTAGGTCCGTGTATATCACGCGCATATCAAGGTTTTTTTTTTATAGCGATTACTACTCCCGATATTTTATTATCGATCAAAAGCCTTATCGAAAGCTAGTTCGTTAATTATATTTCAAACACCTTTAGAGCTAGAGCTTGCAAATTTTAAATGTAGACTTATATGTATTTTATTTAATTTCGATTTTTGTTGTAATTTACCCCCTACCCCTATATCCACCCCCTCACCCACACCTTTGTAAAAGGCGTATTTCAAGTACTAGTACAAGAGACGTGTGCTTTGGAATCTACATACATTTTCACCATATGATTACGCTCTGAAAGTTTCATTAAGATTGTACGTCTAGAAATTAAATTATTCAACAAATAAATTCTTATAATGTTGCACACACTACAGCGCAGCCCAAGCGCAGTAGCTGCTTACTGCGCAGTTAGCAGAGCGCGTTCTAATACGTGCGTGTGTATGTATGTGTGTCGAAAAGAAGTACATATTGATTAGAATATCAGATTAGAGGGTTCAGGGTATCTCCTAGTCGAGCAGTATCGACTAGTCTTCTTGTTTTTGTTTAATGCTCCTAAGGTCACTGCAGCCTCTCTGGCTTCAGCCATTAGGTCGCTGAAACCATCTTTCTCTCCTGATGCCGATAATATTCTAAGTTGTGTGATTAAATAGTGCAGTGGTTCTCTTCAATCACCATTACTAAAATTGTTTAATTTGTTATTGGAAACTTCTGTGTTCCCTTCAATCTTTCAATATTCCCCTATATAAAAAGGTGGAAGATCTGATATTTCCAATTATAGAGGCATTGCGAAATTATCTGCTATTCCGAAGTTATTTGAAACAAGTAAATAAGCTCTAGTTGAGACTGTCCGACTACGAGGTCTCCTGAACCCTTTGTGCAATAGTTATTTCAATCATTTTTCGCGTCTTTCTGCTGCACGATATACACAAATATACACACATACCCACATATACACACACACACATATATATATACACACACACATATACAAACACACACAGACACAAACGGCTATGAGTTGCATTTTCGTGGAGTGCGGTTGAGGTTATTGTGATCCATCGTTAACTATAGCTTGTTCCGAGTTTTTCCCTGCGAAAGTGGAAATATCTAAAGATAACGTGTATGCTGTGGGCGCAACGTACCCAGCGACCTCGAAAGCTACCAAAGACTTACTGCGCGGCGGCTCGTGGAATACCCCGGTGGTAGAATCCAGTGGTGCAAGAGAAGGGGGCAATAGCGTCATTGTTTTGGCGTCACGGCTTTTCTCTTTCCTTTTCTTTTTCAAGCGCGAAAAGTTTTGTCACTAGGCGTCATACTTGCGCAATTAATAAAAATCAGGTGCATTCACTCTAACAGCTGTTAGTAGTGCTGGAAATTGCAGCGGACAATCAGCTGCTCACTAACTTTGGCGAGTTGCTAAGTCTTAGCACAGACAGCAACCTAACATCTGGAGTGAAGACGCAGTTACTAAAAGTAGTGCATACTTTCGGGCCCTTGCTGTAGTTAAGCTGAGTTTAAGATACTGCGGTCTGTAAACTCAAATTATATTAGTAGCCATTGCCCACTACAGGCTTCACGTCGTTGTAGTCGGAGCAAAAAATGGATGCCAGGATGGAGTACGAGCTGCAAGCTTTCGCACGTCGTTCCTCGTTGCAGCGATCACCGCAGCAACAACAGAGGGCGCTGCCGCAGCCGTCAACCTTTAATCAGTCCCCAGTGGTTGAGTGCCAGGCGCCCAACTCACTAAAAAAAGCGTTAACCCAAATAGGAGTTACTCTAGAAGGCTTGACTGCCTTATTTGGGGGTCAGCGGCATATTAATGCCCTAATGAGAGCTGGCTAGGCTGGTCAATCTCCATAAGACGGCCGAAAAGCTCTGCAACCGACCTGTTAAAAACTGCAGACCATGCTCCACCACGCTCCAGAAAGTAGTGGAGAAAGCGAGCACTAGCGCGATCTCAGGTAGCAATACGCCCAAGCGGTCGAGGGAAGTTGCCACCGATTAGAGGAAAACACGCTCAAAAAAGCCGAGGCCCAATAAAGGCGCAGCGAACCCAAAAGAACCAATGGCTTTACGGGCTACAGCTGAAAGTTCAAATCAGGCAGGTCGACAGACAAACCCGAACAGCTGGACAGTCGTTAAAGGACGCAAGCCCATGCAAAAACGACCCAGAAGTGACGCAATCGCGATTTCAGGCGTGGGTGGTTGCAGCTATGCGGACATGCTTTGTGTAGTCAAGACCGACCCAAATCTAAAGAATCTGAACGGCGACGTTCAAGGCATTAGGAAGACAGCTAAGGGGGACCTTTTCTTGCAATTGAGCAGAAAGCCGGAGCATAGTGCTGAGGCCCTTCACGAAGCTGTAGGCAAGGCCTTGGGTGACCGAGCGGTAGTTAAAACACTTACCGGCTTAATTTGAGATCTTGGAGCCAATTAGGGCGGAGTTGAAGGATAGCTCACTCCCCATTGAGGCTATCAAGTCGCTGCGACCGGCTTTTGGTGGATAGCAAAGAGCTACAGTTGCTCTTCCAATTGGAAAAGCCAAAACTCTGCTCAAGCTGTCCAAAATCAGAATTGGATGGGTTGAATGCCGTATCCGCACCGTGGATCAGCCCAAACGCTGTTTCAAGTCCCTTGATTACGGTCATATGGCAGCAAACTGCGGCAGCGACTATGACCTAAAGGGCGCCTGTTACAGGTGTGGAGAGATGGGTCACAGTGCAAACGCATGCACTAAGCAACCAAAATTTAGCCGGAAAGGTGAAAAGCAGACGGACCACTCAGCAGGCATCTTCAAGTGCCCATCCTACCGCGAGGCTGCTCGTAAAATGAAATGTTAAGGTTCCTTCAGTTTAACTTTAATCATTGTGTTGCCCAAGATCTGCTAGAGCAGACCATAAGGGGAAAATGTATAGACGTAGCATTTCTCAGTGAGCCTCACAACTGTAGAACCAGCTGCAACAGATGCTAATGGCAAAGCGGTGTTGTGGGTATGTGGCAACACAACGAATGTTCTTTCGAATGTTAAGTCATTTAATGGGTTCGTACGTGACCAATACGGTAGCTTATGGCTCTACAGCTGTTACCTGGCCCCCAGCATGCAGCTCAGTGATCTCACAACGGCGCCGAGGATGCTAGCGTCGGAAGGTCATTATAGCAGGAGATTTTAGCTTATGGGCGTTAGAATGCGGTAGCCCCGCAATAAATACTAGAGGCCGTATCTTACTGGAGATTTTCGCGACACTAGACGTTGCACTGCTCAACACTGGCCACGAGTTCACCTTCAGTCGGGCTGGATACGGATCTGTAATGACATTACTTTTGTCACTTCATCCCTCGTTCGGGAAGCAACATGGAGCCACTGCGATAGCTATACGGGCAGCGATCATATGGCACTTCTGTTCACAATAGGTGAGCCACCTGCCAGGGCGTCAACCTTGTGGAGGGAATCGTATCGGCTGGATACTTTTGATCCCGCGGCTTTTTCAGAGGCCATTCAGTCTCTGGGCACAATTGGTAATGCTGAGGCCAGAGCATGCCAAATGGTGGCCCAAATACAGAGTGCCTGCAATAGCAGCATGTTACACCGCAAGCAGTTCACGCGACAACAAGAGCCTACGTATTGGTGGAATGCACAAATAGGTGACATTCGACGCAAATGCATCCAGGCGAGAAGAAGCTATCAATGGGCTCGGGGTAGATCTACGTTTTTCGAAAAACAATTAGCTTACCAGGCAGCTAGAAGACAGTTGAAGAAGGTCATTCGGGCAAGCAAAAGAGATTGCTTTTTAGAGTTGTGCGACTCAGCTGAATATGACCCTTGGGGCAGAGCATATAAGATAGTAGTTAAAAGACTATACGCAGGTAAACAGCTGCAGCTGACGGGTCTGGAGCTTAAATCGATTGTGGAAACACTCTTTCCAGAAAGATTAAGCTCCATTCATGCCCCGGAGTCGGAGTCTTCTAAGCAGGGCTCAACGAGCACTCAAATTGTTTTAGTTACAGACGAAGAAATCCTAGTAGCTCTCAGAGGTCGTAGAACCAACACAGATCCAGGGCCGGACGGGATCCCAAATCATGCGTTAAAGCTAGCCCTCGCCTTGCACCCTAGTACGTTCGCCGAATTATTCAACGAATGCTTACTACAAGAGACGTTCCCTGCAAAATGGAAGACACAGAACCTGGTATTGCTACCCAAGGCTGGCAAACCACCAGACGAGCCATCGTCATACAGACCGATCTGCCTCTTAGACACCATAGGAAAGGTGTTTGAGAAATTTATCTGCTCTAGACTAGAGACTGCTATTGCTAGCGCCGGAGGTCTATCACCAAATCAATTTGGATTCCGGAAGGCCCGGTCAACAACAGATGCTCTAGAAAAAGTTGTTGGCCTGGGAACTTCCGCCATCCAAGGCACCAGATGGAGGCACGGGACGAAGCAATACTGCATCATCGCGACCCTGGACGTTAAGAACGCCTTTAACACAGCTAGTTGGGATATGGTACTGAATGCGCTGTCACAATATAATATCCTTAAATATCTAAAAGAGATAATAAAGAGCTACTTCAGAGGAAGAACACTGGTATACAACACGAGTGAGGGTCCCCAAACTTATACAGTGTCAGTTGGAGTACCCCAAGGCTCAGTGCTGGGGCCTATCCTGTGTACGACGGCGTACTACGCTTGGAAGTACCAGCAGGTGCGCATACCATTGGCTTTGCTGATGATGTGGCCGTCGTCGCCATGGGCAAGGAGCTTAAAGATAGAGAGGATATGTGCAGCGAAAGTATCAATCGCATACGAAGCTGGTTGACAGGAGCTGGGCTCGAGCTTGTGGCGCACAAGACGGAAGTCGTCCTAGTAAGCAGTCGCAAAAAAGTGGAGACTACCAATATAAGGATAGGCAGCGTGAGCATCGCGTCAAGGAGGCCGATTAAGTATCTTGGCATCATAATAGACACAAGATTAACTTTCCGCGAGCACCTAGAATATGTGCATAAAGGCAGCTAATTCTTGTAGAACTCTCTCAAGAATTATGCTTAACACGCGGGGACCTAAACAGCAACGACGTGTCCTCCTAATGAGCGTCATTAGGTCTGTCATCCTCTATGCTGCGCCAATATGGTCAAGAGCGATGGCAACGCCGAGCTACAGCCGGGACATTTGCGCGATCTACAGACCTCAGTCTGCTGCGACCTCAGAGTCAGCTGCGCTTTCAGGACTATCTCCGATGATGCGGCGCTTGTCATAGCCGGCATGGTGCCACTGGAGTACCGGGTCGCCAAAGCCGTGGAGCGGAATTCGCACGCACCTGTGCGACATAGCGCTATCAGGGCGAACAGCATTGCACGATGGAAAAGAAAGTGGAATAGGTCAGCTAAAGGGCGGTGCACGCACGAGCTCATCCCGGAGCTCGAACCATGGGTTAACCGCAAACACGGCGAGATTAACTTCTATCTTTCGCAGATCCTCTCGGGCCATGGATGCTTTCTTAGCTATTTGAAGCGCTTTGGTCCCGAGGAAACTGACGAGTGCCCCTGGTGCGGGCGAGGGCATGTGGAAGACGCCAACCACATTCTTTTCGAATGTGGACGGTTTCTGGAGGAGAGGCGTCGTCTAGAAGAGGCAATGGGCCGCTTCATCAGAGCGGACAACATAGTCAACGCCATGCTGGAATCGGACGAAGCTTGGGAGCTAACAAGCACCTTCGCGGCCACAGTGATGATGGAGCTGCGCAGAGTCGAGTGAATAAAAACACGAGCTGTACCAGCCTAAGGTAGCGCATACTGCTTACGAAGCAATGCTTTACTGCCGTCCCGCAAGCAACGCACTATCCTAGCCGCCGCATAACTTGCAACACACAAACACACACACACACATATACACACACACAAACACACACAAATTCAAATTTGTGAAGCTTAAATAAAGAAACATAACAAATTATTAAAAAAAAAAAAAAAACAAAACAAAAAACAAAAAATACTAAGTGTGCCAATAATTTTGTTTAGGAAAATCGATGTTTATTTTTGGTTATTGAATATTTTATAAATGTACAATGAAGTTTTTTGGAATATTTTTCTTTGTATAATTTAAAAAATTTCTTATTCTATTGGGTTAATTTTTTGATTCATTAAAAAAACGTTTCAAAATACTTGAAAAATTGCTATCAAGTTTGAAAACCTTGCTGTGCCAATAATTTAGTTCGTCACTGTATTTGCTAAAGCACAAGTCTCTACGCCTTTTTCTGCCTGTTACATACACTTCAAGAAACCCATTATACCCTGATTTCCCATTGAAAATGGATTCAGGATATAAAAACATGAAACGCACTATGCAAAGAATAATCGATAGTGCACACAGGTAAATTAAGCGGACGACAGTATCTAGTTGTTCGGGACGGAACCGATCATTTTTTCTCTAAATATCAATAACTACTCCCGATATTTTAACCTTATCGAAAGCTAGTTATTTAATGATATCTCCTACACCTTTACAGCTAAAGTGTCCAAATTTTAAATGTAGACTTATATATATTTTATATATTTTCGGTTTTGTTAGAAGGTACCCTCACCCCTATATTCACCCCTCACCCTCACCTTTGTAAAAGGCGTATTTCAAATACTAGAGACTTGTGCTTTGGCAAATGCATGCATAATAATGTCATAATCATAATCTAAACAAGTAAGAACGTTGCAGTCGGGCGTTACCGAATACTCATTCACATCCCATCAACAATTTAATAGTTTAGTTTCGCTCTAATACTGTAGAATATACAGGTTCTTCTTATTTGCCACGCCCCTACTGGGCGAAGATACCTCATTTTTGGTCAGTTGTTAGATCGTGATAACAGTACCCTAACTGCAAAGTTTGAATCCTTACCCTCAAAAAATGTGAACATTACAGAGTATTTTTCGATATGCCACGCCCCTAAAGAGGCGTAAAAATTACTTTTGAATCATCGATAGAGGATGTTACTGGTAACTTAACTCTCTAAATTTGAAGCTTCTAGCTATTATACTTTAGGAGATATAAACTTTTGCGGCTTGCCACGCCCCCTGTGGGCGGACATATATCTGCCATAGCTCGTGATCTTGGGTTTTCGACGCGGACCTACATACCTAATTTCAGCTTTCTAGCTCTTGCATTTTCCGATTTGCCACGCCCCTAGTATGCGGATCGGGAAAATTTTAAGTATGTGTTCCAAATTTCAAGTCTCTAGTTTCAATAGCGCCGAAATAGATAGCGCCGACAGACGGACAGCAAGACGAACATTGCACAAAACCAATATACTGATTCACTTTCGTGAATGAGTATAATAAAAGATTATGAGAGTGTATGTGTGCGTGTTTCTTGTTTTAGCAGAAAGACGCGAAAAATGCTGAGTCGATTTGGCCCTGTCCGTCTGTCTGTCCGTCCGTATGTATGAGCGCGTCGATCTCAGAAGATATAAGAGCTAGAGGCTTCAATTTTTTTAAAAATGTCATTGAAAATCGATAACTCATCCCGATCTTTGTTTATTGATAAAAAAAAACCTTATCGAAAATCAGTTATAAAATTATATCTCCTACATCTTTGGAGCTACAGTCTCCAAATTTTGAATGTGTATTTATATGCACTTTATCCACATCGACCACACAAGAACACTTGCTTTGCCGGATATATCTACGCCCATTGGGGGCGTGGAAAATCGGATAAAACTGTATCTCCTAAGCTAATGTCATAATTCCATAATGTCTAATGAAAACAAGTAAAAACACTCAAGACGAAACTGCTCGACTAGGAGATACCCTGAACCCTCTAATCTGATATTCTAATCACTCTGCACTTCTTTTCGGTACACACACATACACACGCACGTATTAGTGCGCACTCTGCTAACTGCGCAGTAAGCAGCGACTGCGCAAGGGCTGCGCTGCAGTGTGGGCAACATTATAAGAATTTATTTGTTGAATAATTTAATTTCTAGACGTACAATCTTAATGGAACTTTCAGCGTAATCATATGGGGAAAATGTATGTACATTCTAAAGCACAAGTTTCTAGTACTTAAAATACGCCTTTTACAAATATGTGGGTGAGGGGGTGGATATAAGGGTGGGGGTAAATTACAACAAAAATCGAAATTATATAAAATACATATAAGTCTACATTTAAAATTTGCAAGCTCTAGCTCGAAAGGTGTTGGAGATATAATTAAAGATATATCAAAAATATATATACTTTGTGGGGTCTGCCACGCCTCCTTCTGCCTGTTACATACTTTTCACAAAACCATTCTACCGAGATATACAAAAATTTCCCAAAGCACACACATTAGTTTTGCTTATAAAACATTATTTGATTTGTAGTCGTAAGACCAACCATTAAATCGAAAATTTACATTTTTCAGAAGCCAATCATTTAAAGAGGATGACGGTACATGGAAAGGCAATGATGATGGAAAAGTTGTAAACAATCAGCCGCAAAGAGTAATGGATGATAGAAACGGAATGATGGCTCAAGCCGGATATATTGGAAGGTATCATTCTTTTTTTCTGCTTGATGTTCGTTCAGTATTTTCATTCCCTTAACCCAATTAAAATTGGAAAATAAGAGTATTATAGTTATTGGAAGCTGCTGAACTTTTTCGGAAACTCTGGCTCCAATCATTTATGAACACAAAAAAATTTGGCAATACGATTTATTAATTTAATGCCGCATCAGCGTAAATTGAATAGGCAAAGTTAATTTAAACGAAATAATAATACATATATTTTTGTATACCCTGAACCCGATGAAAATTGGAAATCAGGTTATAAAGGTTTTGTTAAATGGCAGTCGATTCAGCTCTGTCCGTCCGTCCGTCTGTCCGTATGTATGAACGCGACGATCTCAGAAGATATAAGAGATATAGAATTTTTTTCGATAACTTGCTCCGGTATTTTGTTATCGATTAAAAACATTGAAAACCAGTAATAAATTCATATCTGCTATATCTTTAAGGCTAATGTCACAAAATTTTTAATGCAAAAAGCGTGTTTCAATAACTAGAGACTTGTGCTTGGCACATATTTATGTTATATTCATTTGTTTCATGAAGATAGTCCACCCTCAAGAAAAGTTATTAAACAATTAAGTTCTCATAGTAAACCACCACTGCAGCCAATGCGTGTTTATGCGTGCGTGCGTATGGCTGTTTGTGTGCGTGTGTGTGTGCATGTACACTCGTGTATTCTATGCGTACAGACAGAAGCACGGTTTTTAGCATATTCTTAGGATTTCGATTTATTTCTGGATTTTCTAGCCGTTACTGTAGTTTTGTCAGATAATCTGACTCAGATTACGCTCTGTTATTAAGGTATTCTAATTTAGCTATTGGCTGACCAGGTAGAGCAGTGGCGTGGGTGCTAAAGGCGACGCAAGTTATGTATATATAGAGTAGCGGACGTTCGAAACCTCTTCAATGTTTTTATACTCATTCACGAAAGTGAAATGAGGGTATTGGTTTTGTGCAATGTCCGTCTGTCCGTATGAACGCAATCTATCTCAGAATTATAAAGTGTTAATATTGTCCCGATCCGCCCTGTAGGGGCGTGGCAAATCGGAAAATGCATTTTCCGATATACCAGAAATAATGTTAGTTGAAGTTGTAAAGTTGAATTTTGGTATGTAGATCCGCGACCACCCGACCCGACCACGAATATATCTCCGCCCATATGGGGGCGTGGCAAATCGAATAAAACTGTATCTCCTAAAGTTGTAAACTTTAAACTTTTGCACGTCAGCTGATGGTTCGATTCTATAAAGATAGGTGGAAAAATATCTATGCCTACTAGGGGCGTGACAAATCGGACTTGAAAATATAGTGATTTTTCGAATTTTGCTATATTTTAGGCACTATTGATGCTAGAGACCTGAAATATGGTATATAAGTTAAGCGCTCCCACACTAGAGTACTAGTGATTGGGGACGCTGTGTTGGGTTCTTGTGAATATATAACAACTTTTTGTTCAATGAAATAATATATTTTGTATAATTTGGAACAATAGGTCTAATATATTTTATATAATTTGGAAAAATAGGTCTAAACTCTCTCTAGTCCGAATATAAACTGAATAAAATCTGTTCTACTCGTTAGGTTCTCCCCTTGAATGTCTGACTGGACTCTCCAGCCTCCTTAGATTGTCGATAGTCTTAACTTATATACGCGGGTTGACCACCCAAGTCCAACGAGCTATGGTAGATATATGTATGTATGTCCACCCATAGGAGCGTTGCAAACCGCAAAAGTTTATATCTCCTACAGTTTAA
Source organism: Drosophila arizonae (assembly GCF_054131065.1). Taxonomy (NCBI): domain Eukaryota; kingdom Metazoa; phylum Arthropoda; class Insecta; order Diptera; family Drosophilidae; genus Drosophila; species Drosophila arizonae. Next base: position 34,497,005 of record NC_142922.1, read on the forward strand.
GAGCTAGAAGCTTGAAATTTGGATAGTTGAGTTACTGGTAGCCTTCTCTATCGATGCCCCAAAAATAATTTTTACGCCTCTTTAGGGTCGTGTCATATCGAAAAATACCCTGTAATTTTCATATATTTTGAGCGTAAGCATTCAAATTTTGCATTTAGGTTACCGGTTGCTCGTTCTAAGAACTGGCCAAAAATGACGAGTCTACGGCCACTAGGAGCATTTATAGTGCTCTAATCGCGGCATTTATATGAGTCAGCCATCTATTTAATAGATATTCATAATACGGAAAGAAAAAAAGATTTTTATGAAATTTAAAAAATATAAAAGCAGCTAAAATAACAAAAATTTGCAATTTACAAAATGAGTTTTCCGCGGGATTTTAACTCGCACCCAAGCCAATTAGCATGTTCATGTCAAAATAACTAACCCCTTCGTTTCGAACAACAGTAGTTAAAACGAAATCACATTATTGTTATGACGCCACATAGCAAAGAAAAGCCAGTGTAGCGGCTGGAAATTCAAAAACAATGCAAAGACAAATCAATCGCAACTGAGATTCTTAGAATATGCTAGAGTACGCATTTTTGTGTACATACATACACACATACAAATGAGCGTATGTATAAGGCTGGAATGCTTGATGCTATGCGTGCATGAAAACGCTAACATTTTTTATGATCGTGGCGAACGCTTTACAAATTTCGGTATACCCTTCACTCATAAGGAACGAGCTGAGATCATCGCGAACAATTTTCAATTTTTGTGCGCTGCTGCTGTTCGAGAGACCATAGAGAGAGACCATAAAGAGAGGGAGAGAGTGAGTAAGGGAAAAAGAGCGCATAGCCGTGCTTCATTTGGTAATGATTTTGTCGTGCCTTAATTTCACTGCTTGAGACTCAGAAGACCGAGCCGACCAAATACGAAGTTGTCCGGTCTCTTCAACGCATTTTTTCGGTGTTAAAAAAGTTTGTTCTACATGTCTAGTCTATGTGTTCTCTGGTTAGTGCTTATACATATACACATATTTACATATGTATGTAGGTATTTCCGTATAGGTATTTGAGGGCTATTTGAGAAGAAACAAATTTAAACTTATAAAATTATTCGACTAAGAAAAAGAAAAGTATTTAGTGCCATTCATTCAAGCTCTCACCTTCCCAATAAAATACCTATTTTATAAAAAACGAATTATGTATGAAAAAAAAAAACTTCGAAGAGGTTTCGAACCTACTCTAACATAATTTGCGTCGTCCTTAGCAGAAGCGCCACTGCTTTGCTTGATCAGCCAGTTGCTAATATAGAATAACTTAATAACAGAGCGTCATCCGACAAAACTACAGTTACGGCTACAAAGTCTAGAAATCAATCAAACTTCTAAGAATGTGCGAAAAGGCGCGCTTCTGTCTTTGCGCAAGAATAGACGATGAGTGTGTGCACATGTATAGGATAATCGCGCTGATCTGCTGTTTACTTGAAGCCGGTATCCAATATATGGATATATATATATATTAGAAATCAAAATTGTATAAATATATATAATTCGAAGATCCTATCTGCAATGATGCAATGATGATAGCAATAGCTATCGATGATTTTTTTAATTTTAATGGGATCATGCCCTGTTTTGTTGTTGCGCACTAGACTTGAAAATTGCACTATATACTCTGGTTGACAGCGTTTGGGCTGTGAATGAGAATTCTGCAATCGGTATCGCCCGACTGCAACGTTCTTACTTGTTATTTTAGCTTTTATTTTTTTTTAAATTTCATAAAAATGATTCTTTCGAATTATGAATATCTATTAAGTTTATTTATATACATTTATAAGTGGCATACGCGGATAAATGTCTTATTTGGGAGCTACAAATGCCGATTCGCCACACCTCTTGTGGCTATAGATTGCGGTGGTTGGAACTCCGCATAAAACTTTTGTTTTTAATTGGCTTTTGTTTTAATGCCTCACACATATAAATGTCGCGATTTGGGCACTATAAATGCCGATTGCCATGCCCTTAATGGCAGTAGTGGCCAATTCTTAGAGCGAGCTAACGGTAACCTAAAAATTTGCAACATTTGAGCTCTTACGCTTACGGAGATATATCCACAATAGCTCGTTTGACTGGGTCAACCCGCGTATATATACCAAATATCAATTTCGCGTATATATTTCAAATTTTCTATAGCATCAATAGTGCCTAAAATATAGCGTAATTTAAAAAATTACTATATCTATATCAGCATTCTGATTTGCCTCGCGCCGCCATAACTCGTGATCTTGGGTGGTCGACGCGGATCTACATACTAAATTTCAGATTTCTATCGGAAAATGAATTTTCCGTTTTTCCACGCTCCGAGTGGGCTGATTGGACAAATTTTATCACTTTATAAATCGGAGATATACAGGAGCATGTGTTCCAAATTTCTCTAGTTTCAATAGCGCCGAAATAAACTGCGTTCATACGGACTAGAGAGCTGCATGAGTGCCGAAAAAACGACTTCGAATTAACAATGCTCATATTGAGATGAGTGGCACCGAGTTCAAAACGAAAATTGTATGAGTGAAGAAGAATAAATAAGTTTGAGTCTGAGTATATGAGTTGCTTTGCCGAGTGTATGAGTTGCTGCGCTGCCAGCAACGAAAAAAAATAAGGAAAACACGAAGGGCAATGTAATTGTGGGTGGGCAAACCAGACGGCTGACACACGGCAAATTTAGCGTTGCAATTTCGTAGCGACAACACATTCTTTATGCGTACGAATGCTTTCATACCCTTCTCATAAATAACAAACAAACGAAAGACTATGTAATTTTGTAATACAATATATTTATTTGTTTAATTCATATTAGAATTGAGAAACATAATTTTATTTATATGATCTGGATTCGTGGATAGTAAACAGCGTTTCTCAGTAATCAAGTTTCTAGCCTTAGAAAATACTTTTACTTATACTTTGTATAATAATTAATTAATATAAAAGTTAATAAGATTATGGATAGATCGAAACATAACATAATGACATGAAAACACTAACATGCATGAGCAAGGCAAACCCTTTCAAAAGTTCGATATACTCTCTAAAGGGAAAGGGCAGAGAGAGAAGGAAAAAAAAATTTTGCTAGGTTATGAGTGCTGCCATGCAGATCTCTAACACGGACAGACGGACGAACAGCAAGATGGACATTGCACAAAACCAATATATTCATTTTACTTAACAAAAGTAAAATGAGTATAAAAATTGTATAATTTAAAGTAACATTTGTATCTCGTTATTAAGTTAAGTGGTTAGTAAATCGTCGAAACGAAGAAAATTTCTAAGGTTTCAACTTATTCCATTGTAAATAACAGATTGATTAATACAATTATTTATATTTTGTTCTCAGAATAACAAACGATGCAAGAGAAGATGAAATGGAAGAAAATATGGGCCAGGTTAATACCATGATAGGTAATCTCCGGAATATGGCGTTGGATATGGGCTCCGAGCTGGAAAATCAGAACCGTCAAATTGACCGAGTTAATCGCAAGGTACATTACATTATAAATACGCATAATACGTATTCCAGAGAAAATAATTTGTTTTCATGATACTTTCTGCAAAAAAAAAAAAATCAAATGAAGTTTACATATACTGCTGGTCTTGGATTAGACGAACTGGTACTTTCGTTAATATTTGCTTTATAACTTTTATTTGGAAAGCAATTGCCCGACTACGAGATCCCCTGAACCCTTCGAGCAACTGATATTTCAACAAGTAAGAACGTTGCAGTCAGGCGTTACCGACTGCGGAATACTCATTCACATCCCATCAGCAATTTAGTAGCTCAGTTTCGCCTTAATACTGTAGAAAATGCAGTTTTTCCCGATTTGGCACGCCCCTACTGGGCGTAGACACCTCATTTTTGGTCAGTTCTTAGAACGAGATAACGGTACCCTAACTGAAAAATTTGAATGCTTACGCTAAAAAATGTGAAAATTACAGAGTATTTTTCGATATGCCACGCCCCTAAAGAGGCGTAAAAATTATTTTTGAATCACTCTCTAAATTTGAAGCTTTTAGCTATTATATTTTAGGATATATAAACTTTTGCGGTTTGCCACGCCCCCTGTGGGTGGACATATATCCGACAAAACTTTTTGGTCTTGGGTGATCAGCCCGACTATATATACAACATTTGAGGTCTCTGGCATCAATAGTGTCCAAAATATAGCAGAAATTAAAAAATAACTATATCTTTAGGTCCGATTTGCCACGCCCCTGATAGCCGTAGACTTATAATCTTATAATTCACCATATGATTACCTTCTGAAAGATTCATTAAGATTGCATGTCTACCAAGGAAATTATTCAACAAATAAATTCTAATAATATTGCCCACACTGCAGCGCAGCCCAGGCGCAGTCGCTGCTAACTGCGCAGTCAGCAGAGCGCTTGCTTATATGCGTGTGGATGCGTGTGTATTTATGTGTGCATAAAAGAAGTGCAGAATAAGTAGAATATCAGCTTAGAGGGTTCAGGGTATCTCCTAGTCGAGCAGTCTTGACAAGATCCTTCTTACTTGTTTTGGCAATATTTCTGTTACACAGTCCCTGTGAGTGGGAGAAGTCTAAATTTTGACGTTCTCATATTTTTTAATACCACCTGAAAATGATTGAATTATTAATTTTTTTTTTTACCCAACCAAAAAAGCTGAATTTTTTAACATAAAACTTAGAAAATTGATGTGCGCGTAATTCATTGACCAACCGAAAAACCATTTTTTTTCATAGAATTTTCTACAGTCTTCGATTGCACAATTATCTCTTCAAATATAAACAAACTGTGAACAGGTGTTTTTCGAACTAGACTCCAACTTTCATATACAAACAAGTAAGAAGACTCTAGTCGAGACTGCTCGACTAGGAGATACCCTGAACCCTCTAATCTGATATTCTAATCACTCTGCACTTTTCGGCACACATACATACACACGAACGTATTAGAACGCGATCTGCTAACTGCGCAGTAAGCAGCGACTGCGCTAGGGCTGCGCTGCAGTGTGGGCAACATTCTAAGAATTTATTTGTTGAATCTAGACGTACAATCCTAATGAAACTTTCAGAACATAATCATAATATTTAAATGTAGGTATATTCCAAAGCAGAAACACTGGGACTACTTGACTTCTAATCACCCGCGTGTACGTCTTTCTTCTTCTTAACAGCTTGTCTCTACACGTTTTCTTTCATCCACGCCTTCTCAATCACTGACTTCGTCTTTTAATGGAGTTGCCAGCCTGTTGTTATTGTGTAACTAGGGTGCCACACCGCTCGACAACGCTTCTCATGCCACATTACATACATATATATTCTTGATCAGGGCGACGAGCTGAGTTGATTTGGCCCTGTCCGTCTGTCTGTCTGTCCGTATGTTTGAACGCGTCGATTTCCGAAGATATAAGAGCTAGAGACTTCAAATTTTTATCTTAAATGTTCGTACTTACAGCGCGGATATCGAGTTTATCATAAAAAATCGATAACTCATCCCAATCTTTTTTTATTGATAAAAAACCTTATCGAAAACCAGTTACAAAATTATATCTTCTACACCTTTATTGGTAGAGTCTCCAAATTATAATTTTAATGTATGCTTATATACAATTTTTAACAATTTCGGTTTTTGTTAAAATTTACCCTCCACCCTTATATTCACCCCCTCACCATCACTTTTGTAAAAAGAGTATTTCAAATATAAGAGACTTGTGCTTTGGCATATCATGCATATCTATGTTATAATCATAATCTGAAAGTTTCATGAAGATCGTATGTCCACAAAAAAGTTATTAAACAATTGAGATCTCATAGTAAGAACACACTGCCGCCCATGCGTGTTTATGCTTGTGTGTGTATGTGTGTGTAAATGTTTATGTGTATGTGTGTGTGTATGTATGTATGCCTGTGTGTGCGTGCGCGAAAAATTATTGAAATAGCTATTGCTCCAAGGGTTCAGGGGATCTCGTAGTAGAGCAGTCTCGACTAAAGCTTTCTTACTTGTTTTTTTTTTTTTTTGTTGCAAATTTATACAAATAGATATATAAACAACAAATCTTATCAATAAGAGCTTTGAAGATATGCAACTCTGCGAAAAATACAGGCTTTCACTCGAAAAGGATTAGTGGTGCTATTATTTTTTTTCGACATTTTTCGACTTTTTGAGATTTTTTTTAATTTTATAAAAATTATTAATATTTTTGGGATAATTCTTGTTTATTGCGATCATTAATTGCTTTCTGCTTATATACAAGCAAAAAGTATATCAATAGATTGATAAATGTACCTAGGAGAACTTCTTAAACTTTGCATTTCCAAAATTTTCGCAGCTATATGTGTGCATAGAAGAAGTGCAGAATGATTAAAATATCAGCCTTGAGGGTTCAGGGTATCTCCTAGTCGAGCAGTCCCGATTAGAGCACCTTTGCTTAATTTGTCTTTGGAAACTTCTGTGTTCTAGGTTTTAAACTGTAAGAGATATAAGCTTTTGCGGTTTGCCACACCCCCTGTGGGCGGACATATAGTCGCCGTAGCTTTCTGGTCTTGGGTGGTCAGTCTGTGGATATATACCAAATTTGAGGTCTCTAGTGACAAAAATTTAGTAGAATTACAAAAATCACTATATCTTCAGGTCCGATTTACCACGCCTCTAGTGAGTCTAGACATATAGTTGTGCATTAATCTTTATAGAATCATAACATTAGCTTGAGTTAAAGTTTGATCCGATTTGCCACACCCCCAATGGGAGTATATATATTCACCATTGCTTTTTGATCTTGGGTGGTCGACGCGGATCGACATAATAAATTTCAACTTTCTAGCTCTTCAACTAATATAATTTCTGGCATATCGGAAAAGGCATTTTCATAATATAAATCGGATATATACACGAGTATGCGTTCCAAATTTCAATTCTCTAGCTTCAATACTGCCGAAATAAATTGCGTTCATACAGACAGACAGGCAGCCAGACGAACATTCCACAAAACCAATATACTAATTTTACTTTCGTGAATGAGCATAATAAATACTCATTTCTAAGACGGAAAGGCGAATTTGTAAGATATATAAACAATATAAAAATCTACATTTTCGATTTTTTTTTTTAAATTCTGCCACATACAAATTCTCACAACAATCAAATAGCATGTTTTTCAAAAGTAAACGAGATGAAACGTGTGCAGTTCATCTGGGGAAAACAGCTTTTTATATTGAATGTAACACCGTAGGAGACTCGCAGAAAGTATTTATATTCTTGGCAAAGTGGTGAGCTGAGTCTGTTAGTCTTAGTCTTTTCGTACAAATTTTTGTACATTCTGCATCCGTTTTAAGCTAATCGATTAAGAGCTGTCAAACTTTTTAAAAAAGAAACGTGGCAGACCCCGTACATTAAAAGAATTATTATTCAAAATAATGTCCTATTGTAAAGTAAATGCAGCTTATCTCTGAACTGTGTATGAAGTTTTTAGACACATTCACGAAAGTGAAATGAGTATATTGGTTTTGTGCAATGTCCGTCTTGCTGTCCGTCCGTCTATGAGGTATGAACGCAATCTATTTCGGCGCTATTGAAGCTAGAGACTTGAAATTTGGAACACATACTCGTGTATATCTCCGATTTATATAGTGTTAAATTTTCCCGATCCGCCCACTAGGGGCGTGGCAAATCGGAAAATGCATTTTCCGATATACCAGAAATCATGTTTGTTGAAGAGCTAGAGAGCTGAAATTTGGTATGTAGGTCCGCGCCGACCACCCAAGATCACAAGCTATGGCCGATATATCTGCGCCCCTTAGGGGCGTGGCAAATCGGATAAAACTGTATCTCCTAAAGTTATAAACCTAAAATGCTGAAATTTTGCACGTAAGCTGATGTTTTGAATCTATGAAGATGGGTAAAACAAGTAAGAAAGCTCCAGTCGAGACTGCTCGACTAGGAGATACCCTGAAGCCTCCAAGCTGATATTCTAATCATTCTGCACTTCTTTTATGCACACATACATACACATGCATCCACACGCACGCATAAGCCTGCGTTCTGCTAACTGCGCAGTAAGCAGCGACTGCGCTTGGGCGCAGACATACTATCTTAATGAAACTTTCAGAGCGTAATCATATGGTGAATATGTGTGTACATTCCAAAGCTAGTACTTGAAATGCTTTTTTTTTACAAATTGAGTGAGAAGGGGGCGTGGTATCCAAAATCTGTAAATTTCAAAATCTTTGTATCGATTAACCTTATATACAACGCAAATTTGAAGACCCCAGGTCTAAAAATGTTCAAATTAGACTAAAAAAAAAAACAAAATCAATTTTTCGATTATTCTCGATAAAAAAGTTATCGGACAATTTATCGAAAAAATTAAGCAAACTCGTACTGCGTATGGTACTCACGAGTATGCATGCCAAATTTCAGCTCTCTAGCTCTTATAACTTCTGAGATCGACGCACTCATACGGACAGACGGACAGGGCTATATCGACTCAGCTCGTCGCGCTGATCAAGAATATATATATATACTTTGTGGGGTCTGCCACGCCTCTTTCTGCCCGTTACATACTTTTTCACAAAACCATTATACCCTGATTTCCCATTTGCAATGGGTTCAGGGTATAAAAATTATATGTATATCTACGCCTACTAGGGGCGTGGTAAATCGGACTTGAACATATAGTGATTTTTCGAATTCTGCTAATTTGAAATTTCGTATATATACGCAGGTTGATCACCCAAGTCCAACGAGCTATGGTAGATATATGTATGTATGTCCACCCATAGGGGGCGTGGCAAACCGCAAAAGTTTATATCTCCTACAGGTTAAAAGCTAGAAGCTTCAAATTTGAATACTTAAGTTACTGGTAGCCTACTCTATCGATGCCCCAAAAATAATTTTTACGCCTCTTTAGGGGCGTGGCTTCTCGAAAAATACCCTGTAATTTTCACATTTTTTGAGCGTAAGAATTCAAATTTTGCATTTAGGTAACCGGTTGCTCGTTCTAAGAACTGGCAAAAATGAGGAGTCTACGGCCAATAGGGGCGTGGCAATCGGCATTTGCGTCAGCCATCTATTTATGCATATAGCTTATAGATATTCATAATACGAAAAGAAACATTTCTATGAATTAAAAAAAAAATATAAAAGAAGCTAAAATAACAAAAATTTGCAATTTACAAAAAAGTGTTTTCAGCGGGATTTGAACTCGCACCCAAGCCGAATAGCATGTTCATGTCAAAATATCTAAAATAAAGATCGCCGGCTCTTCAGCCTACAGCACCACCGCGTCGTTTCGATTAAGTGTAGTTAAAACGAAATCACATTATTGTTATGACGCCACATAGCAAAGAAAAGCCAGTGTAGCGGCTGGAAATTCAAAAACAATGCAAAGACAAATCAATCGCAGCGAGATGCTTAGAATATACTAGAGTACGCTTTTATGTGTATGTACATACATACACACATACAAATGAGCGCGTGTATAAGTCTGGAATGCTTGATGCTATGCGTGCAGACTTACATATATACATATATACTTATGTATGCATTTGCGTATATGTATTTGAGGGCTATTTAAGAAGAAACAAATTTAAACTTATAAAATTATTCGACTAAGAAAATGAAAAGTATTAAGTGCCATTCAGTCAAGCTCGCACTTTCCCAATAAAATATCTATTTTATAAAAAACGAAATATGTATGAAAAAAATAAATAAATAACATAGTAGAGGTTCGAACCTCCCCTACTCTAACATTACTTGCGTCGCCTTTAGCACCCGCACCACTGCTTTGCTTGACCAGCTAGTTGCTAAATAGAATAGCTTAATAGGAGAGCGTCATTAGACAAAACTACAGTAACGGCTAGAAAGTCCAGAAATCAATCGAAATTCTAAGAATGTGCGAAAAGGCGCACTTCTGTCTGTACGCATAGAATAGACGATGAGTGTGTGCACATGCATAGGAAAATCGCGCTGATCTGCTGTTAGCTTGATGCCGGTATCCAATATATGGATATAAATTTATATCAAAATTGTATAAATTATATATTTATGTAATTTGAATACAAAAGCTATCGATGAATTTCCAATTTTAATGGCATCATGACGTGTTTTTTGTTGCGCACAAGACTTGAAAATTGCACTATATACTATGGTTGATAGCGTTTGGGCTGTGAATGAGTCTTCTGCAATCGGTATCGCCCGACTGCAACGTTCTTACTTGTTCTTAATTTGTTTTTATATTACTATCGTATTTCCTAATTTCTAACTCATACAATCAAACAACTAATAAGCTAATACATATGTATTTTTTGTACATTCTTATTGCAGGGTGAATCTAACGAAGCAAGAATAGCTGTAGCCAATCAACGAGCCCACCAGCTTTTAAAATAAGCCGATCTCAACTGATGCATGTACATACCAAAATTTATTCAAAGGGTATCAGTGTTATATAAAAAAGATGAGTTTCTTGTAACTGCTTAGTGCTCCAACAGTTGTAAATAACATGAACATATTGAATTAAATAAATAAATTATTTTTACCACAATTGTCAAGCTCTTAAATGCTCAATATGCATATTAAGCAATTTTATCCTCATATTGAAGCATATAAATATATATACATTTTTGCAAATTAAAAAAAAAAATACTTGTTTTTTAAAATCCTCTATGAAAAAATATTTTTGCTCATATAGGACTTCAAATATTATATTAAATCTATTATATAATTTAGAGCTAGTTTAATTTTATATGCATTACGAATGCAACTCATTCGTAATATTTTTATTTTGAAACCCGTCTATGAATCTGATCATTTTCATATAATTTTTTCAATAGCGAACATACATGTATGTATGTATACAGCTATATAAGAAAGATAAATTGATAAATATGTATATAAGTAGAAAATGTTGATCCTATGAGAAAAATTAAGTTTTCAATTGAATCTGACAAAAGCGCATGGCATATACATATAGTTCTATATAAATGTATGTTCGTACAAATGAGATTATGTGTGTGCTTTATTACATTCTGATATTCGCAATTGCGATAGAGCTTTAATATAACTGTCAGCTGATACTTTAGTTCAGATCTGCAACTATATTGTGAATGCATCGCACATCTCCACTGACGGTGTTAGGTTTTCCTTACCTTGTTTTTATACCCTTAACCCAATGAAAATGGGAAATCAGGGTAAACTGTTTTTTTAGAAGAAGGAGCCGTTGCAGACCCTATAAAATAAATATTTACACTATTGATCAGGGCGACGAGTTGAGTCGATTTAGCCTTGTCAGTCTGTCCATATGTTTGAACGCGTCGATCTCAGACGATATAAGAGCTAGAAACTTAAAATTTAAAACGCGCGCTTTTTTTCTTTACAATCGATAACTTGTCCCGTTATTTTTTTTTATAGATTAAAAACAATATCGAAAATCAGTAATTAATTTATATTTCTACATCTTCAGAGCTAGAGTCGCCAAATTTTAAATGTAGATTCATATTTACCTTTATAGAGTTCAGATTTTCGTTCATATCTACCCACCCACTCCTATATTTAAATATGAGTTGCTCGAAGGGCTCTGGGGATCGAATCGAGCAGTTTCGACTAGAGCTTCCATACTTGATGCGGGTTTGTGAATGAATGTAGCTTTTATTTGCTTATTATAATTTATATATATATAATATAAAACTCTTTCTAATTTTGTGTGAATATTATTTCAATTACACTACATTCTCATGTCTTCGAAACCTAAAAAAAAAAAAAAAAAATCAATTCAAGATTTGAAAATCAAATTTATTATAAGAATCTCATAACATTTCTGTATCTATTATGGTATTTAAATATTCGCAGGCGAAATAATGAAAAAAAAAAAAATATTGCTTTTAGAAGTGAAAAAATAACGATTTGTAAAGCGGTATACAAAATTAGATAAATCTGTATAAACTTACCAATCATTTATGGATTTTTTTTTTATTATTAAGACACGTAATTTCACTACTTAACGTAGGTATTTATTATGCGGAAGAAAAATGTACATTTTTGTATCCGTTTGAAATGAATTTAGGTAAAATTTATAACATGAATAGGATGAAATTGTTTAACATTTATTGCTCACTATAAAATGTTATTAAATTCATCTAACTAACAGATTGTAAAAGTACGTAAATATTATCGAAATTTAAATAAATTATCGTTCAAGCAATACTTTTGGTAATTAAACTTATCTTTTATATTTCTTTGGTGTGGATCGGTATACTGTCCCTTCATTAATTACTATTTTCATTGGTAACTAGTCATATATCCGAGTTGTGCTCTGAAGATCAGGTATAGCCAAAAATGTTAAGTTGGCGGACCACTATACTTCGTATTTGCTCGGTTCGGTCGCCGGAGGCTCGAGCCTCCGAGCCGGAGGGTCGAGGCATAGCAATGCGCTGTATCTCAGTGGTGAAAATGCCCATTTTATGTCCATTACTCATAGATTACTTCTCGCCTATATGCATTAAAATACCGATTACAAGCTCCATTACTTTCTTAACAAATGGCCGCGTTTCCTCCCGAGTGCATGACAAATAAAATAATAATAAAAACAAGTAAGAAAGCTCTAGTCGAGACTGCTCGACTATGAAATCCCCTGAACCCTTCTAAGAATTGATATTTCAATAATTATTCGCGTCTTTCTGCTTGCACAAGAAACATACACACAGAGGCAAGCACGCATAAACACGCATGGATAGCAGTGTTGGCTTACTATGAGAACTCAATTGTTCAATAACTTTTCTTGTCGATAGACTATCGCCACTAACCAGAGAACACATAGACTAGACAACTAGTGGAAAGCTTTTTGCACGCTTTTTTTGAGGCTTTAGCACCCCAGACAGCTTTGGACTCGCTCGGCTCCTTACTTTTAGGTTCGAGCTACGAAAAAATACGAACGCACAATCATTTCGCTTCATGCGCTCGACCGAGATGGTCAACTTTTGAACAAAAGATCCCTCTATGCTCAATGTTTCCCTTGCTCTCTCTCTCTCTCTCTCTGCTCTCTGCTCTCTGCTCTCTGCTCTCTCGAATGTGTATATGTATGTATACATGTGAGGCTCACATTGTGAGCACAAGCAGCAGCTCACGAAAATTGAAATTTCTTCGCACCAAGAACCCATGTCTTCCCTTCTGAGTGAAGAGTATACCGAACTTTTCAAACCGTTTGCCATGCGTTTTCGTTATTATTTGTGGGAAGAGTATGAAAGCGTTGGTGCGCATAATGAAAATGTTTTCGCGACGAGCATGCACACATACACTGTCCCTTGCTACATGTACTATGAGCATTTGTATGCCTGTGTGCAAAGCCCTTGCTGGCAATAGCAATTTGAAATCCTAGCATTTGCATTTGGTCGATCTTGTGAAGTGCTCACACTTACATAAATATGTTTGATTGTGTGTACGCAGGGGCCGCGATGCTCACAAATGATGGGGTAATCATTGTAGAAGCAGTTCAGTGCCTTTATATGTATGTGCGTGAGTGTATGTTTATATGTGTATGCATGCGACATGAGCATTGACGTGTGCCTACGACAACTTTGAATTGTGTGAACGATTTTGGGTTTGACCGGAAGAGGCGCGCTTACATTTAAGTAGATGATTAACTAAAGTAACAAGTGCACTTCCTATTACTTTAAAAGGTATTTTTTAATTGCATGATTTTTATGACATCTAACAGATGCACTCTTTAAAATGGGTCCATTTAGCCAGTATATGTATGTATGTACATACATATGCTTCTTATTAAAAAGGTAAATTTCACCTGTATATGTGCAGGTACAAGGGATCGACAATCGCATTCCAATTTGGCCACAGGGATTGATCAGGTACTACATTTTTAGCAAAAATCATTCTGATAGGCAAACCCACGACCATTGAAATAAAATCATCTACTTAAATATAAGCGCGCCTCTTCAATTAAAACCCAAAATCGTTCACACAATTCTAAGTTGTCGTAGGCACACGTCAATGCTCATGTCGCATGCATACACATATAAACATACACTCACGCACATACATATAAAGGCACTGAACTGCTTCTACAATGATTACCCCATCATTTGTGAGCATCGCGGCCCCTGCGTACACACAATCAAACATATTTATGTAAGTGTGAGCACTTCACAAGATCGACCAAATGCAAATGCTAGGATTTCAAATTGCTATAGCCAGCAAGGGCTTTGCACACAGGCATACAAATGCTCATAGTACATGTAGCAAGGGACAGTGTATGTGTGCATGCTCGTCGCGAAAACATTTTCATTATGCGCACCAACGCTTTCATACTCTTCCCACAAATAATAACGAAAACGCATGGCAAACGGTTTGAAAAGTTCGGTATACTCTTCACTCAGAAGGGAAGACATGGGTTCTTGGTGCGAAGAAATTTCAATTTTCGTGAGCTGCTGCTTGTGCTCACAATGTGAGCCTCACATGTATACATACATATACACATTCGAGAGAGCAGAGAGCAGAGAGCAGAGAGCAGAGAGAGAGAGAGAGAGAGAGCAAGGGAAACATTGAGCATAGAGGGATCATTTGTTCAAAAGTTGACCATCTCGGTCGAGCGCATGAAGCGAAATGATTGTGCGTTCGTATTTTTTCGTAGCTCGAACCTAAAAGTAAGGAGCCGAGCGAGTCCAAAGCTGTCTGGGGTGCTAAAGCCTCAAAAAAAGCGTGCAAAAAGCTTTCCACTAGTTGTCTAGTCTATGTGTTCTCTGGTTAGTGCTATCGCTGAATCGTAATCATGACATTGAAATACATGCACGTGCCAAAGCAGAAGTCTCTAGTATTTGAAATACAAATATGTTGGTAAGGAGATGGATATAGGGGTGGGGGTTAAATTTCAACAAAAATCGAAAGCATCTCGGTCAAGCGCATGAAGCGAAATGATTGTGCTTTCGTATATTTTCGTAGTCCGAACCTAAAAGTGAAGGGCCGAGCAAATGCGAAGTGGTCTGGGAGATTACGCTCCAAAAAAAAGTGTGCAAAACACCTTACACTACGTGTCCGGTCTATATGTTCTCTGTTTAGTGGTCGAGCGCATGAGGCGAAATGATTGTGTTTTTTTATGTTTTCGTAGCCTGAACCCAAAAACTGAGGAGCCGAGCAAATACGAAGTTGTGTGGGACCACTAACCAGAGAACACATAGACTAGACATCTAGAACAAATTTTTTCACCGACGAAAATATGCGCTGAGGAGACTACACAACTTCGTATTTGCTCGGCTCAGTCTCTTGAGGCTCAAGCAGTGAAAATATCGCACGACAAAATCAGTGTGCTGCAAGCGCTCAAACGAAATGATGCCATTCTTATATGAAGCACGGCTATGCGCCATTTGTCCTACGCTGTCTCTCACTCTCTCTCACTCTATCTCTCTCTCTATGGCCTCTCAAATAGCAGCAGCGCACAGAAATTGAAAATTGTTCGCGACGATCCCAGCTCTTTCCTTTTGAGTGAAGGGTATACCGAAATCATAAAAGCGTTTGTCACGCTTATGCAAACAACATGTAAGCGTTTCGATGGTTATTCGTGGAAAGTAGAGCTGGGAAAACCATCGATGGAGCCGTCCATCGATGGAAAAAATAATCGATTATATCGATGGTTCCATCAAACATTTTTTCCTTTCAAATTTTAAACTTTTTTTTGTATAAAGGCCGTACTTTTCATAATAGAAATAAATGTAAATAATGCTCTTGTAATTTCATACTTTTCCTTGTACATATTTACAGAATAAGAATAAATATAGATATGTATAGAATATAGAATATATATAGAGAAAATATAAAATTAAATTTTCAGTTCCAAAACACAACACAAATTCAACATAACGATTTTAAAGATAACTTAAATATATCAAGCGTAATCATTTCAGCCACTGAATTAGCAAGACATGTTTTTTTCGCCGAGCTGGGGGCGTATTGATCCAATTTTGGAGCAGCTGTTTCAACTTGGTCTCTTACCACGAAGGGTAATATGTTCCATCATATTAGAAGTGTTGCCGCTCGTGCGGTACTCTTTTCCGCAATGACGGCATTTGACAAGCATGTTCATCAGTTTCTCAAAATGTGACCAAACTTCTGATGTGGTTTTTATACCCTGAACCCATTTTCAATGGGAAATCAGGGTATAATGGTTTTGTTGAAATGTATGTAACAGGCAGAAGGAGGCGTGGCAGACCCCACAAAGTATATATATTCTTGATCAGGGCGACGAGCTGAGTTGATTTGGCCCTGTCCGTCTGTCTGTCCGTCTGTCCGTCCGTCCGTCTGTCCGTCTGTCCGTATGTATGAACGCGTCGATTTCAGAAGATATAAGAGCTAGAGACTTCAAATTTTTTTTTAAATGTCCGTAATTACAGCGCGCATATCAAGTTTATCATTAAAAACCGATAACTCATCCCGATCTTTTTTTATCGATAAAAAACCTTATCGAAAACCAGTTATAAAATTATATCTTCTACACCTTTATTGCTAGAGTCTCCAAATTTTTAATGTATGCTTATATGCAATTTATACAATTTCGGTTTTTGTTAAAATGTACCCCAACCTCTAAATTCACCCCCTCACCCTCACTTTTGTAAAAAGCGTATTTCAAATACTAGAGACTTGTGCTTTGGCAATTACATGCATATTCATGTTATAATCATAATCTGAAAGTTTCATGAAGATCGTACGTCCATAAAAAAAGTTATTAAACAATTAAGTTCTCATAGTAAGCGCACACTGCAGCCCATGCGTGTTTATGCGTGGGTGCTTGTGTGTGTATGTGTTCGTGTATGTGTTTGTGTATGTGTATGTATGTGTTTGTGTGTGTGTATGTGAGTGTGTGGATGCGTTTGTGTCTGTATGAGTGTGTGTGTATGTATGCCTGTGTGTGCGTACGTGCGTGTGTGTGTGTGCGTGTTTCTTGTGTAAGCTGAAAGTTGCGAAAAATTATTGAAATATCTATTCAGGGTATCTCGTAGTCGAGCAGTCTCGACTAGAGCTTTCTTACTTGTTTTTTTTTTCGTTTCGTGCTAGGCTCATTGGATTCAGTCAATGCATTTGAAGATGCAATTGTAGTGGAGGCATTGCAGGTTTTATCTAAAATGTGAAAAATACGTTCAGGCTAGAAAATATCACTTTTTTTAACGTAAAGTGTCCCTCCACAGGGTATAAAATACTTACTTGAAACGACAAACTTGTCCATGTTGAAGAAAAACTACCAATGTTTAACAATGTCCATATACTATGCTTGTCAACTATTTATTAAATTTCCAAAAAATAGATCAAGTACGCAAACAATAAATATTATTTTGTTACAAAAGAAAATTTCACATGTGTTTGATATGTTACTCAAAGCGGCGATAAATCGATATCGACAAAAGTCCAATCATATATCATAAAAATTAAAGTCCATCGATATAATCGATGGGAAGGGTATGAAAGCGTTGATACGCATACAGAATATGATTTCGCGACGGGCAAGCACACACACACTTGCAGTCTCTGGAAACATGTGTGCTCACACATTTGTGGCCTGTGTGCGTAACATTTGCTGCCTGAGCAAATTGTAATGCCAAAAATTTACCGTTGATTGGCCTTTGAATGAGCACATACATTTGCATTCATATGTATATGTATGTTAGACGTCTGCATGATTACATTCACAACAAATCCACATTGAGTACATTCGAACTAAGTAGAATATGAGTGAGTGAAAAGGACAGAATGAGACGAATGTGTATACTACTGTTTCGCAAGACGAACATGTTGTGTCTCATGCCGAATGACTGAGTATAACCACTGACCAGAGAACACATAGACTAGACATGTAGAACAAACTTTTTCAACACCGAAAAAATGCGCTGAACGGACCGGACAACTTCGTATTTGGTCGGCTCGGTCTTCTGAGGCTCAAGCAGTGAAAATAAGGCAAGACAAAATCAGTGTGCTGCGACTGCTGCCACGAAATGCACGCATTACAAAATGAAGCACGGCTATGCGCTCTTTTTCCCTTACTCACTCTCTCCCTCTCTTTATGCTCTCTCTCTCTCTCTCTATATGGTCTCTCAAATAGCAGCAGCGCACAGAAATTGAATATTGTTCGCGACGATCCCAGCTCTTTCCTTTTGAGTGAAGGGTATACCGAAATCATAAAAGCGTTTGTCACGCTCATGCAAGCAACATGTAAGCGTTTCGATGGTTATTCGTGGCAAGGGTATGAAAGCGTTGATACGCATAAACAATATTATTTCGCGACGGGCAAGTACACACACACTTGTAGTCCCTTGCTACATATATGAGCATTTGTGACCTGCGTTCGTTACTCTTGCTGCTTGTAGCAATTTTAAAGCCCAGCATTTGCATTTGGTCGGTCTTACGGACTGTCATAACCACTTTAAACAGATGTACTATGTATGAACATACATACATATGTACATAAGTACATTTATATATTATTATTGCTAATCATGTTTATAAATGTGTTTATATCCGTAAATAATTATATATAATTAAAATTATTTTATACACATTTTTAACCGAAAAAATTATCGTAAAACACTACTAACTTTATTAAATGCTTTGCAATATATGAAATACACATGTCATATTATACTCAAGCTTTACTCATTATTGTCAAAAATTTCTAATTAAGTCATAATGGCCCATTTGATAGTCACCCTACGATTCAAATCATACAAAATTTACAAACTACTAAATCCAGAGACAATTAGCTTGCCATCCCATACAAGCATACACATACACAAATGTATGTATGCATGTGCTCACTTCACAAGGCAGACCAACGGTAAATTTTGGGCTGATGATAGACGAAAATACTGAGAAAGAATTGAGTTTCGCGACGCACGCACACAAAAGCACATACACGTAGCAAGGATGTAAGTGTGTGTGTGCATGCTCGTCACGAAAATGTATTCTTTCTGTGCACAACAGCCTGTGCAAATTGTGAGCACATGCATACATACATTTGTGTATGTGTATGCTTGTATGGGATGGCAAGCTAATTGTCTCTGGATTTAGTAGTTTGTAAATTTTGTATGATTTGAATCGTAGGGTGACTATCAAATGGGCCATTATGACTTAATTAGAAATTTTTGACAATAATGAGTAAAGCTTGAGTATAATATGACATGTGTATTTCATATATTGCAAAGCATTTAATAAAGTTAGTAGTGTTTTACGATAATTTTTTCGGTTAAAAATGTGTATAAAATAATTTTAATTATATATAATTATTTACGGATATAAACACATTTATAAACATGATTAGCAATAATAATATATAAATGTACTTATGTACATATGTATGTATGTTCATACATAGTACATCTGTTTAAAGTGGTTATGACAGTCCGTAAGACCGACCAAATGCAAATGCTGGGCTTTAAAATTGCTACAAGCAGCAAGAGTAACGAACGCAGGTCACAAATGCTCATATATGTAGCAAGGGACTACAAGTGTGTGTGTACTTGCCCGTCGCGAAATAATATTGTTTATGCGTATCAACGCTTTCATACCCTTGCCACGAATAACCATCGAAACGCTTACATGTTGCTTGCATGAGCGTGACAAACGCTTTTATGATTTCGGTATACCCTTCACTCAAAAGGAAAGAGCTGGGATCGTCGCGAACAATATTCAATTTCTGTGCGCTGCTGCTATTTGAGAGACCATATAGAGAGAGAGAGAGAGAGCATAAAGAGAGGGAGAGAGTGAGTAAGGGAAAAAGAGCGCATAGCCGTGCTTCATTTTGTAATGCGTGCATTTCGTGGCAGCAGTCGCAGCACACTGATTTTGTCTTGCCTTATTTTCACTGCTTGAGCCTCAGAAGACCGAGCCGACCAAATACGAAGTTGTCCGGTCCGTTCAGCGCATTTTTTCGGTGTTGAAAAAGTTTGTTCTACATGTCTAGTCTATGTGTTCTCTGGTCAGTGGTATAACGAAAGAAGAGCAAAGTGAAATGAAAACTTCGAAAACACTCGAACTACTCAAGTAGTTCGAAGAATATTTTGTGTATTCATTTTGTGCTTTGAGAAATTATGAGCAGACGTGCGAAATGGAAGCGGAAGCTGCAGGAAAAAATGTATGTATTTTTCGGCAAATACCAGCGAGTTGTTTTTGTGTTTTGTTTTGTTGTGTTTTAGTTTTACTAACAAAATGTGTAGTTGTGACCGTCTATATATGTTTTCTGTGTTGATATTTGCAGATTTAATATTTATTTGGTCAATAGCTTCGAACCCTGATAGCATTAATAAAATTATGTTTTTTAATTCTAATATTATTAATTAATTATTTGTAATAAATATATAACTTAAAAATTCCACAACAAAAAATACATTGCACACATATTTCTTTATTTTTTCCTCTTTCTTTTAACAGATACACACAGCAGAAAACAGCTGACAATATTCGAATGTATTCAATATACAACATTTAATAGCTTCTGCTGCTCACTCACTCACCTCGTTTCTTTTCGGGTATATTTTTGTGCAGCCGAGAGAAACACGAATTTAGTCGCTCACTCATTCTCATTTCGTTTTGTACAAGTTTTCACTCAATTCAATGATAACTTTGTAAAGTTGAATGTGCTTTTTTATTAATGCAGACGTCTAATGTATGTATGAGATGGGATAATAATTGTCTGGCGATTCAGTAGTTTGTCAATTTTGTACTGTTTGAATTGTAGAGTGACTGTCAAATGAGCCTTTATGACTTAATCAGTAATTTTGGCAGTAAAGATCATTGTGCCACTGTTTGGTTGGTGTTACGGATATCCACTTCACGCAAATGTATATTTACATAATTACGTACATCTATATACTAATTTATCTAATAATATACATAGTAATATATCCATCAGCACTCACCCACACTTAAACACGACACCAAAGCCACGATCCCCTTCATAACTCAACATAAACAAATCGCCCTAGCGACTACTTATAAACAAATCGCCTCAGCAACAATCATCCCATCGTCCACTTATATAAACGAGTCGCACTCCAACGCATCGAACCCTTCTCGTGGGAACTGCATATTCAGCATATTTGGGAGTCACCAATCAGGAGCGATCAGGCCACTCACTTCACCAAAATCACGCCACCATCGATATACATTTCTAGCTATATAAGACAAACAATTTTCAATCACAGCTCAGTTTTAATTCAGCTCTAAGACCACTTGTACTCTGTTGTAAGTTATTAAGAATAAATATTTTTTTTTTTTATTCAAACTATAACGTCGGTCTTATTATTGGCGCAGCCGGTAGGATTGGTTTGGTGAATAATTAAGATCATCATTCTAATCCGCTAAAGTACTACGTGACCTCTCGCGTGTGCAACCAGACTTCTAGTTAAAATATAGACCCGCTGGACTATTTAGAAACTACACGTTCAAATTCAAATATAATAAAGAAATTTCCAATGAAACCCCTTACCCTCCAACAGAATTCGAGTACGACTTATTTTCGTACGAAATAAATAACAATATTGAAGAAAAATACGAATACAGACTGGATCATCTAAATCCAGAAGAAACAAATAAATTTAAAAAAAATACTTCCCGACTATAGTGACATTCAGTACAGAAAGGGTGAAAATTTGACCTTTACTAGTACAATCAAACATAAAATAATAACTAAACATGAGGACCCCATCTATAAATACCCTTATAGACACCCTCAAATTCTTGACCAAGAAGTCAACAAGCAAATTAATGAAATGTTAGAACAGGGAATCATTAGAAAATATAATCGTACCTAAAAAAGAGGACGCTTCCAAAGAAACAAAATATCGTTTAGTCATTGACTATCGTGGACTTAATGAAATCACAATAGATGATAAATACCCAATACCCATCATGGATGAAATCCTTGATAAACTTGGCAAATGCCAATATTTTACCACTATCGATCTAGCAAAGGGCTTCCATCAAATTCAAATGGACCCTAAATCAATCGCAAAAACTGCATTTTCAACAAAACAAAGGCATTACGAATTCACTCGTATGTCTTTCGGGCTAAAAAACGCCCCTGCAACCTTTCAAAGATGTATGAATAACCTTTTAGAAGACTTAATCTTCAAAGACTGTCTAGTTTATCTCGACGACATAATCATATTCTCAACTTCACTAGATGAACACTTAGCTTCCATAAAAAAGATATTTGACAGATTACGCAAAGCCAATTTAAAACTCCAATTAGGCAAATGCGAATTTCTAAAAAAGGAAACACAATTCCTAGGACATATAATAACAACAGAAGGAATCAAACCTAATCCCGATAAAGTAGCAGCTATAATAAATTTTCCAATTCCCAAGACACCTAAAGAAATTAAATCTTTTCTAGGTCTTTGCGGATTTTACCGCAAGTTTATTCCAAATTTTGCCAAAATAGCAAAACCACTGACTCTAGGATTGAAAAAGGAATCTAAAATTGATATAACTAACGAAGATTTCATCTCAGCCTTCGAGAAAATGAAAGTACTTATAACAAATGACCCAATACTAATCTATCCAGATTACAACAAAACTTTCTCTCTAACCACAGACGCAAGTAATGTGGCTATAGGAGCAGTCACAGGACCACAAAGCAATCTGTTTCGCAAGTAGAACTTTAAATGATCACGAACTTAATTATTCAGCAATAGAAAAAGAACTTGTGGGAACCGGCACCGAGATGCTAAGCAGAAAGCGACGCCTACAAAGCAGAGCCCGTTAACACTCTCTCTTGATAATCTCTTGTTACTTCTCTCCCCATTCAAGTTCTAGCGTTTAGTACTTTTGTGACAAGCTAAGCGGCCGCATTGAAGCGGAACAATATATATATATTATTACTTTGGAAATAAAGTGTTTTATTTAAAGTAGCGGGTTATTACATTGGCGACGAGGTGAAAAAATGTAAAAATATAACAAACTAGATAATTATAGTTAAATAAAAAGAAAAAGATGAAACAGAACGGTGAAAAGGAAAAAGAAAACAATATAAATGCAGCGTGGCTGTGTCAATGCAATTCCAATGCCTGGATAGGATCCGTTAGTTTTCGTTGTCTTTCCCTTTCCGCGTGACGTTCTTTGTGCTCGCGAGTTCGAAGAGAAAGAAAGAGAAATATTCGTAAGAGAAGCCCTAAAGCAATGTAATTACAAGAAGCGTAAGTGTGAATGTATACACACATACGGACGCGTACACATTAACATGCAAAATAAAGTAAAATGCGTTGCTCACGGGCAATGAAAAAAAAAAAGAAGAAAGTGAAAATTGTTATGAAATAAGAAGTATTATCTGGCAAAGGTCAGGGGAAAGAAAAATCCGACTAAATATTAGACAAATGTTTAAAAAGATAACTATCTGACAAAGGTCAGGGGCAAAACGCCGATTAGTATTAAACAAATGTTTAATAAATAGAATGATCTGACAAAGGTCAGAGGCAAAACGCCGATTAATATTCAATAAATGTTTCATAAATAGAATTATCTGACAAAGGTCAGAGGCGGAATGCCGATTAGATATTAAACAAAAACAGTGGTCAGTGGCAGTCCGCCGATGAGAAAGTCAATAAAATGCAACTTGCTAGACAGAAGCATCTAATTAATGGTTGATTTTATTTGTAGACAAACATCTATACTTGATCGCAATGACCGAAAGCGTCATAAAACCTTTCTTATGTGAAAGCTTGGGAAACGCAATACTACAGAATGAATGGGAAAAATGGTTGCGAGCTTTTATGAATTATCTGGAGGTGGAAGATGTCAAATTAGTAATTCAGAAAAGAACAAAATTGTTACATTTAGGTGGTACCCAGTTGCAAACGGTTGCATACGCATTGCCGGGTGCCATAGTAGAATTTAATTTAGCGAGGCCGATCAAAACGATGTCTTTACTGTTTTAGTCGATAAGTTGACAGCTTATTTCTCCCCAAAGCAGAATTCGACTTTTGAAATACACCTTTTTAGGAAAATCTCTCCCGAAGAAGGTGAAACATTTGGAAAGTTCATTTTGCGGTTGCGTCAACAAATTCAAAAATGTAATTTTGGATCTACAAAGGCCGAAATAGAAAAAATTTGTTTTAAAGATAAAATCATCGACACGTGGGTTAGTACAGAGCTAAAAAAGAAACTATTAGAAAAAGAACATACTTTAAGCGAAATTATCGAAGCCTGCCAAGTGGACGAGGAAATAAATAAGCAGTCGCAGCTGATGCAATCGAAGCCAGTGCCAGAAACCATACATAAAATAACTAATTTAAAATCGGGGAAGATTGGGAATTGTGGAAGGTGCGGACGGCCAGGACACAGGGAAGACAGTACAATGTGTCCAGCACGTCAAGTTAAGTGCAGTCGCTGCTCTCGCGTAGGTCATTTTGCCCGCAGATGCAGAACAAACCTTAAACGCCCATACCCACATTCGAATAATAAAGAAGCGATAGGAAATCCCAAGCGCAAATATGTGCATAGAATTGAAGACGGGAATCCCGAGGGAAATAAGACAATCCAACGAAATTGTTTTAAGATAGACAGTGACGAGGAGTATGAGGAGATGATGCAATGCAGAATTGGAGGGGCGGATGTTTCAATAGTAATTGATTCGGGATCCCGATTTAACCTTATCTCGCAAGACGATTGGTTAACTCTTCAATTGAAAAAGGCAACCGTTTTTAATGTCCGCGGAAGTTCACAAAATCAATTTAGGGGATATGCCTCAGATCAAATTCTTAACGTTATTTGTATTTTCGAGGCACCAATATCTATCAAGTTGAACCCCGAGGTACCAATATCTATCAAGTTGAACCCCGAGGTGATCCTTTTTCGTAATTGAAAAAGGACGGCAGTCACTGCTGGGACGAGAAACGGCAACGAAGTTGAACGTTCTGCGAGTGGGACTACCGGTTAACAACATTGAGCTCGTGCCACCATTTCCCAAGTGGAAAGGTGTTAAAGTGAAGCTAACCATAGACCCCTACGTTAATCCCGTGAAACAACCAATGAGGCGCATTCCGGTGGCGCTCGAAGGGAGAGTCAATGCCAAGTTAGAGGAAGCCTACAAACTGGACATCATTGAACCGGTCGAGGGTCACAGCCCGTGGATATCTGGTGGTGATCACGTTCAAGGGTAATGGTGATATTCGTATATGCTTGGATATGAGGCAAGCCAACCGGGCGATTCTTCGTGAGAACTACCCTTTGCCAACATTTGAATCTTTTATGACTAAATTAAAAAACGCCAGAATATTTTCACGACTGGATCTTAAGGACGCGTATCATCAATTGGAGTTGGATGAATCACTTGCCTACTTAGGCAGATAACGACCTTCATTACACCTAGGCGCCTATTTAGGTATAAGCGACTAATGTTTGGAATAAATGCGGCGCCGAAAATCTTTCAACGACGAATGGAAGAACTCTTAGCACCGTGCAACAACGTAATGAATTATATCGACGACGTTATAATATTCGGGGATAGCAAAGAAGAGCACGATAAAACACTGGAACAGATTAGAAACATTTTTAAAGATAATAATGTAACTCTAAATAATGAAAAATGCAGTTGGGAAACAAACAGAATTAAATTTTTAGGACACATCTTAACAGACAAAGGAATTGAAGTAGATCCTGACAAAATAGAGTCTATTAGATTATTTCGGGCACCCAAAAATAAGGAAGAGACTCGTAGTTTCCTAGGACTAGTAACCTATGTGGGCAAGTTCATCGCAGACCTAGCAGACCTAACGGAACCCTTACGTGAGCTAGTAAAGAAAGATCGGAAGTTTACTTGGGGACCAACTGAAGAAAATGGGTTTCAGAAACTAAAGTCAGTATTGACTAAGATCCCGAACCTCTCATATTTTAATCCCAAAAATAAAACACGATTAATCGCTGATGCCAGCCCTGTGGCTCTAGGTGCGGTACTATTACAATTTAACGATGAGGGGGAACCAAACATAATCGCATTTGCTAGTAGAAGCTTAACAGATGTAGAAAAGCGTTACTCCCAGACAGAAAAAGAGAGTTTAGCTTTGGTATGGGCAGTAGAGAAATACTATTTCTATTTGATAGGACTAGAGTTTGAATTAGTGACAGATCATAAGCCACTAGAAACCATTTTTAAGCCAACATCAAAGCCTCCAGCGCGTATCGAGAGATGGCTTCTGCGTCCTCAAGCATATACATTTAAAGTTATTTACAAATCGGGAAAGGAAAACATTGCTGATAGTCTGTCCCGGTTGTGTGAGCAAACACCATCCAATTGCTACGACATCAAGGGGGAGCACAGCATATTGCGAATCGTTGAAAGCTCTGCACCAATACCAATATCTATATCTGAAATTGCGGAAAACAGCACAATAGATGAGGAAATAGTAGACGCGATGACGTGCCTTCAACAGGGCTCTTGGGATTCGGCAATGTCGAATAAATTATATCCATTTCGACATGAACTGTCGGCTATTGGAGCAATTATGCTTAGAGGAGTTCGAATCGTTATCCCAACAACATTGAGACAAAAAGTGCTGGTGCTGGCACATGAGGGACATCCAGGGGAATCGGCCATGAAGCGGAGATTGAGGTCCAAAATCTGGTGGCCCCAAATTGACAGAGACACCGAAAAATTCGTGAAGAATTGTTTTGATTGTATTCTGGTGTCCCAAGCAACAAATCCACCACCAATGAAGAGAACAGAATTTCCGAATAGACTATTACTCCAGATACATGGAGTTTAAGTTTCTACGCTCCATCACATCTGAATCATTAATTGGGGCATGTAAGGAAATTTTTAGTAGGCTGGGTTACCCGAAACAATTGCGAACTGATAATGGCCGACAATATATAAGCCTTGAGTTCAAAAACTACTGTAAATCATGCGGCATCGAGCAACTAACAACACCTCCTTATTGGCCGCAAGCCAACGGCGAGGTCGAGAATATGAACAAGGCATTAGTCAAGCGGTTGAAGATAGCTCATCAAACGAAGAAAAATCTTAAGGATGAAATTCAAGCTTTCACCCTGATGTACAATGTAACCCCTCATGGAACCACAGGCACCGCTCCTACTGAGTTAATGTTCAGTCGAGTAATTAGCGACAAGATTCCAGGAATACAAGATTTAGTAAGGGAGTTCGCTGATTCAGCGGAAAGGGATAAAGATTGCATTAATAAACAGAAGGGGAAGGAAGTTGCAGACAAGAGGAGAGGAGCAAAGGAAGTAAATATAAATGTAGGAGATAAGGTGGTTCTCAAGAATGTAGTTTTTCCCCACAAATTAACACCAATGTTTGACACTACTGAATACGAAGTTTTAAAAAAGAAAAAAGGGAATATAGTACAAGTGAGTGGGGGAGGGAAAACGCTCTTAAGGAATGCAAATCACCTTAAAAGGGTCCCGGGTGAAACAAAACCGGCCGATGTCACCAACGCAAAATCGGTTGCAATACCGGCCACAAAACCAACTCCACAGCCAGCCGCACAATTCGAGGACCAAGCATCAGCAGAGGATCACGGAAACTCCACTGAGGGACTAAAGCTCAAGCTCGTGAGGAAAGGAGAGATGTGGGAACCGGCACCGAGATGCTAAGCAGAAAGCGACGCCTACAAAGCAGAGCCCGTTAACACTCTCTCTTGATAATCTCTTGTTACTTCTCACCCCATTCAAGTTCTAGCGTTTAGTACTTTTGTGACAAGCTAAGCGGCCGCATTGAAGCGGAACAATATATGTATTATTACTTTGGAAATAAAGTGTTTTATTTAAAGTAGCGGGTTATTACAGAACTATTAGCCATCGTATGGGCTACCAAATATTTCAGACCATACCTCTTCGGTCGAAAATTCCAAATCCTTAGCGATCATAAGCCATTAGTATGGCTACACAATATCAAAGAACCAAACATGAAATTACAAAGATGGAAGATTAAATTAAACGAATACGACTATACTATTAAATATCTACCAGGAAAAGAAAACCACGTAGCAGATGCCCTCTCTAGAATCAAACTAGAAGAAAATCTTTTAGGAAATTACAATGAAATTACAAAGATGGAAGATTAAATTAAACGAATACGACTATACTATTAAATATCTACCAGGAAAAGAAAACCACGTAGCAGATGCCCTCTCTAGAATCAAACTAGAAGAAAATCTTTTAGGAGAAGAAATTAACAGTTCCCGAGCAACCATTCATAGTGCTCAAGAAGACAATCAAAACTTAATACCTATTTCAGAAAGACCTTTAAACTTATATAACAGACAAATTGAATTCATAAAAGGTAACGAAGACAAAATCGACAAAATACATTATTTCCATAAAACAAAAATAAAAGTAACATACATAGAAATGACAGATACAGAAATGACAGATCTTTGTTTAAAAAATAATGCCTTATACTTTCATCACCTCTCAGATTTCCCAATATTCCAAAAAGCTTACGCTGAAATTATAAATCCCGATAGTAAAACGAAAACGATAAGAACTTCAACAAAATTACAAGATATCCTCACCTTTGCAGAATTTAAAGAAATAATTCTTTCAAACCATAAGAAATTACTCCACCCCGGTATTACAAAAACGACCAACTGGTTCAGAGAAAAATATTACTTTCCAGACCACCAAAATCTAATACAAAATATCATTAACGAATGCGAAATTTGCAATCTATCTAAAACTGAAAACAGAAACACAAAACTGACTTTTGAAATCACTCCAGAAGTATACAATCCCAGAGACAAATACGTCATGGACTTTTATTTAATTGACAACAGACAATTTTTATCTTGCATTGACATATATTCGAAATACGGAAACTTAGTAGAAGTAAACAGTCGTGATTGGCTCGAAACTAAAAGAGCAATCATAAAAATTTTCAATGACATGGGAAAGCCCATCGAAATAAAAGCAGACAAAGATTCAGCATTTATATGCGCAGCTCTCCAAGCTTGGTTACAATCCGAAAAAGTAAAAATTAATATCACCACTAGCAAAAACGGTATTTCAGACATAGAAAGATTCCACCGAACGATTAACGAAAAACTTAGAATTATAAATACAGAATCCGACATAGAAAACAAACAGACGAAATTCGAAACCATTCTATACATTTATAACCATAAGACAAAACACTTGACAACGAACAGAACCCCAGCAGACATATTTATATACGCAGGTACACCTGAATATGACACACAAGCAAATAAGATAAATCAAATAAAAAATCTCAACAAAAACCGAATCGACTTCGAAATAGACACAGACTACAAACACGCCCCACTAGTTAAAACCAAAACAACGACACCATTCAAGAAAACAGGACAAATAACACAAACTGACGAAAAACATTACATAGAAACTAATAGAGGACGACAAACAACACACTACA
The DNA here is from genome assembly GCF_054131065.1 of Drosophila arizonae. Classification (NCBI taxonomy): domain Eukaryota; kingdom Metazoa; phylum Arthropoda; class Insecta; order Diptera; family Drosophilidae; genus Drosophila; species Drosophila arizonae. The sequence continues at coordinate 34,526,422 of NC_142922.1, forward strand.
AATCGAAATTCAAACGAAAACAAGTAAGAAAGCTCTAGTCGAGACTGCTCGACTACGAGATCCCCTGAACCCTTGGAGCAATAGATATTTCAATAATTTTTCGCGTCTTTCAGCTTACAGATGAAACACGCACACACACACACACACACAGGCACGTACGCACACACAGGCACACATACACACACACGCATACAGACACACATACACACACACACGCATACACACACAAACGCATACACACACACACATACACACACACATACACAAACACATACACAAACACATACACACACAAGCACCCACGCATAAACACGCATGGGCTGTAGTGTGCGCTTACTATGAGAATTCAATTATTTAATAACTTTTTTTGTGGACGTACGATCTTCATGAAACTTTTAGATTATGATTATAACATGAATATGCATGTAATTGCCAAAGCACATGTCTCTAGTATTTGAAATACGCTTTTTACAAAAGTGAGGGTGAGGGGGTGAATTTAGAGGTGGGGGGGTTAATTTTGACAAAAACCGAAATTGTATAAATTGCATATAAGCATACATTACAAATTTGGAGACTCTAGCAATAAAGGTGTAGAAGATATAATTTTATAACTGGTTTTCGATAAGGTTTTTTATCGATAAAAAAAGATCGGGATGAGTTATCGATTTTTAATGATAAACTTGATATGCGCGCTGTAATTACGGACATTTTAAAAAAAAATTTGAAGTCTCTAGCTCTTATATCTTCTGAAATCGACGCGTTCATACATACGGACAGACGGACAGACATACGGACAGAACGGACAGACAGACGGACAGGGCCAAATCAACTCAGCTCGTCGCCCTGATCAAGAATATATATACTTTGTGGGGTCTGCCACGCCTCCTTCTCCCTGTTACATACATTTCAACAAAACCATTATACCCTGATTTCCCATTGAAAATGGGTTCAGGGTATAAAAAAAGACTAACGAAAGTAAATACGACAATTAATTTCAGAAATCACCATATTACTACTATCAGTTTTATCAATGGCATCTCCCACCCTCAATCAAAGCATTGAAATCAACCCAATATAAGCACCGAACGGCTACTTAGTTTTCAAAACAGGAACCATGGACTTGCCATCTGACTACGAATATCATTACTTAACAGTGAATTTAACAAAAATACAAAATACGTATAACAACCTACTCAAAGAGACAGAACCGTTTAAAAACATTACGCATATAAAATACTTAATAGACAAATTAAATCGCCAAATAAATGGCATACAAATTATTAAAAGAAATAAAAGAGGTCTAATAAATGCAATAGGAACAGTAAGCAAATATCTTTTCGGAACCTTAGACCAAACCGACAAAGAAGAATTAGAGCAAAAAATTAACAATTTAACTCAAAACGATGACTTAAGCTACTTAATAAACGCAGTAAATAACAAGTAAGAAAGCTCTAGTCGAGACTGCTCGACACGAGATCCCCTGAACTCTTGGAGCAATAGATATTTCAATAATTTTTCGCGTCTTTCAGCTTACACAAGAAACACGCACACACACACACACACACACAGGCACGTACGCACACACAGGCACACATACACACACACGCATACAGACACACATACACACACACACACGCATACACACAAACGCATACACACACACATACACACACATACACAAACACATACCCACACAAGCACCCACGCATAAACACGCATGGGCTGCAGTGTGCGCTTACTATGAGAACTTAATAGTTTAATAACTTTTTTTATGGACGTACGATCTTCATGAAACTTTCAGATTATGATTATAACATGAATATGCATGTAATTGCCAAAGCACAAGTCTCTAGTATTTGAAATACGCTTTTTACAAAAGTGAGGGTGAGGGGGTGAATTTAGAGGTGGGGGGTAAATTTTAACAAAAACCGAAATTGTATAAATTGCATGTAAGCATACATTAAAAATTTGGAGACTAGCAATAAAGGTGTAGAAGATATAATTTTATAACTGGTTTTCGATAAGGTTTTTTATCGGTAAAAAAAGATCGGGATGAGTTATCGATTTTTAATGATAAACTTGATATGCGCGCTGTAATTACGGACATTCTAAAAAAAATTTGAAGTCTCTAGCTCTTATATCTTCTGAAATCGACGCGTTCATACATACGGACAGACGGACAGACGGACGGACGGACAGACGGACAGACAGACGGACAGGGCCAAATCAACTCAGCTCGTCGCCCTGATCAAGAATATATATACTTTGTGGGGTCTGCCACGCCTCCTTCTGCCTGTTACATACATTTCAACAAAACCATTATACCCTGATTTCCCATTGAAAATGGGTTCAGGGTATAAAAACATAGAATTGCTCAATAATTTAACCACCTCTCAAGAGGCAGACAAGAAACTAGATTATCTGATTTTCAATATAGAACATTTCACAGAATATATAGAAGATATTGAGTTAGGCATGCAACTAACAAGACTAGGCATTTTCAACCCCAAACTTTTACAGCATCAGCATATGCTAAATATAAATTCTGAAAAAATTCTAAACATAAAGACTTCTACTTGGTTTAAATCAGACACAAACGAAATATTCATAATTTCGCATGTACCGAAAAAAATAAGCAAAACACCACTTTATAAGATTTTACCATACCCAGATAATCAAAATAATACATTAATAGAAAATACTTTTGAGACTTACTACATCTTAAATAATAAAGCATATATAAGAGCCACAAAGAAACAAGAAACAAACGATTGTATAAGTAGCATAATCACTCAAAGATCAGCAGAATGTAAATATACCAAAACATTTAAAACATACCAAATCAATTACATAGAACCGAACATTATTGTAACTTGGAGCTACCCAAAATCAGAAATCATTCAAAACTGTAATAAAAATAACATTAATATTCAGGGTAATAATATAATTAAAATATATGATTGTAACCGTCAAATAAATAACATCTCAATTGTAAACACACTTTCTGACTACACACAAACTATCTATGTAACAAATAATATCACAAAAACAGAACCAATATCATTACTACAAACAAAGCAAATAATTTTAGAAAATACTAAATATAATAAGACATTCAATATTATAACCACTACAACTTTTATAATTACTATTATAAGTCTAATACTATTTGTAATCATTAAATTTAAGACAATATCTAAGAAAATTATCATAAGACATGAAACAGCCATAACATCAAGTAATTCAACACCAGAAGAGCAACCACTCCCCGAAACTCATACACCATTAGAAACCATACCACAATTGTACCCTATATTTAAATATATATAAATGTTAACGGCGCGACTTTAGGCGCGAAAGTAAAGGCGTGCAGGGGTAGGTGTGCATATATGATATGAATGCATATATATACATATATGAAGAAGGGCAAGATTCGATAATGAAGATGGAGTGAGGTAACGGAGAAATATAAGTAAAGGTAGCGAAAGAAAGTGATCAAGGGAAAGTAAGGTGATGAAGATGAAATAAAGCAAGTTAAACTAACGGAAGACCAATTAAAGCGTATAAAGAGAAGCGAAAAGGGAATAAAACGGGTTTCTGAGCGAACAAAGAAAAGGTAATTGGAAGCAAATAAAGAAATGCGAAGAGAAGATGATATAAAGTCACTTAAACGAACATAAATGAATTCAAAGCGAATAAAGAGAAGCGAAAAGGAACAAAAAAGGTAAAAAAAAAGGGGTGTATATAAAAATAAAGATATAGATAAAACGAATGTAAATAAAAAAAAAATAAATAAATAAATAAATAAATAAACAAGTAAGAAAATTCTAGTCGAGAGTGCTCGACTAGATACTACCCTGAACCCAACAAATAAAAATGCTCATTTAGTATGGCTGAAATTTCAATTTCGATGTATTTAAAAATATAAATAAAATACCAAACTCATTTAATAAAATATAAGAATATTTTGAAACAATTAAAAAAAATTGACATCAGTTGCATCGATCGGGATTCGAACCGCGACTTCTCGATCGAGCGTCATGCAGCTAACACACTAGGCCACCTCACTCCTGCTAGTGGCGCTGGCAAAACTCAAATAGATTCACTGCTGCAGCGCCATCTACCAAAACTAAACGAAACTAACTGCTAATGTGACTCTAAGAATCTGCTAGAATAACCAAACTATTAAAAACGCACATAAAGTATAGTTAAAATTTCAATTTCGGTGTATTCAAAAATATAAATAAATAGAAAACTCATTTATGAAAATATAAAAATATTTTGAAACAATTAAAAAAAAACTAACATCAGTTGCATCGACCGGGATCCGAACCGCGGACTTCTCGATCGAGCGTCATGCAGCTAACACACTAGGCCAGCCCACTCCTGGTAGCAAAGCTGGCAAAACTCAAATAGATTCACTGTTGCTGCGCCATCTACCAAAACTAAACGAAACTAACAGCTGATGTGATTCAACGAATGTTTTTGTTGTAGCTGCTGCACGTGCGTTTGTTAATTGGCCAAATATTTGATTATTTTTTATTAATTTTTGACTGAACGGAATTTAATGAAACTTTCAGCATATGATCTACATATTATATTGAATATTTGAGAAATTTAAAAAAAAGAAAAATCATTCACAATTAGCTATAGTGGCATTTGATTTGTACTTGAATGTTTATACTCGATAAAAATATAACGGGATGATTTATCGAATTTTAAAAGCAAACTCGACGTCCGCGCTGTATATACGGTCATTTAAAAAAAAAAAAAAATTCAAGTCTCTAGCTCTTATATCTTCGGAAATCGACGCGTTCAAACATACGGACAGACGGACAGACGGACAGACAGACAGACGGACAGGGCCAAATCGACTCAGCTCGTCGCCCTGATCAAGAATATATATACTTTGTGGGGTCTGCCACGCCTCCTTCTGCCTGTTACATACATTTCAACAAAACCATTATACCCTGATTTCCCATTTTCAATGGGTTCAGGGTATAAATAGAATAAAACAAAATATAACAACGAAAAAGATTAAGAGTAAATAAAGATAATAAAATAAAACTAGAATAAAGAGAACAAAGGGTAGATTAAGAGGAAACGAAATGAAATAGAATAATGTGGTACATGTAAGCGAAATTGTATAAGATAAGGAAAAGAGTCTAATAACCAGAAAAGGGAGATGCATATATATAAATAATAATTATAAAAATAGGTAAGAAAACTCTAGTCGAGACTGCTCGACTACGAGATCCCCTGAACCCTTGGAGCAATAGATATTTCAATAATTTTTCGCGTATTTCAGCTTACACAAGAAACACGCACACACACACGCACGCACGCACACACAGGCATACATACACACACACACACACACACACATACACAAACAATTACATACATATACACACACAAGCATAAACACGCATGGGCGGCAGTGAGCGCTTACTATGAGAACTTAATTGACTAATAACTTTTTTTGTGGACGTACGATCTTCATCAACTTTCAGATTATGATTATAACATGGATATGCATGTAATTGCCAAAGCACAAGTCTCTAGTATTTGAAATACGTTTTTTTCAAAAGTGAGGGTGAGGGGGTGAATTTAAGGGTGGGGGTAAATTTTAACAAAAACCGAAATTGTATAAATTGCATATAAGCATACCATACATTAAAAATTTGGAGACTCTAGCAATAAAGGTGTAGAAGATATAATTTTATAACTGATTTTCGATAAGGTTTTTTATCGATAAAAAAGATCGAGATGAGTTATCGATTTTTAATGATAAACTTGATATGCGCGCTGTAATTACGGACATTTTTAAAAAAATTTGAAGTCTCTAGCTCTTATATCTTCTAAAATCGACGAGTTCATACATACGGACGGACGGACGGACGGACGGACAGACAGACGGACAGGGCCAAATCGACTCAGCTTGTCGCCCTGATCAAGAATATATATACTTTGTGGGGTCTGCCACGCCTCCTTCTGCCTGTTACATACTTTTAACAAAACCATTATACCCTGATTTCCCATTTTCAATGGGTTCAGGGTATAACAAGTAAGAAAATTCTAGTCGAGAGTGCTCGACTAGATACTACCCTGAACCCAACAAATAAAAATGCTCATTTAGTATGGCTGAAATTTCAATTTCGATGTATTTAAAAATATAAATAAAATACCAAACTCATTTAATAAAATATAAAAATATTTTGAAACAATTAAAAAAAATTAACACCAGTTGCATCGATCGGGATTCGAACCGCGACCTCTCGATCGAGCGTCATGCAGCTAACACACTAGGCCACCTCACTCCTGCTAGTGGCGCTGGCAAAACTCAAATAGATTCCCTGCTGCAGTGCCATCTACCAAAACTAATCGAAACTAACTGCAGATGTGATTCTAAGAATCTGCTAGAATAACCAAACTATTAAAAACGTACATTAATCATAGTTAAAACTTCAATTTCGGTGTATTTAGAAATATAAATTAAATAGAAAACTCATTTATGAAAATATAAAAATATTTTGAAACAATTAAAAAAAATTAACACCAGTTGCATCGATCGGGATTCGAACCGCGACCTCTCGATCGAGCGTCATGCAGCTAACACACTAGGCCACCTCACTCCTGCTGGTGGCGCTGGCAAAACTCAAATAGATTCACTGTTGCTGCGCCATCTACCAAAACTAAACGAAACTAACAGCTGATGTGATTCAACGAATGTTTTTGTTGTAGCTGCTGCACGTGCGTTTGTTAATTGGCCAAATATTTGATTATTTTTTATTAATTTTTGACTGAACGGAATTTAATGAAACTTTCAGCATATGATCTACATATTATCTATATATATAAAAGAAAGTTGTGTAAAAGTGAAGACTGCTTATAACTTGATTTGGGCTGAACCAATTTTCATGGTTTTTGATTTGTTGGATTTGTCTCCGCAACGAGTTTAGTATAGGGTCTTAAAAATACTGAAAAAATTTGCCGAATACTTGAAAAACGCGGTTTTTTCCCCAAATGTTCAAATTTTTTTATACCCAGTAGGCTTGGTAACAGTGACAGTTTTGACAATAGTGTAGAAGTAAATAAACAAATGTAGTCAGTCAGTCTACGGTCTCCTGACCTGACTATTCAAAAAAAAAAAAAAAAAAATTTTCAAATCAAAAGGAAAAATATTTCAAATCAAAAATCTGCAAAAAATCAAAAGATTAAAACCTGACTGTTCAAAAAATAAATAAAAAATTAAAAATTCGAAATTAAAAAAAAAAAAGGTAATTATTAAAAAGTGTATTTTTGGCTTTTTATATTTTCGGACTTTTAAACTTTATAAATATTTCAAATCAAAAATCTGCAAAAATTAAAAAAAAAATCAAAAGATTAAAACCTAACAATCAAAAATAAATAAAAAAATTCAAAATTCAAAATTCGAAATTAAAAAAAAAAAGTTAATTATTAAAAATTGTATTTTTGGACTTTTACAAAAGCTAAATATCTCGAAAGTTCAGGTATTTGTTTGTCTCAAACATAAATTTGTGTAAATTATTTATATTTATATTTCTCGATTGTTTTATATGGTTTTGTGCGAGGGCAGTATTACTATTAATAAAAATGCCGCGTCCTAGAAGATCTAATCTTTCCCGGCGTACCCATAATGCAATTAGGCAACGGAATAGCGCGAGTCAATTATCTGACGAAGAGCGAGAAATCGCCCGAGAAAGGCTCCGCGTTAGTACCCAGGAAAGAAGGGCCTTAATTCGTGCTTCTCAAAGAGAGGCAGCCCGTGAAATGGCAATAAGAAATGGTTCAAGGATTGATTTGAATCGAGCAGCGTTTCGATATGATTGCACCATTGATTACAGCTTGAATCGTTTAGTTTGCATTGGTCCAATGGACGTTGTTTGCTAGCATTGTGGCGCATTGAAGTTTGCTGGTGAAACGCCCGGTTTGTGCTGCCTTAGTGGTAAAGTGACATTGCCATTAGCGGTCACCATAGCCATTGCGTTCCCTGCTTTATGGCGAAACACTAGAATCACGACATTTTCTAGCGAACACTCAAAAATACAATGCCTGTTTCCAAATGACATAATTTGGGGCGGAAAATATTGGAGACGGATATTTAAGGTAATTTACGTTAAAAATTTTATTTTCTATGACTGCCAAAAAAAAATTTTCAATAATGTAGTTTGTTAGATTTCTGTAAATAGTGTTTGTAAATATAACTATAACTATGGCTTTGAATTTAAAGATTCAAGGCCAGATTTGCCATCGCATTGGATCATTGCAACCTATTGAAGATGCACAGCAAAAATTCTTGCAAATATACTTCATGGGCAATATGGAAGAACAACTTGACCGGCGTCAAGAAATGAACACAGCTATGAAAAGAGCAATTCTCCATGATTTGCATGCTTAGAAATTTAAACCAACCAAAACTGTGCAATGGAACGCGTTTGGTGATAAGAAAACTGATGAGCAATGTGATTCACGCGTTGATACTCAAAGGAAAATTTAAAGATGAGGAAGTTCTTATTCCTAGGATTCCGATGAGCTCAACAGATATGCCCTTTGAATTTAAACGAATTCAATTCCCGCTTCGTCTTGCCTTCGCCATGACGATCAACAAGTCACAGGGCCAATCTTTGACTATTTGTGGCCTCAATCTAGAAAATGCGTGTTTTTCTCATGGTCAATTGTACGTGGCATGCTCACGTGTTGGCAAACGATCCGCATTATTTGTTCTTGCACCCGACCAAAAAACGAAGAATGTCGTTTACAACAAGGTGCTTGAATGAAAATCCGATTAATAAATTTATCAGTGTATCCCAGCCTGAACAACATAGCTTTCAACAATTTTTTACCTAGAAATAATATAGAGGGCAATGCAACGTTTGCCGGGCCAGCTAGTATTGAATATTTGAGAAATTAAAAAAAAAAGAAAAATCATTCACAATTAGCTATAGTGGCATCTGATTTGAACTTGAATGTTTTTACTCGATAAAAACATAACGGAATGATTTATCGAATTTTAAAAGCAAACTCGACGTCCGCTCTGTATAAACGGTCATTTAAAAAAAAATTCAAGTCTCTAGCTCTTATATCTTCGGAAATCGACGCGTTCAAACATACGGACAGACGGACAGACAGACGGACAGGGCCAAATCGACTCAGCTCGTCGCCCTGATCAAGAATATATATACTTTGTGGGGTCTGCCACGCCTCCTTCTGCCTGTTACATACATTTCAACAAAACCATTATACCCTGATTTCCCATTTTCAATGGGTTCAGGGTATAAAAAGGGAAAGAGAAAAGAAAAAAAAAAAAATATGAAATAAAAATAAATAAATAAATAAACAAAAAAAAATAAATAAAATAAAATAAAATAAATAAATAAATAAGATTTCAATAAACTGAGGGGAATAAATAAACATTTGGAATGGAAGACGCCGAATATCATAACCCGAGATTGAGTGTCGGGTGGATTTACCAGCGGTGCAAGGAGGAGCTAATCACAATAGCTCGAGAGTTCGGCCTGGATGGTGAGGGCCGAGTAGAGGATTTGAGGAAAAGACTCTCTACATTCATACAAAGCAACAACTATTCGGCGAAGGCCAAAGCGAGATTGGCCGAGATCGAGAAGCGTTTCGCGAAGGGATCCGAGTTCACTCTGGGAGGCGCTGCGCCAAGCATGGGCAGCCGAGCTTACCAGAAATCGGAGCCGGACTTACGAAAGGTTCAAGAACAAGGTCCCGTTCAGACGGAGTCCCTGAGACTGAGGGTGCCCGTGGCGACCAGCGCGGCGGTGCGGCGTCGTGAAGAGCGGAAGGAGTTTAACAACACTGGAGAGGACGAGGCGTTAGCGACGACTTCGAAGGCTGGTCGACAAGTCCCCGCGTCCACGATCCCGTCAGAGAGGTCCCCACCCTGGGGGGTCGCCGAACAAGTACGTAAATGGGGCATGCGGTATGATGGCCGAACGGACCCGTTGGGCTTCGTGGAGATCGTGGAAGAAAGAGCGATCACTTACGGCATCAAGTTGGATCAAATGCCACGAGCGATGAGCGAGGTATTCGCGGATAAGGCGGCGAAGTGGTTCTTGACCAGCGGGTTGAGGGATTCTTCGTGGGCCGATTTCAGGAGGGAATTCTTGGATTTCTTCCTCCCCCCTCAGTATTTCGAGCGGCTGGAGGATCAAATAAGGTCAAAGAGAAGGAGAAAATTTCCAGGACTACCTGATCGAGCTTAGGTTGCTGATGCGGCAGGCACGATATAGCGCGGCGCAGGAGCTGTATCGGGCCTACGAGAACGTTGCCCCGGATTATCGGTTGTACGTTACGCGTCAGGACTTTGTCACGCTGACGCAACTCACGCAGATGGCAGCCGAGTATGAAAATGTGCAAGGTCAGAGGAGGGAACAGGGCAGAGAGGCCACAGCGGAAAGAACGATGACTGCATGGTCGAAGCCGGCCGAAAATCGACCAAACAACCCGTTCCGCGTACAGACGCCGGGTTCCCAAGTCAGAGGTCAAGCAGCAGGAGCAGCGATGGCGCCCACGGCGGTATCCCAAGAGGCTGTCCACCGGATGATGGTGCAGGAGGGCGAGTCTGGAACGGCGACACGACGAACTTGCTATCGCTGCGGGCAAGTAGGTCATTTCGCACGCGAATGCCAAAGCGGGCAAGCACCATCCTGCCAGCGATGTGGAAAGAAAGGTAAAAGCACGCGGGAATGCTGCGAGCGCGACCACGCTGGAGCGGGGCGGCGCCGCTTAGATAGCAAAGATGAGGTGAAGAATCCACTTTCGGTGGAGGAGGGGAGGATCGTCGCGGCGGTGGTGATTGGGGGTCGAGCGATGACGGCCACAATCGACACCGGGGCCACACGCAGTTGCATAAGCGAAGACTGTGTGCGCAGGCAGGCGATCCGAGACGAGATCCAGGAGATGCAGTCCCGGATTAGATTGGCTGATGGATTCACGCTGGAGATAACGAAGAGGTGAGTCTCTCAGGAAAGGTTGCAAAGATGACATTGCTCGTCATGCCGGCGATGCTGGTCCACCTTCTCCTGGGGATGGACTTCTTGTGCGCTATAGACACCACGGTATATTGTGGCAACGCAGCGCTCACCATGAGGATGAAGGAGGAGTCGAACGAGGAGGCGTCCCTGGGAAGCGCGCCAAATGCATCGAAAGAGAGCGACCGGTCTGGGAGGCCACAACCGCTTGCTCGATCAAGGATTCACGGACAGGGACGGAAGAGAGGCCACGAGACACCGTGTGGTTCCCCGACGCAGAAGGGGGGCGCGGCGTCGGCGGGCGGAGGATTGCCGGTCGATGGGCAGGGCACGTCAAAGAGTGGCGGGCCACCTGCCCAGTCGATCAAGAGAGGTCGGAAGACGCCGAAGGAAGAACTCAGGAACTGTCCTCAGCTAGCGAGGACGAAGGATCTGGAGGAAGAGCCGGAGGAGTGGCCCCCAGAAGTTAAGTTGGCGGGATTGGAGGCGGAGGACGTAGGCAAAATTCGGAGTAGTCAGTCACCGGGGTGTTCAATAGGCCAACAAGAGTATGAGGAGAATACGGAGTCTTCCCCTGACGGCGCAGGGTGGCCGGAGGACCTGGAGGACGAGTTGAAGGAGTTCCTGGAAGCAGAGTTGGCGCTTTTCGAGGGGCTCGAAGGAGTCCCAAATATCGCCGAGCATAGCATAAGGATGCGGGATGATAAGCCTCTTAAGCAAAGGTATTATCCCAAGAATCCGGCTATGAGGAAGGTGATTGACGAACAGGTAGACGAATTGATTCGAGCTGGAGCTATCGAGCCGTCGCGAAGTCCGCATAGTGCACCCATCGTCTTAGTAAAAAAAAAGACCGGAGATTGGAGAATGTGTGTGGACTACAGACAGCTAAATGCACATTCAATCCCAGACGCCTACTCCGTTCCACGGATCAATCACATCCTCGAGAGGCTGAGACACGCACGATACATATCCACCCTGGATTTGAAGAGCGGATACCAGCAGATCCCCATGGCGGCGGATAGCAGGGAATGCACGGCATTCACGGTGCCAGGGAGAGGATTATTTCAATGGCGAGTGATGCCATTCGGCTTACATTCAGCGGGCGCTACGTTCCAGAGAGCGCTGGACACAGTAATAGGACCGGACATGGAGCCGCACGCTTTTGCATATTTAGATGACATCGTGGTGATCGGCGCCACGAGAGCGCAGCATGTGGAGAACTTGAGGGAGGTCTTCCGCCGGTTGAGGAAAACCAACCTTCGAATAAACCGGAAGAAATGCAGTTTCTTCAGGAAAAGGTTGGTCTATCTCGGACATGTCATCAGTGAAGAAGGTATATGCACGGATCCCGCAAAGGTTGAGGCGATCCGCCGTTTTCCGGCACCCTCGACCCTCAAGGAGTTACGACAGTGTTTGGGAATGGCGTCGTGGTACAGGCGATTTGTGCCGAACTTTGCGTCGATGGTGGAACCGATGACGAGACTCCTCAAGAAGGGCCAGAAATGGGAATGGAGCGACGAGCAGGAGGAATCATTGAAGAAACTCAAAGAAAGTCTCAAGACCGCGCCAGTGTTGGCGTGTCCCGACTTTTCGGCGAGGTTCGTGCTGCAGACGGATGCCAGCGATTACGGCTTGGGCGCGGTGCTCACGCAAGAGGTCGAAGGCGAGGAGAAGGTGATTGCATACGCTAGTTGGAAGATGTTGAATGCGGAGCTCAATTATTCAGCCACAGAAAAGGAATGCCTCGCGATTGTCTGGGCGATCAGGAAAATGCGGTGCTATTTATTTATTTATTCATTTAAGCTATTGACAAAAACGAGAGTCAATTTTAATTTAAAAAGCCTATACAAAGTACACGATATAATTTCAATAGTAACACCAACGCGATGGGGGTATTTTATTGCCAGTCCGGCCGGCTATGCCCACGTCTCACAGCCAAATATGGTCAGTGATACTATTGAAGCTATGAAAAGAAAGTGTTAGTAAGGAAACTTAAAAAAATAAAATATTAAAATGTTGGTTATTAACAATATCTAGCATAATTAAAATAATTCTTAAAATAATAATAAAAATAAAAAAATAATAATAATAATAAAAAAAATAAATAAAAGGGGTTAAAAAAAAAAAACAATAATAAAAAAAGAAAAAAAAGAATAAAATAAGAAGAGATAAAGTATAGAAAAAGAAAAAGGACAGTAATAAAAGAAGTTGCAAGAAAAGTTAATAAAAAGAATAAGAAATACAAAGAAAAGAGTAAGGGAAGAGCCAAAAATAGAGTATAAGAATAGAATTGAAAAGTCACTAACACAACATTAGCAGCAAAAACGTATGCCAATGCTTATGCCTGGGCATTGTGAGTGATTTCCCTAAGATAAGCTGATAGTACACTTTTTATTTTAGGAGGAGAGAACTCTAAGTAAAAAACGTGAAAATATTTATTAAAATTAACACAAAGAACATGAAACGCACTGTGCAAAGAATAATCCATAGTGCACACAGGTAAATGAAGCGGACGATAGTGTCTAGTTGCTCGGGACGGAACCAAAAAATTTAGACGACCCAACAAAGAGGACGAATCAATATCACCACTAATCAATTTATGCAGAAAAACAATACCTAAAATTGTTCTGCGATTGGTTAGCGATGGAAGATCAATTAACTGAAGCCTACTATGATAAGACGGTAATCGTAAATTACTGTCCCATCTAAGGTCTCTTAAGGCAAAGAGAAGAAACTGTTTTTGGACCGATTCGATACGATCCTGATACAGTTTATGTTGCGGAGACCATACGACAGAGCAATACTCTAGAATATGACGCACAAGCGAAGTAAATAAGCGCTTGGTAATAAAAGGATCTTTAAATTCCTTAGACCAACGTTTAATAAAGCCAAGCACACTTTTGGCTTCATTAATGATGGTAGAAATATGAAGATTAAAGTTAAGTTTACAGTCAAAGAACACACCAAGATCTTTGACTGTAAAGATGCGTCGTAAGGAAATATTGCTAATTTTATAATCAACAATTAGAGGAACGGTACGACTGAAGGTCATTGTCATACACTTTGAGCAATTCGGGTCAAGCTGGTTTGCCACACACCAAAGTTGAAATGCATTTAGGTCATCTTGAAGGTGAAGATGTCCATTTGCCCTGGAGTATGGAAGGCAAAGTTTTACATCATCAGCATACATAAATATAGTGGAATACGAGATACAACTAGGAAGGTCATTTATAAAAAGGGAAAAGAGCAATGGGCCCAAATGGCTACCCTGAGGTACACCAGACGAAACAAAGATAAGTTTAGACATAGCTGTTCTCAGCAAGACTCTTTGGGTTCTACCCGTTAAATAGGATGAAATCCAAGAGACAAGACTGGGTGAAAATCCTAAGCGTTCAAGCTTAAGAATTAGTATGTGATGATGTACTGAGTCAAATGCTTTACTGAAGTCCGTATAAATAACATCGGTTTGCATTTTTTTGGAAAAGCTGTCATTAACAAGCGAAGTGAACTCAAGTAAATTAGAGGACGTAGATCGATTTTGAACAAAACCATGTTGAGATGGTTGAATAATCGATTTGCAAAAATGCTGCAAGGCCGATGTCATGATTTTCTCAAATAACTTCGGAATAGCAGATAATTTCGCGATGCCTCTATAATTGGAAATATCAGATCTTCCACCTTTTTTATATAAGGGAATGATAAAAGATTCTTTCCAAATTGAAGGGAACACAGAAGTATCCAAGGACAAGTTAAACAATTTTAGTAATTGTGACTGAAGAGAAACACTGCACTCTTTAATCACACAACTAGGAATATTATCAGCACCAGGAGAGAAAGATGATTTCAATGTTCTAATGGCTGCAGCCAGAGAGGATGCAGTAACTTTGGGAGTATTTATAGATCCATATTCAGGAAGAGAATAAGGATATGAGTTGCTGTAGAGATCAGCAGAAGAATAAGTGGATTGAAAAAAATCCGCAAATAGATCAGAGGAATCCTGATCATTGCATGTTTTTTCACCTGCAAGGACAAATGAGGACGGCAAACCAGAGGATTTACGCTTCGAGTTTACAAATGAGAAAAATTGTTTGGGATCTCGAGTAAACTGACGCTATCTCGAGGGATATCGGTTTGAGGTGGTTACAGATCACTTGGCGTTGAAGTGGCTTAACTCGATAGAGAGCCCCACGGGGAGGATCGCGAGGTGGGCACTGGAGCTACAACAATTTCAGTTCGACATCCGCTATCGACGAGGGAAGTTGAATGTTGTGGCCGACGCACTCTCTCGACAACCTGTGGAAAGTTGACAGCGAATGGAGGCCAATCCCCCTTGCAAGTGGATAACGAGAATGCATGGGAGGGTCAAAGAGGATCCAGAGAAATTCAAAGATTACGTTGAAGAGAATGGACAGCTATACCGTAATCTTGGCCACCGGGCGGACGATGAGGACTATATTCCCTAGAAATTGTGCGTCCCGACTCACCAGCGGAAAAGGGTACTGCAGGAATGCCATGATGCTCCCACGGCGGGGCATCAAGGCGTGAGGAAAACGGTTATGAGGCTGGCGCAACGATACTACTGGCCAGGGATGTTCCGGGAAGCGGCCAGGTATGTGAGGCGATGCGAGGAATGCCAAAAGTTCAAGAGCGAGCAACACAAACCAGCGGGTCAGATGTTAACCAGGCAAGTAGCGGAACCCATGGCGATTCTGTGAGCGGACTTCGTGGGTCCCATCCCTCGATCGAAGCGTGGGAACACGATGTTGCTTGTGTTCCATGATGCGTTCGCCAACTGGGTGGAACTGGTGCCATTGAGAAGGGCCACCACAGCGTTGCTGCAAGCGGCGTTCAGAGAGCGCATTTTGGCTCGATTCGGAGTCCCTAAGATGTTCATCTGTGACAACGGCGCGCAATTCGCGAGCAAAGGATTTCGATCGTACATGGAATCCTTAGGAGTGCGGTTACAGTTCACTGCCCCGTACTCCCCGCAGGAAAATCCTACCGAGAGGACTAATCGCACCGTAAAAACGTTGATAGCTCAGTACATCGAGGGACACCAGAGTTCGTGGGATGCGCTGCTGCCGGAGATATCGCTAGCGATCAACTCTAGTGTTGCAGATTCTACCGGATTCACGCCCGCTTTCTTGATGATGGGTAGAGAGCCTCGCCTCCCGTCTGCTCTCTACGATGAAGTCACTCCCGGGTCGGCAACGAGGCAAGTCGACTTAACAACAAGGAAAGAAACGATGAAAGAGATCTTCGAAGTGGCCCGCAACAATCTACAAAAGGCGTCGAAGGACCAAAGCAGGTATTATAATCTGCGCCGACGAGAGTGGAGACCCGCGCTAGGGTCGATGGTTCTGCTGCGGCAGCACCAGCTGTCCAGCGCAGCGGAGGGCTTCGCGGCGTAATTGGCACCCAAGTTTGATGGGCCCTACAGGGTCGTCCATTTCATTTCCCCTAACGTGGTGCGGCTCGCTCGAGCAGGCGAACGGGGAAAGAGGGTGGCAAACCTTTCCCAGCTTAAGCTTTTTTACACCGAGAAGGAGGAGACCGGCGGAACGGCGTTGAGAGAGGAAGCCGAGGAGGAAAAAGGATTCGATCGGCCCAAATCGAACCAAGATGCGCCGCTCAAAGACTAGAAGAAACTCGATCGCGTGAACCCCGCTATCCCCTTTACCATTTTTTTTTTTTGAGAAACCTCACTAATCTCATACTAACGCACTAACCGTTTTGGTCAAGAGGAGATCCGAGAGTGGGCGAGTATTAATATTCTGATTCACACAGATAAGCGAAATGGAAGACGAAGTGACGCGATCAGCAGCGACGAGGAGTGGGAGGAGGCACTTCCCCAAGAGCCGCCGCGGGAGGAGCAGCCACGCACCGGTCAAGTCCACTCCATCCACCACTCCACTATAAACATCTCGGTGGCCTTGGAGGACATGATGATGGTGCTGAGAGGAGAGTTTACGACGATGTACATACCAGCGCCCGGAGTGCAACGGACTCCGCCGCACGTGGAGGAACCGACGTCCCTCCCCGGTTCGCCGACCCCATCCCAGCCGGAGAGTTGCGATATCCCGACGGACGAGGAGTTGGAGACATGGGCCAGCCCGACACCGTGGGCCGCGAGAGACGGCGAAGACGAGGGCGCTGAAGAAGAGGTCCCAGACCAGCTCCCGCCACGCGATGTAGGAGCGGCAGGGAGCATTGTCCCTCCGCCCCTAATCCTGCCTCGAGGGTGGCGTCGCGAGCGGAGGCCAGGGAGCCGGAGGAGCTGTGGACGAGGAGGAGCAATCGGCACGAGGGTGCGGTGCCGAAGCCGACGCCGCAGCGCCCGTTGGAGGACGATGCAAGTGAGAATCACCGCTGCGACTCCACGCGAGTCGCGTTTCGTTACGTCCCCGGGGCCGTCGAGAACAGGCGTCGATTGGCCCGACCAGTCTATCGTTCAAACCGGACAAGTGGACGGCCTCGGGTGGACCGCCGAGACTGGCGTGCTGCATCCCCGGACGTCACTGGAGCATCGGGCCGTGTTGGAGCCACCCGACGGAGGCGACGAGATAGCTTCGCCAAATCCCAAACCAAGTGGCGAAAGCTGGACGATTCTCGTCTGAGGGGATCAAGCCACCAAAGGGAGCTCGATGACGTTCTCGAGGGTTGGCAGTCGGACGAGGCGTCCCGGTTAAGCACGGAATATAATACAGAACGGGAGGCGTCCCCATCCATCCCGCGGAATTGGACGGTGCGTGCGGATGGCACGGATTTGGCGGAGAAGGTCGTGGAGCTAGTGAAGAGGGAAGCTGACGCCTGCAGTCGACGACACCGCCGCACGCGCTTTAAAGTGTCGTCGGAGAACGGCGTGTATAATGTCACGGTGGCGGCCACAGGAGCCGTGGTCGTCTCCTTGTTAAGTAAGGGTGTGAGGCGGCTCGCCAATCACCGCCTCGCAAGATTTTTATAACAAGTGAAAATTGATTTTTAGTTGTATTATTTAGTATTAAGTTAATATTGAATTTGATTTTTAGTTGAGTTGTTTAGTATTATTATTGTTCAGTATTATTATGCATTATTGAATGACTTGAATTGAATTGTTTAGCATTTAGTTAATATTGAATTTAATGTATATATAGTTTTCAGTTAAATAAGGTTAAAGTTAAGATTTAGGTGGGGCGATTAGGGTTTACATTTAAAAATTTACATTTGAAAATGCCGCCCAAAGCGCTGGTGATTTATCGATCGGCGGCGCAACCCTGCGCGGAGAGTTTTGAGCGGAGAGTTGCGTCGCCGATGCCGAGCGCTTTGGGCAAGGCAAAAAGAAAAGCGAGGGGGAGTCGGGATCGAGCAGCGGAAGCCGCCGGTCGGTGGAAAAAGTCAAGACTAAATTGTGAAAGTTATCTTTGAGTGCGGTTAAGCTAAGTCAAGAGTGAAAAATAAAGCGACTCAGTAGAAAAGAGATAAAACGAAGAAGAGTTTCCATTAGGAGAGGCGGCGGCGGATAAGCAGAGGATCGCACGGCGGCGAGGCGATTACGAAGCGAGCGGTGCACGTGAGTGGCGGTTCTCATAGTGAGTTTTCTCCCCCTCTTTCCCTATTCCCGGTCATATCACTAACATCCCCCCTCCCCCCCCCCCCCCCTGGTGTCTCACGATTCAAATAAATTTCTTGTGAGTACACCCTGGGCAGACTGAGTCTGTCCCCGGCTTAAATTTACTACCTTACAAACTTAGTAACTGTGCGGCCTCCTCTGGTATAATTGTTTTTTTTTTTTTTTTGAGATCCACTATCTATTAAGGCTTTTAAGTTAATATAATTCCCCTTTATTGCTTTAATTTTAATTACCGCTGTGGCTAATAAGGCCTCTTTTTTTGTTACTACCGTATTAACTCTTTCTGAATTTATAATTACGTCAGATAGTAATTGTACTTAATTTGTCTTTTTTATTTGGCTTTCGTATAATTGAAGCGCCTCTTTACTAAATTTCCTTAGTATTATATGTGCAAAAATTTAATCAACTTCTGAAAGTTGAGCCTTACTTTTAATTATATGTCTTGACTACTTAATTGTATCAATAAAATAATTAATACTCTTGGACGAGTCAACATTTAAATTTGGAAGGTCGGTTCGATTGTTCCGGAAAAATGTTCCTATTATTTTCATATAGTTTGGTAAGTAATTCCCAAGCGATAGTATAACTGTCTGCGGACCCTGTTAACAAATGAGCAACCATGATCTTTGCTTCTCCTCGTAATTTGGATTTTAAATAACTGAATTTCATAGGAGTTAAATCTTTTTTTACTATTAATAAGGCCGCCAAATAATTCAGCGAATAAATCCCAATCTTTGGCATCTCAAAAAAATATTGGGACCTGAATTTTTGGTAGTCCCGGAAGGTTATCCATCTTTTCTTGGATTATGGGTTGAATTGGGGTACTATTTTTGGCCTCTAACGCACTGCATTGCATTTTCATTTTGCACATCAAATTCTAATTCATTCACTTCTTCCTCAAACATTTTGTTTTTTTAGCTCCTAAACTAGCTTTGAAATTCTATTCCATAAAAATCTAATTTTATTGTTTCGAATATCGAAGATTCCTTTGTGAACTTTTGTGAACTGTAACTAACCTAACCTGCTTTACCTCTTCTTTATTTTCTTCTTGCTCAGCCCTCATCATTTCTACTTTCATATCTTTTATACTTTTCATTGCTTTATCAAATTCCTTATTTTTAAAATATGAATGATCACTTAACTTTTAACAATAAGGTATGATTATTTTCTAACTCTTCTTTTATTTTTGATAATTTTGATGAGATTCGTCTTCCCGTTGGCTTCTGACGGTTTTGATGAGAGTCGCCCTCTTTCATCGTAATTTACGGTTTGTTATTGTAGTTTTACTCTGTCTCCCTTTTGAGATACAGAACAGAAACCCTTTGGTAGTATTTCTTTTCTGTCTCTCTTTTGATATAGAGCACAGAAACACTTCACTTGATTTTTTTCTCTCTGTCTCTCCGCACTTTGCGCGAGATAACAGAATCACTTTGACTCTTTGAGGTTGATTTTTTCCGTCTCTCCGCACTTCGCGCGAGAGAACCGAAACACTTCGGGTTTATTTTTATACTCCAATATACTAATTCATTTTCGTGAATGTGAATTAGTATATTGGTTTTGTGCAATGTCCATTTTGCTGTCCGTCCGTCTGTCCGTCAGTCTGGACGTGTCGCGAAACTCAATTCTTTCTCAATATGTTCATCAATCGTCCGTGGCAGTCCCGTAATGTGTACTGTAAATGTGTGTGTGCATCCTCGTCGCGAAAACATTTTTATGAGTATCAACGCTTTCATGCCCTTCCCACGAATAACCATACAAACGATTACATTTTGTTTGCATGAGCGAGACAAGCGCTTTTATGATATAAGTATACCCTTCACTCAAAAGGAAAGAGCTGGGATCGTCTCAATTTTCAATTCAATTTTTGTGCGCTGCTGAGTTCGGTGATTTGAGCCACTATAGAGAGAGATAGAGATAGAGAGAGAGAGAGAGAGAGAGAGAGAGTAGGACAAATAGCGCATAGCTGTGCTTCATATAAGAATGGGACCATTTCGTTTGAGCGCTTGCAGCGTACTGACTTTTTCGTGCAATATTTTCACTGCTCAAACCTTCAGCGACCGAGCCGAGCAAATACGAAGTATAGTGGTCGACCAACTTAACATTTTCTGCTGTAGAAAAATTTGTTCTACATGTCTAATCTATGTGTTCTCTGGTCAGTGGTTATATAGTAGGGACAGTTTATACAAATTTTTAAAAATTCTTTCTACTTTAGTTAAAATGTTTATTACCAAAAACAATTGCATTTATGCCAAAATTTCGGGGTTTTTTTTCCTATAGTGCACTGGTGGCTTAGATACTTTGCATGTAATGCAATTTTCTACAAACCTACGCACATATTTTGACATATTTTCAAACCAATAATACCCATAGACTTTGTCTAGCGTCTTTTCCCATCCAAGATGCATAATTGCTTCATGAACGTGATTTATGACTGCCCATCTTAAAGCTTTTTGGACTACCGGCAAACATTTGGTCTTATTATTTCGCTGTATTTTTCTATGCAGTATTCCTTTTCGCAACTCATATGTATTGTCCAGATTTCCTAGTGACTCATTACAATTTAGCTTTTGTATTATATCTTGTATTTCAGAATCTCGTTGTTGTTCTGAAACCAACCAATTGTCAGATACTTCCGTTAAATTTATTCTCAATTCAGGTATTTTATTGATACTTTTATGTTCTTTGTGCACTGGATTCCGATAAAGATAGTCAACATGTGTTATTTGCACGCCTTTTCAATTGTTGCATGTCGTATAAGCATATTTAGGAGTCACCGATCAGGCCACTCACTTCACCAAAATCACGCCACCATCGATACATATTTCTAGCTATATAAGACAAACAAATTTTCAATCAGTAGCTCAGTTTTAATTCAGCTCTAAGGCCACTTGTACTCTCTTATAAGTTATTAAGAATAAATTTTTTTTTTTATTCAATCAATAACGTCGGTCTTATTATTATATATACATACATATACAGCATGCTATATACTCCCGTTCTGCCGCTGCTTATAGCGACAGAATTCTTTATGTAAACTTTATGTATCTTAGGCTAAGACTTTGAACGAATAAAATACAGAGAGCATTCTCTGATGAACATTAAAACCGCTCACAACTGAGCGCTCCGCGCAACAACCGCAATAAAAACAACAAGAGCATTATCAGTATCAGCAACAGCAAAAGCAAGATCAACCGCAACAATATCAACAACAACAAACAGAAAACAGCGGCAACAGCAACTGCAACAATAACAACAGCCGCAACAGCAACAACAACTACAGCAGCAACTGCTAAAACAACAACAGAAACTGAACAACAACAACAAGAACAAGTAAGAAAGCTCTAGTCGAGACTGCTCGACTACGAGATCCGCTGAACCCTTCGATCAATCATTTTTTGCGTATTTCTGCTTACACAAGAAACACGCACACACACATCATTGTGTTGCTGCCCAAGATCTTGTAGAGCAGACCATAAGGGAAAATGTATAGACGTAGCATTTCTCAGTGAGCCTCACCACTGTATAACCAGCTGCCCTAGGACATGGGCAACAGATGCTAATGGCAAAACGGTGTTGTGGGTATGTGGCAACACAACGAATGTTCTTTCGAATGTTAAGTCATTTAATGGGTTCGTACGTGACCAATGGCTTACAGCTGCTACCTGCATGCCCCCAGCATGCAGCTCAGTGATTTCACAACGGGGCTTGACGAGCTTGCCGTGGATGCTAGGGGTCGGAAGGCCATAATAGCAGGAGATTTTAACTCATGGGCGTTAGAATGGGGTAGCCCCACAACAAATGCCAGAGGCCGTATCTTACTGGAGATTTTCGCGACACTAGATGTTGCACTGCTCAACACAGGCCACGAGCTCACCTTCAGTCGGGCTGGATACGTATCTGTAATTGACATTACTTTTGTCACTTCATCCGGGGGAGTAACATGGAGCCATTGCGATAGCTATACGGGCAGCGATCATGCGGCATTTCTATTCACAATAGGTGAGCCACCTGCCAGGGCGTCAACCTCGTGGAGGGAATCATATCGGCTGGATACTTTTGATCCCGCGGCTTTTTCAGAGGCCATTAAGTCTCTGGGCACAATTGGTAATGCTGAGGCCAGAGCATGCCAAATGGTGGCCCAAATACAGAGTGCCTGCAATAGCAGCATGTTACGCCGCAAGCAGTTCACGCGACAACAAGAGCCTACGTATTGGTGGAATGCACAAATAGGTGACATTCGTCGCAAATGCATCCAGGCGAGAAGAAGCTACCAACGGGCTCGCGGTAGGTCTACGTTTTTTGAGAAACAATTAGCTTACCAGGCAGCTAGAAGACAGCTGAAGAGGGCCATTCGGGCAAGCAAAAGAGAATGCTTTTTAGAGTTGTGCGACTCAGCCGAATATGACCCTTGGGGCAGGGCATATAAGATAGTAGTTAAAAGACTATACGCAGGTAGACAGGTGCAGCCTACGGATCGTCTGGAGCTTAAATCGATTGTGGAAACGCTCTTTCCAGATCGTTTAAGCTCCATTCACGCCCCTGGGTCCGAGTCTGCTGATCAGGGTTCAACACACACTGAAATTGTTTTATTCACAGAGGAAGAAATCATAGCATCTCTCCGGGGTCTTAGAACCAACACTGCTCCAGGGCCGGATGGGATCCCAAATCGTGCGCTAAAGCTAGCCCTCGCCTTGCACCCTAGTACGTTCGCTGAATTATTCAACGACTGTCTAATTCAAGAGACGTTCCCGGCAAAATGGAAAGCCCAGAGCCTGGTGTTGCTACCCAAGGCTGGCAAACCACCGGATGAGCCATCTTCATACAGACCGATCTGTCTCTTAGACACCATGGGAAAGGTGTTTGAGAAATTGATCTGCTCTAGACTGGAGACTGTGATTACTAGCGCCGGAGGCCTGTCACCAAATCAATTTGGATTCCGGAAGGCCCGGTCAACAACGGATGCGCTAAACAAAGTTGTTCGTCTGGCCACTTCCGCCATCCATGGCACAAGATGGAAGCATGGGACGAAGCAATACTGCATTATTGTGACCCTGGACGTAAAGAATGCCTTCAATACAGCTAGTTGGGATATGATACTGAATGCGCTGTCACAATATAATATCCCTAAATATCTTAAAGAAACAATAAATATATACAAACTCATACAGTGTCAGCTGGAGTACCCCAAGGCTCTGTGCTGGGGCCTCTCCTATGGAATATCATGTACGACGGCGTACTGCGCTTGGAACTACCAGCAGGTGCGCACACCATTGGCTTTGCTGATGATGTAGCTGTCGTAGCCATAGGAAAGGAGCTCAAAGATACAGAGGATATGTGCAGCGAAGATATCGCATACGAAGCTGGTTGGAGCTGGGCTCGAGCTAGCGGCACACAAAACTGAAGTTGTCCTAGTCAGCAGTCGCAAAAGAGTGGAAACTGCCAATATTAAGATCGGCAGCGTCACCATTGCGTCAAAGAGGGCGATAAAGTATCTTGGTGTCATGATAGACACAAGATTAACTTTCCGCGAGCACTTAGAATATGTGCATAGATAAGATAGCTCTGCTAAAGGGCGGTGGACGCACAAGCTCATCCCGGAGCTTGAACCATGGGTGAACCGCAAACACGGTCAGGTAAACTTCTACCTTACGCAGATCCTCTCTGGACATGGATGCTTTCGGAGCTATTTGAAGCACTTTGGCCACGAGGAATCTGACGAGTGCCCCTGGTGCGAGCGAGGGCATGTGGAAGACGCCAACCACATTCTTTTCGAATGTGGACGGTTCCTGGAGGAGAGGCGTCGTCTGGAAGAGGCAGTGGGCCGCTCCATCAGAGCGGACAACATTGTCAACGCCATGCTGGAATCGGAAGAAGCTTGGGAACTAAAAATCACCTTCGCGGCCACAGTGATGATGGAGCTCCGCAGAGTTGAGCGAATGAGAAGACGAGCTGTCCCAGGCTAAGGTAGCGCACAGTGCTTGCGAAGCAATGCTTTACGGCCGTCCCGCGAGCATCGTGCACTATCCTAGCCACCACGCAACTTGCAACTTGTATTATAAAGATTGTCAATAAATGAATATAAACAAGTAAGAAAGCTCTAGTCGAGACTACTCGACTACGAGATCCCCTGAGCCCTTGCCTTGGAGTAATAGCTATTTCAATCATTTTTCGCGTCAATCAGCTTACACAAGAAACACGCACACACACACACACACACACACACACACGCACGCACGCACACACAGGCATACATACACACACATACATACACACACATACACACACACACATACACAAACAATTACATACATATACACACACAAGCATAAACACGCATGGGCGGCAGTGAGCGCTTACTATGAGAAATTAATTGCTTAATAACTTTTTTTGTGGAAGTACGATCTTCATGAAACTTTCAGATTATGATTATAACATGGATATGCATATATTGCCAAAGCACAAGTCTCTAGTATTTGAAATACGCTTTTTACAAAAGTTTGGGTGAGGGGGTGAATTTAGGGGTGGAGGGTAAATTTTAACAAAAACCGAAATTGCATAAAAGCATACATAATAAATTTGGAGACTCTAGCAATAAAGGTGTAGAAGATATAATTTTATAACTGGTTTTCGATAAGGTTTCTTATCGATAAAAAAGATCGGGATGAGTTGTCGATTTTTAATGATAAACTCGATATCCGCGCTGTAATTACGAACATTTTACAAAAATATTTGAAGTCTCTAGCTCTTATATCTTCGTAAATCGACGCGTTCAAACATACGGACAAACGGACAGACAGACGGACAGGGCCAAATCAACTCAGCTCGTCGCCCTGATCAAGAATAGGTATACTTTGTGGGGTCTGCCACACCTCCTTCTCCCTGTTACATACATTTCAACAAAACAATTATACCCTGATTTCCCATTGAAAATGGGTTCAGGGTATAAAAAAATTTACAAAATATATAATATTTTGTTTTAAGAATACAACATAAATGCAACACTTTGTTGCTTCTTTTACATTATAACAGCTATACATAAGTGCCGTATTATGATCGGTCCCTTATGTATAGACTGGCCTGCAGCGTGGGATCTGCAACGTAAGCATTGATACGTTCTCGTCCACGCCGTAGCTTAAGCACTTAAATGTATATGCTTTCTGCATGTACAGACAAACATATATATATATACATACATATATACTCCAGCATGCTATATACTCCCGTTCTGCCGCTGCTTTTAGCGACAGAATTCTTTATGTAAACTTTATGTATCTTAGGCTAAGACTTTGAACGAATAAAATACAGAGAGCATTCTCTGATGAACATTAAAACCGCTCACAACTGAGCGCTCAGCGCTTTTATCATTTTATCATTTTACACAATGCCTGCAAAAATACCCACCATCTATGAACCCTCGGTGTCAAATCTGTTTTTGTACGGCTGGCCTTTAAAGAATTGCAGTCAGTATAAATGACAAATTTACGTCCCTGCAAATAATGTCGGAAGTGTTGGTGAATGGTACCTGGATTCGGCGGCAGACGTACACCTACTGTAATACTCTACTACATGAGGTTTGTTGTCTATTTTATGCAACAGTATCACTCCATAGCCAACACAACTTGTCTGTATGCAGCTCTATTGGGAATTTTGTATCGAATATGATTAATACTGGTGTCTGCGTCAGCACAGTTATTATTCTTACACGTATCTGTTCATGCTCCGATGTAGTATGTCTCATATAATAATAATATATATATCCGACACATAGTTATGTACACTATATACACATATACAAGAAGCGATCAAGTAATCATAAATGTACTTTAAATATTATCGGCCACACAAGTGGGCCGGAGAAGTGGTGGAAGTGGTGGAGAATAGCCGCGTCAGCAATTGATCGCTTGGCAAGCCAACGGCTGCCGCTTGTATACATTTACATATTTGTCCAATGTTGCCTTCCGCAATATCGGCTTATATAGCCGTGTCAGCATTTGGCCGCCTGACAACCCAACGGCTCATATAGAGAACTAATGTATATGCCCTTTGCATATACATAAATACATACTGCGCTCTTTCGCTCTGCTGCCCCCAGCGGCATAGATATATAAATCTATGTACTTTTAGTCTAAGACATTTTTTGATTCATATGATTCGATCATTGAATAATGATCATTCAACGAAGTAACATTGAACATTTATTTACACCGATAACCAGACAAAGTCAGTGTTTTTCTTAGATGTAAGATGATTAAGGGTCTCTGAGAAGTTTAACCCAAATTGACGAAAATAAGAGGCCAACCCAATGAACTTAGCTCTGACACATTATGTGGAGGTGGTAATTCAGTCAAAGCTTGAATTTTTCGTATATTTGCCCTGATTTCTCCATTGCTCACTTTAAATCCTAGATACTCTATCCTAATATTGAGAAATGAACATTTGGTGGCATTAAAAGAAAAACTTGACATTTTTAAAACGTCTAGTACTGTCAGTAGTCTAACTAACGCATCTTCTTTGCTTTCAGCTATTATGAGAACATCATCAATATACAAACTTACATAAGTATAGGCTAAAGTCCCTAATGCCTTAATTATTGCCCACTGAAACACAGATGGTGCATTTTTCAAATCAAATGGCATTGTCAAGAACTCGTATTGACCTTCAGGCGTTACGAATGCCGTTCGTTCAATCGAGTCTTCGTGCACTGGAATTTTAAAACCAGCTTGCCATATCTAAGCATGAAAAATATTTAGCACCACGAAGTCTGGCAAGTTAGTCTGAGATGAGGGGCAACGGGTACTAATTTGCAACTGTGTTTTCGATTAACATGCGATAGTCCATACAAAGTCGTTCAGTGCCATGCTTCTTTTTGACTAACATTATGGGGCTAGCATAGGGTGAACAACTTGGATGAATAAGCTTTAAGTAATTCTTCAATTTTACATTTTTGTTTTTTTCATCCTCGCTAAGTCTATATGGCCGCCTCTGTACTGTCTTGTGGTGATCTATTAGTCTGATTTCCAACTGCCCTCTGGTAACCTTAGTCTTTGGTATTCCATCAATAAACCGATCAGAATAACATTTCTAAATATTTGTCAAGGCTGCCTTATCCAAATCATCTAATTCAGTATTCAATGCTATCACTTCTTCATAATTGGTTATTATAAGCAAATCTACTCTGTTAGTTTCGTAAATCTGGAATTTAATAGCGTCCATAGTTACGCCAAAGCCTTGGATAAAAATTTCACGTCATGCTTCAAAAACGTATACAAAATATCATGTACTCAGATCTCTAAATAATATTGGTCAATATTTATACATATTGAATCATTACTTATGCCGTTTAATTTAACAATATTATGAATTAATTTACCACTAAATTTATGGGCAATTATGGGCTCCTGTCTCAAAGCAAAATGGAACAGACTCACTGGTTGCACTTGTTATGGTTCCTGATGGTGCAGCTACGGCACATATGTCTACACGTTTGTCGATTATACGGTCGTTCCCTCGGGATCGTCCTTTTGGGCAAGCGTTTGAAACATGTGACTGTTGACCGGTCATTTGGCCCTTGCGTTGTACCCTCGAAGTGGCATTTCCCTGGATTGGGGTCCTCTGCCGAGCACGACATTCGGCATACTTGTCTCCAGGCTTTCCACAGTAATTTCATTTCACATGAAAGGGATGCTTAAACCTCTTACGTTCGGAGCCTGCTGAAAATGCGTCATCGTCTAGGTGGTGTTTCCCAAATGTGTGCGCTTGTAGTTCTTGTTGCAATTTACTATCAACTTGTGCAATGTGAGCCAGGGCCAGTAATAAGGCGATTTCTTCCAGGTCCTTGGATTAAAATTTTGACATTACTAAGGTGACAATTCGACTGCCATATTCGGTGAAGCATTCTCCAAATTGTGTTCGTCCATTTAAAATTTTCATCAGTACGGCAGCAGACGTTTCGATGCCAATAAAGCGTTAAATTGATGCCGGCGAAGCAGATCTGTGATGCGCTTCCCTCTAGTGCCTCGCTTAAAGTTATCATCAGCCCGCTACCTTCGGGCATTCTCTCAGCAAAAATAAGATCCACTGTTGTACACCAAGCTGAGGCACCTGCACCAACTCCGTCAGGATAAAATTTTGCCAGGATTACGTGTGTTCCATTCTCATCAACTGTCGATGCCCTTGGTGTCTGCATATTTTTTATGAATTCTAAAAGGTTTCGGTTTTGCACTTATAGAGCTGTCAAATTTGCATCGTCAATGTTATTTGTAGGCACGGCGATAATTCCAACTCGAATTCCAACTCGCACGTACCACTGTCTGAACTCAACCTTTCTTACTCTCGCATCAGTACCTGCTTCTGTTGCTTTGCAAACGCACTCAGCGACTGTCGCTCAAAGGGCGCCACCGATATTCATAATTCTTGGAATTTCCAAATAATTTCATAATAGACCTATTGCATAGCAGCGACATGAAAACACACGCTCAGTGGCCCATATGTATGTTTATGCTGCGACATATACTTTGTGGGGTCTGCCTCCTCCTTCTCCCTGTTACATACATTTCAACAAAACCATTATACACTGATTTCCCATTTTCAATGGGGTATAAATACTACCACTAACCAGAGAACACATAGACTAGACATGTAGAACAAATTTTTTCACCGACGAAAAAATGCGCTGAGGAGACCGGACAACTTCGTATTTGGTCGGCTCGGTCTTCTGAGGGTCAAGCAGTGAAAATAAGGCACGACAAAATGCGCTCTTTTTCCCTTACTCACTCTCTCCCTCTCTTTATGGTCTCTCTCTATGGTCTCTCGAATAGCAGCAGCGCACAAAAATTGAAAATTGTTCGCGACGATCTCAGCTCGTTCCTTATGAGTGAAGGGTATACCGAAATTTGTAAAGCGTTCGCCACGTTCAAACAAAATGTTAGCGTTTTCATGCACGCATAGCATCAAGCATTCCAGCCTTATACATACGCTCATTTGTATGTGTGTATGTATGTACACAAAAATGCGTACTCTAGCATATTCTAAGAATCTCAGTTGCGATTGATTTGTCTTTGCATTGTTTTTGAATTTCCAGCCGCTACACTGGCTTTTCTTTGCTATGCGGCGTCATAACAATAATGTGATTTCGTTTTAACTACTCTTGATCGAAACGACGCGGTGGTGCTGTAGGCTGAAGCGCCGACGATCTTTATTTTAGCTATTTTGACAAACATGCTGTTTGGGTTGGGTGCGAGTTCAAATCCCGCTGAAAACACTTTTTATTAAATTGCAAATTTTTGATATTTTAGCTTTTTTATATTTTTTTTTAAATTCATATAAATGTTTCTTTTCGTATTATGAATATCTATAAGCTATATGCATAAATAGATGGCTGACGCAAATGCCGATTGCCACGCCCCTATTGGCCGTAGACTCCTCATTTTTGCCAGTTCTTAGAACGAGCAACCGGTTACCTAAATGCAAAATTTGAATTCTTACGCTCAAAAAATGTGAAAATTACAGGGTATTTTTCGAGAAGCCACGCCCCTAAAGAGGCGTAAAAATTATTTTTGGGGCATCGATAGAGTAGGCTACCAGTAACTTAAGTATTCAAATTTGAAGCTTCTAGCTTTTAACCTGTAGGAGATATAAACTTTTGCGGTTTGCCACGCCCCCTATGGGTGGACATACATACATATATCTACCATAGCTCGTTGGACTTGGGTGATCAACCTGCGTATATATACGAAATTTCAAATTAGCAGAATTCGAAAAATCACTATATGTTCAAGTCCGATTTACCACGCCCCTAGTAGGCGTAGATATACATATAATTTTTATACCCTGAACCCATTGCAAATGGGAAATCAGGGTATAATGGTTTTGTGAAAAAGTATGTAACGGGCAGAAAGAGGCGTGGCAGACCCCACAAAGTATATATATATATTCTTGATCAGCGCGACGAGCTGAGTCGATATAGCCCTGTCCGTCTGTCCGTATGAGTGCGTCGATCTCAGAAGTTATAAGAGCTAGAGAGCTGAAATTTGGCATGCATACTTGTAATGCACCTTACCGCGAAGCAATAGGAAATTTAATGTTTTTACAAGTTGTTTCAAGGCCAGATATAAGTTTTTCTGTTAATGTAGTTTCCCGAGAGCTAGAAAACCCGAAGCAGCATCACTGGACGTTAGTTAAGAGAATATTTCGTTATTTGAAAGGAACGATGGATTTGGGAATTTTATACAGTAAAAATAATAATATTTTTGAGACATATAGTGATGCTGATTATGCAGGTGATAAGAAAACTCGGAAATCTACATCTGGAATTTTGTGTAAATATGCGAATGCTGCAATAACGTGGCAAAGTAAAAAACAACAATGTGTATCTTTATCAACAACAGAAGCCGAATATGTAAGTGCAGCTCTAGCAAGTAAGGAAATGATATGGCTAAAGAAATTGTTTTTTGATTGTAACATTAATTTAAGTAACTACATCTTGTTTATAGATAATATAAGTGTGATTAAGCTAATCAAAAATCCTGAATTTCATCAACGAAGCAAACATATAGATGTTAAAAATCATTTTGTACGCGATTTATTTGAGAAAGGTGAGATAGATGTAAGGTATGTAAAGAGTGAAGAGCAGATCGCTGACATTTTTACTAAAGCTTTGCCAAAGCCCAGATTTTTGTATCTAAGAGAGAAATTGGGAATGAGGAATAAGGGACAAATTTGTTATAGAGATGTTGAGTTTTAGGGAGGGTGTTGAGGATTGATCTCGAAAAACTCATCATCAAGTGGGCATTTGAGCTAACGGTAAACACAGTCGTCGGCTGATCGCACATTTGTCTCTAGAATAAGAAACCGAATGTTCTGGATTATGAAATAGACGCAAACATAGAAGCATAAGGAGACATCCAGAACATTCGATATGCAGTAGAAGTAGGTATATAAGCGTGCTGTAAGTCGAGCCAAAATTCATTCAGTAAGTTCATTGTGTAAGATCAATGTCAGTGTGTCGGCTCGGTTAGTTAAGTTCAAATCGTCGCGGTACGTGAAGAAGTGTACTTGTTACTGAATATTGTGTTAAATAAACTTTTTGCGTTGCGCCTACATATACCGTGTTTCATTTAAGAAAAAACCTTCAACAGGTTATGGGCCCAGACAGTGCTAAGCGTGTAATGTAGTGTGAAATCGAGTGCAAGTACAAAAGTGAATTAGTGGCAAATTTGTAACTAAATAAAGACAATGAAAATAGAGCCATTAAATATGAGAATTGAACGATTACGCGACAAAGACAATTGGCATTTGTGGTGTTTTATGATTCGTACGCTATTGGAAGAAGACGACGATGTTCTTGCCGTTTGTGAAGGTAGTTTGACGTGTCCGACGCAGGAGTCTGCAACATACGAGAGAGACTCGAAAAGGTTCTTGAAAGCTGATAAGACTGCAAGGAAAATAATTATTCATTCTATCGAGAGAAGACCGATGGAATTGATTGTGAGCTGCAAAACAGCAAGAGAAATCGGCTATTCAGAAACAATTTTTTGATTTCAAATGGATTGAAAGTGAGAGTGTGGACTACAATATTTCAAAGTTGGAAGTTTTGTGGAGCAAGATGAAAAATCTTGGAAGTGCTGTGCCTGAAACAATGTTAATGTCGCGAATCCTGTCATCTTTGCCTCAAAAGTTTAACTATTTTCATAGTGCGTGGGATTCGGTCGAAGACAGCAAAAGAACATTGAACAATTTGACGACTCGTTTAATGACAGAAGAAATGCGGTCAAAAGAACAAGAAGTGGTACCTGAAGAGTCAACAGCGTTAGTTGCCGACAACGGAAAAAATAAAAGAGAACATGAAAATAAGAAGAAAATTATGAAGTGATATAACTGCGGCGTGATGGGACATCTGAAGAAGGACTGCTACAGGTGTTATATATGCAAGAAGAAAGGCCACAAGAGCAACACCTGTCACATAAGGAGAAATGCAGGAAGTCAAGCGGAAAATAATCAAGGAGAATCGGGTGAGGATAGGCGTAGGTAACGGTAAATATATCACGGCGCACGGAAAAGGTAATATTGATATTGATACTTATGTCAATAATAATAAAAGGGCGACGACAATGTTTGATGTTTTGTATGTTCCGGAAATAGTTTACAATTTATTTTCTATTATGTCAGCTGCAAAAAGGGGTGTTGATTGTCTTATTAAAAATAAAGGAACACAGTGTTTGTTGAGACGTGATAATAAAATAATTGCAACGGGTTCTAGGTTCGGAAACTTATTAAAATTAGATGCGAATGTTTTGATGCCAAAATTGTGTAATTTAACAAGAAAAATAGAATCGAAAGAAAGTGATTCTTTACAAGTATGGCACGAGAGGTTTTGTCATCAAAACGTTCGACATGTTCGCGATTATTTGAAAAATAAGAATATTGATTTTCTAGAAAATGATTTCTTTTGTGAAGGATGTGCTTATGGGAAGCAGCATCGGCTAACATTTCACAAAAATATTGACCGTGCAACAAAGACACGAGAGATAATTCATACTGATGTTTGCGGTCCGATAGAGGTAGAGTCTATTGGTAAAAAGTTGTATTTTGTTAGCTTTAAAGATGATTATTCAAGTTATCGGGAAGTTTATTTTATACGTCATAAGTCGGAAGTATTTGAAAAACTCCAAATTTTTATTCAGGCAATTCAGAATCAATTTCATGAAAACATTAAAGAAATTCACAGCGATGGGGGTAGAGAATATATTAATAAAGAAGTTAAATTGTTCTTTAATAAGAAGGGAATAAAACATATTGTTAATGCTCCTTATACACCTGAACAGAATGGAGTTGCGGAACGTGAGAACAGAACTATTATTGAAGCTGCACGATCAATGTTGCATTCTAATTCTGAGTTACCATTATTTCTATGGGCAGAAGCAGTAAACACTGCAGTTTATGTAATTAACCGCACAGGTCCAACAAAACATGGGAATAAAACTCCATATGAGTTGTGGTTCAAGAAAGAGCCAGATATCGGAAATCTTAAAATTTTCGGGACTGAATGTTTTGTACATGTACCAAAAGAAACAAGTAAGAAAGCTCTAGTCGAGACTGCTCGACTACGAGATCCCCTGAACCCTCGGAGCAATAGATATTTCAATAATTTTTCGCGTCCTTCAGCTTACACAAGAAACACGCACACACGCACGTACGCACACACAGGCATACATACTAGTATTTGAAATACGCTTCTTACAAAAGTGAGGGTGAGGGGGTGAATTTAGAGGTGGGGGGTTAATTTTAACAAAAACCGAAATTTGTTGAAGGTTTTTCTTAAATGAAACACGGTATATGTAGGCGCAACGCAAAAAGTTTATTTAACACAATATTCAGTAACAAGTACACTTCTTCACGTACCGCGACGATTTGAACTTAACTAACCGAGCCGACACACTGACATTGATCTTACACAATGAACTTACTGAATGAATTTTGGCTCGACTTACAGCACGCTTATATACCTACTTCTACTGCATATCGAATGTTCTGGATGTCTCCTTATGCTTCTATGTTTGCGTCTATTTCATAATCCAGAACATTCGGTTTCTTATTCTAGAGACAAATGTGCAATCAGCCGACGACTGTGTTTACCGTTAGCTCAAATGCCCACTTGATGATGAGTTTTTCGAGATCAATCCTCAACAAAATTGTATAAATTGCATGTAAGCATACATTAAAAATTTGGAGACTCTAGTAATAAAGGTGTAGAAGATATAATTTTATAACTGGTTTTCGATAAGGTTTTTTATCGATAAAAAAAGATCGGGATGAGTTATCGATTTTTAATGATAAACTTGATATGAGCGCTGTAATTACGGACATTTAAAAAAAAATTTGAAGTCTCTAGCTCTTATATCTTCTGAAATCGACGCGTTCATACATACGGACAGACGGACAGACAGACGGACAGGGCCAAATCAACTCAGCTCGTCACCCTGATCAAGAATATATATACTTTGTGGGGTCTGCCACGCCTCCTTCTCCCTGTTACATACATTTCAACAAAACCATTATACCCTGATTTCCCATTGAAAATGGGTTCAGGGTATAAAAAAAAATCAACAAAAAAAAAAAATTTTCCAAATCGAAAAGAAAAATATTTCAAATCAAAAATCTGCAAAAATTCAAAAAATCAAAAGATTAAAACCTGACTGTTCAAAAAATAATTAAAAATTCGAAATTCAAAAAAAAAAAAGTTAATTATTAAAAAGTTTATTTTTGGACTTTTAAACTTTATAAATAATAATTTTGCGCGTGCGTACAAAAGCTAAATATCTCGAAAGTTCAGGTATTTGTCTCAAACATAAATTTGTGTAAATTATTTATATTTATATTTCTCGATTGTTATACCCTGAACCCATTGAAAATGGGAAATCAGGGTATAATGGTTTTGTTGTAATGTATGTAAAAGGCAGAAGGAGGCGTGGCAGACCCCACAAAGTACATATATTCTTGATCAGGGCGACGAGCTGAGTCGATTTGGCCCTGTCCGTCTGTCCGTCCATCCGTCTGTCCGTATGTTTGAACGCGTCGATTTCCGAAGATATAAGAGCTAGAGACTTCAAATTTTTTTAAAAATGTCCGTAATTACAGCGCGCATATCAAGTTTATCATTAAAAATCGATAACTCATCCCGATCTTTTTTTATAGATAAAAAACCTTATCGAAAACCAGTTATAAAATTATATCTTCTACACCTTTATTGCTAGAGTCTCCAAATTTTTAATGCTTATGCTTATATGCAATTTATACAATTTCGGTTTTTGTTAAAATTTACCCCCCACCCTTAAATTCACCCCCTCACCCTCACTTTTG
The DNA here is from genome assembly GCF_054131065.1 of Drosophila arizonae. Taxonomy (NCBI): domain Eukaryota; kingdom Metazoa; phylum Arthropoda; class Insecta; order Diptera; family Drosophilidae; genus Drosophila; species Drosophila arizonae. The sequence goes on from NC_142922.1 coordinate 34,561,909, forward strand.
TAAAAAGCGTATTTCAAATACTAGAGACTTGTGCTTTGGCAATTACATGCATATCCATGTTATAATCCTAATCTGAAAGTTTCATGAGGATCGTACGTCCATAAAAAAAGTTATTAAACAATTAATTTCTCATAGTAAGCGCACACTGCAGCCCATGCGTTTATGCGTGGGTGCTTGTGTGTGTATGTGTTTGTGTATGTGTGTGTATGTGTTTGTGTATGTGTGTGTATGTGTTTGTGTATGTGTGTGTGTATGTGTATGTGTGTGTGTATGTGTATGTGTGTGTGTATGCGTTTGTGTATGTATGCGTGTGTGTGTGTGTGCGTGTTTCTTGGGTAAGCTGAAAGGCGCGAAAAATTATTGAAATATCTATTGCTCCAAGGGTTCAGGGGATCTCGTAGTCGAGCAGTCTCGACTAGAGCTTTCTTACTTGTTTTATATGGTTTTGTGCGAGGGCAGTATTACTATTAATAACAAGTAAGAAAGCTCTAGTCGAGACTGCTCGACTACGAGATCCCCTGAACCCTTGGAGCAAAAGATATTTCAATAATTTTTCGCGTCTTTCAGCTTACACAAGAAACACGCACACACACACACACAGGCACGTACGCACACACAGGCATACATACACACACACGCATACAGACACACACACACACGCATACATACACAAACGCATACACACACACATACACATACACACACACATACACAAACACATACACACACATACACACACAAGCACCCACGCATAAACACGCATGGGCTGCAGTGTGCGCTTACTATGAGAACTTTATTGCTTAATAACTTTTTTTATGGACGTACGATCTTCATGAAACTTTCAGATTATGATTATAACATGAATATGCATGTAATTGCCAAAGCACAAGTCTCTAGTATTTGAAATACGCTTTTTACAAAAGTGAGGGTGAGGGGGTGAATTTAAGGGTGGGGGGTAAATTTTAATAAAAACCGAAATTGTATAAATTGCATATAAGCATACATTAAAAATTTGGAGACTCTAGCAATAAAGGTGTAGAAGATATAATTTTATAACTGGTTTTCGATAAGGTGTTTTATCGATAAAAAAAGATCGGGATGAGTTATCGATTTTTAATGATAAACTTGATATGCGCGCTGTAATTACGGACATTCTAAAAAAAATTTGAAGTCTCTAGCTCTTATATCTTCTGAAATCGACGCGTTCATACATACGGACAGACGGACAGACGGACGGACGGACAGACGGACAGACGGACAGACAGACGGACAGGGCCAAATCAACTCAGCTCGTCGCCCTGATCAAGAATATATATACTTTGTGGGGTCTGCCACGCCTCCTTCTGCCTGTTACATACATTTCAACAAAACCATTATACCCTGATTTCCCATTGAAAATGGGTTCAGGGTATAAAAATGCCGCGTCCTAGAAGATCTAATCTTTCCCGGCGTACCCATAATGCAATTAGGCAACGGAATATCGCGAGTCAATTATCTGACGAAGAGCGAGAAATCGCCCGAGAAAGGCGCCGCGTTAGTACCCAGCAAAGAAGGGGCTTAATTCGTGCTTCTCAAAGAGAGGCAGCCCGTGAAATGGTAATAAGAAATGGTTCAAGGATTGATTTGAATCGAGAAGCGTTTCGATATGATTGCACCATTGACTATAGCTGGAATCGTTTTTTTTTTTTTGTTGATTTTTTTTTATACCCTGAACCCATTTTCATTGGCAAATCAGGGTATAATGGTTTTGTTGAAATGTATGTAAAAGGCAGAAGGAGGCGTGGCAGTTTATGGCAGTTCCATAAAGTATATATATTCTTGATCAGGGCGACGAGCTGAGTCGATTTGGCCCTGTCCGTCTGTCCGTCCGTCCGTCTGTCCGTATGTTTGAACGCGTCGATTTCCGAAGTTATAAGAGCTAGAGACTTGAATTTTTTTTTTAAAATGACCGTATATACAGCGCGGACGTCGAGTTTGCTTTTAAAATTCGATAAATCATCCCGTTATGTTTTTATCGAGTAAAAACATTCAAGTTCAAATCAGATGCCACTATAGCTAATTGTGAATGATTTTTCTTTTTTTTAAATTTCTCAAATATTCAATATAATATGTAGATCATATGCTGAAATTAAATTCCGTTCAGTCAAAAATTAATAAAAAATAATCAAATATTTGGCCAATTAACAAACGCACGTGCAGCAGCTACTACAGAAACATTCGTTGCATCACATCAGCTGTTAGTTTCGTTTAGTTTTGGTAGATGGCGCAGCAGCAGTGAATCTATTTGAGTTTTGCCAGCGCCACTAGCAGGAGTGGGGTGGCCTAGTGAGTTAGCTGCATGACGCTCGATCGAGAAGTCACGGTTCGAATCCCGATCGATGCAACTGATGTTCATTTTTTTTAATTGTTTCAAAATATTTTTATATTTTATTAAATGAGTTTGGTATTTTATTTATATTTTTAAATACATCGAAATTGAAATTTCAGCCATACTAAATGGGCATTTTTATTTGTTGGGTTCAGGGTAGTATCTAGTCGAGCACTCTCGACTAGAGTTTTCTTACTTGTTATACCCTGAACCCATTTTCAATGGGAAATCAGGGTATAATGGTTTTGTTGAAATGTATGTAACAGGGAGAAGGAGGCGTGGCAGACCCCACAAAGTATATATATTCTTGATCAGGGCGACGAGCTGAGTCGATTTGGCCCTGTCCGTCTGTCCGAACGCGTCGATTTCAGAAGATATAAGAGCTAAAGACTTCAAATTTTTTTTTAAATGTCCGTAATTACAGCGCGCATATCAAGTTTATCATTAAAAATCGATAACTCAACCCGATCTTTTTTTATCGATAAAAAACCTTATCGAAACCCAGTTATAAAATTATATCTTCTACACCTTTATTGCTAGAGTCTCCAAATTTTTAATGTATGCTTATATGCAATTTATACAATTTCGGTTTTTGTTAAAATTTACCCCCACCTCTAAATTCACCCCCTCACCCTCACTTTTGTAAAAAGCGTATTTCAAATACTAGAGACTTGTGCTTTGACAATTACATGTATATTCATGTTATAATCATAATCTGAAAGTTTCATGAAGATCGTACGTCCATAAAAAAAGTTATTAAACAATTAAGTTCTCATAGTAAGCGCACACTGCAGCCCATGCGTGTTTATGCGTGGGTGCTTGTGTGTGTATGTGTTTGTGTATGTGTGTGTGTATGTGTGTGTGTATGTGTGTCTTTATGCGTGTGTGTGTATGTGTGCCTGTGTGTGCGTTTGTGTGTGTACGCATGTGTGAGTGTATGTGTGTCGCAGTTCGCAGTTCGCAGTTCGTGTCGTGTTTCTTATGTAAGCTGAAAGACGCGAAAAATTATTGAAATATCTATTGCTCCAAGGGTTCAGGGGATCTCGTAGTCGAGCAGTCTCGACTAGAGCTTTTTTACTTGTTCTATTTGAGTTAGGCCAAATAGCGGGCTTGCGATACTTCCAAATGTATCTATATATTTATTTTCGAAATCAGATACTGGAATGAATTCGAAATGCCGTTGTAATATTGTCAACGAGTTTATTCTAAAATTCGGTTCTTTGTTATAAATTTCTTGTATTTTTCCGATCATTTTAGAACATTTCGAAGTACGAACTATTTTAGTTGGCGAATTCTGCAATATGTCAGATAATATTCGGATTTTAAACTTTATCTAAATCGTTTGCACGACTCAGATACCGTTTTTTAGTGTACGCTTTTACAATAGAAATGGTTTCATTAACAGATTTATAGCCGTTAAGGCCACCAACAGAGCTAGTAGCAGTGTATGCGTTTCTAGATGTGGTGTGGTATCCATGAAAAAAAATTTACCACATTTGCTGTATTATCAGCAGCCTTTGAGGTTTTGCCTCCCATTTTTATATTTCAAAGTAAATTTTCTATTTTTTTTATTATTATGTTTTTTTTTTTTTATTTAAAAAGTTTTCTTTTTTATTCTTATCATTTAGTCTTATTAGTATACTATAAAATAAATGTATTTTCAAATTTTTCTTAAGTCAAGCTAAAAAAAAACTTTTTTTTATGTCATTTACGCACCTTTGTGCATGAATAGACGCAATAAGGACTAAAAAGAGGGCCCTCGCAGTCTGCTGGACACGTCCTTTTTAGTACGGGCAACTGTTTCTTGGGTTGTGGCTCGACAACCTCTACTTTATCTGCCAGTTTTTCAATATTTCTGCTAACGTTAATCTTTTCTGAACTGGCAGATTTGTTTTGTTTAATTTTTTTTTCTTCGGGGTCGAGAAATTCGATCTCCGCCTGTAATTTTACTGACGTATCCCAACTTAGTTGTTGGGGTCCGTACAGTAGCCTATGCAGTTCGGCCTTACGTTTTTTTATCCTATGTAAGACTCCACTGCGCCTAGTTTTTCTTTTCATTTTGCATATTATTTAAAAATATATAATTCATCTTATATATATAATTCATCATATATATATATATATATATATATATATATATATAAAAGTGTATATTGCTTTTTCCTATTCGACCAACGCAGTGGTCTTCCTGTCTAAAATTTGCATGGCTTTACGGGCCATGCGCTATACCGAGCAACGCAATCGTCGCTCAGTAGTACAATGTTTAATTACAATTTTTCTTAATGTTAAGTTGTAAATATTATTCTTAATATATGCTATTTTGTATATTAATATAATTAACTCTAATTTAATACTAAGTTGCGTGCTCTTTGTAGCGCTGTCGGTCCCAGGGCCCAGCTTGACGCGCTGAGCGTGGCCGGTGCTGGTCTTCGCACAGGCTTTTATACTTATAGATGCTTATTGTTGTTGTTGATCTTGCTACTGCTCCTGTCGTTGCTGTTGTTGTTATTTGTTTTCGGGGCGCGCTGGGCTTGGCCGGCGCTGGTCTTCGCACAGGCTCTATACTTATAGATGCTTATTGTTGTTGTTAATGATGTGCTGTGTCTCCTGTGTCACATGCTGATGTGGTGCGGATGTATTATGGTAGTAGTGCCGGTGCCACCACTGCTGCTGCCACCATGCGGGGGAAGTGTTGTTGAGCTGGGTATATGTTGATTAGTTCACATTCAGAAGAGGGCAATTTGATGGGCACAAAGTTGGGCTCCACATCGTGGTTGATCTGCGACAATCAGAGCTTGCAAATGAGAGTTGAGCGTTTTTTCGTTTATTCTCTTTCTCGCAACATAACCAAAAAAAATTGTGCAGACACGTCTCTCTCTGAGCATCACTCTCTGTTTTCTTTAGCATCTGTTTCGCTCAGACGCAATGCGATGACTCATTCGTGTGACGCTCTCACATGAGTGTCGCGTAAAACTAACACGATTTTCCCTCACACAAAGCCTCTCAGCAAAAAACACTTTGACTAACAAACTCAGCAGAAAATGTTTTTGCCTTCGGGTGCATGTAAATACACGCATACATACATACAAAAAGAACGCAGCAATCGCGCGTGATTACCCATACAAACGCAACTTACTTGACTTGAGTAAACGAAAATAGAAACAACTATCTCCCTCAGAGCGCGAGAGAGCTAAGCCAGACGCGACAAAAACAGTTTCTGTCTGAGTTTTTTTGACTGTGTCACTGAAAGACACTTTTTTGCAGACAACGAAAAAGTGTTAACAGTTATTTGCGAGCTATGGCGACAATTGATATACTTGCTGCTTCTCTTACGGTGGACGTTGTTGTTGTAAGTTGCTTTGTTGATCCAGCGTAACACGGTGGACGTTGTTGTTGTAAGTTGCTTTGTTGATCCAGCATAACACGGTGGACGTTGTTGTTGTAAGTTGCTTTGTTGATCCAGCAGAACACGGTGGACGTTGTTGTTGTTGGTCCGGTTAGTCCTTATAAGGACTGGTCACGGTCGCCATGTGATGACCGAAAAACAATGATAAGTAAATAAAACAATGTCTTGTCTGTTGTCGTTTTGGATAGCGAATGCCCTCCGTATTTTATTCAAATCAAATCTAAGCCTAAAGTACATAAAGTTTACATAAAGAATTCTGTCGCTTATAGCAGCGGCAGAATGGGAGTATATAGCATGCTGTATGTGTGTGTGTATATGTTTGTATGCATATGCAGAAGGCATATACATTTAGCGTTTAAGCTGCGGCGTGGACAAGAGCGTAACAATGCTTACGTTGCAAATCCCACGCTGCAGGCTGGTCTGTACATAAGTGACCGATCGTATTACGGCACTTATGTATAGCTGTTATAATATAAATAATGCAACTAAGTGTTGCTATGTTGTGAGTATGCTGCTCTTACTCTTATATTTTGGGCATATGTCAACTTCATATATTGTATACACTACAATACTGTGAGCATATGCTTATATGACATACAACATACTACACATCACCCATTTCGTCCGGGAAACCGCAGACAACAAGTACATTCAATCGCAGTCCTGTCGTAAAAATGTCGCTGTCTGACTTCATCTGAGCTGCGGATAAGCTAATCAAATTTGAGTCCCGCATCGACTATTCTGAGGAGGTTGGCTCCACCCCGGCTGCACAACTCCAAGCTCTTAAAATCCGACGGGATCAGGTCAAGGTCCTATGGGAAAAGTCACAGCTGCAGTATGAAGCGTGTTCCAAAGCGCATAGCCAGGAGGCTGGTAGTGACGAAGTTGAAGCCATGGAGGAAAAATTCGACTGCTGCTATACCTTCTATGGGTGGTGTACAGCTCAGTTCACTAGGCAGATCGATGCCATTACTGCATAAAGTGCACCGCCCGCGTTTTTCCAGTGGAAAAACTATTCCACCTTAATTCGAAAACAGCAGGCGATTCAAACGCACTAGTCGCAGAGTATCCTGTCATAAACGACGGCTTTGCATCGGCTTGGGGCTCCTTGTGTGATCGGTTCAAGAATAAGCGGCTGTTAGTCAACAACCAGCTTAAAATCCTGCTCAACCTCTCCAAAGTCACCAAGGAATCAGGCTCGGCTCTCAGAGAGTTGCATGGCACCATTCACAGGTGCGTCACTGCAATCGAGCATGCTCTCTTCAAGTCTAGTGCGCAACAAAAAACGGGGCATGATGCCAAAAAAATTGGAAAATCATCGATAGCTATTGCTATGATCATTGCATCATTGCATTCAAATTACATACATATATAATTTATACAATTTTGACTTTTAATATTCTGTCCCTATGGCTAATTTCCAACCGAATAGCATCAAAAAATACAAAATCGGTTATTATGACTGAACGAATACACTTGACATTGATGGTGTTTAGTTGCGTATTGATCTTTATTCTTCTGAGCCTGGGTTTATATACCCAGACTCATTCATAATTTCAACCCTTAAATCTAGTGCGTCTATTGCTGAGTGTGTAAGGCTCAGCATTGGTCTATTACATATTCTTATCTTATCGCAGAGTTTGTAAGGCTCCGCGCGGGTCTATTAGCTATTCTTATCCTATCGCTGAGGTTGTAAAGCTCAGTGTTCGTCTCTTACATATCTGACTCTGAGGTTGCAAGGGTTGGTGTCCATTTGTCTATTTATAGAGTCCGTACATGTGAGCCTTATCTTTTTCAATGACTTTACTTATTTTTGCCACACTTCCGGCAGTGCTCCGACTGCATTATGTGCTAGCGCTGTCATGACCTAGGCCACAATACGCAATGCTCTCTAACTAAATTAACTAAATTGTGTCTGTCACACAGGTTGGCTGGAAAAAGAACAAACAATTAGTCATAATTGGTATTGGAAATATAGTATCATTTGTGCGACACACATAACAAATAAAGAAACGATCGACTAGCACTTTCTTACTTGTTATGAATTATATTTTTATTCGAAAATTGACACACGATTATCGAGCTCAATAAAATCGATTTTCTCCTCGGCAGTGTACGAAATGTTTGTGCCAATAATATTCAAGTACTTTGGAGGCACTTTAAATAATGATGATTTGATTTTTTTAAATGCCTAATTTCCCGCCACACAGCTAGTTTACAATTTTTCCTGCATTTGGAAGCTGATAGTTGGGGCTATCCACAGACGAATTTGTTACATGAACATGCTGTGTTCGTCAAATATTCGAATGTGCTCGCCGTTCGTGCTCGCATAAAAATAGAAATGTTTCTATCTTACGAACGTTCGTGCGAAGATATTCGAAAATGGATTCGAGTGTTCGCACGAACATTTTCGAACAGTCAACATAGGCCAAAATGAACAGAAAATTTCTTGATTGTTTTCAAAATAAAAGCAAAAACTATAAAAATAAAAACTTTTGCATCATAAAATATGAAGTTGTCCAAGAAAACGACACATTTGATGTCGTCAAAGCAAAAGTAAATTGTCGGCATGCTTCATACAGGCGGGAACTGGAAAAAATAAAAAGAAGCTTCTTTTGTTTCAAATAAAAATTCATTGCCATTAAGCTCGATTTTTTTCTTCCGCTGGCATGTTCACAGTCCAGAATTTTTTTTAAAATGATGTTCGCGTTCGCATAGTTAGTAGGCAAACGCGGCGAACATGTTCGTGTAACAAATTCGACTGTGTATACCCCGCTGATGGTCAGATCTGGCCGGGAAAACGCAAAGTTGGCAGCCCTGGACATCAATATCACTAACTATAAAACACATAGACCGGACAAGTAGTGTAAAGCTTCGTATTCGCTCGGCTCCTAACTTTTAGGTTCGGGATACGAAAATATGGGAACACAAAATCATTTCGCTGCATGCGCTCGACCGAGATGGTCAAATGTTGAACAAAAGATCATGCATACAAACGCATCCACAAGCACGTATATTTATTTATTTATTTATTTCTTAAAGCTATTGACAAAAACGAGAGTCAATTTTAATTTAAACAAGTAAGAAGACTCTAGTCGAGACTGCTCGACTAGGAGATACCCTGAACCCTCTAATCTGATATTCTAATCAGCCTGCACCTCTTTTCGACACACATACATACACACGAACGTATTGGAACGCGATCTGCTAACCGCGACTGCGCTTGAGCTGCGCTGCATTGTGGGCAACATTATACGAATTCATTTGTTGAATAATTTAATTTCTAGAAGTACAATCTTAATGAAAATTTCAGAGCGTAATCAGATGGTGAAAATGTATGTACATTTTAAAGCACAAGTCTCTAGTATTTGAAATACGCCTTTTACAAAGGTGCGGGTCAGGGGGTGGATATAGGGGTGGGGGGTAAATTACAATAAAAATCGAAATTATATAAAATACCAATAAGTCTACATATAAATTTTGAATCTCTAGCTCTAAAGGTGTTGGAGATATAATTAAATAACTAGCTTTTGATAAGGTTTTTGATCGATAATAAAATAAGTAGTTATCGATATATAAAGAAAAACTTGATATGCGCGTGATATACACGGACGTAGGAAACAAATTTGAAGTCTCTAGCTCTTATATATTCATACATACGGACAGACGAACAGACGGACGGACGGACAGACGGATAGGGCTGAATAAACTCAGCTCGTCGCCCTGATCAAGTATATATATACTTTATGGGGTCGGTCACGACTCCTTCTGCCTGTTACATACATTTTAACAAAACCATTATACCCTGATTTCCCATTGAAAATGGATTCAGGGTACAATAATCCAAATTTGGCCGAAAATAAGCCTAAACGGCAACACTGTTCACCAGATCGAAAAAATGCAAATGCTGGGATTTAAAAATGCTACAGGCAGCAAGAACTTCGCACACAGGCATACAAATGCTCATAGTACATGCGGCATACTGTAAGTGTGTGTGTGCATGCTCGTCGTGAAAACATTTTCATTATGCGCACCTACGCTTTCATACCCTTCCAACAAATAATAACGAAAACAAACGGCTTGAAGAATTCGGAATACTCTTCACTCAGAAGGGAAGACATGGGTTCTTGCTGCGACGAAATTTCAATTTTCGTGAGCTGCTGCTTGTGCTCACATGCATACATACATATACATATTTGAGAGAGCAGAGAGCATTGAGAGAGAGAGAGAGAGAGAGCAAGGGAAAAATTGAGCACAGAGTGATCTTTTGTTCAACAGTCGACCATCTCGGCCGAGAGCATGAAGCGAAATGATTTTGTGTTCCCATATTTTCGTAGCCCGACCCTAAAAGTGAGGAACCGAGCAAATACGAAGTGGTCTGGGAACTAAAAAGTGTGCAAAATACCTTACACTACCAGTGTTGCCAATTTTGTTGAGCAAAAAAAGCTGTTTTTAGTGGGAAGATACTTTAAAAAAAGCCGAAATTTTGTGAAAAAAATCGGAAAAAAGCTGATGTTTTTTGCTTTGATTTGATTGATATTTAAATATATTTTTAACAACTTATAATCATGGCATCATTTCTTCAACCACCGCAAGCCGTATCTGTGAAGTTTTATAATATATATATTTTACCTGATGCTTGAAATTCAGTTAAGCATTACAGTATTGATCTGACGAAAAATGTTACCTACTTGGGCATTGCCAAAGAAAGCAATGCAAAAGTGTCCAAGTTCCTAAATTTCTTATATCCTATCAAACCCTTAGAAGACGCTTCTCCACTCAAAACTTTGTAGCGTCTTGAGTAGTTTCCTACTGAATTGGGTGGATGTTTTTTTATTGGGGCTCAATACTATAAATGTTCTCCAAAAATATACATGCATGAAAAGGAATCAACATTTTTCACTATTTGAAAATTTGTCGGCAACCTTAAACACATCAATTCTTGTACTACACGCTATCAAAAGAGTTGCATACATTTTTTAATCAATTCGTTTCATTTACATAGAATCAAAATGTTCGATATTGTTGTTCACAATAAGTTGTTCTGAATTAATTATAAATCATATCCTAGTTTAGTTAGTTCCATATTATTACTGCTTGGTTCGTTCATTGTAAATTGAATTACTGAACTATTTGGTTTTAATTTAACTTCAATGAAGAAAACTTCATTCTTCATACGAATTATCCATACAAAATACGAAAATTTCTTTAATAAATAAAAAAGCGGAAATAAAGCAAATTATTCTTTAAAAAATCCAGAATTCCCGCTGCCCGCTGTTTTGGAATTTTTCCCGCAAACGGCTTTTCAAAAAAGCCAGATTTGATGGGAAAAAAGCTGATATGGCAACACTGCAATTAACCCATTTGAGCACGCTGTGCGCCGGCTATCTTGCATTAGCTATCGCAAAGTATCGATAGATATTGTGTTATGAAAATACTGAAAAAAAAATGGAATATTGAAGTTTTTATAAATGTTCAGAACGCACACTGATTGATTATAAGTCAAACAGAAATAATAAAATGGCCAGACTGTTACTAAAGCATTTTACAATAGCCAACTGGAGGGCATCAGAGGTGCAGCTAGGAAAATCTGTAAGTGCACTACGCACTCTATCCAAATATGTTCTTGTACGTAACATCAGCTTCTTTAATAAACGTAAGTACACGTGCCATTGAAGTATATATGTACATTTACATATATGTACATAGGGATTCATATACATACATACGTGTTGTTTTTGCACATGCAAATGTATGCGTTGTAGGTACATATGAACGTGTATTGCCATATGTATGTATATAATAATTAGAAATTTGTATGTAAGATATGTCATACATACATTTTATTTCATTATTGTTCTGGCTCTTGTGAATTAAACTTTAAACAAATGAATGTACATATATTCAATGATTATTTATTCCATACGACCATTAAAAGACTCAGTAAATTACGCAAACAGCAGAGCTTTGTAGTGACGTCATATGTTATGTACATATATGTACATACTTATTCTCCAAAGTGAAATTAGTATAATGGTTTTGTGCAATGTTCGTCTTGCTGTCCGTCCGCCCGTCTGTTCTTAAGACATATGCATATACATACATATGTACATATGTATATCCGGCGCTATTGAAGCTGCTGACTTTAAATCTGTAACATACATACATACATATGTATGTACATACAGTGGCTCACACCTTATGTTGTGCAGCAGCAAAGTAAAACTTTGAACCGTATTTCCGCTAAACCAGTAAAGATATCCAACAAATTCAAATGAGGTCTTATTTATTGTTTATTTTATTAATGTATTAACTCACTTCATTATTTTTCTATTATAATTAATAACATTTAAAACTAAAGAAAACTAAAGTATCTGGCCTCTTCCATGTCACAGCTTATTTCAATGACTTTATTGTCAAAAAATTAGGATTTTTTTTATACCCTGAACCCATTTTCAATGGGAAATCAGGGTATAATGGTTTTGTTGAAATGTATGTAACAGGGAGATGGAGGCGTGGCAGACCCCACAAAGTATATATATTCTTGATCAGGGTGACGAGCTGAGTTGATTTGGCACTGTCCGTCTGTCCGTATGTATGAACGCGTCGATTTCAGAAGATATAAGAGCTAGAGACTTCAAATTTTTTTTTAAATGTCCGTAATTACAGCGCGCATATCAAGTTTATCATTAAAAATCGATAACTCATCCCGATATTTTTTATCGATAAAAAACCTTATCGAAAACCAGTTATAAAATTATATCTTCTACACCTTTATTGCTACAGTCTCCAAATTTTTAATGTATGCTTATATGCAATTTATACAATTTCGGTTTTTGTTAAAATTAACCCCCCACCTCTAAATTCACCCCCTCACCTTCACTTTTGTAAAAAGCGTATTTCAAATACTAGAGACTTGTGCTTTGGCAATTACATGCATATTCATGTTATAATCATAATCCAAAAGTTTCATGAAGATCCATAAAACAATTAAGTTCTCATAGTAAGCGCACACTGCAGCCCATGCGTGCTTATGCGTGGGTGCTTGTGTGTATATGTGTTTGTGTATGTGTGTGTGTATGCGTTTGTGTGTGTATGCGTGTGTGTGTATGTGTGCCTGTGTGTGCGTACGTGCCTGTGTGTGTGTGCGTGTTTCTTGTGTAAGCTGAAAGACGCGAAAAATTATTGAAATAGCTATTACTCCAAGGGTTCAGGGGATCTCGTAGTCGAGCAGTCTCGACTAGAGCTTTCTTACTTGTTTTACCTTCTTTTTGTTTAATCACCTCTTTTAATCGTGATTTCATCGAGTTAAAAAATTTTCGGGTGATTTCGCTGGAGACAGTTTCATTTGATATTGACCATTTCCGAATGGCCACGCCCAATTTTGCCCACAAATTTTCTATAACGTTTAGGTATGACCACTGTTCCAGATTAACCAGGACTAGTCAATACCCGGTTTATGTTTTTGGTCAATTGCCTGATGTTATCGGGATCTCCCTTCTAGACACAGTTTTTCGGCATTTCGGAGCAAATTCTCCTTTAAAAAGGATACGTACATATTATTGTTCATATTACCATCCATGAAAACTAAGTCTCTAATTCCCGAACCCGACTTGCCGGTCCAGCCATGCAACAGCGACTGCTATAGCTCATATTTGGTTTTAGGTGCTGATCTTAGAGCTCGGTATTTGCTTAGCGGCAATCATATTGGAACTCATCCGACGATTTAAATTTCGACTCAAAGAATTTTTAAGATTCTGTCATAATTAATTAATTTTCTGTTTTTTTTGGAAAAAAAAAAAAAAAAAAAAAAAAAACTGGATGGTAACTTTAAGAAAGCAATCTGGCATGCCCAAATAAATATTATATTGCCCCCTAAATTCATAGTAATCCATTGAAACGGGCCTGCTGAAAATAATAGGTACACTCCATTTCTTCAGGCCGAATAAGAATGATTTCTTTTATTGTTATCAAACAGAAAGTAACCTTCCTACAGATGTTTAAAGTAAAACAAGTAAGAAGGCTCTAGTCGAGACTGCTCGACTAGAAGATACCCTGAACCCTCTAATTTGATATTCTAATCAGTCTGCACTTCTTTTCGACACACATACATACGCACGTTTTAGAACGTGCTCTGCTAACTGCGCAGTAAGCAGCGACTGCGCTTGGGCTGCGCTGTAGTGTGGGCAACATTATAAGAATTTATTAGAATAATTTAATTTCTAGACGTACAATCTTAATAAAATCATATGGTGAAAATGTATGTACATTCCAAAGCACACGTCTCTAGTACTTGAAATACGTATTTCACAAAGGTAAGGGTGTGGGGGTGGATATAGGGGTGGGGGGTAAATTACAAAAAAAAAATCGAAATTATATAAAATACCAATAAGTCTACATTTAAAATTTGCAAGCTCTAGCTCTAAAGGTGTAGGAGATATATATTAAATAAATAGCTTTCGATAAGGTTTTTGATCGATAATAAAATATCTGGAGTATTTATCGATATAAAAAGGAAAACTTGATATGCGCGTGATATACACGGACCACGGACCAAGTCTCTAGCTCTTATATCTTCTGAGATCGACGCGTTCATACATACGGACGGACGGACAGATGGACAGGGCCAAATCGACTCAGCTCGTCGCCCTGATCAAGAATATATATACTATGTGGGGTCTGCCACGCCTCCTTCTGCCTGTAACATACTTTTAACAAAACCATTATACCCTGATTTCCCATTTTCAATGGGTTCAGGGTATACAAAAAAAGATCACTATAATATGTAGATGGGTCGAAATATTAATTATTCGAGTGAGGAACGCAGAATTGCTAAAAACCTTAGGAATGGCAAATCTTTGCGTGAAATTGCGAAACTGATGAACAGATCTCTTAACGTTGTGCAAAATGCTTTAAAGATGCACAATAAAATGGGAACACGTGGAAGTCCATCGAAAACCACACTAGAACTGGACCGACGCATTATAAGGATTGCAACCTTTCCGACCCTTTCAAATCTTCAAAGGTCCTTGATTCCGTAATAGATAATACATATGGCTAAACTACCAGGCCGTATCGTAAAAAATGGTTGCTTTGATGCGCACCAAAAATTTTATGATGATGCAAAATTTTGCTACAGACCACATCACCTGGGAAGGATCTGAAGTCAAAAAAGTGGCGTATTATCCTATTTAAAACGAAACAAAAATGGGGCATTATAGAAATAACTATTCCAGGCATGTAAGACTCCTTAAAGATAAAGAATTTGATCCTCGCTTCACAAAAAAAAAAAAAAAAAAAAAAAACAAGTAAGAAAGCTCTAGTTGAGACTGCTCGACTACGAGATCCCCTGAACCCTTGGAGCAATAGATATTTCAATAATTTTTCGCGTCTCTCAGCTTACACAAGAAACACGCACACACACACACAGGCAAGTACGCACACACAGGCATACATACACACACACGCATACAGACACAAACGCATACACACCACACATACACACACACATACACAAATATATACACACACAAGTGAGGGTGAGGGGGTGAATTTAGAGGTGGGGGGTAAATTTTAACAAAAACCGAAATTGTATAAATTGCATATAAGCATACATTAAAAATTTGGAGACTCTAGAAATAAAGGTGTAGAAGATATAATTTGATAACTGGTTTTCGATAAGGTTTTTTATCGATAAAAAAGATCGGGCTGAGTTATCGATTTTTATACCCTGAACCCATTGAAAATGGGAAATCAGGGTATAATGGTTTTGTTGAAATGTATGTAACAGGCAGAAGGAGGCGTGGCAGACCCCACAAAGTATATATATTCTTGATCAGGGCGACGAGCTGAGTCGATTTGGCCCTGTCCGTCTGTCTGTCTGTCCGTCTGTCCGTATGTTTGAACGCGTCGATTTCCGAAGATATAAGAGCTAGAGACTTGAATTTTTTTTTTAAATGACTGTATATACAGCGCGGACGTCGAGTTTGCTTTTAAAATTCGATAAATCATCCCGTTATGTTTTTATCGAGTAAAAACATTCAAGTTCAAATCAGATGCCACTATAGCTAATTGTGAATGATTTTTCTTTTTTTTAAATTTCTCAAATATTCAATATAATATGTAGATCATATGCTGAAAGTTTCATTAAATTCCGTCCAGTCAAAAATTAATAAAAAATAATCAAATATTTGGCCAATTAACAAACGCACGTGCAGCAGCTACAACAAAAACATTCGCTGAATCACATCAGCTGTTTGTTTCGTTTAGTTTTGGTAGATGGCGCAGCAGCAGTGAATCAATTTGAGTTTTGCCAGCGCCACTAGCAGGAGTGGGGTGGCCTAGTGTGTTAGCTGCATGACGCTCGATCGAGAGGTCGCGGTTCGAATCCCGATCGATGCAACTGATGTTAACTTTTTTAATTGTTTCAAAATATTTTTATATTTTATTAAATGAGTTTGGTATTTTATTTATATTTTTAAATACATCGAAATTGAAATTTCAGCCATACCAAATGAACATTTTTATTTGTTGGGTTCAGGGTAGTATCTAGTCGAGCACTCTCGACTAGAGTTTTCTTACTTGTTAATGATAAACTTGATATCCGCGCGGTAATTACGGACATTTAAAAACAAATTTGAAGTCTCTTCTGAAATCGACGCGTTCATACATACGGACAGACGGACAGACAGACGGACAGGGCCAAATCAACTCGTCACCCTGATCAAGAATATATATACTTTGTGGGGTCTGCCACGCCTCCTTCTCCCTGTTACATACATTTCAACAAAACCATTATACCCTGATTTCCCATTGAAAATGGGTTCAGGGTATAAAAATAGTGAAGCATGGCGGTGGAAACATTATGGCGTGGGGTTGCTTCTGTATCGTCTGATTCTCCTAATATCTGACGTTATGAGAGTAGCAGACTATAGGGATATTCTCGAAAATAGAATGCTACCATATGCTGAGGATAACATGCCTCTGCGCTGGGCCCGAGACACTCGTCTACAATAGTATAAACTTGGCTCGAGGTTAGTAAGGTGGACACTTTCGCTTAGCCCAGTCATTCTCCTGATCTGAATCCAACCGAAAACGTGTGTAGTGCA
Source organism: Drosophila arizonae (assembly GCF_054131065.1). Classification (NCBI taxonomy): domain Eukaryota; kingdom Metazoa; phylum Arthropoda; class Insecta; order Diptera; family Drosophilidae; genus Drosophila; species Drosophila arizonae. The sequence continues at coordinate 34,578,791 of NC_142922.1, forward strand.
TTGAAAAAGCAGATGGTAAAAAAAGTGTGATAATAAACAAATAATGGACTGTGTCCAAGAAACCTGGAGGAAGATTACGAATGAGACTTGCCAAGCTTTAATTAGGAGTATGTCCAATCAGATAGAAAAATTGTTTTGAAAATAAAAGGGGATATAAAGGATCTTGATCCAAAAATAAAATAGCAAAAGATTTTGAATGATTTAAAATAATTTTTTTTTCTTCCAAATTTACTTATTTTGTATTAATATATATAATATATATTAATATATAAGGGCAGTAAAAAAAATGTTTTGCGAAAATAAACTCAAAAAAGTTTAGTTTTAAGGGGAGTACCTATTATTTTCATCATGAGTGTATATGGGTCGGATTGGAAGCAACATGCGTGGCGCCCACCTAATACCAAAGACGTGGTCTCAATGTTCAAATGTGTGTATATTCCAAGCGTAAGTCTCAGTACTTAAAATATGTTTTTTACAAATTGTGGGTGAGGAGGGCGTGGTATCCAAAATCTGTAAATAACAAAATATGTGTATTCATAATATTTTATCTCTCCAGCTGCACTTCCAGTCGCCTTTGCAGTCTCCGCAGTGGAAATATTATCCATTGGATATCTGTTGATGTATTTCCAAAGGTACTCACCGTTGATGTCGATGTGGAAGATATGGCAGCAATTCTCGTTAGCTCATCATCTTTTAAAAACTTTAAAGCCTAGAGACTTCAGATTTACTATGGATATACAGTTGATCGATACGAAGATTTTGTAATTTACAGATTTTGAATACCACGCCCCATTCGCCCCCAATTTGTAAAAAACGCATTTCAAGTACTAGAGCCTTTTGCTTAGGAATATACACACATTTTCACCATATGATCACGCTCTCAAAGTTTTATTAAGATTGTACGTCTACAAGAGTAATTATTCAACTAATAAATTCTCATAGTATTGTCCACACTGCAGCGCAGCCTAAGCTACTAAGCTGCTAGGTGCGCGGTCAGCAGAGCGTGTGATTATACGTTCGTGTGGATGCGTGTGTATGATTAGAATATCAGCGTAGAGGGTTCAGGGTATCTCCTAGTCGAGCAGTTTCGACTAGACCCTTCTTACTTGTTTCTACCTAAAAGACTGGCTCGAACCACTTGGAAAAAACATTTCTTGCTAAGATATTTCCGATGTCATTTCCAAAATTGATCGTAGTCTATGGTGGTTGACAATTTATATTATATATATATATATTTTCTTTTTAAAATATTAATGTTGCTTGTTGTTTTTATAGAGACATTTTTCCATGTGGCTAGAAAAAACTCTTAAATATACTTCCTCCTGCTCAAACGACCATTAGCGATTGAAGTATTCTGAATATAACACATTCGGCTCGAAGGAACATAACAAAAATCGAAATTTTATAAAATTCATATGGGACTAAAGATGTAGGAAACATAATTTTATAACTGATTTTTCGTTAACGTTTCCAATCTATAATAAAATAAGTAAGAAAGCTCTAGTCGAAACTGCTCGACTACGAGATCCCCTGAACTCTTTGAGCAACTGATATTTCAATAATTATTCCCACAAGCACACACGCACACACACATATATACGCACGCACGCATAAACAGTCATTGGCCGCAGTGTAGGCTTACTATGGAAATTTAATTGTTTAATAATTTTTCTTGTGGATGTATCTTCTTCATGAAACTTTCAGATCATCATTATTATATGAATATGCATGCAAAGCACATGTCTTTAGTACAATATTTGAAATACGCCTTTTACAAAGGGTGAGGGGGTGAATATAGGAGTGGCGGGTAAATTTTGACAAAAATCGAAAATCTATAAAATACATATGAATCTACATTTAAAATTTGGAGACTCTAGCCTTAAAGATGTAGCAGATATAAATTTATTACGGGTTTTCGTCAATGTCGATAACAAAATAACAGAGCAAGTTATCGATTTTTGAAGCAAATCTCGATATCCGCTTGGTATACACGGACCTTGGAAAAATTTTCAATTCTCTAGCTCCTATATCTTCTAAAATCGACGCGTTCATACATACGGACGGACAGACAGACGGACAGGGCCAAATCAACTCAGCTCGTCGCCCTGATTAAGAATATATATACTATGTGGGGTCTGCCACACCTCCTTCTGCCTGATACATACATTTCAACAAAACCATTATACCCTGATTTCCCATTGAAAACGGGTTCAGGGTATAACAAGTAAGAACGATTATATAGCGCTACTTTCAAGTCTTTAGTGCGTAATAAAAAGCAGGGCCTGATCCCATTAAAGTTGAGAAATCATCGATAGCCTTTCCCTTTTATATCTAGTACATCTTTGGAGCTAGAATCTATAATTACATACATTTATACAATTTGTTATGTTTTGGATACCGGCTCCATGCTAGCAGCAGGTCAGCGCAATTTTCCTATACATGTTCTGAATGTCATCATTTATTCTCTGCGTACAAACAAAAGCGCGCCTTCAAGCATATTCTAAAAATTGCGATTGATTTCTGGATTTCCAGACGCTCTGTTATGAAGTTATTCTATTTTAATTACTAGTTGATTAAGTTCAAAACCTCCATGATGTTATGTTTTGTCATACATATTTCTGTTTTTATACTCATTCACGAAAGTGAAATGGTAAATCGTGAAAAAATGCATTTTCTACAGTATTAGAGCTAAACTTGGTTACTAAATTGCTTATGGGATATGAATGGGCGGTAACGGCCGACTGCAACGTTCTCGTTTGTAACTAATCTATCAAATTTTACTAATATAAACTTATTTTACATTTTATAATACAGTGCTTATAATTATAGCTTACAAAGCAACTTAAACTTTGAACCAATTTTAACAACATTTTTAAGGTTTTTCAAAAATAAATTTTACAATACTGTTGGAGTGGTGGCGTCGCCGATAAGTAAAAAGACCGGGGTGTAATTTCCTAATCTTTATTGGAGGATGAGAGCTGTGTCGGTCGTATAAAGTGTATGTAATATATGTATGTATGCCAGGATAGGCAAGTGACAAGTAGTCGCGAGACGAAGTACTCAGCGGGCGCTAAGTACCGCGAACCAGTAGGAGAACTGGGTGATGTTATTAACAGAATGCTGTTAACAACATAACATTGTGTGGTGCGGGAGGAGCAATTCTTGTTAATGGGATCTGGCATTAACATACTCCCCCCCCCCTTGCAAGGATTGCAAATTAAGACGTCGTGTCCAAGCTGGAGACCTCTTGCTGTGCGGATCAAGGTCGTCAGCGGAGCTGTGACCGCCTGTTTAGGAGTCGAGGCGGAGAGACGTGCTGATCCCTGGAGATGCAGGAGCGTGTGGTGATTCTGGCCACACGTTTTGCAACGTCCCTTGCTTCGGCAGGATTGCCCGGAGTGCTCGTGAGCCAAGCAGTTCGTACAGTACTTATGTGTAAGTACCGCACGCATCCGCTTCTCCCCTGAAAGGCCCAGAAAACGCTGGCAATCCCGGAGACCGTGGGCTCCTGGGCACACGCGGCACTGGAAGGAATTGGTACCGCGTGGCTTGCTGCTTTCTGATGACGGCGTCTTTATCTGGAAGATCGAATGAGTTGGAGGTAGAATTACTTGCTCGTTAGGACACAACATGGAGGTTAGTTTGACAGCACGAGGAGGACGAGGATTGGGTTGAAATGATGGGCCTGAATGAAGAATATCATTCAGTGCTGGACGAAGAGCCTTGAAACCGACCCTCACTTTCGGAGTGGTGCTGTTTGGAGCTCGGAATGGAAGAGCTTCGTCAGATGATACGGTTGGCGGAGACTCAAGTTTCGCCTCTTCCGAAACGGAAACCTGAGTTGTGAAGGAGGAGACCGTTCCTGGTATCATCTGTGAAAGTGGGCCTGTCAGTACCCAACCGAAAACAGTCTCCAGACCTATAAGAGGCCCACAAATATTAGGGTGATAACCTCCCTGAATGATAGTCGGAAGGATATCCGCGCCTATCAGGACATCAATTTCCGCACTCTTGTAGAACTCGGGGTCAGCTAGCTGAATTTTCGGAAGTTTGTTTAACAAGAGTTGCGGAACTGGGGACGAAGGGATGTTACCAGCCAGATTTGGAACGACGAGAGCAGAAGCCTTGATTCGCATTCTCGGCTTCATCGGTGAGCCAATATCAAAGTTGCATACCTTGTGTGCCTCAGCTGTCACTGCTTGATTCAGGCCGGAGACCTGAGTATGCACGGACTTGAATGGCAACTTGATTTTTCGGAACAGTCGCTCAGAAATGAAAGTCGCTTCGGACCCTGAGTCGACTAAAGCACGGGCGGGATAAGTTGCGCCGAAATGGCATATATTAATCACCGCCGTGCCGAGGAGGACACCTCGTGTGTTGGCAGCCAGATACGTTTGGACGTTGGACATAACTGGAGTACGAGTCGGAGCTATAGCTGTTGCGGAGGCAGCAGCGGTCCGAAGAGTATTGTCCCTATGGAGTAGGGTGTTATGTCGACCATTGCACGTGAAACAGTTGTGAGTACTGGTACACTCTCGTAACTGGTGACCTTTAGCGAAACAGTTTAGACAAAGCTTCTTCGATTTTATGTAAGTTTCTCGTTCATGAATGGATAGTTGGAGAAACTGATGGCAGAATCGGATTGGATGATTCTCTCTTGAACACAGATCGCACCTTGTGCCGATTGTGTCCACTTGCGTTCTGAACGAGTTCAGTCGTTCGGGAAGGGCAGGGTTCGCAGATCTCGGAATTGAGTTCGGAACTTTTGGAACAGAACGGTCACCTTCCATAGCTTCAAGAGCACGAGCGCGCTCGCTAAGGAAGTGACTGACGTCCTGCCAGGCTGGGATTTCTGTTTTTCGTTTCAATGAATGCTCCCAGAGAGAACGAGTTTGTTCCGGCAAATTTGAAGTGCACAGGAACACAAGAATGCAATCCCAACTTTCAGTGGATATCTGAGCATGCTCGATTGCCGTGACACATCTGTGCATAGTGCTATGCAACTCTCTGAGAGCCGAGCCTGACTCCTTGGTGATCTTGGAAAGGTTGAGAAGAGTTTTAAGCTGACTGTTGACTAACAGCCGCTTATTCTCAAACCGATCACACAAAGAGACCCAAGCCGATGCAAAGCCTTCATTTGTGAGAGGATACTCTGCGACTAGTGCGTTTGCATCGCCTGCTGTTTTTGAATTAAGGTGGAATAGCTTTTCCACCGGAGTTAAACACGGATTGTTTATGTAGATCGCAGTAAAAAGATCGCGGAATGTTGGCCAGCGCAAGTAGTCGCCGTGGAACACTTCCATGTCAACGGGTGGAAGGCGACAGCCTTCAGACGTGGCGAAAGGAGCGGACATAGGAGCGGGCGGTGTACTCGATGCGGAAAGTGCGTCGATCTGTACACCCAGATGGGTCGTACACCGCTCGTAGACAGTGTAGCAGTTGTCGAATTTGGCCTCCGTGGCTTCAACTTCGCCACTGCTCGCCCCTTGGCTCAATGCTCTGGCACAGACCTTATATTGCTGCTCAGCATCATCCCACAATGCCTTGACCCGATCTCGACGGATCTCGAAGGCCCGGAGCTGAGCCGCCTGGGTGGCATTAGAGTCTCCGGGACCGTCAATGCGCGACTCAAACTTGATGAGCCTATCCGCAGCCGAGATGAAGTCAGACAACGACATTTTAGACGGACTGGCGGGCTTTATACTGGATCGGGTGACGACCGGACTACGCTTGAAAGTGCTGCTTGTCTGCGGTTTCCCGGACGGAATGGGTGATGCAGAGGCACTGCGCTTGATCAGACGCGAAGCTGGTACACTAAGTTGCGCTCGACCCGAACGATCAGACATGGATGCTAACTAGAAGTTAGCTGCTGGAAATTTCTGATATGGAGACAGAAATTCACTCAAAGAGCAAAGTAATTCAGTTGACAAGAGCAAGAAAGTTGTCAACTGAACGTAGAGCAAATTGGAAAAGAATTATTGCCTTGTTAAGCAAGTAAAGCGAAAACAAAGAAGAAGAAGAGGCAAAAAAGTTTAATTTATTTAATTAGGATAAATTAAATAACCAAATTCTTAATTTGAAATTCGACTTTGTAATTAATTATTGTAATTAGGATAAATTTAATAATTAAAAGGGTGGCTTTATATTTTGCTTTACAATGGCTCTTTGAAATACGATAAATACTGATCGTGACACAACTATCGTCAGAAATTGTGGCGGCCGGTGATAGTTATTGAAAATGTTATCGATACTAGTGACGATCTCAGCTGCTTGGACACAAAACAAAACAACCAATTTAACAATTTAAGTTTATTATTTTGTAAATGTGTCGTGTATATGTATGTGGAAGTTGCAATTGTGAATTTACATATATGTTAATTGTGTTGCTTGGCTATTTGTACGCCATATGTTGTCATATGTGCATACATGGATGTGTATGTATGTATGAGCGTATGTTCGTACAAACAGAAGAAAGCGGACACACAATTAGCAAATAAATAAATAATACAAGTAGAAATAATTATGCTTGGAGGATTAATTATTAAATTGCAAAATAAAACTATTAAAAATAACAAAGGATATTGTGTTTTATTTAATAGTTAAGCGAGGAGCATGTACATATATATGTATGTATATATGCCACTCTGCAGCCGGCGAATGTGCGGATGTGTGAAAAGGCAGAATATGTAAATAAATTTATTAAACGATCAACAAAGGATATTGTTCTTCTCGTGTTAATAAATATTAATCGGATTTAAACACAGCTTAATACATATCTATATATATAAGAATATATACATATAGGCATGTAGTCGAAATATTGCTAGATTAGTACATATATATGTATATACAAGGGAAGGCGGATGAGAGGTGCCAGTGTATTTATGCATATATATATGTATGTACTACTCTAGACAAGAATGGGGTACTTATCTCGACGGCCGATGGAATGCTGGTGTGAAGGTGGATGAAGATCCGGCTCGAAGGACCAAATGTTGGAGTGGTGGCGTCGCCGATAAGTAAAAAGACCGGGGTGTAATTTCCTAATCTTTATTGGAGGATGAGAGCTGTGTCGGTCGTATAAAGTGTATGTAATATATGTATGTATGCCAGGATAGGCAAGTGACAAGTAGTCGCGAGACGAAGTACTCAGCGGGCGCTAAGTACCGCGAACCAGTAGGAGAACTGGGTGATGTTATTAACAGAATGCTGTTAACAACATAACATTGTGTGGTGCGGGAGGAGCAATTCTTGTTAATGGGATCTGGCATTAACAAATACTTTGTTGACAGGAGCATGTTTAGTAGAATAGACTGAAATTTGTGTTCAAAATATATGCATTTTCTGTATCATAATTATAGCCCTCAGTAACAAATTTGAGTTTAACTGCGGAACAGACTTTTGGCTTTAAATAAATGTAGATAGTTTTTAAGAGATGCCGCTTGAAAATCAATTATCTGATTATTAAAATGGGCGTATTTTTTCACTTTTTGAGTCAGGAGAGTCTATTTCGAGTACCTTACGAATTTTGAAAAGAAGTCGACTTGTAATTACAATTTTTTTGCGCGATAAACGCAAAATTATTACCAAAGCCAGCAATAGCTCAAGCGCTTGTACAGTTTTGACCTCAAATGTGGGCGGATCTATGTCAGCGATGACTGTTTGGCGAGTACTTAAAAGCTCAGGGATAATAAATAGGTCTAAACTAACCAAAGCACTCATTTTGCTAAGTCGCCACAAGGTTGCTCGACTTGATTTTGCTGAAAGACATACTGCGACCGATCTGACATGTGCGATTTTGAATCATCCTCTATTGGCTTACAGTATGTTTACAAATTTTTACCCTAACAGGTTATATTTTCTGATGGGAAAGTTAAATCTAGATGGTCCTGATGGGTTTGATTTTATTGGCATGATTTGAGAAAGTATCCTATGACTTTGGAGGTGGCTCTTTCATGATTTGGGGAACAGTTTGTTTGTTAGACTCATTCAAAAAGTGAAAGAGTATATTGATTTTGTGCAATGTCCGTCTTGCTGTCCGTCCATCTGTCCGTATGAACGCAATCTATTTCGGCGCTATTGAAGCTAGAGACTTGAAATTTGAAACACATAATCGTGTATATCTCCGATATATAGTGTTAAAATTTTCCCGATCCACCCACTAGGGGCGTGGCAAGAGCTAGAAAGCTGAAATTTGGTATGTAGGTCCGCGAACTGAAGATATAGTGATTTTTTAAATTCTGCTATATTTTGGACGACATTGATGCCTGAGACCTCAAATTTAGTATATATGCTCGGGCTGATCACCCAAGACCAAAAAATTTTGTCGGATATATGTCCGCCAACAGGTAGCGTGGCAAAACGCAAAAGCTTATATCTCCTACAGTTTAAGATCTAGAAGCTTCAAATTTAGATAGTTGAGTTACTGGTAGCCTCCTCTATCGATGCCTCAAAAATAATTTTTACGCCTCTTTAGGGGCGTGGCATATCGAAAAATACCCTGCAATTTTCACATTTTTTGAGCGTAGGAATTCAAATTTTTCCTTTAGGTTACCGGTTGCTCGATCTAAGAACTGGCCAAAAATGAGGAGTCTACGGCCACTAGGGGCGTGGCAATCGGCATTTATATGCGTCATCCATCTATTTATGTATTTGTACACATAAATAGGCTTAATAGGCATTGATAGCACGGAAGGAAACATTTTTTATAAAATTAAGCTAAAATAACAAAAAAATTTGCAAGTTACAAAAACGAATTTTCCGCGGGATTTGAATTCGCAGCCAAGCCCGAAAAGCATGTTCATGTCAAAATATCTAAAATAAATATCGCCGGCGCTTCAGCCTACAGCACCACCGCGTCGATTCGATCAACAGTAGTTAAAAAGAAATCACATTATTGTTATGACGCCACATAGCAAAGAAAAGCCAGTGTAGCGGCTGGAAATTTAAAAACAATGCAAAGACAAATCAATCGCAGCGAGATTCTTCAAATATGCTATGTGTACATACATACAAATATACAAATGAGTGCGTGTATAAGGCTGGAATGCTTGATACTATGCGTGCAGACTTACATATGTAAATATATTTGAGGGCTATTTAAGAAGAAACACATTTAAACTTATAAAATTATTCGACTAAGAAAAAGGAGTGCCATTCATTCAAGCTCGCACCTTCCCAATAAAATTCTATTTTATAAAAAACGAAATATGTATGAAAAAAAAAAGGAAAAACACCGAAGAGGTTCGAACCTCCTACTCTAACATTACTTGCGTCGCCTTTAGCACCCGCACCACTGCTTTGCTTGACCAGCCAGTTGCTAAAATAGAATAGCTTATTAAGAGACCGTCATCAGACAAAACTACAGTAATGGCTAGAAAGTCCAGAAATCAATCGAAATTCTAAGAATGTGAGAAAAGGCGCGCTTCTGTCTGTACGCATAGAATAGACGATGAGTGTGTGCACATGTATAGGAAAATCGCGCTAATCTGCTGCTAGCTTGAAGCCGGTATCCAATATATGGATATAAATATATATTATTAAAAGTCAAAAGTGTATGTAATTTGAATGCAATGATGCAATGATAATAGCAATAGCTATCGATGATTTACCAATTTTAATGGGATCATGCCCTGTTTTTTGTTGCGCACTAGACTTGGAAATTGCACTATATACTCTGGTTGACAGCATTTGGGCTGTGAATGAGTCTTCTGCAATCGGTATCGCCCGACTGAAACGTTCTTACTTGTTTTGAACCTTGGAATTGAAATTTGTAAGGGAATTACGTGAGAAACCAATAGTTTCTCAACAGGATAATGCCAGAATCCACGTGAGGAGACGTACAAAGGAGTATTTGGAGGAATGTCATGTTGCTGTTCTGGCCAGAATATTCTTCAGATCTCGACCCGATAGAAAATGTCTGGAGTAATCTTGCAAAACGGGTGTATGCCAAAAATCGCCAATTGGAGTCACTGTAAAATCTTAAAACACAAATTCTAAATAAATGGCAAAATTTCGAAAAGGGCCTTTTATTAAATTTAGTGGCTTTCGGATTTTTTGGACCAAAACATGAAATAGTGCTATAACTTTAATACAGGAAATGGGAGCTGTTTTTCTTTGTTTTTTACTTCTTTTTAAGAAATCGCTAATTTTAAGTGAAAAAGTTTTTACCAATTTTTATCAATTATGAATTGAAATATTGAACTACTATTTTTTTTAAGATTTTAGGGAAATATGTCATTTGGGAAAAATTTTCAGCCCTTTCGATTAAATGGATTATAAGTGGGCTATAATTATGATAAGCATTGTACATCTCAAAATATTGAGACACAAAGCCGAACAAATGCAAAAGTTCTGTTTTGAGCATTTCTACTTCACAATTTGTTATTATTATTGAGACACTATGCAATGAAATGAAACATTATTTGTAATAGATTGCCTCTTAGAGTTTCGCTTTAATCTGCGGATGAACTGTTAATTTAAAAAGCGACTTACACTTGCTCGCAGAACTCTGCGTGCACTTGCAAACAAACCCCTATTTTTAAGTTTACATGTATATTGTATTTACGTGTGTGTGTGTGTGTGTGTGTTTGTGTGTGTGTGTGTGTGTGTGTGTGTTTGTGTGTGTGTGTGTGTGCACATATCAAGTTATAAGTGTTGGAGCACTTTTACACAACTCTCTTTTATATATATAGATATGTATAAGTTTGCCTGTGAGCACAAACAGCAGCTTACAAAAATTCTTCTGTGTGAAGACTATTCCGAACTCTTCAAACCGTTTGCCATGCTCGTTGGTGCGCATAAAGAAAATGTTTTCGTGTCGAGCATGCACACACACACTTATAGTATGCTACATGTACCCAGTGGCGGAAATGCCCATTATTTTATCCATTACTCATGGATTACTTGTCGCCTATGTGCATGAAAAGATCGATTACAAGCTCCATTACTTTCTTAACAAATTGCCGCGTTTTCTACCGGGTGCATGAAATAATTCAATTTTGTAATGCAGAAAGTAATGAAGTGACGAAGTTTCATTCGGTTGTCAATTAGCCAAGCGTATATTTTTATACTTATTTACGAAAATGAATTAGCATATTGGTTTTGGGCAATGTCCGTCTTACTGTCCGTCCGTCTATCCGTATTAATGCAATCTATTTCGGCGCTATTGAAGCTAGAGACTTGAAATTTGGAACACATACTCGTGTATATATCCGATATATAAAGTGTTAAAATTTTCCCGATCCGCCCACTAGGGGCGTGGCAAATCGGACCTGAACATATGGTGATTTTTTAAATTCTGCTATATTTTGAACACTATTGATGCCAGAGACCTCAAATTTTGTATATATACTCGGGCTGATCACCCAAGATCGAAAAGTCGGGTCGGATATATGTCCCCCACAGGGGGCGTGGCAAACCGCAAAAGCTGATATCTCCTAAAGTATAATAGATAGAAGCTTCAAATTTAGATAGTTAAGTTACCAGTAACCTCCTCTATCGATGACCCAAAAATAATTTTTATGCCTTTTTAGGGGCTTTGCATATCGAAAAATACCCTGTAATTTTCACATTTTTTGATCAAAAATGAGGTGTCTACGCCTAGTGTGGGCATGGCAAATCGGAAAAAACTGTATTTTCTACAGTATTAGAGCGAAACATAACTACTAAATTGTTGATGGGATGTGAATGACTATTTCTCAGCCGGTAACGCCCGACTGCAACGTTTTTACTTGTTTTTAATATTGTAATGCAGAAATTCCGCAGCCTGAATCAAAATCGCTTATATACCCGCAACTTATTTTCCCACTATATAATATGGCTTACATCTGTGCATTGTAATTGCAGAAATAATTGATTACTAATTGAAATATAGAAACGATTGAGTAATGTAGCATTTATTATTTAAATTGATAATAATTATAATTTAATATGTCGTATTAGTAAAATATTATTTACAATCTTAAAATCCAAATTCATTCGGTCTATATTTACATAACTATATATTAATTTATTGTTTTATTTTATGTGGTAAAATTTTCTCTTCGCCAGCCAACCTTTCTGAGCCCGCAAGCAAACAGTTCCTAATAGTTAGCTCTTTTTGGTCACCCTTCGGTTTTGATAGCATCTGTTAATTAAACATTACTAATTTGTTGTCATTAAATATAAAGTTAAGGTGATTTATACATACCAGATAGAGCATATTTATATTTATACCTCACTGCGAAATACAACAGAATCAGAAAAGTGACGCGTCGCGGAAGAAAAAACGAAAACAGAAATCATCACACAATTATGCACTTGTATTTACACTCATTAACACTATACACACAAAAGGAATAGGCGCAGACAAAGAAACTAAATAAAAGAAGGGACACATTCCATACACAAAACGAAATAAACAAAAAAAAAAAAAAAAAAAAAAAAAAAACGAAGTTGAGAACAGCTCGATTCTTTCGTATGAGTAGTCGTTTTTATTTTGTACATTAAAAACGCGCTGAAAAAAATCTCATAGGTAATGCATTACTTTACGTCTCGTATGTAATGCATTATTTCGACCGACCTCATTCACTTCGTCGCCATTGGGTATTTATATCTCTCTTTGTTGTAATTTATTCTCCGTCCCTATATCCATCCCTCTTCCTTATCTTTGTAAAAGACGTATTTCATACATTTGAGACTTGTATATACGCTATACACGCACTTTATTGTTGTATTAACGACCTGAAAGCTTTATGAACATGTTCATCAACAAGAAAAGTTATTAAACAATTAAATTCCCATAGTAAGCCCACATTTCTGCCAATGCGTGTTCTTCTGTGTGTGTGTTTCTTGTGTAAGCAGAAAGACTTGAAGAATTATTGTGATTTCGTCGAGCAGTCTCGACTAGAGCTTGCTTACTTGTTAATAATTCTTTTCATAGTCTCAATAGTATCATTGACTATATTTTGCTGTGAAGTATGGCAAAGGTGGCCGGACTGGCAAATTAAATACCCCCCTCGGGTTAGTGATACGAGCCCAAACCACTATTAATTCGAACAGCATGTTTTTTTTGCAGTGCGCAATGTTTAACACACTATCCTGTCAATACTACTAAAGATAACACATAACAATGCATTTCGTCTTAAAGAGAATGTTATTCTCTTCGTGATGAAAAAAAAAATAATGCTCTCTTTCCAACAACAACAAAAATGAGTAATTTACTAAAACGGTATACTTAAGCGATAAGAAAAAATTGACTACTATTAATTCGAGCCCTGCGTAAGCTTACCTTAATCTCAAGAAGAGCAAAACAAAAGCAACTAATGTAACGGAATCACTATCTAGTTATGGATCTGCAAATAATGTCACAATACAGCATGCAAAAAAATTTTAGAATTGCTGCAGATCAGTGAAAGTTTAGCAACGATGGTGCGTGGTAAACCAATTTGTAAAAAAATCAGAGTATTGATTAAGGATTATTTTGAATTTGGAAAGACACTTACGGAGATAAGCAAGCAATTAAATTTGCCTAAGTCGTCTGTTGCGAATAGAGGCCGAACATCAGCAAAAACACCGCGCGACAAAAGACAACTGGCCAAAATTGTTAAGGCTGATCGTCGCCAATCTTTAAGAAATTAGGCTTCTAAGTGGTCGCAGACAATTGGCAAAACTGTCCACCGAGAGTGGACTCGACTGCAATTAAAAAGTATTGGATATGGGCTCGGGAGAGGATGTCTTGGACTCAAAGGCAATGGGATACCACCATATTCAGCGATGAAGCTAAATTTGATGTTAGTGTCGGCGATACGAGAAAACGCGTCATCCGTAAAAAGTCAGAAACATATCATAAAGACTGCCTTAAAAGAACAACAAAGTTTCCTGCGAGCACTATGGTATGGGGATGTATGTCTGCCAAGGGATTAGGAAGAAGTCATTTCATTGAAGGGACACTCAATGCTGAAAAATATATTAATATTTTACAAGATAGTTTGTTGCCATCAATACCAAAACTATCAGATTGCGGTGAATTCGCACACAGCTAAGGGAACCAAAAATTGGCTGCAATATAATCAATTAAATTGGCCAGCAAATAGTCCAGATCTAAGCCCAATGGAAAATATTTGGTGGCTAATAAAAACCCAGCTTCGAAATGAGTCACAACGGAATATTGCTGATTCGAAAATCAAGTTGCAGGAGATGTGGGACTCAATTTCTCAAGAGCATTGCAAAACTTTGTTAAAATCAATGCCAAAACGAGTTAAATGTGTAATTCAGGCCAAGGGCGGCGTTACACAATTCTAATATTAATTAAATTATTGTTTTGGGTATGATAGTAAATCACATTACGCAGCGTTCGAATTAATAGTGGTCAATTTTTTCTTATTTCTTAAGTATACCGTTTTAGTAAATTACTCATATTTTTGTTGTTGTTGGAAAGAAAGCATTATTTTTTTTTTCATCATGAAGAGAATAAAATTCTCTTTAAGATGAAATGCATTGGTATGTTTTGGTGTGTTAAACATTGCGCACTGCAAAAAAACATGCTTTTCGAATTAATAGTGGTTTGAGCTCGTACTATTGTCATTACATGCTGTAGTTTTTGTAGGCTTTTTAATTTTAGGTGACTCTAGTTATACCCGGAACCATTGAAAATGAGAAGTCAGGGTATAATGGTTTTGTTGAAATGTATGTAACAGGCAGAAGGAGGCGTGGCAGACCCCACAAAGTATATATATTCTTAATCAGGGCGACGAGCTGACTCGATTTGGCCCTGTCTGTCAGTATGTATGAACGCGTCGATTTCAGAAGATATAAGAGCTAGAGACTTCAAATTTGATTTAAAATGTCCGTATATATGCCGCGGATATCGAGTTTTATTTTCGTTATGTTTCCCTCTTCTTTTTTTTCCATCTCTGGTTATTCATATACTAATACATATAGGCACAATTATTTCGCTTTAAAATGGCATTTCTTACCCTCTTTAATTTTAGCATTTCCATTATTATTTGTGGGAAGAATATAACAGTTGCTTCATGTTACACAAATCTAAAGACGCGCATTTCGACTTACAAAAGTTACACTGTTATTTGGCAGCATTCTAAAATGTTTGTTTTAAGCATTCGTTATCTTTTCTTATTACATAAAATTGAAATACATTCAAATTAAAAGTATGTGTATTTTTGCATAGTGTTGTGTGCTTATCAAAATTTTGTTTTGTATTATTGTTTGCAGTACCTGCCGAAGATATCTGGCGTGGGGTGACAGCAGTAAGCAACGCTGGAAAGAAAAGAGGTCGTGGAAAAGGAACTGGAAAAAAAGTTGCAAAGGATTTGAACAGAGGCCAAACAATCGGGCTCGGCAAAAAAAATTTCATTTGGCCTGGTCTTAATGCACCAATTATACGAGGAAACGAAATTACGCATCAACAAAAACAATTTGAAAACATGGATAGAGAAAACAGCATCATTAGTTTGCGTGACTCAATGGGAAATTTCAAACTCATGAAATTAAATCCAATAGATCGAGGTTGGTCGGGAACAAAAATGCCAGGTCGTAGCATTGGGCCACCAGATGCAGTTGGAGAAGAGAATTTTAAGTTATTCGATACGCGTGTATTAGAGAATAAAATAGTATTTATAATGAAAGGCAATATGGGGAGAAAAAGACGATACTCTGTTCTATCTGTCACAGGAAATAAAAATGGATTAGCTGGATTCGCAACAGCTAAAGCGCCTGAAGTTCGAACCGCCCTGCGGAAATCAAGAAATCGTTCGGGACAGAAACTTATTAGCATTGACCTTTATGAAAATAGAACTATTAATCATGATTTTTATACTGCCTTTGGTAAAACTAAAATTTTTGTATTTAAAAAACCGGAAGGGTATGGTTTAGTATGTCACAGGGCAATACAAACGATTTGCAAAGTTATAGGGATACAGGACCTATATGCAAAAATTGAAGGCTCAACAAATCTTCAGCACATTGTGAAAGCATTTTTTATCGGGCTCATGCGACAGAAATCATATAACGATATAGCGAATGAAACTAAATTGCATGTTGTTGAACGTCAAATGGCAAAGAATGGATTTACAGAAATTAAAGCAAGTCCCGTCCAAGATTTACAGATTTCCGAGAATAATCGATTTATCGATTTTATGCAGTTCACTTTGGGAAATAAAATTGTATTAAGGAAAAAAAAAATACCCCCTTATTATGTAAACTCTAAAGGTCATCATTTATTTGAATGTAAAGCAGAACGATTTAGAAATCAATCAAATGTTCGCTTGCACAAATTGGTAAATTGTTATATGTAAACATAATAAAACGTTACGCAACATATGTATACTTTGAATAAACATTTTTTGCTGTAATATAGTAAATCATTACGCAAAACAAGAGTGAAATTGGATATTCTGTTGGGGAAAAACGGTAACTCATTCTTCTACATTTAAAAGTGCTTCAGCGATATTACGTTCTATTATTTCTATTCTATTATTTCGCCACTATGGTCTAGCAAAGTGTGGAGGCACCCAGCGCATATACCATACCACCCATACCATATTTTCATTGGCCGCTTGAAAACGTTTACTCTAGATAGATAGATCGTTTCACATCTATATGAATATTAAAAACATAGGTACTACCACTAATCATAGAACCACTAACCAAAAAACACATAGACCGGACACGCAGTGTAGCTTTTTGCACACCTCTTTTTCGAGCATTGCGACCGACACAACTTCGTATTTGCTCGGCTCCTTCCATTTAAGGTCGGGCTACGAAAATATACGAAAGCTGAATCATTTCACTTCATGCACTCGACCGAGATGGTCGACTTTTGAACAAAAAATGCCTCTACTCAGTGGCAGAAATGCCCATTATTATGTCCATTAGTCATGGATTAATTCTCGCTTGTGTGCATGAAGAGACCGATTACAGGCTCCATTGCTTTCCTAACAAATGACCGCGTTTTCTACCGACTGCATGAAATAATTGTATTGTGTAATGCAAAAAGAAATGAAGTGATGAAGTTTCTTTCGGCTCTCCATTACCTAAGCGTATACTTTATATACTCATTCATGAAAGTGAAATGAGTATATTAGTTTTCTGCAATGTCCGTCTTGTTGTGCGTATGAACGCAGTTTATTTCGGCGCTATTGAAGCTAGAGACTGCTAAATAGCTGATGGGATGTGAATGAATATTCCGCAGTCGGTAACGCCCGACTGCAACGTTCTTAATTGTTATACCCTGAACCCATTGAAAATGGGAAATCGGGGTATAATGGTTTTGTTGAAATGGCAGAAGGAGGCGTGGCAGAGCCCACAAAGTATATATATTCTTGATCTTGAGATGGTCAACTTTTGAACAAAAGATCCCTCTATGCTCAATGTTTCCCTTGCTCTCTCTCTCTCTCTCTCTCTCTCGATGCTCTCTGCTCTCTCGAATGTGTATATGTATGTATACATGTGAGGCTCACATTGTGAGCACAAGCAGCAGCTCACGAAAATTGAAATTTCTTCGCAGCAAGAACCCATGCCTTCCCTTCTGTGTGAAGAGTATACCGAACTTTTCAAACCGTTTGCCATGCGTTTTCGTTATTATTTGTGGGAAGGGTATGAAAGGGTTGGTGCGCATAATGAAAATGTTTTCGCGACGAGCATGCGCACACACTTACAGTATGCCGCATGTACTATGAGCATTTGTATACCTGTGTGCGAAGCTCTTGCTGCCTGTAGCAATTTTAAATCCCAGCATTTGCATTTTGTCGATCTGGTGAACAGTGTTGCCGTTTAGGCTTATTTTCGGCCAAATTTGGATTATTATACCCTGAATCCATTTTCAATGGGAAATCAGGGTATAATGGTTTTGTTAAAATGTATGTAACAGGCAGAAGGAGTCGTGACCGACCCCATAAAGTATATATATACTTTATCAGGGCGACGAGCTGAGTTTATTCAGCCCTATCCGTCTGTCCGTCCGTCCGTCTGTTCGTCTGTCCGTATGTATGAACGAGTCGATCTCAGAAGATATAAGAGCTAGAGACTTCAAATTTTGTTTTTTAAATGTCCGTAATTACAGCGCGCATATCAAGTTTATCATTAAAAATCGATAAATCATCCCGATCTTTTTTATCGATAAAAAACCTTATCGAAAACCAGTTATAAAATTATATCTTCTACACCTTTATTGCTAGAGTCTCCAAATTTTTTATATATGCTTATATGCAATTTATACAATTTCGGTTTTTGTTAAAATTTACCCCCCACCTCTAAATTCACCCCCTCACCCTCACTTTTGTAAAAAGCGTATTTCAAATACTAGAGACTTGTGCTTTGGCAATTACATGCATATCCATGTTATGATCATAATCATGAAGATCGTACGTCCACAAAAAAAGTTATTAAACAATTAAGTTCTCATAGTAAGCGCACACTGCAGCCCATGCGTGTTTATGCGTGTGTGTATGTATGTTATGCGTGTGTGTGTATGTGTTTGTGTATGTGTATGTGTATGTGTATGTGAGTGTGTGTATGCGTTTGTGTGTGTATGCGTGTGTGTGTATGTATGCCTGTGTGTGTGTACGTGCGTGTGTGTGTGTGTGCGTGTTTCTTGTGTAAGCTGAAATACGCGAAAAATGATTGAAATAGCTAACACTCCAAGGGTTCAGGGGATCTCGTAGTCGAGCAGTCTCGACTAGAGCTTTCTTACTTGTTTTTTCTAGGTTACACGAACCGAGCATATCGAGTTTTTTTTCTATATATCGAAAGCTAGCTATTTAATTTTATCTCCTACACCTTTAGAGCTAGAGCTTCAAAATTTTAAACGTAGACTTATATGTATTTTATATAATTTCGGTTTTTGTGGTAATTTACCCCCCGCCTCTATACCCACCCCCTCACCCACACCTTTGGAAGAGGCGTATTTCAAATACTGGAGACTTGTGCTTTGGAATGTACATACATTTTTACCATATGATTACGCCCTGAAAGTTTCATTAAGATTGTACGTCTAGAAATTTAATTATTTAACAAATAAATTCTTGTAATGTTGCAGAGCGCGTTCTAATACGTGCGTGTGTATGTATGTGTTCCGAAAAGAAGTGCAGAGTGACTAGAATATCAGAGAGGGCTCAGGGTATCTCCTAGTCGAGCAGTCTCGACTAAAATCTTCTTACTTGTTAAATGAAAGTTTCTTGAAGATCGTATGTCCACAAGAAAAGTTATTAAACAATTAAGTTCTAAAAGTAAGCTACCACTGCAGCCAATGCGTGTTTATGCGTGCGTATTTAGAGATATTTAAGAGTCATCTAATACAACATATCGATCTAGATGTAGATATCCAAGATACAGATGACATTGACAATGGTATCAACAGCTTTATGAATAAACTGAAACAAGCAGCTACTCAAGCAATTCCAGAATCCAACATAACACTGCAGCATATAGACAGCAAACATTACCCTCTGTAATAAGTGATCTCATTCGTCTCAAGCGCAGAGTCAGGAGAGAATATGAGAGAACAGGAGATGCTCGAATTCAACAGATTCAGAAAAGGCTTGCAAATCATCTTCAAAAAGTGCTTGCCCGAAGAAACCAAATAGAAATTGATAATATGCTGAAAAATTTGGGCACTGATGCTTCCAAAAACTACTCTTATTAGCGACTCACTAAAAGGTATAAGTCACAGCCCAAACCAAACTCAGCTTTAAAGAACCAGAGTGGAGGTTGGTGCCGTACTTCATGGGAAAAATCAGAAGTGTTTGCGATTAATCTAGAGCAATGCTTTCGTCCACATAACTTTGCTCCGGAAAGACAAAGAATTTTTGTTGAAGAATCTCTCGAAACGCCTTTTCAAATGACACTGCCTGCTAAGCTGCGTATAGCTAAGCTGAAGCCCAATAAGGCCTCGGGCGAGGACCTCCTTGTGCTGATCTTTAACGGTATACTGCGAGTAGGATATTTCCAAAAATATGGAAGTCGGCGATCATTGTAATGCTCCTGAAGCCTGGAAAACAACCTACAGATGTTAACTCCTATAGACCTATCAGCCTTCTTCCGACACTGGGAAAATGATGGAAAGGCTAATACTTAACAGACTGCTCAACATCGAGGCTGTTAATAAGGCAATACCAAAATTTCAGTTTGGGTTCAGACTACAACACGGCACTCCAGAACAGCTACACAGAGTTGTTAATTTTATCCTGGAAGCCCTGGAAAAAAAGAAGTATGCAGTCGCCGCCTTTTTAGACATAGAGCAATCCTTTGACAGAGTGTGGCACCCTGTACTTCTTCATAAAGCCAAACTACTGCTACCACCACAACTGTACGAGCTCATTAAGAGTTTTCTCGAAGAGCGTACATTCCGAGTAACTGTTGATGGCTTCAAGTCCTCTGCTAAAACAATAGCAGCTGGGGTCCCTCAAGGCCGTGTCCTATTCACTGCGGATATGCCAAACCACACTGCATTCCTTGATCTCGGTACAAGAGATGTACTTATTGCGACATATGCTGACGATACTGCGGTGCTCACAAAAAGATGCTGCATTGTACAGGCCACGAATACACTTCAGCAGTATCTCGATGCATTCCAAGAATGGGCACGAAAATGGAACGTGTGCACCAATGCTCTCTCAAATATGTATATGTATGTATGCATGTGAGCACAAGCAGCAGCTCACGAAAATTGAAATTTCTTCGGGTTAGACTGCCGTTTCTTCCCTTACGTGGGAAGAGTATTCCGAACTCTTCAAACCGTTTACCAAGCTCGAAGAAAATATATGCGTTTTCGTTATTATTTGTGGGAAGGGTATGAAAGCGTTGGTGCGCATAATGAAAATGTTTTCGCGATGAGCATGCACACACACTCTCGCTTGCTACATGTACTATGAGCATGTACTAAGGGAAGAAACGGCATTCTAACCCGAAGAAATTTCAATTTTCGTGAGCTGCTGCTTGTGCTCACATGCATACATACATATACATATTTGAGAGAGCAGAGAGCAGAGTGAGCGAGAGAGCAAGAACAAAAATTGAGCATAGAGGCATATTTTATTCAACATTTGACCATCTCGGTCGAGTGCATGAAGCGGAATGATTGTGCTTTCGCATATTTTCGTAGCCCGAACCTAAAAAGTGAAGAGCCGAGCAAATACGAAATTGATAGGCCCTAGGAGACAGATTTTTCGGTGTTAAAAAACTTTGTACTACATGTCTAGTCTATGTGTTCTCTGGTCAGTGCAATTAGGTAGCGGTGCGCTAAGCTGTAAATAAATACATTTTATAATTTCTCTTAAAAAAAAAATAAAACAAGTAAGAAAGCTCTAGTCGAGACTGCTCGACTACGAGATCCCCTGAACCCTTGGAGCAATAGATATTTCAATAATTTTTCGCGTCTTTCAGCTTACACAAGAAACACGCACACACACACACACAGGCATACATACACACACACGCATATAGACACACATACACACACACACACGCATACATACACAAACGCATACACACACACATACACATACACACACACATACACAAACACATACACACACATACAGAAACACATACACACACAAGCACCCACGCATAAACGCATGGGCTGCAGTGTGCGCTTACTATGAGAACTTAATTGTTTAATAACTTTTTTTATGGACGTACGATCTTCATGAAACTTTCAGATTATGATTATAACATGGATATGCATGTAATTGCCAAAGCACAAGTCTCTAGTATTTGAAATACGCTTTTTACAAAAGTGAGGGTGAGGGGGTGAATTTAAGGGTGGGGGGTAAATTTTAACAAAAACCGAAATTGTATAAATTGCATATAAGCATACATTAAAAATTTGGAGACTCTAGCAGTAAAGGTGTAGACGATATAATTTTATAACTGGTTTTCGATAAGGTTTTTTATCGATAAAAAAAGATCGGGATGAGTTATCGAATTTTAATGATAAACTTGATATGCGCGCTGTAATTACGGACATTTTAAAAAAAATTTGAAGTCTCTAGCTCTTATATCTTCTGAAATCGACGCGTTCATACATACGGACAGACGGACAGACGGACAGACGGACAGACGGACAGACAGACGGACAGGGCCAAATCAACTCAGCTCGTCACCCTGATCAAGAATATATATACTTTGTGGGGTCTGCCACGCCTCCTTCTGCCTGTTACATACATTTCAACAAAACCATTATACCCTGATTTCCCATTGAAAATGGGTTCAGGGTATAAAAAAAAAATAAAAAAATAGGAGCATGGCAAACGGCTTGAAAAGTTCGGAATACTCTTCCCTCAGAAGAGAAGGCATGGGCTCTTGCTGCGAAGAAATTTCAATTTTCGTGAGTTGCTGCTTGTGCTCACTTGCATACATACATATACACATTCGAGAGAGAGAGAGAGCAAGGGCAACATTGAGCATAGAGTGATCTTTTGTTCAACATTTGACCATCTCGGTCGAGTGCATGAAGCGAAATGATTGTGCGTTCGTATATTTTCGTAGCTCGAACCTAAAAGTAAGGAGCCGAGCGAATCCAAAGCTGTCTGGGGTGTTAAAGCCTCAGAAAAAGCGTGCAAAAAGCTTTCCACTAGTTGTCTAGTCTATGTGTTCTCTGGTTAGTGGTATTATACATCAAATGAAAGGTAATAATGCGTAGATTATATACATACATATATACAACAAGTAAGAAAGCTCCAGTCGAGACTGCTCGACTAGGAGATACCTTGAACCCTCCAAGCTGATATTCTAATCATTCTGCACTTCTTTTATGCACACATACATACACATGCATCCACACGCACGCATAAGCCTGCGCTCTGCTAACTGCGCAGTAAGCAGCGACTGCGCTTGGGCTGCGCTGCAGTGTGGGCAATATTATGAGAATTTATTTGTTAAATAATTTCTTTTGTAGACATACGATCTTAATGAAACTTTTAGAGCGTACTCATATGGTGAATATGTGTGTATATTCCAAAGCCCAAGTCTCTAGTATTTGAAATACGCTTTTTACAAAAGTGAGGGTGAGGGGGTGAATTTAAGGGTGGGGGGTAAATTTTAACAAAAACCGAAATTGTATAAATTGCATATAAGCATACATTGAAAATTTGGAAACTCTAGCAATAAGGGTGTAGAAGATATAATTTTATAACTGGTTTTCGATAAGGTTTTTTATCGATAAAAAAAGATCGGGATGAGTTATCGATTTTTAATGATAAACTTGATATGCGCGCTGTAATTACGGACATTTAAAAAAAAAATTGAAGTCTCTATCTCTTATATCTTCTGAAATCGACGCGTTCATACATACGGACGGACGGACGGACGGACGGACGGACGGACAGACAGACGGACAGGGCCAAATCAACTCAGCTCGTCGCCCTGATCAAGAATATATATACTTTGTGGGGTCTGCCACGCCTCCTTCTGCCTGTTACATACTTTTAACAAAACCATTATACCCTGATTTCCCATTTTCAATGGGTTCAGGGTATAAATACAAAATAAGAGATATGATTTGATTTTTATGTACAAATTGTTCTGTGATAATTATTTTTGCTTATTATAAAAATTAAAAAAAAGAGTTTTTTTTTTATCATAAAAATCAATTTTAATAATTAAATATAATTTTTTAATAAAAATTACAAATAAAAGTTTACTTTTTTTTAATTCGCCATAAAAGAAATCCTTATGTGTTTTCCTCACTCTTAAGAGTTCTTTTGACCCTCAATTTATTTAATGCGTAACTCTTATTTGCGGTCCCTGATTATAACATGGATATACATGTAAAGCACAAGTCTCTAGTATTTGAGATACCCCTTTTTCAAATATGTTGGTGAGGGGGTGGATATAGGGGTTAGGGGTAAATTTTAACAAAAACCGAAATTGTATGAATTTCATATAATTTGGAGACTAGCTTTAAAGTTGTAGGAGATATAATTTTGTAACTGATTTTCAATAAGGGTTTTTATCGATAAAAAAATATCGAGAGGAGCTATCGACTTTTAAAGCAAACTCGATATCCGCGTGGTATACACGGACATTTTACAAACAAATTGAGGTCCTAGCTCTTGTATCTTCTGAAATCGACGCGTTCAAACATACTGACAGACGGACGGATGGACAGACAGACAGACAGACAGGGCTAAATCAACTCAGCTTGTCGCCCTGATCAAGAATATATATGCTTTGTGGGGTCTGCAACGCCTCCTTCTGCCTGTTACATACTCATTCACGAAAGTTAATTAGTATATTGGTTTTGAACAATGTCCCTCTTTTCCGTCCGCCTGTCCGTATGAACGCAATTTTTTTCGGCGCTATTGAACCTAGAGACTTGAAATTTGGAATACATACTCGTGTATACATATCTCCGATCTATAAAGTATTAAGATTTTCCCGATTCGTAAACTGGGGGCGTGGTAAATAGGAAAATGCATTTTCCAATATACCAGAAATCATGTTAGTTGAGCTAGAAAGCTGAAATTTGGAATATACATACATATATCCGCGTCGACTACCCAAGATCACGAGCTATGGCGGATATATCTCCGCCCATTGGGGTCGTGGCAAATCGGATAAAACTGTATCTCCTAAAGTTGATGGGTGAAAAAATTATATATCTACGCCTACTAGGGGCGTGGCAAATCGGACCTGAAGATATAGTGATTTTTCGAATTCTGCTATATTTTAGGCATTATTGATGCTAGAAACCTGAAATTTGGTACGCAGGTTGACAAATTATAGTTTTTGAATAAATGGCTTTTATATCTTCATCTAAAGTCAAACATTGTATATTTGTTTCATGACAAACTTTATATTGTAAAACTTTACAAATACAGAAATGCTGCCATGACTACAAGTTGCTAAAAACATTTTAATTACTTGGAAATTAAGTATCGATACGTCGGATATCTAACAGAGCGATATGGATAAAGTCGGAAGGACCATTCTGACAATTCCAGAATCAAATAGGACAGACAGAAAATACATAAAGGTGGAGGTGTAATTTATAAGTATTACTTTGGGCCGGTCAACGCGGGTTTCCACATATTGCTTAGTGCTTATAGGTTTTATTATTTTTCTTCATTAGAACATATTATCCCAATCAATGAGCTTGCATATTTGTAAATTAGAAACCCCAAAACATCAGCACTTTAATGCGTTTATTCTGACAATCAATTTAATTGCATTCGAAAAGCTTATTCCTCGAATTTCGGAGCTGCACTCTTCGTCTTAGAATAATCTCTTATGGGAGAGTAAAACTGAAATTAGTCAAAAGAAAAAATAGCAAAGGTATTAAATATAGCAAATATACTAAAATATAAATGTGAATTGAATTTAGTACCTTATATTGCTTGTCCTTATATTCTTGCCATGGTTCTGGATTGGATGAGCGATTCCATGTAACATCCGGATTCCTTGTAGCTAGGCGAGTCATATAATAAACGGCTCCAATCGCTCCAGCAGCCACGCAAACGTATAGTGGAATCAACTACATATTAACAAAAAAAAAAAAAAAGAAAAACGAAAAAATTCCCTTCAACTTAATATGGTTATGTAATATATGAAGAAAATGAAATTACTTACCGCTGGATTTTTTTTAAGACTTTGTAATCCGAGCCCCTGCATGATGTAGGTGTACTAGTTAAAGATAAATATTTACAAAATGTACATATTTTAAATTAAATACATTTTCTTACTTCTTTACTTTTAATCAACTATGGATTGATATTAAATGTCTTACTGAGTGTTAGAGCTGGGCAACAATCGATGACACTATCGAGATATTTTTACCTCTCTGCACAATGGGTGATTTTTGTCATCGATAGTCTTGAGATATAAAAATCACATCACTAACTAGATTACACGCAGACCGAACCAGTGTTGCCGTTTAGGCTCATTTTCGGCCAGATCGGGCTAATTTCCGAGTGCGATTCGTAAAAAAATTTGGGAATTGAGGATAGCGGAAAACCTGGATTATTTACGAATCGAAATAGCTAATACTTATTTTGATTAATATCTCATATTAGTAGCCACAATAAAGTTTCTCAATAACCGATCAATAGACAAATTAACAAGCTGGCAACTACACTAACCATAGAATCACTAACCACAGAACACATAACCGGACAAGTAGTGTACAGTGTTGCCGTTTTGGTGTATTTTCAGCCAGATCTGGCTTATTTTTAAGTGCGATTGCGGAAAATATTTGGTAATTGCGGATAGCGGAAAATGTGGCTAATTTATGAATAGAATCAGCTAATACATATTTTGTTTAATTTCTGACAACCATTAAAGGCTAATATCACTAGTTCTGCAATACTTTCATCTCTAACATATAATGGTTCAATAGATTTGCTGTTGCGCTTCGCATACATATGTTACCTTGGCGGAATGCCAAAATGGAAGAGTCTTTAGCCAAGTCTATTTAATAAATTATTAAATAAGAAATAGGATGAACATTGATACGTTAAACTCAATATCAAGGATAAAGTCTCATTAAAACAGAAACTAATATTTTTAAGATTTTACATCCGAATTGAGCTGAGATAACAGATGATGTTTTGATTACAGAGTTTTTCCAAACTGCCTCAAATCGATCGAAACCAAGAAATATTTAAATTATGAGACCAAAAAGTCTGTAGAATATAATGTTAAAATTTCTATTATTTTCGTTTTGTTTTTCATGAAAATTAAATGTTTGTTACAATATTTGTACGTGTATCTACCTACAACAATAAAAAAAAAAAAAAAAACAATTCTAAAATATTAGCTTATTTTTTTTAGCTAATTGTGTCTGGGATTTAGCTTATTTTTTGTCCTGATTCAGCCATTTTTCTCGGAGTTAAACGGCAACACTGGTGGGCACAAGCAGCAGCTCACGAAAATTTAAATTTCGGCGCAACAAGAACCCATGTCTTCGCTTCTGAGTGAAGTGTATTCCGAACTCTTCAAGCCGTTTGCCATGCTCGTGCAGAATGTTTGCGTTTTCGTTATTATTTGCGGGAAGGGTATGAAAGCGCTGGTGCGCATAATGAAAATGTTTTCGCGACGAGCATGCACACACACACACTTACAGTGTGCTACATCTACTATGAGCATTTGTATGCCTGTGCGCGAAGCTCTTGCTGCCTATAGCAATTTTAAAACCCAGCATTTTCATTTGGTCGATCTTGTGAAGTGCTCCCATTTGCTCACAATTTGCTCAGGCAGCAAATGTTACGCACACAGGCCACAAATGCTCACACATATTTCCAGAGACTGCAAGTGTGTGTGTACTTGCCCGTCGCGAAATCAAATTCTTTATGCGTATCAACGCTTTCATACCCTTCCCATGATTAACCATCGAAACGCTTACATTTTGTTTGCATGAGTGTGACAAGCGCTTTTATGATTGAGGTATACCCTTAAAGCAAAACAAAAGAGCTGGGATCGTCACGAACAATTTTCAATTTCTCTACGCTGCTGCTATTTGAGAGACCATAGAGAGAGATAGAGTGAGAGACAGAGTAGGACAAATATCGCATAGCCGTGCTTCATATAAGAATGGCACCATTTCGTTTGAGCGCTTGCAGCGCTCTGGCTTTGTCGTGCAATATTTTCACTGCTCGAGCCTCAAAAGACTGAGCCGAGCAAATACGAAGTTGTCTAGTCTCTTAAGCGCATTTTTTCGTCGTTGAAAAAATTTGTTCTAGAGATCTAGTCTATGTGTTCTCTGGTTAGTGACATAGATGAGACATGTAGAACAAACTTTTTCAAAACCGAAAAAATGGGCATTAGGTACTACCAAAATTAGTTTACACACATTTTGAACCGAAGAGATGATCGTGATATACTAATAAGTTTATTGAATGCTTTGCAATATATCGGGTAAAACATTAAATGGACATACACATGTCTTACTAACTCAAGATGTACTCATTATTGCCAAAATGAATGATGTAAGTCATGAAGGCTCATTTGAAAGTCACTCTACAATTAAAACCATACAAAATTGACAAACTAGTAAATCGCGAGACAATTATCATTCCATCTCATTCATATATGTATATATACACATATATATATAAATTATTAAAAACTGTTCGTTGTTGTTTTCGACTCCGTAGGAATGCTGACGCAGCGCACGTGGAGAAAGCCGCTTTGGGTTCAGTGAACTAGCACTGTTGCAGAGTTACTTGGGGCGCGTTTGGTGTAACTGCCGCTTTAAGATGCTGCCGTCCCCGTTAGCGATGTATAAGCCTGTTTGGGTTATGGTTAAAATTTTAGGCTCATTTGATGCTTTCTTAGCGGTGCCCGATGTTTGCTTCAGCTTCCAGACAATAATGGTTGCGATGACCACCAGGATCGTTGAAGACATAATGTTCGCCGCTGTTAGTGTTGAATTGTCTTCTCTTATTTGCTCGGTTTCCAAGGTGTTGGCTCCTCTGTGATTTGAGTTGTAAGAGGGGTGGAATCTTTCGATTATATGATAGCACTTTCAACTCGTGTACATCGTTTGCTACTTTGATTATCGCATTTAACGCTTGGATTAGGAATGTGCCCTCCAGTTCGATTTTCTCTTCGTCGACGTAGATGGAACTATTAAAGTTGTTCAGCAGAATCGTACCCGGCAGCAGTTCTTCGTGGTCGGCTATGTGTTTGCTGTTTATGAGTCTACAGAGCGGCTGCCGGTTAGTCATGTGCGGGGTGACGCAGTTATCGTTCCTTAAATCTACTAAATTTTCTTTATTACATATTGTCTTATCATTATGGGTTCACAATTTTATTTTAGTGCGTAATTTATCTTATTACATTGGATAATATTCTTATATATTATTTCATTAATAAATTTTCCCTGCTTAATTGGTTTTAGGAGTGTGGATATACAATTTTCGTTAGTAGTTAGTGGTATGTTAATGATGTGCTATAAGCTTTTGGGGCCATATTATTGAAGAGCTAGAAAGCTCAATTTTGGAATATAGATCCGCATCGACCACCCAAGATCACGAGCTGTGGCGGATATATCTACGCCCACTGGGGGCGTGGAAAATCGGATAAAACTGTATCTCCAAGAGTTTTACAGCTAGAGCGCTGAAATTTTGCACGTCAGCTTATGTTATGATTCTATCAAGTCTAATGACAAATTATATGTCTACGCCCATCAGTGGCGTGGAAAATCGGACCTGAAGATATATATACATACAAATTTTTATACCCTGAACCCATTTTCAATGGGAAATCAGGGTATAATGGTTTTGTTGAAATGTATGTAACAGGCAGAAGGAGGCGTGGCAGACCCCACAAAGTATATATATTCTTGATCAGGGCGACGAGCTGAGTTGATTTGGCCCTGTCCGTCTGTCTGTCCGTATGTATGAACGCGTCGATTTCAGAAGATATAAGAGCTAGAGACTTCAAATTTTTTTTAAAATGTCCGTAATTACAGTTTATCATTAAAAATCGATAACTCATCCCGATCTTTTTTTTATCGGTAAAAAACCTTATCGAAAACCAGTTATAAAATTATATCTTCTACACCTTTATTGCTAGAGTCTCCAAATTTTTATACTCATTCACGAAAGTGAATCAGTATATTGGTTTTGTGCAATGTCCGTCTTGCTGTCCGTCCATCTGTCCGTCTGTCCGTCTGTCCGTATGAACGCAATCTATTTCGGCGCTATTGAAGCTAGAGACTTGAAATTTGGAACACATACTCGTGTATATCTCCGATTTATAAAGTGTTAAAATTTTCCCGATCCGCCCACTAGGGGCGTGGCAAATCGGAAAATGCATTTTCCGATATACCAGAAATCATGTTTGTTGAAGAGCTAGAAAGCTGAAACTTGGTATGTAGGTCCGCGTTGACCACCCAAGATCACGAGCTATGGCGGATATATCTACGCCCATTGGGGGCGTGGCAAATCGGATAAAACTGTATCTCCTAAAGTTGTAAACCTAGAATGCTGAAATTTTGCACGTCAGCTAATGGTATGATTCTATAAAGTCTGAAGATAAATTATAAGTCTACGCCCGTTGGGGGCGTGGCAAATCGGACCTGAAGATATAGTGATTTTTTAAATTCTCCTATATTTTGGACACTATTGATGGCAGAGACCTCAAATTTTGTATATATACTCGGACTGATCACCCAAGACCAAAAAGTTTTGTCGGATATATGTCCGCCCACAGGGGGCGTGGCAAACCGCAAAAGTTTATATCTCCTAAAGTATAATAGCTAGAAGCTTCAAATTTGGATAGTTGAGTTACTGGTAGCCTCCTCTATCGATTCCCCAAAAATAATTTTTACGCCTCTTTAGGGGCGTGGCATATCGAAAAATACCCTGTAATTTTCACATTTTTTTAGGGTAAGCATTCAAACTTTGCAGTTAGGGTAACGTTATCTCTTTCTAAAAACTGACCAAAAATGAGCTGTCTACGCCCAGTTGGGGCGTGGCAAATCGGAAAAACCTGTATATTCTACAGTATTAGAACGAAACTTAACTACTAAATTGTTGATGGGATGTGAATGAGTATTCCGCAGTCGGTAACGCCCGACTGCAACGTTCTTACTTGTTAATGTATGCTTATATGCAATTTATTTTCGGTTTTTGTTAAAATTAACCCCCCACCCTTAAATTCACCCCCTCACCCTCACTTTGGTAAAAAGCGTATTTCAAATACTAGAGACTTGTGCTTTGGCAATTACATGCATATTCATGTTATAATCATAATCTGAAAGTTTCATGAAGATCGTACGACCACAAAAAAGTTATTCAGCAATTAAGTTCTCATAGTAAGCGCTCACTGCCGCCCATGCGTTTTTATGCTTGTGTGTGTATATGTATGTATATGTTTGTGTATGTGTGTATGTGTGTGTGTGTGTGTGTGTGTGTGTGTATGTGTGTGTATGTATGCCTGTGTGTGCGTGTGTGCGTGCGTGTGTGTGTGTGCGTGTTTCTTGTGTAAGCTGAAGGACGCGAAAAATTATTGAAATAGCTATTACTCCAAGGGTTCAGGGGATCTCATAGTCGAGTAGTCTCGACTAGAGCTTTCTTACTTGTTTAAATTCTGTTATATTTTGGACACTATTAATGCCAGAGAACTCAAACTTTGTATATTTACTCGGGCTGAATACCCAAGGCCAAAAAGCTTTATCGGTTATATGTCCGCCCACAGGGAGCGTGGCAAACCGCAAAAGTTTATACCTCCTAAAGTGTAATTGCTAGAAGCTTCAAATTTAGATAGTTAAGATACCAGTAAACTCCTCTATCGATGACCTAAAAATAATTTTTACGCCTCTTTAAGGAGTGGCATATCTCGTTCTAGGAACTGACCAAAAATGAGGTGTCTACGCCCAGTAGGGGCGTGGCAAATCGGGAAAAACTTCATTTTCTACAGTATTAGAGCGAAACTTAACTACTAAATTGCTGATGGGATGTGAATGAGTATTCCGCAGTCGGTAACGCCCGACTGCAACGTTCTTACTTTTTATGCCCTGAACCCATTGAAAATGGGAAATCAGGGTATAATGGTTTTGTTGAAATGTATGTAACAGGCAGAAGGAGGCGTGGCAGACCCCACAAAGTATATATATTCTTGATCAGGGTGACGAGATGAGTTGATTTGGCCCTGTCCGTCTGTCTGTCTGTCCGTATGTTTGAACGCGTCGATTTCCGAAGATATAAGAGCTAGAGACTTCAAATTTTTTGTAAAATGTTCGTAATTACAGCGCGGATATCGAGTTTATCATTAAAAATCGATAACTCATCCCGATCTTTTTTTATCGATAAAAAAACCTTATCGAAAACCAGTTATAAAATTATATCTTCTACACCTTTATTGCTAGAGTCTCCAAATTTTTTATATATGCTTATATGCAATTTATACAATTTCGGTTTTTGTTAAAATTTACCCCCCACCTCTAAATTCACCCCCTCACCCTCAGTTTTGTAAAGCGCGTATTTCAAATACTAGAGACTTGTGCTTTGGCAATTGCATGCATATTCATGTTATAATCATAATCTTCATGAAGATCGTACGTCCACAAAAAAAGTTATTAAACAATTAAGTTCTCATAGTAAGCGCACACTGCAGCCCATGCGTGTTTATGCGTGGGTGCTTGTGTGTGTATGTGTTTGTGTATGTGTGTGTGTTTCTTGTGTAAGCTGAAAGACGCGAAAAATTATTGAAATAGCTAGCACTCCAAGGGTTCAGGGGATCTCGTAGTCGAGCAGTCTCGACTAGAGCTTTCTTACTTGTTTCTACTTCATATTATGATAGTGTTGAGCTATCGAGATTTTTCGAATAGCTTTAAATTATTAAACGATTGAATTTACTTAATGATTAGTTTATTAGCGATTATTAGAGTTTACAGAGTTTATGTGATAGACGCGAGCAAGCGACTAGGCTGTCGTGCTGTCCGCTACTATGTTTGTAATAGTCAATCTAACACTGCATCTGCTCTAAACAAGAGTTAATTGCATACTAACTACAATGTACGCGAGCCGGCGGATTAAGCTGAGCCGGTGCGTGGGTGAAAAGACAACGCAAAAGGGAGAGCGTGATCTCCGTTATAAATTCTCTTAAATGATAACATATTTTATGAACTGCCGCTCTTAATTACAATGAAGCGATGATTGCTGAGCCCAACATCCTCCCCCCGTTGAAGACTTAGTCTTCAACAGAATCCTTAAGGGGCAGCAAGCACAGCTTATTTGTAGCTCTTCTAATCTCGCCAGCTTCAGTTTTTAGTAGGGCTACCCGTGCAACGCCATCACTTCCAGGGATAAGTTCGATTATTCTGGCTAGTGGCCACTTAAGTGAAGGTAGATTCTCATCCTTCACAAGAACTATGTTGCCAACAGCCAAGCCAGGTTTGGAGGTTCTCCATTTCGCTCGCTGTTGTAACAAGTTGAGATATTCGTCCCGCCAACGAGTCCAGAACACCTGCTGGAGATAGCTTACGCGCTGCCAAGCATCCAAACGATTAAAATTGAGCCCTGTCAGGTTTGGCTCACTGAAGGACGAAGGAGGGCCACCGTTGAGGAAATGCGCAGGAGTCAACACGTCTATGTCTGATGGGTGAAACTCTGAAATCGAAACTAAAGGGCGTGAATTAACGACAGCAGCGATGTTGCAAACCAGTGTGCGAAGCTCATCGTAGGTTAGGACGGAGGACCCAACACATCGGTAAAAATGATGCTTCGCTGTCTTCACTGCAGCCTCCCACAAGCCACCAAAGTGAGGCGATCGTGGAGGGATGAAATGCCATTCGATTGAGTCTGCCAAACAGAAATCCTTCACAGCCTTCTGGTGGGTGTCTGACAGAAATAGACGCTTCAACTCCTGAAGCTGATTGCGGGCACCAAGAAAGTTTGTGGCGTTATCCGACCAGATTTGACTTGGCTTTCCTCTGGTGCATATGAAACGTTGAAGTGCATGCAAAAATGCCGCGGTAGTTAAATCCTTGACTAACTCCAACCAAATAGCCTTCGTAGCAAAACAAATAAACACACAAACGTAGCATTTCACAGGCGCCTTGTTTCGTGACTCAGGCTTGTAAAAGAAGGGTCCGCAAAAGTCGACTCCAGTCACTCCAAAGACCCGATAGCCGTCGACTCGATCCTTGGGTAGATCTGTCATTATGTGTTCAACGAGTCGAGGCCTTGCACGAAAGCAAATTACGCATCTCTGAATTACACTGGCTACAGTTTTTCTACCACCAATTGGCCAGTATTGGGAACGAACCAACGCTAGCACTGCTCGGGGACCAGCGTGCAAGTTTCGCTGATGGAAATGCATTATGATGGCTCTAGTTACTGGATGAACCTTGGGCAAAATAATTGGATGGCGACTATCAAAATTTAAAGTTGAGTTTTTGAGACGGCCATCGACACGTAGCAGCCCAATTTCATCATGGAACGGTGACAGCGAGGCTAGACTGCTGGATGACGGAATCATTCCTTTATTTCGAAGAGCATTTATGTCGTCTGAGAGATGTGTTCGTTGAATCATTCTTAACAGTATATGAGTGCCGTTCCGGATGTCTGCTAGGGTTATTCCTGGACCATGACTTTTTTTAATAAACTTTGATACGTATGCAAACGTACGCTGCAAGCGGCCGAAAGAATTCACAAACTTGCAGTCCATAGAGACATCATGGGCGTCCTTTACAAGAAGCACAGTTCTTCGACGCTCAATTGAAGTTCTTTCTGGAAGTGCTGAGACTGGCCACTGAGATCTGGGCTTGCAGAGGAAACCTGGACCGTTGAACCAATGTAATGATGCATTTAAATCCGAGGGCAATGCACCCCGAGATAATATATCCGCGGGATTCAGTGTTGTAGGTATATAGTGCCATTCCATTGCTGATGTGAGATCTTGTATCGTGGCGATGCGATTTGAAACAAAAACGTTAAATCGTCCGGGCTCGTCATTGATCCAAGAAAGCGCAACAGTAGAGTCAGACCAACAATGAAACTCGCCTGCGAAAATGCCTAAGCGAGCCACTTCATTCATTAGACGCGCAAGCAACTCTGCCCCGCATAGTTCCAGCTTGGGAACCGTGAGCGTTTTTAGAGGCGCAACTCGAGACTTAGAGCAAAGCAACCTGCTGATGGTATGCTGACCTCTGGATACAATATAAATGCAAGCTCCGTATGCCTCGATGCTGGCATCGCAGAATCCATGGACCTCAACCTTCGATCCTGGTATTAATGATAGCCTGGGAAATGCACTACTAAGACCATTGCCAAAGTTGCTGCAAATGTCTAGCCATGCAGTGTGACATGCAGACGGGAGACTCTCATCCCAATCAAGTTTATGCCTCCAGAGTTGTTGCAAGAAGATTTTAGCTTTCGTTATTACTGGGCCGACCAGGCCGAGGGGATCATAAAACCGAGCAATAGACGAGAGAACAGAGCGCCTGGAGGGCTTAGAGGCTGAATTCAGGGCTAGATATGAGAAAAGAAGTTGATCAGATGCCGGATCCCATGCAAGGCCAAGTGTCTTTGTAATGTCGCTGCCATCATTGAACCTAATGAGCGATTCCTTGTCGCAGTCTGTTACGCCGTCCAGTACCATGGGATGGCTTGAACACCACTTCCTCAATTTAAACTTCCCACATGCCAAGATTCCAGCTGTCTCTTGCATAACAAGTCTTGCTTCTTCGACTGAATTTCCTCCACTAATCAAATCATCAACATAGAAATTGCGAAGCAGTACGTCGGACCCGACTGGGAATGCGTTCCTTTCATCTACGGCAAGCTGATGCATGGCGCGCACAGACAAAAATGACGCTGGTTTTGTTCCATATGTTACCGTATCAAGCCTGAAAACTTCCAACTCATCATCTGGCGAATTCCTCCATAAAATGCATTGTAGATAGCTGTCCGGCTCAGGTACTTTCACGCAACGATACATTGTGCAAATATCGCCGGTGAGTGCAACTGGATAAGATCGGAAGCGCAATAATATGTCGACTAATTTTGGCTGAATGACGGGACCTGACATTAGAATGTCATTCAACGAATGCCCAGTTGTTGTAGATGCAGATCCATCAAAGACGACGCGAAGCTTGGTAGTTGTGCTATCATCCTTCAAAACGCAGTGATGAGGAAGAAAATATCTGCATAGATGCAATGAATCTAGAGGAACGCGTGACATATGACCAAGTTCAAGATACTCTTTCAGAAATGCTGAGTATTGAGACTTTATATGCGGCAAACGACTCAATTTCTTCTCCAAATTGAGAAACCGATGTCGCGCTTGCTCATAAGAATCTCCAAGAAGCTCGCAACTAAGCTTAACAGGCAGGCGTACTGTATATTGGCCACTAGCCAATCGATTGTAATGCCTCGCAAAATGCGCTTCGCAGTCTGAGTCTTCCTTGCTGAACTTTACAATGGAATCGCTGCAGCGCTCAACTTCCCAAAAGCGACGAACTAGAGTGTCCAACTTGATATCAGCACAGGAGTCTGTAATCGGATCCAAAGGCGTCTTTGAAGCTATTAGCACGGAGTTGTGGTTGCGAGCCTCGCCACCTGATACAACCCAACCAAGACGAGTCTTCTGTAACAATGGAAGTCCAGGCATCAACTTGATTTGTCCCACACAGAGCAAATCATAAAACAGGCTAGCTCCGATAAGCAGATCTACTCGTTGCGGCCTATGGAAAGCTGGATCTGCCAGCACTATATTTTGCGGTATGCTCCAATTGCTCGTATTCACATTAGAACTGGGCTGCCTGCCAGTTATATTTGTAGCTACCATAGCCGTTATGCTAGTTGTATATTCAGATGCATGAGCTTGAAGAGTGAGGCAAATGCTGCTGCCATCCATGGCAACATTGGAGTCGCCTACGCCGCATACAGATGCAACAGATTTTGTTCTCTTAAGTTGCAGGAGATTCGCAAATCTGGCTGTAATGAGATGTAGTTGAGAGCCTGAATCTAAAAGTGCACGACAAGGAACAAGCTCGCCAAACCGATTCCTTGCCAGAACCACTGCGGTAGCCAGGAGCACAACATCGCTGTGCCGATTCTTGGATAAGAGAGTAGTGGCTGGTGCTGAGGGCTGAGGGATGGTCTGTACTCTTGATGTTGAAGATTGTTGATGGGGCGGAATTGCTGCCTGCGATGTGCTGGAGTGGCCGAGATGAAGAAGCGTATGATGCTTGACTCCACAGACCCGACAACTGCGCGAGCCACATTGTCGCGACTGATGACCTCCCTTGAGACAATTCAAACATAAGCCAGCCTTTCGGACCTCATTCAGGCGAAGACTAGGAGACAAGTTTGCGAATCTTGGGCATTTGTAGATTGTGTGCTCAAGATCATTACAAAAATTGCAACTGTGCGTACTGTGGCCGGTTACGAGAAATGCTGATCTACTGGTAGCAACCTTACTGCAAGAATTCATCGGCTTACTTGACGAATAGTTTGTAAGAGCAAATTTCATCGATTCCAAAGTACGGCAACGAAGCTCAAGAAATGAGGAGACTTCTTCATATCTGGGTATCTGAAGAGCCGTCTCTGAGTTGTCCAATTTCTCTTCCCATTTAGCTTGTGAGGCCTCATCAAGCTTCTGTAGCAGTATCTGAGCAATCATGGCACTGGCTATCTGCTCTGTTGTGCCCAGACTACTGAGCGCACGCATATGGACATTGAAGCTGTCAGATAGCTCACGCAGCTTGGTTATGCATCCATTTTCTACCCTTTTGAGACCTAAGATCTTTACGATGTGGGCCTGGAAGATTAAACGTCGATTATCATATCTCTGCTTTAATAAATTTATGGCAATTGTATAATTATCATTAGAAATTTCCAAAGAGCGAACCGTATCCAAAGCTGCGCCATCGAGGCAGGACCGGAGGTGCTGAAGTCTTTCCATATTGCTGATTTCTGGCCGACTTTCAATGATTGTAGAAAACATTGAGTAGAAATCAGTCCAATTAGCATATCCACCGCTGAACGTAGGTAGCTTTAATGGCGGCAACGCAGGTGCAGTCTGCAATCTGGGAGCGGATGCGCGAGGAGGGTCACTTGGACGACTAAACGTGGAACTGTGATGCACTTGAGCAGTACGACTTTGCACTTCGGACATTATTGTTGACTGCATGACCATTATTAAATCATCAAAGTCAGTGCGCAAATTACTGGACATCTCAGTAAAGTCGAGCTCCTCTAGAATTTCATGGGCCTTGCTAAAAGAGTGGCTTAGCTTGTCAATATGCTCCAGTAGAACATTTAGAGTGCTGTCACTGTGATCGGCAAGAGCATCTGAATCGACCTTGGATTGTAGCTTTTTTACGCGTTCAAACACCGACTGTACCTTGAGCTTATAAAACCGCAC
Source organism: Drosophila arizonae (assembly GCF_054131065.1). Taxonomy (NCBI): domain Eukaryota; kingdom Metazoa; phylum Arthropoda; class Insecta; order Diptera; family Drosophilidae; genus Drosophila; species Drosophila arizonae. The sequence goes on from NC_142922.1 coordinate 34,616,606, forward strand.
GCGATCTTCGGGAGCAACTGCACTACACGATAGAGTTCAAAGTCGTTGGTGCGAGCGCGATTGCAAGAGTAAAGTAAATGTATATATGCTATAGCGCAGACACAAACTTGGAATAAGTCGTATTTGTCGAGCAGAGTACTTGCAACTTTAATAAACTGGCAAAGAATTATATTATGATACTCAAATAATATACACGTATGAATTGTTGCACACCGGTACGATTATTATGGACGCGCTCGTATCGCAGCCGTGGCGAAAGAGTGCAATGTCAACGAAGAATAACGGCAAGCATGTAATTACACTGTGCTTATGCAAACTTAATCACTTATAGATTGAAGCTATAGAACACGCAGTCACTAACCATAGACATAGTTCAGAAATTAGCAGATTCTTTATTAGATTGTCATTTGCAGAAGTTTTCGCATGTGTACTACTTTTACGGGCGCCAGTGTATTGCAGACCGAACGAAAGAGTGTCTGGCGAATTGGCAAAGTAACGGCACGCAACTAATCGCTATATACACTGCTTATGTTCACGGGTGTATGTATGTATGTGATGCTGTCAATATATATATATGCAAATATGTAGAAAGAAACGAAAAGAGATCACGTCGGGGTCACCAAATGTTGAGCTATCGAGATTTTTCGAATAGCTTAAAATTATTAAACGATTGAATTTACTTAATGATTAGTTTATTAGCGATTATTAGAGTTTACAGAGTTTATGTGATAGACGCGAGCAAGCGACTAGGCTGTCGTGCTGTCCGCTACTATGTTTGTAATAGTCAATCTAACACTGCATCTGCTCTAAACAAGAGTTAATTGCATACTAACTACAATGTACGCGAGCCGGCGGATTAAGCTGAGACGGTGCGTGGGTGAAAAGACAACGCAAAAGGGAGAGCGTGATCTCCGTTATAAATTCTCTTAAATGATAACATATTTTATGAACTGCCGCTCTTAATTACAATGAAGCGATGATTGCTGAGCCCAACAGATAGTATCATGGAGTTTATAGTATTCGTTTTTGCCCAATCAACGGCATGAATTAAGTTATTCAATTCTTCTTTCAGAATGTGAAGTTTGTATCTTAACAAAGAGATTTACTCTCTATATTTGATTTGAAAATGTTGTTGTAGCTAAGGTTAGATAATTTATTCTATCGTTAAGTACTTTATTTATGATTAGTTGTCTATTATTGTTTTAGAGTTGTTCGTTTATTTTGCTCGTTATTATTTCCTGATCGTGGTGATCCGGTAAACCGGCCAATCATTACCATGCAGTACCCAATGCGACAATTGCCCTGGCCTTACTTTTAAACGGTTTAAGCCGTCTTAACTCGTTTTCGGCCTTTGCTCATTCGAACTTGAGGAAAGGAAAGAGTGGGTGTGACCTATTCACTTCGCTGAGTCTGTCGGTTATGTCGATGAATGCTGTTTCGTATTCTGTTATGTTGAATATTCGAGGTCCCTGTCTTTATGGGAATTAGCTGCGAATGTGAGTAGTCTAATATAGTGGCCAACCCTAGGCAGATTGGCAGGAAGAGAATTCTGAAACTGAACATTATGTCTTTAAGTTATTCTTGTGGACAATTTTCCCTGATTGTGTTTTTATGGTAGTGTTCTTGTTTTATGAAACTATTTCTTCTCTGAACTTCGGGGTTAGCTTTGACCCTAGTCGCTTATCTACCCTAACAGTTTCGCCGCTCTGATACTTTCTGGTGGGTGTTTTCTATTTGTTATGATAATTCAAATCTATTTCTTGTTTGTTATGATAATTCAAATCTATTTCTTATTTGTGTTTTATTCGCTGGAATTCCGATAGGATTAGGGTCATAATAGAGTCTGGGGTTAAAAGCTTGCCAGTTAGTTGTTGTATTTGGTAATTGCTGTTTATGAGGTGCGAGCCTAGGAGCGGAGGACCGTCTAGAGAGGGAGTGTTTGGGGTGTTTGCCGGAACTTCGGAGTAAAAGCGTTTCGTATTTCTTAGTTCTCTACCACCTCGCACAGGTGTAGAGCGTGGCTGAGATCACGACGCTCTTTGCCCTCTAACAAAAATATCCAAAGCCTAGAAGCATAGAACATCGGAGCAAAGAGCAATAGCAAAAGCAAAAAATTTGCGATCCGTTATTTGTAGTTGTAGCAATAGCACAAGCATTGAAAGCAAGATGAAAGCAGAGCAAATGAAAAAAAAAAAAAAAAAAATGTTTGCTGCTACGGAGCATTTGCATTGTTTTTCTCATTTCCTTTTGTGTTGCTTTCGTAGTTGCTCTCGTAGCTGCTCTCATATTGCCCTTTAAGACGTTAAATTAAAAGAATTCATTTATTTTCACATTGTGCTATAAAATATATTTTAAAAAAAATTAAATTCCAAACAAGCAGTAATTTGTATTTCTAATTGATTGTTTTCTTCGTCTTCAAATGAAGGGAAGCTGTCTAAATGGGATGAGTTTAGTTTGACAAGTAATATATTTTCCAAAGGGCCGTGGTTTAACCTATTTCGATTGTCGGCCAGTACTAGTTTTAATGATGAAAATGCGCGTTCTATTGTGACCTATATAAATAAAATAAAAATATATGAACATATCCTTTGCAGCAAAAGCAATCCTTTTTACTTGTGTTGGCGGAATGGCGAAGCATACTTTGCTCAGTGCATACAGTTCAGGATCAGTCGACTTTCTTTCTATCCAGAAGTTCAATACATTAACATTTGCTTTCATGTAAGGAAGCTTCAGTGTTTCGATTTTTGTATAAACATCCGTGCAGTCATCTGTAGGCGATATTGTAGCTCCCAAATAGGTGTCTAACATCCCGCATTCGATATAAGTTTTTCCGTTCGAGTATCTATGCTTTCAATGAGGGTTTTGCCAATTTTAAAACTAATTGAATCTTTACCGTCTGACCATGATATTAAAATTTGATTTGCTTACATGTGAGTGCGCGTAAAAATTGCCGTAGTGCAATTGCTCTTCTTGGAATCTTACAATAGTTTTTTGCAGTGGATTCATTATACAGGTGTAGCAATCTATAAACTCCTACAACATAGAGCTAGCGTCGAAATTTTCATCATCCGTTTTATTTTCGATTGCTTCAATGTCGCACAAAACGTCCTTTGCTTTGTTCAGTCGATCGATCATTTCATATGTTGATCCCCATCTTGTGGGACAATCCAATTGAGGCAGTTTTAGTTTACGAAAGTCAAATACCTCACGATAACCATTTGATGGCTTACGAATGTATTTCGTCATGTTGCGACATTGAAGCCTTTTTTAAAACATCAAGTGCACAAAGTTGTGCTGCACACCGGCATATTTGTATATTACCCACATGCAATTCTTCTGGGGTCTCAAAATTATCAATTTTCTCAGTGTAGTCTATGTTTTTTTCCACTTCCTCTGTGCCTTCAAAATCATCATCAGATATATAACCACATATGTGATAAAGTTTTTGTTGTTCTAATCATATTAGCTCCATTGCACTATGGGTAAAAAGTCAGATTTTTTGGCATAAATCCAAAAAAAAATTTTTCAGTACTCGCCAACTTTTTGTTTATTCATTTAAAAAACTCCAGCCGACTTAAAAACAATTTTGATAAAATTTTGGGGACTACCCATAATGTTTTAAGCTTCGTCAAAGCACTAACCAGAGAACACATAGACTAGACAACTAGTGGAAAGCTTTTTGCACGCTTTTTTTGAGGCTTTAGCACCCCAGACAGCTTTGGACTCGCTCGGCTCCTTACTTTTAGGTTCGAGCTACGAAAAAATACGAACGCACAATCATTTCGCTTCATGCGCTCGACCGAGATGGTCAACTTTTGAACAAAAGATCCTTCTATGCTCAATGTTTCCCTTGCTCTCTCTCTCTCTCTCGATGCTCTCTGCTCTCTCGAATGTGTATATGTATGTATACATGTGAGGCTCACATTGTGAGCACAAGCAGCAGCTCACGAAAATTGAAATTTCTTCGCAGCAAGAACTCATGTCTTCCCTTCTGTGAAGAGTATACCGAACTTTTCAAACCGTTTGCCATGCGTTTTCGTTATTATTTGTGGGAAGAGTATGAAAGCGTTGGTGCGCATAATGAAAATGTTTTCGCGACGAGCATGCACACATACACTGTCCCTTGCTACATGAACTATGAGCATTTGTATGCCTGTGTGCAAAGCCGTTGCTGGCTATAGCAATTTGAAATCCTAGCATTTGCATTTGGTCGATCTTGTGAAGTGCTCACACTTACATAAATATGTTTGATTGTGTGTACGCAGGGGCCGCGATGCTCACAAATGATGGGGTAATCATTGTAGAAGCAGTTCAGTGCCTTTATATGTATGTGCGTGAGTGTATGTTTATATGTGTATGCATGCGACATGAGCATTGACGTGTGCCTACGACAACTTTGAATTGTGTGAACGATTTTGGGTTTTAATTGAAGAGGCGCGCTTACATTTAAGTAGATGATTAACTAAAGTAACAAGTGCACTTCCTATTACTTTTAAAGGTATTTTTTAATTGCATGATTTTTATGACATCTAACAGATGCACTCTTTAAAATGGGTCCATTTAGCCAGTATATGTATGTATGTACATACATATGCTTCTTATTAAAAAGGTAAATTTCACCTGTATATGTGCAGGTACAAGGGATCGACAATCGCATTCCAATTTGGCCACAGGGATTGATCAGGTACTACATTTTTAGCAAAAATCATTCTGATAGGCAAACCCACGACCATTGAAATAAAATCATATACTTAAATGTAAGCGCGCCTCTTCAATTAAAACCCAAAATCGTTCACACAATTCAAAGTTGTCGTAGGCACACGTCAATGCTCATGTCGCATGCATACACATATAAACATACACTCACGCACATACATATAAAGGCACTGAACTGCTTCTACAATGATTACCCCATCATTTGTGAGCATCGCGGCCCCTGCGTACACACAATCAAACATATTTATGTAAGTGTGAGCACTTCACAAGATCGACCAAATGCAAATGCTAGGATTTCAAATTGCTATAGCCAGCAACGGCTTTGCACACAGGCATACAAATGCTCATAGTTCATGTAGCAAGGGACAGTGTATGTGTGCATGCTCGTCGCGAAAACATTTTCATTATGCGCACCAACGCTTTCATACTCTTCCCACAAATAATAACGAAAACGCATGGCAAACGGTTTGAAAAGTTCGGTATACTCTTCACAGAAGGGAAGACATGAGTTCTTGCTGCGAAGAAATTTCAATTTTCGTGAGCTGCTGCTTGTGCTCACAATGTGAGCCTCACATGTATACATACATATACACATTCGAGAGAGCAGAGAGCATCGAGAGAGAGAGAGAGAGCAAGGAAACATTGAGCATAGAAGGATCTTTTGTTCAAAAGTTGACCATCTCGGTCGAGCGCATGAAGCGAAATGATTGTGCGTTCGTATTTTTTCGTAGCTCGAACCTAAAAGTAAGGAGCCGAGCGAGTCCAAAGCTGTCTGGGGTGCTAAAGCCTCAAAAAAAGCGTGCAAAAAGCTTTCCACTAGTTGTCTAGTCTATGTGTTCTCTGGTTAGTGGTCAAAGTCAGCTGATTCAGGGTTGCATGGTAAATTGAAAAAAGTGCGGGAAATCATTCTCTACTTTCAATGTGTGTAAATCTTTGGGTGTTTTAGATAGTGAAAAATATTTGTTATGGAAAAGATTCAGGAAGGTATGTCAAATAAGATCATTATATTAATTGTGGTAGTTCTGTGATTTATCGTCCAATTGTGCAATGTGTTGTTGTTGTGTATTTTTAGATAAAAACTAAAACTTGTTTGTGCGTTTCGTGAGTTGTAGCTTTTGAGGCGAGAAAGGAATTTAAAATGTTTAAATGAGAAAATCTGTGTTAATATTTGCTAAACCCAATAATAAAAAGACTTCTTGCTCATATTTGCCCCTTCAAAAAATAATCGGCATGTTGCAGTTACACATGAGTTCTGCAATTCCATGCTGCTGGAAGTGTGGAGCAGCAACAAGCGACAAGAAAGCGCTGTTGTAGATTATATCGTACAGAAAATAGGCAAAGCAAATATTTCAGACGATCAACTAAACGCCATTGAGCTTAAAGTTAAACAATTTGTGCGATTTGTAAATTATAATTTGCCTAAATGCAATCGAATGCTGGAACGGCTAAAAGCAAAGCACCCGCGTTGGCTAGAGTCGAGCATAAAAGTGATTTCATACGGCAGATCACTTGAAAAAGTAGGTCGGAAGCAATAAGGCTATAACGATGCTGGACCTCGATTAAAACGAAAATTGGCTTCTACCCTTGCATCAGAGCACGACAACTCGACTCCTCTTTTGATATATGCTGAATTGCTTTCGTCCAAAAAATTAAAGGAAAGAGATACTACATATGTTTTGAAAAAGGCTATCAGCAACGATAATTTAACTGATGTTAAGAGTAAACTTGAGAAGAACGACCCGATGCCATTTAATATTGATGAAGCATTAGCGTTTTTAATTGAAAATGGACTGACTAAGCAGCAATATCTCAATATAAAGGCTCTTAATAAAAAACAACGATGTGACATCTTTCCACATTACGCAGAAAATAAACTAAAATGTCGACCTGAGGATATCATGTACTCTGAAACAAAAGTTGAAGTCTCGTTGCAAAATTTGTTGAATCACACAGTTGATCGTATTCTTCAGATGCAGCAGAACGTTCTTGAAATATCCAATTCAACGCGTTGTTCGTTAATATTAAGTTATATTATTAAGGTTTTAAATGTTTTAACTGGAACCAACTCTTGCCAAGTATGCCCATTGTTGTAGTGTGGAGTCGTGATAAGTGAGGACACGTGGGTTTGATTTTAAAAATTATTTATTTTGTGCCTTGAAAGATGGCGATGTAATTTGTACTTGTACACATGTCAAAAGGGCGTTGAAAAGTCAGAGATAAAAGCCAGGAGAGGCAAGTGACGAGAGCCAACGGTTGTACCATTAACAGAACGCTGTTAATTTACATCAACAGAGTGCTGTTAATAACACAGCCGGGCTATGTGGGGGAGGAGCAATCCTGTTAATGGGATCTGGCATTAACACCCATTATGTGGAGCAAAGCCAAACCAATTACTAAAAACTACTGACTTCAACTCTGCAGTATTTGCTGTTAATTCCAAAAGCCTTCAATTTGTAGTAAGCCCGTTACATGCATGGATTCGGTTTCTGGAGTTTGTATTGAAAATTTCATACAGACCAAATTTTAAGAAACTTTTATACAATATTAATTACTATTTCTTGCGAGTATAAGGTAAACTCCTGGAAATTTAAAGATCTATGCGAGAAAACCTCTTATATGCACACGGCAAAATACATTTGGTATCCAATGTCTCCTACTGTCCACAAAATTTTGGTGCATGGACATCAAATAATGGACAATTGTATAGTTCCAGTTGGCTTTTTGGGAGAAAATGCGTCTGAAGCGCAAAACAAAATCTACAAGAACGATCGGAAGTCCCATGCTAGAAAGAGCAGTCGGCTAGAGAATATAAGTGATGTGTTTAACAGAGCACTTGACTCATCTGATCCACTTATTTCTAGCCTTAGCTTAAAAGAACGAGCGCGGCGAAATAGGAGAAAGAATTTGCCATTAGAAGTTGTTGAACTCTTAGAGGATTGTTCTCACAATACTTCAAACCAGCACACCGGCTCAACCGAAAGCCAAGATGAGGAAGATGATTCTGATGGCACAGATGAGGACACTTATGATGACAATTGTATTTAGTTGGAAGAAGAAGAAAGTGATTAAAATTTTTGTTCAGGTATTGAAAGCAAATTTTAAAAAATTAATTGACTCATGCTTATTTATGATATTTCTTTTGTTTTTCTTACAGCGAATGGGGCGGATCCAAAAATATATATTAAATATATGTAAAACATATTAAAAATATATATAAAATATAAATAGGATTTAATTTACACTTGTATATAAGGAAAAGTCTTAATTTGTATACTTTATAAATTTGTATGGAGGGGGAGGGGATGTAGGCGTGGCTAAATTTTGAAAAAAAAAAAATCCAAAATTAAACAAAATACATATTAGTATGTATAAAAAATGTCAACCTTCTATCTCAACAGGGACAATTTATGCCAAAATATCGGGGTTTTTACCCATAGTGCATTGTCTGATGTAATTGAAACAATTTGATTCAATCGGATATTGTATTTGTCCAAAGTGACTATAATTTCTTTGGCCAGATTTTTAGATGTACTTCCACTAGCGCCTTTAATTTCAGACAATCCTAATATCCGGGATATACTTTCATTTTCATTAATAAATCGCGCTAATTCCAAAAATATTACGGTTAAGCCGAGTTGCGCTGCCCATTTTTAAATACAGTAATCGGCCGTGCATTTCACGTTGCATTTCACTGCGAATGTTTTCAGCCACATGTTTTAGCATGTTTTTGCATTTCCTGCCATTTAGTTTAAAGCTTTTTCCTCTCTTTTCTATAAGACCGTCACAAATAGGATCTATTATGTTTTTCATATGTTCCAAATTTAAAACATTGAAAGGTACACTTTGTTCTGTTACCAGTCCTATGTACGAACGAATAATCTGTTTTTTGTTTATTTTAACTTTGATTGTTTCTTTTCTGGGCTGTGATATGTTTTCTGAACAAGAGGACTCATTATCTTGATAATCTACTTTTATTTTGTGCACTCCAGTAATATGTTTTTTTAAATTAAATGTACGATCTTTTTTAAAAACCCGATCACAAGATTTGCACTGCACATCTGACGACCCATCGTCTTCAAAATATTTTAAAATATTAAACGAGTTTTTTCGAGGAGGCATGTTTACTAGGGCTGCAAATCCATCGATGGGGTCTATCGATAGTATCGATGGATTTTGGCTTTCATGATATATCGATGGTTTTTTTCATCCATCGATAATTTACTACCACTGACCAGAGAACACATAGACTAGACATGTAGAGCAACGTTTTTCCACGCCGCAAAATCTGTGTGGCAGGTCCCGGCCAACTTCGTATTCGCTCGGCTTGGTATTGGCTGGCTCGGGTAATGAAAGATAGCACGACGAAATCAGTGCGCTCTAAGCACGCAAACGAAATGGTCATGCATGCGCTTTGCGTTTTTTGTCTTACTCTCCCTCTCGCTCTAACTCTCTCTCTCTCTCTCTGTGGGCTCTCAAATCATGAAGCTCAGCAGCGCACAAAAATTGAAATTTCTTCACGACGGTCCAAGCTCTTTCCTTTTGAGTAAAGAGTATACCGAAATCTTAAAATCGTTTGCGACATTTATGCAAACAAAATGTTAGCGTTTCGATATATATTTATGGGAAGGGTATGAATGCGTTGAGGCGCATAAAGAATATGATCTCGCGACGGGCATGCACACACACACTTGTAGTCCCTTGCCACATGTATGACCATTTGTGACCTGCGTGCGTTACTCTTGCTGCTTGTAGCAATTTTAAAGCCCAGCATTTGCATTTGGTCGGTCTTACGGACTGTCATAACCACTTTACACAGATGTACTATGTGTGAACATACATATGTATGTACATAAGTACATTTATGTATTATTATTGCTAATCATGTTTATAAATGTGTTTATATCCGTAAATAATTATATATAATTAAAATTATTTTATACACATTTTCAAACGAAAAAATTATCGTAAAACACTACTAACTTTATTAAATGCTTTGCAATATATGAAATATACATGTCATATTATACTCAAGCTTTACTCATTATTGTCAAAAATTTCTAATTAAGTCATAATGGCCCATTTGATAGTCACCCTACAATTCAAATCATACAAAATTTACAAACTACTAAATCCAGAGACGATTAGCTTGTCATCCCATACAAGCATACACATACACAAACGTATGTATGCATGTGCTCACTTCACAAGGCAGACCAACGGCAAATTTTGAGCTGATAGACAAAATTTGCCGTTGGTCTGCCTTGTGAAGTGAGCACATGCATACATACATATAGAGAGAGAGGGAGAGTAAGACAAAAAACGCAAAGCGCATACATGACCATTTCGTTTGCGTGCTTAGAGCGCACTGATTTCGTCGTGCTATCTTTCATTACCCGAGCCAGCCAATACCAAGCCGAGCGAATACGATGTTGTGTGTGTGTGTGTGTGTTTTTTTTTCTCTAGAAATTACTTAATTTTTATAATTTTTGTATCAAAGGCATCTCAAAATGAAATCATGTACCTTTTTTGTATTAAGACCTATTTTAATTTTATATTGTTAAGACGAGACTGCTTTAAATACCATATAAAATTAATATAAACAGCTTGAAACATATAAAAAAGAATTTAATTATTTGCATTGATTAACAATTATCCATATGTAATAAAATATATATTTTATTAGATAAACAACCATCAAATAACTATCCGATTACTTTTGTATTGTATGTATTGTATTCTTATATAATATTGCACGAATCATTTTATGTTGGATGTATGATTTAAATTATTGAAAATTTGTTCATTTCTAAGAACTTCAAATTTTCGATGGAACTATCGATAGTATCGATGGTTGATTCCATCGATGGATAAATCTATCGAGGGGAACATCTATCGATGGTTTTGCAGCCCTAACTTCGAGCACATGCAAAAGAATAAAAAACCATCGACAGTAGTGATCGAACATCGACTTTTTCACAAACACAAAACTATCGATATATCGATAATACCATCGATGTCTTTTCTAGCTCTACATTTAACACATCACTAACTGAAAACAATAACAAAGGGCTAACGACGTATTATTAATTTTTCCTAACGCTATAATGTCTTGGTTCAATCTTTGGGATGGATTGAAAACAAAGACCTGTAGATACCTGTTACAGAGGTATCTGGGTCAGTTTTTTGAAAATAATTTAAACTTAGAACAATTAAAAATTGATCTTTACAATGGACAAGCTGTTGTTGAAAATATATCACTAAAGGTTAAGGTAAGTTGCCTTGAGACTATTATAGTATAAATAATAAATATATATACAGTAGGCAAAAAAAGTTTAAGTACACAACGGTTTTTCAACTTAACTCTATTAAAAAGTGGTTAAATGAAACTAAATAAACAAATGTGCTAATGCGATCTTTTTAATTACATATTACAATATATTCAATTATATATACTTATTTCAATAAAAAACAGTTGAATTAGACTAAATATGTAAAAAAAAGAAAAACATTCCAAAAAAGTTTAGTTACATTTAAAAAAAACTTATCTATAAATATGTATTAATATTTATTAGGACCGCCTTTTGCAGCAATTACTGCAGCAGTCGACGACGCGTACTTCGCAACTCTAAACTGACTTTAGGGAATCTTTTGAGGATATTTTATATTACCGGATCCTTTTATCTAGTAAATTCCAAATGTGCGGGTAACTGCTTTGTGTTATACATGTTTAAAAGCGACTTTCTCACAAGATAAGAGTAATGTTTATCCATATTGGTATCTATAAATACCAGTTTCCCAACTCTAGATGTCGCCATACACCTCCAGACCATCGCGTTTCCGTCTCCATGCTTCACAGTTGCAGTTAAACTTTTTAGCTGTAGAGCAGTATTGCGTTTTCTCCATACTTTTTGAGCCCCATCTGATCCAAAAATGTTAAATTTGGATTCGTCACTCCAAATTACTGAATCCCAAAATGGTGCTTCTGAGCAATGCAAAGAAGAAAATTTACCGTTTGAAATGTTGAAATTGACTTAACAGTAAAAGGGTCAGATAAAGTGTACCTAAACTATTTTGGACTGCATTTATGTAGTTTAAGCCTTTTTTGGTACATATGAAGAAATCAAATTTTGTTTTGCCTATTTCATAAATAAATACCTCTCTTTTTTGCCGACTGTCTATTTTATATTCAAAAATTAATAAAACTCTCAGATATCCAACCATGAGTTTTTGAATATACTCATTTATATACCCTGAACCAATTTTCAATGGGAAATCAAGGTATATATGTTAAAATGTATGTAACAGGCAGAAGAAGGCGTGGCAGACCCCAAAAAGTATATCTATTCTTGATCAGGGCGACAAGCTGAGTTGATTTAGCCATGTCCGTCTGTCCGTCCGTTCGTCTGTCCGTATGTTTTTAAACGAGTCGATTTCAGAAGATATAAGAGCTAGAGACTTGACATTTTTTTCCAAGGTCAGTGTATAGCACGCGCATATTGAGATTTGCTTTAATTTTGTTAACGATTAAAAACATTATTGAAAACCAGTAATAAATTTATATCTCCTACATCTTTAAAGCTAGCCTCTCCAAATTTTATATATATACTTTTATGGATATTATACAGTTTCGGTTTTTGCCCCCCACCTCTAATTCACCCCCTCATCTTCACATTTGTAAAAGGCGTATTTCAAATACTATGGCTTGTGCTTTGGCAATACATGCATATTTATGTTATAGTCTGAAAGTTTCATGTAGATAGTCCATTCACAAGAAAAGTTTTAAACAATTAAGTTCCCATAGTAAGCCAACACTGCAGCCAATGCGTGTTTATGCGTGCGTACGTATATCTGTGTGTGTGCGTGTATGTGTGCATATGCGAATAATTATTGAAATAGCTATTGCTCGAGGCGTTCAGGGGATTTCGTAGTCGAGCAGTCTCGATTAGAGCTTTCTTACTTGTTTGAATATTGCAGAGCTTGCAATTGAGAGTTGAGCGTTTTTTCGTTTATTCTCTTCCTCGCATCATAACCAAAAAAATTGTACAGACACGTCTCACTCTGAGCGTCACTCTCTGTTTTCTTTAGCACCTGTTTCGCTCAGACGCAATGCGATGACTCATTCGTGTGACGCTCTCACATGAGTGTCGCGTAAAACTAACATGAGTTTCCCTCACACAAAGCCTCTCAGCAAAAAACACTTTGACTAAAAAACTCAGCAGAAAATGCCTTCGTGTGCATTTACATGCATACATACATACAAAAAGAACGCAGCAATCGCGCGTGATTACCCATACAAACGCAACTTACCGTTTGCTTCCTTTAACTCAAGCAAACGATCAGTGTTTGACTTGAGGAACCGAAAACAGAAACAACTGTCTCCCTCAGAGCGCGAGAGAGCTAAGCCAGACGCGACAAAAACAGTTTCTGTCTGAGTTTTTTTTACTGTGTCAGTGAAAGACACTTTTTTGCAGACAACGAAAAAGTGTTAACAGTTATTTGCGAGCTATGGAATATTGTAATGCAAAAATTCCGCAGCCTGAAGAAAACGAATTATACATACAATTTCAAAATCTCGTATGGGTTAGTTATGTGCATACATTAAAACACAATATACCCGCAACCAATTTCCCCACTATATACTATGGCTTACATCTGTGCATTGTAATTGCAGAAATAATTGATTACTAATTGAAAAATTAAACGATTCAGTAATGTAGCATTTTTTACAGAGCTCGCAAATGAGAGTTGATCGTTTTTTCGTTTATGCTCTGCTTCGCATCATAACCGAAAAAATTGTGCAGACACGATGTTGCTCTGAGCGACACTCTTTGTTTTCATTAAAATCTGTTTCGGTCAGACGCAATGCAATGACTCATTCGTGTGACGCTCTCACATGAGTGTCGCGTAAAGAGTATTACGGTTGTCGCTCACACAAAGACTCTCAGCAAAAAACAGTTTGACTAAAAAACTCAACAGAAATGATCTTTGCCTTCGTGTGCATGTAAATACATGCATACATACATACAAAAAGAACGCAACAATCGCGCGTGATTACCCATACAAACACAACTGACAGTTTGCTTAATTTAACTCAAGCAAACGATCAGTGTTTGACTTGAGCGAAATGAACACAGAAATAACTGTCTCCCTCAGAGCGCGAGCGAGCTAAGCCAGACGCGAAAAAAACAGTTTCTGTCTGAGTTTTTTGAAAAAGTGTTAACAGTAATGGCGAGCTATGATTTTGTATTTAAATTGATAATAATTATAATTTAATATGTCGTATTAGCAAAATATTATTTACAATCATAAAATCCAAATTCACTCGGTCCATATTTACATAAATACATATTAATGTATTGTTTTATTTTTTGTGGTAAAATTTTTGCTTCGCCAACCGACCTTTCTGAGCCCGCAAGCAAGCAGTTCATAATAGTTAGCTCTTTTTAATCCACTCTTCGGTTTTAATAGCATCTGTTAATTAAACATTACTAATTTGTTGTCATTAAATATAAAGCTACGATGATTTATACATACCAGATAGAGCTTAATATGAAAGAGCCTCCGCTTAGTACGTCTCCGCTTTTAACGACAATCCGCTTATGCCGACGATTTTTTTTTTCATATTTTTGAGTCAATCACCGACGTGATAAAAAAAAACGCGAAATAATGACAACAAATTTCAGCATAAAAAGACTGTTAGAAATGTATATATTGATCAGTAAACAGTACCCATGGTTGCATGCGTAGCAACGCCACAAATGCTGCTAAGACAGAGAGAGGGAGAGAGACAAAGTACAATGCCGAGTCACAAAAATGTTTCTAAACCATGTTATTGAAAGAAGTTTATAAAAAATGGTTGTTTTGATTAAAAATTTAAATTGTTTTATAGTAAAAGTTATTACGAACATGGCAACCGTAAAAAAAATGAAAAAGAAAAAATATATTTTTTACTCTTTCTGGTTAAAGCGTCCTCCGGGTATAGCGACGTAAAATCGACGGTCCCTTGAGTGTCGCTATAACCGGATTCTACTGTATATAAAATTGTTTGTGTAAAATAGATTTAAATATTAATATCAATCTATATCTATTTAACAACAGAAACTCCATCCATACTATCGATATTACCATCTCTACTACAGCTTTCTTACTTGTTTATTAACTAGTTTTTAGGTGGAATATTAATATATACAGTAGAATCCCGATAATTTGAAGTAGGAATAGGATGATTTGTATTTCGACATTCATAGAAATTTAAATTATCAAGAATTATCATAAACGAATTTCTTTCAAGGGGATAGAATTTTTTCGATTTAGCGGGGTACAAATAATCAAGACTCGAATGTATGCAATTTTTAAGCCAGTAGCTCATAAATTTTAACGCTGATTAAATAAATAACTTTATCAATATAAGTTTCATATCTTTATTTTAAATAATCTAATTTTAGGCCCTTAATGATTTATTTGAAGATCAAGGTTGGGCTTTTGAAGTCATATCTGGGCATATTGGATGCCTAACGGCAATGGTACCTTGGAATGCTCTTATGACAAATGATAGTTCTCTTAATGTTTCAAATTTGACAATAACTTTAAGACCAGTTACACGCTGTCAAAGTGGAACGACTATGTTGGAATCTATGTGGTCGTCCGTGAGTAGTTCTATGCAAATGGCGGAGGAATGTATGAAGCAAATTGATGATGATATACCATTTTTAAACCACAACAATACATTGATTGGACTGGAAAAATTTGCTGAAACGATTGACAATGGTAAGTAAAATATAGAGAATACAAGTAGAGAATTTAAATTTGGAATGTACATACATACAGTGAGAAACTAATGTATTGGCACAGTACGATTTTATAGCTTTAGAGCAATCTTTTAAGTCTTTTTAAACGTTTTTATACCCATTGAAAATGGGAAATCAAGGTATAATAATCTTGTTGAAATGTATCTACCAGGCAGAAAAATGCGTGTCATACCCCACAATGTACATATATTCTTGATCAGGGTAAGGAGTTGAGTCGATTTAGTCCGTCCGTCTGTCTGTCCGTATGTATGAGCTCGTCGATCTCAAAAGATATAAGAGCTGGAGACTTCAAATTTTCTTTTAAATATCCGTATATATAGCGCGGATATCGCGTTTAAATTTTATCGAACATCGAACATCAGTTATTAAACTATATCTCCTACATCTTTAAAGCTGGAGTCTAAAAATATAGATTCATTTTATTTTACTTTATGCAATTTCGATTTTTATTATAATTCTCCCCCTCCCCCCACACTCTAATATTCACCCCTCACCACTAAATTTGTAAAAAGCATATTTAAAATACTAGAGGCTTGTGCTTTGGCTTATGCACGCATCGTTATAATCATGATCTGAAATTTCAATGAAGATGTCTATCCACACTGCAGCCCATGCGCGTTTGTGTGAGTTTCTTGTGTAAGCAGAAAGACGTGAAAAGTAATTGAAATAGCTCTTGATCGAAGGGTTCATGGGGTTCTCGTAGTCTCGACTAGAGCTTTCTTACTTGTTTATTTTAATAAAACAAAAAATTACCTAAATAGAATAGGGTATTTACTAAATTATACAAAACAAGTATTGGGAAAAGCTTCAACGTACTTTTTTTTTTTTTTAAATTAAATAATAGAAACAAAAATATATTATTTTAAATATATTTTTTATTTGGTATGCCCTGGCTGTACCTCGGCTTTGCCATCGCTCTTGACCATATTAGCGCAGCATAGAGGATGTCGGACCTAATGACGCTCATTAGAAGGAGACGTCGTTGCTGTTTTAGTCCCCGCGTGTTAAGCATAATTCTTGAGAGAGCTCTACAAGAATCAGTTGCCTTTTTATGCACATATTCTAAGTGCTCGCGGAAAGTTAATCTTGCGTCTAACATGACGCTATGATATTTTATAGCCCTCTTTGACGCGATGGTGTTGCTGACGATCATTATATTGGCAGCTTCCACTCTATTGCGACTGCTGACTAAGACTGTCAACCAGCTTCGTATGAGATTTATACTTGCGCTGCACATATCCTCAGTATCCTTAAGCTCCTTGCCTATGGAAACGACAGCTACATCATCAGCAAAGCCAATGGTGTGCGTAGTTCCAAGATGAGTCTGGGGACCATCACTCGTGTTGTATACCAGTGTTCTTCCTCTGAAGTAGCTCTTTACTTAACTAAATTGGTTATGTGACAGGCCTCCGGTGCTAGCAATAGCAGAGTCCATTCTAGAGCAAATAAATTTCTCAAACACCTTTCCCATGGCGTCTAAGAGGCAGATTGGTCTATACGAAGATGGCTCCCCTGGTGGTTTACCAGCCTTGGGTAGCAATACCAAGTTCTGGGGTTTCCAGGTTGCAGGGTACGTCTCCTGAATTAAACATTCGTTATATAATTCTAGCTTTAGCGTACGATTTGGGATCCCGTCCGGCCCTGGAGCTAAGACCTCTGAAAGCTATTAAGATTTCTTCGTCTGTAACTAAAACAATTTGAGTGCTCGTTGAGCTCTGATCAGCAAACACGGACTCAGAGGTATGAATGGAGCTCAAAATCTCTGGAAAGATCATTTCTACAATCGATTTAAGCTCCAAGCGATCCGTAGGCTGCATCTGTTTACCTGCATATATTATTTTAACTACTATATTATATGCTCTGCCCCAAGGGTCTTATTCGGCTGAGTCACAGAAATGGCTTTCTTTAACTCTCTTCTAGCCACCTGATAATTGTTTACCCAAGTATGTGGGCCTACCACGTGCCAAATTTCAGCTCTCTAGATCTAATATCTTCTGAGATCGGCTTGCTCATACGAACGAACGGACGGACAGACGGACAGGGCTACGGGTACGTTGAAGTTTTTCCAAATATTTTTATACCAAGTCCGCAGTGCGTTTCGGGTCATTATCTTGGTTATTCTGACGTCCTCCTTTAAATAAAATAAAATTTTAAATATCAAATCAAAAGATCAAGATATTTGCCTTTATCAATCGTAGTCTCTATAAATTCGAAGTTCCCAACAATAAGAGGGCCCATCCGAACCAAACGAATTAAATATGGCCTCATCATTCTATTTTCACGGACAAATCGGCATATGATGCTTTGAACAGTAAATCCAACCATCTCACCAATTTTTCTACGGGTATGGTCATTTTTAAAGTGTTTGAAAGCCAATTCCCGCTGCTAAATAGTTTTGCGTGGTCCTACTTTGGTAAATTCACTTTTCTGCAAGTTGAGTTCTCCAAATTCAGCACAAATTTATATCATCTCACTGCGAAAACAGTAAATAATGCATATAACAAGAACTTACTTATTAACTTGTGGAACTTTCTTATTAGCCCCGTGTAGCCCCGTACATACATATGTATGTATATATGTTGAGTGACATAGAAGCTGAGCCGAAAACGGGTTGTGTGTGCGCAAGTGCTTTTGCGCGCATAGAGTTAAAGAGCATAGGGAAACAGAAAGAAAATGAATAAAATACAGAAAGAAAATCAAATATATGTTATGTATATTTGAGCGGTCGTAACGCACTGATTTTTAAGCCGAGCAAATACGAAAAAAATGCATGCAAAAACTCCAGTTATTCGACGCCTTTACGCTTTGGCATCTTTTTCATTACGTTTTAAGGCTTCATTTATTCTCGCTCATTTTATTGAAGGCCGCACTCTAATGTAAACTCACTCTACATGTTTTTCGTCTATCACGCACTCATTCACATTTTCGTTAATTATCTTTTTGTTTTTACTTTTTTTAATTAACATGTTCGAATCTATCTAATCAATACCTATGTATACTAGCCCTAGAAGCAATTTATAGTTACCACAGTGCACTATGGGCGATTTTCCGTGATAGGTGCCATAAAGTCCAAAAATTTATGGTGAAATATTAAGAAGTTTTGTATTCCATAGTTGTTAACACTCCAATTATATAGAAAAAAATTTTTGTTTGTACCGGAGGTCAATTCTTTCTTTGTGGGAACGTCTTAAAGTCAGCTGATCTGTTGAAGCTTTTAAGTAAAAATTGGGACGAAAAATGTTCTGCTGTTGCAAATGCTTAAATTATTATTGTTTTCATTTAAAATGAAAAAAAAAAAAAAAAAAAATCTGAATGAAAAAGTAAGAAAAAGTAAGTATTTGTAATCTGTAACTAACATTATATATGGATAAATGTTTGTGTGTATTTTATTGTCCAGAATTATTGTTGATTTAGCAAAAAATCTAACAATTTAAATTGTGTTCCGTGGAGTATTACTTACAAAATATAGAACTAATAATGACAAGTTACTAAGCAATATGTCTAGTTTATCACGGTATCTATGGATTTGGACATTCTTTTTAAGGTGCTTTATAAACGTCTTAGAAATTCTCTTTGGATATATTTAGATATTTAGATGTATATACAATTGTATATGTATATATGCAAAAATAAACAGTAATTACATGTGATGATTTCATCTAACTTATCGTGTGGCAAGCACGTTTTTATATATATTGAAATATTCATATATTCGGATAATAAATTTTTTGGGATATTGTGAAACGTCGGAACTTAGAATTTAAAGAAATGGACATTATATAAAATATAACTAAATTACATAACTACATGATCAATACAACTGTATTTATACATTATCTCTTAATAATTTTTCTATTTTTCAGTTCTTAATAGAATACATGCAAATTTAACTAACACAACGATTAATATCGAATATGTGCTGCCAAAATCATCTAAGAAGCTGATTATATCAATCAAAGCAAATCATATTGAATATAAAAACCAAACTGGATATGAAAAATATTTTTCTTCAGATGGAGACTTAATTGAAAACGGCATCACAGATAAGTCTCTCAATATGAAAGCGTTACCAATGATAGCTAAACATAATCTGGTAACTTCTGATTTAACGATTCATACTTCAGAAATATCAAGTACTGAAACTAATATAGCGGAGTTGCTATCTCTTGGACGGCTTTGTAAGATTGTTGAATTTAAGGGATGTCAAAATTTTAAAATAAGTGTTAAGCAAACCGAAAACATTATTGGTCCAAAAATTAACTTGGAAGTTACAATAGACGATATTTATTTCATGTTGACCCCACGACAAACACATATGTTGATTCGGATATTCAAAGGGTTTGATAAAGTACGCCCAAATGATAAGTTGATCCAGAGCTATTCCGAGTTAAAGCCTGAAATACATAAAACTCATTTCTCTAAAAAAATGTCTGGAATTGTTGAACAAGATAAAGAATGGTGTGCTGAAGACGAAGGCTATAAAAAATTAGACTATTTTAGTGATAACAAAAAGTCAAAAAAATGCGAATCTTTAACCTCTTCAACGTCTACAAACAGCATAACAACATCATATAGCAATGCTCAAATAAATGAGGGATCTGATGAAAAATCTGGTGAAATTTTAAAGTTTAAATTGCAAATATATAAAATTGTAGGTGTCATTTTGCATAGCGATATTCTATTTGAAAACGCGTATAGTAATATTGGGTCTAGCTGTATATATACCACTCAAAGTTTAACAAACTATTTCGAAACTGCTACTCATTTTTTTCAAACGGCATTTATTGAAAGAGCTGACGAAAAATGTTATATTCCAATACCAAACAAAAATTATCTATTACTAATGGTCTCATCATTATTAGTAAGCGGAAATCAGAAAAGATTATGTAATGAATTAATTTTAAGAACAACATTATCAGCAACAATGTGTGACATCTGTGAAATTCTCGATAACAAAATTAATCATTTAATTATGTTCGACCGAAAAAAAGTAAGTTCAATTATTATTTTTCTTATCTTTTATTAATCCTCCTCCTCCGTATATAATTAAATATAATACGTTTTAAAGCTTATAATAAAAATATTAAAAAAAAAAAAAAATTAAGCAAAAGTAATTAAAATAAATAAATCATTTTTCTGCAGAACTGCCAAGACGGATATCACACTCGACCCGAAATTATTCTGTCACATATATCCTCGTGTCTTTTCAAACAAAACCATAATATTACCAGCAACAAAATTGAATTAACCTTAGACGACTGTTCTGCTGAGCTTGATATTTCAATTTACGATAGATTAAGTTCGTTATTAGCAGCATCTCCATTTATACAGGAGGAGAATGAGGATGAAAACATTTCAAAAACTGTTATTACAATGGATATGAATATTAGATGTAAATCCATAAAATGTTATTTAAGGTAAGTATTTTCTTGATTTAGATAAGATGGCTTAAGCGTTGCAATGATTAACATATTACAATATTACAATAGATCATTATTTATTTATGAATGCGCCGATTTCAGTTTCAAAATTATATCTCCTACATCTATACAGCTAGAGTCTTGTCGCATTTTATACAATTTCGCTTCTTGTTAAAATTTACCCCCCATCCTTATATTCACCCACATATTTGTAAAAAGCGTATTTCAAATACTAGAGATTTGTTCTTTGGCAAATGCATGTATATGTATAATCATAATATAAAAGCTTCCTAAAGATCGTCCATCGACAAGAAAAGTTATTAATAAATTATTCCCATAGTAAGCCGGAACTGCAGCCAATGCGTGTTTATGCGTGCGAGCGTATGCCTGTGTGTGTGCGTGTGTGTATGCATGTGCGAATAATTATTAATATGTCAGTCGCTCGAAGGGTTAAGGGGATCTCGTAGTCGGGCAGTCTCGACTATCTTACTTCTTATTTATTTTAATCTGTCAAATTGAATATATACACACTAGCTTTCCACCCCTCCAGTTGGCGTGTACTTACATTTTTCATTGATTTTTATAGAATTGTAACATTAATGGCGGGAAATTCATAGTCGAAATTTTTACACGAAATGTTGTATTCGTCAAATATTCGAATGTGTATAACAGCAGGGACCGCAAATAAGAGTTATGAATTTTCAAAAATTGAGGCTCATAAGAAGCCCAAAGGAGAGAGGAAACAAGTAAGAAAACTCTAGTCGAGAGTGCACGACTAGATACTACCCTGAACCCAACTAATAAAAATGTCGATTTAGTATGGCTAAAATTTAAATTTGGATGTATTTAAAAATATAAATGAAATACAAAACTCACTTCATAAAATATAAAAATATTTTCAAACAACTAAAAGATTGACTTAAGTTGCACCACTCGGGATTCTAACGCGCGACTTCTCGATCGAGCGCTACGCTCCTACTCACTACGCTACCTCACTTTCGGAAGACATTTTGGCAAAACTGAAATAGATTTTGCTGCAGCGCCATCTAGCAAAACTAAAACAAACTAACTGCTGATGTGATTCTAAGAATAACCAAACTGCTAGAATAACCAAACTATTAAAAACGCACATTTTGTATGGTTAAAATAAAAATTCCGGTGTATTGAAAAATATAAATTAAATTGAAAACTCATTTATCAAAATATAAAAATATTTTGAAACAATTAAGAAAAATTAACATCAGCTGCACTTATCGGGATTTGAACCGGGACTTCTCGATCGAGCGTCATGCCGCTACTCACTACGCCACCTCACTTTTGGAAGCTGAGCTGTCAAAAAAATAAAAAGATTCACTACTGCAGCGCCATCTACTAAAACTAAACTAAACTAACAGCTGATGTGAATGTTCGAGAAGAAGTTTGAATGTATGGGTGCACACGTATACGATACTGTTGAAGCTGCTGCACGTGCGTTTGTTAATTGGCCAAATATTTGATTATTTTTTATTAATTTTTGACTGAACGGAATTTAATGAAACTTCCAGCATATGATCTACATATTATATTGAATATAATATTGAATAACTGGATGATTTATCGAATTTTCGAATGTACAGATTAACATGCGTATTATACATCAAATGAAAGGTATTAATGCGTAGATCATATATATACAAAAATATATGATCTAGCTCCTTTAGTTCAACAGATATTTCAATTCAATTTTTATTTTCAATTTTTATACCCTGAACCCATTGAAAATGGGAAATCAGGGTATAATGGTTTTGTGAAAAAGTATGTAACGGGCAGAAGGCGGCGTGGCAGACCCCACAAAGTAAATATATTTTTGATCAGCGTGACGAACTGAGTCGATATAGCTATGTCCGTCTGTCCGTCCGTCCGTCCGTATGAGTGCGTCGAGCTAGAGAGATGAAATTTGGCATGCATACTCGTGTGTACCATACACAGTACGAGTTTTTCGATAAATCGTCCGATAACTTTTTTATCGAGAATAATCGAAAAATTGATTTTGTTTTTTAGCCTAATTTTACAGTAATTTAATTTACAGATTTTGGATACCACGCCCCCCTTCTTCCCCAATTTGTAAAAAACGAATTTCAAGTAGTAGAGACTTGTGCTTTGGAATGTACACACATATTCACCATATGATTACACTCTGAAAGTTTCACTAAGATCGTGTGTCTACAAAAGAAATTATTCGACAAATAAATTCTCATATTGCCCACACTGCAGCGCAGCCCAAGCCCAGCCGCTGCTTACTGCGCAGTTAGCAGAGCGCAGGCTTATGCGTGCGTGTGGATGCATGTGTATGTATGTGTGCATAAAAGAAGTGCGGAATGATTAGAGTATCAGCTTAGAGGGTTCAGGGTATCTCCTAGTCGAGTAGTCTCGACTGGAGCCTTCTTACTTGTTATAATAAAAGTTATGTTATTACTCTTATATTTAATTTTTATTATAAAAATTGGAAATAAAATGATTTGATTTCTTTATAAAAATTGATCTGTGATAATTATTTTTGATTTTTATACTCATTCACCAAAGTGAATTATTATACTCATTCATGAAAGTGAATTATTATACTCATTCACGAAAGTGAATTAGTATATTGGTTTTGTGTAATGTCCGTCTTGCTGTCCGTCCGTCTGTCCTTATGAACGCAATCTATTTCGGCGCTATTGAAGCTAGAGACTTGAAATTTAGAACACATAATCGTGTATATCTCCGATTTATAAAGTGTTAAAATTGTCCCGATCCGCCCACTAGGAGCGTGGCAAATCGAATATGCCAGAAATCATATTAATTGAAGAGCTAGAAGGAATATAAATCCGCATCGACCACCCACGATCACGAGCTATGGTGGATATATCTACGCCCATTGGGGGCATGGCAAATCGGATAAAACTGTATCTCCAAGAGGTTTACAGCTAGAGCGCTGAAATTTCGCACGTCAGCTAATGTTATGATTCTATAAATTGTAAGTCTACGCCCATTAGGGGCGTGGCAAATCGGACCTGAATATATAGTAATTTTTTTAATTCTGCTATATTTTGGACAGTATTTATGCTACATACTTCAAATTTTGTATATATACTCGGGCTGATCACCCAAGACCAAAAAGATTTGTCGGATATATGTCCGCCCAGAGGGGGCGTGGCAAACCGTAAAAGTTTATATCTCCCAAAGTATAATAGCTAGAAGCTTCAAATTTAGATAATTAAGATACCAGTAAACTTCTCTATCGATGACCCAAAAATAATTTTTACGCTTTTTAGGGGCGTGTCATATCGAAAAATACCCTGTAATTTTCATATTTTTTGAGGGTAAGCATTCAAACTGCAGTTAGGGTACCGTTATCTCGTTCTAAAAACTGACCAAAAATGGGGTGTCTACTCCTAGTAGGGGCGTGGCAAATCGGGAAAACTGCATTTTCTACAGTATTAGAGCGAAACATAACTACTAAATTGCTAATGGGATGTGAATGAGTATTCCGCAGTCGGTAACGCCCGACTGCAAAGTTCTTACTTGTTATCATATAAATTATTTATAATGATTAAAAATATTTTTTGTTCAATTACTAAAAAAATTATTATTTATTTTTGATTTTTTGCTATAAAAATTATAAAAAAAACATGTATTACCATTAAGGTTACAATTTTGTTATCTTTCGCTTTCATGTTCACAATCCAAAGTGATGTTTCGCGTTAGTAGGAAAACATATTCGTGTAACAAGTTCGACTGTGGATACCCCGATTAATTGAACTACAAAATTTCAGCTTTGGAACCTTATAGCTATATAATAGGCGTAGATATTATCCTTTTGATCTTGCGTGGTCAATTTGAGTTTTCACTAATTCACTTTCGTGAATAAGTATAATTATATTATGTGATTTTTAATAAATACATTTTTGTTTACCTTTTATTTTTTATTAGGTTCCCGGTAAACGGCGGCTTATCAAAAAACAGCGAAAGAGTTGAAAGGTTAAATAAAAAT
The DNA here is from genome assembly GCF_054131065.1 of Drosophila arizonae. Classification (NCBI taxonomy): domain Eukaryota; kingdom Metazoa; phylum Arthropoda; class Insecta; order Diptera; family Drosophilidae; genus Drosophila; species Drosophila arizonae. The sequence continues at coordinate 34,641,562 of NC_142922.1, forward strand.
ATAAGGAAGGACTATCTCTTATTTAATTTATTGAATATATTAATTGAGTGGAAATCATATTTCTGCATATTTGTTGATCAAATCGATGGATATTATTGTGTAAGTATACAAAAAATATAAATTAGATATATAAAGCTTGTCCCTATTCGGGGTCTGTTCGGGTTCCAGAAAACGGTAAAATGGCGTTATCTGGGGTGACGAAAGAGGCCGATTATAGTCGGATCTTGATTCCTTTCCAGTAGCGAGAGCCGCACGTATATGAATATAAACGCACAGCAAATACGTACGTTCATATACATTAATACGTGCATACCTCTTCACACTTCCCTCTTCCTTCGGGGAAACACGAGACCATCGTGTTTGAACTTTGACACTGCAATACGTGTGACCGGCCCGATGCCCACATGCCCTTTAATTCCCTATGCTGCCGCGCTGCCCGGTTGCGTTGGCGGCAGCATATAACGGGTCCTGTGTGTCCTCTATTCAGCCTGTTCTAGCCTTTCCCCGCCTTATTGCTGGATTTCAGGCAGGCGTACAGCCCTACTGGAGTCCAACATTTGTTATGGCAAGCTTTCTACTGCGTTGCACTGTTGGTGGCGGTTTTAGGTGTCGCTTTGTTTTGTTGTTGGCTGTTTTATGTATCTCTGCTTGATTTGTTGTTGGCTGTTTTGTGTATCGTTACCTTTGAAACCTTCGTGCCGGTACGTGCGCTATCGATCGCTATGCCTTTGCCTACGCTTGCTTGCTCTCGCTTCGTTGTGTGTGTGTTTCTTCTGCCTGGCATGTACGGTGTTTGTTGTTTTTCCTCCTTTTTATACCCTGAACCCATTTTCAATGGGAAATCAGGGAATAATGGTTTTGTGAAATGTATGGAACAGGCAGAAAGATGAATGGCAGACCCCATAAAGTATATATATTCCTGATCAGGGGGACGAGCTGAGTCGATTTAGCCCTGTCCGTCTGTCCGTCCGTCCGTCTCTCCGTCTGTCCGTATGCTTGGACGCGTCGATCTCAGAAGATATAAGAGGTAGACTTGAAATTTTTTTTCCTAGGTCCGTGTATAGCACGCGCATATCGAGTTTTGTTGTAATTATCGATAACTTGCCCCGTTATTTTGTTATCGATTAAAAACATTATCGAAAACCAGTAATAAATTTATATCTCCTACATCTTTAAAGCTAGGGCCTCAAAATTTTTCATGTATAAAAATTTTCCCCCCACCTCTCATTCACTCCCTCACCATCACATTTGTAAAACCCGTATTTCAAATACTAGGGACTTGTGCTTTGACAAATACCTGCATATCTATGTTATATTCATAATCTGATAGTTTCATGAAGATAGTCCATCCAAAAGAAAAGTTAGTAAGCAATTACACTGCAATTACAATTACAATTAACACTGCAGCCAATGCGTGTTTATGGGTGCGTACGTATGTCTGCTTGTGTGCGTGTATGTGTGCATATGCGAATAATTATTCTTACTTGTTCGTTTTTGTTAGGTTTGTATGTGGGTGCTGCTTGCATGCACTGCTTGTTGTTGTATTCTCTGTATTGCGCATGCACTTAAAGCTAAGTTTAAGGTACACTACTGTACACTGCGTGCGCTCGCCATTCGAACACTTTGTTGTTGTGCAACCATCTACAGTTAATTTATCGGTAGCAACTGTGGTTTTCCAGATACGCTTACGACCACAAAATTGCGAGATTTTAGATACATTTTGGCTTCTTCCTTGTTTTTTTTTCGTATATGCGAGTAAGAAGCAATACACTTCGCTGTATATTAACCCGTGTTGCCAACTTTTGTTGAGCAAAAAAAGCTGTTTTTAGCGGGAAGATACTTTAAAAAAAGCTGAAATTATGTTTTTACTGTATTGACATGACTAAAACTTCTTACCACTTGCGCGTTCGATCATGGCAAGGAAAGCAATGCCATTGCAAAAGTGGCCAAGTCCCTACATTTTTTATTTCCTCCCAAATACTTATAAGCACACCTCTCACCCTAAACTATGTAAGAATTTCCCCACTGAATTAGGTGAATATTCTTAAATTCGTGTTCAATACTTTCAATAATCTTTGAATAGAATAACTCTAGTATGGAAAATATACTATTTTTGTTTACTCGCAAAATATATACATATGCAAGAAAACGAATCAACATTTTTCACTATTAATTTTCGGGCAACCTATTAATTAAAACATATTTAGTTAACACATGAATTTTTGTACTACATGCTATCACTAACCATAGAACACATAGACCGGACAATGTAGTGTAAAGATCTCCAGACTTATATTTTTCATTAATATATTCTTAGACTTTAGGCCGAGGAAAATATTTTAAAAAATACGTCATTCGGAACATGTTTTTGTTTTTTTTGCGATTGTCGATTAATTTCAAATTCCACCACTAACCATTGACATTAAGTACAGAACACATAGACCGGACAAGTAGCGTAAAGCGTTTTGCACACTTTTTTTACGAGCGTTAGCACCCCAGACAATTTGGTACTCGCTCGGCTCCTCAGTTTTAGGTTCGGGCTACGAATATATACAAAAGCACAATCATTTCGCTTCATGGGCTCGACCGAGTTGGTCAAATGTTGAAAAAAAGATCCCTCTATGCTTAATGTTTCCCTTGTTCTCTCTATTATTCACTCCCTTTCTTCTATTATTCATTTTATTTAAAAAAAGAAAAAAAAATGAAACAGCTCTATTGCTCTACGGCTTGAGATCCGCCACATGCGCCGTCCTCGCCTCTAACTTGATCCGGCAGATGACTGGAGACAAAACTGTGCATGGGCCTCCATAACGTGTTGGTTTTGCAGCGAATCCCTTACACTTACCTTGTCCCATAAGGCCGGCTTCCACTGCCGCGGCGAACACTTCGCGCATCTTGGTGGCTCTCTCCACTGGGCTCTGTGCCTCCCGGCCTTGCGGATGGTTTTCGCGTCAAACATCGATTTGGGCAGCCTTGGCTCTGCCAATACCCATTCTTCAGATCCGAGCAGCTGATGTATCGTGCCTCTCCCAGCTGATCCAGAATGTGATGCAACCGCGGCAGAGGGTATGGATATGCTGGAACTTCTTCAGCTCATGCCTCAGAAAAACGTCCACCTCTGGATCCTCGTGCAGTAGCTTTTGCTCCTCCATATTCGCCTCCAATTGCGTCTCTGGAGCCGCCTCCATGCTGGCCACAGCAACGGATAGCTTTTCCTCTTGCCGTCCGCTCGACTGTGGAATTCTTGGCTCAGCCTTCAGTGTCAAGCCGTCACACTACAGTGTGGTGCCAATGGGGGCCAAGAAATCCCAGCTTATTATAATGTGTGTATATTCGAAAGCACAAATCTCTAGTACTTGAAATATGTTTTTTACAAATTGGGGGCGTGGTATCCAAAATCGGTAATTTAAAAAATATATATATATACACAGTAAATTTAAGTCTCCAGGTTTAAAAGTGTTCCAAGTAGGCTGAAAAAGCAAGTCAATTTTTCGATAAAAAACTTAGGGGATGAGTTATCAAAAAATAAGATAAACTTGCACTGCGTATGGTATACACGAGTATGCATGCCATATATCAAGGCTCTAGCTCTTAGAACTTCTGAGATCTAGGCGTTTATACGGACGGACAGACAGACAAACAGGGCTAAGTCGACTCAGCCCGTCGTCCTTATCAAAAATACAGTGCTTATCATAATTATAGATCACTTTTAATCCATTTAAGCGAATCGGCTGAAAATTTTTCCCAAATGGCATATTTTCTCAAAATCTTCGAAATTGAGTAGTTCAATATTTCAACTATGAATGGCAAAATACTTTTTCACTTAAAACAGAACCATTTGCTGTATCAAAATTACAGCCCATATTCATATTTTGGTAAAAAAAAAAATCCGAATTCGTTGCGGATTGATAGATAAACTAATGTTAATACTTAATCCGGCCTCCATTTGCCTTAGCTAACTCAAAAATTCTCTTCCTCATTGAAACCACTAAATTTTATAAAAGTTCCTTTTCGAAACTTTGTCATTCATTTAGAATTTGGTTTTTAAGATATCCACCTGTCTCCAATTGGCGATTTTTAGCATACACACGTCTTGCAACATTATCCCAGACATTTTCTATCGGGTTGAGATCTGAAAAACATGCTGGCCAGTCAAGGACATCAACCTGAAATTCCTCCAAACACTCCTTTGTACGTTCTGCTCACATGGATTCTGGCATTATCCTGTTGAAAAACCATTGGTTTCTAACGTAATTCCCTTGAATATGGAATAAGACTACTATCCAGAGCCTGTTCATTCGGCTCGATACAAGCATATATTCCAAGGTACCAAATAAACAAAATGTACCTCAAAATCATGACGGAGCCACCTCCAAAGTCTGTCCTTGAAAAAAACATAGGAATCTTTCTCAAATCATGCCAAAAAGAATCAAACCCATCAGGACCATCCAGGTTAAACTTCATCCCATCAGAAAATATGACCTGTTAGGGTTAAAATTTATAAACCTACTGTAAGCCAAAAGACAATGATTCAAACGCGCGTATGTCAGATCGGTCGCAGTATGTCCATCGGCAAAATCAAGTCGAGCAACCTTGTGTCGACTTAGTTTAGACCTATTTATGATTCCTGAGCTCTTAAGTACTCGCCAAACAGTCATCGCTGACATAGATTCGGCCACATGTGTAGCCAATGCTGTACAAGCGGTTGAACTGTTGCTGGCTTTCTTAATAATTTTGCGTTTGTCGTGCGCAATTAGTAACGGCTTTCGCTCAGTACGGTTTCTTGATCCTTATTTTTCGGGGCTGTCCAAAAAAATTTTAATTTCACTTTGACTTCTTTTCAAAATTCATAAAATACTCGAAATAGACTCTCCTGACTCGAAAACTGAGAAAATACGACCCTTTTCATAATAAGATAATGGTTTTCCAAGCGGCATCTCTTAAAAACTATCTAAATTTACTTAATTACAGACCAAAAGTCTGCTCCGCACTTAATAAACTAAAATTTGCGACAGCGGGCTAAAAGTATGCTACATAAAAATGCAAGCAAAAATGCTAGCGCAGAGCAAAAGTTAACGGTTCTTTCTTAGATTTCCATAAATTCAACAAAAATTTCAATGAAATCTACTGAACATGCTCCAGTCTACAAAGTGCTGTAAAATTTATTTTTGAAAAACCTTAAAAATGTTGTTAAGACTGGCTCAAAGTTTAAGTTGCTGGGTTGGCTATAATTATGATACTTTATTGCGATGATTGCTTCTGCCTGTTACATACTTTACACAAAACCATTATACCCTGATTTCCATTTTCAATGGGTTCAGGGTATAAGAACTAAAACTATATTAGAAATTACCTTTTTTTTATACTAATCCACGAAAGTGAAATATTGGTTATTTGCAATGTCCGTCTTGCTGTTCGTCTGTCCTCATGAACACAGTTTATTTCGGTGCTATTGAAGCTAGAGACTTGAAATTTGGGTATGTTGAATCCTCCTTTAGACTCAATAACCGAATATGAAAAGTCAACGCTATTAATTAGCATGAAGAGACGTTTGCAGGCGGTTATTCAGTCTAAAGGAGGACTCAAAAAGTATTAGGGTGATTGACTACCGATAGAAAGGACTGATTAGGCCTTTTGTGCCAATACTTTTTATACTCTGAACCCATTTTCAATCGTATAATGGTTTTGTTGAAATGTATGTAACAGGCAGAAGGAGGCGCGGCAGACCCCACAAAGTATATATTCTTGATAAGGGCGACGAGCTGAGTCGATTTGGCTCTGTCCGTCTGTCCGTACGTCTGTCCGTATGTTTGAACGCGTCGATTTCAGAAGATATAAGAGCTAGAGACTTCGATTTTTTTTTAAATGTCCGTAATTACAGCGCGGATATCGAGTTTATCATTAAAAATCGATAACTCATCCCAATCTTTTTTATCGATAAAAAAACCTTATCGAAAACCAGTTATAAAATTATATCTACATAATATAATTATAAAATTATATCTACACCTTTATTGCTAGAGTCTCCAAATTTTTAATGTATGCTTATGTGCAATTTATACAGTTTCGGTTTTTATTCAGGTTTTTTTTTAGACTCATTCACGAAAGTGAAATGAGTATATTGGTTTTGTGCAATGTCCGTCTTGCTGTCCGTCCGTCTGTCCGTCTAGCCGTCTGTCCGTCTGTCCGTATGAACGCAATCTATTTCGGCGCTATTGAAGCTAGAGACTTGAAATTTGGAACACATACTCGTGTATATCTCCGATTTATAAAGTGTTAAAATTTTCCCGATCCGCCCGATATACCAGAAATCATGTTTGTTGAAGAGCTAGAAAGCTGAAATTTGGTATGTAGGTCCGCGCCGATCACCCAAGATCACAAGCTATGGCGGATATATCTCCGCCCATTAGGGGCGTGGCAAATCGGATAAAACTGTATCTCCTAAAGTTATAAACCTAGAATGCTGAAAGCATTGCATGTAAGCTAATGTTTTAATTCTATGAAGATAGGTGAAAAAATTATATATCTACGCCCACTAGGGGCGTGGCAAATCGGACCTGAAGATATAGTGATTTTTCGAATTCTGCTATATTTTAGGCACTATTGATGCTAGAGACCTGAAATTTTGTATATATACGCGGGTTGACCACCCACGTCCAACGAGCTATGGTAGATATATGTCCGCCTATAGGGTGCGTGGCAAACCGCAAAAGTTTATATCTCCTACAGTTTAAGAGCTAGAATCTTCAAATTTGGATAGTTAAGTTACTGGTGGCCTCCTCTATCGATGCCCCAAAAATAATATGGCATATCGAAAAATACCTTGTAATTTTCACATTTTTTGAGCGTAAGAATTCAAATTTTGCATTTAGGTAACCGGTTGCTCGTTCTAAAAACTGGCTAAAATTGAGGATTCTACGGCCACTAGGGGCGTGGCAATCGGCATTTAGAGTGCCCGAATTGCGACATTTATATGCGTCAGCCATCTATTTATGTATATGTACACATAAGTAGGCTTAATAGGCATTGATAGCACGGAAGGAAACATTTTTATAAAATTAATAAAATATAAAAAAGCTAAAATAACAAAAATTTGCAATTTACAAAAAAGTGTTTTCAGCGGGATTTGAACTCGCACCCAGCCCAAACAGCATGTTTGTCAAAATAGCTAAAATAAAGATCAGCCTACAGCACCACCGCGTCGTTTCGATCACGAGTAGTTAAAACGAAATCACATTATTGTTATGACGCCGCATAGCAAAAAAAAAGCCAGTGTAGCGGCTGGAAATTCAAAAACAATGCAAAGACAAATCAATCGCAACGGGATTCTTAGAATATGCTAGAGCACGCGTTTATGTGTACATACATACACACATACAAATGAGCGCGTGTATAAGGCTGGAATGCTTGATGCTATGCGTGCTGGCTTACATATATAATTATATATACATATGTATGTATTTGCGTATATGTATTTGAGGGCTATTTAAGAAGAAACAAATTTAAACTTATAAAATTATTCGACTAAGAAAATGAAAAGTATTAAGTGCCATTCAGTCAAGCTCGCACCTTCCCAATAAAATATCTATTTTATAAAAAACGAAATATGTATGAAAAAATAAAAAAAATAACACTTTACTGTTGTTCGAACCTCCCCTACTCTAACATTACTTGCCCTTAGCACCCGCGCCACTGCTTTGCTCGAGCAATCAGTTGCTAAAATAGAATAGCTTAATAAGAGAGCGTCATCAGACAAAACTACAGTAACGGCTAGAAAGTCCAGAAATCAATCGAAATTCTAAGAATGTGAGAAAAGGCGCGTTTCTGTCTGTACGCATAGAATAGACGATGAGTGTGTGCACAAGCATAGGAAAATCGCGCTGATCTGCTGTTAGCTTGAAGCCGGTATCCAATGTATGGATATAAATATATAATAAAAATCAAAATTGTATAAATTATATATGTATGTAATTTGAATGCAATAGCTATCGATGATTTTCCAATTTTAATGGCATCATGCCGTGTTTTTTGTTGCGCACTAGACTTGAAAATTGCACTGGTTGACAGCGTTTGGGCAGTGAATGAGTCTTCTGCTTTCGGTATCGCCCGATTGCAACGTTCTTACTTGTTTTATATTCGTTTATTTACAATCTTATTATTCTACAAGTTGCAAGTTGAGTAAAAGTTTCAAACTTGAATAGTTGAGTTACTGGTAAACTCTTCTATCGATCTCCCTAAAATAAGTGTCACGCCATCTTTAGGATCGTGGCATATCGAAAAATACCCTGTAATTAAAAAATTTGTTGAGTGTAAGAATTAAAATTTTCATTTAGGTTACCGTCAGCTCGTTCTAAAAACTGGCCAAAAATTAAGCGTCTACGGCCGCTAGGGGCGTGGTAGCCATCTGTGTATGTATTTATATATATAAATAGACTTAATAGACGTTGAAAACACAGAAGGAAACATTTTTATGAAATTTAAAAAATAAAAAAACTCTCGTCGAGACTGCTCGACTAGGAGATACCCTAAACCCTCCAATCTGATATTCTAATCACTTTGCACTTCTCTTAGGCACACATACATACACACGTACGTATTAGAACGCGCTCTGCTAACTGCGTCATAAGCAGTGTGTGCGCTGCAGTGTGGGCAATATTATACGAATTTATTTCTTGAATAATTTAACGGCCGGACAGACAGACGGACAGAACTAAATCGGCTTAGCTCGTCGCCCTGATCAGGAATATATATACTTTGTTGGGTCTGCTACGCCTCCTTCTGCATGTTACATACTTTTAACAAAACCATTATACCCTGATTTCCCATTTTCAATGGGTTCAGGGTCTAAAGAAGAAGCTAAAATAACAAAAATTAGCAATTTACAAATTTGTTTGTCAAAATAACTACCTACAGCACGCCTCTACCTACAGCACCACTGAGTCGTTTCGAACAACAGTAATTAAAACGAAATCACATTATTGTAGCGGCTGAAAATTCAAAATAATTCAAAGACAAATCGATCGCAATGCTAGATTACGCATTTATGTGTGCATACATACATACATACACAAGAGCGCGTATATAAGGCTAGAATGCGTATATATATTTGAGGGCTATTTAAAAATTAATTTAAACATAAAATTATACGAATATGAAAAAGGAAAGTAAGTGCCATTCCTTCAAGCTCGCACCCCCAATAAAATATCTATTTTATAAAAAACGAAATGTGTATTTAAACAAGTAAGAACGTTGCAGTCGGGCGTTACCGACTCCGGAATATTTATTCACATCCCATCAGCAATTTAGTAGCTAAGTTTTGCTCTAATACTGTAGAAAATGCAGTTTTTCCCGATTAGTCACGCCTCTACTGGGCGTAGACACCTCATTTTGGTCAGTTTTTAGAACGAGATAGCGGTACCCTAACTGCAGTTTGAATGCTTACCCTCAAAAAATGTGAAAATTACAGGGTATTTTTCGATATGACACGCCCCTAAAGAGGCGTAAAAATAGTTTTTAAGTCATCGATAGAGGAGGTTACTGGTAACTTAACTATTTGAATTTGAAGCTCTAGCTATTATACTTAAGGAGGTATAAACTTTTACGGTTTGCCACGCCCCTCTGGGCGGATATATATCCGACAAAGCTTTTTGGTCTTGGGTGATCAGTCCGAGTATATATACAAATTTGAGGTATGGACATTTGAGGTGGGCATAAATAGTGTCCAAAATATAGCAGAATTTAAAAAATCACAATATCTTCAGGTCCGATTTGCCACGCCTCTAAAGGGCGTAGACTTACAATTTTTATCTTTAGACTTTATAGAATCATAACATTAGCTGAAGTGCAAAATTTCAGCGCTCTAGCTGTAAAACTCTTGGAGATACAGTTTTATCCGATTTCCACGCCCCCATTACGCGTAGATATATCCACCATAGCTCGTGATCTTGGGTGGTCGATGCGGATTCGTATTCTTTCTAGCTCTTCAATTAATATGATTTCTGGCATATTCAATTTGCCACGCTTCTAGTGGGCGGATAGGGAAAATTTTAGCACTTCAGTGCAGTGGTGGCTCACTATGGGAACTTAATTGTTTAATAACTTTTCTTGTGGATATGCATGTATTTGCAAATTTTTTTTAAATGTCCATATGTATAGCGCCGATATAGAGTTTATCACTATTTATTTTTTTAGAGCTTTCTTACTTGCTATTATTAGACTACACAATACTTCACTGCTGGTCAATTTGTCAGTCTGTATTGTTCTGATTTACAAAATCTATAGACATGCGTAGAAGTTGTATAAAGTTGAACCTATAAATCCAGTATGTCCATTAATTGTTTGAAAGTTCAAGTTCAATTTTAAATAGGAAAGACAATTTTTTTTTTTTTGTATGTTGTTTTGTATGTATTCTTAAAGGAAATAAGTGTAAAAATAAAATAAGAATAGCAAGACTTTCATTTCTTAAAACATTTTTGCCATGTCCAATGAATTCACCGATGGCAATATGATGTTCTATTTTAATTATACCAAAGGAAAGTCCAGCAAGTCGTTAGCTGAAATATTAAACTTAGAACAGTTAATCGAGCGGTAAAATGTAATTGACTGGAAATAAATAGCTCAAAAGTCCCAGCAAAGCTCTCAACGGGATTGTTCACATATACTAAAGACCGTGAAAGAAAAACCCACAAATAAGCATCTGAAATTTGGTTACGAACAGTGGCGGAAACAAAAACAGCACTCCAGGCTAACAACCTTGTGCCGAATTTTAAGTTTGGAAAGCTTTCCGTTATAGTGTAGGACTGTATTTCTTCTAATGGACGAATCGACAGAACGTAGGTGCGCTAGAAAAGTGGTCAACCGACGTCCTACGCGTCACATAAAAGAGGAGTGCTGCAAAAACGCGAATATTACGACTAATCTTGTCGATGTTGCGAAACCTCAGAAGTGTACTGTTGGGCATACCAGATATTAGATAATTCCTTAGATCTCATAATATTAATGTTAGCATTTTGAAAGACATATTGAACAATTTTTTTCCACGCCGAAAAATGTGCCTTGTAGGAACCAACCATCTTCGTATTCGCCTTGGTATTTTTTAGCTCGGGCAATGAAAAGATAGCACGACGAATACAGTGCACTGCAATCAAAATGGTCCCTTCATATGCGCTTTGCGTTATTTGTCCTACTCTTTCTGACACTCTATCTCCCTTTTCTTTCTCTCTCTATGGTCTTTCAAATCACAAAAATTTTAACTTCTTCCTGCGATCCGAGCTTTTTACTTTTAAAAGAGGAGTATACCGAAATCTTAAAAGCGTTTTCCACGCTCATGCAAACAAACTGTAAGCGCTTCGATGATTATTTGTGGGAAAGGTATGAAAGTGTTGATGCGCATAAAGAATATTATTTCGCGACGGGCATGTATGAGCATTTGTGGGCTTAAAGTCATCACTACATAAAAACAATTGCGTTAAATAGGAATCTGTTTAATATTATTTTATAAATTTACGTATAAATAAAAAACATAAAATTAAATATGTAAAAAAAAAAAAACAAGTCAATAAAATTCATTAATGACAGTTTAAGAACGTGTAGGCACTATTTTCATATGTTAAAATTTCTGGGCGACGAGCCCATTTCCCTCCATTGCCCTTCTGATTGAAACGTATACTAGACTGTTAAAGGAGTTTACAATGAAAATTTACAATTTTAAGATTATTACTATTATTTGTATGAAGGGTATAAAAATGTGTTGCGTTCAATGCGAATGTTTTTACTTACATGTATACATGTATTGTTTGGTCATTGATATTATAAATTATGATGACGTTCTGAAAGTTTCATGAAAATAGCCCCACTACAAAAGATTATTCTACAAATAAATTCTCATAATATTACCCAAATTGCAGCCCGAGCGCAGTCGCGGCCTACTGCGCAGCTAGCAGAGTGCGTGTAGGGTATATCATAATTGACCAGTCTCGAATAGATGTTTCTTATACCCTGAACCCATTGAAAATGGGAAATCAGGGTATAATGGTTTTGTTGAAATGTATGTAACAGGCAGAAGGAGGCGTGGCAGACCCCATAAAGTATATATATTCTTGATCAGGGCGACGAGCTGAGTTGATTTGGCCCTGTCCGTCTGTCTGTCCGTCTGTCCGTATGTATGAACGCGTCGATTTCAGAAGATATAAGAGCTAGAGACAAATTTTTTTTTAAATGTCCGTAATTACAGAGCGCATATCAAGTTTATCATTAAAAATCGATAACTCATCCCGATCTTTTTTATCGATAAAAACCTTATCGAAAACCAGTTATAAAATTATATCTTCTACACCTTTATTGCTAGAGTCTCAAAATTTGTAATGTATGCTTATATGCAATTTATACAATTTCGGTTTTTGTTAAAATATACCCCCACCTCTAAATTCACCCCCTCACCATCACTTTTGTAAAAAGCGTATTTCAAATACTAGAGACTTGTGCTTTAGCAATTATATGCATGTCTATGTTATAATCATAATCTGAAAGTTTCATGAAGATCGTACGTCCACAAAAAAAGTTATTAAGCAATTAAGTTCTCATAGTAAGCGCTCACTGCCGCCCATGCGTGTTTATGCTTGTGTGTGTATATGTATGTAATTGTTTGTGTATGTATGTGTGTGTTTTTTTTTGTTTTTTTTTTTTTTTATATTCATTTATTGACAAAATTGACAAAATTATATAACAAATTGCAAGTTGCGTGGTGGCTAGGATAGCGCGCGGTGCTTGCGGGACGGCCGTAAAGCATTGCTTCGCAAGCACTATGCGCTACCTTAGCCTGGGACAGCTCGTCTTCTCAGTCGCTCGACTCTGCGGAGCTCCATCATCACCGTGGCCGCGAAGGTGCTTGTTAGTTCCCAAGCTTCCTACGATTCCAGCATGGCGTTGACTAAGTTGTCCGCTCTGATGGAGCGGCCCACTGCGTCTTCCAGACGACGCCTCTCCTCCAGGAACCGTCCACATTCGAAAAGAATGTGGTTGGCGTCTTCCACATGCCCTCGCTCGCACCAGGGGCACTCGTCAGATTCCCCGTGGCCAAAGCGCTTCAAATAGCTCCGAAAGCATCCATGACCCGAGAGGATCTGCGTAAGGTAGAAGTTAACCTCGCCATGTTTGCGGTTAACCCATGGTTCAAGCTCCGGGATGAGCTTGTGCGTCCACCGCCCTTTAGCTGAGCTATTCCACCTTCTTTGCCATCGTGCGATGCTGTTCGCCCTGACAGCGTTGAGTCGCGTAGGCCTGTGCGAATTCCGCTCCACGGCTTCGGCGACCAAATACTCCAGTGGCACCATTCCGGCTATGACGAGCGCCGCGTCATCGGAGATAGTCCTGAAAGCGCAGCTGACTCTGATTGCGCTCAGCCTGTAGATTGCGCAAATGCCTCGGCTGTAGCTCGGCGTTGCCATCGCTCTTGCCCATATTGGCGCAGCATAGAGGATGACAGACCTAATGACGCTCATTAGGAGGAGACGTCGTTGCTGTTTAGGCCCCCGCGTGTTAAGCATGATTCTCGAGAGAGCTCTACAAGAATCAGCTGCCTTTTTATGCACATATTCTAAGTGCTCGCGGAAAGTTAATCTTGTGTCTATCATGACACCAAGATATCTTATCGCTCTCTTTGACGCAATGGTGACGCTGCCGATCTTTATATTGGCGGTTTCCACTCTTTTGCGACTGCTGACTAGTACAACTTCGGTCTTGTGTGCCGCTAGCTCGAGCCTAGCTCCTGTCAACCAGCTTCGTATGCGATTGATACTTTCGCTGCACATATTCTCTGTATCTTTGAGCTCCTTTACTATGGCTACGACAGCTACATCATCAGCAAAGCCAATGGTGTGCGCGCCTGCTGGTAGTTCCAAGCGCAGTACCGCCTTCGTACATGATGTTCCATAGGAGAGGCCCTAGCACTGAGCCTTGGGGTACTCCAGCTGACACTGTATGAGTTTGGGGACCCTCACTCGTGTTGTATACCAGTGTTCTTCCTCTGAAGTAGCTCTTTATTATCTCTTTTAGATATTTAGGGATATTATATTGTGACAGCGCATTCAGTATCATATCCCAACTAGCTGTGTTGAAGGCATTCCTTATATACAGGGTCGCGATGATGCAGTATTCCTTCGTCCCGTGCCTCCATCTGGTGCCTTGAATAGCAGAAGTGTCCAGACCGACAACTTTGTTAAGCGCGTCCGTTGTTGACCGGGCCTTCCGGAATCCAAATTGGTTTGGTGACAGGCCTCCGGCGCTTGCAATCGCAGTCTCCAGCCTAGAGCAGATCAGTTTCTCAAACACCTTTCCCATGGTGTCTAAGAGACAGATCGGTCTGTACGAAGATGGCTCATCTGGTGGTTTGCCAGCCTTGGGTAGCAATACCAGATTCTGGGCTTTCCATTTTGCCGGGAACGTCTCTTGGATCAGGCATTCGTTAAATAATTCGGCGAACGTACTTGGGTGAAAGGCGAGGGCTAGTTTTAGCGCACGATTTGGGATCCCGTACGGCCCTGGAGCTGTGTTGGTTCTAAGACCTCGGAGAACTACTGATATTTCTTCCTCTGTAACTAAAACAATTTCAGTGCCGGTTAGCCCTGATCAGCAGACTCGGACTCAGGGGCGTGAATGGAGCTTAAACTTTCTGGAAAGAGTGTTTCCACAATCGATTTAAGCTCCAGACGATCCGTAGGCTGCACCTGTCTACCTGCGTATAGTCTTTTAACTACTATCTTATATGCCCTGCCCCAAGGGTCATATTCGGCTGAGTCGCACAGTTGTAAAAAACATTCTTTTTTGCTTGCCCGAATGGCCTTCTTCAGCTGTCTTCTAGCTGCCTGGTAAGCTAACTGTTTCTCAAAAAACGTTGACCTACCGCGAGCCCGTTGGTAGCTTTTTCTCGCCTGGATGCATTTGCGACGAATGTCACCTATTTGCGTATTCCACCAATACGTAGGCTCATGTTGTCGCGTGAACTGCTTGCGGCGTAACATGCTGCTATTGCAGGCACTCTGTATTTGGGTTACCATTTGGCATGCTCTGGCCTCAGCATTACCAATTGCACCCAGAGACTGAATGGCCTCTGAAAAGACCGCGGGGTCAAAAGTATCTAGCCGATACGACTCCCTCCACAATGTTGACGCCCTGGCAGGTGGTTCACCTATTGTGAACAGAAGTGCCGTATGATCGCTGCCTGTATAGCTATCGTAATGGCTCCATGTTGCTCCCCGAAAAAGGGATGAAGTGACAAAAGTAATGTCGATAACAGACCCGTATCCCGCCCGACTGAAGGTGTACTCATGGCCAGTGTTGAGCAGTGCAACATCTAGTGTCGCGAAGATCTCCAGTAGGATACGACCTCTGGCATTTGTTGTGGGGCTACCCCATTCTAGCGCCCAGGAGTTAAAATCTCCAGCTATAATGGCCTTCCGACCCCTAGCATCCTCGGCAAGCTCGTCGAGCACCGTCGTGAATTCACTGAGCTGCATGCTGGGGGCCAGATAGCAACTGTAAAGCCATAAGCTACCATATCGGCCACGTACGAACCCTTTGAATGACTTAACATTCGAAAGTACGTTCGTTGAGTTGCCGCATACCCACAACGCAGCTTTGCCATTAACGTCTGTTGACCATGTCCTATTGCAGCTGGTTCTACAGTGGTGAGGCTCACTGAGAAAAGCTACATCTATACATTTTTCCCTAATGGTCTGCTCTAGAAGATCTTGGGCAGCAACACAATGATTTAAGTTAAGCTGCAAAAACCTTAACATTTCATTTTACGAGCAGCTTCAAGTGCCCATCTTACCGTGAAGCTGCTCGTAAAATGAAATGTGTGTGTGTGTGTATGTATGTGTGTGTATGTGTGTGTGTGTATGTATGCCTGTGTGTGCGTGCGTGCGTGTGCGTGTGTGTGTGTGTGTGTGTGCGTGTTTCTTATGTAAGCTGAAAGACGCGAAAAATTATTGAAATAGCCATGGGTTCAGGGGATCTCGTAGTCGAGTAGTCTCGACTAGAGCTTTCTTACTTGTTTTACTTATTTAAAATATAACATATTTGCTAATTATTTTTCTTAATATAATTTTTTTCAGAATGATACGTTTGAGACCGAAATCAAAATATTGCAATGTTCGTACTATAGTAAATTGGATTGTCTAACTGAGGTCAATAAGTAAGCAATGTTGTTTTTAACCTTTCATATAATGTAAGAGCGTTGCAGAATAATCATTCGCATCCCAAACGCAACCAACCCGAGTATATGTGTAGTGCAATTTTCAAGTCTCTAATGCGCATTGAAAAATCATCTATAGCTGTCCTACGAAAAGGAGGTCCGTCAAAAGGTCCAGAGTAGAGGTGGGGACGGGCCGGGTTTTTACCCGAAAAAAATTATATTTTGGAGACCGTCAAAAGCATGATGGTTGAAATTTATGATATGCAAAATGATTCAATTGAGGACGCGAGAATTGAAAACTCTCCGACAAATTAAAAAGAAAACTTGACGAACCTGGCAAAAATGCAATTGACTTAGAAATTGATAAATATTATGCCACACGCTATAATTCAAACTTGTCAATCTTAGATTTTTAGCAGGAGGCAACGGACCTTAAATTGTGGCAAAAAATATTTTATGTATTCGGGTAAGCTGTGCAACAAGCGAGCGAGTACTCTCCTCTTCTGGAAAAATTTTAAATGAAAGTCGAACAAGGGTATTAAGCGCCAATCTTGATATGCTCCTTTTTTTATACCCTGAACCCATTTTCAATGGGAAATCAGGGTATAATGGTTTTGTTGAAATGTATGTAACAGGCAGAAGGAGGCGTGGCAGACCCCACAAAGTATATATATTCTTGATCAGGGTGACGAGCTGAGTTAATTTGGCCATGTCCGTCTGTCTGTCTGTCCGTCTGTCCGTATGTTTAAACGCGTCGATTTCCGAAGATATAAGAGCTAGAGACTTCAAATTTTTTTTTTTAAATGTCCGTAATTACAGCGCGGATATCGAGTTTATCATTAAAAATCGATAACTCATCCCGATCTTTTCGATAAAAAACCTTATCGAAAACCAGTTATAAAATTATATCTTCTATACCTTTATTGCTAGAGTCTCCAAATTTTTAATGTATGCTTATATGCAATTTATACAATTTCGGTTTTTGTTAAAATTTACCCCCCACCTCTAAATTCACCCCCTCACCCTCACTTTTGTAAAAAACGTATTTCAAATACTAGAGACTTGTGCTTTTTACATGCATATTCATGTTATAATCATAATCTGAAAGTTTCATGGAGATCGTACGTCCACAAAAAAATTATTAAACAATTAAGTTCTCATAGTAAGCGCTCACTGCCGTCCATGCGTGTTTATGCGTGGGTGCTTGTGTGTGTATGTGTTTGTGTATGTGTGTGTATGTGTTTGTGTATGTGTTTGTGTATGTGTGTGTATGTGTTTGTGTATGTGTGTGTGTATGTGTTTGTGTATGTGTGTGTGTATGTGAGTGTGTGTATGCGTTTGTGTCTGTATGCGGATGTGTGTGTGTATGTGTGTCTGTATGCGTGTGTGTGTATGTGTGCGTACGTGCGTGTGTGTGTGTGTTTCTTGTGTAAGCTGAAAGACGCGAAAAATGATTGAAATAGCTAACATTCCAAGGGTTCAGGGGATCTCGTAGTCGAGCAGTCTCGACTAGAGCTTTCTTACTTGTTTTTATATAAAAACATGTAATATTTCTGTAAATAATATTGTAATTTTTAAGAATTAAATTGTTATGTTTGAGAACAAAATATTTGTTGTAATTTTTGAGAATTAAATTTTTTGTAAGTGTATCGGGCGGGCGGGTTGGTTGCGTTTATGAAAATATTGTTTGCTTTCGAGTACGGATACAATTTTGAACTTTTGAGCGTGGGCGGATCGGGCCGGGTGCAAAAAAGTCGGCCCGTGCCCACCTCTAGTCCAGAGTAAACAAGTAAGAACGTTGCAGTCGGCGTTACCGACTGCGGAATACTCATTCACATCCCATCAGCAATTAAGTAGCTAAAACTCGTTCTAATACTGTAGAAAATGCAAAATCCCAATTTGCTACGTCCCTACTGGGCGTAGACGCCTCATTTTTGGTCAGTTCTTAGAACGAGATAACGGTACCCTAACTGCAAAATTTGAATGCTTACCCTCAAAAAATGTGAGAATTACTTTAACGGGATGATTTATCGAATTTTAAAATCAAACTCGACATCCGCGCTGTATATTCAAGTCTCTAGCTCTCATATCTTCGGAAATCGACGCGTTCAAACATACGGACAGACGGACGGACGGACAGACGGACAGACAGACAGACGGACAGGGCCAAATCAACTCAGCTCGTCGCCCTGATCAAGAATATATATATACTTTGTGGGGTCTGCCACGCCTCCTTCTCCCTGTTACATACATTTCAACAAAATCATTATACCCTGATTTTCCCATTGAAAATGGGTTCAGGGTATAAAAAAAAAAACGAGGGCATATATCCAAAAGCTTTAACAATAGCTTTTATATCTAGTACATCTTAGCATATTGGATCTTCAAATTACAAGCAAAATTTATATAATTTATTTTTATACCCATTTAAATGGGATTTCAGGGTATAATTGTTTAGTTGAAATACATGTTATATTTTTTCAGTATCAGGGTGACGAGCTGAGTCGATTTAGCCCTGTCCGTCTGTCCTTATGTATGAACGCGTCGATCTCAGAAGATATAAGAGCTGGAGACTTGTCCGTATATACAGAGCGGATTTCGAGTTTATCTCAAAAAATCGACAACTTGTCTTGTCAATTTGTTATCGATTCAAACATTTGTAAAGTAGTAAATTACGGATGCTGGGATAGACTCAGTCTACCCAGGGTGTACTCACAAGAAATTTATTTTTTATGTAATAGTGAGACACCAGGGGGGGGATATTTAACGTTATTGGTCGGGAAATGGGAGAGGGGGGAAATCTAATATGGGGACCGCCACTCACGTGTACCTTTTCTTCTCCAGTGTCTTCTCACCCCTTTTCTTTTGCCTCGTCGCCGTCAAACTTTGCTCCAGTTGCCGTTTAATTTAATATAAGTTGCCAATCCGTTCTCCAGTTTCTTTCCTTTTTATTTGAGATGCCGCTTAATCTAACCGCGTTTCACAATTCAATTTCGCGCTTAACCACTTGACTATTCGTTTCTCGACTCTCGCTCGCTCACCACTCGACTCTTGCTCGCTCACCACTCGACTCTTGACTCCCGACTCGACTCTTGCTCGCTCACCACTCGACTCCAGACTCGACTCTTGCTCGCTCACCACTCGACTCCCGACTCGTCGTTTCTTTTCTGCGCTCGCCCAAAGCGCTCGGCGTCGGCGACGCAACTCTCCGCTCACAACTCTCCACGCAGGGTTGCGCCGCCGATCGCCAATAAATTGTCAGCGCTTTGGGCGGCATTTTCAAATATCAATTCAATTCTCTGTGTACCAAATATCAACTTATGCGTAACCTACTTATTTAACTATTAATTATAAATCTAAAAACTATTAATTATCAATTCAAAACCAATACTACTTACTTTACTAACTTAATTTCTACTTGCTAAATCTAAACCCTAACGACTACAAAACTAACCCTAATTAAGCCTACTTAATTTATTAAGTTAACTCTACATCTTAGCGAATACAAAATAAACTAAACATTTCATCAATTCTGATACCAACTGAACATTTCATTAATTCAAATTCGTAAATAAACACCTTTTCAATTCTCTTACAAACTAGACATTTCATCGGCTCAAACTCAAAATAAACATTAAACATTTCTTCATTCTCTTATGATCGTGAGGCGGTAACTGGGGCGCCGCCTCACACATTATCGAAAATCACGAACGAATTAGTATTTCATACTATATGCTGGATTTTTGTGTTCCTCTGCTTCGAATAAGCCGCCTTGGTTTACTGAGACTCTTTCGAATTTAAGAAACATTAAAACTAAATATTGTACAAATTATAAAAAGTCTGATTTAAGTGTTGTTATAAATGGTCTAAATATTCCATAGCCAAGTCAAATTTAAATCTTTTAAATTCTCATTGTTATGAGAATAATCTTATACGTGGCAAACGTCAGCGTGCTCGAGACCTTAAACAATTTTATTCATTTTTATACCCTGAACCCATTTTCAATGGGAAATCAGGGTAATGATTTTGTTAATAGTATGTAACAGGCAGAAGGAGGCAGACCCCACAAAGTATATATATTCTTGATCAGGGCGACGAGCTGAGTCGGTTTGGCCCTGTCCGTCTGTCTGTCTGTCCGTATGTATGAATGCGTCGATTTCCGAAGATATAAGAGCTAGAGACTTGAATTTGTTTAAAATGTCCGTATTTACAGCGCGGATATCGAGTTTATCATAAAAAATCGATAACTCATCCCGATCTTTTTTATCGATTAAAAACCTTATCGAAAACCAGTTATAAAATTTATATTTTCTACACCTTTATTGCTAGAGCCTCCAAATTTTTTATGTATGCTTATATGCAATTTATACAATTTCGGTTTTTGTTAAAATATACCCCCTACCTCTATATCCACCCCCTCACCCTCACTTTTGTAAAAGGCGTGTTTCAAATACTAGAGACTTGTGCTTTGGCAAATACATGCATATTCATGTTATAATCATAAAATGTATTAAACAATTAATTTATCATAGTAAGCGCACACTGCAGACCATGCGTGTTTATTCGTGGCTGCTTGTGTGTGTGTGTCTATGCGTGTGTGTGTATGTATGCGTGTGTGTGCGTGTTTCTTGTGTATGCTGAAAGTCGAAAAATTATTGAAATAGCTATTGCTCCAAGGGTTCAGGGGATCTCGTAGTCGAGCAGTCTCGACTAGAGCTTTCTTACTTGTTTTTCATGGGCTTTAACGAAAGATTTTAAAAATCTTTGCATATTATATAAGTTATTTTATTTTGTAATGTGGAGGCTTTATTTAGCGATCCACAAAAGATTTGTATCAGCTAGACTTTATTCTAATTAATAGCTATTAGCAACAGCTTGTGCGTGTTGCTCTTAGGTGAGTTCTTTTTGATACTGCCGGCCACGCGATCTGCTCCAAGAGATAAAGCTTGCCCATCATAAAGCTTTTGCATTTCCGCCAATAATCGGACGCCACGTCAGCAACCACATGGATATTTGACGTTTGTGCTATCAGCTGAGAATAGCTTTGTGGGGACAAAGCTTTGAGTGATAACCACAGGGAGATTCAATGATAGTGCTATCAACTGAGAATAGCTTTGTGGGAACAAAGCTTCGAGTGATAGCTTTTAAGCCTTTGTATCGAATGAAACTTTGGATTTACAAAGCTTTACATGATAACTACTCCCCCCCTCAATCGGGGTCGTCCTCGATTCCGT
The DNA here is from genome assembly GCF_054131065.1 of Drosophila arizonae. Lineage (NCBI taxonomy): Eukaryota > Metazoa > Arthropoda > Insecta > Diptera > Drosophilidae > Drosophila > Drosophila arizonae. The sequence continues at coordinate 34,662,988 of NC_142922.1, forward strand.
AGAATATGATCAGCTTCCAATTGCCACCCGCCATTCTGCACAAAGCCATGAGAAGGTGGGCTTTTTTTCATGTCTGGCCAAATCGCTGATCCAGGCGACATAGTATCGGTGGTGGTTTTCCTTGTGAAATGCATAACAATTGTTGCTTAGACTATTTTATAACTAACAAAATTAATATGCAAAAATATGAAATGCTCAATTTGCATGAAATATTTTTAAATTTTATTCTATTTTGATTTTTTTTGTTTTATTTTATTTTTTCCTTTTTGCTTTGTATATTTATTTGATATTATCTTTATGCACGACTCTTCCGTTAATCTTAACAGCTGATCCTAAGTCCTCTTCGATTATGGCTTCTTTATATAAGGGAGTTAATTTATTACCAAGTCGTTTATTGGATTTCACCATAACCTTATCCCCTTTTATATATTTGCGATCAACAGTTTTCTTATTATGATTTAATAATTCAGTTTCTTGAGCTTTTCTAACCTGATTCATAGCCGCTTTAGACTTTTCTACATTTGAATTAAATAAATCGATTGGTTTCTGCCCTGTTACCGAATGAACAGTTCTATTGTACTCTATAGTGGCTAGTAAAATAATGTCCGCTGTGTCCTCGATTCCTTTTGCTAACTTTAAACATCTACCAATTTCGCTTAAGGTGCTGTGAAATCTCTCGACCTGCCCGTTCGATGTACTGTGCATAGGTGGAGCACTTGCAATTGTTATACCGAAATGGTCACGAAGACATGATACAACAGTATTAGAGATTAGAGACCGCTCATTGTCACAATAAATAGTTTTTGTTCGAGAAAATATATTTAACAGCTGCAGAAGGTGTATTTTTACATCCAATATTGTACGAGATGCTATTTTTTGCACTACTGCAAACTTAGATAACTTGTCCACGCATGTCAGGAAATAGTTTGAGTCCGTAGAGTAAATGTCAACGTGCAGAAGTTCCCCGACATAAGTTGGAATAGGGGTCTCGCAGATTGGATGCTTCGTTGGGTGTCTAGCATACTTTGCCTGCAAACAAATCCTACAGTTTAAAGCAACTTCCTTAGCCTTTTTCTCCATTTTGGGAAAAAAATAATCTCGAATAATTTGTTTTACGTTTTCTTGTGGAGCTCTATGAGCTCTATTATGTTCCTGGTTAATAATTTCGAGCTGCTCGTTGGGGTTAAAAACGTCAGTAACCATATTTTCGGTGTGTCGGAAACAAGTTTTAGAGAAAAGCTCAACCAGACGATCTTGAATTTTACCAAGAACTGACAATTCACACTTAATTGCATTAACTACTCCCAATTTAACGCAGTCATGCACCGTGTCAATTAAGCTCTGAAAATCGGTAAAAACTATAATATGCCGTATTTTCTTGCCAAACAAAATGGTAGTTCGCTTAGAAGGTGTTTTTCCCTGCTCAAGAATTATTTGGTTGGCGTAGCAGTTGACTGGTCTGGTAACGGATTCTATAGCATTTGAATAAGATTCCTCGCTATGAATTGTTGCCATGCCCGAACTATTATCTTCTTCAGTATAGTTTAAGTATTGGCGAGATAATGCATCTGCAACTTGATTCTCTTTTTCGGGCTTATAGAGAAGTGTGGCATCGTACTCCTCAATGAACGCTTTCCATCTTTGGATTTTTGAATTCGGATTTCGATCCGATACGGCATAGGTCAGGGGCTTATGATCCGTATAGATCTTAAGGCCCTTTACTCCATAAAGATAATTTCTTAACGTTTTAATAGCCCAAACAATAGCAAGCAACTCTCTCTCGTTGGTCGCATAATGTTCTTCGGCTTTTTGAAGAGTTCTTGAAATCATTGTGACGGGACGACCATCTTGAGACAAGACTGCACCCAACGCATTTGAAGAAGCGTCGGTTGTAAGCTCAAAAGGCTTACGAAAATTTGGATACGCGAGCATAACCTCTTCTGAGACCAAAATTTGTTTTAGTTTATTAAACGCTTCTCGTTGACTCTCATCTAATGAAATTACTATCTTTTTGGACTGTGACCCTGGGACACTACCATTTTCGCCTCTAAGAATACTGGTCAATGGTTTCGCAATCTTTGAGTAATCCCTTATAAATCGCCTATAGTAACCAGACAATCCTAAGAAGGATCGCAGAGCTTTTAACGTACATGGCTCCGGAAATACTTTGATTGCTTCAACTTTTTTGGGACAAGTTTTAATTCCACTGCGACTAACCACGAAACCCAGATACTCAACTTCGTCTTCAAAAAATGTTGATTTCTCAGCCGATACCCTCATATTTGATGCATAAAGGCTTGATAGTATCAACTCTATATGTTTTAGGTGCTCCTCCATAGTTTTAGAAAAAATGATGACGTCATTAATATAAACAAAGCAATATTTCCCAATATGTTCTCGCAGAACATCATCAATCGCTCTTTGAAACACACTGGGAGCATTTTTTAGTCCAAAAGGGAGGCGACAAAACTCATATTTTCCACTGCTAACCGAAAAGGCTGTTTTTTCTCGGTCTCGCTCTGAAAGCTCGATTTGGTGGAACCCTGATTTAAGGTCAAGCGTCGTGAAGAAATTGGAATCGCCCAGATTGGACATAATAACTTCGATGTTTGGAATGGGATATGAGTCATCAATAGTTTTTGCATTTGACTTTCTAAAGTCTATAACCATTCTCTTTTTCCTAACTCCATTTTCGTCAATACCTTTTTTATCTACGACCCATATGGGATTATTGTATGGAGATCTCGACGGTCTAATAATGCCGTTGTCGAGCAGCAATTGTATTTCATTATTTAAAAACGATGTAACACTCATAGGGTACGGATATAGTTTAGAGTGTGTTGGCTCCTCATCACGTGTTCGAATTGTTGCCACGATATTGGTATTGTATGGGAGCTTTTCATTGGGATCTGCAAAAACGCCGGATTTCTCCTTCATCATTTCATCGAAAAGCTCCTTAATGGCCAACGGCACTGCCTCAGATCGAACCTGCAAATGACTAACATCCTGGCCTGCCAGAAACTGTATAGTTTCACTACCATAGTCATGAGTGATAAGTTTAGTTTTGAAATTCAAAGTCGCATTAACTTTTTCTAATAAATCGAGCCCTATAACGCCATCAAACGATATAAGATTTGGGAGAATAAAAAAATCGGAAGTTACACCAAATACGTTAATTCTACATTTACGGGTTATAAATGTAGTTCCATGTATGGATTTTACAGAAAATTTCTTATCAGTCTGCCGAATACCTTTTAGCATAGGCAATGGTTTAATATAGCTTCTCGATGCTCCCGTATCGAGTAGCAGTTTTACTTCTTTCCCCCCTACATATCTAGATATCCACGGCAGGAGGGGAACTGCCACTAAAAAATTAACCTGATCTTCTTCGATATCTGCTACTTCTTGTTCGCCACGGTCATTGTATACCTCATCAAGATCAGACTTTTCTTCACTCAGATGATTAATTCTTAAATGATTGGTTTTTAAACTTTGACGATCAGGTGGATTGTTAACCCATTGCTGAAAATTAGAATGTTGCCTGCCCGATTGGCCTCGACTTGGGTACGACGTGTTTAGTCTAAAACGAGACGTAGAAGGGTCAATATCCATTGGTTCGCCCAAAGACTGAGTAACAACCGGCGTGATGTTACCTTTTAGCAATTTCTGGTTGTCATTGGTCTGTGCTACAGAGTTTGAGTCACTAACTGAAGTCGTTTGCCTGTTAGATAAATGTGGATTGCGAATGCCTGTCACCGATTCTGAGTTAGTGATTCTTTGAGTTGGTTGCCTACTCCTCGTAAACGTTTCAGACGAACCTTTTGCAAAATGCGAGGCAAAAGTATAACGTTCATGGTTTGCACCAACTTCTTCTGCTAGTGCAAGTGCGCATGGTAGATCAGAGGGCCTAGATGCAAATACTATATCGCATAGGGGTTTTTTTAATCCAGATATAAATACCCTCAATGCGTCGCCCCTATATTTTTCATTAATTACGTTAGCAATATCTGCTTCGTAAGTCATAATAGTCTTATTAGTTAACAGCGTAAGTTTTTTCTCTATTTCGTTGTAAAACTCGAGGATTGTCTTTGTTCCCTGTCTCAATGTTGACAATTCCTGTTCAATAAGGTAAGCCGGACGCTTATCCGAGTAAGTAAAATCCAACCTAGCAATTATCGCATCGAAATTGAGCACTGTACTAAAAGATGATAATACACCGTCAGCAGCACCTCTAATTTTATTTCTTATAATTGTTACAGCTTGAAAGTGGCGTGAACTCCCATTAAACTCTTTAAAAATCTCATACACATGCGCTGCGTCGCGCCAAGACACGTATGTACCGGGTTGCCCAGAAAAATCGGGAAGAGATTTCACAGCATCAAGCGTTTCTTCACATTTTATCCCCGGCACAATTTTAACTTTTTCCCACGTTTTTGCAGCCGGTTTATTAGATATACCACTAATTTGGCTTTTTATATTATTTAATTCGGCCTCAAACTCTCTTCGTGTATTTTCAACAGCTTCGTCTACCAAAAATTTAACTTGATCTGCATTCATTTTTAATATAGTCTCATTTAAAGTTAATTTTTCAAAAAAGTTTTCTTTCTTTAAATTATTTCTTTTTTTAAATTATTTTTTTTTTAAACACGTGTTTGAGAAAATTCATACAAAAATGAGCAGATCACTTACATTGGTTTTAGAGTTATTTAATGTATTTGCAAAATTCTTTTCGCCGCGTTGATGCTTTTCGTCTATATTCGTCCAGTGTTTTCAATGCGTGTAGGTCGGTCCTCTGGATTTTTCTTGTAGTACAGGTTTTTCCGTTGGGCGCCATTTATTTTATTTTGTATTTTTGTATTTTTGTGGAGGCTTTATTTTGCGATCCACAAAAGATTTGTATCAGCTCGACTTTATTCTAATTAATAGCTATTAGCAACAGCTTGTGCGTGTTGCTCTTAGGTGAGTTCTTTTTGATACTGCCGGCCACGCGATCTGCTCCAAGAGATAAAGCTTGCCCATCATAAAGCTTTTGCATTTCCGCCAATAATCGGACGCCACGTCAGCAACCACATGGATATTTGACGTTTGTGCTATCAGCTGAGAATAGCTTTGTGGGGACAAAGCTTTGAGTGATAACCACAGGGAGATTCAATGATAGTGCTATCAACTGAGAATAGCTTTGTGGGAACAAAGCTTCGAGTGATAGCTTTTAAGCCTCTGTATCGAATGAAACTTTGGATTTACAAAGCTTTACATGATAACTTATATTCTAGTATTACCACTGGCTTTCAGCATAAAAATGAACTACCAACAAATTTTTTACTTAGCTTTTCTGTCATCAATGGACATTCTGGAATCTCATTCTTCGCATTCAAACATTTTCCCATTACATACGGTGGCACTGCTCCACGCATTTTGTCATATGTAATTTTTTTTTCGCTTGATGCCACTTTTTTCTCGCTCACTCTCGTTGTTCGAAAAAAAAAAAAACAACGTGAACATGCATGAATATGATCCTTCCCGCTGCGCTGTTAATTTTGGGCAATTGCACCAATTCACATTCAGCTCGTCAGATGCCGGCTTTTACAAGTTAATCGAATTAATCAAATTTTAATTTTATTGTTTTATAAACTTTTGCCTCTTGATGTCAAGCAAACACATTTGTTCCCGCGACGTCATCTTCCTTTTGTTAAATGTAAATGCTTTTAACTCGGTTTGCAAGTCACATATGGTGCGCACATTTGAGGTGAAGGTCATGCGTTGCAATCTGCTATCAACTTGAGCCAGCCTAGCCAGCGTTTCGGAAGCTGCATTCTCCTCGACATCCATTTCCAGCATGATTCGAAAGGCATTCACCGTAGAGCACCATGCCGACGCATCGGCGCCAACAAGGTCTGCATTGAATTTTGGCAGAACAACCGCGTTAGTGCTTTCCACGGCTCAGCTTCGTTGTTAGGTGCCGAGCCCGATCCCACTTCTGATATAAACGCGTCTTTAAATTGATTCATTTTCTAATCGCGCAGCGAGTTTCGGTGGCCGAAGTCTAGCACAGAATTGACTTGCGTCGCTCACTTGCCCTTTTGTGCCTACCATTGAACCACGCTCGGAGACATAGATATGCATGTATTTGCACAAGTTTCTAGTATTTGAAATACGCGTTTTACAAATGTGATGGTGAGGGGGTGAATTAGAGATGGGGGTCAATTTTGATAAAAAGCGAAATTGTATAAAATACATATAAGTATACATAAAAAATTTGGAGACTAGCTTTAAGATGTAGAAGATATAAATTTAATACTGGTTTTCGATAATGTAATAAAATAACGGGTCAAATTATCGATATTTAAAAAAAAACTCGATATGCGCGTGCTATACACTGACCTAGAAAAAATTTAAAGTCTCTAACTCTTATATCTTCTGAGATCGCCGCGTTCAAGCATACGGATAGACGGACGGACAGACGGACAGAGCCAAATCGACTCAGCTCGTCACCCTGATAAAGAATATATATACTTTATGGGGTCTGCCACGCCTCCTTCTGCCTGCTACATACATTTAACAAAACCATTATACCCTGATTTCCTATTGAAAATGGGTTCAGGGTATAAAAAGGTAACAAAAATTTGGTCATCAGATTAGAGCCTCCTGCGATAAATTCAATTTTTTTAAGTTAATGACAAAAATAACCCCTGTATATTAAGCTATTATTATTTTTAAGTAATATTAGTAGTACGTAGTGCCATTTTTTTTAATTTTTCAAAAATTCGATTAGGAAGGCAATTATAAGTTGTTCAATATAATTCAAGGATATGGTTGACCAAGCGTGTTCAGTACCTTCGATTAACTCTGTCTTTGTACTATAGTGCTTTCCGGACTCATATACTTTCCCGACCAACCATCCCCAGACGTTTCCAATGATATTAAGGTCGAGTGAGTATGGTGGCCACACCATGAGATCAATTTTTTAGCCCTGAATCCAGGACTTCAGAGATAGGGTGGTCTGAATTGGAGCATTATCATGCTGGAAAATCTAATGCCGGTTTTCATACAGGTTATAGAAATGCGAAACAGCAATTGAAGCTTGCAAGTGGCGTAGTAAGATATTGCACCCTACACCAATGCCACACCACCCTTCCCGCCGCAGTGGATTGGAAACCGTTCCAAATGTTCTTCTATGAGTAGGTCATGGATATAATAATTATAGCCATCAGTCCCTTCCAAATTCAATTTTCTCATCAGAAAAGACAACACGCTGCCATTGGGTCGACCACGTCAAATTAGCCCGGGCAAAATTAATGCGTATTTCTTTTCTCAGCACATCGACTGGTGTATTTATTTGTATACTCATTCACGAAAGTGAATAATGACAATGTCCGTCTTGCTGTCCGTCCGTCTGTCTATTAACGTCTATTATTAATCTGTTCGTATTAACGCCATCTATTTCGGCGCTATTGAAGCTACAGGCTTAAAATTTGGAACACATACTCGTGTATATCACCGATTTATAAAGTGTTAAAATTTCCCCGATGCGCCAGGGGCGTGGCAAATCTGAAAATGCATTTTCCGATATGTCAGAAATCATGTTAGTTGAATAGCTAGAAAGCTGAAATTTAGTATGTAGGTCCGTGTCGACCACCCAAGATCACGAGCTATGGCGGATATATCTCCGCGTATTGGGGGCGTACCAAATCAGAAAAAACTGTATCTCTCAGAGTTTTACAGATAGAGCGCTGAAATTTTGCACGTCAGCTAATGTTGTGATTCTATGAAGATAGGTGAAAAAATTATATATCTACGCACACTAGGGGCGTGGCAAATCGCACCTGAAAATAAAGTGATTTTTTAAATTCTGCTATATTTTCGACACTATTGATGGCAGAGACCTCAAATTTTGTATATATGCTCGGGCTGATCACCCAAGATCAAAAAGCTTTATCGGATCTATGTCCGCCCACGGGGGTGTGGCAAACCGCAAAAGTTTATATATTCCAAAGTATAATAGCTAGAAGCTTCAAATTTAAATAGTTAAGATACCAGTAAACTCCTTTATCGATGACCCAAAAATAATCTTTACGCCTTTTTAGGGGCGTGGCATATCGAAAAATATCCTGTAAATTTCAAATTTGTTGAGGGTAAGCATTCAAACTTTGCAGTTAGGGTACCGTTATCTCGTTCTAAAAACTGACCGAAAAGGAGGTGTTTACGCCCAGTAGGGGCGTGGCACATCGGAAAAAACTGTATTTTCTACAGTATTAGAGCGAAACTTAGCTACTAAATTGTTGATGGGATGTGAATGAGTATTTCGCTGTCGGTAACGCCCGACTGCAGCGTTCTTACTTGTTTTTAATTCGGTCTCTTTAAGTAATTAATTTTGTATACCCTGAACCCATTGAAATCGGGAAAGCAGGGTATAATGGTTTTGTGAAAATGTATGTAACGGGCAGAAGTCATCGCAGACCCCACGCCCCCTTCGCCCCCAATTTGTAAAAAACGCATTTCAAGTACTGGAGACTTGTGCTTTGGAATGTACACACATTTCCACCATATGATTACGCTCGAAATGTTTCATTAAGATTGTATGTCTACAAAAGAAATTATTCAACAAATAATTTCTCATAATATTGCTCACACTGCAGCGCAGCCCAAGCTTACGCATCTGGATGCATACGCGCGTTTGGATGCATTTGTATGTATGTGTGCATAGAAGAAGTGCAGAATGATTAGAATATCAGCTTAGAGCGCCCAAGGTATCTCCTAGTCGAGCAGTCTCGACTGGAGCCTTCTTACTTGTTTATTTACTTTTTGGACCGTTGATAAGCTCGTCTTAACACCGATTTTATCCTTAATCTTGGTGGTCGATTCATGGGAATTCGAAGCTTCTCGAACTAATGCTCTTCTATTTTCTTCTGAAATCACTTGATTATTACCGCTTATATAGTTTTTTCTATAGTTTTCCCTATTTGTAAGAAAATTGCCAATTAGTTTTCTGTTTTTCCTGTTTTTTCAGCAATTTTATGGTAGCATAGTCCAGATTCAAATATGCCTTAATCTTTGATTTTCCCTTAAAGATAAAACTGTTTCTTTGCACATACTATAAATATATTGAATACTTTGAGCTTCATACAAAATTTAGTGAGTGTAAGTGCCGCAGCAGATAATTACAATTGCAGTTGGGGGCCCTAATCTGATGACGCAAAATAAGTGCACGCATTCTTTACGAAAATAAAGAAGAATAGAAAATAAAACAACGGGTTTTGACTCACACATCACATCTCATATGATGATAATGAAATCAAAATAAAAACTAAGAAGTTGCGTGCAATAGGCAAAGAGAAAAACCTAAAAGAAAATGAGTGTAAGAATGGGCAATAGAATTCGGTTATAACGACTCCGCTTAAAGCGTTATGTCGACAAAAACTCGATGTCTTGGTTGGTCCCCATATATGAAAGAGCCTCCGCTTAGTATATCTCCGCTTTTAACGACAATCCGAATAAATGAAGCCTTAAAACGGAATGAATCACTCGAGCATGCATTTTGTACTTCGTATTTGCTCGGTTTGAGAAAATCAGTGCGTTGCGACAGCTCAAACATACATACATATGTCTGTATGTACATGATCACATTTTCATATATTATGCGCTCTTTTGCGTTACTCTCTCTCTCTCTCTCTCTCTTTTACTCTTTATTTCTCCCTATAATCTCTCCCTCTATACGTGCACAAGCATACACACACACACTTACAGTCCCGTGCTACATATATGATCACACTCCAACTCCTTCAATTCTTTTTTGCTCGGCTGAATATTCTGCCTTGATTCATATATGTATGTATCACTCACCCGTTTTCGGCTTAGCTTCTATGTCACTCAAAATATATACATACATTGTAAAGAAACTTCGGCTTATCCCGAGTCTAAGCAGGGCTAGTTTCAGCTGCCTGTGAGTATAATAATTAGTCACTTGTTATTTATGGTACAAAAACGTAAAGTATATTGTCTTGAATAAGTTTATAAATTTAGTAAAATTATGTGATGATTCGCTTTCGCGAGGCACACCTGCCACAGGAGACCGAGTGCTGGCTTAGCGTACTCCGGCTGGGAGAGTGTTGTGCTAAGACACGCTAGTTTCACTCCCTCTGGATGTCCTTGCTGTTCCCAGGATGTCCTGGGAGTCCTTTGAAGTCCTGATTTGCCACTCGCATTGACTTTCACTTATCACTTTTGCTCTCAGAATCTTCACCCTCAATAATCACTCTCACACGTAACTCTTTTGCCGATGGCCTTTTATAGCCCAGCCGCAGGCCCTGCTTCGTGTGGTAAGAGGGCCTGTTCGGCTCTGGAGCGGGGCCTTTCTGCCACTCGTGCCCAATAAAACGGTAAAGTGGCATGATCTAGGGTGACGCCACCTTCCCGCCAAATCACGTGTTGGCCTCCCATTGGCCGAAGTACCGTTGCTGCCCTGCGAGTGAAAGTGTCCACTATTATCTCCCGGCCCGAAGGGCCCCTCGGCTAACAGTCCTCGATGAAAGAAAGACGCCGACTATAGTCGGACCTTGACCCCAGTAGCGAGGGTCGCTCCTACAGTACCCGCGTCGCTGTGTGGAGCAACTTGTTTATGCACTTATATGCATATGAACGCACAGAAAATACGTACAGTGACGAGCAAAACTGTAACGCGAATTCAATGTTGCAACTTTAAGAGTCTGTATTTTTGCTTCTACTACATGGATGTTTAGGATCTTAATTTTATTTTGTTAGTATGGTATTTAGCTGTCTTACCTGAAAATTTGAAATCATTCGGTTGACTGGAATAATTATAAGAAATAAAAATGTAAAGAAAGTCAAATGTTACAGTTTTGCACCCGGGTCATTTTTCAACAAATGTATTTATTAATAATTTTTTAATAATTAATGCATAGCACTTTTGACTTTTTTTGCTCATTAATGTCATTTGCCATTATTTCTGTGTACCGTCGCACCATTTCAGCAAAGTCGCGCACCAAATGTCCTTGGTCCTCTCCCACAGCCCTTTCATTCTATTTGGGGCCACCCATAATTCGCAAGCTGCGATTTCACATGACTCCATATATTTTCAATGATATTCATGTCTGAAGAGTATTCAGGACACTTCAGGGACTTGAATCCTTGCCATATTATCCACTTTTTGACCAATTTAGACGTGTTCTTTGAGTCATTGTTCTGCATTTTTCAGTAGTAAAACCCATATGTTCACTTAATTCTCCCAAATTCTTTTGTAAAGTGATCAGGTATTGCTCATGAAACGTTATTCCATCGATTAAAACCAAGAGTCCAGCACAATTTTTGTTTATTCTCCCCCAAAACAAAAGAGAGCAGCCACTGCGCTTGACAGTTTGCCTTACTGTAATGTTACAGTCAACAGACTGGACTGTAGGAGCTTTCAGCTAATGCCAGAATTGTCCATATGACTTGAAACTGTTAATATGGTCAGATGAAACAATAAACAACCATTTTTAGTTATATGGATAATCTCGGCATTAGCATAGAGATCCTACAGTCCAGTCTGTTGACTGTAACATATAAATAAATGGCATTGGTGTGGGTATCAACATCTTACTACAGTACTTGCAAGCTTCAATATTTGACATCGCGCATGGACGCATAGGACTATAACTTCGTGTTTAAAACTGCTGTTCCGCATTTCTATAACCTGTCTGAAAACCGGCATTAGATTTTCCAGCATGATTATGCTCCAATTCAGACCACCCGATCCCTGAAGTCCTGGATTCAGGGCCAAAAAATTGATCTCATGGCGTGGCCACCATACTCACTCGACCTTAATATCATTGGAAACGTCTGGGGATGGTTGGTCAGGAAAGTATATGTGTCCGGAAAGCATTATAGTACAAAGACAGAGTTAATCGAAGGTACTGAACACGCTTGGTCAACCATATACTTGAATTATATTGAATAACTTTATAATTCCATATCTAATTTTTGAAGTAATTTCAAACAAAAAACGGCACTACGCACTACTAATATTACTTAAAAATAATATCTTAAAATACAGGTGTTATTTTTGGTCATTAACTAATTAAATTGAATTTATCGCAGGGGGCGCTAATCTGATGACCAAATTTTCGTTACATTTTTATACCCTGAACCCATTTTCAATGGGAAATCAGGGTATAATGGTTTTGTTGAAATGTATGTAACAGGGAGAAGGAGGCGTGGCAGACCCCACAAAGTATATATATTCTTGATCAGGGCGACGAGCTGAGTTGATTTGGCCCTGTCCGTCTGTCTGTCCGTCTGTCCGTCTGTCCGTATGTATGAACGCGTCGATTTCAGAAGATATAAGAGCTAGAGACTTCAAATTTTTTTTCAAATGTCCGTAATTACAGCGCGCATATCAAGTTTATCATTAAAAATCGATAACTCATCCCGATCTTTTTTTATCGATAAAAAACCTTATCGAAAACCAGTTATAAAATTATATCTTCTACACCTTTATTGCTAGTCTCCAAATTTTTAGACTCATTCACGAATGTGAAATGAGTATATTGGTTTTGTGCAATGTCCGTCTTGCTGTCCGTCCGTCTGTCCGTCCGTCCGTCTGTCCGTCTGTCCGTATGAACGCAATCTATTTCGGCGCTATTGAAGCTAGAGACTTAAAATTTAGAACACATACTCGTGTATATCTCCGATTTATAAAGTGTTAAAATTTTCCCGATCCGCCCACTAGGGGCGTGGCAAATCGGAAAATGCATTTTCCGATATACCAGAAATCATGTTTGTTGAAGAGCTAGAAAGCTGAAATTTGGTATGTAGGTCCGCGCCGATCACCCAAGATCAAAAGCTATGGCGGATATATCTCCGCCCATTAGGGGCGTGGCAAATCGGATAAAACTGTATCTCCTAAAGTTATAAAGCTAGAATGCTGAAATTTTGCATGTAAGCTGATGTTTTAATTCTATGAAGATAGGTGAACAAATTATATATCTACGCCCACTAGGGGCGTGGCAAATCGGACCTAAAGATATAGTGATTTTTCGAATTCTGCTATATTTTAGGCACTATTGATGCTAGAGACCTCAAATTTTGTATATATACGCGGGTTGACCACCCACGTTCAATGAGCTATGGTAGATATGTGTCCGCCTATAGGGTGCGTGGCAAACCGCAAAAGTTTATATCTCCTACAGTATAAGAGCTAGAAGCTTCAAATTTGGATAGTTAAGTTACTGGTGGCCTACTCTATCGATGCCTTAAAAATAATTTTTAAGCCTCTTTAAGGGCGTGGCATATCGAAAAATACCCTGTAATTTTCACATTTTTTGAGCGTAAGAATTCAAATTTTACATTTAGGTAACCGGTTGCTCGTTCTAAAAACTGGCTAAAATTGAGGAGTCTACGGCCATTAGGGGCGTGGCAATCGGCATTTACATTTATGTATATGTACACATAAGTAGGCTTAATAGGCATTAATAGCACGGAAGGAAACATTTTTATAAAATTAATAAAATATAAAAAAGCTAAACTAACAAAAATTTGCAATTTACAATAAAGTGTTTTCAGCGGGATTTGAACTCGCACCCAACCCAAACAGCATGTTTGTCAAAATAGCTAAAATTAAGATCGTCGGTGCTTCAGCCAACAGCACCACCGCGTCGTTTCGATCAAGAGTAGTTAAAACGAAATCACATTATTGTTATGACGCCGCATAGCAAAGAAAAGCCAGTGTAGCGGCTGGAAATTCAAAAATAATGCAAAGACAAGTCAATCGCAATGGGATTCTTAGAATATGCTAGAGCACGCATTTATGTGTACATACATACACACATACAAATGAGCGCGTGTATAAGGCTGGAATGCTTGATGCTATGCGTGCAGGCTTACATATATAATTATATATACATATGTATGTATTTGCGTATATGTATTTGAGGGCTATTTAAGAAGAAACAAATTTAAACTTATAAAATTATTCGACTAAGAAAATGAAAAGTATTAAGTGCTATTCAGTCAAGCTCGCACCTTCCCAATAAAATATCTATTTTATAAAAAACGAAATATGTATGAAAAAATAAAAAAAATAACACTTTACTGTGGTTCGAACCTCCGCTACTCTAACATTACTTGCGTCGCCCTTAGCACCCGCGCCACTGCTTTGCTCGAGCCACCAGTTGCTAAAATAGAATAGCTTAATAAGAGAGCGTCATCAGACACAACTACAGTAACGGCTAGAAAGTCCAGAAATCAATCGAAATTCTAAGAATGTGAGAAAAGGCGCGCTTCTGTCTGTACGCATAGAATAGACGATGAGTGTGTGCACAAGCATAGGAAAATCGCGCCGATCTGCTGTTAGCTTGAAGCCGGTATCCAATGTATGGATATAAATATATAATAAAAATCAAAATTGTATAAATTATATATGTATGTAATTTGAATGTAATAGCTATCGATGATTTTCCAATTTTAATGGCATCATGCCGTGTTTTTTGCTGCGCACTAGACTTGAAAATTGCACTATATACTCTGGTTGACAGCGTTTGGGCTGTGAATGAGTCTTCTGCTATCGGTATCGCCCGATTGCAACGTTCTTACTTGTTAATGTATGCTTATATGCAATTTATACAATTTCGGTTTTTGTTAAAATTTAACCCCCACCCTTAAATTCACTTGTACTTCGGCAATTACATGCATATCCATGTTCTAATCATAATCTGAAAGTTTCATGAAGATCGTACATCCACAAAAAGTTATTAAGCAATTAAGTTCTCATAGTAAGCGCTCACTGCCGCCCATGCGTGTGTATGTGTGTGTGTGTGTGTGTGTGTGTGTGTGTGTGTGAAAAATTATTGAAATAGCTATTACTCCAAGGGTTCAGGAGACCTCGTAGTCGAGCAGTCTCGACTAAAGCTTTCTTACTTGTTTTTTTATGTTAAAGAGAAATACATGTAGTATAATACAAATAAAATTTAAAGATGAAGCTTTTATGGTTTAGCTTTTATTCAGCATTGAGATTGAGTGTACAGGGGGCGCTTTCCTGATGACGCGCAGTGTATGTATTACAAACAAGTAAGAACGTTGCAATCGGGCGATACCGATTGCAGAATACTCATTCACAGCCCAAACGCTATCAACCAGAGTATATAGTACAGTTTTCAAGTCTAGTGTACAACAAAAAACAGGGCATCACATAAAAATTGCATCATCGCAGCTAGGATCTTCAAATTAAATATATCATTTTGCTTTTTATACCCTGAACCCATTGAAAATGGGAAATCAGGGTATAATGGTTTTGTTAAAAGTATATAACAGGCAGAAGAAGGCGTGGCAGACCCCACAAAGTATATATATTTTTGACCAGGGCGACGAGCTGAGTCGATTTGGCCCTGTCCGTCCGTCCGTATGTTTGAACGCGTCGATCTCAGAAGATATAAGAGCTTCCTAGGTCCGTGTATATCACGCGCATATCAAGTTTTTCTTTATATATCGATAAGTATTCCTGATATTTTATTATCGATTAAAAACCTTATCGAAAGCTAGTTATTTAATTATATTTCGTACACCTTTAGAGCTAGAGCTTGCAAATTTTAAATGTGGACTTATAAGTATTTTATATAATTTCGATTTTTGTTGTAATTTACCTCCCACCCTTATATCCACCCCCTCACCCTCACCTTTCTAAAAGGCGTATTTCAAGTACTAGAGACGTGTGCTTTGGAATGTACATACATTTTTACCATATGATTACGCCCTGAAAGTTTCATTAAGATTGTGCGTCTAGAAATTGAATTGTTCAACAAATAAATTCTTATAATGTTGCCCATACTACAGCGCAGCCCAAGCGCAGTCGCTGCTTACTGCGCAGTTAGCAGAGCGCGTTCTAATACGTGCGTGTGTATGTATGTGTGTCGAAAAGATGTGCGGACTGATTAGAATATCAGATTAGAGGGATCAGGGTATCTCCTAGTCGAGCAGTCTCGACTAGAGTCTTTTTACTTGTTATTATAAATACGTACATATATAGGATACCGGCTCCAAGGTAGCAGTAGTTCAGCCCGATTTTCCTATTAATGTGCACACACTCATCTTCTGTTCTATGCGTACAGTAGGCGTAGATATAAAACTATTTCATCCACTTTTATTGAATCAAAACATCAGCTCACGTACAAAACTTCAGCATTTTAGACTTACAACTTTAGGATATACAGTTTTATCCGATTTGCCACGCCCCCAATGGGCGGGGATATATCCGCCATAGCTCGTGATCTTAAATGGTCGACACGGACCTACATACCAAATTTCAGCTTTCTAGATTTTCAACTAACATGATTTCTGGCATATCGAAAAATGCATTTTCCGATTTGCCACGCCCCTAGTGGGCGGATCCGTAAAATTTTAACACTTTATAAATCGGAGATATACATGAGTATGTGTTCCAAATTTCAAGTCTCTAGCTTCAATAGCGCCGAAATAGATTTCGTTCATACGGACAAGCGGACAAACGGACGGACGGACAGGCGGACAGACGGATGGACAGCAAGACGGACATTGCACACATTCTTTCTTACTTTCGTGAATGAGTAAAAAAAAAAAATGATATGACGCTCTCTTACTAGTCGCAGTTGGAAAAAATAAATATTTCGAAATAATTCAAATTAACATAAATTGCTCGCTCTGGAGTCAAACCCAATATTTCTCGATCGAGCGTCACGCTGCTGGCAACAACGCCACTCCACATTTCAAAAGTGTGATGGCAAAACTGAAATAGGTTTAATACTGCAGCGCCATCTAGCAAATCTTAACCAATCTAATGTGATTCTAAGAATATGCTAGCATAAGTTCGAATGGATATGTGCACATGTATAGGAAAACTGTTGTGGCTGCTGTACGTGCATTTGTCAATTGGCCAAAAATGTTGTTAATTTAATTGCTTAATTGTTTAATACAATTTCTTGTCGGGATCGGGATAATAACATTAACATGCGTGCATGTGGTAATCAACAAGTCTCTAGTATTTCAAATACGCCTTCTACAATGATATTGTAGAAGGGGTGGATATAGGGGTGAGGGTCAACAAAAACCGTAAATATATAAAATACCTAAAAGTCTATATTGAAAGTTTAGAGACTTTAGATCTAAAGGTGTAGGAGATATAATTAAATAACTAGTTTTCATTAAGATTTTTAATCGATAAGAATATATCGGGAGTAGTAATCGATTTTTGGAGAAAAACTCGATATACACGGACCTAGGGAAAAGATTTTATTGAGCATTTACGGTGAAAAAGGGCGCGCTAACCTGATGACGCGCAGGGTCCGCCACGCCACCTTCTTCCTGTAACGTACAGTTTCACAAAACCTTATACCTTGATTTCCCATTTTCTATGGGTTAAGCGTAAATATTTTCTATTAATCAGAGGGATGGATTATAATAGAAAGATTGGCTTAATCCGAGCTATAATTTGATATACAGTTTGGTAAGAAAGTGTTTACACACAGGGAAAAAATTTGAATGTTTTGCTTTGAAGTGAAATAAAAACAGTAAGAATATGCATATTCAATTTTTTTTAATGAAAATAGGTAAATTAAACCATATACTATATTAGTAAGTAAAAAAAAAATAACAATATGTTTCTATTAACAAAAGATAATAACAAATAACAAAAGAAGTAACAGAAATCAGCTGACAAGAAAGTGTTTACACAACTCGCTTTTTCGTTTCTTTTTGTCGCATATTCTAAATTTTCCGTTGTTTCCCGGAATTTTCCGATCGACAGCGATGACAGCTACAATTTTTTGTGTGGTTTCATTATTTGTTGAAACATTTATTCCGGTAATAGCATTATTTTCACTAACTAAAAATGCCAGGCAAACGTGTATCATTTGATATGGCCCAGTTAGTGTATTATAACCACACATTGGGTAAAACTGTCACTGAAATTGCCCAAATGTTTTTGATCACTCGGAAAACGGTTTATAATATACTAAACCGTGCAAAAAAAGAGGATAGGGTCGAGTCAAAGCACGCAACAGGTCGGCCTCGTCTATTAGCACCCAGGGCAGAGCGGTTTATGTTGAGAAAAATTGACGAGAAACCAACCATTTCGACCAGGAAGCTTGCCAGTGAGCTGCAGGAGGAATGTGGCATAACCATTTCCCGGGAAAGTGTCAGAAGTGCACTAAAACGAAACGATCTCTCGTCCCGAGCAGCCCGAAAAAAACCACTGTTGTCGGCAGATCACGTTCAAAGGCGTTTAACGTTTGCTAGAATGCATAAAAATCAGCCGGATTCATATTGGGATGATGTTATATTTTGCGATGAATTCAAAATGATGCTATACTATAACGAAGGTCCAACTAGAGTGTGGCGCAAGCCGCTAAAAGCCCTCGAGAATAAAAATATAATACCGACTGTAAAGTTTGGAAAGCTTTCGGTAATGGTCTGGGGGTGCATCTCAAGCAAAGGAGTTGGAGACCTATGTTTTATTGAGAACACCATGGATGCTGGGCAGTATTTGGACATTTTGCGCACACATTTAGTAGCCAGTGCCAACAAATTTGGGTTCTTTGTCAATGGTAAACCAACTTATAGGTTTTATCAAGACAATGATCCCAAACATAAGGCAAATATTGTTAGGTGCTGGCTACTTTATAATTGTAAAACTGTGTTGGATACGCCAGCTCAAAGCCCAGATTTAAACCCTATTGAGAATTTGTGGGCTTATCTCAAGAAGAGAACCGCCAAGAGGCATCCAATGAATAAAACAGAGTTGAAAACCATTGTTTTGGAGGAATGGTAAAATATTCCAGTGGAATATGTCAGAAACTTGGTCCACTCGATGAATAGACGCTTGGGATCACTCATAGATGCTAACGCAAAGTACTAGCTTTAACTACAAAGTAGTTAAAGCACTATAATGAGTAAATAGTTTTAGTTGTGTAAACACTTTCTTGTCAGCTGATTTTTTTTTATTCTTTTGTTATTTGTTATTATCTTTTGTTAATAGAAACATATTGTTATTTTTTTATACCCTGAACCCATTGAAAATGGGAAATCAGGGTATAATGGTTTTGTTGAAATGTATGTAACAGGCAGAAGGAAGCGTGGCAGACCCCACAAAGTATATATATTCTTGATCAGGGCGACGAGCTGAGTCGATTTGGCCCTGTCCGTCTGTCTGTCTGTCCGTCTGTCCGTCCGTCCGTCTGTCCGTCTGTCCGTCTGTCCGTCTGTCCGTATGTTTGAACGCGTCGATTTCCGAAGATATAAGAGCTAGAGACTTGATTTTTTTTTTTAAATGACCGTATATACAGCGCGGACGTCGAGTTTGCTTTTAAAATTCGATAAATCATCCCGTTATGTTTTTATCGAGTAAAAACATTCAAGTTCAAATCAGATGCCTCTATAGCTAATTGTGAATGATTTTTCTTTTTTTTAAATTTCTCAAATATTCAATATAATATGTAGATCATATGCTGAAAGTTTCATTAAATTCCGTTCAGTCAAAATTTAATAAAAAATAATCAAATATTTGGCCAATTAACAAACGCACGTGCAGCAGCTACAACAAAAACATCAGCTGTTAGTTTCGTTTAGTTTTGGTAGATGGCGCAGCTGAAGTGAATCTATTTGAGTTTTGCCAGCGCCACCAGCAGGAGTGAGGTGGCCTAGTGTGTTAGCTGCATGACGCTCGATCAAGAAGTCGCGGTTCGAATCCCGATCGGTGCAGCACTGATGTTAATTTTTTTTAATTGTTTCAAAATATTTTTATATTTTCATAAATGCGTTTTTATTTAATTTATATTTTTAAATACACCGAAATTGAAATTTTAACTATACTTTATGTGCGTTTTTAATAGTTTGGTTATTCTAGCAGATTCTTAGAATCACATCAGCAGTTAGTTTCGTTTAGTTTTGGTAGATGGCGCTGCAGCAGTGAATCTATTTGAGTTTTGCCAGCGCCACTAGCAGGAGTGAGGTGGCCTAGTGTGTTAGCAGCATGACGCTCGATCGAGGAGTCGCGGTTCGAATCCCGATCGATGCAACTGATGTTAATTTTTTTAATTGTTTCAAAATATTTTTATATTTTATTAAATAAGTTTGGTATTTTATTTATATTTTTAAATACATCGAAATTGAAATTTCAGCCATACTAAATAAGCATTTTTATTTGTTGGGTTCAGGGTAGTATCTAGTCGAGCACTCTCGACTAGAATTTTCTTACTTGTTTTACTTACTAATATAGTATATAGTTTAATTTACCTATTTTCATTAAAAAAAATTGAATATGCATATTCTTACTGTTTTTATTTCACTTCAAAGCCAAAAATTCAAATTTTTTCCCTGTGTGTAAACACTTTCTTGCCAAACTGTATATGGGGACTTACCACAAAATTTTAAGTTACAATTGATTTCCGATTTTCACGGTATAAAAACTCTAAACTTATTTCGGACGTTTATGAGTATTAAAGTTAAGTCTTAAATTTTTCTACAGATATTACGCTATGGATTATACTCAAAATGGTAATATACTTTAAGTTGAAGAATTTTATTTAGCTTGATTTATCTCGCTAAATAGGAGGATGAAGTAAAAATAAAAGGCGAAAACTATATCAGAAACCTACTGCTATAAGAATGAAAAAATTATCTATTATATTTTTATATATTTATTTTTTAGAATTTGCTTTAAAATCGACTTCAACAATGATGCACCGATAAGTTCTATTGAAAACTGTCCAATACAAAAACGTAGATCGCCTTTCAGTTCTAAGTGCTCATATGGCTATTCAACAAATATTGAAGGATTTCATGATAATTCAGGTTTGTATATTTATTTAATAAATAATTTCGAAAAATCCGAAAAAGTTAAAGCGCACTCCTTAGTTTTTAAAACGTGTTTTAAATGTTAAGAAAATTTATATTGTAATTTATATGATAATACCACCAGCTGTTTTTGATGCAGTAGCTATGAACTTTATCCTCAGATCCGTCAACAAGCTACGTACACTCACAAGTCAAGTCCGGTAGGTAAGTCAGCAATGCTTTGGCAGTCTATAGTCCACTTTTTACAAGCAACGAATGCGTTTCTGCATCGTGGTTCTTCTGATGAAAATTATTTCGAAAAATTTGTTATCGAAAAATACATTTGCGAATTGGTGGAACACCACCAATTAAAGTTTCCTCGAGCAAGAATATTTGTATGGTGTTGATCTATCAATGATCTGATGGTGTCAAAGCAGCAGCACTAAGCAGGAACGAAAATGCTGCCCCATATGTATTTGTTAGAGATCAGGATCGGCATATATGATTTCTTTGAACATAGAGAATAAGTTTTTCGTCTCAGTGTAGCGAAAAATGCAATCAATTATCCATAACGAAAATTAATATGCAAGAGAGAGTTTTCAATGAGAGTGATCAGTCGTGTTTATTTTTGTGCTCTGTAAATTAGATTTTTTTTTTAGTTAAATAATTATAATAAGGTTTTGAGCAGTGGTTCGCTGTCTTTAATAAATTTGTATACTGTGAAAAGTATGTAAAAGGCAGAAAGAATCAGACCCCATAAAGTATATATATTCTTGATCAGGACGACGAGCTGAGTCGATATAGCCAGTCCGCCTCTCCGTTCGTCCGTCCGTAAGAGCTAGAAAGCTGAAATTTTGCATGTAGACTTGTGTATATCATACGTAGTACAAGTTTATCATATTTTTCTATAACTCATCCGATAACTCTTTAATAGAGAGTAATCTAAAAATTGATTTTGTTTTTTCAGTCTAATTTGAACACTTTTAGACCTGGATTTAGACATAAGATTTACTGTGTATATACATATGATGAATACTTGAGTTTGTAATTTACAGATTTTGGATACCACGCCCCCTTGGCCCACATATTTGTAAAAGGAGTATTTCAAATACTAGAGACTTGTGCTTTGTCACATGCGCGAATTTTAATGCTATGATCACGATCCGATCTACAAGTTTCACACGCGCTATCTGTCTGTCCATATGTTTCAACGCGTCGATTTTAGAAGATATAAAAGCTAGAGACTTGAATTCCTGTGAATTTCCTGGAAATTTCGTGGATTTGAACATATAGCGCGGATATCGAGTTTATCTCCAATAATCTATAAATCTATCCAAAGCTTCTGGCTCTTTCGCGGTTTGCCACGCCCCCTGTAGGCGGACATATATCCGTCGAAGCCTTTTGGTCTTGGGTGGTCAGCCCGAGTATATATACAAAATTTGAGGTCTCTAGTTAGTTTTAGTTTTTATACCCTGAACCCATTGAAAATGAGAAATCAGGGTATAATTTTTTTAAAAGTATGTAACAAGCAGAAGGAGGCGTGGCAGACCCCACAAAGTATATATTTATTTATGTATTTATTTATTTTCTTAAGGATAATTGACAAACATAGAGTCAACTTAAAATTAAAAAAGCCCAAACAAAGTACAGAGAATATCACTAATAGCACCGACCCTATGGGGGTGTTTTATTTGCCAGTCCGGCCAGCTATGCCCAATTTTACAGCCAAATATGTTCAGTGCTACCAGTTAGTAAGAAAACTTAAGCAACATATTAAATGCGTATATATTAACTATATAAAATTAAAAATAAACAAGTAAGAACGTTGCAATCGGGCGATACCGATAGCAGAAGACTCATTCACAGCCCAAACGCTGTCAACCAGAGTATATAGTGCAATTTTCAAGTCTAGTGCGCAGCAAAAGACACGGCATGATGCCATTAAAATTGGAAAATCATCGATAGCTATTGCATTCAATTTACATACATATATAATTTATACAATTTTGATTTTTATTATATATTTATATCCATACATTGGATACCGGCTTCAAGCTAACAGCAGATCAGCGCGATTTTCCTATGCTTGTGCACACACTCATCGTCTATTCTATGCGTACAGACAGAAGCGCGCCTTTTCTCACATTCTTAGAATTTCGATTGGTTTCTGGACTTTCTAGCCGTTACTGTAGTTTTTTCTGATGACGCTCTCTTATTAAGCTATTCTATTTTAGCAACTGATTGCTCGAGCAAAGCAGTGGCGCGGGTGCTAAGGGCGACGCAAGTAATGTTAGAGTAGCGGAGGTTCGAACCACAGTAAAGTGTTATTTTTTTTATTTTTTCATACATATTTCGTTTTTTATAAAATAGATATTTTATTGGGAAGGTGCGAGCTTGACTGAATAGCACTTAATACTTTTCATTTTCTTAGTCGAATAATTTTATAAGTTTAAATTTGTTTCTTCTTAAATAGCCCTCAAATACATATACGCAAATACATACATATGTATATATAATTATATATGTAAGCCTGCACGCATAGCATCAAGCATTCCAGCCTTATACACGCGCTCATTTGTATGTGTGTATGTATGTACACATAAATGCGTGCTCTAGCATATTCTAAGAATCCCATTGCGATTGATTTGTCTTTGCATTGTTTTTTAATTTCCAGCCGCTACACTGGCTTTTCTTTGCTATGCGGCGTCATAACAATAATGTGATTTCGTTTTAACTACTCTTGATCGAAACGACGCGGTGGTGCTGTTGGCTGAAGCACCGACGATCTTAATTTTAGCTATTTTGACAAACATGCTGTTTGGGTTGGGTGCGAGTTCAAATCCCGCTGAAAACACTTTATTGTAAATTGCAAATTTTTGTTAGTTTAGCTTTTTTATATTTTATTAATTTTATAAAAATGTTTCCTTCCGTGCTATTAATGCCTATTAAGCCTACTTATGTGTACATATACATAAATGTAAATGCCGATTGCCACGCCCCTAATGGCCGTAGACTCCTCAATTTTAGCCAGTTTTTAGAACGAGCAACCGGTTACCTAAATGTAAAATTTGAATTCTTACGCTCAAAAAATGTGAAAATTACAGGGTATTTTTCGATATGCCACGCCCCTAAAGAGGCTTACAAATTATTTTTAGGGCATCGATAGAGTAGGCCACCAGTAACTTAACTATCCAAATTTGAAGCTTCTAGCTCTTATACTGTAGGAGATATAAACTTTTGCGGTTTGCCACGCACCCTATAGGCGGACACATATCTACCATAGCTCATTGAACGTGGGTGGTCAACCCGCGTATATATACAAAATTTGAGGTCTCTAGCATCAATAGTGCCTAAAATATAGCAGAATTCGAAAAATCACTATATCTTTAGGTCCGATTTGCCACGCCCCTAGTGGGCGTAGATATATAATTTCACCTATCTTCATAGAATTAAAACATCAGCTTACATGCAAAATTTCAGCATTCTAGCTTTATAACTTTAGGAGATACAGTTTTATCCGATTTGCCACGCCCCTAATGGGCGGAGATATATCCGCCATAGCTTGTGATCTTGGGTGATCGGCGCGGACCTACATACCAAATTTCAGCTTTCTAGCTCTTCAACAAACATGATTTCTGGTATATCGGAAAATGCATTTTCCGATTTGCCACGCCCCTAGTGGGCGGATCGGGAAAATTTTAACACTTTATAAATCGGAGATATACACGAGTATGTGTTCCAAATTTCAAGTCTCTAGCTTCAATAGCGCCGAAATAGATTGCGTTCATACGGACAGACGGACAGACGGACGGACGGACAGGCGGACAGACGGACGGACAGCAAGACGGACATTGCACAAAACCAATATACTCATTTCACATTCGTGAATGAGTCTAAAAACAAAAAAAAAAAACATTAATAAAATAAATAAAAAACAAAAAAAGAAAAAAAAAATTATAATAATTATAATAATTACGAAAAAAAAAAGAGAAAAGAAAAAAAAATTAAGAAAAAGGAAAATGAAGATATTAAAAGAAGTTGCGAAAGAGATAATACAGATAATTAGAAATCAAAAAAGAGAAGAGTAAGGGAATAGTCGAAATAGAGTATAGGATAGAATTGATAATTCACAGCACAACATTGGCAACGAAAAATGTATACCAATGCTTATGCCTGGGCATTGTGAGTGATTTCCCTAAGATAAGCTGACAGAGTAGATTTAAGTTTAGGAAGAGAGAGCTCTAAGGGAAAAACGTATTAGTATTTATTAAAATTCACACAAAGGACATAAAACGCACTGTGCAAAGAATAATCCCTAGTGCAGACTGGTAAGTGGAGAGGCCGATAGTGTCTAGTTGTTCGGGACGGAACCGAAAAACTTAGACGACTCAACAGAGAGGCTGAATCATTGTCAATTTATGCAAAAAAAACAATTCCTAGAATTGTTCTTCGATTGGTTAGCGATGGAAGGTCAATTAGCTGGAGCCTACTATGATAAGACGGTAATCGTACATTACTGTGCCATCTAAGGTCTCTTAAGGCAAAGAGAAGAAACTGTTTTTGGACCGATTCAATACGATCCTGATACAGTTTATGTTGAGGAGACCATACGACAGAGCAGTACTCTAAGATAGGACGCACAAGCGAAGTAAATAATCGCTTGATGGTAAAAGGGTCTTTAAATTCCTTAGACCAACGTTTAATAAAGCCGAGCACACTTTTGGCTTCATTAACGATGGTAGAAATATGAAGATTGAAGTTAAGTTTACAGTCAAAGTGCACACCAAGATCTTTGACTGTATAGATGCGTCTTAGGGAAATGTTGCTAATTTTATAATCAGCAATTAGAGGAACGGTACGACTGAAGGTCATTGTCATACACTTTGAACAATTTAAGTCCAGCTGGTTTGCCACACACCAAAGTTGAAATGCATTAAGGTCATCTTGAAGGTGATGATGACCTTTTGCATTGGAGTATGGAAGGCAAAGTTTAACATCATCAGCATACATAAATATAGTAGAATATGAGATACGGCTAGGAAGGTCATTTATGAAAAGGGAAAAGAGCAATGGACCCAAATGGCTACCCTGAGGTACACCAGACGATACAAAGATCTCTTTAGACATAGCTGTTCTCAGCAAGACTTTTGGGTTCTACCCATTAAATAGGAAGAAATCCAAGACACAAGTCTAGGAGAAAATCTTAAGCGTTCAAGCTTAAGAATTAATATGTGATGATGTACAGAGTCAAATGCTTTACTGAAGTCAGTATAAATTACATCAGTTTGCATTTTTTTTTACCAAAGCTGTCATTAACGAGCGAAGTAAACTCAAATAAATTAGAGGATGCTGATCGATTTTGAACAAAACCATGTTGAGATGGTTGAATAATCGATTTGCAAAAATGCTGCATGGCCGACGTTATTATTTTCTCAAATAACTTCGGAATAGCAGATAATTTGGCAATGCCTCTATAAGTGGAAATATCAGAATAAGTATATAGAATAAGTAAATAGAAGAATAAGTGGAGAAGAATAAGTGGATTGAAAAAAATCAGCAAATAGATCAGAGGAATCCTGGTCATTACAAGTTTTTTCACCACCAAGGACAAATGAGGACGGCAAACCAGAAGATTTACGCTTCAAATTTACAAAAAAGTAAAATTGTTTGGGATCTCGAGCAAACTGACGTTTGCAACGTGTAAGATAATTCTTATAGCAGATAGAATTTAAAAGATTGAAGTTTGTCTTGGCAATGGAATATTTGGAGAGAGTACTAGAGACTTGTGCTCTGGAATGTATATACATTTTCACCATATGATTACGCTCTTAAAGCTTCATTAAGATTGTACGTCTAGAAATTAAATTATTCAATACATAATTCTTATATTCTTATAATGTTGCCCACACTGCAGCGCAGCCCAAGCGCAGTCGCTGCTTACTGCGCAGTTGCAGAGCGACTTCTAATACGTGCGTGTGTATGTATGTGTGCCGAAGAGAAGTGCAGAGTGATTAGAATATCAGATTAGAGGGTTTAGGGTATCTTCTTACTTGTTATAAATGACCTTCCTAGCTGTTCATTCTACGATATTTATGTATGCAGATGATGTACTACTTTGCCTCCCATACTCCAGTGCTAATGGGTATTAGAGGCCTGCATGGGTATGCTTGCTTGTGGTCGTCTTCCAAATATACTGATACTTGCAAGTGTTTGAGCATACCAAGCATTGCTGCAAAACGAAACGAATGGTACTCGAAGTCTTGGCGACAACAAAACGAAAAGCGAGTAACGTCAAAAAAAATCGTACGGTACTTTTACTGCACTTTGAGCGCCGTTGCTGAGCAAAAATCAGGCTAGAATTGGCTAAAAATTGAAAATAAATGCTAGAATAGCTACCTAGATTATAAAAACTAACTGATATGTTTAGAAACTAACATTTTTTTCTTTTTTGCTGAAATGCAAAATGTTTTATAGTCTACTCAGTAATATGCTGCAATATTAAGTACTATACGAACTTGAAAAGATTTATGATTGCTAGATTTATGGCTATAGGCTATAACGAATTTTTTAGTAAATAGCATAAACTGGCATCACTAGCTGATAACTAAAACGAAAACAATACTTGAATTATGCTTTATCGTCTCTTTCGTTCGTTGCTTCCTTTCTGTACAAGCATCTGCATACCGAACTGTTCGGTATGTGAGCAATGCTCGTTCTGTTTCGTTCGTCCACGATGCTTGGGTTTACACTATTTGAACAAAACGAAACAGTGTGAAACCAAGCACCACCAAGACCCGGGTGTCTCGCTTAGCGTTTGAGACGTATTCATGCAGGCCTCTAATGGGTATCTACACCTTCAAGATGACCTTAATGCATTTCAACTTTGGTGTGTGGCAAGCCATTGCATGATGACCTTCAGTCGTACCGTTCCTTACACCGCATCTTTACAGTCAAAGATCTTGGTGTTTTCTTTGACTGTAAACTTAATTTTAATCTCATATTTCTACCATCATTAATGAAACCAAAAGTGTGCTTGACTTTATTCATTCAAGGAGTCTCGACTTGAAGAGTCTTACTCACAACGTAAAATTTCTAAATATTACTTATACGTTAAAGAATAAGTTTTCATCATAAACATTCACTATTTAAATGAAAAACAATATATATGTATATATTATGGTTATATTTGACAAAGAATAAACTTCTTATTTCTTTATGCATACCTAGAATATACAGTAACTTTTTATCATAGTAAGTTGATTCTTTAATTTAGTTTACTATACATTCCTTCTGCTTCGACCTTAATACTATTAAACATATGTTTTTCTTTATTCTTTTAGATAAAAGCGATTTTTTTCTGCCAGGAGATACTGATGAAATTGTCGACTTCTGTGAAAGCTGTAAGCAATTATCCAACATTAAAATTTTGGCTTCAATTCCGGTTATTAAAATTGTAATAGAGTAAGTATAGTTTAATTTGACCTTGGAATATATATTTAAATAAATCCCCGGTGTGGGTAATATTATGAGAATTTACTTGATGAATAAGTTCTCCTGTAATAAGACTAACTTCGTGAAACTATCAGGGCATATTCAAATGTGTGACATTCCACAAGTCTCTAGTACTTAAGATATGTTTTTTACAAATTCGTGGCGAAGGGGCGTGGTATCCAAAGTCTGTAAATTACAAAATATTAGTATTCATCAAATGTATACACATAGTAAATCTGAAGTCTCCAGGTCTTATATTTTTATATCCTGAACCCATTGAAAATGGGAAAACAGGGTATAAGGGTTTTGTTGAAATCATAGCTTGCAAATGACTGTCAATCGTTTTATTTTGTATGCTCTGTTCACGAACACAACCGAAAAATGATATACACACTCGCTCTAGCTCTCACCAGGAGACTTCGTTTCTTCTCGTTTTTTTTTCTCTCGACTATTGAGTTGAGCTATTCGTGTGACGTTCATTTAATGATCATCGTTTAAAGAGCGATACGATTGTCGGTCGCACAATGAGACTCAGTAAATGAGAGATTGACTGAAAACTCAATCCAAACGGTCTTCACAATTATTTTTATACCCTGAACCCATTTTCAATGGGAAATCAGGGTATAATGGTTTTGTTGCAAATGCATTTTCCGATATACCATGTTAGTTGAAAAGCTATAAAGTTTAAATTTGGTATGTCGGTCCGCGTCGACCACCCAAGATCACGATCCATGGCGGATATATCTCCGCCCATTTGGGACGTGGAAAATCGGATAAAACTGTATCTCCTAAAGTAATAAGTCTAGAATGCTGAAATTTTCACGTGACTTGATGTTTTAAATCTATAAAAATTGGTGAAATAATTTTATATCGGACCTGAAGAATTTAGGGTACCGGTTGCTCGAACTGGCCAAAAATGAGGAGTCTACGGTCACTAGGGGCGTGGCAATCGGCATTTATAGTGCCCGAATTGCGACATTTGTGTATATGCGTGAGCCATCTAATTATGTATTTGTACATATAAATAGGCTTCATAGATATTCATAATACGAAAAAAAAAACACATTTTTATGAAATTTAAAAAATATAAAAGAAGTTAAAATAATAAAAATTTGCAATTTACAAAAAAGAGTTTTCCGCGGGATTTGAGCTCGCACCCAAGCCAAATAGCATGTTCATGTCAAAATAACTAAAATAAGGATCGCCGGCGCTTCTGCCTACAGCACCACCGCGTCGTTTCGAGCAATAGCAGTTAAAACGAAATCACATTATTGTTATGACGCCACATAGCAAACAAAAGACAGTGCAGCGGCTGGAAATTCAAAAACAATACAAACACAAATCTATCGCAACGAGATTCTTAGAATATGCTAGAGTACGTATTTATGTGTGCATACATACACACATAAAAATGAGCGCGTGTATAAGGCTGGAATGATTGATGCTATGCGTGCAGACTTATGTATATAACATATTAACATATATACATGTGTATGTATATGCGTATATGTATTTGAGGGCTTTTTGAGAAAAAATTAATTTAAACTTATAAAATTATTCGACTAAGAAAAAGAAAAGTATTAAGTGACATTCATTCAATCTCGCACCTTCCAAATAAAAAAACTATTTCATAAAAAACGAAATTTATATGAAAAAAACAAAAAACATCGAAGAGGTTTCGAACCGCCCCTACTCTAACATTACTTGCGTCGCATGTAGCGTCATCAAACAAAACAAAACTACAGTAACGGCTAGCAAATCCAGAAATCAATCGAAATTCTAAGAATGTGAGAAAAGGCGCGCTTCTGTCTGTACGCATAGAATGAGCTTGCGCACATGTATAGGAAAATCGCGCAGATCTGCTTCTAGCCTGAAGCCGGTATCAAATATATGGATATAAATATATAATAACAAGTAAGAAAGCTCTAGTCGAGACTGCTCGACTACGAGAACCTACCTGAACCCTTGGAGTAATAGCTATTTCAATAATTTTTCGCGTCTTTCAGCTTACACAAGAAACACGCACACACACACACACACACACACACACACGCACGTACGCACACACAGGCATACATACACACACACACGCATACAGACACACATACACACACACACACGCATACACACACACATTCACACACACACACACACACACACACACACATACACACACATGGAGTTCGAGTTGCGTTTTCACGGAGTGCGGTCGATGTCATCGTGATCCATCGTAGACAATAGCTTGAGCTGTGTTTTCCCCTGCGAAAGTGGAAAGAACTGAAGTCAACGTGTTTGCTGTGGGCGCGGCGTACCCAGCGACCTCAAAAAAACTACCAGAGACTTACTGCGTGGCGGTTCGTGGAATTCCCAAGCGGTATGATTCGGAGGTGCAAGAGAGGGGGGGCGATAGCGTCATTGTTTTAGCGTCAGGGCTGCTTTCCTTTCCTTGTCTTTTGTGGGCGCGTAAATTTTGTCACTTTAGGCGTCACACTTGCGCAATAATAAATATCAGGTGCATTCACTCTAACAGCTGTTAGTAGTGCTGGAAATTGCATCGGGCAATCAGCTGCTCACTAACGTTGGTGAGTTGCTAAGCCTTAGCAAAGACAGCAACCTAGCTGCTGGAGTGAAGTACCAGTTATTAAAAGTAGTGCATACTTTCGGGCTCTCGCTGTAGTCAATTTGAGTTTAAGTTACTGCGGGTTGTAAACTCAGATTATATTAGTAGCCATTTCCCACTACAGGCTTCACGCCGTGGTAGTCGGAGCAGAAATGGATGCCATGATGGAGGACGAGCTGCAAGCTTTTGCGCGTCGTTCCTCGTTGCAGCGATCGCCGCAGCAACAACAGAGGGCGTTGGCGCAGCCGTCGACTTCTAATCAGGCTCCAGTGGCCGAGTGCCAAGCACCCAAGTCACTAAAAGAAGCGTTAGCTCAAATAGGAGCTACACTAGAGGGTTTGTCTGCCTTATTTGGGGGTCAACGGCATATAAATGCCTTAATGAGAGAGGAGCTGGCTGGGCTGGTCAGCCTTCACAAGACGGCCGAAGCGTTCTGCAACCGTTCGGTTAAAAACTGTGAGGTGCAGACCACGCCACTCACAAAAGTAGGCGAAAATGTTAAGGCAGCGAGCATTAGTGCTACAGTAGGTAGCAATACTCCCAAGCGGTCGAGGGATGTTGCCTCCGAACAGAGGAAAACTCCCTCAAAAAAGCCGAGGCCCAATAGAAGTGCAGCGAACCCAAAAGAACCAATGGCTCTACGGGCTACAGCTGAAACTTCAAACCAGTGCAGCGAACCCAAAAGAACCAATGGCTCTACGGGCTACAGCTGAAACTTCAAACCAGGCCGCTCGACAGACAAACCAGAGCAGCTGGACAGTCGTTAAAGGGCGAAAGCCTATGCAAAAACGTCCCAGGACTGACGCGAGTGCGATTTCAGGCGTAGGGGGTTGCAGCTATGCGGACATGCTTCGTGTAGTTAAAAGCGACCCAAATTTGAAGAATCTGAGCAGCGACGTTCAAGGCATTAGAAAGACAGCTAAGGGGGACCTTTTACTGCAACTGAGTAGGAAGCCGGAGCATAGCGCTGAGGCTCTGCACGAAGCTGTAGGCAAGGCCTTGGGAGACCGAGCGGTAGTTAAAACCCTTACCGAATCGGCTCAAGTTGAGATTCGCGATCTAGATGAGTTAGCGACCAAAGAGGAGACCTTGGAGGCAATTAGGGTGGAGTTGAAGGATAGCTCACTGCCCATTGAGGCTATCAATGGCTTCGGCCAGCTTTTGGTGGACAGCAAAGAGCTACGGTTGCTCTTCCCATTCTGCTCGAGCTGTCCAAAATTAGAATAGGATGGGTAGTTTGCCGTATCCGAGCCGTGGAGCAGCCTAAACGCTGTTTCAAGTGCCTCGATTACGGTCATATGGCAGCAAACTGCGGCAGCAAACTGCGGCAGCGACTGTGACTTAAAGGGCGCCTGTTTCAGGTGTGGAGAGATGGGTCACAGTGCCAAAGCATGCACCAAGCCACCAAAATGTAGCCTCTGCATCCGGAAAGGTGAAAAGCAGACGGACCATTCAGCAGGCAGCTTCAAGTGCCCATCTTACCGTGAAGCTGCTCGTAAAATGAAATGTTAAGGTTTTTGCAGCTTAACTTAAATCATTGTGTTGCTGCCCAAGATCTTCTAGAGCAGACCATTAGGGAAAAATGTATAGATGTAGCTTTTCTCAGTGAGCCTCACCACTGTAGAACCAGCTGCCCTAGGACATGGTCAACAGACGTTAATGGCAAAGCTGCGTTGTGGGTATGCGGCAACTCAACGAACGTACTTTCGAATGTTAAGTCATTCAATGGGTTCGTACGTGGCCGATATGGTAGCTTATGGCTTTACAGTTGCTATCTTGCCCCCAGCATGCAGCTCAGTGAATTCACGACGGTGCTCGACGAGCTTGCCGAGGATGCTAGGGGTCGGAAGGCCATTATAGCTGGAGATTTTAACTCCTGGGCGCTAGAATGGGGTAGCCCCACAACAAATGCCAGAGGTCGTATCCTACTGGAGATCATCGCGACACTAGATGTTGCACTGCTCAACACTGGCCATGAGTACACCTTCAGTCGGGCGGGATACAGGTCTGTTCTCGACATTACTTTTTTTCATCTCTCTTTCGGGGAGCAACATGGAGCCATTGCGATAGCTATACAGGCAGCGATCATACGGCACTTTTGTTCACAATAGGTGAGCCACCTGCCAGGGCGTCAACATTGTGGAGGGAGTCGTATCGGCTAGATACTTTTGATCCCGCGGTCTTTTCAGAGGCCATTAAGTCTCTGGGTACAATTGGTAATGCTGCGGCCAGAGCATGCCAAATGGTAGCCCAAATACAGTGTGCCTGCAATAGCAGCATGTTACGTCGCAAGCAGTTCACGCGACAACATGAGCCTACGTATTGGTGGAATACGCAAATAGGTGACATTCGTCGCAAATGCATCCAGGCGAGAAGAAGCTACCAACGGGCTCGCGGTAGGTCTACGTTTTTTGAGAAACAGTTAGCTTACCAGGCAGCTAGAAGACAGCTGAAGAAGGCCATTCGGGCAAGCAAAAGAAAATGTTTCTTACAGTTGTGCGACTCAGCCGAATATGACCCTTGGGGCAGGGCATATAAGATAGTAGTTAAAAGACTATACGCAGGTAGACAGGTGCAGCCTACGGATCGTCTGGAGCTTAAATCGATTGTGGAAACACTCTTTCCAGAAAGTCTAAGCTCCATTCACGCCCCTGAGTCCGAGTCTGCTGATTAGGGCTCAACGAGCACTGAAATTGTTTTAGTTACAGAGGAAGAAATATCAGTAGTTCTCCGAGGTCTTAGAGCCAAAACAGCTCCAGGGCCGGATGGGATCCCAAATCGTGCGCTAAAGCTAGCCCTCGCCTTGCACCCAAGTACGTTCGCCGAATTATTTAACGAATGCCTGATCCAAGAGACGTTCCCGGCAAAATGGAAAGCCCAGAATCTGGTATTGCTACCCAAGGCTGGCAAACCACCAGATGAGCCATCTTCGTACAGACCGATCTGTCTCTTAGACACCATGGGAAAGGTGTTTTGAGAAACTGATCTGCTCTAGGCTGGAGACTGCGATTGCAAGCGCCGGAGGCCTGTCACCAAACCAATTTGGATTCCGGAAGGCCCGGTCAACAACGGACGCGCTTAACAAAGTTGTCGGTCTGGCCACTTCCGCTATTCAAGGCACCAGATGGAGGCACGGGACGAAGGAATACTGCATCATCGCGACCCTGGATGTAAGGAATGCCTTCAACACAGCTAGTTGGGATATGATACTGAATGCGCTGTCACAATATAATATCCCTAAATATCTAAGAGAGATAATAAAGAGCTACTTCAGAGGAAGAACACTGGTATACAACACGAGTGAGGGTCCCCAAACTCATACAGTGTCAGCTGGAGTACCCCAAGGCTCAGTGCTGGGGCCTCTCCTATGGAACATCATGTACGACGGCGTACTGCGCTTGGAACTACCAGCAGGCGCGCACACCATTGGCTTTGCTGATGATGTAGCTGTCGTAGCCATAGGAAAGGAGCTCAAAGATACAGAGGATATATGCAGCGAAAGTATCAATCGCATACGAAGCTGGTTGACAGGAGCTGGGCTCGAGCTAGCGGCACACAAGACCGAAGTTGTACTAGTCAGCAGTCGCAAAAGGGTGGAAACTGCCAATATAAAGATCGGCAGCGTCACCATTGCGTCAAAGAGGGCGATAAGATATCTTGGTGTCATGATAGACACAAGAGGTAGAGCTCTCTCGAGAATCATGCTTAACACGCGGGGACCTAAACAGCAACGACGTCTCCTCCTAATGAGCGTCATTAGGTCTGTCATCCTCTATGCTGCGCCAATATGGGCAGGAGCGATGGCAACGCCGAGCTACAGCCGAGGCATTTGCGCGATCTACAGGCTGAGCGCAATCAGAGTCAACTGCACTTTCAGGACTATCTCCGATGACGCGGCGCTCGTCATAGCCGGTATGGTGCCACTGGAGTATTTGGTCGCCGAAGCCGTGGAGCGGAATTCGCACGGGCCTACGCGACTCAACGCTGTCAGGGCGAACAGCATCGCACGATGGCAAAGAAGGTGGAATAGCTCAGCTAAAGGGCGGTGGACGCACAAGCTCATCCCGGAGCTTGAACCATGGGTTAACCGCAAACATGGCGAGGTTAACTTCTACCTTACGCAGATCCTCTCGGGTCATGGATGCTTTCGGAGCTATTTGAAGCGCTTTGGCCACGAGGAATCTGACGAGTGCCCCTGGTGCGAGCGAGGGCATGTGGAAGACGCCAACCACATTCTTTTCGAATGTGGACGGTTCCTGGAGGAGAGGCGTCGTCTGGAAGAGGCAGTGGGCCGCTCCATCAGAGCGGACAACTTAGTCAACGCCATGCTGGAATCGGAGGAAGCTTGGGAACTAACAAGCCCCTTCGCGGCCACGGTGATGATGGAGCTCCGCAGAGTCGAGCGACTGAGAAGACGAGCTGTCCCAGGCTAAGGTAGCGCATAGTGCTTGCGAAGCAATGCTTTACGGCCGTCCCGCAAGCACCGCGCGCTATCATAGCCACCACGCAACTTGCAATTTGTTATATAATTTTGTCAATTTTGTCAATAAATGAATATAAAAAATAAAAAAAACAAAAAAAAAACACACACATACATACACAAACAATTACATACATATACACACACAAGCATAAACACGCATGGGCGGCAGTGAGCGCTTACTATGAGAACTTAATTGTTTAATAACTTTTTTTATGGACGTACGATCTTCATGAAACTTTCAGATTATGATTATAACATAGACATGCATATAATTGCTAAAGCACAAGTCTCTAGTATTTGAAATATTTGAATTTTTAATGATAAACTCGATATCCGCGCTGTAATTACGAACATTTTACAAAAAATTTGAAGTCTCTAGCTCTTAAATCTTCGGAAATCGACGCGTTCAAACATACGGACAGACAGACAGACGGACAGGGCCAAATCGACTCAGCTCGTCGCCCCGCCTCCTTCTGCCTGTTACATACCTTAAAAAAAAAAACATTATACCTTGATTCCCCATTTTCAATGGGTTCAGGGTATAAAAAAAGTTGCTGAATGTTTTTAAAAGTTGCCAGATCTAGCAACTAAATTGCTAAACTGGTAGCCCTGATATAGCCCTGTCCGTCTCAGAAGTTATAAGAGCTATAGAGCTGAAAAATTGATTTTGTTTTTCAACCTAATTTGAACACCTAGACCTAGAGACTTCAGATTTACTGTGTGTATACATTTGATGAATACAAAGATTTTGTGATTTACAGATTTTTGATACCACGCCTCCTTCGCCGCATTTCAAGTAGTAGAGACTTGTGCTTCATATAGATAGTCTATCTACAAAAGAAACTATTCAACAATAAAATTCTCATAATATTGCCACAAAAAACTTTATTTTGAAATTTTATAAATATAGATACTAGCATGCATACAAATAAACTACGGCTTTAATTAAAATGATTTTAAGTGCTTTATCCTTTTCTGACATCTATGTATTTTGTAGTCGAATTAAAATCAATTTTATATATTTAATTACAAACTTCTTTTTTTCTTTATAGATCCAAAGAAATTTATGAAATTATTTATAACCGTCTAAATAGCGACTTATTAATGTGGGAGCCACACTCTTCAATAATAAATCATGAAAAACCCGTTAGCAGCTTTGAATTATCTGTTAAGCAGGGTGTAATAGTAGTCTACACCAATGCTCAGGAAGTTGAAGCGATAAGACATTTATCTCAACGCGGAAAGCTCCAGGTGAAATTCAAAGATTTTCGGCTATTTTCGGCAGCTGCTCTTAACAATGAAAAAAATCTAAGCTATTTTTGTATTCAAATTAAAGAAATTGACGTTCATCACTCTGGTAAGTTTATATATAACTAAACTATATATATAACTAAAAGAATTAAGAAAGCTCTAGTCGAGACTGCTCGACTACAAGATCCCCTACCCTTCGAGAAATAGCTGTTTCAATCATTTTTCGCGTCTTTCTGCTTACACAAGACACACACGCACACACACACACGCGCGCACACATAAACACGCATTGGCTGCAGTGTTGGCTTACTATGGGAAGTTACTTGTTCAATAACTTTTTTTGTGGACATACGATATTCATGAAACTCAGATCATAATTATAACAATAATATGTTTGCACCTGCCAAAGCACGAGTCTCTAGTATGTGAAATACGCCTTTTTTGTGGGTGAAGGGTGAATAAAGGGGGGGGGGGGGGGGGGGGGGTAAATTTCAACAAAAACCGAAATTGTATAAAATACACATAAGTCTACATTTTAAATTTGGAGACTGTAGCTCCAAAGATGTAGGAGATATAATTTTATAACTGATTTTCGATAAAGTTTTTATCGATAAAAAAGATCGGGATGATTTATCGATTTTTAGTGATAAGCTCGATATTCGCGCTGTATATACGGACATTAAAAAAAATTGAAGTCTCTAGCTCTTATGTCTTCTGAAATCGACGCGCTCAAACATACGAGCATACGGACGGACAGACGGAAAAGGCGAAATCAACTCAGCTCGTCGCCCTGATCAAGAATATATATGCTTTGTGGGATCTGCGACGCCTCATACATTTCAACAAAACCATTATACCCTGATTTCCCATTGAAAATGGGTTCAGGGTATAAAAAGAAAAACTGACTGACGTTTTATAGGCTTGGCTTCGAGGTTTTATTGACTGGCCGCAAGTGATATAAGTATATAGGTTTTGTACAATGTCCGTCCGTCTGTCCTTATGAACGCAATCTTTTTGGCCTTATTAAAGAGACTTTAAATCCAAATGTTTTAATGTTGTTGAGTTACTGGGAACCTCCTCTATTGAGGACTTAAAAATCATATCTACGCCTCTTTGGGGGCATGGCATATCTAAAAACACCCTGTAATGCTAAGATTTTTGAAGCGTAAGCTTCCAAAACTTAATTATTCACTTTCATACCATTGAAAATGGGAAATCAGCATAGCTGCAAATAACTGTTGACATTTTTTCGTTGTCTGAAAATAAATGTCTTTCACGCTGGCGCTCTGAGCGAGACAGTTATTTCTGTTTTCGTTTCGCTCAAGTCAAACACTGATCGTTTGCTTGAGTTAAATTTAAAAAACAGGGCATGATTCTATTAAAATTGGAAAATCATCGATAGCTACTGCTATCATCGTTGCATCATTGCAGCTAGAATCTTCAAATTACATGCATATATTATTTATACAATTTTGATTTTTATTATATATTTATATCCATATATTGGATATCGGCTTCAAGCTAGCAGCAGACCAGCGTGATTTTCCTATACATGTCCACTCACTCATCGAGTATTCTAAGCGTACTGGCAGAAGTGCGCCTTTTCTCACATTCTTAGAATTTCGATTGATTTCTGGATTTTCTAGTCGCTACCACTGACCAGAGAACACATAGACTAGACATGTAGAACAAACTTTTTCAACACCGAAAAAATGCGCTGAACAGACCGGACAACTTCGTATTTGGTCGGCTCGGTCTTCTGAGGCTCAGGCAGTGAAAATAAGGCAAGACAAAATCAGTGTGCTGCGACTGCTGCCACGAAATGCACGCATTACTAAATAAAGCACG
This sequence comes from Drosophila arizonae, assembly GCF_054131065.1. Classification (NCBI taxonomy): domain Eukaryota; kingdom Metazoa; phylum Arthropoda; class Insecta; order Diptera; family Drosophilidae; genus Drosophila; species Drosophila arizonae. The sequence continues at coordinate 34,701,474 of NC_142922.1, forward strand.
GCTATGCGCTCTTTTTCCCTTACTCACTCTCTCCCTCTCTTTATGGTCTCTCTCTATGGTCTCGAATAGCAGCAGCGCACAAAAATTGAATATTGTTCGCGACGATCCCAGCTCTTTCCTCTTGAGTGAAGGGTATACCGAAATCATAAAAGCATTTGTCACGCTCATGCAAACAAAATGTAAGCGTTTTGATGGTTATTCGTGGGAATGGTATGAAAGCGTTGATACGCATAAACAATATTTTTTCGCGACGGGCAAGTACACACACACTTGTAGTCCCTTGCTACATGTATGAGCATTTGTGACTTGCGTGCGTTACTCTTGCTGCTTGTAGCAATTTTAAAGTCCAGCATTTGCATTTATTTATTTATTTATTTATTTATTACTTAAAGCTATTGACAAAAACGAGAGTCAATTTTAATTTAAAAAAGCCTATACAAAGTACACGATATAATTTCAAATAGTAACACCAACCCGATGGGGGTATTTTATTTGCCAGTCCGGCCGGCTATGCCTACGTCTCACAGCCAAATATGGTCAGTGATACTATTGAAGCTATGAAAAGAAAGTGTTAGTAAGAAACTTAAAAAAATAAAATATTAAAATGTTGGTTATTAACAATATCTAGCATAATTAAAATAATTCTTAAAATAATAATAAAAATAAAAAAAATAATAATAATAATATAAAAAAAAAAATAAATAAATAAATAAAAGTTAAAAAAACCAATAATAAAAAAAAGAAAATAAGAAGAGATAAAGTATAGAAAAAGAAAAAGGACGGTAATAAAAGAAGTTGCAAGAAAAGTTAATAAAAAGAATAAGAAATAATAAAAAGAAAAGAGAAAGGGAAGAGCCAAAAATAGAGTATAAGAATAGAATTGAGAAATCACTAACACAACATTAGCAGCAAAAACGTATGCCAATGCTTATGCCTGGGCATTGTGAGTGATTTCCCTAAGATAAGCTGATAGTACACTTTTTATATTAGAAGGAGAGAGCTCTAAGGAAAAAACGTGATAATATTTATTAAAATTAACACAAAGAACATGAAACGCACTGTGCAAAGAATAATCCCTAGTGCACACAGGTAAATGAAGCGGACGATAGTGTCTAGTTGCTCGGGACGGAACCAAAAAATTTAGACGACCCAACAAAGAGGACGAATCAATATCACCACTAATCAATTTATGCAGAAAAACAATTCCTAAAATTGTTCTGCGATTGGTTAGCGATGGAAGATCAATTAGCTGGAGCCTACTATGATAAGACGGTAATCGTAAGTTACTGTCCCATCTAAGGTCTCTTAAGGCAAAGAGAAGAAACTGTTTTTGGACCGATTCGATACGATCCTGATACAGTTTATGTTGCGGAGACCATACGACAGAGCAATACTCTAGAATAGGACGCACAAGCGAAGTAAATAAGCGCTTGGTAATAAAAGGATCTTTAAATTCCTTAGACCAACGTTTAATAAAGCCAAGCACACTTTTGGCTTCATTAATGATGGTAGAAATATGAAGATTAAAGTTAAGTTTACAGTCAAAGAACACACCAAGATCTTTGACTGTAAAGATGCGTCGTAAGGAAATATTGCTAATTTTATAATCAACAATTAGAGGAACGGTACGACTGAAGGTCATTGTCATACACTTTGAGCAATTTAGGTCAAGCTGGTTTGCCACACACCAAAGTTGAAATGCATTTAGGTCATCTTGAAGGTGAAGATTTCCATTTGCCCTGGAGTATGGAAGGCAAAGTTTTACATCATCAGCATACATAAATATAGTGGAGTACGAGATACAACTAGGAAGGTCGTTTATAAAAAGGGAAAAGAGCAATGGGCCCAAATGGCTACCCTGAGGTACACCAGACGAAACAAAGATAAGTTTAGACATAGCTGTTCTCAGCAAGACTCTTTGGGTTCTACCCGTTAAATAGGATGAAATCCAAGAGACAAGACTGGGTGAAAATCCTAAGCGTTCAAGCTTAAGAATTAGTATGTGATGATGTACTGAGTCAAATGCTTTAATGAAGTCCGTATAAATAACATCGGTTTGCATTTTTTTGGAAAAGCTGTCATTAACAAGCGAAGTGAACTCAAGTAAATTAGAGGACGGGCTCGATTTTGAACAAAACCATGTTGAGATGGTTGAATAATCGATTTGCAAAAATGCTGCAAGGCCGATGTTATGATTTTCTCAAATAACTTCGGAATAGCAGATAATTTCGCGATGCCTCTATAATTGGAAATATCAGATCTTCCACCTTTTTTATATAAGGGAATGATAAAAGATTCTTTCCAAATTGAAGGGAACACAGAAGTATCCAAGGACAAGTTAAACAATTTTAGTAATTGTGACTGAAGAGAAACACTGCACTCTTTAATCACACAACTAGGAATATTATCAGCACCAGGAGAGAAAGATGATTTCAATGTCCTAATGGCTGCAGCCAGAGAGGATGCAGTAACTTTGGGAGTATTTATAGATCCATATTCAGGAAGAGAATAAGGATATGAGTTGCTGTAGAGATCAGGAGAAGAATAAGTGGATTGAAAAAAATCAGCAAATAGATCAGAGGAATCCTGATCATTGCATGTTTTTTCACCTCCAAGGACAAATGAGGACGGCAAACCAGAGGATTTACGCTTCGAGTTTACAAATGAGAAAAATTGTTTGGGATCTCGAGTAAACTGACGTTTGCAACGTGTAAGATAATTCTCATAACAGCTAGAATTTAAAAGATTGAAGTTTGACTTGGCAATGGAATATTTGGACCAGTCAATACTTGAACCAGACTTTTTGTAATTTTTAAAACATTTAGTTTTAATGTTTCTCAAGTTCGACAGAGTTTTGGTGAACCAAGGTGGCTTATTTGAAACTGGCGAAACACGGCGGAGAGGGACACAAACATCCAGAATAGAGTTTAAGGTAGAATAAAAAAACGATGCTGCTAAATTAATATTAACCGATTCATATAAAATAGACCAGTCTGTTGAATTAATTAGTTCGTTAAGCAAAACGAAATTGCATTTACGATAACAGCGACTAAGTTTAGAAGGCATTGGTGTAGTAGAGGGAGGATTATCGATAGTTAATAAAACCTCTAAAGTGGGGTGATATATATCCTCAGGTAAGGAGAAAGGAGTTGATCTCGCGACATTAATGAGCGAATCATGATTAACAAACACAAGATCAAGCGTGCGATTAAGATGGTTTGAAATAGAGTTCATCTGAAACATAGACAGGTTAAACAATTCATCAAAAAGATAGTGATCAATTGTCGGAATAAAGTAATTTGCATTACAAGTTGAAGACCAAGAAGTGTTCGGAATATTAAAATCACCCAACACAAGAAGACAATCTCTATCATTTACATGTTCATTAACTTGTTTAATACAATTTATGTGGTGAGCATAAACTTGTACATCAGAAGAGGGAGGGATATAAGAACATGTGATGTATAATGAGCACGATGGGAGAGTTAATTTAACCGCTATAATCTCCACATCATGAAGGGACGAAAAGGTAAACAATTCAGAGTGGATAATGGACTTAACCGCAATTAACACCCCACCACCTCTGCGCGACGAACGGTCGAGTCGATAAATAGTGAAATTACTTGAAAGAATTTCACTATTATGAATATTACTACTTAGCCATGTTTCAGTGAAAGCGATAATATCATATTGTACACTGAAACTATGCAAGAAAAGACTTTTAAGTTTTGAGTTTAAGCCACGTACATTTTGATAAATCAGGGACAGCTGAGAAGAGGTTTGTAAGTAATTTAGTTTTTTGGTACAACGTTTGATGAAGACTGCACCGAAGGTAAATTTACTGAAATGGGCATCGATCTGTTACGATTTTTGGGTTTAAATTCATGAACAACTACATGAGGTGGCCAGAAATTAGGATCACAAAGGGTTTTAAAGTATTCTACAGGCACATTGATTTTGAACGAAGCAATTTCACGCGGTGTCGCAAAACTAAACTTCGATATAAAAATATTAGCCGGAATCTTATTTGAGATAAAAGCCGATACTGCCTCAATGGTAGTGTCAGATGAAAGCCTAGATAAGAAAACTTGCTTTCTAGGAGAGACAACAGATAAGGTAATGCTCTGAGAGGCTGACTTATTGTCACTCTTTGTTTGAGCAACAATAGAAGTAACATCCAAATTTGGGACAGGGGCTTGAGTTTCAATAGAAGCCTCAATAGGAGAAACAGATATGGGACAAGGTGAAGGAGGATCTAGAGAATTGGGAGCCGACGACAAAACAGAAGCGCAAGGTGAGGGAGGAGCAAGCGAATTAGGTGACGGTACTATTACAGAAGGAGTTACCGACAACAAAGGAGTATCCAATTGAGAGAGAGGACTTTCAAAGCCGTACTGATTTAAGATTTCCTCAGCAGCAGCCATGTCACTGGTCAACTGCATAGAAATCTTCCTCAGTTTTAAAAATTGAGCCCTCACAGCACTATACATTTTAGAAAAGTTTATTTGTTTTTCCAAGCAAATCGGACAAGACCAGCGTATGCCTCCACTACCAGCTTTAGAAGTAGACATAATCTTGTCATATTCACGCCCAGTAAGACCTGCACACTTAGTATGCATCATGTTATCACACAGCCAGCAACTTATAAATTGCGCTTGTGCAGAATCAACTGTTTGCCTGAAAGTGCAAGCTTTTTTGCAGCAACTCATATTGGCAATTGGGATAGATCACAAAATTACTGAATGTAAACAGAAATGAAAAAACCAAGAGAGGTATAAATGTGTTGAGAGCGAGTCCAACAACAAACAGCCGTTACAGAGCGCAACGAAAATATATGTTGAGAGAGCGAGTCAACAACAAAAACAACCGTTACAGAGCAGATCAAAAGTCCTCAGCGAGAGAGTATACTTGCACACCACAAAAATCAAAGATTCAAGAGAGGCAAATACAACAACCGTAGATAGTGAGAGCAACTTATGCACACACTCACACAAACTTAGAAAGAGTGAACTGGGGAGAGCGCCAACAAATAGAAACACTAAAGCAGAAATGCAAATAATGAAACTAATGAACCGACACTGCACACAAAGCTTCACAAATTAAAAAAGCAAATTATTAAAAACACAGTGAACAACGGATCAAACCTTGCACAGGAAAATATAGATATTTGCTATATACAACCGAACCGCAATTATGTGAAATTTAATAAGAATAATTAACTAAGAAAACAAGAATAATTGAAGAGCACAATAGTAAACACGTCTGTTAACTCTCACTGAGAACTCTCTCATGGTCGGTCTTACGGACTGTCATAACCACTTTAAACAGATGTACTATGTATGAACATACATACATATGTACATAAGTACATTTATATATTATTATTGCTAATCATGTTTATAAATGTGTTTATATCCGTAAATAATTATATATAATTAAAATTATTTTATACACATTTTTAACCGAAAAAATTATCGTAAAACACTACTAACTTTATTAAAGGCTTTGCAATATATGAAATACACATGTCATATTATACTCAAGCTTTACTCATTATTGTCAAAAATTTCTAATTAAGTCATAATGGCCCATTTGATAGTCACCCTACGATTCAAATCATACAAAATTTACAAACTACTAAATCCAGAGACAATTAGCTTGCCATCCCATACAAGCATACACATACACAAATGTATATATGCATGTGCTCACTTCACAAGGCAGACCAACGGCAAATTTTGGGCTTTACAATTTGCACAGGCTGTTGTGCACAGAAAGAATACATTTTCGCGACGAGCATGCACACACACACTTACATCCTTGATACGTGTATGTGCTTTTGTGTGCGTGCGTCGCGAAACTCAATTCTTTCTCAGTATTTTCATCTATCATCAGCCCAAAATTTGCCGTTGGTCTGCCTTGTGAAGTGAGCACCCTTCCCACGAATAACCATCGAAACGATTACATTTTGTTTGCATGAGCTTGACAAATGCTTTTATGATTTCGGTATACCCTTCACTCAAGAGGAAAGAGCTGGGATCGTCGCGAACAATATTCAATTTTTGTGCGCTGCTGCTATTCGAGACCATAGAGAGAGACCATAAAGAGAGGGAGAGAGTGAGTAAGGGAAAAAGAGCGCATAGCCGTGCTTCATTTAGTAATGCGTGCATTTCGTGGCAGCAGTCGCAGCACACTGATTTTGTCTTGCCTTATTTTCACTGCCTGAGCCTCAGAAGACCGAGCCGACCAAATACGAAGTTGTCCGGTCTGTTCAGCGCATTTTTTCGGTGTTGAAAAAGTTTGTTCTACATGTCTAGTCTATGTGTTCTCTGGTCAGTGTCGCTACTGTAGTTTTTATATTCATTCACGAAAGTGAAATGAGTATATTGGTTTTGTGCAATGTCCGTCCGTCTGTCCGTATGAACGCAATCTATTTCGGCACTATTGAAGCTAGAGACTTTAAATTTCGTGTATATCTTCCATTCATAAAGTGTTAAAATTTTCCCGCCAATCGCAAAATTGTATATCTTACAGCTTGAATTTGGATAGTTGAGTACTGGTAGCTTCCTCTATCAATGCCCCAAAAATAATTTTAACGCCTCTTTAGGGGCGTAGCATATCGAAAGATACACTGTAATTTTCACATATTTTTGAGCGTATGATTTCAAACTTTGCAGTTAGGTTACCGGTTGCTCGTTCTAAGAACTGGCCAAAAATGAGGAGTCTACGGTCACTAGGGGCATGGCAATCGGCATTTATAGTGCCCGAATTGCGACATTTGTGTATATGCGTGAGCCATCTAATTATGTATTTTTACATATAAATAAGCTTAATAAATATTCATAATACGAAAAAAAAAAAAATAAAAAAAATTTTATGAAATTTAAAAAATATAAAAGAAGTTAAAATAATAAAAATTTGCAATTTACAAAAAAGAGTTTTCCGCGGGATTTGAACTCGCACCCAAGCCAAATAGCATGTTCATGTCAAAATAACTAAAATAAGGATCGCCGGCGCTTCTGCCTACACCACCGCGTCGTTTCGAGCAACAGTAGTTAAAACCAGCGTTTGCAAAAACTACTCTGTAGCAGCAATAGCAATAAAAATTGTGCTATGCTCTCGCTACCGCGAGAGTGGTAGCTCTGCTCTGCTCTGCTCTCGGGAGTGGTAGCTCTGCTCTGCTCTGCTCTCTTAGTTTGTTGTGTTAAAATCTGTAGCGATAGCAATAGCACAAAACGAAATGATGTGCTACACTTTGCCGTAGCGGTAGCTGAAAACGGATAGCGAAAGCGATAGCTGAAAACAGAGAGCGAGGTGAAATCATAGCAAGATGAGAACAGAGCCAGATGAGAACATAGCGAGATGATAACAGAGCGAGATGAGAGTAAAACAAATGTGCTAGAGCGGTATGAGCAGCAGCAGATCTTTTTATACTCATTCACGAAAGTGAATCAGTATATTGGTTTTGTGCAATGTTCGTCTTGCTGTCCGTCCGTCTGTCCGTCTGTCCGTCCGTCCGTCTGTCCGTATGAACGCAATCTATTTCGGCGCTATTGAAGCTAGAGACTTGAAATTTGGAACACATACTCGTGTATATCTCCGATTTATAAAGTGTTAAAATTTTCCCGATCCGCCCACTAGGGGCGTGGCAAATCGGAAAATGCATTTTCCGATATACCAGAAATCATGTTTGTTGAAGAGCTAGAAAGCTGAAACTTGGTATGTAGGTCCGCGTTGACCACCCAAGATCACGAGCTATGGCGGATATATCTACGCCCATTGGGGGCGTGGCAAATCGGATAAAACTGTATCTCCTAAAGTTGTAAACCTAGAATGCTGAAATTTTGCACGTCAGCTAATGGTATGATTCTATAAAGTCTGAAGATAAATTATAAGTCTACGCCCGTTGGGGGCGTGGCTAATCGGACCTGAAGATATAGTAATTTTTTAAATTCTCCTATATTTTGGACACTATTGATGGCAGAGACCTCAAATTTTGTATATATACTCGGACTGATCACCCAAGACCAAAAAGTTTTTTCGGATATATGTCCGCCCACAGGGGGCGTGGCAAACCGCAAAAGCTTATATCTCCTAAAGTATAATAGCTAGAAGCTTCAAATTTGGATAGTTGAGTTACTGGTAGCCTCCTCTATCGATTCCCCAAAAATAATTTTTACGCCTCTTTAGGGGCGTGGCATATCGAAAAATACCCTGTAATTTTCACATTTTTTAGGGTAAGCATTCAAACTTTGCAGTTAGGGTAACGTTATCTCTTTCTAAAAACTGACCAAAAATGAGGTGTCTACGCCCAGTTGGGGCGTGGCAAATCGGAAAAACCTGTATATTCTACAGTATTAGAACGAAACTTAACTACTAAATTGTTGATGGGATGTGAATGAGTATTCCGCAGTCGGTAACGCCCGACTGCAACGTTCTTACTTGTTTGTGTTCGTTTTAACTTAAAACAACGCCACATAGTAAAGAAAAGACACTGTAGCGGCTAGAAATTCAAAAACAATGCAAACACAAATCTATCGCAACGAGGTTCTTAGAAAATGCTAGAGTACGCAATTTTGTGTGCATACATACACACATACAAATGAGAGCATGTATAAGGCTGAAATGCTTGCCATATATAGACTTACATATATACATATATTCATTTGTATGTATTTGCGTATATGAATTTGAGGGTTATTTAAGACGAAACAAATTTAAACTTATCAAATTATTCGACTAAGAAAAATAAAAGTATTAAGTGACATTCATTCAATCTCGCACCTTCCAAATAAAATATCTATTTTATAAAAAATGAATATATCAAAAAAAAAAAAAAAAAAAAAAAACATCGAAGAGGTTTCGAACCGCCCCTACTCTAACATAACTTGCGTCGCCTTTAGCATCCGCGCCACTGCTTTGCCTGACCAGCCAGTTCCTAAAATAGAATAGAATTTATAAGAGAGCGTCATCAAACAAAACTACAGTAACGGGTAGCAAATCCAGAAATCAATCGAAATTCTAAGAATGTGAGAAAAGGCGCGCTTCTGTCTGTACGCATAGAATGAGCTTGCGCACATGTATAGGAAAATCGCGCAGATCTGCTGCTAGCCTGAAGCCGGTATCAAATATATGGATATAAATATATAATAAAAATCAAAATTGTATAAATGATACATATATGTAATTTGAAGATCTTAGCTGCAATGATGCAAAGATTTTTGTTGCACACTAGACTTGAAAATTGTATTATATACTCTGGCTGATAGCGCTTGGGCTGTGAATGAGTATTCTGCAATCGGTATCGCCCGATTGCAACGTTCTTACTTGTTTTTCTTTGGGTGGACGATGTCACCGAGAGTGCTAAGAAATCTTTCAATCTCTTCATCTTTTGCTGTTTTTGTTGCAATATTCTTGAATCAATCCACTTTGGTCTAGAATCAGTTTGCGAAAACGCCGACTCTTGCCGCACTCGTCAGAATCGTACTGCAATTCGTTTTCATTTGAGACCATACACGCAAGGGCCAAGGAACTTAATATCTCTTTGAAAACATATTTTGTATACCCTGAACCCATTGAAAATGGGAAATCAGGGTATAATCAGGATATAATGGAGAAAAAGTATGTAACGGCAGAAGAAGTCATCGCAGACCCCATAAAGTATATGTATTCTGGCGTCGATTTGGCCCTGTCTGTCTGTCTGTCTGTCCGTCCGTCCGTCCGTCTCTCCGTCTGTCAGTATGTTTGATGTCGTCGATTTCTGAATATATAAGGGCTAGAGCCCACAATTTTTTTAAATGTCCGTATATACCACGCGGATATCGAGTTTTGCTTTATAACATATTAAGGTCTGTAGCGTCAATAGTGTCTAAATATAGCCCCTAATAGGCGTAAAAATATAATTTTGTCATTAGACTTTATAGAATCATAACATTAGCTGACGTGCTAAATTTCAGCGTTCTAGCTGTAAAACTATTGGAGATACAGTTTTATCCGATTTGCCACGCACCCAATGGGCGGAGATATATCCGCCATAGTTCGTGATCTTGGTTGGTCGACTCGGACCTACATACCAAATTTAAGTTTAAGTTAAGTTCTAGTTCTTCAACTTTCTGGTATATCGGAAATGTTTTTTCCGAGTTGCCACTCCCCTAGTGGGCGGATCGGGAAAATTTTAACACTATAAATCGGAGATATACACGAGTATGTGTTCCAGATTTCAAGTCTCTAGCTTCAATAGCACCGAAATAGATTGCGTTCATACGGATAGACGGACAGACGGACGGACAGCAAGACGGACATTGCACAAAACCAATATACTCATTTCACTTTACTGACTGAGTACAAAAAGGAAGAAAACTCTAGTCGAGAGTGCTCGTAATTAAAAAAAAAAAAAAAACAAGTAAGAAAGCTCTAGTCGAGACTGCTCGACTACGAGATCCCCTGAACCCTTGGAGCAATAGCTATTTCAATAATTTTTCGACTTTCAGCATACACAAGAAACACGCACACACACACACACACACACGCACGTACGCACACACAGGCATACATACACACACACGCATACAGACACAAACGCATACACACACTCACATACACACACACATACACAAACACATACACACACATACACAAACACATACCCACACAAGCACCCACGCATAAACACGCATGGGGTGCAGTGTGCGCTTACTATGAGAACTTAATTGTTTAATAACTTTTTTTTGTGGACGTACGATCTTCATGAAACTTTCAGATTATGATTATAACATGGATATGCATGTAATTGCCAAAGCACAAGTCTCTAGTATTTGAAATACGCTTTTTACAAAAGTGAGGGTGAGGGGGTGAATTTAGAGGTGGGGGGTAAATTTTAACAAAAACCGAAATTGTATAAATTGCATATAAGCATACATTAAAAATTTGGAGACTCTAGCAATAAAGGTGTAGAAGATATAATTTTATAACTGGTTTTCGATAAGGTTTTTTATCGAGAAAAAAAGATCGGGATGAGTTATCGATTTTTAATGATAAACTCGATATCCGCGCTGTAATTACGAACATTTTACAAAAAATTTGAAGTCTCTAGCTCTTATATCTTCGGAAATCGACGCGTTCAAACATACGGACAGACGGACAGAGCGAAATCAACTCAACTCGTCACCCTGATCAAGAATATATATACTTTGTGGGGTCTGCCACGCCTCCTTCTGCCTGTTACATACATTTCAACAAAACCATTATACCCTGATTTCCCATTTTCAATGGGTTCAGTGTATAGCACGCGCCTGTCGAGTTTTGCTTTAAATATCGATAAATTGCCCCGTTATTTTGTTATCAATTAAACACATTATCGAAAAACACTAATAAATGTATATCTTCTACATCTTTAAAGATAGAGTCTCCAAATTTTAAATGTATACTTATATGCATTTTATACAATTTCGGTTTTTGTCCAAACTTATTCACCCTCACATTTGTAACAAGTAAGAAAGCTCTAGTCGAGACTGCTCGACTACGAGATCCCCTGAACCCTTGGAGCAATAGATATTTCAATAATTTTTCGCGTCTTTTAGCTTACACAAGAAACACGCACACACACACACACACAGGCACGTACGCACACACAGGCATACATACACACACACGCATACAGACACACATACACACACACGCATACAGACACACATACACACACACACACACGCATACATACACATACACATACAAAAACACATACACACACAAGCACCCACGCATAAACACGCATGGGCTGCAGTGTGCGCCTACTATGAGAACTTAATTGTTTAATAACTTTTTTTATGGACGTACGATCTTCATGAAACTTTCAGATTGTGATTATAACATAGATATGCATGTAATTGCCAAAGCACAAGTCTCTAGTATTTGAAATACGCTTTTTACAAAAGTGAGGGTGAGGGGGTGAAATTAAGGGTGGGGGGTAAATTTTAACAAAAACCGAAATTGTATAAATTGCATATAAGCATACATAAAAAATTTGGAGACTCTAGCAATAAAGGTGTAGAAGATATAATTTTATAACTGGTTTTCGATAAGGTTTTTTATCGATAAAAAAAGATCGGGATGAGTTATCGAATTTTATTGATAAACTTGATATGCGCGCTGTAATTACGGACATTTTAAAAAAAATTTGAAGTCTCTAGCTCTTATATCTTCTGAAATCGACGCGTTCATACATACGGACAGACGGACAGACGGACAGACAGACGGACAGGGCCAAATCAACTCAGCTCGTCACCCTGATCAAGAATATATATACTTTGTGGGGTCTGCCACGCCTCCTTCTCCCTGTTACATACATTTCAACAAAACCATTATACCCTGATTTCCCATTGAAAATGGGTTCAGGGTATAAAAAGCGTATTTCAAATACTAGGGACTTGTGCTTTGGCAAATACATGCATATCCATATTATAATCATAATCTGAATGTTTAATGTAGAAAGTACATCCACAAGAATAGTTATTGAGCACTTAAGGTCCCATAGTAAGCCACCACTGCAGCCAATGCGTGTTTATGCGTGCGTGCGTATCTCTGTGTGTGTGCGGGTGTGTGTCTTGTGTACGCAGAAAGAAGCGAAAAATGATTGAAACAGCTATTGCTCGAAGGGTTCAGTGGATCTCGTAGTCGGGCAGTCTTGACTAGAGCTTTCTTACTTGTTTTATTTCGCTTCAAAGCAAAAAAATCTGTGTGTAAAATCTTTCTTGCCAAACTTTATGTATTTTTATAACATTCGGCATCAACTTCTTTCATCATACATATCTGTTATTTTGTTTTATTTATAGGACAAGTTTTTCAAGAAGTGGATGCTGCATGGACCGATGAAATCGACAACAACTTAACGCGAATAATTTGCAATATTTCCGAAGAAAAGAGAGTAACAAATAACCGTCACGAAATTATCTCAGTTGTAGCTGAAATTAAAAAGAAACCAGAAAAACGTTTAAAGGTAATGTACATTAAATATATATGCATGTTCACTGTAGAATTTTTATACTTATTCACGAAAGTAAATTAGTATATTGGTTTTGTGCAATGTTCATCTTGCTGTCCGTCCGTCTGTCCGTATAAACGCAATCTATTTTGGCGCTATTGAAGCTAGAGACTTGAAATTTGGAACACATACTCGTGTATATCTCCGATTTTTAAAGTGTTAAAATTTTCCTGATCCACCCACTAGGGGCGTGGCAAATCGGAAAATCCATTTTCCGATATACAAGAAATCATATTAGTTGAAGAGCTAGAAAGCTGAAATTTGAAATGCAGATCCGCATCGGCCACCCAAGATTACGAGCTATGGCGGATATATCTACGCCCATTTGGTGCGTGGCAAATCGGATAAAACTGTATCTTTTAAAGTAATAAGTCTAGAATGCTTAAGTTTTGCACGTGAGCTGGTGTTTTAATTCTTTAAAAATGGGTGAAATAATTTTATATCTACGTCTACTAGGGGCGTGGTAAATCGGACCTGACGATATAGTGATTTTTCGAATTCTGCTATATTATAGGCACTATTGATGGTAGACTTGAAATTTTGTATATATACGCGGGTTGACCACCCAAGTCCAACGAGCTAACGCCCATAGGGGGCGTGGCCAACAGCAAAATTTTATATCTTACAGCTTAAATTTGGATAGTTGAGTACTGGTAGCCTCCTCTATCGATGCCCTAAAAACATAATTTTGAGTTTCCCCAGCATTTAATTGCTTGATAATATCTATTATATCCGAATTGCGTCGCTGCTCCACCAATAACCAACAATCTTTAATTTCTGCTAAATCTACACCAACTTCACCAACGTCTGTGGGTAAAGTATTTTGGAACAGAAAATCTGCATTTGCTATTTGGGGGGTCCCTTTCCGATATTCTACTTTGAAATCAAATGAATGTAAGTACGCCCAGCATCGATGCTCTCTTTGCATGAATTCGGCTTTTGTGCGGTTTGCTTTTAACAAATAGCATCAGTATATAGAAAATGTTTACAATTGAAATAATGAAAGTGCTTCACAGCAACTCGTACGAATTATATTTGAATTCTTCGGTGTGAAGTTCATTTATCAGAAAATCTTGGAACAAACTGTCTAAAATTTTAAGCCAGGCCTATAAACTATTATACCCTGATTTCCCATTTTCAATAGGTTCAGGGTATAATAACAAAGATTGACTGTGGCATTCAAAAAGTTTGGATGTGTAATAAAAAAGATGTGAGTGTGAACTAGATGCGGGTTGGCAAACGGAAGTATAAAGAGTTTAATACTAAGCGACTGTGCAAGTGGATTTGAATGAGTGCTTAGTGAAGAAAATAGTGTTGATGTTGTATGTAAAACCAGTGCAATTTGTACTGTTTCATTGTATTCAAATGTATCCCTAAAATTTTTGAAAAATTTCTGTTCTATGTGTGTAAATTTCGACCAACTTTTATAAATACTTAAAAAGAATAACAATGTATATTGAATTTTACAGAGAATGAAGCTTGCGTTTGGATTAAATGGAGCTAGTTTGTGGCATAAACCAGCACCCTCAGTAAATCACTGGCTATATCAATTAATAGATTTTCTTAATATAACTGTAAGTAGAGCTTTAATTTTTTTATTGTAGAGATTTTTTATTGTGGATTTATTTTATATTATTTAATTTTTTGATAATAATACTCATTGTATCGATTTATCTGATAACTGATTAAGCTTAGAATAAAGTTATAAATATTACCACAAAATGACAGACGTGCTAAATAATGACAAATGTGTTAAAAAATGACAAATGGTTCTACAACATTCCGCTCCCCATGAAACTCTGTTCCTGAATGTGGTAGGGCGTGATGGGCTTATGGTCTCTCCAGAAACGACCTTGAGTTTAACTATCTGCGGAGACTGAAACAGCGACTATAAGTTGAGCTGAAGAGAAAAGCGACAATACAGACTGAAACTCCCAGTGATAACCATAGCAGCGCCAACAACAATGGAGTCTAAAACAAGTAAGAAGGCTCCAGTCGAGACTGCTCGACTAGAAGATACCCCGAACCCTCCAAGCTGATACTCTAATCATTCTGCACTTCTTTAATGCACACATACATCCACACGTACGTATAAGCACGCGCTCTGCTAATTGCGCAGTAAGCAGCGACTGCGCTTGGGTTGCGCTGCAGTGTGGGCAATATTATGAGAATTTATTAGTTGAATAATTTCTCTTGTAGTAAGACTATCTTCATGAAACTTTCAGAGCGTGATATATAGTTAAAATGTATGCATACTCGAAATACGTATTTTCAAAATTGGGGGCGAAGGGGCGTGGTATCCAAAATCTGTAAATTACAAAATCTATGTATATATCAACTGTGTATACACATACGTCCATATATATACATCCAAATTAGGCTGAAAAAACAAAATCAATTTTTCGATTATTCTCGATAAAAAATAATATGATAAACTTGTACTGCGTATGGTACACACGAGAATGCATTTTAAGTACTAGAGACTTGTGCTTTGGAATGTACAAACATATTCACCATATGATTACGCTCTGAAAGTTTCCATAAGATCGTATGTCTTCAAAAGAAAGTATTTAACAAATAAATTCTCATAATATTGCCCACATTGCAGCGCAGCCCAAGCGCAGCCGCTGCTTACCGCGCAGTTAGCAGAGTGCGTGCTTATACGAGCATGTGTATGTATGTGTACATAAAAGAAGTCCAGAATGATTAGAGTATCAGCTTGGAGGGTTCGGGGTATCTCCTAGTCGAGCAGTCTCGACTGGAGCCTTCTTACTTGTTTTGGCAAGTGTTACGGATAGAATTAGATCTTCAAGATTTGTAATAATCATTCTGTTCTTCGCTAGAATTGTTGAATAGAGATGCTCAACTTCCGCATCAGGTTATAGAATTGCATTAAGTGCCTTCGAAACTTCATTAAGTCGTACTTGAAATTTATTGTTGATTTCGATTTGCCTATTTTAGGAATCTATTAACTGACCCTGTTTGAACTTTATTTGCTCCCAGTCGACAAAATCTGGGGTTCCTCCATTTGCCTTAAGGGCTCTACCTATCAAATTTATACTGCGTCGCAATGAACGTGGCAATATGTTGAATGTCGGTCGTCAGTGCTTGTCTCATGTTGTCTTGTCTCGTCAACGTAAGTTTCGAATGATGTCAAGTTCGTCGTGTATCCCAAGTACCTGTATTTGTCCCAAATTGTCACGTCTCCGTCAATTATGGGTAAGTCTTAGTGTCGCTTCGGTCACAGTCAGCGTTGCCACTGTCAGAGCCAAAAAATATCGTAACCTAAAGTGAGATATATTTGAAACTTATTAGCTTAGTAAGAAAATGGATTCATCTATAAATCCAAATTCTGAGAGGAATTTTTTGTAGCCGACTAAAGACAGTCCTTATGGACCACCCTCCCTTTAATTAGAACCGTCGTACCCAGGTCCGCCTCCACTGTTGCTTCAGTGAATAGGGGCGAAAGCTTATTTCCCAATCTTTTGTTAGATTTTAACCATACTTTTTCACCCACATTATAATTTTTTTTGGACCCTGCTCTTATTCTGCTATTCCAACGATTTCTCTTGTTCTGCTGTGATTTTTCCCTTTATTTTCACTGTAAACATTAAAAAAGTGTATCGTCTGCTTTGAGTGGTAAATTGCGAATGCTTTATTCAAAATGAAAGAGTATGGTCTTAGCCTAAGAAGACTCTAGTCGAGACTGCTCGATAAGGAGATACCCTGTACCCTCTAATCTGATATTCTTATCACTCTGCACTTCTTTTTGGCACACATACACACACATGCACATATTAGAACGCGCTCTGCTAACTAAATGAAACTTTCAGAACATAATCATATTGTTCTAATGTATGTACATTCCAAAGCACAAGTCTCTAGTATTTGAAATACGCCTTTTGCAAAGGGGGGTGGATATGAGGGTGGGGGGTAAATTTACTACGAAAACCGAAATTATATAAAATCCATATAAGTCTACATTTAAAATTTCGAAACTTCAGCTCTAAAATTATAGGATATATAAATAACTAGCTTTCGATAAGGTTTTTGATCGATAATAAAATATCGGGAGTAGGTATCGATATATAGAGAACCGCGTGATATACACGGACCTAGGAAAAAAATTTAAAGTCTCTAGCTCTTATATCTTCTGAGATCGACGCGTTCATACATACGGACGGACAGACAGACAGACCGGGCCAAATCGACTTAGCTCGACGCCCTGATAAAGAATATATATACTTTGTGGGGTCTGCCACGCCTCCTTCTATCTGTTACATACATTTCAATTAAACCATTCCACCCTGATTTCCCATTGAAAATGGGTTCAGGGTATAACAAGTAAGAAAGCTCTAGTCGAGTGTGCTCGACTACGAGATCCCCCGAACCCTTGGAGCAATAGCTATTTCAATCATTTTTCCGCGTCTTTCACCTTACACAAGAAACACGCACACACACACACACACACACGCATGCACGCACACACAAGCATACATACACACACACACGCTAGGCTGGTCAGTCTTCACAAGACGGCCGAAGCGTTCTGCAACCGACCGGTCAAAGACTGTGAGGTGCAGACCACGCTGATCAAGAAAGTAGCTGAGAAGGCTAAAACAGCGAGCGTTAGTGATACAGCAGGTAGTAATACGCCCAAGTGGTCGAGGGAAGTTGCCACCGATCAGAGGAAAACACCCTCAAAAAAGCCGAGGCCCAATAATAAAGGCGCAGCGAACCCAAAAGAGCCAATGGCTCTACGGACTACAGCTGAAAGTTCAAATCAGGCAGGTCGACAGACAAGCCCGAACAGCTGGACAGTCGTTAAAGGACGCAAGCCCATGTAAAAACGACCCAGAAGTGACGTAATCGCGATTTCAGGCGTGGGTGGTTGCAGCTATGCGGACATGCTTCGTGACCGACCGACCCAAATTTAAAGTATCTGAGCGGCGACGTTCAAGGCATTAGGAAGACAGCTAAGGGGGACCTCTTGTTGCAACTTAGTAGGCTCTGCACGAAACTGTAGGCAAAGCCTTGGGAGACCGAGCGGTAGTTAAAACACTTATCGAATCGGCTCAAATTGAGATTCGTGACCTAGATGAGTTAGCGAGCAAAGAGGAGATCTTGGAGTCAATTAGGGCGGAGTTGAAGGATAGCTCACTCCCCATTGAGGCTATCAAGTCGCTTCGACCGGCTTTTGGTGGACAGCAAAGAGCTACAGTTGCTCTTCCAATTGGAAAAGCCAAAACTCTGCTCGAGCTGTCCAAAATGAGATAGTCCTCAGTGAGAGTTAACAGACGTGTTTATTTTTGTGCTCTGCAACTATTATTGTTTTCTTAGTTATATGGTAATGTTAAATTTCACATAATTGCGGTTCGGTTGAATATTGCAAATATCTATATTTCCTGTGCAAGGTTTGATCCGTGGTTCGCTGTGTTTTTAATAATTTGCTTTTTATACCCTGAACCCATTGAAAATGGGAAATCAGGGTATAATGGTTTTGTTGAAATGTATGTAACAGGCAGAAGGAGGCGTGGCAGACCCCACAAAGTATATATATTCTTGATCAGGGCGACGAGCTGAGTCGATTTGGCCCTGTCCGTCTGTCTGTCTGTCCGTCTGTCCGTCTGTCCGTCTGTCCGTATGTTTGAACGCGTCGATTTCCGAAGATATAAGAGCTAGAGACTTGAATTTTTTTTTAAAATGACCGTATATACAGCGCGGACGTCGAGTTTGCTTTTAAAATTCGAAAAATCATCCCGTTATGTTTTTATCGACTAAAAACATTCAAGTTCAAATCAGATGCCTCTATAGCTAATTGTGAATGATTTTTCTTTTTTTAAATTTCTCAAATATTCAATATAATATGTAGATCATATGCTGAAAGTTTCATTAAATTCCGTTCAGTCAAAAATTAATAAAAAATAATCAAATATTTGGCCAATTAACAAACGCACGTGCAGCAGCTACAACAAAAACATTCGTTGAATCACATCAGCTGTTAGTTTCGTTTAGTTTTGGTAGATGGCGCTGCAGCAGTGAATCTATTTGAGTTTTGCCAGCGCCACTAGCAGGAGTGGGGTGGCCTAGTGTGTTAGCTGCATGACGCTCGAACGAGAAGTCGCGGTTCGAATCCCGATCGATGCAACTGATGTTAATTTTTTTTAATTGTTTCAAAATATTTTTATATTTTCATAAATGAGTTTTCACCGAAATTGAAATTTTAACTATACTTTATGTGCGTTTTTAATAGTTTGGTTATTCTAGCAGATTCTTAGAGTCACATCAGCAGTTAGTTTCGTTTAGTTTTGGTAGATGGCGCTGCAGCAGTGAATCTATTGAAGTTTTGCCAGCGCCACTAGCAGGAGTGAGGTGGCCTAGTGTGTTAGCTGCATGACGCTCGATTGAGAAGTCCGCGGTTCGAATCCCGATCGATGCAACTGATGATATTTTTTTTAATTGTTTCAAAATATTTTTATATTTTATTAAATGAGTTTGGTATTTTATTTATATTTTTAAATACATCGAAATTGAAATTTCAGCCATACTAAATGGGCATTTTTATTTGTTGGGTTCAGGGTAGTATCTAGTCGAGCACTCTCGACTAGAGTTTCCTTACTTGTTTATTTTGTGAAGTTTAGTTAGTGTAGTGTGTGCATAATTTGCTCTCACTATCTACTGTTTGTTGTATTTGCCTCTCGCGAATTTTTGATTTTCGTGTTGTGTACTTTCGTTCTGCTCTTTAACGGCTGTTTTTGTTGTTGACTCGCTCTCTCAACATATATTTTCGTTGCGCTCTGTAACGGCTGTTTTGTTGTTGTACTCGCTCTTAACACATTTATACATTTGTGTTTACATTCAGTAATTTGTGTTTGATCCCAATTGCCAATATGAGTTGCTGCAAAAAATCTTGCAGTTACAGGCAGGCAGTTGATTCTGCTCAACCGCAATTTATAAATTGCTGGTTGTGCGATAATATGATGCATACTAAGTCTGCAGGTCTTACTGGGCGTGATTATGTCCACTACTAAAGCTGGTAGTGGAGGCGTACGCTGGTCTTGTCCGACTTGCTTGAGAAAACAGATCAACTTTTCTAAAATGTATAGTGCTGTGAGGGCTCAATTTTTGAAACTGAAGAAGATTTCTATGCAGTTGACCAGTGACATGGCTGCTGCTGAAGAAATATTAAATCAGTACGGCTTTGAAAATCCTCTCTCTCAATTGGATACTCCTTTGTTGTCGATAACTCCTTCTATAATAGTACCGTCACCTAATTCGATTGCTCCTCCCTCACCTTGCGCCTCTGTTTTGTCATCGGCTCCTAATTCACTTGATCCTCCTTCACCTGGTCCCATATCTGTTTCTCCTGTTGATGCTTCTATTGAAACCCAAGCCCCTGTTCCAAAATTGGATACTACTTCTATTGTTGCTCAAACAAAGAGTGACAATGAGTCGGCCACTCCGGGCATCACCTTATCCGTTGTCTCTCCTCGAAAGCAAGTATTTTTATCTAGGCTTTCATCTGATACTACATGTGAGGCAGTATCTGCTTTTATTTCTAGCAAGATATCAGCCAATGTTTTTATATCGAAGTTTAGTTTCGCAACTCCGCGAGAAATTGCTTCATTTAAGATTAATGTGCCGATGGAATATTTTACAACCATATGTGACCCTAAATTCTGGCCACCTCACGTAGTCGTGCATGAATACAAACCTAAGAATCGCAACAAATCAACTCCTGTTTCCTTGAATCCACCTTCGGTGCAATCAACATCAAACATTATACCAAGAAACTAAATAGTTTACATTCCTCTTCTCATATGTCCCTGGTTTATCAAAATGTACGCGGCCTAAATACTAAACTTAAAAATTTATTCTTACACAGTTTTAGTGTTCAATATGATATTATTGCTTTCACTGAAACATGGTTGTGTAAAAATATTCATAATAGCGAGATCCTTTCAAATAATTTCACTATTTATAGGCTTGACCGTGCTATGCGTAGAGGGGGTGGGGTGTTAATTGCTGTTAAATCCTGTATTCTCTCCGAAGGGTTTAGCTTTTCGTTCCTTCATGATGCAGAGATTATAGGGGTTAAATTAATTCTCCCATCGTACTCCTTATTTATCACTTGCTCTTACATCCCTCCATCGTCTGATATACAAGTTTATGTTCAACATATAACTTGTATTAAAGAAATTTATGAGCATGTAAATGATAAAGACTTGTTTCTGGTTTTGGGTGATTTGAATATTCCCAACACTTCTTGGTCATCAATTTTTAATGCAAATTATTTTATTCCGACTATCGATCACTATTTCTTTGATGAATTGTTTAACCTGTCTATGTTTCAGATTAACTCTATTTCAAACCATCTAAATCGCACTCTAGATCTTGTGTTTCTTAATCATGATTCGCTCATTAATGTCGCGAGATCAACTCCTTTCTGCTTACCAGAGGATACACATCATCCCACTTTAGAGGTTTGTGATTATAGAGAGCAGTGTTTCTCTTCAGTCACAACTACTAAAATTGTTTAACTTGTCCTTGGATACTTCTGTGTTCCCGTCAATTTGGAAAGATTCTTTTATCATTCCCTTATATAAACAAGTAAGAAAGCTCTAGTCGAGACTGCTCGACTACGAGATCCCCTGAACCCTTGGAGCAATAGATATTTCAATAATTTTTCGCGTCTTTCAGCTTACACAAGAAACACGCGCACACACACGCACGTCCGCACACACAGGCATACATACACACACACGCATACAGACACACACACACACGCATACACACACAAACGCATACATAACACATAACACATACACAAACACATAACACACATACACAAACATTTACATATATATACACACACAAGCATAAACACGCATGGGCGGCAGTGAGCGAATTACCATCGGGAGCTAGATGGTGTATATATGTAGGTGTCAAGATATTAATAAAACGTCCTCTTCATTCAAATGCCAAAACAGAAGTAAGTCTTTATTTCTAAGTTTTTTGGTTTCTTTGTTTCGTATCTTCTTACAAAGAGTACAATGCTTATGTGTAGGTATTTTATAATTGTGTGTGTGTTTGAGTGTTTTTGTGTGTGCTTATGTGTGTACAAAGAATTATTGAATATGTGTTTGTGTGTGTTTGAGTGTTTTTGTGTGTGCTTATGTGTGTACAAAGAATTATTGAATATGTGTTTGTGTGTGTTGTTGGGTTGGTAACTAGCGCTTACTATGAGAACTTTATTGTTTAATAACATTTTTTGTGGACGTACGATCTTCATGAAACTTTCAGATTATGATTATAACATGGATATGCATGTAAATGCCAAAGCACAAGTCTCTAGTATTTGAAATACGCTTTTTACAAAAGTGAGGGTGAGGGGGTGAATTTTGAGGTAATTACAGCGCGCATATCAAGTTTATCATTAAAAATCGGTAACTCATCTCGATCTTTTTTTATCGATAAAAAACTTATCGAAAACCAGTTATAAAATTATATCTTCTACACCTTTATTGCTAGAGTTTCCAATTTTTAATGTATGCTTATATGCAATTTATACAATTTCGGTTTTTGTTAAAATTTACCCCCCACCTCAAAATTCACCCCCTCACCCTCACTTTTGTAAAAAGCGTATTTCAAATACTAGAGACTTGTGCTTTGGCAATTACATGCATATCCATGTTATAATCATAATCATGAAGATCGTACGTCCACAAAAAAAGTTATTGATCAATTAAGTTCTCATAGTAAGCGCTCACTGCCGCCCATGCATGTTTATATGTGGGTGCTTATGTGTGTATGTGTTTGTGTATGTGTGTGTATGTGTTTGTGTATGTGTATGTGTGTGTGTATGTGAGTGTGTGTATGCGTTTGTGTCTGTATGCGTGCTTGTGTATGTATGCCTGTGTGTGCGTATGTTTTTTTTTTTTTTTTTTTATATTCATTTATTGACAAAATTATACAAATTGCAAGATGCGTGGTGGCTAGGATAGCGCGCGGTGCTTGCGGTACGGCCGTAAAGCATTGCTTCGCAAGCACTATGCGCTACCTTAGCCTGGGACAGCTCGTCTTCTCGATCGCTCGACTCTGCGGAGCTCCATCATCACCGTGGCCGCGAAGGTGCTTGTTAGTTCCCAAGCTTCCTCCGATTCCAGCATGGCGTTGACTAAGTTGTCCGCTCTGATGGAGCGGCCCACTGCCTCTTCCAGACGACGCCTCTCCTCCAGAAACCGTCCACATTCGAAAAGAATGTGGTTGGCGTCTTCCACATGCCCTCGCTCGCACCAGGGGCACTCGTCAGATTCCTCGTGGCCAAAGCGCTTCAAATAGCTCCGAAAGCATCCATGACCCGAGAGGATCTGCGTAAGGTAGAAGTTAACCTCGCCATGTTTGCGGTTAACCCATGGTTCAAGCTCCGGGATGAGCTTGTGCGTCCCCCGCCCTTTAGCTGAGCTATTCCACCTTCTTTGCCATCGTGCGATGCTGTTCGCCCTGACAGCGTTGAGTCGCGTAGGCCCGTGCGAATTCCGCTCCACGGCTTCGGCGACCAAATACTCCAGTGGCACCATACCGGCTATGACGAGCGCCGCGTCATCGGAGATAGTCCTGAAAGCGCAGCTGACTCTGATTGCGCTCAGCCTGTTGATCGCGCAAATGCCTCGGCTGTAGCTCGGCGTTGCCATCGCTCTTGCCCATATTGGCGCAGCATAGAGGATGACAGACCTAATGACGCTCATTAGGAGGAGACGTCGTTGCTGTTTAGGTCCCCGCGTGTTAAGCATGATTCTCGAGAGAGCTCTACAAGAATCAGCAGCCTTTTTATGCACATATTCTAAGTGCTCGCGGAAAGTTAATCTTGTGTCTATCATGACACCAAGATATTTTATCGCCCTCTTTGACGCAATGGTGACGCTGCCGATCTTTATATTGGCAGTTTCCACTCTTTTGCGACTGCTGACTAGTACAACTTCGGTCTTGTGTGCCGCAAGCTCGAGCCCAGCTCCTGTCAACCAGCTTCGTATGCGATTGATACTCTCGCTGCACATATCCTCTGTTTCTTTGAGCTCCTTTCCTATGGCTACGACAGCTACATCATCAGCAAAGCCAATGGTGTGCGCGCCTGCTGGTAGTTCCAAGCGCAGTACGCCGTCGTACATGATGTTCCATAGGAGAGGCCCCAGCACTGAGCCTTGGGGTACTCCAGCTGACACTGTATGAGTTTGGGGACCCTCACTCGTGTTGTATACCAGTGTTCTTCCTCTGAAGTAGCTCTTTATTATCTCTCTTAGATATTTAGGGATATTATATTGTGACAGCGCATTCAGTATCATATCCCAACTAGCTGTGTTGAAGGCATTCCTTACATCCAGGGTCGCGATGATACAGTATTCCTTCGTCCCGTGCCTCCATCTGGTGCCTTGAATAGCGGAAGTGGCCAGACCAACAACTTTGTTAAGCGCGTCCGTTGTTGACCGGGCCTTCCGGAATCCAAATTGGTTTGGTGACAGGCCTCCGGCGCTTGCAATCGCAGTCTCCAGCCTAGAGCAGATCAGTTTCTCAAACACCTTTCCCATGGTGTCTAAGAGACAGATCGGTCTGTACGAAGATGGCTCATCTGGTGGTTTGCCAGCCTTAGGTAGCAATACCAGATTCTGGGCTTTCCATTTTGCCGGGAACGTCTCTTGGATCAGGCATTCGTTAAATAATTCGGCGAACGTACTTGGGTGCAAGGCGAGGGCTAGCTTTAGCGCACGATTTGGGATCCCGTCCGGCCCTGGAGCTGTGTTGGTTCTAAGACCTCGGAGAACTACTGATATTTCTTCCTCTGTAACTAAAACAATTTCAGTGCTCGTTGAGCCCTGATCAGCAGACTCGGACTCAGGGGCGTGAATGGAGCTTAAACTTTCTGGAAAGAGTGTTTCCACAATAGATTTAAGCTCCAGACGATCCGTAGGCTGCACCTGTCTACCTGCGTATAGTCTTTTAACTACTATCTTATATGCCCTGCCCCAAGGGTCATATTCGGCTGAGTCGCACAACTGTAAGAAACATTTTCTTTTGCTTGCCCGAATGGCCTTCTTCAGCTGTCTTCTAGTTGCCTGGTAAGCTAACTGTTTCTCAAAAAACGTTGACCTACCGCGAGCCCGTTGGTAGCTTCTTCTCGACTGGATGCATTTGCGACGAATGTCACCTATTTGCGTATTCCACCAATACGTAGGATCATGTTGTCGCGTGAACTGCTTGCGACGTAACATGCTGCTATTGCAGGCACACTGTATTTGGGCTACCATTTGGCATGCTCTGGCCTCAGCATTACCAATTGTACCTAGAGACTGAATGGCCTCTGAAAAGACCGCGGGATCAAAAGTATCTAGCCGATACGACTCCCTCCATAATGTTGACGCCCTGGCAGGTGGCTCACCTATTGTGAACAAAAGTGCCGTATGATCGCTGCCTGTATAGCTATCGCAATGGCTCCATGTTGCTCCCCGAAAGAGGGATGAAGTGACAAAAGTAATGTCGATAACAGACCCGTATCCCGCCCGACTGAAGGTGTACTCATGGCCAGTGTTGAGCAGTGCAACATCTAGTGTCGCGAAGATCTCCAGTAAGATACGACCTCTGGCATTTGTTGTTGGGCTACCCCATTCTAGCGCCCAGGAGTTAAAATCTCCAGCTATAATGGCCTTCCGACCCCTGGCATCCTCGGCAAGCTCGTCGAGCACCGTCGTGAATTCACTGAGCTGCATGCTGGAGGCCAGATAGCAACTGTAAAGCCACAAGCTACCATATCGGCCACGTACGAACCCATTGAATGACTTAACATTCGAAAGTACGTTCGTTGAGTTGCCGCATACCCACAACGCAGCTTTGCCATTAACGTCTGTTGACCATGTCCTAGGGCAGCTGGTTCTACAGTGGTGAGGCTCACTGAGAAAAGCTACATCTATACATTTTTCCCTAATGGTCTGCTCTAGAAGATCTTGGGCAGCAACACAATGATTTAAGTTAAGCTGAAAAAACCTTAACATTTCATTTTACGAGCAGCTTCACGGTAAGATGGGCACTTGAAGCTGCCTGCTGAATGGTCCGTCTGCTTTTCACCTTTCCGGATGCAGAGGCTACATTTTGGTGGCTTGGTGCATGCTTTGGCACTGTGACCCATCTCTCCACACCTGAAACAGGCGCCCTTTAAGTCACAGTCGCTGCCGCAGTTTGCTGCCGCAGTTTGCTGCCATATGACCGTAATCGAGGCACTTGAAACAGCGTTTAGGCTGCTCCACGGCTCGGATACGGCAAACTACCCATCCTATTCTAATTTTGGACAGCTCGAGCAGAGTTTTAGCTTTCCCAATTGGAAGAGCAACCGTAGCTCTTTGCTGTCCACCGAAAGCTGGCCGAAGCGATTTGATAGCCTCAATGGGGAGTGAGCTATCCTTCAACTCCACCCTAATTGCCTCCAAGATCTCCTCTTTGGTCGCTAACTCATCTAGATCGCGAATCTCAACTTGCGCCGATTCGGTAAGTGTTTTAACTACCGCTCGGTCTCCCAAGGCCTTGCCTACAGCTTCGTGCAGAGCCTCAGCGCTATGCTCCGGCTTCCTATTCAGTTGCAGTAAAAGGTCCCCCTTAGCTGTCTTCCTAATGCCTTGAACGTCGCTGCTCAGATGCTTCAAATTTGGGTCGTTTTTAACTACACGAAGCATGTCCGCATAGCTGCAACCCCCTACGCCTGAAATCGCAATCGCGTCAGTCCTGGGACGTTTTTGCATAGGCTTTCGCCCTTTGACGACTGTCCAGCTGCTCTGGTTTGTCTGTCGGGCGGCCTGGTTTGAAGTTTCAGATTCAGCTGTAGCCCGTAGAGCCATTGGTTCTTTTGGGTTCGCTGCACTTCTATTGGGCCTCGGCTTTTTTGAGGGAGTTTTCCTCTGTTCGGAGGCAACTCCCCTCGACCGCTTGGGAGTATTGCTACCTACTGTAGCACTAATGCTCGCTGCCTTAAAGTTTTCGCCTACTTTTTTGAGTGGCGTGGTCTGCACCTCACAGTTTTTAACCGAACGGTTGCAGAACGCTTCGGCCGTCTTGTGAAGGCTGACCAGCCTAGCCAGCTCCTCTCTCATTAAGGCATTTATATGCCGCTGACCCCCAAATAAGGCAGACAAACCCTCTAGTGTAGCTCCTATTTGAGCTAACGCTTCTTTTAGTGACTTGGGTGCTTGGCACTCATCCACTGGAGCCTGGATAGAAGTCGACGGCTGCGCCAACACCCTCTGTTGTTGCTGCGGCGATCGCTGCAACGAGGAACGACGCGCAAAAGCTTGCAGCTCGTCCTCCATCATGGCATCCATTTCTGCTCCGACTACCACGGCGTGAAGCCTGTAGTGGGCAATGGCTACTACTATAATCTGAGTTCACAACCCGCAGTAACTTAAACTCAAATTGACTACAGCGAGAGCCCGAAAGTATGCACTACTTTTAATAACTGCTACTTCACTCCAGCAGCTAGGTTGCTGTCTTTGCTAAGGCTTAGCAACTCACCAACGTTAGTGAGCAGCTGATTGCCCGATGCAATTTCCAGCACTACTAACAGCTGTTAGAGTGAATGCACCTGATTTTTCTTATTGCGCAAGTGTGACGCCTAAAGTAACAAAATTTACGCGCTCACAAAAGACAAGGAAAGGAAAGAAGCCCTGACGCCAAAACACTGACGCTATCGCCCCCCCTCTCTTGCACCACCGAATTATACCGCTTGGGAATTCCACGAACCGCCGCGCAGTAAGTCTCTGGCAGTTCTTTGAGGTCGCTGGGCACGCCGCGCCCACAGCAAACACGTTGACTTCAGTTCTTTCCACTTTCACAGGGGAAAACACAGTTCAAGCTATTGTCTTCGATGGACCACGATGACATCGACCGCACTCCGTGAAAACGCAACTGCGTGTGTGTGTGTGCGTGTTTCTTGTGTAAGCTGAAAGACGCGAAAAATTATTGAAATATCTATTGCTCCAAGGGTTCAGGGGATCTCTTAGTCGAGCAGTCTCGACTAGAGCTTTCTTACTTGTTTTATTTTTAATTTTATATAGTTAATATATACGCATTTAATATATATGCATTTACTAGTGATATTCTCTGTACTTTGTTTAGGCTTTTTTAATTTTAAGCTGACTCCATGTTTGTCAATTATCCTTAAGAGAATAAATTAATAAAATCGGAATTGGATGGGTTGTATGCCGTATCCGCGCCGTGGATCAGCCTAAACGCTGTTTCAAGTGCCCTGATTACGGTCATATGGGAGCAAACTGCGGCAGCGACTTTGACCTAAAGGGCGCCTGTTTGAGGTGTGGAGAGATGCGCTAAGCCACCAAAATATAGCCTCTGCATTCGAAAAGGTGAAAAGCAGACGGACTCTCAGCAGGCAGCTTCAAGTGCCCATCCTACCGCGAGGCTGCTCGTAAAATGAAATGTTAAGGTTCTTCAGCTTAACTTAAATCATTGTGTTGCTGCCCAAGATCTTCTAGAGCAGACCATAAGGGAAAAATGTATAGACGTAGCATTTCTCAGTGAGCCTCACCACTGTAGAACCAGCTGCCCTAGGACATGGGCAACAGATGCTAATAGCAAAGCGGTATTGTGGGTATGTGGCAGCACAACGAATGTTCTTTCGAATGTTAAGTTCTTTCAATGTTAAGAGCGTCAACCTTGTGGAGGGAATCGTATCGGCTGGATACTTTTGATCCCGCGGCTTTTTCAGAGGCCATTCAGTCTCAGGGCACAATTGGTAATGCTGAGGCCAGAGCATGCCAAATGGTGGCCCAAATACAGCGTGCCTGCAATAGCAGCATGTTACGCCGGAAGCAGTTCACGCGAGAACAAGAGCCTACGTATTGGTGAAATACACAAATAGGTGACATTCGACGCAAATGCATCCAAGCGAGAAGAAGCTATCAACGGGCTCGGGGTAGGTCTACGTTTTTCAAAAAACAATTAGCTTACCAGGCAGCCAGAAGACAGTTGAAGAAGGCCATTCGGGCAAGCAAAAGAGAATGCTTTCTAGAGTTGTGCGAGTCAGCCGAATATGACCCTTGGGGCAGGGCATATAAGATAGTAGTTAAAAGACTATACGCAGGTAAACAGGTGCAGCCGACGGATCGTCTGGAGCTTAAATCGATTGTGGAAACGCTCTTTCCAGAAAGATTAAGCTCCATTCATGCCCCGGAGTCGGAGTCTTCTAAGCAGGGCTCAACGAGCACTCAAATTGCCTTAGTTACAGACGAAGAAATCCTAGTAGCTCTCAGAGGTCTTAGAACCAACACAGCTCCAGGGCCGGACGGGATCCCAAATCGTGCGCTAAAGCTAGCCCTCGCCTTGCACCCTAGTACGTTCGCCGAATTATTCAACGAATACTTACTACAAGAGACGTTCCCTGCAAAATGGAAGACCCAGAACCTGGTATTGCTACCTAAGGCTGGCAAACCACCAGACGAGCCATTTTCATACAGACCGATCTGCCTCTTAGACACCATAGGAAAGGTGTTTGAGGAATTGATCTGCTCTAGACTGGAGACTGATATTGCTAGCGCCGGAGGCCTGTCACCAAATCAATTTGGATTCCGGAAGGCCCGGTCAACAACTGATGTGCCAGAAAAAGTTGTTGCCCTGGCAACTTCCACCATCCAAGGCACCAGATGGAGGCACGGAACGAAGCAAGACTGCATCATCACGACCCTGGACGTTAAGAACGCCTTCAACACAGCTAGTTGGGATATGATACTGAATGCGCTGTCACAATATAATATCCCTAAATATCTAAGAGAGATAATAAAGACCTACTTCAGAGGAAAAACAGTGGTATACAACACGTAAAGACTCGCCAGGGTAAAGAGTTTTGTTTGTTTTATATTTTTTATTAATTGGAGGCAGCAATGTTGCCGCTTCCAACGCTTGGTTGTTTCTGACCTTAAACATTCTACTTAGGTTCTAAATAAGCCTAAGTCTCGTTGCCGCGAAACATAAGGTTTGGGCAGCAGAGAGAGACAGTTATGTATATTTCTTATATATTATTTATGTATATGTTATATGTGTATTTATGCTCTCTCTTGAGCTTGGGCGATTGTGCATATGCATACACTTGAGTTCTGTCAAGTGGTCGGCGCGTCTCAGCAGAATGCTGACACTTACATATTCTGGGAGAGCGACGACCGACCCATATTTCGGCCACGGGTTAAAGACCGGGTTTCTGTTTACATAAACACAGCAACAAAGTATTACAGTGTGTACTCTTTAAGTACTCTTGTTACAGTGGTTATTCAATATGTATGCATACTACATCTCCCTCCTTTTGAAAAATAACGTAATATTAAGGACTTATTTTATACGATGTACTTAAGAAATTAGTTTTTAAGTATGATGATGATTAAAATGAATAGTTTATTCAATATGTTTTTTCGTTTTATATTTATTTATTTTTTATTTATTTAATTTTTATTTTTTTATTTAATATGTTTTTTTTTTTTTGTGTGTGTATATATGAAATTACAAATAATATTCAAATTTAAAGTAGTGTTTTTGTTTTAGCATGGCCATACTAAACACAATTATGAAATAAACATTTTTAACCTATCCTTATGTACTGTTTGTTTTTTGTTTTTATTATTTGTTATTATAATGCTATTTTTATCTCCTATTTCCGATACTTTATACGGACCAGTATATTTATAATCTAACTTATGACCTGTTTCATTCCTTAACAAAACTTTATCTCCTACTGATATATCTATGTAGTTTACTTTCTGATCATATAGTATCTTATTATTTTCCTTATTTTTTTCTAACATTATTCTAGCTCTTTTATATGCTAATTCTAATCTATATTTACTTTCTTTAGCATAGTCATCTATATTGTATATGGTTTCTATATTATCTATACTATTAAATTGTTTTGGTAAATTATTTGTTTTACCAAACACTAACTCATATGGACAGTAATTATGTGCCATTGAGGGTGTAGTGTTGAAACAGAAAACGAAGTATTGAAGCCATACGTCCCAATCAGTTTTATCAACCGATATATAAGAGGCGTATGTATTCATTGAAAATTCTATGACTGCGTTCCAACTGTCTGGTGGTGGTGTGCGGTAGATGTTATATTTTCAATTTTTAAATACTAGCTGGCCCGGCAAACGTTGCATTGCCCTCTATATTATTTCTAGGTAAAAAATTGTTGAAAGCTATGTTGTTCAGGCTGGGATACACTGATAAATTTATTAATCGGATTTTCATTCAAGCACCTTGTTGTAAACGACATTCTTCGTTTTTTGGTCGGGTGCAAGAACAAATAATGCGGATCGTTTGCCAACACGTGAGCATGCCACGTACAATTGACCATGAGAAAAACACGCATTTTCTAGATTGAGGCCACAAATAGTCAAAGATTGGCCCTGTGACTTGTTGATCGTCATGGCGAAGGCAAGACGAAGCGGGAATTGAATTCGTTTAAATTCAAAGGGCATATCTGTTGAGCTCATCGGAATCCTAGGAATAAGAACTTCCTCATCTTTAAATTTTCCTTTGAGTATCAACGCGTGAATCACATTGCTCATCAGTTTTCTTATCACCAAACGCGTTCCATTGCACAGTTTTGGTTGGTTTAAATTTCTAAGCATGCAAATCATGGAGAATTGCTCTTTTCATAGCTGTGTTCATTTCTTGACGCCGGTCAAGTTGTTCTTCCATATTGCCCATGAAGTATATTTGCAAGAATTTTTGCTGTGCATCTTCAATAGGTTGCAATGATCCAATGCGATGGCAAATCTGGCCTTGAATCTTTAAATTCAAAGCCATAGTTATAGTTATATTTACAAACACTATTTACAGAAATCTAACAAACTACATTATTCAAAATTTTTTTTTGGCAGTCATAGAAAATAAAATTTTTAACGTAAATTACCTTAAATATCCGTCTCCAATATTTTCCGCCCCAAATTATGTCATTTGGAAACAGGCATTGTATTTTTGAGTGTTCGCTAGAAAATGTCGTGATTCTAGTGTTTCGCCATAAAGCAGGGAACGCAATGGCTATGGTGACCGCTAATGGCAATGTCACTTTACCACTAAGGCAGCACAAACCGGGCGTTTCACCAGCAAACTTCAATGCGCCACAATGCTAGCAAACAACGTCCATTGGACCAATGCAAACTAAACGATTCAAGCTGTAATCAATGGTGCAATCATATCGAAACGCTGCTCGATTCAAATCAATCCTTGAACCATTTCTTGATGCCATTTCACGGGCTGCCTCTCTTTGAGAAGCACGAATTAAGGCCCTTCTTCCCTGGGTACTAACGCGGAGCCTTTCTCGGGCGATTTCTCGCTCTTCGTCAGATAATTGACTCGCGCTATTCCGTTGCCTAATTGCATTATGGGTCCGCCGGGAAAGATTAGATCTTCTAGGACGCGGCATTTTTATTAATAGTAATACTGCCCTCGCACAAAACCATATAAAACAATCGAGAAATATAAATATAAATAATTTACACAAATTTATGTTTGAGACAAACAAATACCTGAACTTTCGAGATATTTAGCTTTTGTAAAAGTCCAAAAATACAATTTTTAATAATTAACTTTTTTTTTTTTAATTTCGAATTTTGAATTTTTTATTTATTTTTGATTGTTAGGTTTTAATCTTTTGATTTTTTTTTTTAATTTTTGCAGATTTTTGATTTGAAATATTTATAAAGTTTAAAAGTCCGAAAATATAAAAAGCCAAAAATACACTTTTTAATAATTACCTTTTTTTTTTTTTTAATTTCGAATTTTGAATTTTTTATTTATTTTTTGAACAGTCAGGTTTTAATCTTTTGATTTTTTGCAGATTTTTGATTTGAAATATTTTTCCTTTTGATTTGAACATTTTTTTTTTTTTTTTTTTTTTTTTTTTTTTTTTTTTTTGAATAGTCAGGTCTGCTCGAGGTCAGGAGACCGTAGACTGACTGACTACATTTGTTTATTTACTTCTACACTATTGTCAAAACTGTCACTGTTACCAAGCCTACTGGGTATAAAAAAAATTTGAACATTTGGGGAAAAAACCGCGTTTTTCAAGTATTCGGCAAATTTTTTCAGTATTTTTAAGACCCTATACTAAACTCGTTGCGGAGACAAATCCAACAAATCAAAAACCATGAAAATTGGTTCAGCCCAAATCAAGTTATAAGCAGTCTTCACTTTTACACAACTTTCTTTTATATATATAGATTTGCATAGATCATTTATAATTGAATTCTTATATTCTGCTCTCATATCCGTAATGAACGTCTTTATTGGACCGTACTTTAGAATAAATGATTCAAAAATTGCTTTAGCGACAGTGTTCGCGTTCTTATTTGGAACTGGTATGGCAACTAAATATTTAGTTAGGTCACATATTAGAGTGATTGCATATTCGTTGCCATTTTCTGATTTTGGTAGTGGACCAATAGTGTCTACTATCACCCTGTCGAAAGCGTTTATTGGCGTATCAGTTATTATCAATGGAGTCTTATTGTGCTTGGTTATTTTAGCTAATTGGCATTTTTGACATTTTCGTATGTACTCAGTAATATCTCGAGTCATACCTTTCCAAAAATAATGTCTTTTGACCTTGGCCAAGGTTTTTGTAATGCCGGTATGACCTTGTATTGCATCGTCATGGAATTTAGACAGAATAGTCCCTTTCCTTTTTTTTTTTTCTATAAGGGTCACCGGGTTGACTAGCGCTACTCTTAATGTATTCAATATTTTATTGCCCATTTGTTTAAAATTATCTATTGAAACATGTTCAAAGATATTTTCCCACAGTGCCATTTTGAGTTGGCTGATTTTGTTTATACCGGCTTGCATTTCAAGCCTTTGGAAAAATTGACCTAGGTCTAGGATTCCATTGGTATATAAATCGCTAACATCATATCTTGCAGTAATCTTCCCACCATGTTTTAATAAACAAATAGTATTCTTTACATGCAAGGTCACTACTTTACGTACTTCGTTATTGTTTATGACTTCATATACGTTGGGCTTTGAAGCTTTCTCTATAGATTACTTAGGCAATTCTATTTTTTTCTTATCCGCGCGGATTTTCTGTCTATTTTGATATCTCGTAGTGACTTTCCTGTAATATTTTGTAGATCTTTAATGGTTATTCTTGATAACGCATCAGCTACATTATTATCTTTTCCCCTTAAATATTCGACTGTAAAATCGTACTCTTCTAATTCTAGCCTCATACGTGTCAGTTTAGAACTCGGATTGATCATTGAGAATAGATATATTTAAGGGTCTGTGATCTGTTTTGATCGTAAAGTGTTTTCCATAAATATATGGTCGAAAATGTAATATTGCCCAGTGTATTGCAGCTACATAATTCCTGCTCAGTTGTACATTTATTACTTTCTCCTTTACTAAAAGCTCTTGACGCGTATGCAATGGGAAGTTGGATTCCGTTATGGTTTTGAGTTAAAACCGCTCCACACGCTTGCTTACTTGCGTCAGTTATTATACAGAATTCCTTGCTGAAATCTGGATATTGTAGTAAAGTAGGTTCCATGAGTTTTGTTATTAAATATTGGAATTCATTTTGGCACTCCTCTGTCCATTCAAAAGGAACATTCTTTTTACATAATCTTGTTATGTGCCGAGAATATTCGGCGAAGTTTTTAATGAATCGTCTATAATAATTGCAAAAGGCTACAAAACGTCTGGCGCTATCCACATTTTGCGGGACTGGGTAATTCATGATGACGTCATATTTCTTGTCATCTGGAAGTATTCCTTTATCTGTGCATCTATGACCAAGAAAAGTCACCTCATGCATAAAAAATGAACATTTTTCTGGATGTAACTTTAGATTGTATTTCCTACATTTCTCAAAAACGTCTGTTAAGTTTTTAAGCTTATGTTTTTCGGAACACCCTACAACTATTAAGTCATACATATAAAGGAATGCTTGTGAAGGTTCTAATCCAGAGAATGCTATAGTCATCATTCTTTAAAATGAATTAGGCGCTATTTTTAGACCAAACGGTAATCTCGTGAAGCGATACGAGCCATTGCTCGTTGAAAATGACGTTATATCTCTTGAACTTTCTTCGAGTTAAATTTGATGAAATCCTGACATTAAGCCAAGGCATGAAAAATATTTTGATCCAAAATATCATCAATTCTTGGGAGTGGAAATTTATCGGACAGTAATTTGTTATTAATTTGACGATAGTCAATTACCAATCGCCATTTCTTTTGATCTGAGCCTGGGGATGTTTTTTTAGGGACAAGTAATAATGGGCTATTATATTCAGATACAGATTGTTCGACAATTCCGTCTTTGATCAATTTTCGACTTGTTTTTGTATTTCATCAACATGACTGTGTGGGCTTCTATAGTTTTTTTGTGTACACTGGTTCATCATCTTTTAATCTCAGTTTTTGTTTATAAAAATTATTTGTGCTAATTGGTTCGGATTCCAATCCGAATATATCATTATATTGGGTGCAAAGTTTGAAAGCTACGATTTGAATTGTGGAGGAAAGTTTTTTTTTTAGTTGAGATAATACAGATTGCTTTCTATTTTCACTATTAGTTTGAAAGTGATTCAAACGCTAAATTACTTGTACTGACTACTTGATCTTTATTTGTTGTATTTAGTAGTTTTATAAAAGCGTTCTTAGGTGTTGCTATGGTACTTGCTGTGTAAATACCATGCTGAATTTCTAGATTTGGAATCAATACACTGTCTTCTATTGAATTTAGATTGATTTTTCTAATAACCTGGGATCTCGCTGGCAGAAGTATTGAGTTGTTGCCAGAACTGTATGTTATTGGAACATAAATTGGAAATTTTAGGTTATTAGGTCTAATTATAAGCCAATCTTCAGATGGCTTGAAGTCAAATTGACAGTTGTATTTTTTTATAAAATCGATTCCTAATATGCCATCACAAGGAATAGCGAATTGTAGATCTACGATATGAAAATCGTGTTTGAGTATGTATGTGGTCTGTATCTCAATAGAAGTTAACCCCTTGGATTTGGTTACTTCATTACTTATTCCTTTTATGTCTATAATATAATTGCTTTGTATGTCATGAAAGACATCAAAATTTTCTTTAACTACTGAAATGTCTGCACCTGTGTCTACTAAAA
This sequence comes from Drosophila arizonae, assembly GCF_054131065.1. NCBI lineage: Eukaryota > Metazoa > Arthropoda > Insecta > Diptera > Drosophilidae > Drosophila > Drosophila arizonae. The sequence goes on from NC_142922.1 coordinate 34,737,697, forward strand.
AGACAATTTCTTTTCCTGTAGGCACATGGTTGAATGATACAAATATGTTCTGACTGAGATTAATTGTATGAACCCTTGCATTTTCTACTGTTGAGCATTTAAAGGGGGATTCGAGTTTTCCGATGTATTATTGGTAACTCTTATATTGCCCTGGTTATTATTGTTGTGGCCTCGATTCGAGTTGCCACGGCCTCTTGAGTTTCCTCTATATTGGCCTCGTCCATTATTGTTATTATAATTATTATTATTATAATTATTGTTATTGTTATTGTAATTGTTATTGTTGCGACCGCGAAAACTACCATTAAAATTTTCCGCGTCCGCGGTTTCCGCCCCGCTATGAATTATTATTGTAATATAGGACAGAGTTTTGCTGCCCGGTTGCCTCTGTGCAACAATTAACAAATTTAGAGACGGCCTCATTCATATTGTTGAAGGTGCCTGCTTGCATGATAAGTTTTACCTTATCTATTGTGCAATTTGCAGTCATTGCTTTGACAGCATGCTGAGTAGAATAACTTCTGGCTAACTCTAGAGATAAGCCGTCTTTTATTTATGCACCTTCTAACATTTTTGTCATCTGCTCAACCTCTTGTGTGTATTGGTTAGCAGTTTTGTTGCGTTGCTGTATGTTCATCAGTTTTGCTGATAACACCTGTACAGTTTAGCCTTTTACATTGATTTTTAATTTAGAAATGATTTCAGATATAGATGTTTCATTTTCTAGTAAATTTCTAGCGACACCTTTTAGCCTTGATTTTATTATCGAAATTGCTAATTCTTCGTGTTCGCCTTTTATTAAATTCAATATTTGTAGTGCATCTACAAAACTTTGCAAATTTTCAGCTTTACCGTCAAAGGCTGGTATAAGCGTAGTTGCCGTATTAATGAATTCAATATTTGTTTGTGCCATTGTGGTATTGTTATCTGAAGAAGTATCAGAATCTGTAGAATTATCTGGATCTGGCATCAAAACAGCTGGAACAGTAAGGTTATTTAAATCCTGTTCTTCTATTTTAAGATCTGTGTTTAGTTCTTCTGACTCTATTTGATCAGTGTTAGTTTCTTCTGTTGATTGTGGTTTATCACCATTTTCAATCGATAAAGAAGTGTTAAGTATGGTTGGTACCGAAATATCTAAATTGTACTTTAGTTTAATAGATATTAAATTAGATCGTAGTTTGATCAAAAATTTTGATACTTGAGATTTGATTTAATTTCTCTCTCTGGCCATGTATTAGTATACGTGCTTCATTAAAGCAGTTTACTAATATTTCTACATGTTTTTTAACTGTAGTTTTTTGAATCGGCCTGTTTTGTGTGAGTGACTTATATGATTTATCAAAGTCAACTTTTATGTTGTTTAGCTCTTTATATAAATCATTCCATTCCATTATTTGCGGACATGAAATGATTCTCTACTTTATTTATTTATTTAATTGTCCTCAGTCTAGCCATACTTAGTGTAAAAGTTTTGTATATTAGCAATTTCATATATATTTGTAATTTATTTTTATTTTATTTATTTTTCTTTGTACCATCTTAAATATATTGCGCTTTTTGTTGTTATTTTATATATTTATATTTTGTCCAAGTCATTTGCTTGGCTCATATATATTTTGTTTTAGACATTTGTTATGTAATTTGTAAATACAATTTGCGCTCATTATTACGACAATTATTATTAATAATATCAATTGTAAATCTGTATTATTTGTTTCTACTTTATTTATTACATTTGCTGTAGAGTACAGATTTTAAATCTACTAAACCCATTTTTGTGGATTTTGTATGTATATTACTAAAGTGTTTTACGTTACATAAATTTTCAACAGATTTACTTATTCTGTTGTCGTTCATTAATAAAATTTTTACAGGTCTCTACCTATTGGGTCGTATAGCGTTACAGACTATACTTCTAATCGGGCAGAAATGTTTCCGCTCAATTTTAACAATTATATATTATGATTAATTTGTATGCAGCGCAGTGCATTTTTAAGTTTGGAAAAAAAAATTTTGTGGTGGGCGTTCTTGGAAACGCTGTCGGTCCTTAGTTTGTTTCTGCTGCTGCTGTCTTTTGTTGCTGCTGCTGTTGTCGTTGTTGCTGCTGCTGTTTTTTGTTGCTGCTGCTGCTGTCTTTTGTTGCTGCTGCTGTTGTCCGGGGCCTATGAGCTCAGGCGTTGCCGGTGCTGGTCATCGCACAGGCTGTATTGTTACTGCATGTGCCAATGCAGTATGGACTCCAGACTCCCTCGCAGTCCTTGGGGCATTCTTTGCTTTTCTTCGGTATTTGTTTTGCTGTCAGTTCATTTAAAATCCAGTTCATCTATAGTGATCCATCTATAGTTTGCGTCGAACGTCCCAGTAGCTCTTCGAAGACATGTTAATGTTTGTTGTTGTTGCTGGATTTTTGTTGGAAATGGGTTTGCAGTGGTGATTTATCGGATCCTGACAGGATCAGCGGGTTTGCAGGCTTCCAGCTACACGGTCGCCATGCAAAGAGTCGCCAGGATAAAGAGTTTTGTTTGTTTTATATTTTTTATTAATTGGAGGCAGCAGTGTTGCCGCTTCCAACGCTTGGTTGTTTCTGACCTTAAACATTCTACTTAGGTTCTAAATAAGCCTAAGTCTCGTTGCCGCGAAACATAAGGTTTTGGGCAGCAGAGAGACTGTTATGTATATTTCATATATGTATGTTATATGTGTATATGTTATATGTGTATTTATGCTCTCTTGAACTTGGCGATTGTGCATATGCATACACTTGAGTTCTGTCAAGTGGTCGGCGCGTCTCAGCAGAATGCTGACACTTGCATATTCTGGGAGAGCGACGACCGACCCATATTTCGGCCACGGGTTAAAGACCGGGTTTCTGTTTACATAAACACAGCAACAAAGTGTTACAGTGTGTACTCTTTTAGTACTCTTGTTACTGTGGTTATTCAATATGTATGCATATGTCAGCTGGAGTACCCCAAGGCTCAGTGCTGGGGCCTCTCCTATGGAATATCATGTACAACGGCGTACTGCGCTTGGAAGTACCTACAGGCTGAGCGCAATCAGAGTCAGCTGAGCTCTCAGGACTATGCGGCACTTGTCATAGCCGGCATGGTGCCACTGGAGTACCTGGTCGCCGAAGCCGTGGAGCGGAATTCGCACGCGCCTGTGCGACACAACGCTATCAGGGCGAACAGCATTGCACGATGGCAAATGAAGTGGAATAGCTCAGCTAAAGGGCGGTGGACGCACAAGCTCATCCCGGAACTCGAACCATGGGTTAACCGCAAACACGTCGAGGTTAACTTCTATCTTTCGCAGATCATCTCGGGCCATGGATGCTTTCGGAGCTATTTGAAGCGCTTTGGTCACGAGGAAACCGACGAGTGCCCCTGGTGCGGGCAAGGGCATGTGGAAGACGCCAACCACATCCTTTTCGCATGTGGACGGTTCCTGGAGGAGAGGCGTCGTCTAGAAGTGGCCCTGGGCCGCTCCATTAGAGCGGACAACATAGTCAACGCCGTGCTGGAATCGGAGTGATGATGGAGCTGCGCAGAGTCGAGCGAATAAGAAGACGAGCTGTACCAGGCTAAGATAGCTCATAGTGCTTGCGAAGCAATGCTTTACGGCCGTCCCGCAAGCATCGCGCGCTATCCGAGCCACCACCACCACCACTTGTAGTATAATAAGATTGTAAATAAAGGAATATAAAAAAAACAAGTAAGAACGTTGCAGTCGGGCGATACCGATTGCAGAAGACTCATTCACAGCCCAAACGCTGTCAACCAGAGTATATAGTGCAATTTTCAAGTCTAGTGCGCAACAAAAAACAGGGCATGATCCCATTTAAAATGGGAAAATCATCGATAGCTATTGCTATGATCATTGCATAATTGCATTCAAATTACATGCATATGTATATAATTTATACAATTTTGACTTTTAATAATATACATGTATTTATATCCATATATTGGATACCGGCTTCAAGCTAGCAGCAGATCAGCGCGATTTTACTATACATGTGCACACACTCATCGTCTATTCTATGCGTACAGACAGAAGCGCGCCTTTTCTCACATTCTTAGAATTTCGATTGATTTCTGGACTTTCTAGCCGTTACTGTAGTTTTGTCTGATGACGCTCTCTTATTAAGCTATTCTATTTTGGCAGCTGAGTGCTCGAGCAAAGCAATGGCGCGGGTGCTAAGGGCGACGCAAGTAACGTTAGAGTAGGGAGGTTCGAACCTCTACTATGTTTTTTTTTTTTTTTTTTTTTTTTCATACATTTTTCGTTTTTTATAAAATAGATATTTTATTGGGAAGGTGCGAGCTTGACTGAATGGCACTTAATACTTTTCATTTTCTTAGTCGAATAATTTTATAAGTTTAAATTTGTTTCTTCTTAAATAGCCCTCAAATACATATATGCAAATACATACATATGTATATATGTAAGTCTGCACGCATAGCATCAAGCATTCCAGCCTTATACACGCGCTCATTTGTATGTGTGTATGTATGCACACATAAATGCGTACTCTAGCATATTCTAAGAATCTCGTTGCGATTGATTTGTCTTTGCATTGTTTTTGAATTTCCAGCCACCACTCTGGCTTTTCTTTGCTATGTGGCGTCATAACAATAATGTGATTTCGTTTTAACTTCTATTGATCGAAACGACGCGGTGGTGCTGTAGGCTGAAGCGCCGACGACCATTATTTTAGCTATTTTGACAAACATGCTGTTTGGGTTGGGTGCGAGTTCAAATCCCGCGGAAAACACTTTTTTGTAAATTGCAAATTTTTGTTATTTTAGCTTCTTTTAAATTTTTTTAAATTCATAAAAATGTTTCCTTTTGTATTATGAATATCTATTAAGCTTATTTATATGTACAAATGCATAAATAGATGGCTGACGCATATAAATGTCGCGATACGGGCACTGTAAATGCCGATTGCCACGCCCCTAGTGGCCGTCGACTCCTCAATTTTAGCCAGTTCTTAGAACGAGTAACCGGTTACCTAAATGCAAAATTTGAATTCTTACGCTCAAAAAATGTGAAAATTACAGGGTATTTTTCGATATGCCACGCCCCTAAAGAGGCTTAAAAATTATTTTTGGGGCATCGATAGAGGAGGCTACCAGTAACTTAACTATCCAAATTTGAAGCTTCTAGCTCTTAAATTGTAGGAGATATAAACTTTTGCGGTTTGCCACGCCCCCTATGGGCGGACATATATCTACCATAGCTCGTTGGACTTGGGTGATCAACCCGCGTATATATACCAAATTTCAGATCTCTAGCATCAATAGTGCCTAAAATATAGCAGAATTCGAAAAATCACTATATCTTCAGGTCCGATTTGCCACGCCCCTAAGGGACGTAGATATATAATTTTTTCACCCATCTTCATAGAATTAAAACATTAGCTTACGTGCAAAATTTCAGCATTCTAGGTTTATAACTTTAGGAGATACAGTTTTGTCCGATTTGCCACGCCCCTAATGGGCGGAGATATATCCGCCATAGCTTGTGATCTTGGGTGGTTGGCGCGGACCTACATACCAAATTTCAGCTTTCTAGCTCTTCAACAAACATGATTTCTGGTATATCGGAAAATGCATTTTCCGATTTGCCACGCCCCTAGTGGGCGGATCGGGAAAATTTTAACACTTTATAAATCGGAGATATACATGAGTATGTGTTCCAAATTTCAAGTCTCTAGCTTCAATAGCGCCGAAATAGATTGCGTTCATACGGACAGACGGACAGACGGACAGACGGACGGACAGCAAGACGGACATTGCACAAAACCAATATACTCATTTCACTTTCGTGAATGAGTCTAAAAAACAACATACACACACACATACACAAACACATACACACACACACATTGTGGACATACGATCTTCATGAAACTTTCAGATTATGATTACAACATGGATATGCATGTATTTGCCAAAGCACAAGTATCTAGTATTTGAACTACGCCTTTTACAAAAGTGATGGTGAGGGGGTGGATATAGGGGTGGGGGGTAAATTTTAACAAAAACCGAAATTGTATAAATTGGAATTAAGCATACATAAAAAATTTGGAGGATCTAGCAATAAAGGTGTAGATATAATTTTATAACTGGTTTTTGATAAGGCTTTTTATCGATAAAAAATATTGGGATGAGTTATCGACTTTTAATGATAATTACGGACATTTTAAATTTAAAAAAAAATTTGAAGTCTCTAGCTCTTATATCTTCTGAAATCGACGCGTTCATACATACGGACAGACGGACGGACAAACAGACGGACAGGGCCAAATCAACTCAACTCGTCGCCTTGATCAAGAATATATATACTTTGTGGGGTCTGCCACGCCTTCTTCTGCCTTTTACATACATATCAACAAAACCATTATATCCTGATTTCCCATTGAAAATGGGTTCAGGGTTTAAACAAATTGAAGTCTCTAGCTCTTATATCTTCTGAAATCGACGCGTCCATACATACGGACAGACGGACGGACAGACAGACGGACAGGGCCAAATCAACTCAACTCGTCGCCTTGATCAAGAATATATATACTTTGTGGGGTCTGCCACGCCTTCTGCCTTTTACATACATATCAACAAAACCATTATATCCTGATTTCCCATTGAAAATGGGTTCAGGGTATATCAAGTAAGAACGTTGCAGTCGGGCGATACCGATTGCAGAATACTCATTCACAGCCCAAACGCTATCAGCCAGAGTATATAATGCAATTTTCAAGTCTAGTGCGCAACAAAAAGCATGGCATGATCCCATTAAAATTGGAAAATCCCCGATAGCTACTGCTATCATCATTGCATCATTGCAGCTAGAATCATCAAATTACATATATAATTTTTACAATTTTAATTTTTATTATATATTTATATACATTTATTGTATACCGGCTTCAAACAGATCAGCGCGATTTTCATATACGTGTGCACAAACTTATTGTCTATTCTATGCGTACAGACAGAAGTGCGGCGTTTCGCACATTCATAGAATTTCGATTGATATCTGGATTTTCTAGCCGCTACTGTAGTTTTTATACCCTGAACCCATTGAAAAAAATTGAGCATAGTGTTCGTTTGTTCAATATTTGACCATCTTGGTCGAGCGCATGTAGCGAAATGATTGTGCTTTCGTATATTTTCGTAGCCCGAACCGAAAAGTGAGGAGCCGTGCAAATACGAAGTGGTCTGGGAGATAACTCCCGAAAAAAAGTGTGCAAAACGCTTTAAACTACTTGTCCGGTCTATGTGTTCTGTGGTTAGTCCTCGAACTTTAATAATAAAAAAGTTTTGGCAGCCAACACATGCTTAATAATTAAATAAAACCGTTTTTATACCCTGAACCCATTTTGAGTGGAAAATCAGGGTATAATGGTTATGTTGAAATGTATGTAACAGGCAGAAGGAGGCGTGGCAGACCCCACAATGTATATTTATCATTAAAAATGGATAACTCATCCCGATATTTTTTTATCGATAAAAAACCTTATCGAAAACCAGTTATAAAATGATATCTTCTACACCTTTATTGCTAGAGTCTCCAAATATTTTATGTATGCTTAGTTCCAATTTATAAAATTTCGGTTTTTGTTAAAATTAACCCTCCACCCCTATATTCACCCCCTCACCCTCACATTTGGAAAAAGCGTATTTCAAATAGAGACTTGTGCTTTGGCAAATACATGCATATCTATGTTATAATCATAATCTGAAAGTTTCATGAAGATCGTACGTCCACAAAAAAAGTTATTAAACAATTGAGTTCTCATAGCCCATGCGTGTTTATGCTTGTGTGTGTAAATGTTTGTGTGTGTGTTTGTGTATGTGTGTGTGTATGTGTGTATGTATGCCTGTGTGTGCGTACGTGTGTGTGTGTGTGTGTGCGTGTTTCTTGTGTAAGCTGAAAGACGCGAAAAATGATTGAAATATCTATTGCTCCAAGGGTTCAGGGGATCTCGTAGTCGAGCAGTCTCGACTAGAGCTTTCATACAGGGTAGTATTTTGTAGAGCATTCTTGACTAGAGTTGTTTACGGCGCTTTGTCGATTCGGCAGCGTGAGTTGAATTTGTTTTTGATCTCATGTCCCATTAAACATGTTTAAATCTGCACGACATCCGTGCTAGAGTGCACTCCTCTTACCAGGCTCTATATAGGACTCGTTTTCCTTTAGCTGAATATGAATACATGATAGTCACCGTTAATGTTTCTAAAGCTAACGAAGAAAATAGAGAAAGCTATGTAAAACTTAAATCCCATATTTATCAACTGTAACGAATCTTCGGTTTATCCCGAGGCTAAACTGGGCTAGTTTCAGCCGACTGTGAGTTCGTGCCAACAAATTAATTTGTTGAAGCCCCTACGATAATAATTAGTCCATTGTGACTTAGGTTTGAACGTAATGTACGTACGGACGATGTGAAGGCCTCGCTAAAGCTGCTGGTGTTTTTCTCATCCGCACCAATGTCTCTTATCCTTTTATAGTCGCTGCAAGGATTGCCTCTGGTTATCTTTGCCGTTCCCACGATGTCCTGGAAGTCTTTCGATGTCCTTATTTAACACTCGCGTTGACTTTCGGTACTTGCACTTCCTCTCATTTTATCACTTTTTATACCCTGAATCCATTGAAAATGGGTATAAAAATGAAATGAATGAAAAATGTATGTAACAGGCAGAAGGAGGCGTGGCAGACCCCATAAAGTATATATATTCTTGATCACGGCTACGAGCTGAGTTGATTTGGCCCTGTCCGTCTGTATGTCCGTCCGTCTGCCCGTATGTATGATTTCAGAAGATATAAGAGCTACAGACTTAAATTTTTTTAATGTCCGTATTAACAGCACGGATATCGAGTTTATCACTACAAATCGATAACTCATCCCGATCTTTTTTTATCGATAAAAAACCTAGTCAAAAATCAGTTATAAAATTATACCTCCTACATCTTTAAAGCTAGAGCATTCAAATTTTATATGTATATTTATATGCATTTTATACAGTTTCGATTGTTGTTAAAATTTACCCCCACTTCTATATCCACCCTCACCCACATATTTGTAAAAGGCGTATTTCAAATACTAGAGACTTGTGCTTTGGGAAGTGGCGCATATTATTGTTATAATTACGATCTGAAAGTTTCATGAAGATAGTCCATCCACTAGAAAAGTTATGAAACAATTAAGTTTACATAGTAAGCCACCACTGCAGCCAATGCGTGCTTATGCGTGTGTACGTATGGCTGTGTGTGTGCATGTGCGAATAATTATTAAAATATCAGTTGCTCGCTCGAAGGGTTCAGGGCCAAGGTCTCGACTACAGCTTTCTTACTTGTTTTCTATCTTCTCGCACTTTTCTATATGTATTCTATAGGCGGACCTTGACCTCTTCCGGTGGCTACAATTCTGTTTTAAAATCGATCTAGACATGATTTCAAGTAATAATATATGGAAATTTATTTTGTAGTCTTTTTATTATAAGAAAACGTTCACAAAATACAATTAGGTTCGAATATTAAACAAAATGTGATTCAATTTCCCTCCCTGAATTTGAATCGTTATAAACATCAATTGTTTAAAAGCTCAGAATTAAAGGGATTATAAAAGTGAATAGTGATCTACCAACAAAAGTTGACATTATTTTTGAAAATTTTTTATACCCTGAACCCATTGAAAATGGGAAATCAGGGTATAATGGTTTTGTTGAAATGTATGTAACAGGCAGAAGGAGGCGTGGCAGACCCCACAAAGTATATATATTCTTGATCAGGGCGACGAGCTGAGTCGATTTGGCCCTGTCCGTCTGTCTGTCTGTCTGTCTGTCCGTCTGTCCGTCCGTCCGTCTGTCCGTATGTTTGAACGCGTCGATTTCCGAAGATATAAGAGCTAGAGACTTGAATTTTTTTTTTTAAAATGACCGTTTATACAGCGCGGACGTCGAGTTTGCTTTTAAAATTCGATAAATCATCCCGTTATGTTTTTATCGAGTAAAAACATTCAAGTTCAAATCAGATGCCACTATAGGTAATTGTGAATGATTTTTCTTTTTTTTTAATTTCTCAAATATTCAATATAATATTTAGATCATATTCTGAAAGTTTCATTAAATTCCGTTCAGTCAAAAATTAATAAAAAATAATCAAATATTTGGCCAATTAACAAACGCACGTGCAGCAGCTACAACAGAAACATTCGTTGCATCACATCAGCTGTTAGTTTCGTTTAGTTTTGGTAGATGGCGCAGCAGCAGTGAATCTATTTGAGTTTTGCCAGCGCCACTAGCAGGAGTGGGGTGGCCTAGTGTGTTAGCTGCATGACGCTCGATCGAGAAGTCGCGGTTCGAATCCCGATCGATGCAACTGATGTTAATTTTTTTTAATTGTTTCAAAATATTTTTATATTTTCATAAAAGAGGTTTCCCCGAAATTGAAATTTTAACTATACTTTATGTGCGTTTTTAATAGTTTGATTACTCTAGCAGATTCTTAGAGTCACATCAGCAGTTAGTTTCGTTCAGTTTTGGTAGATGGCGCTGCAGCAGTGAATCTATTTGAGTTTTGCCAGCGCCACTAGCAGGAGTGAGGTGGCCTAGTGTGATAGCTGCATGACGCTCGATCGAGAAGTCGCGGTTCGAATCCCGATCGATGCAACTGATGTTAATTTTTTTTAATTGTTTCAAAATATTTTTATATTTTATTAAATGAGTTTGGTATTTTATTTATATTTTTAAATACATCGAAATTGAAATTTCAGCCATACTAAATGGGCATTTTTATAAGTTGGGTTCAGGGTAGTATCTAGTCGAGCACTCTCGACTAGAACTTTCTTACTTGTTTTAGAATATATATCTGACTGATTATCTAAATTATTATTAATTATTCGCAGGACTATCCTATTGAATCATATGAGCCCTATGCTCTTGTTTCGGAAATTCAAGGACATATTTGGAATTTGGCCATTGAATATAGGTAAGTCATGACTTAAACAAGAAATAAAGCTTTAGTCGAGACTGCTCGACTACGTGATCCCCCGGACCCTTCGAGCAACTGATATTTCAAAAATTACAATAAAAATTGTGAATGAAAAAAAAAAAAAAATAATAATATTCTATTAATTATATATGAATCTACATTAAAAGTTTGTAGTCGCCATAACATGTAGAATATATGAATTCATTACTGATTTTCGATATTTGAATTTTCCATAACAAAATATCAAAGTAGGTATTGATTTTTGGAAAAAACAAGTAAGGAAGCTCTAGTCGAGACTGTTTGACTACGAAATCCCCTGATTTCCCATTGGAAATGGGCTCAGTGTATAAAAATAATAAAATGTTCGACCAATTAACAAACGCACGTGCAGCAGCTTCAACAGTTTTCGTATACGTGAGCACACATACATTCAAAATTCTTCTAGCGCATTCATTCTAAAATTACATCAGCAATTATTTTGGTTTAGTTCTGCTAGATGGCGCTGCAGCAGTGAATCTATTTCAGTTTTGCCAATGAAAAGTGAGGTGGCGTAGTGACTACCGGCGTGATGCTCGATCGAGAAGTCGCGGGTTCAAATCCAAAGCGTGCAACTGATGTTAATTTTTTTAATTGTTTCAAAATATTTATATATTTCATTTATATTTTTAATTACACCGAAATTGAAATTTTAACCATACTAAATGTGCGTTTTTATTAGTTTGGTTATTCTTAGATTCTTAGAATCACATCAGCAGTTAGTTTGGTTTAGTTTTGCTAGATGACGCTGCAGCAATGAATCTATTTCAGTTTTGCCAAAGCGGCTTCCGAAAGTGAGGGTGTCTAGTGTGTAGGGGCGTGACGCTCGATCGTGAAGTCTCGGGTTCGAACCCCTAGCGCGCAACTGATGTTAATTTTTTTAATTGTTTCAAAATATTTATATATTTTATTAAATGAGTTTTGTATTTTATTTATATTTTTAAATACATCGAAATTGAAATTTAAGCCATACTAAATTTGCGTTTTTTTTAGTTTGGTTCAGGGTAGTATCTAGTCGAGCACTCTCGACTAGAGTTTTCCTACTTGTTTTAAAACTCCGTTGGTGAGGACCACTCGGATGCGCTACACCGTTAGAAGTCTAGACGGGCATGATGTCATATTCCACATTTAATGGCATATATACCTTTCAAATAAAAAAATTATTTTGTCAATACCTCACACACAGCTTTTTTTCTTTTATTTCAACATCTACCCGCCCTTATTGAGAAACCCTATATATTTTTTCTCTGTAGTTTTAATAGTAGATAAAACTGTACAATATATTTAATATATTCTTGTGAATTTTAAAGAATATTGTTGTTTATTATAATACCCTTTCCATCAAATTTGTATAAAATGGAATTTCAAAAATTAAGATAATAATATATGTTCTATAATTTTCACGTTCTGAAAGTTTTATGGACAGTCGATCTACAGAAAAAAATATTAAATAATTTACAGGCAAGCTTACGCTGTGTATATGTGTGTGAATATTGTAGTCTAAGCAGAAAATATCAGTTTCTTCAAGGGTTCAGGTCGATCGCTCGTTCATATAGTCGATTAATATTTTAGGCCAAAATACTTACCTTACCGAGCTTTATTGGATATTGGATATTGTTCATTTAGCAGCAATATTATTTATCCCATGACCGGCTGTACTTTACGACTGATTAGTGAAGATTGCATACTCTCAATCGGCCAAAAAGTAAGTATAATTCGTTAAATATATTAATATATATATAAATATTATTATACGAGTATGTTCCAAGATTTACATATTGAAATCCACCAATCCAAATGCCAAAAGCTACACTAAGAAAAGTACACAAAGTATTATTCCCACTGTTAAAATGGAAAATTGCTTATAAAATTATATCTCTCAAAATTTGCTAAATGCCCAAAAATTACAGATCGATAAAAAATTATATAGCGTATATTAAACTTGAAATTAATTTTATACTCGGTTTGGAAACTCAAGACATGATATTTAGATAATGACTAAATCATGATAGCAGTAAACTTCACAATTAGACTGTTGACTTAGTGGATGACTCCTCTAGTTATACGTAAAATTCATAAATTAAATTTCTGTGGGCATACTTCATTGCTTTGAAATATGGATCTGGCCATGCTTGGACAGTTAATGAATATTCTACGGTCGGTAACGACCGACTGAAACATTGCTACTTGTTTAATTAATTTTGCATACACTATTACAGTACTTTGAATTTAGTAACTTTTGTTGGATGATTTTAGGATAAGGCTGTAAACGATGTTCAGGAATTTATTACAAGCATTAACAAATCGGGCTTAGTACCAGTTTTAAATGTTGGACTATTAAATTTTTCTATGCACCTTAATGAGCACAATAAGTCATACCCAAGCATTGATTTGAGATCATCAATACATGATATTCATTTAAAAACCTGTTATGACGGAGCAGAGGTCTTAGCACAACTTATAGCATATATTGCTAATGATAAAGACTTTAAAACAAGTATGAATAACGCAAATAATTTTAACAAAACGGATATAACACCAGTTAGAAATGCTGACCATACTAATGATAAAACGGTAAATCAAGTAAATACACTTATGGCAGATGCAGTTAAGGATGTGAAAACTCTTTCCGTGCCTCAACCTTTTGATGAAATTCTCAAAATCGAAAATGAGAGTCTACAAAGTAAACCAATATTAAGCAACAACAGGTTTGACTTTGATCAAATTTTTGATATGAGATCACAAGATTTTTATAAATATGACACAACTGAAAACTCCTTTATCAATACCGATCTTGGAGCTATTTCATTAAATGTTGCGCCGACTTTAGAAGAAAAAGAGTTCCACATAATACACGGCGAGGACATTTTGTTTATGGTAAGTAAGAACCATTATGTTACTATTCTCTATCGTATTGTATGTTAAGAAGGGTTGTTTCATGTTCATATGAGAAAAGGCATAAATAAAAATTAGTATAATATTATTATATCTTTAGTAATGCGACTGGCAACCTTGCCCAGCGTGGTGAAAGCACGGGAGAGGTCGTAGAGCAGGAGCTATGTTGAAGTTGCATTGCCAACACCATGGGGAACGGCAATGCCGAGGTAGGCAAGTGGCTCAAGCGTGCAAGAACTATTGATTGGAAACCAGAGCTCAGAGTCAGCGGACGGCAAAGGCAGTTTAAAAGTGTAACACGTGAAGTAGATGAATCGGTTCGTTGAGGAAGTCAAGTAATATATGAATGGAGATAATAAAAACAATTGAATTTTCTTTTGGTAGCTGATAAAACTCTGTAACGCTAACAACTAAATAACCAGCCTAACTTGACGGGATTATACGTTATTTTAACGTGGCTTCGCACATTTGCCGGCAGGAGAAAGCTCTAGCAGGCAAAAATAGAATCAGTGGCATTGTTTTCATGCTCTGCGAACCTTTTAAATTAAATAGGTTAAGCTAATGATTACTTAAACTATATATAAATATTTTTATTTCATATTTTGCTCTGAAGGATAATTTTGGTGTCGACCAGATATACGTTTCTGATGGTCCTCTGCAAATAGTTGACAATCATTTTAGTTTACCCAGTGAAAAAAATGATATTCTAAGCCCTCCTCCTAATTTTCCAATTCCTGAGCACAGTTATACATTATGTGAAATGACATTTACATGGCATCTTTACGGAGGAAAAGATTTTCCTGATATTACAAAATCAAAGCCGAAAGATAATACCAGGTATGTGAATTGCAAACCATTCTAATAATCAAAATATTTTTAAATAAGTGGTTTTTGCTAAGGCAGCTATCATAGTGTTATTAATAGTTGTATGTCCATTATAAGAACTGTTATTTATACATATTTATGATCAGGTCGATGGGATTGGATAATTGTGTCTATCTATCTACACGTATTCTAATTAATTATTTTACCTTGAACCCATTTTCCTTTAGTTCAAGAGATATTTCAATTCAATTTTTATAAAAGTTACGTCATAACGCTTATTATTAATTTTTATTATAAAAATTGGATATAAAAGTTATAATTTGTTTTTTTATATAAAAATTGATCTGTAATAAATATTTTTTATTTTCATCATATAAATTATTTATGATGATAAATAATTATACCCTGAACCCATTTTCAATGGGAAATCAGGGTATAATGGTTTTGTTGACATGTATGTAACAGGCAGAAGGAGGCGTGGCAGACCCCAAGTATATATATTCTTGATCAGGGTGACGAGCTGAGTCGATTTGGCCCTGTCCGTCTGTCTGTCCGTCCGTCTTTCCGTCTGTCCGTATGTATGAACGCGTCGATTTCAGAAGATATAAGAGCTGTCCGTAATTACAGCGCGTATATCGAGTTTATTAAAAATCGATAACTCATCCCGATCTTTTTTTATCGATAAAAACCCTTATCGAAAACCAGTTATAAAATGATATCTTCTACACCTTTATTGCTAGAGTCTCCAAATTTTTTATGTATGCTTAATTCCAATTTATACAATTTCGGTTTTTGTTAAAATTTACCCCCCACCCCTATATCCACCCCCTCACCATCACTTTTGTAAAAAGCGTAGTTCAAATACTAGAGACTTGTGCTTTGGCAAATACATGCATATCCATGTTGTAATCATAATCTGAAGAGTTTCATGAAGATCGTATGTCCACAATGTGTGTGTGTGTATGTTTTTTTTTTTTTTTTTTTTTTATTCGTTTATTTACAATCTTATTATACTACAAGTGGTGATGGTGATGGTGGTGGCTCGGATAGCGCGCGATGCTTGCGGGACGGCCGTAAAGCATTGATTCGCAAGCACTATGAGCTACCTTAGCCTGGTACAGCTCGTCTTCTTATTCGCTCGACTCTGCGCAGCTCCATCATCACTGTGGCAACCACCTACACCTGAAACCGCGATGGCGTCACTTCTGGAATGTTTTTGTAGCGGCTTGCGTCCCTTAACAACCGTCCAGCTGTTCGAGCTCGTCTGCCGACCTGCCTGGTTGGTTTTATCGGCTGCAGCCCGTAGAGCCATTGGCTCTATTGGATTTGCTGCGCTTTTATTGTGCCTCGGCTTTTTCGAGGGAGTTTTTCTCTGCTCAGTGGCAGCTTCCCTCGACTGCTTGGGCGTATTACTACCTGCTGTAGCACTAACGCTCGCCTTCTCAGCTACTTTCTTGACCAGCGTGGTCTGCACCTCGCAGTCTTTGACCGGTCGGTTGCAGAACGCTTCGGCCGTCTTGTGGAGACTGACAAGCCTAGCCAGCTCATCTCTCATTAGTGCATTTATATGCCGCTGCCCCCCAAATAGGGCAGACAAACTCCTATTTGAGCTAACGCTTCTTTTAAAGACTTGGGTGCCTGGCACTCAGCCACTGGAGACTGATTACAAGTCGACGGCTGCGGCAACGCCCTCTGTTGTTGCTGCGGCGATCGCTGCAACGAGGAACGGTGCGCGAAAGCTTGCAGCTCCTCCTCCATCATGGCCTCCATATTGATCCGACTACCACGGCGTGAAGCCTGTAGTGGGCACTGCCTACTAATATAATTTGAGTTTAGAGACCGCAGTAAAACTCAACTTAACTACAGCCAGAGCCCGAAAGTATGCACTACTTTTAATACCTGCTACCTCACAAAAGCAGCTAGGTTGCTGTCTTTGCTGAGACTTAGCAACTCACCAAAGTTAGTGAGCAGCTGATTGTCCGCTGCAATTTCCAGCACTACTAACAGCTGTTAGAGTGAATGCACCTGATTTTTTATTATTTGCACAAATGTGACGCCTAATATGACATCTTTTCGCGCTTAAAAAAGGGAAAGAGGAAAGCCCTGACGCCAAAAACAGTGACGCTATTGCCCCCATCTCTTGCACCACCGGATTGTACCACTGGGGTACTCCGCGAGACCGCCGCGAAGTAAGTCTTTGATCGTTTTTGCGTCGCTGGGTGCGTCGCGCCCACAGCAACCACGTTGTCTACAGTTCTTTCCACTTTCACAGGGAAAAACACAGATCAAGCTATTGTCCACGACGGATCACGATGACGTCGACCGTACTCCACGAAAACGCAACTCGAATCACCTATGTGTGTGTGTTTGTGTGTGTGTGTGTGTGTGTATGTGTGTGTGTATGTGTGTGTATGTATGCCTGTGTGTGCGTGCGTGTGTGTGTGTGTGTGTGTGTGTGTGTGTGTGTGTGTGTGTGTGTGTGTGTGTATGTGTGCGTGTTTCTTGTGTAAGCTGAAAGACGCGAAAAATTATTGAAATAGCTATTACTCCAAGGGTTCAGGGGATCTCGTAGTCGAGCAGTCTCGACTAGAGCTTTCTTGTTTCCTTTTTAAGTTACTCATCAAATATTTCTTATTATACTCATTCACGAAAGTGAATCAGTATATTGGTTTTGTGCAATGTCCGTCTTGCTGTCCGTCCGTCTGTCCGTCTGTCCGTCCGTCCGTCTGTCCGTCTGTCCGTCTGTCCGTCTGTCCGTATGAACGCAATCTATTTCGGCGCTATTGAAGCTAGAGACTTGAAATTTGGAACACATACTCGTGTATATCTCCGGTTTATAAAGTGTTAAAATTTTCCCGATCCGCCCACTAGGGGCGTGGCAAATAGGAAAATGCATTTTCCGATATACCAGAAATCATGTTTGTTGAAGCGCTAGAAAGCTGAAACTTGGTATGTAGGTCCGCGTTGACCACCCAAGATCACGAGCTATGGCGGATATATCTACGCCCATTGGGGGCGTGGCAAATCGGATAAAACTGTATCTCCTAAAGTTGTAAACCTAGAATGCTGGAATTTTGCACGTCAGCTAATGGTATGATTCTATAAAGTCTGAAGATAAATTATAAGTCTACGCCCGTTGGGGGCGTGGCAAATCGGACCTGAAGATATAGTGATTTTTTAAATTCTCCTATATTTTGGACACTATTGATGACAGAGACCTCAAATTTTGTAATATACTCGGACTGATCACCCAAGACCAAAAAGTTTTGTCGGATATATGTCCGCCCACAGGGGGCGTGGCAAACCGCAAAAGTTTATATCTCCTAAAGTATAATAGCTAGAAGCTTCAAATTTGGATAGTTGAGTTACTGGTAGCCTCCTCTATCGATTCCCCAAAAATAATTTTTACGCCTCTTTGGGGGCGTGGCATATCGAAAAATACCCTGCAATTTTCACATTTTTTTAGGGTAAGCATTCAAACTTTGCAGTTAGGGTAACGTTATCTCTTTCTAAAAACTGACCAAAAATGAGGTGTCTACGCCCAGTTGGGGCGTGGCAAATCGGAAAAACCTGTATATTCTACAGTATTAGAACGAAACTTAACTACTAAATTGTTGATGGGATGTGAATGAGTATTCCGCAGTCGGTAACGCCCGACTGCAACGTTCTTACTTGTTTTAATTGGTTTCTATAAAAATTATAATCGTTACAGTCCCTGATATTAATCACTAAACTTTTGTAATCATTTAGTATGACTATGAGTGGTTATAACGTGTAGCCATTGAAAATGGGTCGGTGCCTGTGTTAATTTTGAGCACGTCTATCTCAGAAGATAGGAGATAGAGACTTGAAATTGGAAAGTTTGTTTACAATTAAAAATCTTATTGAAAAGCAAATTTAAAATCATGTTCCTTGCATCTTTCCATTTTTTTTTAATTCAACCCACTCCCATATCAACCCCATTCGATCTATATTTGAAAAAGATTATTTAAAGTAAAATAGACTTTCTTTGAAAAATACACGCATTGAAATATTATTATCATATACCCAATCAAGTTCCTATATGCGTGCGTCCGTATACTTGTGTGAAGCGAAAAATGATTGAAATATCAGTTTCTCGAAGTGCTCATAATCGAGCAACTCTCTAGTTCTCGGCAATCCTACGGATAGACAGATGGACGAACACTTATATATATATTTTTTTTTTTTGCGATATTTTTGAGGTGGTCAATCTTGCGAAAAAGTAAAACAAGTAAGAAAGCTCTAGTCGAGACTGCTCGACTACGAGATCCCCTGAACCCTGCGAGCTACTGATATTTCAATAATTATTCGCACATGCACACACACACGCACACACACAGGCATACGCACGCTTAATCACGCATTGGCTGCAGTGGTGGCTTACTATTGAAACTGAATTGTTTAATAACATTTTTTGTGGATGCACTTTCTTCGTGAAACTTTCAGATTATGATTATAACATAAAAATGCCTGCAATTGTCAAAGCACAAGTCTATAGTACTTGAAATACGTAGATGTAGGAGATATAATTTTATAACTGATTTTCGATAAGGTTTTTAATCGATAACAAAATAACGGGGCAAATTATCGATTTTTAAAGCAAAACTCGATATGCGCGTGGTATACACGGACCTAAGTCTGTAGCTCTTATATTTTCTGAAATCGACACTTTCAAACATACTGACAGACGGACGGACAGACAGACGGACAGGGCTAAATCAACTCAGCTCGTCGCCCTGATCAAGAATATATATACTTTGTGGGGTTTGGTATGCCTCCTTCCGCCTGTTACATACATTTTGGCAAAACCATTATACCCTGGTTTCCCATTGAAAATGGGTTCAGGGTATACAAATTGAATAAGGTTAAAACGAATTGTTCGGACTTTAAAAATAGAACAGCCAAATGTAATTTGTGCCTTAAAATAATAAAAATAAATGGTAACACACCAAATATGGCGTCGCATATGAAAATCAAGCACAATGATGCATAGATTGGCAGTACACTGTGCGGAAAAATTGAAGCTAGGGAAAGCAATCCAGTAATTAGTACCTTCGTAGCGACTTGCTTCGGCAATAAAATGTGTTGTCAGCGACTCACGAAGTCGTATGACGGATAATCAAATCACTGAACGCGTTTTTTTAATTCTTTGAGTACCGAATACTGGAGTTAAGCGGTCTTTATAATTACAAAAAAATAATAATAACAATTCTTATGGTTCTTGTTTTTTAGGACGGATTATAAATTTATTATATATATATCAAATATCATTTTGATATTTTTCAAAACTTAAAATATTAGTGAAGAGAGATGTAACATCTGTTTATATATTAATTAATTTTCTGATTTTAGTTGCACAGAGGGAATGTCTGAAACATATGAGCATGGAGTATCACAAGCTCCAAGCAAGCATCAAACAAAGACAAAAAATATGAATATGAATACATGTCGTAATTTAGATGTTCTTGTTGAAATACAATTTACAAAAATTCGTTTCTCTTATGATGCATACCCCAAAAATTCAATTTATTCATCTCGACAAGTACTAGTTATTTCGGATATTGAGATACGTGATCGTTTACTTTCTTCGGACATCAACAAGCTTCTTTACCATCCCCATAAAAGTAACGCACCACAAAAGAATGATGAAAATATGATTATGATAAAAGCACTGAATGCTCGATCCAATTTTAAGAAACACCGAGGAGAAGAGTGTTCATTGAAAGTCTCAATTTTACCTATAAGACTTAATATTGACCAAGACACTCTATTGTTTCTGGAAGAATTTTTTTTAGCTTTAGCTAAAAGTTCTGAAAATTCAACATCTTTAAATAACTTAAAACGTAATACTGTGGCCATATACGAAACCTCAAATAGCATTCCTGATTCAAAACGTAATGATGAAACAGATACTGATATAATGAATGCAATAATAGATCCAGAAACTTCTATTGAAGATGAAGATAATCCCATTTATTTTAAGGAGTTTATATTCAGTCCAGCTTTACCAATCTGCTTTGACTATCATGGTCGGAGAGTTGAACTATCTCATGGCCCAATAACTGGATTAATAATGGGACTCGCACAGCTACAGGGATCTGGAATATGTCTACGTGAAGTTATTAATCGGTAAGTTTCTATTGTGTAATGATTAAAATACTTTAAGAATATAATCAATTAGCAGATACATTGTCTATTGAATATATATATCTGCTCATTGATTATATTCTATATATATATATATATAATCTATGTAAAATTTTTTTTTTTATTAAATTACATTAACGCTAAAATAATTAAAAAAGTTAAACAAAGAACAAAATTTAGCAAGTAAGAAAACTCTACTCGAGAGTGCTCGACTAGATACTACCCTGAACCAAACTAATAAAAATGCACATTTAGTACGGCGCAAAATTTCAATTTTGATATGTTTAAAAATATAAAGGAAAAACGAGTAAGAAGACTCTAGTCGAGACTGCTCGACTAGGAGGTACCCTGAACCCTCCATTCTGATATTAAAATCACTGTGCACTTCTTTTCGGCACAAATACATACACACGCACGTATTAGAACGCGCTATGCTAACTGTGCAATAAGCAGCGACTGCGCTTGGGCTGCGCTACAGTGTGGGCAACATTATAAGAATTTATTTGTTGAATAATTTAATTTGTAGACGTACAATCTTAATGAAAGAACATAATCATAATGTTCAAGTGTATGTGCATTCCAAAGCACATGTCTCTAGTATTTGAAATACGCTTTTTACAAAGATGAGGGTGAGGGGGTGGATATAGGGGTGGGGGGTAAATTACAACGAAAACCGAAATTATATAAAATCCATATAAGTCTACATTTAAAATTTGGAAACTCTAGCTCTAAAAGTATAGGATATATAAATAACTAGCTTTCGATAACGTTTTTGATCAATAATAAAATATCGGGAGTAGTTATCGATATATAGAGAAAAACTCGATATGCGCGTGATATACACGGACCTAGGCAAACAATTTAAAGTCTCTAGCTCTTATATCTTCTGAGATCGACGCGTTCATACATACGGACGGACGGACGGACGGACGGACGTATGATCAAGAATATATATAGTTTGTGGGGTCTGCCCCGCCTCCTTCTGCCTGTTACATACTTTTAACAAAACCATTATACCCTGATTTCCCATTTTCAATGGGTTCAGGGTATAAAAAGCTTATTAATTTATACAGTGTCAAATATTTATATGTATAAAGATTTAAAGAATGCCTTTTATTGTCACTCTGAATTGATTAGTCATGTGAATTAATAAAAGTCAAAAAACGATAATTAACGAAAAAGTGAATGATTGCGTGATAGGCGAACCACGTCTTGAGTGAGTTTATATTGTACCGAGCTCAGGGCGTCATAGCTTCGTTATATTTTACGAGAATATATTAAGGCTTAAAACAAAATGAAAAAGATACCAAAGCGTAAAGGCGTCGAATCACTCTAGTTAACGCATGCATTTTCTACTTCGTATTTGAAGATTCTAGCTCTTATACTTTAGCAGATATAAACTTTTGCGGTTTGTCAACTTGTAGGCGGTCAAATCCTTTTGGGCTTGGGTGGTCATCCCGAGTATAAATACCAAACTTGAGGTCTCTAGCATCAATAGTGTCCAAAATATAGCAGAATTTAAAAAAAATCACTATATCTTCAGGCCCGATTTGCCACGTCTCTTGTGGGTGTGGTCATATCTGTATTAGAATCATATTATTAGCTTACATAGATATATATGAGTATGTGCTCTAGCTTCCATAGCGCCGAGAAAAATCGCGGACAGACGAACATTTCACAAAACGAATATACTCGTTTCAATAGCGTGAATGAGTATAATCATATTTAGTAGGGTTGAAAATTTTTATTTCGATATGTTACAAAATATAAATGAAATAAAACGGTCATTAACTTATACAGTGTAAAATATTGATATGCTCTAAAATAGTTACACTAAATTCCGTATCCTAAATACTCACTGTGGTAAATTACCTCAAAAGTCCTAGCGCTAATATACATATATACAAATTTATTAATTAGATAGATTTAGACAATACGTTTTATTGACACTCTCAACTGATAAGCCATGTTAATTAACAAATTTCAGGAAAACGATAATTCGCGAAAAAGTTAATGAGTGCGTGATACGCGAAAAACGTCTTGAGTGAGCTAACATTGGAGTGAGCTCAAAGCCTTATAGCTTACGGCTTTCAATAAAATGAGCGGGAATAAATGAAGCCTTAAAATGCATTTTCTACTTCGTATTTTTTCGGCTTGAGAAAATCAGTGCGCTGCGAGAGCTCAAATATACATACATATGTGCATGATCACATTTTCATATTGTATGCGCTATTTTTGCGTTACTATCTTGTAAAGTAGTAAATTACGGATGCTGGGATAGACTCAGTCTACCCAGGGTGTACTCACAAGAAATTTATTTTTATGTAATAGTGAGACACCAGGGGGGGGGGGGGGGTTAATATTTAACGTTATTGGTCGGGAAATGGGAGAGGGGGAAAATCTAATATGGGGACCGTCACTCACGTGTACCTTTTCTTCTCCAGTGTCTTCTCACCCCTTTTCTTTTGCCTCGTTGCCGCCAAACTTTGCTCCAGTTGCCGTTTAATTTAATAAAAGTTGCCAATCCGTTCTCCAGTTTCTTTCCTTTTTATTTGAGATGCCGCTTAATCTAACCGCGTTTCACAATTCAACTCTCCGCTCACAACTCTCCACGCAGGGTTGCGCCGCCGATCGCCGATAAATTGTCAGCGCTTTGGGCGGCATTTTCAAATATCAATTCAATTCTCTGTGTACCAAATATCAACTTCTGCTTAACCTACTTGTTTAACTATTAATTATAAATCTAAAAACTATTAATTATCAATTCAAAACCAATACTACTTACTTTACTAACTTAATTTCTACTTGCTAATTAAGCCTACTTAATTTATTAATTTAACTCTACATCTTAGCGAATACAAAATAAACTAAACATTTCATCAATTCTGATACCAACTGAACATTTCATTAATTCAAATTCGTAAATAAACACTTCTTCAATTCTCTCTTACAAACTAGACATTTCATCGGCTCAAACTCAAAATAAACATTAAACATTTCTTCATTCTCTTATGATCGTGAGGCGGTAACTGGGGCGCCGCCTCACACCCCCCCCCTTACTTAATCAAGGAGACGACCACGGCTCCTGTGGCCGCCACCGTGACATTATAGGCTCCGGCGTCCGACGTCACTTTGAAGCGCGTGCGGCGATGTCGGCGACTGCAAACCTCCGCTTCCCTCCTCACCAGCTCTACTACTTCTTCGGCTAGAACCGTGCCCTCCGGGCGCACTGTCCAGTCCCGCGGGATGGACACGAAGCCCTCTCGTCCCGCACTATCCTCTGCTCTTGACTGGGACGCCTCGTCTGCTTGCCATCCATCGAGGACATCATCTAGCTCCCTCCGATGGCTCGACCCCGCCAGACGGGGATCATCTAGTTTCCGCCATTTTGGCCGCGGCTCGGCGTCGCTTGCTGGTCGTCTCCGTCGGTCCGCCCTGCCACTGCTCGACGCTCCATCGGCGTTCGGGGATCTGGCACCTCGATCCCGGCGGCCTGCACTAGACTGTCGACTCGTGCGCTCCGGACGATAGACCGGCTGGGCCAATCCACGCCTGTTCTCGGCGGCCCCCGGAACATAGCGAAAGCGGAGTCGCGGCGTCGGTTATCGCCTCGATCGTCCTTTAATCGGCGCCGTGGAGTCGGCATCGGCTCCGCATCCTCTCGCCGCTCGCCCCTCCTCGTCCAAAGCTTCTCTGGCTCTCCGGCTTCCGCTCGCGACGCCACCCTCGAGGCAGGATTTGGGGCGGAGGGACAGTGCTCCCTGCCGCCTCCTACCTCGCGTGGCGGGAGCTGGTCGGGGACCTCTTCCGCGTTGCTCTCCTCCTCGCGTTCATCTGCAGCTCACGGTATCGGGCTGGCCCAACACTCTAACTCCTCGTCTGTTTAGATACTGTGGCCCTCCACCTGGGACGGAGTCGGCGAAGTGGGAGTAGACGCCGGCTCTTCCACGTGCGGTGGAGTCCGCTGCACTCCAGGCGCTGGTACATATATTGTGGTGAAACTTCACTTCAGCACCATAATTGTGTCCTCCAAAGCCACCGATAAGTCAATCGTGGAGTGATGGATGGAAGGGACAGGACCGGTGCGTGGCTGCCTCTCCCACGACGACCCTTGAGGAAATGCCTCCTCCCATTCCTCGTCACTACTGATAGTGATCACGTCGTCTTCCATTTCGCTTATCTGTGGGAATTAGAACATTAATATTCGCTCTCTCTCGGATCTCTTCTTGACCAAAACAGTTAATGCGTTAGTGTGAGATTAGTGAGGTTTTTCAAAGAGGTGGTAGAGGGGATAGCGGGGTTTCATGCAATCGAGTCTCTTTCATTCGAGCGGCGTGCCAATGCTCGATTTAGGCCGATCGAATCTTCCCTCCTCTCCCGTTTCCTCTCTCAGCATCGTCTCGCCGGTCTCCTCCTCCTCAGTGTAGAAAGGCTTAAGCTGGGAAAGGTTGGCCACCCTCTTCCTTCGTTCGCCCGCTCGAGCGAGTCGCACCACGTTGGTGGAGATAAAGTGGACGACCCTGTAGGGGCCCTCGAACTTGGGCGCCAATTTCGCCGCGAAGCCCTCCGCTGCGTTGGACAGCTGGTGCTGCCGCAGCAGAACCATCGACCCCAGCGCGGGTCTCCACTCTCGTCGGCGCAGATTGTAATACCTGCCTTGGTCCTTCGACGCCTTTTGCAAATTATTACGGGCCACTTCGAAGATTTCTTTCATCGTCTCTTTCCTTGTCTCTAAGTCGACTTCCCTCGTTGCCGACCCGGGAGTGACCTCGTCGTAAAGGGTAGACGGGAGGCGAGGCTCTCTACCCATCATCAGGAACGCGTGAATCCAGTAGAATCCGCGACACTAGAGTTAATCGCTAACGATATCTCTGGTAGCAGCACATCCCACGAACTCTGATGTCCCTCGATGTACTGGGCTATCATCGTTTTTACGGTGCGATTGGTCCTCTCGGTCGGATTTTCTTGCGGGGAGTACGGGGCAGTGAACTGTAGCCGCACCCCCAAGGACTCCATGTATGACCGAAATCCCTTACTCGCAAACTGCGCGCCGTTGTCACAGACGAACATCTTGGGGACTCCGAATCGAGCCAAAATGCGCTCCCTGAAAGCCGCTTGCAGCAACGCCGCGGTTGCCCTCTTCAACGGCACCAGCTCCACCCATTTGGCGAACGCATCATGGAACACAAGCAACATTGTGTTCCCGCGCTTCGATCGAGGCATGGGACCTACGAAATCCGCGCACAGAATCGACATGGGCTCCGCTACTTGCCTGGTCAGCATCTGACCCGCTGGTTTGCGCTGCTCGCTCTTAAACTTTTGGCACTCCTCGCATCGCTTCACATATAGAGCCGCTTCCCGGAACATCCCCAGTAGTATCTTTGCGCCAGCCTCATAACCGTCTTCCTCACGCCTTGATGCCCCGCTGTGGGAGCGTCATGGCATTCTTGCAGCACTCTTTTCCGCTGGTGGGTTGGGACGCACAATTTCCAGGGAATGTAGTCTTCGTCGTCCACCCGTTGGCCAAAATTACGGTACAGCTGCCCGTTCTCCTCAACGTAATCTTTGAACTTCTCTGGATCCTCCTTGATCCTCCCACGCATCCTCGCTATCCACTTGCAAACCCCTTGCAAGTCCCCATCATTCGCTAGCAGCTTCCCACAGGTTGGCGAGAGAGTGCGTCGGCCACCACATTTAGTTTCCCTCGTCGATAGCGGATGTCGAATTGGAACTGCTGCAGCTCCAGTGCCCACCCCGCGATTCTCCCTGTGGGGCTCTCTATTGAATTAAGCCACTTCAATGCCAAGTGATCTGTAACTACCTCAAATCGATAGCCTTCGAGGTATCAACGCATTTTCCTGATAGCCCAGACAATTGCTAGGCACTCCTTTTCTGTAGCTGAATAATTGAGCTCCGCTTTCAACATCTTCCGACTAGCGTACGCAATCACCTTTTCCTCGCCTTCGACCTCTTGTGTGAGCACTGCGCCCAAGCCGTAGTCGCTGGCATCCGTCTGTAGTACGAACCTCGCTGAAAAATCGGGACACGCCAACACTGGCGCGGTCGTGAGGCTCTCTTTGAGTTGCTTCAATGACTCCTCTTGCTCGTCGCTCCATTCCCATTTGTGGCCTTTCTTAAGGAGTCTCGTCATTGGTTCCACCGTCGACGCAAAGTTTGGCACGAATCGCCTGTACCACGATGCCATTCCCAAACACTGCCGCAGTTCTTTGAGAGTCGATGGTGTCGGGAAGCGGCGGATCGCCTCGACCTTTGCGAGATCTGTGCGTATCCCTTCTTCGCTGATGACATGCCCGAGATAGACCAAACTTTTCCTGAAGAAGCTACATTTCTTCTGGTTTACTCGAAGGTTGGCTTTCCTCAATCGGCGGAAAACTTCCCTCAAGTTCTCCACATGCTGCGCTTTCGTGGCGCCGATCACCACAATGTCGTCTAAGTATGCAAAAGCATGCGGATCCATGTCCGGTCCTATTACTGTGTCCAACGCCCTTTGGAACGTAGCGCCTGCTGAATGTAAACCAAATGGCATCACTCGCCATTGGAATAACCCTCTCCCCGGGACCGTGAACGCCGTGCATTCTCTACTATCTGCTGCCATGGGGATTTGCCAATATATATCTTCAAATCCAGGGTGGATATGTATCGTGCGTGTCTCAGCCTCTCGAGAATGTGATTGATACGTGGAACGGGATAGGCGTCTGGGATTGAGTGTGCATTCAGCTGCCTGTAGTCCACATACATGCGCCAATCTCCGGTCTTCTTCTTTACCAGAACGATAGGTGCGCTATGCGGGCTCCGCGACGGCTCGATGGCTCCAGCTCTAATCAATTCGTCTACCTGTTCGTCAATTACCTTCCTCATAGCCGGATTCTTGGGATAATATCTTTGCTTAAGAGGCTTATCATCCCGCATCCTTATGCTATGCTCGGCGATATTTGAAACTCCGTCGAGCCCCTTGAAAAGCGCCAGCTCCGCTTCCAGAAACTCCTTCAGGTCGTCCTCCAGGTCCTCTGGCCACCCCGTGTCGTCGGGGGAAGGCTCTGTATTCTCCACATCCTCTTCTTGGTATATTGGACTCTGCGGTGACTGACTACTCTGAATTTCGTCGACATCCTCCGCCTCCAATCCCACCAACCAAACTTCTGGGGGAAGCTCCTCTAGTCCTTCCTCCAGATCCTTTGCCCTCGCCAGCTGGGGACACCTCCCGAGCTCTCTTTTCGGGATCTCGCGCCATCTCTTGATCGGCCGGGCCGGTGGTCCGCCGCCCTGCGACGTGCCCTGCCCATCGATCGGCAATCCTTCGCCCGTTGACGCCGCGCCCCCTTTCTGCGTCGGGGACCAACACGGTGCTTCGGGGCCTCTCTTCCGTTCCTTTTCGCGAATCCTTGATCGAACAAGCGACTGTGGCCCTCCAGACTGGTCGCTCTCTTTCGATTCATGCGGTCCGCTTCTCAGGGACGTCTCTTCCTTCGGCTCCTCCTTCATCTTCATGGTAAGCGCTGCGTTGCCACAACACAATGTGGTGTCCATAGCGCACAAGAAGTCCATCCCCAGGAGAAGGTGGTCCAGCATCGCCGGCATGACGAGCAATGTCATCTTTGCAACCTTTCCTGCGAGACTCACCTCCACACTTATCCTCTTCGTTATCTCCAGCGTGGATCCATCAGCCAATCTAATCCGGGACTGCATCTCCTGGATCTCGCCTCGGATCCCCTGCCTGCGCACACAGTCTTCGCTTATGCAACTGCGTGTGGCCCCGGTGTCGATTGTGGCCGTCATCGCTCGACCCCCAATCACCACCGCCGCGACGATCCTCCCCTCCTCCACCGAAAGTGGATTCTTCACCTCATCTTTGCTATCTAAGCGGCGCCGCCCCGCTCCAGCGTCGTCGCGCTCGCAGCATTCCCGCGTGCTTTTACCTTTCTTTCCACATCGCTGGCAGGATGGTGCTTGCCCGCTTTGGCATTCGCGTGCGAAATGACCTACTTGCCCGCAGCGATAGCAAGTTCGTCGTGTCGCCGTTCCAGACTCGCCCTCCTGCACCATCATCCGGTGGACAGCCTCTTGGGATACCGCCGTGGGCGCCATCGCTGCTCCTGCTGCTTGACCTCTGACTTGGGATCCCGGCGCCTGTGTGCGGAAAGGGTTGTTTGGTCGATTTTCCGCCGGCTTCGACCATGCTGTCTTCGTCCTATCTGCCACAGCCTCTCTGCCTTGTTCCCTCCTCTGACCTTGGACATTCTCAAACTCGGCAGCCATCTGCGTGAGTTGTGTCAGCGTGACAAAGTCATGACGCCTCACGTACAACCGATAGTCCGGGGCCGCATTCTCATATGCTCGATACAGTTCCTGCGCCGCGCTATATCGTGCCTGCCGCATCAACAACCTAAGCTCGATTAGGTAGTCCTTGAAACTTTCTCCTTCTCTCTGATGACGCGACCTTATTTGATCCTCCAGGCGTTCGAAGTACTGCTGGGGGAGGAAGAAATCAAAGAATTCCCTCCTAAAATCGGCCCACGAAGAATCTCTCAACCCGCTGGTCAAGAACCACTTCGCCGCCTTATCCGCGAATACCTCGCGATGATGACGCGACCTTATTTGATCCTCCAGGCGTTCGAAGTACTGCGAGGGGAGGAAGAAATCCAAGAATTCCCTCCTGAAATCGGCCCACGAAGAATCTCTCAACCCGCTGGTCAAGAACCACTTCGCCGCCTTATCCGCGAATACCTCGCTCATCGCTCGTAGCATCTGATCTAACTCGATGCCGTAGGTGATCGCCCTCTCTTCCACGATCTCCACGAAGCCCAACGGGTCCGTTCGGCCATCATAGCGCATGCCCCATTTACGAACCTGTTCGGCGACCCCCCAGGGTGGGGACCTCTCTAACGGGATCGTAGACGCGGGGACTTGTCGGCCAGTCTTCGGAATTGTCGCTACCGCCTCGTCTTCTCCAGTGTTGCCAAACTCCTTCCGCTCTTCACGACGTCGCACCGCCGCGCTGTTCGCCATGGGCACTCTCAGTCTCAGGGACTCTGTTTGAACGGGACCTTGTTCTTGAACCTTTCGCAAATCCGGCTCCGATTTTTGATAAGCCCGGCTGCCCATGCTTGGCGCATTGCCTCCCAGAGTGAACTCGGGCCCTTTCGCGAAGCGCTTCTCGATCTCGGCCAATCTCGCTTTGGCCTCCGCCGAATAGTTGTTGCTCTGTATGAACATAGAGAGCCTTTTCCTTAGATCCTCTACTCGGCCCTCAACATCCAGGCCGAACTCTCGCGCTATCGTGATTTTTACTTTATTATTATTATCATTCTCTTTATTATTATAATTTCTATTTCCCTTTTTTTTTTTTTTTTTTTTTTTTTACTTCATCTCCTCTTCTCATCCCCGTATTTACTTTCAGTTAGATCTTCCTCGTTCATTCGTTTTATTCCTTTTCGCTTCCTTTTTATACGCCTTTAATTCCTTTTCCCTTCGTTTAACTTGCTGTATTTCATCTTCATTCCCACACTTTCATTTTCCTTGATCGTTTTCTTTCGATACCTTTGTTTAATTTCCTTTGTTACTCTACTCCGTCTTCACTCTCGGGACTTATCCCCTTTTATTTTCTCCTCGTTTTATCTCTCTTCCCTTTGCTCTTCTCACTCCTCGAATACCTTCTACCTCGTCTTGCTTTATTCCAATTCGCTCCGACCTTTTCTATTTGTCATGCGTCGTTTTTGTTTTTATTTCATTTTATTTTGATTTAATTTTATTTTACTTTGATTTATTTTATTTCAATTTTATTTAATTTATTATTATTTTAATTTATTTATTTTATTTTATTTATTTAGTTTTATTTATTTGTGTTTTATTTTTATTTTATTTTATTTTATTTTATTTATTTTTGTTTTATTTTATTTAATTTTATTGTATTTATTTTATTTTATGTTTACTTTATTTTTATTTTATATATACACAAAATTTTTATCTATATTTATTTTTATTTTCATTTATTTTTATTTTTATTAATTTTTTTATTTATTTACATTTTATTTTACTTCTATTTATTTACATTTTTTATTTTATTTATGTTTAATATCTATCTTTTTCATTTTATTTTGATTTACTTTCCTTTTCTTTTCATTTCTGTTTTTTTATTTTCTTTCTATTCTTTTCTTTCTTTTCTTTTATTTTCTTTTTATTTTTATGTTTTTTTATCTTTTCTTTCTTATTTATTTGGTCGGATCTGCCTAGGTCGGGTATCGCGAAATAACGCAACAGGCGAATAAACTATAGTAGTCGAGCTGCACAGTGGGCCTCAGGCCGCCAAAACCGGACAAATCTCTGCGACACGTATTTTCGCACCAACATGTCGAATATACCCTATATAGAATGAAGCGGAACCGTGTAATAGACAACCAGCCAAAAATTGACTCTCACTCTCTTTCTCTCACTCGCCTATGCGCTCACATATGCATATATGTATGCATACAGCGAATAGCGAGAGTAAAAAAAAACGGACAAAGCGCGTATATATGTATGTACGCTATAACCTGCATACATACATATGTAACGGACAAGCGGCCAAAATTGATCCTCGCTCTTTCTCTTTCACTCGCCTATGCGCTCTCAACTACATACATATATATAGCGAATAGCGGGAGTAACAAACGGACAAAATGCGTATATATGTATATGCACTCTAGTCTGCATGCATATATACAGTCTGTCAAGAATCAGTTGGCACACTGAAAAAAAATTTAATTTTTTGACTTTGGTTGCAAATATCTAAGTCAATAATGCATAAAAATTATTTTTTTCAAATAGGAATATGTTTAATATTATATCATTAATTTAAGTATAAAAATAGAAAGCATAACATTCAATATGTAAAAAAAAAATCAACAAAAACAAAGAATACTCATAAATAACAGTGTCAATAATGTGTTGGCACTAAGCGCTTTGCACATCTGCTTTGCTCTAATTCTTAGAAGTAACGGTATGATATTTTATGCATCTATGTACGTTTTCTTTTACATTTCTTGCCATTTGATTGTCAATTTTCTCTAGTTACGCATTTAAGCACAAATTTCATATTTTTTTAAAATGCCTGGAAAGCGATTAAGCTTTGAGATGGTGCAGCTCATCTATTACAACCACGAGATGGGCAAATTCGTTCCAGAATTGATGGACATGTTTTCTGTGCCCAGGAGAACGGTTTATAACGTTATAAACCGGGCCGAAAAAGAAAATAGGCTGCTTTTAAAGACGGGAGGAGGGCCGAAAAAAAGATCACTGGACGAGTAGAGCGTCTTATTCTCAGAAAAGTGAACGCTAATCCGCATATTTCTGTAAGATGTCTTGCTAAAGAGCTGAAGCAAGAATGTGGCATAGATGTCTCACATGAAACGGTACGCAAAGCCCTCATGAGCCATGAGTACAGTTCGAGAGTAGCGCGGAAAAAGCCTCTGTTATCAAAAGCAAATATCGAAAATACCCCGCAGAATATTGGGAGGACGTCATATTCCGTGATGAAACAAAAATGATGCAGTACTATAATGATGGTCCTCCCAGGGTATGGCGCAAGCCATTAACGGCTCTTGACAGCAAAAATATTATTCCCACTATTAAATTTGGCAAATTATCGGTGATGATATGGGGGTGTATATCAAGCAAGGGAGTCGGAGAAATTGCATTCATTGAAAGCACAATGAATGCAGAGCAGTACCTCCAAATTTTGAGAGCAAATTTGAGAGCAAGTGCGGCTAAATTCGGCTTTCTGAATGGCAACAAGCCAAATTTTAAATTTTATCAGGACAACGATCCGAAGCATAAAGAACTCACTGTTCGCACTTGGCTGCTGTACAACTGTGGCAAAGTGATTGACACACCCCCCCCAGAGCCCTGACCTTAACCCGATTGAACATGTGTGGGCATACTTGAAGAAGAAAGTTGGAAAAGGAATCCTAAGAGCCGCACACAACTCAAATCAGCTATAATTGAGGAGTGGGAGAAAATCCCTCTTGATTTAATTAAAAACCTTATAGCATATATGAAAAAACGCCTTCAACATGTTTTAAATGCCCAGGGAGGCCACACTAAATATTAAAATTATGTTACTTAATCATATTTTAGCTTTAATTTTAAGTTAAGATTCATAGATTGTAAGTGTGCCAACACATTATTGACATTGTTATTTATGAGTATTCTTTGTTTTTGTTGATTTTTTTTTACATATTGAATGTTATGCTTTCTATTTTTATATTTAAATTAATGAAATAATATTAAACATATTCCTATTTGAAAAAAATAATTTGTATGCATTATTGACTTAGATATTTGCATCCAAAGTCAAAAAAATTTTTTTCAGTGTGCCAACTCATTCTTGACAGACTGTATATGTTTGCATATAACTACAGACATGCACACAAACATACATACATATATGCAAATGCGTATACTCATATATTGGCGAATAAATATGCACAAAATCGACGCGCCGAAATTCGAATTAGACGCGCAATTCGCCTCTTTACCGTTACCAGTATACTCTACTTTTTCTTTTCTCACTCGCAAGGTATACTCGACTTGCCACTCAGAGAAGATATTCACATGTCAAAATCAACCACTACTTGCACATATAACAATATTCTCGGGTATTTACTCGCACAAACATACCCATATACCATTACACTCCTTCATGCATATACGCTTATATGCACCACATATATATATTTACTTCAATATACCATATATATTAATTCCGACATATAATATATTTAATCAACTACCACCAAAACCAGACATATAAGCAATGAGTAAATACGTGATGAAATGTAAGCAACCAAACAGATATACCTCACAGCGATCGCGCTGTCCAGGGTATAAAGATTCAAAAGCGACGAGAGAAGAAAACCAACGGTAAAACGATTATGGCGCCGAAAAGTACAGCTTGCGCCAAAATCGTTAAACACACATGCACATATATATATATACACATAAATTTTCTACTCTTCTCGATCAAGATTTTTAAGGTTTTATATATCAAAATATAGCACTTTTATATATTTATTATAATTTCCGCCGTTTCCCCTCGGCCATACGATACACCGCGCACCTCCCTGTGTCCCTGCTCGGGCGCCACTTGTAAAGTAGTAAATTACGGATGCTGGGATAGACTCAGTCTACCCAGGGTGTACTCACAAGGAATTTATTTTTATGTAATAGTGAGACACCAGGGGGGGGGGGGTGGGGAATATTTAACGTTATTGGTCGGGAAATGGGAGAGGGGGAAAATCTAATATGGGGACCGCCACTCACGTGTACCTTTTCTTCTCCAGTGTCTTCTCACCCCTTTTCTTTTGCCTCGTCGCCGTCAAACTTTGCTCCAGTTGCCGTTTAATTTAATAAAAGTTGCCAATCCGTTCTCCAGTTTCTTTCCTTTTTATTTGAGATGCCGCTTAATCTAACCGCGTTTCACAATTCAATTTCGCGCTTAACCACTTGACTATTGCTCGCCCACCACTCGACTAATCGTTTCTTTTCTGCGCTTGCCCAAAGCGCTCGGCGTCGGCGACGCAACTCTCCGCTCACAACTCTCCACGCAGGGTTGCGCCGCCGATCGCCGATAAATTGTCAGCGCTTTGGGCGGCATTTTCAAATATCAATTCAATTCTCTGTGTACCTAATATCAACTTCTGCTTAACCTACTTGTTTAACTATTAATTATAAATCTAAAAACTATTAATTATCAATTCAAAACCAATACTACTTACTTTACTAACTTAATTTCTACTTGCTAAATCTAAACCCCAACGACTACAAAACTAACCCTAATTAAGCCTACTTAATTTATTAATTTAACTCTACATCTTAGCGAATACAAAATAAACTAAACATTTCATCAATTCTGATACCAACTGAACTTTTCATTAATTCAAATTCGTAAATAAACACTTCTCCAAACTAGACATTTCATCGGCTCAAACTCAAAATAAACATTAAACATTTCTTCATTCTCTTATGATCGTGAGGCGGTAACTGGGGCGCCGCCTCACAATCTCTCTTACTCTTTCTGGCTCCCTATGATCTCTCCCTCTACGTGCGCACAAGCATGCTACATGTATGATCATTTTTGTGGCTGTATGTAAACTTATCAGCTCATGTAGTCGAACTCAGCTGAATATGCTGTCTTGAGTCATATACGAGCGCACTCCTTCACTTACCCGTTTTCAGCTTAGCTTCTATGTCACATACATATACATACATATGTATGTATATTGCGAACTGTTAATTCGAGCACGCCTCCTTCTGCCTGTTACATACATTTCAACAAAACCATTATACAATTATTTCCCATTTTCAATGGGTTCAAGGTATACAAAAAATTAAAGTGTCTAGCTCTTATATCTTCTGAGATCGACGCGCTTAAGCATACAGACAGACAGGCGGCCAAAATCTACTTAGATCGTCGCGCTCATCAAGAATATATATACTTTATGGGGTCTGCCACGCCTCCTTCTGCCCGTTACATACTTTTTCACAAAACCATTATACCCTGATTTCCCATTTTCAATGGGTTCAGGGTATAAAAATTTCAAGTCTCTAGCTCTTATATCTTCTGAGATCGACGCATTCAAACATACGGACAGACGGACAGGGCTAAATAAACTCAGCTCGTCGCCCTGATCAAAAATATATATACTTTGTGGGGTCTGCCATGCCTCCTTCTGCCTGTTACATACATATAATAAGTAAGAAAGCTCTAGTCGAGACTGCACGAACACGAGATCCCCTGAATCCTTCGAGCAAGTGATATTTCAATAATTATTCGCATATGCACACATACACGCACACACACTGACATAAGTACGGACGCATAAACACGCATTGGCTGCAGTGTTGGCTTACTATGGGAACTTAATTGATAACAAAATAACGGGGCAAGTTATCGATATTTAAAGCAAAACTCGATATGCGTGTGCTATACACGGACCTAGGAAAAAAATTTCAAGTCTCTTATATTTTCTGAGATCGACGCGTTCAAACATACGGACAGACGGACGGACAGAGCTTAATAGACTCAGCTCGTCGCCCTGATCAAGAATATATATACTTTATGGTCTGTCACGCCTCCTTCTGCCTGTTACATACATTTAACAAAACCATTATACACTGATTTCCCATTTTTAATGGGCTCAGGGTATAATAAAAGTCGTTTACAACATACATAGATTAATGAATAGTCTACATGGGAAGAGACAAATATTGAATTAATTTGCAAAGAGAACAAATATTACTATCAGTTAGTCTAAATGTGACCAGTAAACTAACTGACAGCAGTGCAATTGCTTCAGAAAAGAGTTCAATATTTCACTAATCATCATCATACATAATTAGGGTTACACAACGCCATCTGTAGAGATAAGTAGATATGTCTGTTAAAGAAAATCATGAAATCGGTTTTGTACAACCCATCCACAATTATAATATATAATATATTAATATACTAGCTGGCCCGGCAAACGTTGCATTGCCCTCTATATTATTTCTAGGTAAAAAATTGTTGAAAGCTATGTTGTTCAGGTTGGGATACACTCTGATTAATTTATTAATCGGATTTTCATTCAAGCGCCTTGTAAAGGACATTCTTCGTTTTTTGGTCAGGTGCAAGAACAAATAATGCGGATGGTTTGCCAACACGTGAGCTTGCCACGTTCAATTGACCATGAGAAAAACACACATTTTCTAGATTGAGGCCACAAATAGTCAAAGATTGGCCCTGTGACTTGTTGATCGTCATGGCGAAGGCAAGACGAAGCGAGAATTCAAATAAATTCAAAGGGCATATCTTTTGAGATCATCGGAATCCTAGGAATAAGAACTTCCTCATCTTTAAATTTTCCTTTGAGTATCGACGCGTGAATCACATTGCTCATCAGTTTTCTTATCACCAAACGCGTTCCATTGCACAGTTTTGGTTGGTTTAAATTTCTAAGCATGCAAATCTTGGAGAATTGCTCTTTTCATAGCTGTGTTCATTTCTTGACGCCGGTCAAGTTGTTCTTCCATATTGCCCATGAAGTATATTTGCAAGAATTTTTGCTGTGCATCTTCAATAGGTTGCAATGATCCAATGCGATGGCAAATCTGGCCTTGAATCTTTAAATTCAAAGCCATAGTTATAGTTAGATTTACAAACACTTTTTACATAAATCTAACAAACTACATTATTCCAAAAATTTTTTTTTTTTTTTTATTTTGACAGTCATAGAAAATAACATTTTTAACGTAAATTACCTTAAATGTCGGATTATATCCGTTACCAATAATTTCCGCCCCAAATGAAGTCATTTGAAAACAGGCATTGTATTTTTGAGTGCTCGTTAGAAAATGTCGTGATTCTAGTGTTTCGCCGTAAAGCAGGGAACGCAATGCTCTGGTGGCGAGACCACTAATGGCAATGTCACTTTACCACTAAGGCAGCACAAACCGGGCGTTTCACCAGCAAACTTCAATGCGCCACAATGCTGGCAAACAACGTCCATTGGACCAATGCAAACTAAACGATTCAAGCTGTAATCAATGGTGCAATCATATCGAAACGCTGCTCGATTCAAATCAATCCTTGAACCATTTCTTATTGCCATTTCACGGGCTGCCTCTCTTTGAGAAGCACGAATTAAGGCCCTTCTTTGCTGGGTACTAACGCGGAGCCTTTCTCGGGCGATTTCTCGCTCTTCGTCAGATAATTGACTCGCGCTATTCCGTTGCCTAATTGCATTATGGGTCCGCCGGGAAAGATTAGATCTTCTAGGACGCGGCATTTTTATTAATAGTAATACTGCCCTCGCACAAAACCATATAAATCAATCGAGAAATATAAATATAAATAATTTACACAAATTTATGTTTGAGACAAACAAATACCTGAACTTTCGAGATATTTAGCTTTTGTAAAAGTCCAAAAATATAAAAAGCCAAAAATACACTTTTTAATAATTAACTTTTTTTTTAAATTTCGAATTTTTAATTTTTTATTTATTTTTGATTAGTCAGGTTTTAATCTTTTGATTTTTTTTTTTAATTTTTTCAGATTTTTGATTTGAAATATTTAGAATGTTTAAAAGTCCAAAAATATAAAAAGCCAAAAATACACTTTTTAATAATTAACTGTTTTTTTTTTTTTTTGAATTTCGAATTTTAAATTTTTTATTTATTTTTTGAACAGTCAGGTTTTAATCTTTTGATTTTTTTTTTGAATTTTTGCAGATTTTTGATTTGAAATATTTTTCTTTTTGATTAGGAAAAAATTTTTTTTTGTTGAATAGTCTTTTTTTTTTTTGTTGAATAGTCTGGCCTGCTCGAGGCTGTGCCGTAGACTGACTGACTACATTTGTTTATTTACTTCTACACTATTGTCAAAACTGTCACTGTTACCAAGCCTACTGGGTATAAAAAAAATTTGAATATTTGGGGAAAAAACCGCGTTTTTCAAGTATTCGGCAAATTTTTTCAGTATTTTTAAGACCCTATACTAAACTCGTTGCGGAGACAAATCCAACAAATCAAAAACCATGAAAATTGGTCCAGCAGATCTCGAGTTATAAGTGCTTGGACACTTTTACACAACTTTTTTTTATATATATAGATAATATATTAAATATTTGAATCTATCATAAATTTTATTTGAATCTACAGTGATTATCATAAGTAAAAAGACCGGTTTGTAGTTTAAGTTAGTTTAAGCAGTTTCACCCCCTCACCCACATATTTGTGAAAGGCTTATTTCAAATACTAGAGACTTGTGCTTTGACAAATACATGCATATCTATGTATATTCATAATCTAAAAGTTTCATAAAGATAGTCCACCCACGAAAAAATTTATTAAACAATCAATTTCCCATAACAAGCCACTACAGCCCATGCGTGCGTGAGTATGTCTGTGTCTGTGTGTGCATGTGCGAATAAATATTAAAATATCAGTTGCTCGAAGGGTTCAGCGGATTTCGTAGTCTAGTAGTCTCAACTAGAGCTTTCTTACTTGTTAATATGTATGTTTCCGGAATAATAAAGCCATGAAACAGGGTTGACAAAAACATAAATATATCAAATGTGTTAAATTTATAAATTAGGAAAACTAAATAAGTCAGTTTCCATAATTAATTTGTAAAAGTTAATATATATCCTTTGCCTTTCATTTTAGAAGAGGGATTCTTGGTTGGAATAAACTTTTTGAATTTGTAAGTAAGGAGTGGCTAAAAGACATAAAAAGAAATCAACTACCAAACATATTGAGTGGAATCGGGCCTACAAATGCTGTTTTGCAATTATGTAAGTAGTATCAGTTTAAAATAATGTATATATTAATTATTTTTACACTATTGTCGACTAGGAGATCTACAGGACTCTGCGAAGAGCTAATTTTTTTAAGATTCTTTTTTGCACACATATTGTTATGCATCAATATGCACGCGCCTAGCTAAATGCGCAGTTAGCATTGTCAGTACAATGCATTTTAAAGAGTTTGTATGCAAAACAAGTAAGGCGGTATCAGTCGAGACTGCTCGACTAGGAGATACCCTGAGCCCGCTAAACTCATTCTGCACTTCTTTTATGCAGACATGAATACACATGCATCCGCACGCACATATAATCACGCGCTCGGCTGACTGCGTAGCTAGAAGCGACCACACTTCCGTGTGGGCATATCATGAGATTTTATTAGTTGAATAATTTCTCTTGTAGTAAGCACTTTCAATGCGTGATCATATGGCTAGAATGTGTGTACACTCCAAAGCACAAGTTTCTAGTACTTAGCGGTATCCAAGATCTGTAATTTACAAAATTTTTGTATTCATCAAATGTGTATAAACCAGGGACCGTTATTATTTTACGGAAAATTCAATAAAAGGATAAACTTTTATTAGCAATTTTTTGTAAAAAAATTATTTTCAATCATTATATTAATGTTATAATCCTTACGGTGCCTGATATAAACACTAAATCTGAAGTCTCTAGGTCTAAAAGTAATCAAACTAGGCTGGAAAAAGACAAAATCAATTTTTCGATTACTCTCTTTAAAAAAGTTATCGGATGAGTTATCGAAAAAATATGAAAACCTGCGTATGGTATACC
This sequence comes from Drosophila arizonae, assembly GCF_054131065.1. NCBI lineage: Eukaryota > Metazoa > Arthropoda > Insecta > Diptera > Drosophilidae > Drosophila > Drosophila arizonae. The sequence continues at coordinate 34,777,761 of NC_142922.1, forward strand.
CAAGTGTGTAAGCTAAATTTCAAATCTCTAGCTCTAATAATTTCTGAGATATAGGCGTTAATACGGACGGACGGACATGCGGACAGGGCTATATAGACTCAGCTCGTCATTCTGATCAAGAATATATACTTTATTTCCCATTTTGAATGGGTTCAGGTGTTTTTTTAGTATCTTCCCGCTATATTGACTAAGCTCGTCAACCTGATCAAGAATATATATACTTTACTTCCCATTTTCAATGGGTTCACGTGTTTTTAGTATCTTCCCACTTAAAACAGTTTTTGATACCCTGAACCCATTTTCAATGGGAAATCAGGGTATAATGGTTTTGTTGAAATGTATGTAACAGGCAGAAGGAGGCGTGGCAGACCCCACAAAGTATATATATTTTTGATTAGGACGACGAGCTGAGTCGATTTGACCCTGTTCGTCTCATATGTATGATCGTGTCGATTTCAGAAGAGATAAGAGCTAGAGACTTGAAATTTTTTTTTAATGTTCGTATATACAGCGCGGATATCGAGTTTATCGCCAAAAATCGATAATAATAATTTTTTTATCGATAAAAATCCTTATCGAAACTCAGTTTCAGATTGAGGCCAAATAGTCCAGGCACATCCAAGGAGTTCAAAAATTCAGTTGGATAATTAGTTTGTTACACAGTCGATAGATTTAATTGAATACAGAGTACCAACGATTTTATTTTGAATTATAAAATTAAGGTCATCCACATCTTTATTTTTAGCCGCCAAAATTGCTCGGAAATACTTTGTTGATAAGCTCATCTTTTGATGAGACGAAATTGCAAAAATTTTTAGAAATGAAATCAAGCCACTCGACTCGTCAACAGGAATACGGTCATTACCGATATTCAGCAATTGCTTCGAGAAATCATCAGCAGATAGATCGTTCAACAATGCAACATATTTACAGACAGTTGAAGTTTGGTTACACCGTTTATTTCGTCGACAGCAGTAGATCTTGGAATTACTGAAAATCGCCAGATAAAATCATTGAACCACCAAAACATCTCGAGTCATTGCGCAGATCTTTTAATGTTCGGTCTAGTGCTTCCAATGAACGTTGCCATTGTGCATTCGTCCCATATGATAATTTTTGATGCTACTAAAACTTTGGCCATGGCGGAGTGTTTTGAAATGTTACATGTCGGTTGTTCAGTAGCTTGAAGATTTAATGGCAATTTTAACGCGGAGCCTTTCTCGGGCGATTTCTCGCTCTTCGTCAGATAATTGACTCGCGCTATTCCGTTGCCTAATTGCATTATGGGTCCGCCGGAAAAGATGAGATCTTCTAGGACGCGGCATTTTTATCAATAGTAACACTGAATATGCCCTCGCATAAAACCACATAAAACAATCGAGAAATATAAATATAAATAATTTACACAAATTTATGTTTGAGATAAACAAATACCTGAACTTTCGAGATATTCAGCTTCTGTACGTACGCTTATTATTTTTATCAAATGGGCTTTTTTATACCCTGAACCCATTTTCAATGGGAAATCAGGGTATAATGGTTTTGTTAAAAGTATGTAACAGGCAGAAGGAGGCGTGGCAGACCCCACAAAGTATATATATTCTTGATCAGGGCGACGAGCTGAGTTGATTTGGCCCTGTCCGTCTGTCTGTCCGTCCGTCCGTCCGTCCGTCCGTCCGTATGTATGAACGCGTCGATTTCAGAAGATATAAAAGCTAGAGACTTCAAATTTTTTTTTAAATGTCCGTAATTACAGCGCGCATATCAAGTTTATCATTAAAAATCGATAACTCATCCCGATCTTTTTTTCTCGATAAAAACCCTTATCGAAAACCAGTTATAAAATTATATCTTCTACACCTTTATTGCTAGAGTCTCCAAATTTTTAATGTATGCTTATATGCAATTAATACAATTTCGGTTTTTGTTAAAATTTACCCGCCACCCTTAAATTCACCCCCTCACCCTCACTTTTGTAAAAAGCGTATTTCAAATACTAGAGACTTGTGCTTTGGCATTTACATGCATATCCATGTTATAATCATAATCTGAAAGTTTCATGGAGATCGTACGTCCACAAAAAAATTATTAAACAATTAAGTTCTCATAGTAAGCGCTCACTGCCGTCCATGCGTGGGTGCTTGTGTGTGTATGTGTTTGTGTATGTGTGTGTATGTGTGTGTATATATGCCTGTGTGTGCGTGCCTGTGTGTGTGTGTGTGTGTGTGTGCGTGTTTCTTGTGTAAGCTGAAAGACGCGAAAAATTATTGAAATAGCTATTACTCCAAGGGTTCAGGGGATCTCGTAGTCGAGTAGTCTCGACTAGAGCTTTTTTACTTGTTTATGAATAGTCAGGTTCGCCTGAGGCTTTCCCGTAGACTGACTGACTACATTTGTTTAATTACTTCTATACTATTGTACATATAATATGAGAGCAGGACCGAAAACTGTCAGTGTTATCAAGCCTACTGAGTATCAATAAAAATTTGAAACTTTAGGGAAAAAACCGCGTTTTTCAAGTATTTGTCAAATTTTTTCAGTATTTTTATCTACTATCCTACTCGTGGCGGAGACAAATCCAACAAATCAATAACCATGAAAATTGGTCCAGCAGATCTCGAGTTATAAGTGTTGGAGCACTTTTACACACTTTCTGCTATATATATAGATATAACATATTTTCCTTTTAGATTCCTCTTCCTAAAATAAAATCCTTGCTTTTAGCTTACCTAAGGGAAATCACTCATTCACGAAAGTGAATTAGTATATTGGTTTTGCGCAAACCGTAAAAGCTTATATCTCCTAAAGTATAATAGTTAGAAGCTTCAAATTACTGGTAAGCTCCTGTATCGATACCCCAACATTAATTTTTACGCCTCTTTAAAGGCGTGGTATATCGGAAAATGCCCTGTAATTTTCAAAATTTTTGAGCATAAGCGTTCAAATTTTTCTGTTAGGGCACCGTTAGGTCGTTCTAAGAACTGGCCAAAAATGAGGTGTCTACGCCCAGTAGGGGCGTGGCAAATCGGGAAAAACTACTGTATAAAAGTAAAACTAACAAATTGCGGATGGGATGTCGGTAACGCCCGACTAGACTAGGCGTTAGGGATACAAAACTATCGATGGTGAGGCCATCAACCTTTTCATATCCGATAGTGAAAACCATCGATATTATCGATAGTACTATCGACAATTTAAAATAATTACAATTTACTCAATTTTTTCTTAAAGTCTGCATATATAGAACGATACTAAAAAATGTTTCTGACTTCATTTACAGCTATTATTTATAACTGTTGTATATTTATATAAAACGAAAACAAAAACCAATATTTGAAGCAAGTTAAAAATAGATTCATTCATAATTTTCACAGCAGTAATAGGTAAATATGTAATGGAATGTAATATAAGATAAAAAAGAAATGAAAACAATATTCAAACTTAAAAGTATTTAAACAACTTAAACCGAAAATCTTCAACAAATATAATATTAATATTATAATTGAATTGATAATAAGTACTTCTGAGGGAAAAATCCAAAATGAAATAACTAAAATTAAAATTTTTACAATTTACTTACGCGTTCGAGCTTTGAATTAGACTTGGATAGCTCATGAGTGAGTGAGTTCACTGAACTGAGCCACTGAACTTGTTTTTTCAATATTACTCATTTTGGCACACTAGCTGGTATGGCTCATTTTGCGTTCTTCGGAATTGGCGTTCGTTTTCGGTTTTTATAAAATATTTTGTTGGGAAGGTGCGAACTTGAATGAATTTCACTTAATACTTTCCTTTTTCTTAGTCGAATAATTTTATAAGTTTAAATTTGTTTTTTCTTAAATAGCCCTCAAATACATATACATATACATATACAATACATATATAGGTGTAAATATGTATATATAAGTCCGCACGCATAGCATCAAGCACTCCAGCCTTATACACGCGCTCATTTGTATGTGTGTATGTATGCACACATAAATGCGTACTCTAGCATTTTCTAAGAATCTCGTTGCGATTGATTTGTCTTTGCATTGTTTTTTAATTTACAGCCGCTACACTGGCTTTTCTTTGCTATATGGCGTCATAACAATAATGTGATTTCGTTTGTAAAGTTACTTTATTCTCAGGCCGGGGTCAGAGTCTCAGTCTGCCCAGGGCTAAAACTTAGAAGGAATTTATAAGTTATTACGGGACATACAGAGTTAGAGAAATGGGAGAGGGGGGCGCTGTTATAGGTTAGGCAACCACGCGGCCTGAACTCGCCGACCGCGCCCACGCGTCTGCACGCGGGAGGGCGGCAGCAATCGAGTGGCGCGATCAAACGCACTCGAGATCGCTGGGGTTGGGGTTGCGATGCGTGCTGTGGGGAGTTAGTGGGGCAGTAAATGAGTACACGACCATATTCATGTATGCTTACTTTATACCTCGCGTCGAAAATACTCCAGATCACCCGAACACATCTGCTCGCTTCGGGCGCTCAAAATTCATTAAAATCTGCACGCAGCTTTTAATTATCTTCTGCTGCTGTGCAGATTTCATCACGGCATCAGCAATGCAACTTTCACCACCGCGAGCTTGCTGCATTGCTGATCGTGCGCTCGCCCACTAATTTGAATTATGCTTATATTCTAAAATTAGTTTCTATCACACTTACGACTACTTATTAATTAATTAGCAATACTTTACAAACTAACACTTATCCTACTTATTACCTAACTTACTTTCATGACTTCAACTTATCTGCTATAAAATATAGCTCAGTTTATTCACTACAAAATTTAACTCTAAATATAATTCAACAATTTCACGTATTTGCTACAAAATATATCCACTGGCTTGAAGTTATTCGCTACGAAATGCAACTCAAAATATAACTTGACAACTTCAGCTTATTCACTCCCAATCTTATCGTCTACAAAGTCCTCTCCCCTACAAAATGGACAAATGAGCCACCTACACATTTTAACACTAACCACTAACTCTAGTTAGTGGTTTTAATTACTGTTTCTCGAAACGACGCGGTGCTATAGGCATAAGCGCCGGCGATCTTTATTTTAGTTATTTTCACAATTATGCTTTTTGGCTTGGGTGCGAGTTCAAATCCCGCGGAAAACTCTTTTTTTTTTTTAATTGCAAATTTTTGTTATTTTAGCTTCTTTAATAATTTTTAAATTTCATAAAAATGTTTCTTTCCGTATTATTATGCTTATTTATATGTACAAATACATAATTAGATAATTAGAATACACAAATATCGCAATTCGGGCACTATAAATGCCGATTGCCACGTCCCTAGTTACCGTAGACTCCTCATTTTTGGCCAGTTCTTAGAACGAGCAACCGGTTACCTAAATGCAAAGTTTGAATTCATACGCTCAAAAATATGTGAAAATTACAGGGTATCTTTCGATATGCTACGCCCTTAAAGAGGCGTTAAAATTATTTTTGGGGCATCGATAGAGGAGCCTACCAGTAATTCAACTATCCAAATTTGAAGCTTCTAGCTCTTAAACTGTAGGAGATATAAACTTTTGCGGACATAAATCTACCATAGCTCGTTGGACTTGGGTGGTCAACCCGCGTATATATACCAAATTTTATGTCTCTAGGATCAATAGTGCCTAAAATATAGCAGAATTGGAAAAATCACTATATCTTCAGGTCCGATTTGCCACGCCCCTAGTAGGCGTAGATATAAAATTATTTCGCCCATTTTTATAGATTTAAAACATCAAGTCACGTGCAAAATTCCAGCGTTTGAGACTTATTACTTTAGGAGATACAGTTTTATCCGATTTGTCACGCCCCCAATGGGCGTAGATATATCCGCCATAGCTCGTGATCTTGGGTGGTCGACGCGGACCTACATTCCAGCTTTCTAGCTCTTCAACTAATTTGATTTCTGGCATATCAGAAAATGCATTTTAACACTTTATTAATCGGAGATATACACGAGTGTGTTCCAAATTTCAAGTCTATAGCATCAATAGCGCCGAAATAGATTGCGTTCATATGGACAGACGGACGGACGGAAATAGCTTTATGTTCAATGAAGTAATATATTTTATATAATTTAGTAACAATATGTCTAAACTCTCTCTCGTCGGAATATAAATTCTGTGGGTGCTTTTCGGGAAGCTAAAAGAGGTATGTGGATTATTTTTATACCCTGAACCCATTGAAAATGGGAAATCTGGGTATAATGGTTTTGTGAAAAAGTATGTAACGGGCAGAAGGAGTCATCGCAGACCTCATAAAGTATATATATTCTTGATCAGCACGACGTGCTGAGTTGATTTAACTCTGTCCGTCTGTCCGTTCGTATGAGTGCGTCGATCTCAGAAGTTATAAGAGCTAGAGAGCTGAAATTTGGCATTCATACTCGTGTGTACCATACGCAGTACGAGTTTGCTTTATTATTTCGATAACTCATCCGATAACTTTTTATCGAGAATAATCGAAAAATTAATTTTGTTTTTTCAGCCTTATTTGAACAGTTTTAGACCTGGAGTCTTCAAATTTGCGTTGTATATAAAGTTAATGGATACACAGATTTTGTAATTTACAGATTTTGGATCCCACGCCCCCTTCTCCCCCAATTTGTAAAAAACGAATTTCAAGTACTAGAGACTTGTGCTTTGGAATGTACACACATATTCACCATATGATTACACTCTGAAAGTTTCATTTAAGATCGTATGTCTACAAAAGAAGTTATTCAACAAATAAACTCTCATAATATTGTCCACACTGCAGCGCAGCCCAAGCGCAGTCGCTGCTTACTGCGCAGTTAGCAGAGCGGAATAATTAGAAAGTCAGCTTAGAGGGTTCAGGGTATCTCCTAGTCGAGCAGTCTCGACTAGAGCCTTCTTTCTTGTTTTTATACCCTGAACCCATTTTCAATGGGAAATCAGGGTATAATGGTTTTGTTGAAATGTATGTAACAGGCAGAAGGAGGCGAGGCAGACCCCACAAAGTATATATATTCTTGATCAGGGCGACGAGCTGAGTTGATTTGGCCCTGTCCGTCTGTCTGTCTGTCCGTCTGTCCGTCTGTCCGTATGTTTGAACGCGTCGATTTCCGAAGATATAAGAGCTAGAGACTTTTTTTTTTTAAATGACCGTATATACAGCGCGGACGTCGAGTTTGCTTTTAAAATTCGATAAATCATCCCGTTATGTTTTTATCGAGTAAAAACATTCAAGTTCAAATCAGATGCCACTATAGCTAATTGTGAATGATTTTTCTTTTCTTAAATTTCTCAAATATTCAATATAATATGTAGATCATATGCTGAGTTTCATTAAATTCCGTTCAGCCAAAAATTAATAAAAAATAATAAAATATTTGGCCAATTAACAAACGCACGTGCAGCAGCTACAACAGCATCGTATGCGTGTGCACACATACATTCAAACTTCTTCTAGAAACATTTGTTGAATCACATCAGCTGTTAGTTTCGTTTAGTTTTGGCAGATGGCGCAGCAGCAGTGAATCTATTTGAGTTTTGCCAGCGCCACCAGCAGGAGTGGGGTGGCCTAGTGTATTAGATGCATGACGTTCGATCGAAAAGTCGCGGTTCGAATCCCCATCGATCCAACTGATGTTAATTTTTTTTTTATTGTTTCAAAATATTTTTATATTTTCATAAATGAGTTTTCTATTTAATTTATATTTTTAAATACACCGAAATTGAAATTTTAACCATACTTAATGTGCGTTTTTAATAGTTTGGTTATTCTAGCAGATTCTTAGAATCACATCAGCAGTTAGTTTCGTTCAGTTTTGGTAGATGGCGCTGCAGCAGTGAATCTATTTGAGTTTTGCCAGCGCCACTAGCAGGAGTGAGGTGGCCTAGTGTGTTAGCTGCATGACGCTCGATCGAGAAGTTGTGGTTCGAGTCGCGATCGGTGCAACTGATGTTAACTTTTTAATTGTTTCAAAATATTTTTATATTTTATGAAATGAGTTTGGTATTTTATTTATATTTTTAAATACATCGTATCGGTTCAGGGTAGTATCTAGTCGAGCACAGTGATCTCCTGGCTAATGTTTCGTATGGCTTTCAGGCCATACTCTATTACGAGCAACGCAATTATCGCTCAGTATTACAAACATTTCTTGACATTGCATGTGTTTAGACTTAATATAATTCTTAGCTTAACAAATTTTTAGATTTAGAAGTATTTTTTTATATTTAGAAGTATGTTGCGCGCTCTATGTAGCGCTGCCGGCCCTATGGTCCTTGGTCAGGCTGTTGGAACGCCGCTGGCGGTACTCGCACAGGCTGTTGTTTTATTTTCTTAATATTTTCTTAATTTGTAGAGGATGAGCTTTTATATTGTTGCTGAATTGACTCGATATTGTAGTTTATTGCCTGTTTCCCAACTTATTTTTGTGTTGGTGGTAAACAGCAGTTTGAGGAGCTAGGCTTTTTTATTTTTAAGCCTTCTTTCAACTCCACTGCGCCTAGTCTTAGGCATTGCTCAGAGCCTCTACTCACTCAGTATTTAGCCACAGTTTTTCCTGATGCTATTGCCTGCTGCTGCTTCGCTTCCGGTGGACGTTGTTGTTCCCGTTGTGGTTAGTTTTGCCTTATTTCCAATTTCTCCAATTTCCAATGTTGATCAGGTTAGTCCTTAAAAGGACTGGTCACGGTCGCCATGTTGCTGAAGAATTGCCGCAGTTTTAACATAAAAGAATTTATACGATGGCACGTCAGTGCCTCTTTTGACTTTACTCACGAATGTTCTTTATTCATTATATTCTTATGGTTAGAGCCGCAGTTACGCCAGCAGCGGAGCGGCTTCGTACATATACATATATGTTAGCTTAGTGGTCTGGCGAGAGTCGCAGACGGAGAGGGGGTAATGTGTCCACTTGTTTACGAAACAGTCGCGCATGTAAAGTATAGCCGACTCAGTGGAGTTAGTACTCGCGCTCTGTTAAGGCACATGCACTTGCGAGTGATCATGTTACCTCTTATGTTGTGACTGCGAGTTATTTATGAATATGGCAGTTCAATTGTAACAATGTATTTGTGACATTCTTTGTATATGTATATATGTATGTTACTGAGTACAGTGAACATTTGATAAAGTGGACATAAAGTGGACATTTACTACAGTAAAATTTTCAAACCCTTGATAATTTATCCTAGAAGTTCTGTTGAATATGTCTGTTTTTTGTTTGTTAACAGTGTACTGAGGTGTTGTATAGGTCTTAGGTTTAAATCGATTTGAAAAAGCTTTGCAAATTTTTAAATTTTACCGATATCCGTAATGTTAAGATGTCCACGTGTATTATTTCGCATGGATGTGCTGATACCGGTGTAGGTTATCATATTTTTGCATTTTATAAGCTTGACAGGATGAGCTCCATAATTTGATTTGATAGCTTATTTTGATAAAATAAAATTTTTCCAAAATCTGTAACTTTACTTCTTTTGGACAGCGGTGCGCTTTATTGTAGATAAACGAATATAGCGACTCAGTTGTGACTTCGAGTGTTCTTCAGAGAATGTTCTCTATGTTTCATTAAAAGTCTTAGCCTAAATACATAAAGTTTACATAAAGAGTTCTGTCGCTAAAAGCAGCGGCAGAACGGGAGTATATTTTATATATGTATATATATATATATATATATATATATATACATAAAGAGTTCTGTCGCTAAAAGCAGCGGCAGAACGGGAGTATATTTTATATATGTATATATATGTAAACTTTATATATGTCGTGTCAGTGCGATATTACACTGTTGAAATTGCAATTAGATATCTTGATATCGTGTTAATCGATTGATATAATGTTGTGGTGCAATTAAAGGATGCACTGTCACTAGGAGAGAGACAACAATAGCTGTTGCTGAACGTAGTCCCGGGTGTCGCTGGGTGAGAGCGAAACTGCTAGTCATGTCGTTCGCAGCAGGGTCGCTGTGCTTTCGATGAACAAGAATATGCGACCATGATTAGAAGTTTCGAGAGTAGAAGAGAAGACACACTTGGTCGAGGACGATTGAACGAGTAAGTGCATTTAAAAAAGTTTAGCGACACGCCGGGAATTCGTTATTACACGCAGCTAAAATGGAAAACCAGAATGAGAAACGCATCGCCCCGACATCAGAAGTGGGATCGGCACCACCTCCTACGTTCTCGGAGGAGCAGTGGCGTACGATTTTGGGCCTACAAAACCAAATTTGTCAAGACTATCAATACGTAAAGTTAGCAGCAGAAACGTGACGTCATTCTCCGAAAATTTAACGCTGACGTGGCAGACGTTGACGCTGAAAATTTATGTGCGACTGTAGCTGAAATATGTGTGGTAGATGAATCGAATATAAGTATACTGAGCCGAGGTGAGAGCTTTCCAATTATCTTTGATTCTTGTGTATTATTCCTTGGTTAAAGATAGCTTTGCAAAAAAGGCTATATGAAACAAGTGACAGTACTCGGGTCGAGACTGCTCGACTGTGAGATGCCCTTGGCTCCTTGGGCTGTTGTTCTGGTTATTTTCCGCATTTTTGTGTACGCATACGGTGGCGCATGCACGCGTCTGCTGGCTGCGCTGTGGGCGGCGGCTGCGCTTGGGCTGCGCTGCGTTGAGGCCGTGTTAGATATTTATGTAATTAACATGAGAATTTGACATAACAGGAGTATGATAACAACATGGAAGTGAAATGTTGATGATGTAGCAATGTATTGGTGCACTGTTGCGTCAGTCAGTCAGACACAATGTTGCGGTGCTTCTTTGCAATGTAGTAAAACTTCATAGTGACGAGACTGTGTCGCTACATAGAATATGCAAGATGCAAAGCAAAAGACAAAAGAGGAATAACGGTTAGACAATGGGTTATCCGTCAGGTGCGACGATGAGTTATCCGTCTAAGAGAGACGATGTGGTATCCGTCAGATGTGACGGTGAGTTATCCGTCTAAGAGAGACGATGTGGTATCCGTCAGTGTGACGATGAGTTATCCGTCTAAGAGAGACGATGTGGTAGCCGTCAGGTGCGACGATGAGTTATCCGTCTAAGAGAGACGATGTGGTAGCCGTCAGGTGTGACGATGAGTTAACCGTCTAAGAGAGACGATGTGGTATCCGTCCGTCTTGGCAGGACGAAGTTTGCAGAATCGAGAATAACAGAAGAGTAATGTTAATGATAATATTGAAAGATACCGAAATCTAAGAAAATGCGAATGTAAAATCGAACTGTAATAACTATTAATAGTAAAGAATAAAAATAAATAAATAGAAATTAAATTAAAAATATCTTTAACTAAAATAAAACAAATAAATAATGATAATAATAAAAATAATAAATAAATAAATAAATAAATAAAATAAAATAATAAATAAAATAAATAATAAGGAAATAAATAAACAAAACAAAATGAATAAAATAAAACAAATAAATAAATAAAAATAATAAATGAATAAATTAAATAAAAGTAGCTATGAATAAATAAAATAGAATAAATAATAAAGCATAGAAGGTAATGTAGAATGATGCCCTATATAACACAGGGACGTGTAAGGGTCAGAATGAGAAACGCATCGCCCCGACATATATATATATATATATATATATATATATATATATATATATATATATATATATATATGTATAATATTTTTATACCCTGAACCCATTGAAAATGGGAAATCAGGGTATAATGGTTTTGTGAAAAAGTATGTAACGGGCAGAAGGAGGCGTGGCAGACCCCACAAAGTATATATATTCTTGATCAGTGCGACGAGCTGAGTCGATATAGCCCTGTCCGTCTGTCCGTCCGTCCGTATGAGTGCGTCGATCTCAGAAGTTATAAGAGCTAGAGAGCTGAAATTTGGCATGCATACTCGTGTGTACCATACGTAGTACGTGTTTGCTTTATTTTTCCGATAAATCGCCCGATAACTTTTTTATCGAGAATAATCGAAAAATTAATTTTGTTTTTTGAGCCTAATTAGAACATTTTTAGATCTGGAGTCTTCAAATTTGTGTTGTATATAAAGTTAATCGATACAAAGATTTTGTAATTTACAGATTTTGGATACCACGCCCTCTTCTCCCCTAATTCGTAAAAAACGAGCAGTCTCGACTAGAAACTTCTTACTTAAAATGGATATTTTATTGGGAAGGTGCGATCTTAAATGAATAACACTTAATACTTTTCTTTTTATACCCTGAACCCATTTTCAATGGGAAATCAGGGTATAATGGTTTTGTTGAAATGTATGTAACAGGGAGAAGGAGGCGTGGCAGACCCCACAAAGTATATATATTCTTGATCAGGGTGACGAGCTGAGTTGATTTGGCCCTGTCCGTCTGTCTGTCCGTCTGTCCGTCTGTCCGTATGTATGAACGCGTCGATTTCAGAAGATATAAGCGCTAGAGACTTTCATTTTTTTAAAATGTCCGTAATTACAGCGCGCATATCAAGTTTATCATTAAAAATCGATAACTCATCCCGATCTTTTTTATCGATAAAAAACCTTATCGAAAACCAGTTATAAAATTATATCTTCTACACCTTTATTGCTAGAGTCTCCAAATTTTTAATGTATGCTTACATGCAATTTATACAATTTCGGTTTTTGTTAAAATTAACTCCCCACCTCTAAATTCACCCCTTCACCCTCACTTTTGTAAGAAGCGTATTTCAAATATTAGAGACTTGTGCTTTGGCAATTACATGCATATTCATCTTATAATCATAATCTGAAAGTTTCCATAAAAAAGTTATTAAACAATTAAGTTCTCATAGTAAGCGCATACTGCAGCCCATGCGTGTTTATGCGTGGGTGCTTGTGTATGTATGTGTTTGTGTATGTGTGTGTATGTGATTGTACATGTTTTTTTTTTTTTTTTTTTTTTTTTTTATATTCATTTATTGACAAAATTATAACAAATTGCAAGTTGCGTGGTGGCTAGGATAGCGCGCGGTGCTTGCGGGACGGCCGTAAAGCATTGCTTCGCAAGCACTATGCGCTACCTTAGCCTGGGACAGCTCGTCTTCTCGATCGCTCGACTCTGCGGAGCTCCATCATCACCTTGGCCGCGAAGGTGCTTGTTAGTTCCCAAGCTTCCTCCGATTCCAGCATGGCGTTGACTAAGTTGTCCGCTCTGATGGAGCGGCCCACTGCCTCTTCCAGACGACGCCTCTCCTCCAGGAACCGTCCACATTCGAAAAGAATGTGGTTGGCGTCTTCCACATGCCCTCGCTCGCACCAGGGGCACTCGTCAGATTCCTCGTGGCCAAAGCGCTTCAAATAGCTCCGAAAGCATCCATGACCCGAGAGGATCTGCGTAAGGTAGAAGTTAACCTCGCCATGTTTGCGGTTAACCCATGGTTCAAGCTCCGGGATGAGCTTGTGCGTCCACCGCCCTTTAGCTGAGCTATTCCACCTTCTTTGCCATCGTGCGATGCTGTTCGCCCTGACAGCGTTGAGTCGCGTAGGCCCGTGCGAATTCCGCTCCACGGCTTCGGCGACCAAATACTCCAGTGGCACCATACCGGCTATGACGAGCGCCGCATCATCGGTAGATCGCGCAAATGCCTCGGCTGTAGCTCGGCGTTGCCATCGCTCTTGCCCATATTGGCGCAGCATAGAGGATGACAGACCTAATGACGCTCATTAGGAGGAGACGTCGTTGCTGTTTGGGTCCCCGCGTGTTAAGCATGATTCTCGAGAGAGCTCTACAAGAATCATCTGCCTTTTTATGCACATATTCTAAGTGCTCGCGGAAAGTTAATCTTGTGTCTATCATGACACCAAGATATTTTATCGCCCTCTTTGACGCAATGGTGACGCTGCCGATCTTTATATTGGCAGTTTCCACTCTTTTGCGACTGCTGACTAGTACAACTTCGGTCTTGTGTGCCGCAAGCTCGAGCCCAGCTCCTGTCAACCAGCTTCGTATGCGATTGATACTTTCGCTGCACATATCCTCTGTATCTTTGAGCTCCTTTCCTATGGATACGACAGCTACATCATCAGCAAAGCCAATGGTGTGCGCGCCTGCTGGTAGTTCCAAGCGCAGTACGCCGTCGTACATGATGTTCCATAGGAAAGGCCCCAGCACTGAGCCTTGGGGTACTCCAGCTGACACTGTATGAGTTTGGGGACCCTCACTCGTGTTGTATACCAGTGTTCTTCCTCTGAAGTAGCTCTTTATTATCTCTCTTAGATATTTAGGGATATTATATTGTGACAGCGCATTCAGTATCATATCCCAACTAGCTGTGTTGAAGGCATTCCTTACATCCAGGGTCGCGATGATACAGTATTCCTTCGTCCCGTGCCTCCATCTGGTGCCTTGAATAGCGGAAGTGGCCAGACCAACAAATTTGTTAAGCGCGTCCGTTGTTGACCGGGCCTTCCGGAATCCAAATTGGTTTGGTGACAGGCCTCCGGCGCTTGCAATCGCAGTCTCCAGCCTAGAGCAGATCAGTTTCTCAAACACCTTTCCCATGGTGTCTAAGAGACAGATCGGTCTGTACGAAGATGGCTCATCTGGTGGTTTGCCAGCCTTGGGTAGCAATACCAGATTCTGGGCTTTCCATTTTGCCGGGAACGTCTCTTGGATCAGGCATTCGTTAAATATTCATTTGGTAATGCGTGCATTTCGTTGCAGCAGTGGCAGCACACTGATTTTGTCGTGCCTTATTTTCACTGCTTGAGCCTCAGAAGACCGAGCCGACAAAATACGAAGTTGTCCGGTCTCTTCAGCGCATTTTTTCCGTGCTGAAAAAGTTTGCTCTACATGACCAGTGGCGGAAATGCCCATTATTTTGTCCATTACTAATGCATTACTTGTCGCCTGTGTGCATGAAAAGATCGATTACAAGCTGCCTTACTTTTTTAAGGAATGGCCGCTTGTTCTCCCGGGTGCATGAAATTATTGAATTTTGTAATGCAGAAAGTAATGAGGTGACGAAGTTTCCTTCGGCTCTGCATTACCCATGCGTATGCTTTTTAAATATTGTAATGTAGAAATTCCGCAGCCTGAAGAAAACGCCTTATACATTTTCAAAATCGCTTATGGGTTAGTAATGTGCGTACATTACAACACAATATACCTGCAAACCATTTTCCCACTATATAAAATGGCTTACTTCTTAATGCAATGTAATTGCAGAAATAATTGATTACTAATTGAAAGATAGAAACGGTTGAGTAATGTAGTATTTTTGTTTTAATTTTAAAAAATTATTATTTATTATTTATTAATACCTATAAAGAAATGTATAGTCTATGTCTTATTACTATTTTATTATATTTATCTACATCTAAATCTTAAGCTATGTCTTATTATCTAGTTTGTCCTTATTATCGAACTTCTGCTTTGCCAGTCGACCTTTCCGGACGCGAAAGCAGTTTCTTATTGTACTTATATAGGTATTCTTAGCGGACCCTTCGGTTTTTATAGCATCTGTAAATTAAACATTATTAATTTTTTTGTCATTAAAAATACATGTAAGATACATACATGAATGGCATAAAAAGCACATTCAACTGTACAAAGTCATCATTGAATTGAGTGAAAACTTGTACAAAACGAAATGAGAATGAGTGAGCGACTGAAGTCGTGTTTCTCTCGGCAGCACAAAAATATATCCGAAAAGAAACGAAAAGAGTGAGTGAAGAGCAGAAGCTATTAAATGTTGTATATTGAATACATTCGAATATTGTCAGCTGTTTTCTGCTGTGTGTATCTGTTAAAAGAAAGAGGAAAAAATAAAGAAATATGTGTGCAATGTATTTTTTGTTGTGGAATTTTTAACTTATATATTTATTACAAATAATTAATTAATAATATTAGAATTTAAAAACATAATTTTATTAATGCTATCAGGGTTGGAAGCTATTGGCCAAATAAATATTAAATCTGCAAATAACAACACAGGAAACATATATAGACGGTCACAACTACACATTTTGTTAGTAAAACTAAAACACAAGCTTTAAACAAAACAAAACACAAAAAAACAACACGCTGGTATTTGCCGAAAAATACATACATTTTTTCCTGCAGGTTCCGCTTCCATTTTTTCTCACGTCTGCTCACAATTTCTCAAAGCACAAAATGAATACACAAAATATTCTTCGAACTACTTAAGTAGTTCGAGTGTTTTCGAAGTTTTCATTTCACTTTGCTCTTCTTTCGTTATACTCAGTCATTCGGCATGAGACACAACATGTTCGTCTTGCGAAACAGTAGTATACACATTCGTCTCATTCTGTCCTTTTCACTCACTCATATTCTACTCAGTTCGAATTTACTCAATGTGGCTTTGTTATGAATGTAATCATGCAGACGTCTAATACATACCAGATACTTCCCTTTAAATTTACGTCCGCACGACTCACCACATAAATTGTATTAAACAAGTTAATGAACATGTAAATGATTGTATTCTTGTGTTGGGTGATTTTAATATTCCGAACACTTCTTGGTCTTCAACTTGTAATGCAAATTACTTTATTCCGATAATTGATCACAATCTTTTTGATGAATTGTTTAACCTGTCTATGTTTCAGATGAACTCTATTTCAAACCATTTTAATCGCACTCTTGATCTTGTGTGATTCGCTCATTAATGTCGCGAGATCAACTCCTTTCTCCTTACCTGAGGATATATATCACCACACTTTAGAGGTTTTATTAACTATCGATAATCCTCCCTCTACTACTCCAATGCCTTCTAAACTTAGTCGCTGTTATCGTAAATGCAATTTCGTTTTGCTTAACGAACTAATTAATTCAACAGACTAGTCTATTTTATATGAGTCGGTTGATATTAATTTAGCAGCATCGTTTTTTTATTCTACCTTAAACTCTATTCTGGATGTTTGTGTCCCACTCCGCCGTATTTCGCCAGTTTCAAATAAGCCACTTTGGTTCACCAAAACTCTTTCGAACTTGAGAAACATTAAAACTAAATGTTTTAAAAATTACAAAAAGTCTGGTTCAAGTATTGACTGGTCCAAATATTCCATTGCCAAGTCAAACTTCAATCTTTTAAATTCTAGCTGTTATGAGAATTATCTTACACGTTGCCAACGTCAGTTTACTCGAGATCCCAAACAATTTTTCTCATTTGTAAACTCGAATCGTAAATCCTCTGGTTTGCCGTCCTCATTTGTCCTTGGAGGTGAAAAACCATGCAATGATCAGGATTCCTCTGATCTATTTGCTGATTTTTTTCAATCCACTTATTCTTCTGCTGATCTCTACAGCAACTCATATCCTTATTCTCTTCCTGAATATGGATCTATAAATACTCCCAAAGTTACTGCATCCTCTCTGGCTGCAGCCATTAGGACATTGAAATCATCTTTCTCTCCTGTTGCTGATAATATTCCTAGTTGTGTGATTAAAGAGTGCAGTGTTTCTCTTCAGTCACAATTACTAAAATTGTTTAACTTGTCCTTGGATACTTCTGTGTTCCCTTCAATTTGGAAAGAATCTTTCATCATTCCCTTATATAAAAAAGGTGGAAGATCTGATATTTCCAATTATAGAGGCATCGGGAAATTATCTGCTATTCCGAAGTTATTTGAGAAAGTCATAACATCGGCCTTGCAGCATTTTTGCAAATCGATTATTCAACCATCTCAACATGGTTTTGTTCAAAATCGATCTACGTCCTCTAATTTACTTGAGTTCACTTCGCTTGTTAATGACAGCTTTTCCAAAAAAATGCAAACCGATGTTATTTATACGGACTTCAGTAAAGCATTTGACTCAGTACATCATCACATACTAATTATTAAGCTTGAACGCTTAGGATTTTCACCCAGTCTTGTCTCTTGGATTTCATCCTATTTAACGGGTAGAACCCAAAGAGTCTTGCTGAGAACAGCTATGTCTAAACTTATCTTTGTTTCGTCTGGTGTACCTCAGGGTAGCCATTTGGGCCCATTGCTCTTTTCCCTTTTTATAAATGACCTTCCTAGTTGTATCTCGTATTCCACTATATTTATGTATGCTGATGATGTAAAACTTTGCCTTCCATACTCCAGGGCAAATGGACATCTTCACCTTCAAGATGACCTAAATGCATTTCAACATTGGTGTGTGGCAAACCAGCTTGACCTAAATTGCTCAAAGTGTATGAAAATGACCTTCAGTCGTTCCGTTCCTCTAATTGATTATAAAATTAGCAATATTTCCTTACGACGCATCTATACAGTCAAAGATCTTGGTGTGTTCTTTGACTGTAAACTT
Organism: Drosophila arizonae; assembly: GCF_054131065.1. NCBI lineage: Eukaryota > Metazoa > Arthropoda > Insecta > Diptera > Drosophilidae > Drosophila > Drosophila arizonae. The sequence goes on from NC_142922.1 coordinate 34,795,998, forward strand.
AACTTTAATCTTCATATTTCTACCATCATTAATGAAGCCAAAAGTGTGCTTGGTTTTATTAAACGTTGGTCTAAGAAATTTAAAGATCCTTTTATTACCAAGCGCTTATTTACTTCGCTTGTGCGTTCTATCCTAGAGTATTGCTCTGTCCTATGGTCTCCGCAACATAAACTGTATCAGGATCGTATCGAATCGGTCCAAAAACAGTTTCTTCTCTTTGCCTTAAGAGACCTTAGATGGGACAGTAATTTACGATTACCGTCTTATCATAGTAGGCTCCAGCTAATTGATCTTCCATCGCTAACCAATCGCAGAACATTTTTAGGAATTGTTTTTCTGCATAAATTGATTAGTGGTGATATTGATTCGTCCTCTTTGTTGGGTCGTCTAAATTTTTTGGGTACGTCCCGAGCAATTAGACACTATCGTCCGCTTCATTTATCTGTGTGCACTAGGGATTATTCTTTGCACAGTGCGTTTCATGTTCTTTGTGTTAATTTTAATAAATATTATCACGTTTTTTCCTTAGAGCTCTCTCCTCCTAAAATAAAAAGTGTACTATCAGCTTATCTTAGGGAAATCACTCACAATGCCCAGGCATAAGCATTGGCATACGTTTTTGCTGCTAATGTTGTGTTAGTGATTTCTCAATTCTATTCTTATACTCTATTTTTGGCTCTTCCCTTACTCTTTTTTTTTTATTATTTTTTATTCTTTTTATTAACTTTTCTTGCAACTTCTTTTATTACCGTCCTTTTTCTTTTTCTATACTTTATCTCTTCTTATTTTATTCTTTTTTTCTTTTTTATACCCTGAACCCATTTTCAATGGGAAATCAGGGTATAATGGTTTTGTTGAAATGTATGTAACAGGGAGAAGGAGGCGTGGCAGACCCCACAAAGTATATATATTCTTGATCAGGGTGACGAGCTGAGTTGATTTGGCCCTGTCCGTCTGTCTGTCCGTCTGTCCGTCTGTCCGTATGTATGAACGCGTCGATTTCAGAAGATATAAGAGCTAGAGATTTGAAATTTTTCTGGGTCCCTGTATACCAAATCTGTAACTACTCACGATATTTTGTTATCGCTTAATAATCTTATCGAAAACTAGTTATTTAATTATATCTCCCACACCTTTTTAGCTATAGTCTCCAAACTTTAAATATAGACTTAAATGTATTTTATATAATTGCGATTTTTGTTGTAATTTAACCCCCACGCATAAATCCACCCCTTACCTACATATTTTTAAAAGGCGTATTTTAAATATAGAGACTTGTGCTTTGGCGCATACCCGCTTTTAAATGCTATGATCACGATCTACGATCTATTTCATTGAGATAGTCCATCGACAAGAAAAGTAATTAAACAATTCAGTTCTCATAGTAAGCCTATGTGTGTGTTTTTTATGTAAGTAGAAATAATTATTGAAATATCAATATTTAGAAGAGTTCAGAGGATTTCGTAGTCGACCAGCCTCGACTAGAGCTTTCTTTATTGTTATACCCTAAACCCATTTTCAATGGGAAATCAGGGTATAGTGTTTTTATACCCTGAACCCATTTTCAATGGGAAATCAGGGTAGAATGGTTTTGTTGAAATGTATGTAACATGGAGAAGGAGGCGTGGCAGACCCCACAAAGTATATATATTCTTGATCAGGGCGACGAGCTGAGTTGATTTGGCCCTGTCCGTCTGTCTGTCCGTCTGTCCGTATGTATGAACGCGTCGATTTCAGAAGATATAAGAGCTAGAGACTTCAGCGCGCATATCAAGTTTATCATTAAAAATCGATAACTCATCCCGATCTTTTTTATCGATAAAAAACCTTATCGAAAACCAGTTATAAAATTATATCTTCTAAACCTTTATTGCTAGAGTGTCCAAATTTTTAATGTATGCTTATATGCAATTTATACAAATTCGGTTAAATTCACCCACTCACCCTGACTTTTGTAAAAAGCGTACTAGAGACTTGTGCTTTGGCAATTACATGCATATTCATGTTATAATCATAATCTGAAAGTTTCATGAAGATCGTACGTCCACAAAAAAGTTATTAAGCAATTAAGTTCTCATAGTAAGCGCTCACTGCCGCCCATGCGTGTTTATGCTTGTGTGTGTATATGTATGTAAATGTTTGTGTATGTGTGTGTATATGTATGTAAATGTTTGTGTATGTGTGTGTATGTGTTTGTGTATGTGTGTGTGTATGTGTGTGTGTGTATGTGTGTGTGTATGTGTTTGTGTATGTGTGTGTGTATGTGTGTGTGTGTATGTGTGTGTGTGTATGTGTTTGTGTATGTGTGTGTGTATGTGTGTGTGTGTATGTGTGTGTGTGTATGCGTTTGTGTGTTTTTTTTTTTTTTTTTTTTTTTTTTTTTTTTTTTTTTTATATTCATTTATTGACAAAATTATACAAATTGCAAGATGCGTGGTGGCTAGGATAGCGCGCGGTGCTTGCGGGACGGCCGTAAAGCATTGCTTCGCAAGCTCTATGCGCTACCTTAGCCTGGGACAGCTCGTCTTCTCGATCGCTCGACTCTGCGGAGCTCCATCATCACCGTGGCCGCGAAGGTGCTTGTTAGTTCCCAAGCTTCCTCCGATTCCAGCATGGCGTTGACTAAGTTGTCCGCTCTGATGGAGCGGCCCACTGCCTCTTCCAGACGACGCCTCTCCTCCAGAAACCGTCCACATTCGAAAAGAATGTGGTTGGCGTCTTCCACATGCCCTCGCTCGCACCAGGGGCACTCGTCAGATTCCTCGTGGCCAAAGCGCTTCAAATAGCTCCGAAAGCATCCATGACCCGAGAGGATCTGCGTAAGGTAGAAGTTAACCTCGCCATGTTTGCGGTTAACCCATGGTTCAAGCTCCGGGATGAGCTTGTGCGTCCACCGCCCTTTAGCTGAGCTATTCCACCTTCTTTGCCATCGTGCGATGCTGTTAGCCCTGACAGCGTTGAGTCGCGTAGGCCCGTGCGAATTCCGCTCCACGGCTTCGGCGACCAAATACTCCAGTGGCACCATACCGGCTATGACGAGCGCCGCGTCATCGGAGATAGTCCTGAAAGCGCAGCTGACTCTGATTGCGCTCAGCCTGTAGATCGCGCAAATGCCTCGGCTGTAGCTCGGCGTTGCCATCGCTCTTGCCCATATTGGCGCAGCATAGAGGATGACAGACCTAATGACGCTCATTAGGAGGAGACGTCGTTGCTGTTTAGGTCCCCGCGTGTTAAGCATGATTCTCGAGAGAGCTCTACAAGAATCAGCTGCCTTTTTATGCACATATTCTAAGTGCTCGCGGAAAGTTAATCTTGTGTCTATCATGACACCAAGATATTTTATCGCCCTCTTTGACGCAATGGTGACGCTGCCGATCTTTATATTGGCAGTTTCCACTCTTTTGCGACTGCTGACTAGTACAACTTCGGTCTTGTGTGCCGCAAGCTCGAGCCCAGCTCCTGTCAACCAGCTTCGTATGCGATTGATACTTTCGCTGCACATATCCTCTGTATCTTTGAGCTCCTTTCCTATGGCTACGACAGCTACATCATCAGCAAAGCCAATGGTGTGCGCGCCTGCTGGTAGTTCCAAGCGCAGTACGCCGTCGTACATGATGTTCCATAGGAGAGGCCCCAGCACTGAGCCTTGGGGTACTCCAGCTGACACTGTATGAGTTTGGGGACCCTCACTCGTGTTGTATACCAGTGTTCTTCCTCTGAAGTAGCTCTTTATTATCTCTCTTAGATATTTAGGGATATTATATTGTGACAGCGCATTCAGTATCATATCCCAACTAGCTGTGTTGAAGGCATTCCTTACATCCAGGGTCGCGATGATACAGTATTCCTTCGTCCCGTGCCTCCATCTGGTGCCTTGAATAGCGGAAGTGGCCAGACCAACAACTTTGTTAAGCGCGTCCGTTGTTGACCGGGCCCTCCGGAATCCAAATTGGTTTGGTGACAGGCCTCCGGCGCTTGCAATCGCAGTCTCCAGCCTAGAGCAGATCAGTTTCTCAAACACCTTTCCCATGGTGTCTAAGAGACAGATCGGTCTGTACGAAGATGGCTCATCTGGTGGTTTGCCAGCCTTGGGTAGCAATACCAGATTCTGGGCTTTCCATTTTGCCGGGAACGTCTCTTGGATCAGGCATTCGTTAAATAATTCGGCGAACGTACTTGGGTGCAAGGCGAGGGCTAGCTTTAGCGCACGATTTGGGATCCCGTCCGGCCCTGGAGCTGTGTTGGTTCTAAGACCTCGGAGAACTACTGATATTTCTTCCTCTGTAACTAAAACAATTTCAGTGCTCGTTGAGCCCTGATCAGCAGACTCGGACTCAGGGGCGTGAATGGAGCTTAAACTTTCTGGAAAGAGTGTTTCCACAATCGATTTAAGCTCCAGACGATCCGTAGGCTGCACCTGTCTACCTGCGTATAGTCTTTTAACTACTATCTTATATGCCCTGCCCCAAGGGTCATATTCGGCTGAGTCGCACAACTGTAAAAAACATTCTCTTTTGCTTGCCCGAATGGCCTTCTTCAGCTGTCTTCTAGCTGCCTGGTAAGATAACTGTTTCTCAAAAAACGTTGACCTACCGCGAGCCCGTTGGTAGCTTCTTCTCGCCTGGATGCATTTGCGACGAATGTCACCTATTTGCGTATTCCACCAATACGTAGGCTCATGTTGTCGCGTGAACTGCTTGCGACGTAACATGCTGCTATTGCAGGCACACTGTATTTGGGCTACCATTTGACATGCTCTGGCCTCAGCATTACCAATTGTACCTAGAGACTGAATGGCCTCTGAAAAGACCGCGGGATCAAAAGTATCTAGCCGATACGACTCCCTCCACAATGTTGACGCCCTGGCAGGTGGCTCACCTATTGTGAACAAAAGTGCCGTATGATCGCTGCCTGTATAGCTATCGCAATGGCTCCATGTTGCTCCCCGAAAGAGGGATGAAGTGACAAAAGTAATGTCGATAACAGACCCGTATCCCGCCCGACTGAAGGTGTACTCATGGCCAGTGTTGAGCAGTGCAACATCTAGTGTCGCGAAGATCTCCAGTAGGATACGACCTCTGGCATTTGTTGTTGGGCTACCCCATTCTAGCGCCCAGGAGTTAAAATCTCCAGCTATAATGGCCTTCCGACCCCTGGCATCCTCGGCAAGCTCGTCGAGCACCGTCGTGAATTCACTGAGCTGCATGCTGGGGGCCAGATAGCAACTGTAAAGCCACAAGCTACCATATCGGCCACGTACGAACCCATTGAAGGACTTAACATTCGAAAGTACGTTCGTTGAGTTGCCGCATAGCCACAACGCAGCTTTGCCATTAACGTCTGTTGACCATGTCCTAGGGCAGCTGGTTCTACAGTGGTGAGGCTCACTGAGAAAAGCTACATCTATACATTTTTCCCTAATGGTCTGCTCTAGAAGATCTTGGGCAGCAACACAATGATTTAAGTTAAGCTGCAAAAACCTTAACATTTCATTTTACGAGCAGCTTCACGGTAAGATGGGCGCTTGAAGCTGCCTGCTGAATGGTCCATCTGCTTTTCACCTTTCCGGATGCAGAGGCTACATTTTGGTGGCTTGGTGCATGCTTTGGCACTGTGACCCATCTCTCCACACCTGAAACAGGCGCCCTTTAAGTCACAGTCGCTGCCGCAGTTTGCTGCCATATGACCGTAATCGAGGCACTTGAAACAGCGTTTAGGCTGCTCCACGGCTCGGATACGGCAAACTACCCATCCTATTCTAATTTTGAACAGCTCGAGCAGAGTTTTAGCTTTCCCAATTGGAAGAGCAACCGTGGCTCTTTGCTGTCCACCGAAAGCTGGCCGAAGCGATTTGATAGCCTTAATGGGGAGTGAGCTATCCTTCAACTCCACCCTAATTGCCTCCAAGATCTCCTCTTTGGTCGCTAACTCATCTAGATCGCGAATCTCAACTTGCGCCGATTCGGTAAGTGTTTTAACTACCGCTCGGTCTCCCAAGGCCTTGCCTACAGCTTCGTGCAGAGCCTCAGCGCTATGCTCCGGCTTCCTACTCAGTTGCAGTAAAAGGTCCCCCTTAGCTGTCTTCCTAATGCCTTGAACGTCGCTGCTCAGATGCTTCAAATTTGGGTCGTTTTTAACTACACGAAGCATGTCCGCATAGCTGCAACCCCCTACGCCTGAAATCGCAATCGCGTCAGTCCTGGGACGTTTTTGCATAGGCTTTCGCCCTTTGACGACTGTCCAGCTGCTCTGGTTTGTCTGTCGGGCGGCCTGGTTTGAAGTTTCAGATTCAGCTGTAGCCCGTAGAGCCATTGGTTCTTTTGGGTTCGCTGCACTTCTATTGGGCCTCGGCTTTTTTGAGGGAGTTTTCCTCTGTTCGGAGGCAACTCCCCTCGACCGCTTGGGAGTATTGCTACCTACTGTAGCACTAATGCTCGCTGCCTTAAAGTTTTCGCCTACTTTTTTGAGTGGCGTGGTCTGCACCTCACAGTTTTTAACCGAACGGTTGCAGAACGCTTCGGCCGTCTTGTGAAGGCTGACCAACCTAGCCAGCTCCTCTCTCATTAAGGCATTTATATGCCGCTGACCCCCAAATAAGGCAGACAAACCCTCTAGTGTAGCTCCTATTTGAGCTAACGCTTCTTTTAGTGACTTGGGTGCCTGGCACTCAGCCACTGGAGCCTGGATAGAGGTCGACGGCTGCGCCAACACCCTCTGTTGTTGCTGCGGCGATCGCTGCAACGAGGAACGACGCGCAAAAGCTTGCAGCTCGTCCTCCATCATGGCATCCATTTCTGCTCCGACTACCACGGCGTGAAGCCTGTAGTGGGCAATGGCTACTACTATAATCTGAGTTTACAACCCGCAGTAACTTAAACTCAACTTGACTACAGCGAGAGCCCGAAAGTATGCACTACTTTTAATAACTGCTACTTCACTCCAGCAGCTAGGTTGCTGTCTTTGCTAAGGCTTAGCAACTCACCAACGTTAGTGAGCAGCTGATTGCCCGATGCAATTTCCAGCACTACTAACAGCTGTTAGAGTGATATGCGTTTGTGTGTGTATGCGTGTGTGTGTGTGTGTATGTGTGTCTGTATGCGTGTGTGTGTATGTATGCCTGTGTGTCTGTATGCGTGCGTGCGTGTGTGTGTGCGTGTTTCTTGTGTAAGCTGAAAGACGCGAAAAATTATTGAAATATCTATTGCTCCAAGGGTTTAGGGGATCTCGTAGTCGAGCAGTCTCGACTAGAGCTTTCTTACTTGTTTTTTATACCCTGAACCCATTTTCAATGGGAAATCATGGTTTTGTTGAAATGTATGTAACAGGGAGAAGGAGGCGTGGCAGACCCCACAAAGTATATATATTCTTGATCAGGGCGACGAGCTTAGTTGATTTGGCCCTGTCCGTCTGTCTGTCCGTCCGTCTGTCGATTTCAGAATATATAAGAGCTAGAGACTTCAAATTTTTTTTCAAAATGTCCGTAATTACAGCGCGGATTTCAAGTATATCATCAAAAATGGATAACTCATCCCGATCTTTTTTTTGATAAAAAACCGTATCGAAAACACAAGTTTAAAATGATATCTCCTACATCTTTAAAGCTAGAGTCTCCAAATTTTAAATGTGTGCTTATATGCATTTCATACAATTTCGGTTTTTGTCAGAATTTACCCCCCACCTCTAATTAACCCTCTCACCCTCACCTTTGTAAAAGGCGTATTTCAAATACTAGAGAATTGTGCTTTAGTAAGTGCACGCATATTATTGTTATAATTACGATCTGATTAAGTTCTCAGTATTAGTAAGCGCACTCTGCAGCCCATGCGTGTTTATGCGTGGGTCCTTGTATGTGTGCGTGTTTCTTGTGTAAGAAAAATAACTGAAGGTGCCATTGCTCGAAGGGTTCGGGGGATATCGTAGTCGAGCAGTCTCGACTAGAGCTTTCTTACTTGTTTTATTATTGTGTTATGTATACGTAAGCGGAAATCATTTTGTATAAGTATAATTTATAATTTTCAAGTATAATTTACAGGGCTTTTAAGTACTTCAATAGCTTTTTATGTATTTTATTGAAGTATAATTAATTAATATATTAACCACCATTTTATTTCAGTTCAAGGTTTTTTCGACTTGTTCAGACTACCTTTACAGCAATATAACAAGGACGGAAGATTCATTCGTGGCTTTCAACTGGGGGCACAAAGCTTTAGTGCCCGAACTGCATTTGCTGCACTTGAGATAACAACAAGGTTAATTCAGCTACTTCAGGTAAATTCAAATGAACTGTGCCATCAAAAATCGGGTCGAATAATTACAATAAATTATTTATATAAGACTACTCGACTAGGAGATACCCTGAACCCTTCAATCTGATATTCTAATTAGAGGTGGGCACGGGCCGGGCTTTTATCGGGTACCCGTGGGCACCCGCGGCTACCCGTGGGTATGGACTGAAAAGTCGAGTTTCGGGTTGGGTGCGGGAAGGTGCGGGTTACGCCGCTCAACCCGTTTTACCCGAAAAATCATATTTTAGAGAAGCATGATGGTTGAAATTTGTGATATGCAAAATGATTTAATATAGGACGCGAGAAATGAGAACTCTCCGACAAATTTGAATCTTGAATTTCTAGAGTTTTTGGATAAAAATCAACCATATCAAGTAAGAAGGCTCTAGTCGAGACTGCTCGACTACGAGATCCCCTGAACCCTTGGAGTAATAGCTATTTCAATCATTTTTCGCGTCTTTCAGCTTACACAAGAAATACGCACACGCACACTATGAGAACTTAATTGTTTAATAACTTTTTTTGTGGACATACGATCTTCATGAAACTTTCAGATTATGATTATGATAATATGGATATGCATGTATTTGCTAAAGCACAAGTCTCTAGTATTTGAAATACGCCTTTAACAAAAGTGATGGTGAAGGGGTGAATATAGGGGTGGGAGGGAAATTTTAACAAACACCGAAACTGTATACATTGCATATATTACAGCGCTGATATCGAGTTTATCATTAAAAATCGATAACTCATCCCGATATTTTTCTTCGATGTATGAACGCGTCGATTTCAGAAGATATAAGAGCTAGAGACTTCAAATTTTTTTAAAAATGTCCGTAATTACAGCGCGCATATCAAGTTTATCATTAAAAATCGATAACTCATCCCGATCTTTTTTTTATCGATAAAAACCCTTATCGAAAACCAGTTATAAAATTATATCTTCTACACCTTTATTGCTAGAGTCTCCAAATTTTTACTGTATGCTTACTAGAGAGCTGCATGAGTGCCGAAAAAACGACTTCGAATTAACAATGCTCATATTGAGATGAGTGGCACCGAGCGCAAAACGAAAATTGTATGAGTGTGTGAGTGCGCTCGTATATGACTTGGATGCACAATATTGTATTGAGCGAAAAAGAATAAATAAGTTTGAGTCTGAGTATATGAGTTGCTTTGCCGAGTGTATGAGTTGCTGCGCTGCCAGCAACGAAAAAAAAAAAAAAAGGAAAACACGAAGGGCAATGTAATTGTGTGTGTGCAAACCAGACGGCTGACACACGGCAAATTTAGCGTTGCAATTTCGTAGCGACAACACATTCTTTGTGCGTACGAATGCTTTTATACCCTTCTCATAAATAACAAACAAACGAAAGACTATGTAATTTTGTAATACAATATATTTATTTGTTTAGTTCATATTAGAATTGAGAAACATAATTTTATTTATGTGATCTGGATTCGTGGCTAGTAACAGCGTTTCTCAGTAATCAAGTTTCTAGCCTTAGAAAATACTCTCTCTGAAGCGGCGCTACTCGCTGGAATACAGAAAATTTTGCAGCTAGTTTTATGTAATAATGGGAAAATATGTTGGTGCATATTCCACCAAGCTAAGACATCAAAGTTTGAATGGTATGTAATGTTTAGATTCGAGTACCCGGCTATTTCCTGTCCTACAATGTCTGTAGTGCTATCAACTTGCTGATGCTCAATATATTCAGCAAATTCATCTTCTTCTGCTTCTGTGATGTCAGTAGTAGCAATACTTTCTGCACGAAAATGTTTCATAATATTTTTGCATTCATTTATTATAGTATCCTTTTCAGTGTCTGTGAACTGCTTTAATTTGTTTGTGGGGGGGAAGAGAAATAGAGCTATGTTGTGATATTTAGATAAATTCGAAAGGATGGTAATTGAAATTTGGGTTTGGAGTTTTAGCTTGAGATCTTGAATATTTTCAATATCTGTGTAATCGATTTCACAGATTTTGTGTAATTTATTTAAATTTGGAAGAATTAAATGTATTGTTGGCCGTTGAGAAGCTTCAATTTTTTTTGACACAGTTTCAAATGCCTCTAGGATACGGACTATGGAACCTACCTCACTTACATTAATTCCTTCAATTCTGGCTATTTGATTTTTATCTCTTAATATGGTTGTTATCTCAATCCAATTAACTTCAATTGATTTTAATAGGTAATAGACTGTATTCCAGCGAGTAGGGCAAAAGTTTTTTAATGATAATCCTAATGAAAAGTTAATACCGGATTTCTTAAAATATTTTACAAGCTTCGTACAAATGGAGACAATATTTCCTACCGCGGGGACAGCATCAATAGCTTTCTCTATAGCATTGTTAAGCAGGTGGTTTTTTTCGAAGCCGCAAAATGCTTTCACCATATTTGACCCACGATCTGTTACAATTACGGGATTATCCAATTCCAAATCGCATCCGAATTGAGTTAGTATTTCCACTATTTAGGCTCGAATATTTATGAAAAAATATAAATAAATAAAAGTAATAATAAAAAAATAAATAAATAAAAATAAATAAATTATAATAACAAACCAGTGCATGTCGTTTCTTTCATAAATTTCATGGCCATTAAACGCTCCACAAGAACCCCTTCCTTTATGTAATGCACCGTACAAGACAAATATGACGATTTTAAAAAGCTATCCGTCCATAAGTCAGTGGTAATAGCATAACCGAAGGATTTATATTTTTGTATTTCGGCTTTTATTGGGCCAAAATGTGACTCATACAATGTTATAATATTTCGGGATATTGTTGTTGGGCATGACAGTAATTTGTCTACGTTGACATTGGAACCAAACGTTGCGCCAACATTAATTAAAAATGATGAAAACTTTTTTAGACCAGAATCGTCTATCATTTTTAGAGGGCGACAGTTTTTAATAACCCATTCAGTTGAGATAGTTACACATTCCTGTTTTGTTTCAGCATTTACTTCGATAGCTAAAGATTTGCGTATTTCTTTTGCGTTCACTTTATAACATTTATGTTTGACCAAATTCGACGTGCTTCCTGTAAACTTGAAAACAGAATAACACATCTTACAGGCTACAGTGTCAGCCAATTGCGTTCCATTTTCTTTTTCAATTACTGAGAAATAATTCCACACTTCGCTACGGCCTCTCTTCGCAGTCAGTTTATATATGCCACTCAGAAGATGTTGCTTAATATCCTCTGCGTTTTCAGGAACCTACATACATATGTACATATGTTTATTTCAAGTAAATTTAAACAACCAAAGTTTACATGCAATTTCGATAGAATTATTTTCTCCGTCCATAGCTGAAAGGTCGGCTTGCTTACAACTTGTCGAAGGAATGAACTTTTTCATAATACCATTAAGCATTGTAATTAGACAAAACAAACGGTAAATTTTCGAATTTACATTGTACATAGGCAGCAAGACTAACGCACACAGGCGTTACATACAGCAAGGGACTGCAACAGTGTGTTTATAACGGGATCGTCGCGAAGGAATTTCAATTTTCGCTCACATTTTCTACAGGCATATTACATAGGCAGCAAGACTAACGCACACAGGCGTTACATATAGCAAGGGATTGCAACAGTGTGTTTATAACGGGATCGTCGCGAAGGAATTTCAATTTTCGCTCATATTGAGAGAGGGAGATAGATAGAGTACCAAAAAAGATTAGCAAATATTAGTGTCTCATACGAGAATAAACAGCAAATACATAAGCGATTGGCATAAGCATCCTGGCATTTTTAAATAGTACATAAGTATGAATTTTATGACCCGCATAAATCTTTTTGGTCCGCTTAGTAAATTCTGAATGCTCAATTAGATACTTTGTATTATAATTAATTAATATAAAAGTTAATAAGATTATGGATAGATCGAAACATAACATAATGACATGAAAACACTAACATGCATGAGCAAGGCAAACCCTTTCAAAAGTTCGATATAAATGGAAAGGGCAGAGAGAGAGAACGAAAATAAGAAAAAATAAGTGCGCAACCAGGCCTCATATTAAAATGCGTGCTTTCTGCTTGACCGCTCGCAGCGCACTGATTTTGGCATTCGATTTTTTCACTGCTCAACCCTCAAGCGACGGAGCCGAGCAAATACGAAGTGTTGACACGAAGATATATGCATGCAGAAACTCAAGTGCCTCGACGCCTGTATGCTTCGGTTATATGTTGTATTCCTATTTACGTCTTATTTATTCTCATCCTTTTTATACCCTGAACCCATTTTCAATGGGAAATCAGGGTATAATGGTTTTGTTGAAATGTATATAACAGGCAGAAGGAGGCGTGGCAGACCCCACAAATTATGTATATATATTCTTGATCAGGGCGACGAGCTGAGTTGATTTGGCCCTGTCCGTCCTTCTGTCCGTCTGTTCGTCCGTCCGTCTGTCCGTCTGTCCGTATGTATGAACGCGTCGATTTCAGAAGATATAAGAGCTAGAGACTTCAAATTTTTTTTTTAATGTCGATAACTCACCCCGATCTTTTTTATCGATAAAAACCTTATCGAAAACCAGTTATAAAATTATATCTTCTACACCTTTATTGCTAGAGTCTCCAAATTTTTAATGTATGCTTATATGCAATTTATACAATTTCAGTTTTTGTTAAAATGTACCCCCACCTCAAAATTCACCCCCTCACCCTCACTTTTGTAAAAAGCGTATTTCAAATACTAGAGACTTGTGCTTTGGCAATTACATGCATATCCATGTTATAATCATAATCTGAAAGTTTCATGAAGATCGTACGTCCATAAAAAAAGTTATTAAACAATTAAGTTCTCATAGTAAGCGCACACTGCAGCCCATGCGTGTTTATGCGTGGGTGCTTGAGTGTGTATGTGTTTGTGTATGTGTGTGTATGTGTTTGTGCATGTGTATGTGTGTGTGTATGTGAGTGTGTGTATGTGAGTGTGTGTATGCGTTTGTGTCTGTATGCGTGTGTGTGTATGTATGCCTGTGTGTGCGTACGTGCGTGTGTGTATGTCTGTGTGTGTGCGTGTTTCTTGTGTAAGCTGAAAGAAAGAGTCCATACGAACTCACATTCTATCAACTAGTTTGTATTCCCTCACTCACTCACTCAGTCTCAATTCAAGTGGACTCAATTTTGCTAGGTTATGAGTGCTGCCATGCAGCTCTCTAATGCTTACATGCAATTTATACAATTTCGGTTTTTGTTAAAATTAACCCCCCACCTCTAAATTCACCCCCTCACCCTCACTTTTGTAAAAGGCGTATTTTAAATACTAGAGACTTGTGCTTTGGCAATTACATGCATATCCATGTTATACTCATAATCTGAAAGTTTCATGAAGATCGTACGTCCATAAAAAAAGTTATTAAACAATTGAGTTCTCATAGTAAGCGCACACTGCACTGTGTATGTGTTTGTGTATGTACGTGTTTGTGTATGTGTGTGTGTATGTGAGTGTGTGTATGCGTTTGTGTCTGTATGCGTGTGTGTGTATGTATGCCTGTGTGTGCGTACGTGCCTGTGTGTGTGTGCGTGTTTCTTGTGTAAGCTGAAAGACGCGAAAAATTATTGAAATATCTATTGCTCCAAGGGTGCAGGGGATCTCGTAGTCGAGCAGTCTCGACTAGAGCTTTCTTACTTGTTTTATATTCGTTTATTGACAATCTTATTGTATTACAAGTTGCAAGTTGAGTGGTGGCTCGGATAGCGCGCCATGCTTGCGGGACGGCCGTAAAGCATTGCTTCGCAAGCACAATGCGCTACCTTAGCCTGGTACAGCTCGTCTTCTTATTCGCTCGACTCTGCGGAGCTCCATCATCACTGTGGCCGCGATTGTGCTTGTTAGTTGCCAAGCTTCCTCCGATTCCAGCATGGCGTTGACTATGTTGTCCGCTCTGATGGAGCGGCCCAGTGCCTCTTCTAGACGACACCTCTCCTTTAGGAACCGTCCTCATACGAAAAGGGTGTGGTTGGCGTCTTCCACATGCCCTCGCCCGCACCAGGGGCACTAGTCAGTTTCCTCGTGACCAAAGCGCTTCAAATAGCTCCGAAAGCATCCATGGCCCGAGAGGTTCTGCGAAAGATAGAAGTTAACCTCGCGTACTTACGGTTAACCCATGGTTCGAGCTCCGGGATGAGCTTGTGCGTCCACTGCCCTTTAGCTGAGCTATTCCACTTCATTTGTCATCGTGCAATGCTGTTCGCCCTGATAGCGTTGTGTCGCACAGGCGCGTGCGAGTTCCGCTCCACGGCTTCGGCGACCAGGTACTCCAGTGGCACCATGCCGGCTATGACAAGGTCGCATCATCGGATATAGTCCTGACAGCGCAGCTGACTCTGATTGCGCTCAGCCTGTAGATCGCGCAAATTCCTCGGCTGTAGCTCGGCGTTGCCATCGCTCTTGCCCATATTGGGAGGATGGCGGACCTAATGACGCTCATTAGAAGAAGACGTCGTTGCTGTTTAGGTCCCCGCGTGTTAAGCTAATTCTTGAGAGCTCTACAAGAATCAGCTGCCTTTTTATGCACATATTCTAAGTGCTCGCGGAAAATTAATCTTGTGTCTAACATGACGCCAAGATACTCGCCCTCTTTGACGCGATGCTGACGCTGCCTATCCTTATATTGGCAGTCTCCACTTTTTTGCGACTGCTTACTAGGATGACTTCCGTCTTGTGTGCCGCTAGCTCGAGCCCAGCTCCTGTCAACCAGCTTCGTATGCGATTGATACTTTCGCTGCACATATCCTCTGTATCTTTGAGCTCCTTTCCTATGGCTACGACAGCTACATCATCAGCAAAGCCAATGGTGTGCGCGCCTGCTGGTAGTTCCAAGCGCAGTACGCCGTCGTACATGATGTTCCATAGGAAAGGCCCCAGCACTGAGCCTTGGGGTACTCCAGCTGACACTGTATGAGTTTGGGGACCCTCACTCGTGTTGTATACCAGTGTTCTTCCTCTGAAGTAGCTCTTTATTATCTCTCTTAGATATTTAGGGATATTATATTGTGACAGCGCATTCAGTATCATATCCCAACTAGCTGTGTTGAAGGCATTCCTTACATCCAGGGTCGCGATGATACAGTATTCCTTCGTCCCGTGCCTCCATCTGGTGCCTTGAATAGCGGAAGTGGCCAGGGCAACAACTTTTTCTAGAGCAACTGTTGTTGACCGGGCCTTCCGGAATCCAAATTGATATGGTGATAAGCCTTCGGCGCTAGCAATAGCAGTCTCCAGTCTAGAGCAGATAAATTTCTCAAACACCTTTTCTATGGTGTCTAAGAGGCAGATCGGTCTGTATGAAGGTGGCTCGTCTGGTGGTTTTCCAGCCTTAGGTAGCAATACCAGGTTCTGGGTTTTCCATTTTGCAAGGAACGACTCTTTTATTAAGCATTCGTTGAATAATTCGGCGAACGTACTAGGGTGCAAGACGAGGGCTAGCTTTAGCGCACGGTTTGAGATCCCGCCCGGCCCTGGAGCTGTGTTGGTTCTAAGACCTCTGAGAGCTACTAAGATTTCCTCGTCTATAACTAAAGCAATTTGAGTGCTCGTTGAGCCCTGATTAGCAGACTCGGACTTCGGGGCATGAATGGAGCTTAATCTTTCTGGAAAGAGTGTTTCCACAATCGATTTAAGCTCCAGACAATCCGTCGGCTGCACCTGTTTACCTGCGTATAGTCTCTTAACTACTGTCTTGTATGCCCTGCCCCAAGGGTCATATTCGGCTGAGTCGCACAACTCTAGAAAGCATTCTCTTTTGCTTGCCCGAATGGCCTTCTTCAGCTGTCTTCTAGCTGCCTGGTAAGCTAATTGTTTCTCAAAAAACGTTGACCTACCCCGAGCCCGTTGATAGCTTCTTCTCGCCTGGATGCATTTGCGTCGAATGTCACCTATTTGCGCATTCCACCAATACGTAGGCTCTTATTGTCGCGTTAACTGCTTGCGGCGTAACATGCTGCTATTGCAGGCACTCTGTATTTGGGCCACCATTTGGCATGCTCTGGCCTCAGCATTACCAATTGTGCCCTGAGACTGAATGGCCTCTGAAAAAGCCGCGGGATCAAAAGTATCCAGCCGATACGATTCCCTCCACAAGGTTGGCGGCCTGGCAGGTTGCTCACCTATTGTGAACAGAAGTGCCGTATGATCGCTGCCTGTATAGCTATCGCAATGGCTCCATGTTGCTCCCCGAAAGAGGGATGAAGTGACAAAAGTAATGTCGATAACAGACCCGTATCCCGCCCGACTGAAGGTGTACTCATGGCCAGTGTTGAGCAGTGCAACATCTAGTGTCGCGAAAATCTCCAGTAAGATACGACCTCTGGCATTTGTTGTGTGGCTACCCCATTCTAACGCCCATGAGTTAAAATCTCCAGCTATAATGGCCTTCCGACCCCTAGCATCCTCGGCAAGCTCGTCGAGCACCGTCGTGAATTCACTGAGCTGCATGCTGGGGGCCAGATAGCAACTGTAAAGCCATAAGCTACCGTATTGGCCACGTACGAACCCATTAAATGACTTAACATTCGAAAGAACATTCGTTGTGTTGCCACATACCCACAACACCGCTTTGCCATTATCATCTGTTGCCCATGTCCTAGGGCTACGTCTATACATTTTTCCCTTATGGTCTGCTCTAGAAGATCTTGGGCAGCAACACAATGATTTAAGTTAAGCTGAAGGAACCTTAACATTTCATTTTATGAGCAGCCTCACGGTAGGATGGGCACTTGAAGCGCAGTATGCAGCGATTGCGCTTAGGTTGCGCTGTAGTGTGTGCAACATTATAAGAATTTATTTGTTGAATAATTTCATTTTTAGACGTACAATCTTAATGAAACTTTCAGGGCGTAATCATATGTTAAAAATGTATGTACATTCCAAAGCACACGTCTCTAGTACATGAAATACGCCTTTTACAAAGGTGATGGTGAGGGTGGATATAGGGGTGAGGGGTAAATTACAACAAAAATCGAATTTCTATAAAATGCATATGCGGCTCTAAAGGTGTAGAAGATATAATTAAATAATTAGCTTTCAATAAGGTTTTTAATCGATAATAAAGTATCGGGAGGAGTTATCTATATTTAGAGAAAATCTCGTTATGCGCGTGATATACATGGACGTAGGAAAGAAATTTTAACTCTCTAGCTCTTATATCTTCTGAGATAGACGCGTTCATTCATACGGACAGACAGACGGACAGGGCTAAATCGGCTTTGCTCGTCGTCCTGATCAAAAAAATATATATACTTTATGGGGTCTACCACGCCTCCTTCTGCCTGTTACATACATTTAACGAAACCATTATACCCAGATTTCCCATTTTCAATGGGTTCAGGGTATAAAAACATGTAAGAAAGCTCTAGTCGAGACTGCTCGGACAGACGGGCAGGGCCAAATCGACTCAACTCGTCACCCTGATCAAGAATACTTTATGGGGTCTGCCACGCCTCCTTCTGCCTGTTACATACAAAACCATTATACCCTGATTTCCCATTGAAAATGGGTTCAGGGTATAATAACTAACTCACACAGCTATGTATGGAACCGGAAAATACTATTTCTGGTATATCACAAACTTTGATGATGATGATAGCTGCGTTTTTTGTGTAATTTTATGATATGATAGATATGTAAGCAATTCCTGTTAATGTGTGCTTTTCGATACCATTGAGGCATAATAAAACCAGCTATGAACTATGCAAATGCGGAAATAAAACCTTGAAATCATTAAATAAGTTCAGCGTATAAAACCATGATTCAGGTAATATATAATGCTATGGTAATATATAATCCAATTTTTTTAAAATTATTTTAGCTTACGGCAGAAACCACATTTGACATGTTGTCTTCTGGACCATCATTAAAAAGAAAAAGAAAATCTAAGCATGACAGGAAACGACACTTCCGCCCAAAGGATTTACGAGAAGGTGTTGCAAATGCGTACTCAATCGTAAAAGAGGTAATTTTTATATTAATAATAATTAAGGATATCTATTGATAAAAAATAAATAATAGTAAGATACAATAAAACAGACAACAGCAATCATGTATGAAGTAAAAGAGGAGATTATAACCCTTGATAGGCAAACCCTGTAAGGTTACTTTTCTTAGGCCGGGGTAAGAGACTCAGTCTCACCAGGGCCAGAACTTACAAGAAATTTGTAAGTTTCTACGGGACATGCAGTGTTAGAGAAAAAAAAAGGTTATAGGTTAAATCTAATACAAAACTTCTGCTCGCGCCGAGTTTCAAACTCGGACCCGCGCGCGACCGCTCGCGCCGAACACCGAAAATTCCAACCCTCCAAAATTCGTCTGTTCGCGCTGCCTGCCAAAAGCTAATTAAACTCCGCTTGCAGCTTTCGCTGCTATTCTGCTTGGTCGGCATCGCGCGCCCGCCAACTATTCAAATCCTACTTAATCTACAAAAGCTACTTGCTATGTCACTAATGACCATTTAATATCTAATTAACAATGTCTTACAAACTACCAACTTATTACTTAACTTACTACAAAAATCACAAACTTAACCAGCTTATATTCTACTAAATCGGATCTTATCAACTACTAACCTTATCAATTACAAACTCCTATCTATTACAAATCTTATTACCTACAAACTCCTATCTACTCAAGGCTGCGAGTGCAATGTAAGGTGGGTCGCAGGTGAGCCACCTCACACCCCCCCCCCCCCCCCCCCCCCCCCTTTTACCTAACCGGGTAACCTCGTCTCCTGCCGCCACCGTTATGTTGTGGGCGCCGTCAGTCACCCAAGGTCCTCTGGAACGCTGCGCCTGCAGGAATTTGTCCAAACGGCATCACCCGTCGCTGGAACAGCTTTCTTCTGGGCACTGCGGATCCGTCGATAATCTACGCACATGCGCCACGTCGACAGCTCCATGACCTCAGCTCGAAGCGACTCGTCCATCTGCCCACCTGCCAACTCCGCTTCCAGAAACTTCTTCAAATCATCCTCCAACTCATCTGGCGTTCCTTCGTTCTTTTTTTTCCTCTCGTTCATCCTTTTCCTTCCGTCGGACAGCGTGCCCAGACTGGACGCGCCCTGCACGTCGACTGGCAATATCGCGACCGACGACCTCGGGCCTTCCTTTGGTGCCGCGACCCCGTGCAACACCTCCGGGCCCGTCCCCTCCATGTTTCCCCGAGCGAGCCAGTCCTAACCTCTGGATCGGCCGCTCCCTTCCTGCGCGTCTTGCCCATCCAGTGGCGACGCTACCTCTACTGAATCCGCCTTTATCCTCCTGACGTTCAGCGCTGGCCCGTGAGCCAGCCTGATCCGTGACTCCATATCCGCTGCTCTATTTCCGTCGTCGTATGATGCGGCGGGCTAACGTGGCTCCCGCCCTAACATTCGGAATGCCGGTGTAAAGCCCGTAGGATCTGCCTCACGGGAATTGACCGCCAGCGTTATCTCGGACAAAAGTTCGTCCCACGAACTTTGATGACCCTCGATGTATTGCGCTCTCATGATCATCACTGTGCGATTCGTCCAATCCGTTGGGTTTTCCTACGGCGAGTAAGGCGCCGTGTATTGGAGTACCACACCCAAAGGTTTCATCAAAGACTCGAAACTCCTGCTCACAAACTGCATCCTGTTGTCGCAACCGAACGTCTTGAGCACTCCAAATCTGCTCAGCGTGAGCTCTCGGAACACCCACTTGGCGAGAGCATCATGAAACACCAACAGCATTGTGTTCCCACAATTGGAACGAGGCCAGAGACCCACGAAATTCGCCCATAAGACCGCCATTAGCTCCGCCACCTGTCTGGTCAGCTTCTGCCCGGCCGGCTCTTGTTGCACGCTTTTGAACTCCTGGCACGTCTCGCAGCGCTTTATGTACTTTACGGCATCTCTGATCATGCCCGGCCAATGGTACATCTTCGCCAGTCGTGCTGCCGTCTTCCTCACTCCTCGACGTCTCGATAGTTCCGCTTTCCCGTCTAGTCTATTATTCCTGCTTGTTCCACCTTTTCTTCTCATTTTCTTGATCTTTTTATATTCCTTTTTGTTTTTTGTTTTTTTTTTGCTTTACCTCTCTACTTTCTTTATTTTTTTCTCTTTTGTCTCTTACATCTTTTTTTTTCTCTCTGTCTCTTGATTTCCTCATTTTACCTCTTTTCTCTCGTTTTCGCATTTTACCCTTTTATACCCTGTACCCATTTTCAATGGGAAATCAGGGTATATTGGTTTTGTTGAAATGTATCTAACAGGCAGAAAGAGGCGTGGCAGACCCCACAAAGTGTATATATTCTTGATCAGAGCGACGAGCTGAGCTGATTTGGCCTTGTCCGTCTGTCTATTCGTCCGTCTGTCCGTATGTATGAACGCGTCGATTTCAAAAGATATAAGAGCTAGAGACTTTAAATTTTTTGAAATGTCCGTATTTACAGCGCGATTATCGAGTTTATCATTAAAAATCGATAACTCATCCCGATATTTTTTATTGATAAAAAACGGTTTCGCTTCGCTTCAATTTATTTTATTTTAATTTTTTTTTTTTTTTTTTAAATTTAATTTTATTTAATTTCTGAGCTTGCAAATGAGAGTTGAGCGTTTTTTCGTTTATTCTCTTCCTCGCATCATAACCAAAAAAATTGTGCAGCCACGTCTCACTCTGAGCGTCACTCTCTGTTTTCTTTAGCATCTGCTTCGCTCAGACGCAATGCGATGACTCATTCGTGTGACGCTCTCACATGAGTGTCGCGTAAAACTAGCACGTTTTTACCTCACACAAAGCCTCTCAGCAAAAAACACTTTGACTAAAAAACTCAGCAGAAAATGTTTTTGCCTTCGTGTGCATGTAAATACACGCATACATACATACAAAAAGAAAGCAGCAATCGCGTATTACCCATACAAACGCAACTTACCGTTTGCTTCATTTAACTCAAGCAAACGATCAGTGTTTGACTTGAAACGAAAACAGAAACAACTGTCTCCCTCAGAGCGCGAGAGAGCTACGCCAGACGCGACAAAAACAGCTTCTGTCTGAGTTTTTTTGGCTGTGTCAGTGAAAGACACTTTTTTGCAGACAACGAAAAAGTGTTAACAGTTATTTGCGAGCTTTGTTTAACTTTATTTTGTTTTATTTGTTTTATTTCATTTTCACTTAGTCCATTTTTGATTTCACTTGCTCTTATCAGGGTATAATGGCTTTGTGAAAAAGTATGTAACGGGCAGAAGGAGGCATGGCAGACCCCACAAAGTATATATGTTCTTGATCAGCGCGAGGAGCTGAGTCGATGTAGCCCTGTCCTTCTGTCCGTCCGTCCGTCCGTATGAGTGCGTCGATCTCAGAAGTTATAAGAGCTAGAGAGCTGAAATTTGGCATGCATATGTGTATGCACGTGTGTACCATACGCAGTACGAGTTTGCTTTATTATTTTTTATCGAGAATAATCGAAAAATTGATTTTGTTTTTTGGGCTAATTTGAGTCTTCAAATTTGCGTTGTATATAAAGTTAATCGATACAAAGATTTTGTAATTTACAGATTTTGGATACCACGCCCCCTTCTCACCCAATTTGTGAAAAACGCATTTCAAGTACTAGAGACTTGTGCTTTGGAATGTACACACTTTTGTACCATATGATTACGCTCTAAAAGAGCGTTATCGTATGTCTACAAAAGAAATTATTCAACAAATAAATTCTCATAATATTGCCCACATTGCAGTGCAGTCCAAGCGCAGTCGTTGCTTACTGCGCAGTTAGCAGAACGCAGGCTTATGCGTGCGTGTGGATGCATGTGTATGTATGTGTGCATAAAAGAAGTGCAGAATGATTAGAATATCAGCTTAGACGGTTCAGGGTATCTCCTAGTCGAGCAGTCTCGACTGGAGCCTTCTTACTTGTCTTTATACCCTGAACCCATTGAAATTGGGAAATCAGGGTATAATGGTTTTGTGAAAAGTATGTAACAGGCAGAAGGAATCATCGCAGACCCCATAAAGTATATATATTCTCGATCAGGAGGACGAGCTGAGTCGATATAGCCCTGTCCGTCTGTCCGCCCTCCGTCCGTATGAGCAAA
The DNA here is from genome assembly GCF_054131065.1 of Drosophila arizonae. Taxonomy (NCBI): domain Eukaryota; kingdom Metazoa; phylum Arthropoda; class Insecta; order Diptera; family Drosophilidae; genus Drosophila; species Drosophila arizonae. The sequence continues at coordinate 34,818,347 of NC_142922.1, forward strand.
AGGATCTCATAAGATATAAGACCTAGAGAGCTGAAATTTGGCATGCATACTCGTGTATACAAGTTTATCGTATTTTTTCGATAACTTATCCGATAACTTGTGAAGTATCACATTTTTACGCCCCAGTAATACAATAGTTTTAAGTACACTTGTTAGAATTAAGAGAAAATAATGAAGTCATAATTTAAGCAAAGTAGATTTTATCCTTATAGTGTAGGGTAGTAACAGGGCGACGCAACAGCAGACGGACGCAATGACAAAACGGACGAGGACAGAAAACGCAACGGAGTAAGATTAACGGCGCTCAGCAAACGCACAACTTGCATTGCTCGCAGGCTACGCAATTGAACATAGTAACAACAACATTAACAAGGCAAGCAACGGACAACAACAACGACAAAACGGACAGCGACAGAAAACGACACGGAGAAATCTTACTGCGATCGACCGGGTACAGTCTGCATCGACGGGCAATTCACACAGTGCAGCATAGAGACAACAACAACAACAACAACGGCGAGCACTAAAACGAAACAGCGCAGCATCGGACGACAACGAAAAGAAATCTACCGGCGCTTCTCTTTTCTGCACAGCAGTGCAGCCGAAACAAAAGTGCGCGCGGCAAAGCGCATACGACAACACAGCGGCGCAAAGCTGCGCAAAGAGCAAAAAGCTTTAGCAATGCATACGCATACCACGCAATGCAGCGGTTCAGAGTTAAGAGTGCAGAGCGACGCTAAGAGTAAGATGCTCTCGCACAATAGGATGCAGATCGAAGCAGCGACGCCGCGCCAAGCAGAATTAAAAGCTGCAGCGTTCTAAGCTGGAGGCTCAGCGCTAATTGCCAAATTTGAGCTAGGGGACTTGAACTTGGACTCTGGACACCATAGCTGGGTCGAAACAGTGGTCGGTGGTGGTTTTCGAGGACTGGTTATCGGTCCTCGAGAACACCAAGAGTGGCGCTCCAGCAGTTATACGCCAGAGCCGAGTCGAGGTGGCGATCCACGCGGCTGTTCTCGAGGCTGGGTCAGCGTACTCTAGGCACGCTAGGTAGCACACGGCAGGCACTGCTATCCCGCTTCTTAGCGTTATACGCCAGAGCTGGACCGCAGCATTCCCAGGCCACCCCATTCCAACTGCAGTTTCTCCAGTAAGGTATATTGGTGCCCCAAACACGGATAGCTCGGCCATTTCGGCTCACTATATGCTCTCATTCCGTGGTCTCGGCGAATTTACAAATTTCTTGTAAGTGACTCTGGGGAAGACTGAGAGTTGTACCCCGGCCGTAGAAATTACTTCTTTACAAGTGGCGCCCGAGCAGGGACACGGGATTAATGAGAGTGGATTCTTTCTGGGATTAAAGCCCCGTTTAGAAAGAACTACACAAGGCACCAGTAGAGACTAGTGAGAAACCAGATAGCGGTAGAAGATCCTTAGAAAAACAGCGAAACAGTAGAAACGCGCAATAGAAACTTCTATACTGCAAAACGGCCGCCGATAGCGGCAAAATGGCGCAGTAGCAACCACGAGACAGCGTATCGATTGGCATAGCAAAGAAAAATTAAAGAAAACAGCACTGTTAAGTGAGAGTTAGTAACGGACAGAGACAAGATCGGACTGAGTAGCCGAGGCCGAACTCGGGTGTCAGCAGCATCGCAGATAGGAGGCAGAGACAGAGCTGGGCACACATTTTCACTGGTCAACCAGCCTTCGACGGGTACACATCACCTGCGCATCTCACCTCAGCCTTTCAGTGCATCGCCGCAGGGCATTTCACAGCCTCGGAGCATCGCCGTAGGATATTTACAGAGCTACACTGCATCGTCGTGGGATATTAGATATATCGTCGTGGAATTTCAAGAAGCATCGTCGTGGGATATTTGATTTGATATGCTGGAGTAGTTTAAGGGGGCCAACTGAACGGTGTAGTAGGTTAATATCAAAGGCACTCGTACCAGGTAGGGTCGACGCGGTAACACTCACCAGCTCGTTCATTTTTCACGCGGTAACAAAGGGGGGGGGGGGGGGGGGTGTGAAGTATCACATTTTTACGCCCCAGTAATACAATAGTTTTAAGTACACTTGTTAGAATTAAGAGAAAATAATGAAGTCATAATTTAAGCAAAGTAGATATACCCATTTTATCCTTATAGTGTAGGGTAGTAACAGGGCGACGCAACAGCAGACGGACGCAATGACAAAACGGACGAGGACAGAAAACGCAACGGAGTAAGATTAACGGCGCTCAGCAAACGCACAACTTGCATTGCTCGCAGGCTACGCAATTGAACATAGTAACAACAACATTAACAAGGCAAGCAACGGACAACAACAACGACAAAACGGACAGCGACAGAAAACGACACGGAGAAATCTAACTGCGATCGACCGGGTACAGTCTGCATCGACGGGCAATTCACACAGTGCAGCATAGAGACAACAACAACAACAACAACGGCGAGCACTAAAACGAAACAGCGCAGCATCGGACGACAACGAAAAGAAATCTACCGGCGCTTCTCTTTTCTGCACAGCAGTGCAGCCGAAACAAAAGAGCGCGCGGCAAAGCGCATACGACAACACAGCGGCGCAAAGCTGCGCAAAGAGCAAAAAGCTTTAGCAATGCATACGCATACCACGCAATGCAGCGGTGCAGAGTTAAGAGTGCAGAGCGACGCTAAGAGTAAGATGCTCTCGCACAATAGGATGCAGATCGAAGCAGCGACGCCGCGCCAAGCAGAATTAAAAGCTGCAGCGTTCTAAGCTGGAGGCTCAGCGCTAATTGCCAAATTTGAGCTAGGGGACTTGAACTTGGACTCTGGAAGCGGACAGACGTACACACGGAACACAACGACTTTGACATGACAGCCAGCAACTTTTCATAGGACACGTGTTTTCTTTTCTTAGTGAGGGCGAGTGCCGGAACAATGTTATGCTAGGTTATTATTAGTGAAAATGAAATAAAGGCTTCATCGAAGAAAAAAATACCAAGTGACTGTGAAATATCGTGAAGTGGGCCAGAGTGGCCGGTTTCGAGGTTGAATGCGCGGTGGCCAACACACGAGACTCTGAGTGTTATACACCAGAGCTGGTTCTGGGCGGCCACCGGCTATTTTGTCCTCGAGATTGACTCTCTGGGATGCAAGTGTTTCGCCATAGCCCGCAGTACTGATCGCACGATACAAACCTGAGTGTTATACCCCAGAGTTGAATCGTAGCGATAGTCAGCTCGGCTGTGTGCCAGGCAGGGGGCTCTTTTCGTCGCAGGTATCTCGCCACAGCTCACAGCCCTGATCGCGCGATCCAAAGCTGAGTGTTACACGCCAGAGTTGAATCGTGGCGATGGTCAGCTTGGCTGTGTGCTAGGCAGAGGTGCTCTTCTCGTTACATGTGTCACCACAGCCCGCTGCATTGGTCACGCGACTCAAAGCCGAGCGTGATACACCGGAGTTGAATCGTGGCGACAGTCAGTTTAGCTGGGTGCGAGACTGGCTAGGACTAGGACTTCGTGGCAGTTCTAAAAACTGGCTAAAATTGAGGAGTCTACGGCCATTAGGGGCGTGGCAATCGGCATTTACATTTATGTATATGTACACATAAGTAGGCTTAATAGGCATTGATAGCACGGAAGAAAATATTTTTATAAAATTAATAAAATATAAAAAAGCTAAGCTAACAAAAATATGCAATTTACAAAAAAAGTGTTTTCAGCGGGATTTGAACTCGCACCCAACCCAAACAGCATGTTTGTCAAAATAGCTAAAATAAAGATCGTCGGCGCTTCAGCCTACAGCACCACCGCGTCGTTTCGATCAAGAGTAGTTAAAACGAAATCACATTACTGTTATGACGCCGCATAGCAAAGAAAAGCCAGTGTAGCGGCTGGAAATTCAAAAACAATGCAAAGACAAATCAATCGCAACGGGATTCTTAGAATATGCTAGAGCACGCATTTATGGGTACATACATACACACATACAAATGATCGCGTGTATAAGGCTAGAATGCTTGATGCTATGCGTGCAGGCTTACATATATAATTATATATACATATGTATGTATTTGCGTATATGTATTTGAGGGCTATTTAAGAAGACACAAATTAAAACTTATAAAATTATTCGACTAAGAAAATGAAAAATATTAAGTGCCATTCAGTCAAGCTCGCACCTTCCCAATAAAATATCTATTTTATAAAAAACGAAATATGTATGAAAAAATAAAAAAAAAATAACACTTTACTGTGGTTCGAACCTCCCCTACTCTAACATTACTTGCGTCGCCCTTAGCACCCGCACCACTGCTTTGCTCGAGCCATCAGTTGCTAAAATAGAATAGCTTAATAAGAGAGCGTCATCAGACACAACTACAGTAACGGCTAGAAAGTCCAGAAATCAATCGAAATTCTAACAATGTGAGAAAAGGCGCAAGCATAGGAAAATCGCGCTGATCTGCTGTTAGCTTGAAGCCGGTATCCAATGTATGGATATAAATATATAATAAAAATCAAAATTGTATAAATTATATATGTATGTAATTTGAATGCAATAGCTATCGATGATTTTCCAATTTTAATGGCATCATGCCGTGTTTTTTGCTGCGCACTAGACTTGAAAATTGCACTATATACTCTGGTTGACAGCGTTTGGGCTGTGAATGAGTCTTCTGCTATCGGTATCGCCCGATTGCAACGTTCTTACTTGTTTTCCACTCGCTGGGTATGCCCGACTTGCCAAAAAAAAACAAAAAAACAATTCTTATACATACATACATATATGCGCGTATATATGTATATTTTCGAATTTTCACTCGCAGGGTATGCTCGACTTGCCACAAGAAAATAAAAACCAAAAAAAAACTTTTCTTATATATACATATGCATATATATTTCCCAATTTTCACTGCTTTTTTGTTGATCTATTCGTTTATTCCTTTCTTCACTTTAAACACTTATTCTCGGCGACGCGCGTCATGACGACCCGGCGTGTGCCCATGCTTGTGCATGGGCATGTTTCCGATCTTTTGCACGTGCTGTACTTTTGGCACCGTTACCGCTTTTCGTTTCTCTCTCGCCGATTTTCGAACTTTCTACCCTCAACCACGTGACCACCGTAGGGTATACCCGTTATGAGCTTCCGCACTCACTATATGTATACTTTTCTCGTTCTCCTTTTTATTATAGCCTAAACCCATTTTCAATGGGAAATCAGGGTATAATGGTTTTCTTGAAATGTATGTAACAGGGAGAAGTAGGCGTGGCAGACCCCACAAAGTATATATATTCTTGATCAGGGCGACGAGCTGAGTTGATTTGGCCCTGTCCGTCTGTCTGTCCGTCTGTTCGTCTGTCCGTCTGTCCGTATGTATGAACGCGTCGATTTCAGAAGATATAAGAGCTAGAGACTTCAAATTTTTTTTAAAATGTCCGTAATTACATGTCCGTAATTAATCATTAAAAATCGATAACTCATCCCGATCTTTTTTTATCGATAAAAACCCTTATCGAAAACCAGTTATAAAATTATATCTTCTACACCTTTATTGCCAGAGTCTCCAAATTTTTAATGTATGCTTATATGCAATTTATACAATTTCGGTTTTTGTTAAAATTTACCCCCCACCCTTAAATTCACCCCCTCACCCTCACTTTTGTAAAATGCGTATTTCAAATACTAGAGACTTGTGCTTTGGCAATTACATGCATATCCATGTTATAATCATAATCTGAAAGTTTCATGAAGATCGTACGTCCATAAAAAAAAGTTATTAAGCAATTAAGTTCTCATAGTAAGCGCTCAGTGCAGCCCATGCGTGTTTATGCGTGGGTGCTTGTGAGTGTATGTGTTTGTGTATGTGTATGTATGTGTTTGTGTATGTGTGTGTGCATGTGTATGTGTATGTATGTGTTTGTGTGTGTGTGTGCATGTGAGTGTGTGTATGCGTTTGTGTCTGTATGCGTGTGTGTGTATGTATGCCTGTGTGTGTGTGTGTGCGTGTTTCTTGTGTAAGCTGAAAGACGCAAAAAATTATTGAAATATCTATTGCTCCAAGGGTTCAGGGGATCTCGTAGTCGAGCAGTCTCGATTAGAGCTTTCTTACTTGTTCTCATTCACGAAAGTGAATTAGTATATTGGTTTTGTGCAGTCTCCGTCTTGCTGTCCGTCCGTCTGTCCGTATGAACGCAATCTATTTCGGCGCTATTGAAGCTAGAGACTTAAAATTTGGAACATATCTCCGATTTATAGAGTGTTAAAATTTTCCCGATCCGCCCACTAGAGGCATGGAAAATCGGAAAATGCATTTTCCTAGGTCAATGCATTGTCTAGGTGTATTTTCTATAGTATTAGAGCGAAACTTAACTACGAAATTGCTGATGGGATGTGAATGAGCATTCCGCAGTCGGTAACGCCCGACTGCAACGTTCTTACTTGTTTTCCCTTTAATTTTCGCTGCTTTATATCCGCACATTACCTCAGCTTCCTATTTTCCCACAAAACTAACCTCCACAAACAGCCCACCGATCACCTCTATTACCCAGCACCTTTACTTGAGCATACCGGCGGGTCTTTACGCCGTCCGTATACTACGCTATCCTGCATTCCTTGCTCGGGCGCCATTTGTAAGGTTACTTTTCTTAGGCCGGGGTAAGAGACTCAGTCTCACCAGGGCCTGAACTTACAAGAAATTTTTAAGTTTCTACGGGACATGCAGTGTTAGAGAAAAAGGGGGGAAATATACCAGATAGAGGTTAGGTGACCACGTGGGGTGTGCCTCGCCGACCACGCCCATTGTTAATGACGAAGGTTAATAGGGTGATAGGAACTAACTACCAATAAAAACACGATATTTTCTTCGGTTATACTCAGTTTATTCATTATAACTATTCGTCTTCTCGCTACATCTAATACAAAACGTCTGTCTCGCGCCGAGTGTCAAACTCTGACCCGCACGCGACCGCTCGTGCCGAATGTCGAAAACTCCAACAAAATGCGTTTGATCGCGGTGCCTGCCAAAAACTAATTAAACTCCGCTTGCAGCTTTCGCTGCTATTCTGCTTGGTCGGCGTCGGCAATGCAGACTCACCACAGCGAGCTTTTAAGCTGCATGGTCGCATTGCCGATCGCGGGCCCACCCACTATTCAAATCCTACTTAATCTACATTAACAATGTCTTATTATTAACTTATTACTTACTTAATATTACTTATTACTTAACTTAGTCACTACAAAAATAAAAAAATTAACCAGTTTATATTCTACTAAATCGGATCTTATCAACTACAAACTCCTATCTAGTACAAATCTTATTACTTACAAACTCCTATTTGCTCATGGCGCGAGTGCAATGTAAAGTGGGTCGCAGGTGAGCCACCTTACAGCCCATCTATTTATTAGAGATTAGAATTTTTATAAAATTAATACTAACTTAACAAGTAAGAAAGCTCTAGTCGAGACTGCTCGACTACGAGATCCCCTGAACCCTTGGAGCAATAGATATTTCAATAATTTTTCGCGTCTTTCAGCTTACACAAGAAACACGCACACACACACACACAGGCACGTACGCACACACATGCATACATACACACACACGTATACAGACACACATACACACACACACACGCATACATACACAAACGCATACACACACACATACACATACACACACACACATACACAAACACATACACACACAAGCACCCACGCATAAACACGCATGGGCTGCAGTGTGCGCTTACTATGAGAACTTAATTGTTTAATAACTTTTTTTATGGACGTACGATCTTCATGAAACTTTCAGATTATGATTATAACATAGATATGCATGTAATTGCCAAAGCACAAGTCTCTAGTATTTGTAATACGCTTTTTACAAAAGTGAGGGTAAGGGGGTGAATTTAAGGGTGGGGGGTAAATTTTAACAAAAACCGAAATTGTATAAATTGCATGTAAGCATACATTAAAAATTTGGAGACTCTAGCAATAAAGGTGTAGAAGATATAATTTTATAACTAGTTTTCGATAAGGTTTTTTATAGATAAAAAAAGATCGGGATGAGTTATCGAATTTTAATGATAAACTTGATATGCGCGCTGTAATTACGGACATTTAAAAAAAAATTTGAAGTCTCTAGCTCTTATATCTTCTGAAATCGACGCGTTTATACTCTAGTATTTGAAATACGCTTTTTACAAAAGTGAGGGTGAGGGGGTGAATTTAAGGGTGGGGGGTAAATTTTAACAAAAGCCGAAATTCTATAAATTGCATATAAGCATACATTAAAAATTTGAAGACTCTAGCAATAAAGGTGTAGAAGATATAATTTTATAACTGGTTTTCGATAAGGTTTTTTATCGATAAAAAAAGATCGGGATGAGTTATCGATTTTTAATGATAAACTTGATATGCGCGCTGTAATTACGGACATTTTAAAAAAATTTGAAGTCTCTAGCTCTTATATCTTCTGAAATCGACGCGTTCATACATACGGACAGACGGTCAGACGGACAGGGCCAAATCAACTCAGCTCGTCACCCTGATCAAGAATATAAATACTTTGTGGGGTCTGCCACGCCTCCTTCTGCCTGTTACATACATTTCAACAAAACCATTATACCCTGATTTCTCAAGCAAGTCGCTCTGAAAGCACTAAGCTACCAGCGGTGGTTAGGCTTCGTAATGTTTTCCCTAGAAGTTTGCGGCGAGCTGCGGCACATCTCAAGTCCCCTCTGCAAGTCCTAACCACAGTGTACTGCACAGTGTAAGCATCATAGTGCTTGATTTGCCATATTTGACGTGTTACTAGTTTGATCAATTTAAGGCTTGAATTATATTTGGCTGTCACATAAGAATGGGTGCTATTAAAGCTAGAGACTTGAAATTTGGAAGACATACTCGTTTATCTCTGGTAAATTGGAAAATGCCTTTCCGATATGCCAGAAATCATATTAATTGAAGAGCTAGTGTTGGGCTCAGCAATCATCGCTTCATTATGATTAAGAGCGGCAGTTCATAGAATATGCTATCATTTAAGAGAATTTGTAACGGAGATCACGCTCTCCCTTTTGCGTTGTCTTTTTCACCCACGCACCGGCTCAGCTTAATCCGCCGGCTCGCGTACATTGTACTTAGTATGCAATTAACTCTTGTTTAGAGCAGATGCAGTGTTAGATTGACTATTCCAAACATAGTAGCGGACAGCACGACAGCCTAGTCGCTTGCTCGCGTCTATCACATAAACTCTGTAAACTCTAATAATCGCTAATAAACTAATCATTAAGTAAATTCAATCGTTTAATAATTTAAAGCTATTCGAAAAATCTCGATAGCTCAACATTTGGTGACCCCGACGTGATTCTCTTTTCGTTTCTTTCTACATATTTGCATATATATATATTGACAGCATCACACACATACATACACCCGTGAACATAAGCAGTGTATATAGCGATTAGTTGCGTGCCGTTACTTTGCCAATTCGCCAGACACTCTTTCGTTCGGTCTGCAATACACTGGCGCCCGTAAAAGTAGTACACATGCGAAAACTTCTGCAAATGACAATCTAATAAAGAATCTGCTAATTTCTGAACTATGTCTATGGTTAGTGACTGCGTGTTCTATAGCTTCAATCTATAAGTGATTAAGTTTGCATAAGCACAGTGTAATTACATGCTTGCCGTTATTCTTCGTTGACATTGCACTCTTTCGCCACGGCTGCGATACGAGCGCGTCCATAATAATCGTACCGGTGTGCAACAATTCATACGTGTATATTATTTGAGTATCATAATATAATTCTTTGCCAGTTTATTAAAGTTGCAAGTACTCTGCTCGACAAATACGACTTATTCCAAGTTTGTGTCTGCGCTATAGCATATATACATTTACTTTACTCTTGCAATCGCGCTCGCACCAACGACTTTGAACTCTATCGTGTTACTCTTGCTGTACTCGTCATGGCGAATTTAGATGCTAGTGCAGTTGCTCCCGAAGATCGCGTGCGGTTTTATAAGCTCAAGGTACAGTCGGTGTTTGAACGCGTAAAAAAGCTACAATCCAAGGTCGATTCAGATGCTCTTGCCGATCACAGTGACAGCACTCTAAATGTTCTACTGGAGCATATCGACAAGCTAAGCCACTCTTTTAGCAAGGCCCATGAAAGTCTAGAGGAGCTCGACTTTACTGAGATGTCCAGCAATTTGCGCACTGACTTTGATGATTTAATAATGGTCATGCAGTCAACAATAATGTCCGAAGTGCAAAGTCGTACTGCTCAAGTGCATCACAGTTCCACGTTTAGTCGTCCAAGTGACCCTCCTCGCGCATCCGCTCCCAGATTGCAGACTGCACCTGCGTTGCCGCCATTAAAGCTACCTACGTTCAGCGGTGGATATGCTAATTGGGCTGATTTCTACTCAATGTTTTCTACAATCATTGAAAGTCGGCCAGAAATCAGCAATATGGAAAGACTTCAGCACCTCCGGTCCTGCCTCGATGGCGCAGCGTTGGATACGGTTCGCTCTTTGGAAATTTCTAATGATAATTATACAATTGCCATAAATTTATTAAAGCAGAGATATGATAATCGACGTTTAATCTTCCAGGCCCACATCGTAAAGATCTTAGGTCTCAAAAGAGTAGAAAACGGATCCATAACCAAGCTGCGTGAGCTATCTGACAGCTTCAATGTCCATATGCGTGCGCTCAGTAGTCTGGGCACAACAGAGCAGATAGCCAGTGCCATGATTGCTCAGATACTGCTACAGAAGCTTGATGAGGCCTCACAAGCTAAATGGGAAGAGAAATTGGACAACTCAGAGATGGCTCTTCAGATACCCAGATATGAAGAAGTCTCCTCGTTTCTTGAGCTTCGTTGCCGTACTTTGGAATCGATGAAATTTGCTCTTACAAACTATTCGTCAAGTAAGCCGATGAATTCTTGCAGTAAGGTTGCTACCAGCAGATCAGCATTTCTAATAACCGGCCACAGTACGCACAGTTGCAATTTTTGTAATGATCTTGAGCACACAATCTACAAATGCCCAAGATTCGCAAACTTGTCTCCTGGTCTTCGCCTGAATGAGGTCCGAAAGGCTGGCTTATGTTTGAATTGTCTCAAGGGAGGTCATCAGTCGCGACAATGTGGCTCGCGCAGTTGTCGGGTCTGTGGAGTCAAGCATCATACGCTTCTTCACCTCGGCCACTCCAGCACATCGCAGGCAGCAATTCCGCCCCATCAACAATCTTCAACATCAAGAGTACAGACCATCCCTCAGCCCTCAGCACCAGCCACTACTCTCTTATCCCAGGATCGGCACAGCGACGTTGTGCTCCTGGCTACCGCAGTGGTTCTGGCAAGGAATCGGTTTGGCGAGCTTGTTCCTTGTCGTGCACTTTTAGATTCAGGCTCTCAACTACATCTCATTACAGCCAGATTTGCGAATCTCCTGCAACTTAAGAGAACAAAAGCGGTTGCATCTGTATGCGGCGTAGGCGACTCCAATGTTGCCATGGATGGCAGCAGCATTTGCCTCACTCTTCAAGCTCATGCATCTGAATATACAACTAGCATAACGGCTATGGTAGCTACAAATATAACTGGCAGGCAGCCCAGTTCTAATGTGAATACGAGCAATTGGAGCATACCGCAAAATATAGTGTTGGCAGATCCAGCTTTCCATAGGCCGCAACGAGTAGATCTGCTTATCGGAGCTAGCCTGTTTTATGATTTGCTCTGTGTGGGACAAATCAAGTTGATGCCTGGACTTCCATTGTTACAGAAGACTCGTCTTGGTTGGGTTGTATCAGGTGGCGAGGCTCGCAACCACAACTCCGTGCTAATAGCTTCAAAGACGCCTTTGGATCCGATTACAGACTCCTGTGCTGACATCAAGTTGGACACTCTAGTTCGTCGCTTTTGGGAAGTTGAGCGCTGCAGCGATTCCATTGTAAAGTTCAGCAAGGAAGACTCAGACTGCGAAGCGCATTTTGCGAGGCATTACAATCGATTGGCTAGTGGCCAATATACAGTACGCCTGCCTGTTAAGCTTAGTTGCGAGCTTCTTGGAGATTCTTATGAGCAAGCGCGACATCGGTTTCTCAATTTGGAGAAGAAATTGAGTCGTTCGCCGCATATAAAGTCTCAATACTCAGCATTTCTGAAAGAGTATCTTGAACTTGGTCATATGTCACGCGTTCCTCTAGATTCATTGCATCTATGCAGATATTTTCTTCCTCATCACTGCGTTCTGAAGGATGATAGCACAACTACCAAGCTTCGCGTCGTCTTTGATGGATCTGCATCTACAACAACTGGGCATTCGTTGAATGACATTCTAATGTCAGGTCCCGTCATTCAGCCAAAATTAGTCGACATATTATTGCGCTTCCGATCTTATCCAGTTGCACTCACCGGCGATATTTGCAAAATGTATCGTTGCGTGAAAGTACCTGAGCCGGACAGCTATCTACAATGCATTTTATGGAGGAATTCGCCAGATGATGAGTTGGAAGTTTTCAGGCTTGATACGGTAACATATGGAACAAAACCAGCGTCATTTTTGTCTGTGCGCGCCATGCATCAGCTTGCCGTAGATGAAAGGAACGCATTCCCAGTCGGGTCCGACGTACTGCTTCGCGATTTCTATGTTGATGATTTGATTAGTGGAGGAAATTCAGTCGAAGAAGCAAGACTTGTTATGCAAGAGACAGCTGGAATCTTGGCATGTGGGAAGTTTAAATTGAGGAAGTGGTGTTCAAGCCATCCCATGGTACTGGACGGCGTAACAGACTGCGACAAGGAATCACTCATTAGGTTCAACGATGGCAGCGACATTACAAAGACACTTGGCCTTGCATGGGATCCGGCATCTGATCAACTTCTTTTCTCATATCTAGCCCTGAATTCAGCCTCTAAGCCCACCAGGCGCTCTGTTCTCTCTTCTATTGCTAGGTTTTATGATCCCCTCGGCCTGGTCGGCCCAGTAATAACGAAAGCTAAAATCTTCTTGCAACAACTCTGGAGGCATAAACTTGATTGGGACGAGAGTCTCCCGTCTGCATGTCACACTGCATGGCTAGACATTTGCAGCAACTTTGGCAATGGTCTTAGTAGTGCATTTCCCAGGCTATCATTAATACCAGGATCGAAGGTTGAGGTCCATGGATTCTGCGATGCCAGCATCGAGGCATACGGAGCTTGCATTTATATTGTATCCAGAGGTCAGCATACCATCAGCAGGTTGCTTTGCTCTAAGTCTCGAGTTGCGCCTCTAAAAACGCTCACGGTTCCCAAGCTGGAACTATGCGGGGCAGAGTTGCTTGCGCGTCTAATGAATGAAGTGGCTCGCTTAGGCATTTTCGCAGGCGAGTTTCATTGTTGGTCTGACTCTACTGTTGCGCTTTCTTGGATCAATGACGAGCCCGGACGATTTAACGTTTTTGTTTCAAATCGCATCGCCACGATACAAGATCTCACATCAGCAATGGAATGGCACTATATACCTACAACACTGAATCCCGCGGATATATTATCTCGGGGTGCATTGCCCTCGGATTTAAATGCATCATTACATTGGTTCAACGGTCCAGGTTTCCTCTGCAAGCCCAGATCTCAGTGGCCAGTCTCAGCACTTCCAGAAAGAACTTCAATTGAGCGTCGAAGAACTGTGCTTCTTGTAAAGGACGCAGTCCATGATGTCTCTATGGACTGCAAGTTTGTTAATTCTTTCGGCCGCTTGCAGCGTACGTTTGCATACGTATCAAAGTTTATTAAAAAAAGTCATGGTCCAGGAATAACCCTAGCAGACATCCGGAACGGCACTCATATACTGTTAAGAATGATTCAACGAACACATCTCTCAGACGACATAAATGCTCTTCGAAATAAAGGAATGATTCCGTCATCCAGCAGTCTAGCCTCGCTGTCACCGTTCCTTGATGAAATTGGGCTGCTACGTGTCGATGGCCGTCTCAAAAACTCAACTTTAAATTTTGATAGTCGCCATCCAATTATTTTGCCCAAGGTTCATCCAGTAACTAGAGCCATCATAATGCATTTCCATCAGCGAAACTTGCACGCTGGTCCCCGAGCAGTGCTAGCGTTGGTTCGTTCCCAATACTGGCCAATTGGTGGTAGAAAAACTGTAGCCAGTGTAATTCAGAGATGCGTAATTTGCTTTCGTGCAAGGCCCCGACTCGTTGAACACATAATGGCAGATCTACCCAAGGATCGAGTCGACGGCTATCGGGTCTTTGGAGTGACTGGAGTCGACTTTTGCGGACCCTTCTTTTACAAGCCTGAGTCACGAAACAAGGCGCCTGTGAAATGCTACGTTTGTGTGTTTATTTGTTTTGCTACGAAGGCTATTTGGTTGGAGTTAGTCAAGAATTTAACTACCGCGGCATTTTTGCATGCACTTCAACGTTTCATATGCACCAGAGGAAAGCCAAGTCAAATCTGGTCGGATAACGCCACAAACTTTCTTGGTGCCCGCAATCAGCTTCAGGAGTTGAAGCGTCTATTTCTGTCAGACACCCACCAGAAGGCTGTGAAGGATTTCTGTTTGGCAGACTCAATCGAATGGCATTTCATCCCTCCACGATCGCCTCACTTTGGTGGCTTGTGGGAGGCTGCAGTGAAGACAGCGAAGCATCATTTTTACCGATGTGTTGGGTCCTCCGTCCTAACCTACGATGAGCTTCGCACACTGGTTTGCAACATCGCTGCTGTCGTTAATTCACGCCCTTTAGTTTCGATTTCAGAGCACCCATCAGACATAGACGTGTTGACTCCTGCGCATTTCCTCAACGGTGGCCCTCCTTCGTCCTTCAGTGAGCCAAACCTGACAGGGCTCAATTTTAATCGTTTGGATGCTTGGCAGCGCGTAAGCTATCTCCAGCAGGTGTTCTGGACTCGTTGGCGGGACGAATATCTCAACTTGTTACAACAGCGAGCGAAATGGAGAACCTCCAAACCTGGCTTGGCTGTTGGCAACATAGTTCTTGTGAAGGATGAGAATCTACCTTCACTTAAGTGGCCACTAGCCAGAATAATCGAACTTATCCCTGGAAGTGATGGCGTTGCACGGGTAGCCCTACTAAAAACTGAAGCTGGCGAGATAAGAAGAGCTACAAATAAGCTGTGCTTGCTGCCCCTTAAGGATTCTGTTGAAGACTAAGTCTTCAACGGGGGGAGGATGTTGGGCTCAGCAATCATCGCTTCATTATGATTAAGAGCGGCAGTTCATAGAATATGCTATCATTTAAGAGAATTTGTAACGGAGATCACGCTCTCCCTTTTGCGTTGTCTTTTTCACCCACGCACCGGCTCAGCTTAATCCGCCGGCTCGCGTACATTGTACTTAGTATGCAATTAACTCTTGTTTAGAGCAGATGCAGTGTTAGATTGACTATTCCAAACATAGTAGCGGACAGCACGACAGCCTAGTCGCTTGCTCGCGTCTATCACATAAACTCTGTAAACTCTAATAATCGCTAATAAACTAATCATTAAGTAAATTCAATCGTTTAATAATTTAAGGCTATTCGAAAAATCTCGATAGCTCAACAGCTAGAAAGCTGAAATTTGGAATGCAGAATTGCATCGACCACCCATCTACGCCCATCCCGAATATATCTACGCCCACTGGGGGCGTGGCAAATCGGTTAATACTGTATCTCCTCGAGTTTTAAAACTAGAACGCTGAAATTTCGCACGTAGGCTAATGTTATGATTCTATAAAGATAAATGAAATGAAAAAATAAATTCAAAATTATATGTGGACACCCATTAGGAGCGTGGCAAATCGGACCTGATTATATATATTAATGCTAGATTTGGTATATATACTCGGGCTGACGACCCAAGACCAAAAAGCTTCGACGGATATATGTCCGCCCACAGGGGGCGTGACAAACCGCAAAAGTTTATATCTCCTAAAGTATAAAAACTAGAAGCTTCAAATTTTAATAGTTGAGTTATTAGTAACCTCCTCTATCGATGACCCAAAAATAATTTTTACGCCTCTTTAGGGTTAGTAAAAGATCTCAATCTGTGTGGAATGATATAACAAAATATATCTGGTGATCGAATCAATTAAGACAATTACGTATTTCTTAACCTCTCTTTTCCACTTAACTTTCCCGTTATATCAATATGCAGGGTATGACACGGGATCTCTATTTTTGGTATAGAATGCAGCTCTGATTGAATTTTGTCAGACTTTGATTTGGATAATTTGCAGATAATGAAATTTTCAACCAATTTTCTACCGTATTTCGACATATTGTTGAACAAATAATGACAAAATGTCTTCTCTAACGTATTTGGCCATCCAAAATGCATTATTGCTTTATGTACGTGGTTTATGACCGACCACTTGAATGCTCTGGGTATCATAGGAAAACAAAGATTTCTGTCATTCCTTTGAATTTTTCTAAACAAAACAATGTATGTATTTTCTTCCAAGCCCATATCTCCCTGAAGTTATACCCACCACCTAAAGACTCTTGGAGATATATTAATGTTGTTGAAGCTTGCCTTTAACGAATTGCAGTCCGTGAATAGGGCGAAATCATTGCCAAGCAAGTAATGGCGGAAATGCTTCACTACATTAAAAACTGTCTCCAACTCGTAAGAGTGATACTTGAACTCAGCAAGAGAAGTTATTTTGCTAAAATACTCGACCACATGCCGCTTATTGTAAATTTTGTGCAGTAGAATTACATCCGTACATGGATACTACACTACTGATATCTGTATGCAATTCGAAAGGTTGTTGAGGGTCGAATATAGCTTAAATTGATATGATTGGTCGTCTTGTTTCTTTGTATTGTTCATTCCATACAAATACTGTCCTTCCAAAAGGAGTCTGGTCCTTCGATGGCCAGTGTATAATATAAAAAAAAGTAGACAGCAACTTGCGGTCTCTCTGAAATATACGAAGTGCTGGCACCGGTGTTCAATTTTGTACTGAATTTATTAAATTTAACATGAACGCAAGCGCAGCTTGCACAGTAGAGAGCGCACCTATGCGCATCTAACAGCGAGCAGCGAGAGAGCGATCTTTTGGAGAGCGACACTCCCGTGCTAGCGTGTACAATAACAACTTCTCTGTACAGTGGTTCAGCTTCAATTACTTAACCTATACAATTTCGATAATAATATATAATTAATACTTCATAATAATTCAATTTCTTATAATAATATATAATAATATTTCAGAAGGCAAATCCAAATGCCTTAACATCGGCCGCGTTGAAAGGCCGCAGGGCTTCAATAACATGGTGTATTAGTGGAGTGGCAGTGGTGCAACGCGATGAATTGCCCTTTTATATGTGCCATTTTTTGTCTTAACGACAATTACGCGCACTCTACCATCTCCTCCGACTATGGCTTCCGTCACCACGCCTAGCATCCACTGTTGTGGAGGAGCGTTGTCCTCTCCCACGAGCACGACTGCTCCGACCTGTATGTTCTGTCTCTCCTTCGTCCATTTTGACTTCTGCTGCAGGCTGAGCAGGTAGTCCCTTGACCAGTCGTTCCAAAATCGACGCTTGATGTTGGATGTCAGCTGCCATCTTTTTAAGAGTGTCAGCTTGGCGTCGTCGACTGGCTCTGTGGACGCGATTGGCAGCGGCACGAGCGTTGCTCCTATCAGGAAGTGCCCTGGCGTGAGCACTTCGCCGTCGTTGGGGTTGCTGCTGGGAGCGACCATTGGCCGCGAATTGAGCACGGCCTCGACCTCGACCAGCACGGTGGCCACCTCGTCTTGCCGTAGTCGAGCGCTGCCCATCGCTTTCAGCAGCAAACCTTTGGCGGATTTCACCGCCGCTTCCCAAAGGCCGCCAAAATGCGGCGCTCGAGGAGGGATGAATACAAACTCCATGCCCCGCTCCGCAGCAAACATTTCCATGTCCGCTGTGTTGCCATGGAACGTAGCTTTGAGGTC
Organism: Drosophila arizonae; assembly: GCF_054131065.1. Lineage (NCBI taxonomy): Eukaryota > Metazoa > Arthropoda > Insecta > Diptera > Drosophilidae > Drosophila > Drosophila arizonae. The sequence goes on from NC_142922.1 coordinate 34,836,297, forward strand.
CAGCGTGCGTGCAGCACCCACGAAATTGGTGGCATTGTCGCAGTACAGCTTCCGGACAAGCCCACGTCGACCAACGAACCTGGATAAACACATTAGAAATGAATTTGTGGTTAAATCGGTGACTAATTCAAGATGCACTGCCTTCGAAGTAAAGCAAACAAATATGGCAATATACATTTTGACTGGCGATTTGCCCCGAATTCCCAGCGAAACTAGTATTGGACCGCAAAAGTCCACTCCACTGATCTCAAATGGCCTATTTCCATGTAAGCGATCAGCGGGAAGATTGCCCATAGGATTTGCTACCTCATCGACCGCGATCATAGTAATTGCAGTTCTACGCTTCTCTAGCAGCTCTAACTCCTTTGATAGGGTGATTTGTGGGTTGGCTGGCCACAATGTGTCAGAGAGCTTTAAAAATCCTGGTCCGCAAAACCACAATGATGTTTTAAGCTCCTCAACTGAACATCCCCGAGATACAATATCTGCTGGGTCGTCTTTCGTTGGTACATGACGCCAAGATACATTAGTTGTCAACTCTTGGATGGTTGCAACGCGATTAGCAACGAATGTGTTCAAGCTAGATGAATGCATTCGCAGCCAATGAAGCACCACCTCAGAGTCTGACCAAAATGTGACTTGATTAATAGGACAATCAAGTACTTTCCTTACCGCATCCCATAAGGTAGCTAACAATTCTGCAGCACACAACTCCAGCCGCGGAACAGATTTTGTTTTCAAGGGCGCTACCTTAGATTTAGCGACTAGCAGCCTGGTAGTGATACCCTTATCTGTTTGCATTCTTACGTATAAACAACAACCGTAAGCTCTCGTTGAGGCATCAGCAAATCCATGGATTTGACATCCTTTCGATTTAAGTGTGCCAACGTAACGAGGTATATGCAACGAGTTTAGATTTGAGAAACAGCTAGTTACTGCCTCAAATTCTTGCCTCATTTGAACAGGCAATTGGTCATCCCACCCAAGTTTGTGCAACCACATTTCCTGTAAAAGGACCTTCGCACGAGTTACGATCGGACTTAACAAACCTAAGGGGTCGTATAACCTTGCTACAAATGACAAAACGGATCTTTTGGTCTGTTGAACTTCTACTGGACAGTTCATGGAATATCTAAAGCTGTCATTCATTGGATTCCAAATTAATCCCAATGTTTTTGTGTCCTCTTGATGACCAATAACTATATCGTTTCTAGCTGGTTGTGCTGCGAGTTGTTTACAATTGGACGACCATTTTGTGAGAGGAAATCCAAACTTTTGAAGAATTGCTATCAAGTCTCGATGCAACAAGCACAATTCTTCGACGCTATCTGCTCCTGTCAACAGGTCATCAACATAGAAATCTCGGGCTAACGATCTTGCAGCAGCTGGATGAGTGGAAGCATGCAAGTCGCTTAGATGTTTTAAACATCGAATTGCTAAGAATGGAGCAGTCGCTGTCCCGTACGTTACTGTGTTTAATCGAAAGATTTGTAACGGATCAGTGGGCGTTTCCCTCCACACAATAAGTTGAAAGTTGCGGTGGGACTCGTCAAGTTCAATTTGACGGTACATTTTAGCGATGTCTGCTGTAGCAGCCCAAGGACGAAGTCGAAATCTTAGCAAAGTCTCCCATAACTGCGGCTGGATGGTCGGACCCACCATGAGTAGATCATTCAGCGACAATTGAGAGGAGGACTTGCTAGAGGCATCAAACACTACTCGAAGTTTAGTGGATGCGCTGCGCGGTCTTAGCACGCATTGATATGGGATGAAATAATGCGGCTCTCTCGGAATTTGATTGTTAGTTGGGCTCATGTGACCCAAGGCCAAGTATTCTTTCATAAAGTCAATATACATTGGCCGAATGTCTTCTTGCTTGCTCATTCTTCTTTCCAAGGCCAGAAATCGTCGCTTGGCTGTGTCGTAAGACGTACCAAGACAATGTGGGCTTGATTTGAATGGCAGCGACACTCTGAAACGACCCGAGGTAGTTTGGCAAATAGTCTCCACAAATGACTTCTCGCACAGTTGTTGCTCTGGGGTATACAAATTCGAATTAATTGTATTTGGCTTTTCTTCCAACTCCCAGAACTTGCGAACTATTGAATCTATAGCTATGTCGTCGTTTACGACGCTAATGAAAGTCGACGAACTAGTAGCTGCATTCAATGTTCGGCAGCGACCAGATACAATCCAACCAAAGGCAGTCAATTGCAATGTTGGGTTGTTATCGGATCCTTTTATTTTGCCTTCTCTTAATATATCAAAAAAGATATCAGCACCGAGCAACAAATCAATACGTTGCGGCTTGTGGAATTGAGGATCAGCTAATTGTACATTATCAGGTACCTTGATCTCTTCAGTGTGCTTCTCTGGTTGATACGACGAAATGGAACGTAACACACCAAAGTCTGTTCGGATTTCTATGTCGTCCGTTCGGGACGCTATCGAAGTTTGAACGCTGTGCCGAACAGATGACTGACAATTAGCAATGCCCAACAATTGAATCCCAGATCTTTGCCGTTTTAATTTCAACTGTTTTGCCAGTTCTTCAGTTATGAAATTTACTTGCGAGCCGGAATCTAATAAAGCTCTAGCTAAGTGATAAGATCCAGATTGATCTTTTATCTTCACAACTGCAGTTGCCAAAAGAACTTGATCAGAGGCTATCCGTGCGTGATTTACAGATGAAATCTGTGACGAAGTGACACGAGGGACTGCTGATACAACTGCTGAGCTACTTTGAGCCGCTTCAGAGCTGTATCTATGCAGTATGGTATGGTGCGGCTTAGAGCACACACGACAGTGGGCTGATTTGCAAGCAGCCACTGAGTGTCCTGTTCGCAAACAATTTATACAGAGCGGATAGCTCTTTGCGAACGTAAAACGTTTCTGGCAAGGTATTGCTGCGAACGACGAGCACGAGTGAATGAAGTGATCGTTCTTTTTACAAAACACGCATTTGGGACTCTGCGGCTCACTTGGCAGAGCGACAGCTAGAGAAGTTTTCCCAATTCTTTTCTTATTATCCTGAGCTACCTTACGACGTGGACCAGATGAGTCTTCAGCACTTAAATGCTGATACCGTCTGTTCAAGGCAGCTTCACAATCTTGCCACAATGGAAGCTTATTGTAGTCAAGATTCTCTTCCCACCTAGAGCGCGTGCCAGCGTCCACTTTCATCATTACCAAATGGATGAGCATGGCATTCGAAATCTGCTTATCAGATCCTAGCGATAAAAGAGATTCGTAAATGGCACGGACTGAGTCTATCAGCATGCGCAAAGATGATGCTGACGGTTCGGACATGTGTGGGAGATCAAATAGTTTTGAAATGCTGTTAAAAAATATGAGACACTGATTGTCGTACACATTTTTTAAAGCAGCTAACGCTTTTGGATAATTTGCATCTGTCACCTGATATGCCTTGACAGTGCCTAATGCTTCTTTGTCCAAGCATGACAACAAGTGGTTAAACTTTTCTATATTTGATAACCCTGGCTCGTTGTCGACTAAACTCTCAAAAAGTCCAATGAAATTCTTATATTCCGAATATTCTCCGCTAAACTTTGGCAGCTTTATATTCGGTAGATTCCTAGAATGTGACACTGAGCTAATCATTGTAGAGTTCGCGGGACTCTCACTTTTAGGTTGGCTATCACTACCTCGCTTCATAAGAAGTGCCTTTGTCGATACACACAAATCTTCTAACGTTGACCGAGGCACTAAATCTGCGTTAATGTCGTCCAACTCTTGTTGTGTCTTAAAGGCCTTTTCTATGTAGCGGTTCAATATCTCAAGTCGACATTCAATTTCAAATGGCTCTACTGGTTTAGTGTAATCTTTTAATGATTTATTAATGCGTGTTATGTCGTTTGTAACATTTTTGTAAACGGCCAACAGAGCTTCGACACGCTCTGATGATGACTCGTCCATAGACCTATTCTTTCCTCGCTTGTTAGTCATGATGCTATAAGTGATGCTCAGTTGAAACCAATTTCAATCGAAACAAATAAAAGTTCACTTAATGTATGACAACAAGCGAAGAGCAATTCAAGAATGTTAACAAATGCGCGCGATCGTAATAAATCTCAATATATTACGCTGGCAGTGTTAAACTATACTTGAGTGACTGTTACAGACAGTTGATACGATATAGCGAAGACAACAACCAAAATGTTGAGTGACTATTTGGGCAAGTGGTCTATTGAGTTATATTTGACTGTTGAGCGACTGAGTGCAATGCATTCACAAGCGAGAGCGCGCCGGTATGAATGCCAAAATATAAGTGCAGATCGAGCTCATACAATGAGCGCAAAGCGAGAGTGCAAGTTTTGAGCGAAAATAGATCCAAGTGACGAGCGCACGTTTTGAGCGCAAAGCGAGAGCGCTGCTGCGTGTGCAAGCGTGGGTGCAAACGATATTGCAAGTGAGTATGCAATGAGCGCAAAGTGAGCGCGCACTAATATGTGCAAGCGAGACAGTAAAACGAGAGCGCAACTATAAGTGCAAGCGCGAGTGCAAACGATATTGCAAGCGCGCATGCAAATGATGAGCGTAAATTAAAGCGAAATTTGCTGTGTAAGCGCGAGTGCAAACGATATAGCAAGTGAGTATGCACTGAGCGCAAAGTGAGCGCGCACTAATATGTGCAAGCGAGACAGTAAAACGAGAGCGCAACTATAAGTGCAAGCGCGAGTGCAAACGATATTGCAAGCGCGCATGCAAATGAAGAGCGTAAATTAAGAGCGCAATTATCTGTGCAAGCGAGAACGAACTTTTATGTGCGAGCGAGAGCGAGCTGTGAGCGCAAGCGCAAAACGAAAGTGCGAGACGAAAATGAGCAAAAAAACTGTAACACACTAACGGCGCCAAAGAAAACTTGGATTATGCGAGGCAATAGAGATTGAATTATTTGCAGATCAAAGGTCAATATGCACCTTATTATTATTTTTATTTATTTTTTTTTTTTAATTTCAATTTGAAATAAGCTCAACACAATGTACATAGGCGTAGATTGTACATACATTAATATTTTGTATGTCTCAAGTAATGCATTTATTTATTTATGGCTTGCATTACTTGGTCATCTATGTGCTCTATGTATTTATGTACTTCCCTGATTATCCACAAAATCCATAATCCAGCTTCCTTCAATTCCAGAGAGTGTCCACCCGGGGGCGCCAAAAATGTCCTTCCAAAAGGAGTCTGGTCCTTCGATGGCCAGTGTATAATATAAAAAAAAGTAGACAGCAACTTGCGGTCTCTCTGAAATATACGAAGTGCTGGCACCGGTGTTCAATTTTGTACTGAATTTATTAAATTTAACATGAACGCAAGCGCAGCTTGCACAGTAGAGAGCGCACCTATGCGCATCTAACAGCGAGCAGCGAGAGAGCGATCTTTTGGAGAGCGACACTCCCGTGCTAGCGTGTACAATAACAACTTCTCTGTACAGTGGTTCAGCTTCAATTACTTAACCTATACAATTTCGATAATAATATATAATTAATACTTCATAATAATTCAATTTCTTATAATAATATATAATAATATTTCAGAAGGCAAATCCAAATGCCTTAACAAATACATTATTATTAGTGAGAAGTTAAAACAGAAGCATCATTATTTCTGAAAACATTAGAATAAATAAATTGACGAAAATAGGTAAGTCCTATAAACTGTCTTACTTATGTAACTGATTGCGGTGGTGGTAATACCACGAGTGCTGCTATCTGTCGTTCATTGGGCCTAATTGTCTACCCGAGATCTCATAATCTAGGTTGGCAATAGTGGTTCTCAAGAACGAAAGAAACCCCCGTTTTTGTCAAAATATCTAGAACTGTTTGCGTCTTCTCTTGTCTGTGCAATAATACAAATATCGGCAATATAAAAGATACTGTATGAATAAGATAGGTCACCTAATGCCCTAATTACCGCACGTTGAAACACTGACGGGGCATTCTTTAATCCGAACGGCATCACCAAAAACTCGTACTGCCGTTCCGACGTTTCGAGGGCTATTCACTCTACTGAATCTGGATGTACGGGTATTTCATAGAATTCGCTTTGCCATATCTAAACAAGAAAAGTATACTGAACGCTTTAGTCTAGGAATCTGGTAATATCTCTCCAAAGATTGTACATTGTTTTAAGACCATGTTACCATGTTACACAATTTTTTCCCTGCTAACTTCTTGCCTACTGATTCTTTTACTAAAGTGCATTCGGCAATCGAAACAAAATGGTACACTCTCACCAGATACGCTTAATTGTCTCTGTTTGCTGTTGGACAGGACTGCGAAGCGCTGCTTTCCAGAGCTCGACTAAGCGACATGACGAGATCGCTACCTTGGAGAGGATTATCTGCAATGATTAAGTCAATCGTCGTGCGCCTGGAGAAGTCATCCGCACTCAGTTAATACGCATTATATTTTGGCAGACAAACTTGTTTTGCATTAGTTTTGCCCTCAATGGATTGCTTACCTGTGCGACTATTTCCTTGAGATCTCTGACTTGCTTCTCTAGGTCGGCGAAACGTGTGTCGACATTAGTGTTAGGCCGGACCAATCCCACTTCTGATGTCGGGTCTTCAGCAATATTTTCCCAATTCGCTATTTCACCATCTGATGAAATCGGCGCCACATTTGTAACGGCCTTGCCGCCGTTTTGTTTATAGCGTTGGAGCTTCAGGAATTACGTATGCGTGCGTTCATCTCGACTATTGCATCTCAACTGCTCTGGAGCCGTCTTCAGACGATATGGCAATTCTACTCGTTGCCACTTCCCAACACTACGTGCACGGACTACGCTCAGCAATTAGAGAGTTTAATAACTTAAAATGCCAGTCAAAGCATATAACTATCGGTATTGCCAATCGATATCTATATTCAAATAACTCTCCGACAAGTACATGATCGATACTTTGCATTCGATATTGTATCCCTAGATATGACCGTTTTGACATCTATCCGTATGAATACAAGCCAGTTCCAAGCAATTTTGAAATCTGGAATACATATATACCCATAAATATACATATATATATATATAAATGGCGGGGTAGAAAACCAGTAAAGCTTATTAGTTGAAATACTCATGAGCTTCAATTTGACTGTACAGTTAGAAACAGAATATCTAAAATATTTATCCGCCATAGCTCGTGAACTTGGGATGTCGACGCGGACCTACATACCAAATTTCAGCTTTCTAGCTCTTCAACAAACATTATTTCTAGTATATTGGAAAATGCATTTTTCGATTCGCCACGCCCTTAGTGAGCGGATCGGGAAAACTTTAACACTTTACAAATCGGAGATATACACGAGCATGTGTTCCAAATTTCAAGTCTCTAGCTTCAATACCGCCGAAATAGATTGCGTTCATACGGACAGACAGACAGACGGATGGACAGCAAGACGGACATTGCACAAAACCAATATACTCATTTCAGGGGGCGTGGTATCCAAAATCTGAAAACGACAAAATCTTCGTATCGATTAACTTTCTATACAGCGCAAATTTGAAGTCTTCAGGTCAAATGATGTTCAAATTAGGCTGAAAAACAAAGGCCATTTTTCGATACAAAAGTTATCGGATGAGTTATCGAAAAAAATATGATAAACTTGTACTGCCTATGGTATACACGAGTATGCATGCCAAATTTCAGCTCTCTAGCTCTTATATCTTCTCAGATCCTTTTGCTCATACGGACGGACGGACAGACGGATAGGATTATATCGACTCAGCTCGTCGTCCAAATCCAGAATATATATACTTTTTGGGGTCTGCGATAATTCCTTCTACCTGTTACATACTTTTCACAAAACCATTATACTCTGATTTCCCATTTTTTACCTGCCGTAGAAGAGTTATAGTCATGATGAAGTTTAATAGTTTTTATACCCTGAACCCATTTTCAATGGGAAATCAGGGTATAATAGTTTTGTTAAATGTATGTATAAATTTTGACAAAACCCGAAATTGTATAAAATGCATATAAGTATACATTTAAAATTCGGAAGCTCTAGCTCTAGCTCTGGTTTTCGATAATGTTTTTAACCGATAATAAAATAACGGGTACAGTTATCGATATTTAAAGCAAAGTTCTACACGAAAAGTTCTACACAAAGCTATACACGAACCTAGGAAAAACAGTCTCTAGCTCTTATATCTTCTGAGATTGACGCGTTCATACATACGGACAGACGGACGGACAGACAGACGGGCAGCGCCAAATCGACTCAGCTCATCGCCCTGATCATGATATATATACTTTATGGGGTCTGCAACGCCTCCTTCTGCCTGTTACATACATTTAAAAAAAAAAAAAACATTATACCCTGATTTCCCATTGAAAATTTGTTCAGGGTATAAAAAGGGAAGAGAGCAAAGGACCCAAATGGCAACCCTGAGGCACACCAGATGAAACAAAGATAAGTTTAGAAATAGCTGTTCTCAGCAAGACTCTTTGAGTTCTACCCATTAAATAAGATGAAATCCCAGACACAAGTTTAGGTGAATATCCTAAGCGCTTAAGCTTTAGAATTAGTATGTGATGATGTACTGAGTCAAATATTTTACTGAAGTCAGTATAAATAACATTAGTTTGCATTTTTTTAGAAAAGCATTAACAAGCAAAGTAAATTCAAGTAAATTAGACGACGTTGATTGATTTTGAACAAAACCGTGTTGAGATGGTTGAATAATCGATTTGCCAAAATGCTGCAAGGCCGATGTTATAATTTTCTCAAATAACTTCGGAATAGCAGATAATTTTATGAAGGGTAATGATGAAAGATTCTTTCCAAATTGAAGGGAACACAGAAGTACCTAAGGACAAGTTAAACAATTTTAGTAGTTGTGACTGAAGAGAAACACTGCACTCTTTAATCACACAACTAGGAATATTATCGGCACCGGGAGAGAAAGATGATTTCAATGTCCTAATGGCTGCAGCCTGAAAACATTAGAATAAATAAATTGACGAAAATAGGTAAGTCCTATAAACTGTCTTACTTATGTAACTGATTGCGGTGGTGGTAATACCACGAGTGCTGCTATCTGTCGTTCATTGGGCCTAATTGTCTACCCGAGATCTCATAATCTAGGTTGGCAATAGTGGTTCTCAAGAACGAAAGAAACCCCCGTTTTTGTCAAAATATCTAGAACTGTTTGCGTCTTCTCTTGTCTGTGCAATAATACAAATATCGGCAATATAAAAGATACTGTATGAATAAGATAGGTCACCTAATGCCCTAATTACCGCACGTTGAAACACTGACGGGGCATTCTTTAATCCGAACGGCATCACCAAAAACTCGTACTGCCGTTCCGACGTTTCGAGGGCTATTCACTCTACTGAATCTGGATGTACGGGTATTTCATAGAATTCGCTTTGCCATATCTAAACAAGAAAAGTATACTGAACGCTTTAGTCTAGGAATCTGGTAATATCTCTCCAAAGATTGTACATTGTTTTAAGACCATGTTACCATCTTACACAATTTTTTCCCTGCTAACTTCTTGCCTACTGATTCTTTTACTAAAGTGCATTCGGCAATCGAAACAAAATGGTACACTCTCACCAGATACGCTTAATTGTCTCTGTTTGCTGTTGGACAGGACTGCGAAGCGCTGCTTTCCAGAGCTCGACTAAGCGACATGACGAGATCGCTACCTTGGAGAGGATTATCTGCAATGATTAAGTCAATCGTCGTGCGCCTGGAGAAGTCATCCGCACTCAGTTAATACGCATTATATTTTGGCAGACAAACTTGTTTTGCATTAGTTTTGCCCTCAATGGATTGCTTACCTGTGCGACTATTTCCTTGAGATCTCTGACTTGCTTCTCTAGGTCGGCGAAACGTGTGTCGACATTAGTGTTAGGCCGGACCAATCCCACTTCTGATGTCGGGTCTTCAGCAATATTTTCCCAATTCGCTATTTCACCATCTGATGAAATCGGCGCCACATTTGTAACGGCCTTGCCGCCGTTTTGTTTATAGCGTTGGAGCTTCAGGAATTACGTATGCGTGCGTTCATCTCGACTATTGCATCTCAACTGCTCTGGAGCCGTCTTCAGACGATATGGCAATTCTACTCGTTGCCACTTCCCAACACTACGTGCACGGACTACGCTCAGCAATTAGAGAGTTTAATAACTTAAAATGCCAGTCAAAGCATATAACTATCGGTATTGCCAATCGATATCTATATTCAAATAACTCTCCGACAAGTACATGATCGATACTTTGCATTCGATATTGTATCCCTAGATATGACCGTTTTGACATCTATCCGTATGAATACAAGCCAGTTCCAAGCAATTTTGAAATCTGGAATACATATATACCCATAAATATACATATATATATATATAAATGGCGGGGTAGAAAACCAGTAAAGCTTATTAGTTGAAATACTCATGAGCTTCAATTTGACTGTACAGTTAGAAACAGAATATCTAAAATATTTATCCGCCATAGCTCGTGAACTTGGGATGTCGACGCGGACCTACATACCAAATTTCAGCTTTCTAGCTCTTCAACAAACATTATTTCTAGTATATTGGAAAATGCATTTTTCGATTCGCCACGCCCTTAGTGAGCGGATCGGGAAAACTTTAACACTTTACAAATCGGAGATATACACGAGCATGTGTTCCAAATTTCAAGTCTCTAGCTTCAATACCGCCGAAATAGATTGCGTTCATACGGACAGACAGACAGACGGATGGACAGCAAGACGGACATTGCACAAAACCAATATACTCATTTCAGGGGGCGTGGTATCCAAAATCTGAAAACGACAAAATCTTCGTATCGATTAACTTTCTATACAGCGCAAATTTGAAGTCTTCAGGTCAAATGATGTTCAAATTAGGCTGAAAAACAAAGGCCATTTTTCGATACAAAAGTTATCGGATGAGTTATCGAAAAAAATATGATAAACTTGTACTGCCTATGGTATACACGAGTATGCATGCCAAATTTCAGCTCTCTAGCTCTTATATCTTCTCAGATCCTTTTGCTCATACGGACGGACGGACAGACGGATAGGATTATATCGACTCAGCTCGTCGTCCAAATCCAGAATATATATACTTTTTGGGGTCTGCGATAATTCCTTCTACCTGTTACATACTTTTCACAAAACCATTATACTCTGATTTCCCATTTTTTACCTGCCGTAGAAGAGTTATAGTCATGATGAAGTTTAATAGTTTTTATACCCTGAACCCATTTTCAATGGGAAATCAGGGTATAATAGTTTTGTTAAATGTATGTATAAATTTTGACAAAACCCGAAATTGTATAAAATGCATATAAGTATACATTTAAAATTCGGAAGCTCTAGCTCTAGCTCTGGTTTTCGATAATGTTTTTAACCGATAATAAAATAACGGGTACAGTTATCGATATTTAAAGCAAAGTTCTACACGAAAAGTTCTACACAAAGCTATACACGAACCTAGGAAAAACAGTCTCTAGCTCTTATATCTTCTGAGATTGACGCGTTCATACATACGGACAGACGGACGGACAGACAGACGGGCAGTGCCAAATCGACTCAGCTCGTCGCCCTGATCATGATATATATACTTTATGGGGTCTGCAACGCCTCCTTCTGCCTGTTACATACATTTAAAAAAAAAAAAACATTATACCCTGATTTCCCATTGAAAATTTGTTCAGGGTATAAAAAGGGAAGAGAGCAAAGGACCCAAATGGCAACCCTGAGGCACACCAGATGAAACAAAGATAAGTTTAGAAATAGCTGTTCTCAGCAAGACTCTTTGAGTTCTACCCATTAAATAAGATGAAATCCCAGACACAAGTTTAGGTGAATATCCTAAGCGCTTAAGCTTTAGAATTAGTATGTGATGATGTACTGAGTCAAATATTTTACTGAAGTCAGTATAAATAACATTAGTTTGCATTTTTTTAGAAAAGCATTAACAAGCAAAGTAAATTCAAGTAAATTAGACGACGTTGATTGATTTTGAACAAAACCGTGTTGAGATGGTTGAATAATCGATTTGCCAAAATGCTGCAAGGCCGATGTTATAATTTTCTCAAATAACTTCGGAATAGCAGATAATTTTATGAAGGGTAATGATGAAAGATTCTTTCCAAATTGAAGGGAACACAGAAGTACCTAAGGACAAGTTAAACAATTTTAGTAGTTGTGACTGAAGAGAAACACTGCACTCTTTAATCACACAACTAGGAATATTATCGGCACCGGGAGAGAAAGATGATTTCAATGTCCTAATGGCTGCAGCCAGAGAGGCTGCAGTAACTTTAGGAGTATTTATAGACCCATATTCAGGAAGTGAATATGGATATGATTTGCTGTAGAGATCAGCAGAAGAATAAGTGGATTGAAAAAATCTGCAAATAGATCACAGGAATCCTGAAGATTTTTTTTCACCACCAAGGACAAATGAGGACGGCAAACCAGAAGATTTACGCTTCGAGTTTACAAATGAGTAAAATTGTTTAGGATCTCGAGAAAACTGACGTTTGGAACGTATAAGATAGTTCTCATAACAACTAAAATTTAAAAGATTGAAATTTGACTTGGCAGACTTTTTATAATTTTTAAAACATTTAGTTTTAATGTTTCTTAAGGTCGAAAGAGACTTGGTTAACCAAGGTGGCTTATTTGAAACTGGCGAAATACGGCAGAGAGGGACACAAACATCCAGAATAGAGTTTAAGGTGGTATAAAAGAAATCGATGCTGCCCAATTAATATCAACCGACTCATATAAAAGAGACCAGTCTGTTTAATTAATTAATTCGATGAGCAAAGCAAAATTGCTCATACGATAACAGCAGCTAAGTTTAGAAGGCAAAGGAGTATGAGTGGGAGGATTATCAACAGTTAATAAAACCTCTAAAGTGGGGTGGTGTATATCCTCAGGTGAGCAGAAAAGAGTTGATCTCATGACATTAATGAGCGAATCATGATTAATGAATGATTAATGCGATTCAGATTTTTACAAATAGAGTTCAGCTGAAACATAGACAGGTTAAAAATTCATCAAAAAGATAGTGATCAATTGTCGGAGTAAAGTAATTTGCATTACAAGTTGATGACCCAGAAGTGTTCGGAATACTAAAATCACTCTACACAAGAAGCACGTCTCTATCTTTAATACAATTAATATGTTGAGCATAAACTTGTACATCAGAAGAGGGAAGGATATAAGAACATGTGATAAACAATGAGCACGATTGGAGAGTTAATGTAACCCCTATAATCTCCGCATCATGAAGGACGAAAAGGTAAACGATTCAGAAAGGATAATACATTTAACAGCAATTAACACCCCACCCCCTCTGCGCACCGAACGATCGATTCTATAAGTAGTGAAATTACCTGAAAGGAGTTCACTATTATGAATATTATTTTAGTTTCAGTGAGTGCAATAATATCATATTGTACACTACAACTGTGAAAGAATAGATATTTAAATTTAGAATTTAAGCCACGTACATTTTGATAAATCAGAGACAGCTGAGAAGAAGATTGTAAATTATAAGGTAAATTTACTGAAATAGGAGTCGATCTGCTATGATTTTTAGGTTTGTTCTTTGCTCTTTTTACTATTTCTTGCAATATTTGTAATACTTTCCTTTTTATACCCTGAACCCATTTTCAATGGAAAATCAGGGTATAAGGTTTTGTTGAAATGTATGTAACAGGCAGAAGGAGGCGTGACAGACCCCATAAAGTATATATATTCTTGATCAGGGCGACGAGATGAATCGATTTAACTCTGTCTGTAACGCCCGTGTGCAACGTTCTTGTTTTTTGTCCGTTTAGAGCTACATATAAAAATTACCGCTAGGCTGTAAAAGCTCATTTTTCACTTTTTGACGTTAGATGCATATATAATAGCCTTTTTAAATCATCGGAAATTTCTTTTTCAAAAAAAAAAAAAACTTATTAATTATGCATCTGAACTCAAAACTTTTTCTCAGTATGTACAATTTTTCTTGATAAACTGTATAAATAATGCAAATTATGTTTTTTTTTTAATGTTGTAGAAGAAATAATAAATAATACAAAAAAATAAATTTTTTTAAATTTTAATTTAAGGGAATAAATGAATCTGCGACTACACTTCTGGAAGCAGCCATTGAGGAGCATGATCAAAAAGGATATAGTGGAGCAGTTGGTGCTGTAGTTAGACAATTGCCTCAATTAGTGTTGTGTCCGGCAGTACTAGCAACTCAAGCAACATCAAATATTTTGGGAGGAGCTAAAAGTTCTCTTGTCCCGGAAGCTACACGTGAAGCTAAGGACAAATGGAAGCAGACAAAAAATTAAAATATATAATATACGCTAAATGTCTTTATAAGCGAACTTTTGTCGATTAAGCTAACGAACGGACAACTTGAAAATACCAGCAATGGCTGATATGGTTAATAAAGACATACATTCTGTCAAATAAGTACCCAGAAATTTCAAATAAAACACAAACAACTTATCAATCATCTAAATTTATTATTATTATATCCCCTTCAAATAGGCCTCTTCTGATGCAATACCCTTCTTGCAACGAAAAATTCAATCCTCGAAACACTTTTTAAAGCTATATTCTGGGATGGCATTCACTTCTCGTTGCGAATTAGTTTTTATGTCTTCAGTACTCTCATAACGGGATCCACGAAGTGGTAATTTTTGTTTTGGAAACAGGAAAAAGTCACAGAGTACGGTGGTTGTTCGATGATATTTGTTGAATTTTTGTTCAAAAACTCGTTCACAATGATCGCTTTGTGTGCTGGTGCATTACTGTGGTGTGTTGTTCTGGTCTTTTGCGACGAACATTCTCTCTCAAACGCCTCATAACGCCAAGATAATATATTCTTTATTGACGGTCTGGCCCTCCAGTAAGAATTCCGATTGAACAACACCACGAATTCTTCAGTTGAAGAGGTCAAAGGTCGTCCTGAACGTGTTAAATCGTTCACCTCTCTTTGAACGATTGATACCTAACGTAAACTTGAGTTTTCGAAATGGTTGTATCAACAAATGTTTTTTTCAACATTTCCAACGTTTTGGCATAAGAAATTTTGTATGAAACACAAAATTTCACACAAACTCATTGTTCGATATTTTTATCTATAATAAAAATCGCAACGCACAAAAAAGGTTGATTGGCTCCTAATGACACCGTAATCACACTAAATGACACAAATGACACACAGCATTGAAAATTCAAAGAATAGTGGCTAACAATCGCGCCAACCTGGGGAAATTTTTTATACCCTGAGCCAATTTTCAATAGGAAATCTTGGTATATCTCTTGGTTTTGTTGAAATGTATGTAACAGGCAGAAGAAGGCGTGGCAGACCCCATAAAGTATATATATTTTTGATCAGGGCGACGAGCTGAGTTGATTTGGCCCTGTCCGTCTGTCTGTTCGTCCGTCCGTCCGTATGTATGAACGCGTCGATGTCGGAAGATATAAGAGCTAGAGACTTTTTTTCCTAGGTCCGTGTATAGCACGCGCATATCGAACTTTGCTTAAATATCGATAACTTTACCCGTTATTTTGTTATCGGTTAAAAACATTATCGAAAACCAGAGCTAGAGCAAGAGCTTCCGAATTTTAAATGTATACTTATATGCATTTTATACAATTTCGGGTTTTGTCAAAATTTACCCCCCACCCCCTCACCATCACATTTGTAAAAGGCGTATTTCAAATACTAGGTACTTGTGCTTTAGTAAATATATGCATATCTATGTTATACTTATAATATGAAAGTTTCATGAAGATTGTCTATTCACAAGAAAAGTTATTAGACAATTAAGTTCCCATAGTAAGCCACCATTGCAGCCAATGCGTATTTATGCGTGCGTGCGTATCTCTGTGTATGTGCGTGTGTGTGTGTCTTTTGTGAGCAGAAAGACGCGAAAAATGATTGAAACAGCTATTGCTCGAAGGGTTCAGGGGATCTCGTAGTCGAGCAGTCTTGACTAGAGCTTCTTACTTGTTATACCCTGAACCCATTTTCAATGGGAAATCAGGGTATAATTGTTTTGTTGAAATGTATGTAACAGGTAGAAGGAGGCGTGGCAGACCCCACAAAGTATATATATTCTTGATCAGGGCGACGAGCTGAGTTGATTTGGCCCTGTCCGTCTGTCCGTCCGTCCGTCTGTCCGTATGTTTGAACGCGTCGATTTCCGAAGATATAAGAGCTAGAGACTTGAATTTTGAATTTTTAAAATGACCGTATATACAGCTCGGACGTCGAGTTGGCTTTTAAAATTCGATAAATCATCCCGTTATTTTTTTTTTCGAGTAAAAACATTCAAGTTCAAGTCAGATGCCACTATAGCTAATTGTGAATGATTTTTCATTTTTTTTAATTTCTCAAATCTTCAATATAATATGTATATCATATGCTGAAAAGTTTCATTAAATTCCGTTCAGTCAAAAATTAATAAAAAATAATCAAATATTTGTTGTTTGTTAAAACTGTATCTCCTCGAGTTTTAAAACTAGAACGCTGAAATTTCGCACGTAGGCTAATGTTATGATTCTATAAAGATAAATGAAATGAAAAAATAAATTCAAAATTATATGTGGACGCCCATTAGGAGCGTGGCAAATAGGACCTGATTATATAGGGATTTTTTGTATTCTGCTATATGTTGCACACTATTAATGCTAGATTTGGTATATATACTCGGGCTGACGACCCAAGACCAAAAAGCTTCGACGGATATATGTCCGCCCACAGGGGGCGTGACAAACCGCAAAAGTTTATATCTCCTAAAGTATAAAAACTAGAAGCTTCAAATTTTAATAGTTGAGTTATTAGTAACCTCCTCTATCGATGACCCAAAAATAATTTTTACGCCTCTTTAGGGTTAGTAAAAGATCTCAATCTGTGTGGAATGATATAACAAAATATATCTGGTGATCGAATCAATTAAGACAATTACGTATTTCTTAACCTCTCTTTTCCACTTAACTTTCCCGTTATATCAATATGCAGGGTATGACACGGGATCTCTATTTTTGGTATAGAATGCAGCTCTGATTGAATTTTGTCAGACTTTGATTTGGATAATTTGCAGATAATGAAATTTTCAACCAATTTTCTACCGTATTTCGACATATTGTTGAACAAATAACGTATTTGGCCATCCAAAATGCATTATTGCTTTATGTACGTGGTTTATGACCGACCACTTGAATGCTCTGGGTATCATAGGAAAACAAAGATTTCTGTCATTCCTTTGAATTTTTCTAAACAAAACAATGTATGTATTTTCTTCCAAGCCCATATCTCCCTGAAGTTATACCCACCACCTAAAGACTCTTGGAGATATATTAATGTTGTTGAAGCTTGCCTTTAACGAATTGCAGTCCGTGAATAGGGCGAAATCATTGCCAAGCAAGTAATGGCGGAAATGCTTCACTACATTAAAAACTGTCTCCAACTCGTAAGAGTGATACTTGAACTCAGCAAGAGAAGTTATTTTGCTAAAATACTCGACCACATGCCGCTTATTGTAAATTTTGTGCAGTAGAATTACATCCGTACATGGATACTACACTACTGATATCTGTATGCAATTCGAAAGGTTGTTGAGGGTCGAATATAGCTTAAATTGATATGATTGGTCGTCTTGTTTCTTCGTATTGTTCATTCCATACAAATACATTATTATTAGTGAGAAGTTAAAACAGAAGCATCATTATTTCTGAAAACATTAGAATAAATAAATTGACGAAAATAGGTAAGTCCTATAAACTGTCTTACTTATGTAACTGATTGCGGTGGTGGTAATACCACGAGTGCTGCTATCTGTCGTTCATTGGGCCTAATTGTCTACCCGAGAGAGAGAAAGAAACCCCCGTTTTTGTCAAAATATCTAGAACTGTTTGCGTCTTCTCTTGTCTGTGCAATAATACAAATATCGGCAATATAAAAGATACTGTATGAATAAGATAGGTCACCTAATGCCCTAATTACCGCACGTTGAAACACTGACGGAGCATTCTTTAATCCGAACGGCATCACCAAAAACTCGTACTGCCCTTCCGACGTTTCGAGGGCTATTCACTCTACTGAATCTGGATGTACGGGTATTTCATAGAATTCGCTTTGCCATATCTAAACAAGAAAAGTATACTGAACGCTTTAGTCTAGGAATCTGGTAATATCTCTCCAAACATTGTACATTGTTTTAAGACTACCATGTTACACAATTTTTCTTGCCTACTGATTCTTTTACTAAAGTGCATTCGGCACCAGAATCGAAACAAAATGTTACACTCTCACCAGATACGCTTAATTGTCCGAGAGGCTCTACCACAGAACAGACAACCACATGCTTCTCATGTACGCCGACATTTCCTTGTCTCTGTTTGCTGTTGGACAGGACTGCGAAGCGCTGTTTTCCAGAGCTCGACTAAGCGACATGACGAGATCGCTACCTTGGAGAGGATTATCTGCAATGATTAAGTCAACCGTCGTGCGCCTGGAGAAATCATCCGCACTCAGTTAATACGCATTATATTTTGGCAGACAAACTTGTTTTGCATTAGTTTTGCCCTCAATGGATTGCTTACCTGTGCGACTATTTCCTTGAGATCTCTGACTTGCTTCTCTAGGTCGGCGAAACGTGTGTCGACATTAGTGTTAGGGCGGACCAATCCCACTTCTGATGTCGGGTCTTCAGCAATATTTTCCCAATTCGCTATTTCACCATCTGATGAAATCGGCTCCACATTTGTAACGGCCTTGCCGCCGTTTTGTTTATAGCGTTGGAGCTTCAGGAATTACGTATGCGTGCGTTCATCTCGACTATTGCATCTCAACTGCTCTGGAGCCGTTTTCAGACGATATGGCAATTCTACTCGTTGCCACTTCCCAACACTACGTGCACGGACTACGCTCAGCAATTAGGGAGTTTAATAACTTAAAATGCCACTCAAAGCATATAACTATCGGTATTGCCAATCGATATCTATATTCAAATAACTCTCCGACAAGTACATGATCGATACTTTGCATTCGATATTGTATCCCTAGATATGACCGTTTTGACATCTATCCGTATGAATACAAGCCAGTTCCAAGCAATTTTGAAATCTGGAATACATATATACCCATAAATATACATATATATATATAAATGGCGGGGTAGAAAACCAGTAAAGCTTATTAGTTGAAATACTCATGAGCTTCAATTTGACTGTACAGTTAGAAACAGAATATCTAAAATATTTATCCGCCATGGCTCGTGAACTTGGGATGTCGACGCGGACCTACATACCAAATTTCAGCTTTCTAGCTCTTCAACAAACATGATTTCTGGTATATCGGAAAATGCATTTTCCGATTTGCCACGCCCCTAGTGAACGGATCGGGAAAACTTTAACACTTTACAAATCGGAGATATACAAATATATCCAAATTTCAAGTCTCTAGCTTCAATACCGCCGAAATAGATTGCGTTCATACGGACAGACAGACAGACGGATGGACAGCAAGACGGACATTGCACAAAACCAATATACTCATTTCAGGGGGCGTGGTATCCAAAATCTGAAAACGACAAAATCTTCGTATCGATTAACTTTCTATACAGCGCCAATTTGAAGTCTTCAGGTCAAATGATGTTAAAATTAGGCTGAAAAACAAAGGCCATTTTTCGATACAAAAGTTATCGGATGAGTTATCGAAAAAAATATGATAAACTTGTACTGCCTATGGTATACACGAGTATGCATGCCAAATTTCAGCTCTTATATCTTCTCAGATCCTTTTGCTCATACGGACGGACGGACAGACGGATAGGATTATATCGACTCAGCTCGTCGTCCAAATCCAGAATATATATACTTTTTGGGGTCTGCGATAATTCCTTCTACCTGTTACATACTTTTCACAAAACCATTATACTCTGATTTCCCATTTTTTACCTGCCGTAGAAGAGTTATAGTCATGATGAAGTTTAATAGTTTTTATACCCTGAACCCATTTTCAATGGGAAATCAGGGTATAATAGTTTTGTTAAATGTATGTATAAATTTTGACAAAACCCGAAATTGTAAAAAATGCATATAAGTATACATTTAAAATTCGGAAGCTCTAGCTCTGGTTTTCGATAATGTTTTTAACCGATAATAAAATAACGGGTACAGTTATCGATATTTAAAGCAAAGTTCTACACGAAAAGTTCTACACAAAGCTATACACGAACCTAGGAAAAAAAGTCTCTAGCTCTTATATCTTCTGAGATTGACGCGTTCATACATACGGACAGACGGACGGACAGACAGACGGGCAGCGCCAAATCGACTCAGCTCGTCGCCCTGATCATGATATATATACTTTATGGGGTCTGCAACGCCTCCTTCTGCCTGTTACATACATTTAAAAAAAAAACAAGTAAGAACGTTGCAGTTGGGCGTTACCGACTGCGGAATACTCATTCACATCCCATCAACAATTTAGTAGTTAAGTTTCGTTCTAATACTGTAGAATATACAGGTTTTTCCGATTTGCCACGCCCCAACTGGGCGTAGACACCTCATTTTTGGTCAGTTTTTAGAAAGAGATAACGTTACCCTAACTGCAAAGTTTGAATGCTTACCCTAAAAAAATGTGAAAATTACAGGGTATTTTTCGATATGCCACGCCCCTAAAGAGGCGTAAAAATTATTTTTGGGGAATCGATAGAGGAGGCTACCAGTAACTCAACTATCCAAATTTGAAGCTTCTAGCTATTATACTTTAGGAGATATAAACTTTTGCGGTTTGCCACGCCCCCTGTGGGCGGACATATATCCGACAAAACTTTTTGGTCTTGGGTGATCAGTCCGAGTATATATACAAAATTTGAGGTCTCTGCCATCAATAGTGTCCAAAATATAGGAGAATTTAAAAAATCACTATATCTTCAGGTCCGATTTGCCACGCCCCCAACGGGCGTAGACTTATAATTTATCTTCAGACTTTATAGAATCATACCATTAGCTGACGTGCAAAATTTCAGCATTCTAGGTTTACAACTTTAGGAGATACAGTTTTATCCGATTTGCCACGCCCCCAATGGGCGTAGATATATCCGCCATAGCTCGTGATCTTGGGTGGTCAACGCGGACCTACATACCAAGTTTCAGCTTTCTAGCTCTTCAACAAACATGATTTCTGGTATATCGGAAAATGCATTTTCCGATTTGCCACGCCCCTAGTGGGCGGATCGGGAAAATTTTAACACTTTATAAATCGGAGATATACACGAGTATGTGTTCCAAATTTCAAGTCTCTAGCTTCAATAGCGCCGAAATAGATTGCGTTCATACGGACAGACGGACAGACGGACAGACGGACAGACGGACGGACAGCAAGACGGACATTGCACAAAACCAATATACTGATTCACTTTCGTGAATGAGTATAAAAAACATTATACCCTGATTTCCCATTGAAAATTTGTTCAGGGTATAAAAAGGGAAGAGAGCAAAGGACCCAAATGGCAACCCTGAGGCACACCAGATGAAACAAAGATAAGTTTAGAAATAGCTGTTCTCAGCAAGACTCTTTGAGTTCTACCCATTAAATAAGATGAAATCCCAGACACAAGTTTAGGTGAATATCCTAAGCTTTAGAATTAGTATGTGATGATGTACTGAGTCAAATATTTTACTGAAGTCAGTATAAATAACATTAGTTTGCATTTTTTTAGAAAAGCATTAACAAGCAAAGTAAATTCAAGTAAATTAGACGACGTTGATTGATTTTGAACAAAACCGTGTTGAGATGGTTGAATAATCGATTTGCCAAAATGCTGCAAGGCCGATGTTATAATTTTCTCAAATAACTTCGGAATAGCAGATAATTTTATGAAGGGTAATTGTTGAGGATTGATCTAGAAAAACTCATCATCAAGTGAGCATTTGAGCTAACGGTAAACACAGTCGTCGGCTGATCGCACATTTGTCTCTAGAATAAGAAACCGAATGTTCTGGATTATGAAATAGACGCAAACATAGAAGCATAAGGAGACATCCAGAACATTCGATATGCAGTAGAAGTAGGTATATAAGCGTGCTGTAAGTCGAGCCAAAATTCATTCAGTAAGTTCATTGTGAAAGATCAATGTCAGTGTGTCGGCTCGGTTAGTTAAGTCGCGGTACGTGAAGAAGTGTACTTGTTACTGAATATTGTGTTAAATAAACTTTTTGCGTTGCGCCTACATATACCGTGTTTCATTTAAGAAAAACCTTCAACAGGTTATGGGCCCAGACAGTGCTAAACGTGTAATGTAGTGTGAAATCGAGTGCAAGTACAAAAGTGAATTAGTGGCAAATTTGTAACTAAATAAAGACAATGAAAATGGAGCCATTAAATATGAGAATTGAACGATTACGCGACAAAGACAATTGGCATTTGTGGTGTTTTATGATTCGTACGCTATTGGAAGAAGACGACGATGTTCTTGCCGTTTGTGAAGGTAGTTTGACGTGTCCGACACAGGAGTCTGCAACATACGAGAGAGACTCGAAAAGGTTCTTGAAAGCTGATAAGACTGCAAGGAAAATAATTATTCATTCTATCGAGAGAAGACCGATGGAATTGATTGTGAGCTGCAAAACAGCAAGAGAAATGTGGATAAAATTGAACTCAGTGTATGATATGAAATCAGAAGAAAATTTATCGGCTATTCAGAAACAATTTTTTGATTTCAAATGGATTGAAAGTGAGAGTGTGGACTACAATATTTCAAAGTTGGAAGTTTTGTGGAGCAAGATGAAAAATCTTGGAAGTGCTGTGCCTGAAACAATGTTAATGTCGCGAATCCTGTCATCGTTGCCTCAAAAGTTTAACTATTTTCATAGTGCGTGGGATTCGGTCGAAGACAGCAAAAGAACATTGAACAATTTGACGACTCGTTTAATGACAGAAGAAATGCGGTCAAAAGAACAAGAAGTGGTACCTGAAGAGTCAACAGCGTTAGTTGCCGACAACGGCAAAAATAAAAGAGAACATGAAAATAAGAAGAAAATTATGAAGTGCTATAACTGCGGCGTGATGGGACATCTGAAGAAGGACTGCTACAGGTGTTATATATGCAAGAAGAAAGGCCACAAGAGCAACACCTGTCACCAAAGGAGAAATGCAGGAAGTCAAGCGGAAAATAATCAAGGAGAATCGGGTGAATCATCGAGGAAAGGATTGATTGCGAGCAGGGACGGCAGAGAAGATGACGTGTGGGTGATCGACTCAGGAGCTTCTGATCACATGTCAAGGCGTCGAGATTGGTATTCTACTTATGAAGAATTTTTGGAGCCCCTGAGGATAGGCGTAGGTAACGGTAAATATATCACGGCGCACGGAAAAGGTAATATTGATATTGAAACTTATGTCAATAATAATAAAAGGGCGACGACAATGTTTGATGTTTTGTATGTTCCGGAAATAGTTTACAATTTATTTTCTATTATGTCAGCTGCAAAAAGGGGTGTTGATTGTCTTATTAAAAATAAAGGAACACAGTGTTTGTTGAGACGTGATAATAAAATAATTGCAACGGGTTCTAGGTTCGGAAACTTATTAAAATTAGATGCGAATGTTTCGATGCCAAAATTGTGTAATTTAACAAGAAAAATAGAATCGAAAGAAAGTGATTCTTTACAAGTATGGCACGAGAGGTTTTGTCATCAAAACGTTCGACATGTTCGCGATTATTTGAAAAATAAGAATATTGATTTTCTAGAAAATGATTTCTTTTGTGAAGGATGTGCTTATGGGAAGCAGCATCGGCTAACATTTCACAAAAATATTGACCGTGCAACAAAGACACGAGAGATAATTCATACTGATGTTTGCGGTCCGATAGAGGTAGAGTCTATTGGTAAAAAGTTGTATTTTGTTAGCTTTAAAGATTCAAGTTATCGGGAAGTTTATTTTATACGTCATAAGTCGGAAGTATTTGAAAAACTCCAAATTTTTATTCAGGCAATTCAGAATCAATTTCATGAAAACATTAAAGAAATTCACAGCGATGGGGGTAGAGAATATATTAATAAAGAAGTTAAACTGTTCTTTAATAAGAAGGGAATAAAACATATTGTTAATGCTCCTTATACACCTGAACAGAATGGAGTTGCGGAACGTGAGAACAGAACTATTATTGAAGCTGCACGATCAATGTTGCATTCTAATTCTGAGTTACCATTATTTCTATGGGCAGAAGCAGTAAACACTGCAGTTTATGTAATTAACCGCACAGGTCCAACAAAACATGGGAATAAAACTCCATATGAGTTGTGGTTCAAGAAAGAGCCAGATATCGGAAATCTTAAAATTTTCGGGACTGAATGTTTTGTACATGTACCAAAAGAAAAAAGGAGAAAATTAGATAAAAAGTCTATTAAAGGATTTATAGTAGGATACGTTGAAAATTGCAAAGGATATCGTGTATATGTTCCAAATATGAGAGATGTAATTATAAGTAGAGATGTATGTTTTAAACCAGAAAACTTTACAGCTCAGTTTAAAAAACCTGAAATTTTAGTTGACAATTCTGAAAGTGAGACTAATGAAAGTGAATACGAAAATAATAAAATTGAAGATGAATCAACTGAACATAATAATAGTGAAATGGGTCGGCGATTGCGAGATAGATCACAGATTCGTATGCCAGATTTTTATGGTTGCCCTGTTACATTTATTACACAAAGCTTGCCTTTAAATTATATAAAGAAAATTTTAGAAAAATGTAATATGATAAATGCGAACATTGTCTCCACGCCAGTTGAATGTAATAATGATGAAAATGTATCTGAACAAAATAATTGTAATGCACCTTACCGCGAAGCAATAGGAAATTTAATGTTTTTACAAGTTGTTTCAAGGCCAGATATAAGTTTTTCTGTTAATGTAGTTTCCCGAGAGCTAGAAAACCCGAAGCAGCATCACTGGACGTTAGTTAAGAGAATATTTCGTTATTTGAAAGGAACGATGGATTTGGGAATTTTATACAGTAAAAATAATAATATTTTTGAGACATATAGTGATGCTGATTATGCAGGTGATAAGAAAACTCGGAAATCTACATCTGGAATTTTGTGTAAATATGCGAATGCTGCAATAACGTGGCAAAGTAAAAAACAACAAAGTGTATCTTTATCAACAACAGAAGCCGAATATGTAAGTGCAGCTCTAGCAAGTAAGGAAATGATATGGCTAAAGAAATTGTTTTTTGATTGTAACATTAATTTAAGTAACTACATCTTGTTTATAGATAATACAAGTGCGATTAAGCTAATCAAAAATCCTGAATTTCATCAACGAAGCAAACATATAGATGTTAAATATCATTTTGTACGCGATTTATTTGAGAAAGGTGAGATAGATGTAAGGTATGTAAAGAGTGAAGAGCAGATCGCTGACATTTTTACTAAAGCTTTGCCAAAGCCCAGATTTTTGTATCTAAGAGAGAAATTGGGAATGAGGAATAAGGGACAAATTTGTTATAGAGATGTTGAGTTTTAGGGAGGGTGTTGAGGATTGATCTAGAAAAACTCATCATCAAGTGAGCATTTGAGCTAACGGTAAACACAGTCGTCGGCTGATCGCACATTTGTCTCTAGAATAAGAAACCGAATGTTCTGGATTATGAAATAGACGCAAACATAGAAGCATAAGGAGACATCCAGAACATTCGATATGCAGTAGAAGTAGGTATATAAGCGTGCTGTAAGTCGAGCCAAAATTCATTCAGTAAGTTCATTGTGAAAGATCAATGTCAGTGTGTCGGCTCGGTTAGTTAAGTCGCGGTACGTGAAGAAGTGTACTTGTTACTGAATATTGTGTTAAATAAACTTTTTGCGTTGCGCCTACATATACCGTGTTTCATTTAAGAAAAACCTTCAACAGTAATGATGAAAGATTCTTTCCAAATTGAAGGGAACACAGAAGTACCTAAGGACAAGTTAAACAATTTTAGTAGTTGTGACTGAAGAGAAACACTGCACTCTTTAATCACACAACTAGGAATATTATCGGCACCGGGAGAGAAAGATGATTTCAATGTCCTAATGGCTGCAGCCAGAGAGGCTGCAGTAACTTTAGGAGTATTTATAGACCCATATTCAGGAAGTGAATATGGATATGAGTTGCTGTAGAGATCAGCAGAAGAATAAGTGGATTGAAAAAATATTCAAATAGATCACAGGAATCCTGAAGATTTTTTTTCACCACCAAGGCCAAATGAGGACGGCAAACCAGAAGATTTACGCTTCGAGTTTACAAATGAGTAAAATTGTTTAGGATCTCGAGAAAACTGACGTTTGCAACGTATAAGATAGTTCTCATAACAACTAAAATTTAATAGATTGAAATTTGACTTGGCAGACTTTTTATAATTTTTAAAACATTTAGTTTTAATGTTTCTTAAGGTCGAAAGAGACTTGGTTAACCAAGGTGGCTTATTTGAAACTGGCGAAATACGGCAGAGAGGGACACAAACATCCAGAATAGAGTTTAAGGTGGTATAAAAGAAATCGATGCTGCCCAATTAATATCAACCGACTCATATAAAAGAGACCAGTCTGTTTAATTAATTAATTCGATGAGCAAAACAAAATTGCTCATACGATAACAGCAGCTAAGTTTAGACGGCAAACGAGTATTAGTGGGAGGATTATCAACAGTTAAAAAAACCTCTAAAGTGGGGTGGTGTATATCCTCAGGTGAGCAGAAAAGAGTTGATCTCATGACATTAATGAGCGAATCATGATTAATGAATGATTAATGCGATTCAGATTTTTACAAATAGAGTTCAGCTGAAACATAGACAGGTTAAAAATTCATCAAAAAGATAGTGATCAATTGTCGGAGTAAAGTAATTTGCATTACAAGTTGATGACCCAGAAGTGTTCGGAATACTAAAATCACTCTACACAAGAAGCACGTCTCTATCTTTAATACAATTAATATGTTGAGCATAAACTTGTACATCAGAAGAGGGAAGGATATAAGAACATGTGATAAACAATGAGCACGAAGGACGAAAAGGTAAACGATTCAGAAAGGATAATACATTTAACAGCAATTAACACCCCACCCCCTCTGCGCACCGAACGATCGATTCTATAAGTAGTGAAATTACCTGAAAGGAGTTCACTATTATGAATATTATTTTAGTTTCAGTGAGTGCAATAATATCATATTGTACACTAAAACTGTGAAAGAATAGATATTTAAATTTAGAATTTAAGCCACGTACATTTTGATAAATCAGAGACAGCTGAGAAGAAGATTGTAAATTATAAGGTAAATTTACTGAAATAGGAGTCGATCTGCTATGATTTTTAGGTTTGAACTCATGAAAAAATACATGAGGTGGCCAGAAATTAGGATCACATACAGTTTTAAAATATTCTACCGGCACATTAATCTTGAATGAAGCAATTTCTCGCGGAGTTGCGAAACTAAACTTGCTTGTAATAAAAGCAGATACTGCCTCACAGGTCGTATCAGATAAAAGCCTAGATAAGAAAACTTGCTTTCGAGGAGAGACGACAGTATTGCCGGGAGTGACTGACTTATTGTCACTCTTTGTTTGAACAACAGCAAAGTCCAATTTTCGAACAGGGACTTGAATTTCTATAGCAGCCTCAACAGGAGAAACAATAGATTCAAGAACAGGTGATGCGGGAACAAGTGAACTAGGAGCGGATGACAAAACTGAAAATCAAGGTGAGGGAGGGGCAAGCGAATTAGGTGACGATGTTAGCACAGAAGGAGGTACCAACAACGAAAGAGCCTCCAATTGAGAAGGGCAACTCTCAAAGCTATATTGAGTTTATATTTCTTCCGTAGCAGCTATATGGATAACTGCTTACAAATCTTCTTCGGTTGAAAATTGAGCCCTTACAGCGTTATACATTTTAGAAAATATAATCTGTTTTCTAAGCAAATCGGACAAGACCCACTACCAATTTTTCCTGTGGACATAATCTTGTCATAGTCACGACCACTGAGACCTGAACATTTAGTATGCATCAAATCATCGCACAACCAGCAATTTACAAACTGCGCTTGTGCAGAGTCCACTGCCTGCCTGAACGAGAAAGATTTTTTGCAGCAACTCATATTGGCATCTGGGATCAAGTAGAAATTAAGCAGAAACATAAATAAAGAGAGCTTAAAATATGTTGACAGAGCGAGTCCAACAACAAACAGCCGTTAAAGAGCAGAAAGAAAGATTATGTTGAGAGAGCAAGTCCAACAACAAAACAGCCATTACAGAGCGTAACGAAAGAAAAACAGAGAGTATCACAGCACCACAATAGAAATCGAGAGAGCAAGAATACTAAACAATCACACTAATCAAAAGTATAAAGTGTGAAATGGGGAGAGCGCCAAAAAATAGCAAATCTACGCTTCACCAAACTTCACAAATTAAAAAAGTAATTATAAAAGATACAGCAAACCACGGATGAAACCTTTCACAGGAATATGTAGCCACTAGCAACCGTCCGCAGTTGTGTGAAAATTAATAAAATAATCATTTGTAAAAAGTAAATAAATAAAAAAAAATAATTTAATTTCTAGACGTACAATCTTAATGAAACTTTCAGAACATAATCATATTGTTCTAATGTATGTACATTCTAAAGCACAAGTCTCTAGTACTTGAAATACGCCTTTTACAAAGGTGATAGTGAGGGGGGTACATTACAACAAAAATAGAAATTATATTAAATGCATATAAGTCTACACATAAAATGTGGAAGCTCTAGCTCTAAAGGTGTAGTAGATATAAGTAATAACTAGCTTTCGATAAGGCTTTTAATCGATAATAAAATATCCGGAGTAATCGATATTTAACGAAAAAGTCGATATGCGCGTGATATACACGGACAAGTCAAGTCTCTAGCTCTTATATCTTCGGACAGACGGATAGACAGACAGGGCCAAATCGACTCAGCTCGTTGCCCTGATCAAGAATATATATACCTTGTGGGGTCTGCCACGCCTCCTTCTGCCTGTTACATACATTTAACAAAACCTTTATACCCTGATTTCCCATTGAAAATGGGTTCAGGGTATAAAAAGGAAAGTATTACAAATATTGCAAGAAATAGTAAAAAGAGCAAAGAACAGGAAATAACAAGTAAGAAAGTTGTAGTTGAGACTGCTCTACTACGAGATCCCCTGAACCCTTGGACACAACCTGAACCCTTGGACACAAGAAACATGCACACACATACACAAACATTTACACGCACATACACAAACACATACACACACAAGCATAAACACGCATGGGCGCAGTGTGCGCTTACTATGAGAACTTAATTGTTTAATAACTTTTTTTGTGGACATACGATCTTCATGAAACTTTCAAATTATGATTATATATGGATGTACAAAACACAAGTCTCTAGTATTTGAAATACGCCTTTAATACAAAAGTGTGGGTGAGGGGTGAATATAGGGGTGGGGGGTAAATTTTAACAAAAACCGAAATTGTATAAATTGCATATAAGCATACATAAAAAACTTGGAGACTAGCAATAAAGGTGTGGAAGATATAATTTTATAACTGGTTTTCGATAAGGTTTTTTATCGATAAAAAGATCGGGATGAGTTATCGATTTTTAATGATAAACTCGATATCCGCGCTGTAATTACGAACATTTTCCAAAAAATTTGAAGTCTCTAGCTCTTATATCTTAGGAAATCGAAGCGTTCAAACATACGGACAGACGGACAGACAGACAGACGGACAGGGCCAAATCAACTCAGCTCGTCGCCCTGGTCAAGAATATATATACTTTCTGGGGTCTGCCACGCCTCCTTCTGCCTGTTATATACATCTCAACAAAGCCATTATACCCTGATTTCCCATTGAAAATGGGTTCAGGGTATAAAAAGAAATGAGTTAACAAGAGACAAAAAGGAATATAGGATAGGATCGAGAAATCACTACGCAACATTGGCAAGGAAATGTAACCAGTGCTTATGCCTGGGCACTGAGAGTGATTTCCCGAAGATAAGCTAAAAGTAAACTTTTTATTTTAAGAAGAGAGCTCTAAGGAAAATACGTGATAATATTTATTAAAATTAACACTTAGAACATAAAACGCACAATGCCAAGAATAATCCGTAGTGCACAAAGGTAAATGAAGCGGACGATAATGTCTAGTTGTTCGGGACGGAACCGAAAAATTAAGACGCATCAGCAAAGAGGACGAATCAATGTCACCGCTAATCAATTTGTGCAAAAATCCAATTCCTAAAATTGTTCTGCGATTGATTAACGATGGAAGATCAATGAGCTGAAGCCTACTATGGTAAGACGGTAATCGTATATTACTGTCCCAGCTAAGGTTCCTTACGGCAAAGAGAAGAAACTGTTTTTGAACCGATTCGATACGATCCTGATACAGTTTATGCTGCGGAGACCATACAACTGAGCAATACTATAAGATGGGACGCACAAGCGAAATATATAATTGTCAACACTTGAACCAGACTTTTTATAATTTTTAAGACATTTAGTTTTAATGTTTCTTAAGGTCGAAAGAGACTTGGTTAACCAAGGCAGAGAGGGACACAAACATCCAGAATAGAGTTTAAAGTGTTATAAAAAAAAAAACGATGCTGATGCTGTCCGTCTGTCCGCCTGTCCGTATGTTTGAACGCGTCGATTTCCGAAGATATAAGAGCTAGAGACTTGATTTTTTTTTAATGACCGTATATACATCGCGGATGTCGAGTTTGCTTTTAAAATTCGACAAATCATCTCATTATGTTTTTTATCGAATAAAAACATTCAAGTTCAAGTCAGAGGCTACTACAGCTAAATGTGAATGATTTTTAATTTTTTTAAATTTCTCAAATATTTAATATAATATTTATATCATATGCTGAAAAGTTTCATTAAACTCCGTTCAGTCAAAAATTAATAAAAAATAATCAAATATTTGGCCAATTCACAAACGCACGTGCAGCAGCTACAACAGTACCGTATACGTGTGCACACATACATTCAAACTTCTTCTAGAACATCCACCTCAGATGTTAGTTTGGTTTAGTTTTTTGAGTTTTGAATGCATACGACATGACGCTCGACCGAGAAGTCGCAGTTCGAATCCCGATCGGTGCAACTGATGTTAATCAGGGTATAAGGTTTTGTTGAAATGTATGTAACAGGCAGAAGGAGGCGTGACAGACCCCATAAAGTATATATATTCTTGATCAGGGCGACGAGATGAATCGATTTAACTCTGTCTGTAACGCCCGGCTGCAACGTTCTTGTTTTTTGTCCGTTTAACGTGTAACAGCTCATTTCATCAGCATGATCAAAAAGGATATAGTGGAGCAGTTGGTGCTGTAGTTAGACAATTGCCTCAATTAGTGTTGTGTTCGGCAGCACTAGCAACTCAAGCAACATCAAATATTTTGGGAGGAGCTAAAAGTTCTCTTGTCCCGGAAGCTACACGTGAAGCTAAGGACAAATGGAAGCAGACAAAAAATTAAAATATATAATATACGCTAAATGTCTTTATAAGCGAATTTTTGTCGATTAAGCTAACGAACGGACAACTTGAAAATACCAGCAATGGCTGATGTGGTTAATAAAGACATACATTCTGTCAAATAAGTACCCAGAAATTTCAAATAAAACAAAAACAACTTATCAATCATCTAAATTTATTATTATTATATCCCCTTCAAATAGGCCTCTTCTGATGCAATACCCTTCTTGCAACGAAAAATCCAGTCCTCGAAACACTTTTTAAAGCTATATTCTGGGATGGCATTCACTTCTCGTTGCGAATTAGTTTTTATGTCTTCAGTACTCTCATAACGGGATCCACGAAGTGGTAATTAGACTCATTCACGAATGTGAAATGAGTATATTGGTTTTGTGCAATGTCCGTCTTGCTGTCCGTCCGTCTATCCGTCTGTCCGTCCGTCCGTATGTCCGTCTGTCCGTATGAACGCAATCTATTTCGGCGCTATTGAAGCTAGAGACTTGAAATTTGGAACAGATACTCGTGTATATCTCCGATTTATAAAGTGTTAAAATTTTCCCGATCCGCTCACTAGGGGCGTGGCAAATCGGAAAATGCATTTTCCGATATACCAGAAATCATGTTTGTTGAAAAGCTAGAAAGCTGAAATTTGGTATGTAGGTCCGCGCCGATCACCCAAGATCACAAGCTATGGCGGATATATCTCCGCCCATTAGGGGCGTGGCAAATCGGATAAAACTGTATCTCCCAAAGTTGTAAACCTAGAATGCTGAAATTTTGCATGTAAGCTGATGTTTTAATTCTATGAAGATAGATGAAAAAATTATATATCTACGCCCACTAGGGGCGTGGCAAATCGGACCTGAAGATATAGTGATTTTTCGAATTCTGCTATATTTTAGGCACTATTGATGCTAGAGACTGAAATTTTGTATATATACGCGGGTTGACCACCCACGTCCAACGAGCTATGGTAGATATATGTCCGCCTATAGGGGGCGTGGCAAACCGCAAAAGTTTATATCTCCTACAGTTTAAGAGCTAGAAGCTTCAAATTTGAATAGTTAAGTTACTGGTGGCCTCCTCTATCGATGCCCTAAAAATAATTTTTAAGCCTCTTTAGGGGCGTGGCATATCGAAAAATACCCTGTAATTTTCACATTTTTTGAGCGTAAGAATTCAAATTTTACATTTAGGTAACCGGTTGCTCGTTCTAAAAACTGGCTAAAATTGAGGAGTCTACGGCCATTAGGGGCGTGGCAATCGGCATTTACATTTATGTATATGTACACATAAGTAGGCTTAATAGGCATTGATAGCACGGAAGGAAACATTTTTATAAAATTAATAAAATATAAAAAAGCTAAACTAACAAAAATTTGCAATTTACAAAAAAGTATTTTCAGCGGGATTTGAACTCGCACCCAACCCAAACAGCATGTTTGTCAAAATAGCTAAAATAAAGATCGTCGGCGCTTCAGCCTACAGCACCACCGCGTCGTTTCGATCAAGAGTAGTTAAACAATGCAAAGACAAATCAATCGCAACGGGATTCTTAGAATATGCTAGAGCACGCATTTATGTGTACATAAATACACACATACAAATGAGCGCGTGTATAAGGCTGGAATGCTTGATGCTATGCGTGCAGGCCTACATATATAATTATATATACATATGTATGTATTTGCGTATATGTATTTGAGGGCTATTTAAGAAGAAACAAATTTAAACTTATAAAATTATTCGACTAAGAAAATGAAAAGTATTAAGTGCCATTCAGTCAAGCTCGCACTTTCCCAATAAAATATCTATTTTATAAAAAATGAAATATGTATGAAAAAATAAAAAAAAATAACACAGTAAAGGTTCGAACCTCCCCTACTCTAACATTACTTGCGTCGCCCTTAGCACCCGCGCCACTGCTTTGCTCGAGCCATCAGTTGCTAAAATAGAACAGCTTAATAAGAGAGCGTCATCAGACACAACTACAGTAACGGCTAGAAAGTCCAGAAATCAATCGAAATTCTAAGAATGTGAGAAAAGGCGCAAGCATAGGAAAATCGCGCTGATCTGCTGTTAGCTTGAAGCCGGTATCCAATGTATGGATATAAATATATAATAAAAATCAAAATTGTATAAATTATATATGTATGTAATTTGAATGCAATAGCTATCGATGATTTTCCAATTTTAATGGCATCATGCCGTGTTTTTTGCTGCGCACTAGACTTGAAAATTGCACTATATACTCTGGTTGACAGCGTTTGGGCTGTGAATGAGTCTTCTGCTATCGGTATCGCCCGATTGCAAAGTTCTTACTTGTTTCTGTTTTGGAAACAGGAAAAAGTCACAGAGTACGGTGGTTGTTCGATGATATTTGTTGAATTTTTGTTCAAAAACTCGTTCACAATGATCGCTTTGTGTGCTTGTGCATTACTGTGGTGGAAAATCCAACTGTTGTTCTGGTCTTTTGCGACGAACATTCTCTCTCAAACGCTTTATAACGCCAAGATAATATATTCTTTATTGACGGTCTGGCCCTCCAGTAAGAATTCCGATTGAACAACACCACGAATTCTTCAGTTGAAGAGGTCAAAGGTCGTCCTGAACGTGTTAAATCGTTCACCTCTCTTTGAACGATTGATACCTAACGTAAACTTGAGTTTTCGAAATGGTTGTATCAACAAATGTTTTTTTCAACATTTCCAACGTTTTGGCATAAGAAATTTTGTATGAAACACAAAATTTCACACAAACTCTTTGTTCGATATTTTTATCTATAATAAAAATCGCAACGCACAAAAAAGGTTGATTGGCTCCTAATGACACTGTAATCACACTAAATGACACAAATGACACACAGCATTGAAAATTCAAAGAATAGTGGCACTAACCAGAGAACACATAGACTAGACATCTAGAACAAATTTTTTCACCGACGAAAAAATGCGCTGAGGAGACTACACAACTTCGTATTTGCTCGGCTCAGTCTCTTGAGGCTCAAGCAGTGAAAATATTGCACGACAAAATCAGTGTGCTGCAAGCGCTCAAACGAAATGGTGCCATTCTTATATGAAGCACGGCTATGCGCTATTTGTCCTACTCTCTCTCTCTCTCACTCTATCTCTCTCTCTATGGCCTCTCAAATAGCAGCAGCGCACAGAAATTGAAAATTGTTCGCGACGATCCCAGCTCTTTCCTTTTGAGTGAAGGGTATACCGAAATCATAAAAGCGTTTGTCACGCTCATGCAAGCAACATGTAAGCGTTTCGATGGTTATTCGTGGGAAGGGTATGAAAGCGTTGATACGCATAAAGAATATGATTTCGCGACGGGCATGCACACACACACTTGTAGTCCCTTGCCACATGTATGAGCATTTGTGACCTGCGTTCGTTACTCTTGCTGCTTGTAGCCATTTTATAGCCCAGCATTTGCATTTGGTCGGTCTTACGGACTGTCATAACCACATTACACAGATGTACTATGTATGAACATACATATGTATGTACATAAGTACATTTATATATTATTATTGCTAATCATGTTTATAAATGTGTTTATATCCGTAAATATTTATATATAATTAAAATTATTTTATACACATTTTCAACCGAAAAAATTATCGTAAAACACTACTAACTTTATTAAATGCTTTGCGATATATGAAATACAGATGACATATTATACTCAAGCTTTACTCATTATTGTCAAAAATTTCTAATTAAGTCATAATGGCCCATTTGATAGTCACCCTACGATTCAAATCATACAAAATTTACAAACTACTAAATCCAGAGACAATTAGCTTGCCATCCCATACAAGCATACACATACACAAACGTATGTATGCATGTCCTCACTTCACAAGGCAGACCAACGGCAAATTTTGGGCTTTACAATTTGCACAGCCTGTTCTGCACAGAAAGAATACATTTTCGCGACGAGCATGCACACACACATTTACATCCTTGCTACGTGTATGTGCTTTTGTGTGCGTGCGTCGCGAAACTCAATTCTTTCTCAGTATTTTCGTCTATCATCAGCCCAAAATTTACCGTTGGTCTGCCTTGTGAAGTGAGCACATGCATACATACATTTGTGTATGTGTATGCTTGTATGGGATGGCAAGCTAATTGTCTCTGGATTTAGTAGTTTGTAAATTTTGTATGATTTGAATCGTAGGGTGACTATCAAATGGGCCATTATGACTTAATTAGAAATTTTTGACAATAATGAGTAAAGCTTGAGTATAATATGTCATGTGTATTTCATATATCGCAAAGCATTTAATAAAGTTAGTAGTGTTTTACGATAATTTTTTCGGTTGAAAATGTGTATAAAATAATTTTAATTATATATAATTATTTACGGATATAAACACATTTATAAACATGATTAGCAATAATAATATATAAATGTACTTATGTACATACATATGTATGTTCATACATAGTACATCTGTGTAATGTGGTTATGACAGTCCGTAAGACCGACCAAATGCAAATGCTGGGCTATAAAATGGCTACAAGCAGCAAGAGTAACGAACGCAGGTCACAAATGCTCATACATGTGGCAAGGGACTACAAGTGTGTGTGTGCATGCCCGTCGCGAAATCATATTCTTTATGCGTATCAACGCTTTCATACCCTTCCCACGAATAACCATCGAAACGCTTACATGTTGCTTGCATGAGCGTGACAAACGCTTTTATGATTTCGGTATACCCTTCACTCAAAAGGAAAGAGCTGGGATCGTCGCGAACAATTTTCAATTTCTGTGCGCTGCTGCTATTTGAGAGGCCATAGAGAGAGAGATAGAGTGAGAGAGAGAGAGAGTAGGACAAATAGCGCATAGCCGTGCTTCATATAAGAATGGCACCATTTCGTTCGAGCGCTTGCAGCACACTGATTTTGTCGTGCAATATTTTCACTGCTTGAGCCTCAAGAGACTGAGCCGAGCAAATACGAAGTTGTGTAGTCTCCTCAGCGCATTTTTTCGTCGGTGAAAAAATTTGTTCTAGATGTCTAGTCTATGTGTTCTCTGGTTAGTGATAGTGGCTAACAATCGCGCCAACCTGGGGAAATTTTTTATACCCTGAACCAATTTTCAATAGGAAATCTTGGTATATCTCTTGGTTTTGTTGAAATGTATGTATTTGGCCCTGTCCGTCTGTCTGTTCGTCCGATCGTCCGTCCGTCCGTATGTATGAACGCGTCAATATCGGAAGATATAAGAGCTAGAGACTTTTTTTCCTAGGTCCGTGTATAGCACGCGCATATCGAACTTTGCTTAAATATCGATAACTTTACCCGTTATTTTGTTATCGGTTAAAAACATTATCGAAAACCAAAACTAGAGCAAGAGCTTCCGAATTTTAAATGTATACTTATATGCATTTTATACAATTTCGGGTTTTGTCAAAATTTACCCCTCACCGTCACATTTGTAAAAGGCGTATTTCAAATACTAGGTACTTGTGCTTTAGTAAATATATGCATATCTATGTTATATTTATAATATGAAAGTTTCATGAAGATTGTCTATTCACAAGAAAAGTTATTAGACAATTAAGTTCCCATAGTAAGCCACCATTGCAGCCAATGCGTATTTATGCGTGCGTGCGTATCTCTGTGTATGTGCGTGTGTGTGTGTCTTTTGTGAGCAGAAAGACGCGAAAAATGATTGAAACAGCTATTGCTCGAAGGGTTCAGGGGATCTCGTAGTCGAGCAGTCTTGACTAGAGCTTCTTACTTGTTATACCCTGAACCCATTTTCAATGGGAAATCAGGGTATAATTGTTTTGTTGAAATGTATGTAACAGGTAGAAGGAGGCGTGGCAGACCCCACAAAGTATATATATATTCTTGATCAGGGCGACGAGCTGAGTTGATTTGGCCCTGTCCGTCTGTCCGTCCGTCCGTCTGTCCGTATGCTTGAACGCGTCGATTTCCGAAGATATAAGAGCTAGAGACTTGAATTTTTTTTCAAATGACCGTATATACGCGCGGACGTCGAGTTGGCTTTTAAAATTCGATAAATCATCCCGTTATTTTTTTTATCGAGTAAAAACATTCAAGTTTAAGTCAGATGCCACTATAGCTAATTGTGAATGATTTTTCATTTTTTTAAATTTCTCAAATCTTCAATATAATATGTATATCATATGCTGAAAGTTTCATTAAATTCCGTTCAGTCAAAAATTAATAAAAAATAATCAAATATTTGGCCAATTAACAAACGCACGAGCAGCAGCTACAACAGCATCGTATGCGTGTGCACACATACATTCTTCTAGAAACATTCGTTGAATCACATCAGCTGTTTGTTTCGTTTAGTTTTGATAGATGGCGCTGCAGCAGTGAATCTATTTGAGTTTTGCCAGAGCCATTTGTAGAAGTGAGGTGGCGTAGTGTGTTAGCTGCATGACGCTGGAACGAGAAGTCGCGGTTCGAATCCCGATCGGTGCAACTGATGTTAACTTTTTTAATTGTTTCAAAATATTTTTATATTTTATTAAATAAGTTTTGTATTTTACTTATATTTTTAAATACATCGAAATTGATATTTCAGCCATACTAAATAGACATTTTTATTTGTTGGGTTCAGGGTAGTATTTAGTCAAGCACTCTCGACTAGAGTTTTCTTACTTTTTATACCCTGAACCCATTTTCAATGGGAAATCAGGGTATAATGGTTTTGTTGAAATGTATGTAACAGGCAGAAGGAGGCGTGGCAGACCCCACAAAGTATATATATTCTTGATCAGGGCGACGAGCTGAGTTGATTTGGCCCTGTCCGTCTGTCTGTCCGTCTGTCCGTCCGTTCGTCCGTCTGTCCGTATGTATGAACGCGTCGATTTCAGAAGATATAAGAGCTAGAGACTTCAAATTTTTTTAAAAATGTCCGTAATTACAGCGCGCATATCAAGTTTATCATTAAAAATCGATAACTCATCCCGATCTTTTTTATCGATAAAAACCCTTATCGAAAACCAGTTATCAAATTATATCTTTTACACCTTTATTGCTAGAGTCTCCAAATTTTTCGATTTTTGTTAAAATTTACCCCCCACCTCTAAATTCACCCCCTCACCCTCACTTTTGTAAAAAGCGTATTTCAAATACTAGAGACTTGTGCTTTGGCAATTATGCATATTGCATGCATATCCATGTTATAATCACAATCTGAAAGTTTCATGAAGATCGTACGTCCACAAATAAAGTTATTAAGCAACAAGTAAGAAAGCTCTAGTCGAGACTGCTCGACTACGAGATCCCCTGAACCCTTGGAGCAATAGATATTTTAATAATTTTTCGCGTCTTTCAGCTTACACAAGAACACACGCACACACACACACACACACACACACATACACAAACATTTACATACATATACACACACAAGCATAAACACGCATGGGCGGCAGTGTGCGCTTACTATGAGAACTTAATTGCTTAATAACTTTTTTCGTGGACGTACGATCTTCATGAAAATTTAAGATTATGATTATAACATGGATATGCATGTAAATGCCAAAGCACAAGTCTCTAGTATTTGAAATACGCTTTTTACAAAAGTGAGGGTGAGGGGATGAATTTAAGGGTGGGGGGTAAATTTTAACAAAAATCGAAATTGTATAAATTGCATATAAGCATACATTAAAAATTTGGAGACTCTAGCAATAAAGGTGTAGAAGATATAATTTTAGAACTGGTTTTCGATAAGGTTTTTTATCGATAAAAAAGATCGGGATGAGTTATCGATTTTTAATGATAAACTTGATATGCGCGCTGTAATTACGGACATTTAAAAAAAAATTTGAAGTCTCTAGCTCTTATATCTTCTGAAATCGACGCGTTAATACATACGGACAGACGGACAGACGGACAGACGGACGGACGGACAGACGGACAGGCGGACATACGGGCAGACAGACGGACAGGGCCAAATCAACTCAGCTCGTCGCCCTGATCAAGAATATATATACTTTGTGGGGTCTGCCACGCCTCCTTCTGCCTGTTACATACATTTCAACAAAACCATTATACCCTGATTTCCCATTGAAAATGGGTTCAGGGTATAATTAAGTTCTCATAATAAGCGCTCACTGCCGCCCATGCGTGTTTATGCTTGTGTGTGTATATGTATGTAAATGTTTGTGTATGTTTTTTTTTTTTTTTATACCCTGAACCCATTGAAAATGGGAAATCAGGGTATAATGGTTTTGTTGAAATGTATGTAACAGGCAGAAGGAGGCGTGGCAGACCCCACAAAGTATATATATTCTTGATCAGGGTGACGAGCTGAGTTGATTTGGCCCTGTCCGTCTGTCTGTCTGTCCGTCTGTCCGTCTGTCCGTATGTTTGAACGCGTCGATTTCCGAAGATATAAGAGCTAGAGACTTCAAATTTTTTGTAAAATGTTCGTAATTACAGCGCGGATATCGAGTTTATCATTAAAAATCGATAACTCACCCCGATCTTTTTTTATCGATAAAAACCCTTATCGAAAACCAGTTATAAAATTATATCTTCTACACCTTTATTGCTAGAATCTCCAAATTTTTAATGTATGCTTATATGCAATTTATACAATTTCGGTTTTTGTTAAAATTTACGCCCCACCTCTAAATTCACCCCCTCACCCTCACTTTTGTAAAACGCGTATTTCAAATACTAGAGACTTGTGCTTTGGCAATTACATGCATATTCATGTTATAATCATAATCTGAAAGTTTCATGAAGATCGTACGTCCCAAAAAAAAAAAAAAAGTTATTAAACAACTAGCTGGCCCGGCAAACGTTGCATTGCCCTCTATATTATTTCTAGGTAAAAAATTGTTGAAAGCTATGTTGTTCAGGTTGGGATACACTCTGATTAATTTATTAATCGGATTTTCATTCAAGCGCCTTGTAAAGGACATTCTTCGTTTTTTGGTCAGGTGCAAGAACAAATAATGCGGATGGTTTGCCAACACGTGAGCTTGCCACGTTCAATTGACCATGAGAAAAACACACATTTTCTAGATTGAGGCCACAAATAGTCAAATATTGGCCCTATGACTTGTTGATCGTCATGGCGAAGGCAAGACGAAGCGAGAATTCAAATAAATTCAAAGGGCATATCTTTTGAGATCATCGGAATCCTAGGAATAAGAACTTCCTCATCTTTAAATTTTCCTTTGAGTATCGACGCGTGAATCACATTGCTCATCAGTTTTCTTATCACCAAACGCGTTCCATTGCACAGTTTTGGTTGGTTTAAATTTCTAAGCATGCAAATCTTGGAGAATTGCTCTTTTCATAGCTGTGTTCATTTCTTGACGCCGGTCAAGTTGTTCTTCCATATTGCCCATGAAGTATATTTGCAAGAATTTTTGCTGTGCATCTTCAATAGGTTGCAATGATCCAATGCGATGGCAAATCTGGCCTTGAATCTTTAAATTCAAAGCCATAGTTATAGTTAGATTTACAAACACTTTTTACATAAATCTAACAAACTACATTATTCCAAAATTTTTTTTTTTTTTTTTTTTTTTTTTATTTTGACAGTCATAGAAAATAACATTTTTAACGTAAATTACCTTAAATGTCGGATTATATCCGTTACCAATAATTTCCGCCCCAAATGAAGTCATTTGAAAACAGGCATTGTATTTTTGAGTGCTCGTTAGAAAATGTCGTGATTCTAGTGTTTCGCCGTAAAGCAGGGAACGCAATGCTCTGGTGGCGAGACCACTAATGGCAATGTCACTTTACCACTAAGGCAGCACAAACCGGGCGTTTCACCAGCAAACTTCAATGCGCCACAATGCTGGCAAACAACGTCCATTGGACCAATGCAAACTAAACGATTCAAGCTGTAATCAATGGTGCAATCATATCGAAACGCTGCTCGATTCAAATCAATCCTTGAACCATTTCTTATTGCCATTTCACGGGCTGCCTCTCTTTGAGAAGCACGAATTAAGGCCCTTCTTTGCTGGGTACTAACGCGGAGCCTTTCTCGGGCGATTTCTCGCTCTTCGTCAGATAATTGACTCGCGCTATTCCGTTGCCTAATTGCATTATGGGTCCGCCGGGAAAGATTAGATCTTCTAGGACGCGGCATTTTTATTAATAGTAATACTGCCCTCGCACAAAACCATATAAATCAATCGAGAAATATAAATATAAATAATTTACACAAATTTATGTTTGAGACAAACAAATACCTGAACTTTCGAGATATTTAGCTTTTGTAAAAGTCCAAAAATATAAAAAGCCAAAAATACACTTTTTAATAATTAACTTTTTTTTTTAAATTTCGAATTTTTAATTTTTTATTTATTTTTGATTGTTAGGTTTTAATCTTTTGATTTTTTTTTTTAATTTTTTCAGATTTTTGATTTGAAATATTTAGAATGTTTAAAAGTCCAAAAATATAAAAAGCCAAAAATACACTTTTTAATAATTACCTTTTTTTTTTTGAATTTCGAATTTTAAATTTTTTATTTATTTTTTGAACAGTCAGGTTTTAATCTTTTGATTTTTTTTTTTTGAATTTTTGCAGATTTTTGATTTGAAATATTTTTCTTTTTGATTAGGAAAAAATTTTTTTTGTTGAATAGTCTTTTTTTTTTTTGTTGAATAGTCTGGCCTGCTCGAGGCTGTGCCGTAGACTGACTGACTACATTTGTTTATTTACTTCTACACTATTGTCAAAACTGTCACTGTTACCAAGCCTACTGGGTATAAAAAAAATTTGAACATTTGGGGAAAAAACCGCGTTTTTCAAGTATTCGGCAAATTTTTTCAGTATTTTTAAGACCCTATACTAAACTCGTTGCGGAGACAAATCCAACAAATCAAAAACCATGAAAATTGGTCCAGCAGATCTCGAGTTATAAGTGCTTGGACACTTTTATATATATAGATTAAGTTCTCATAGTAAGCGCACACTGCAGCCCATGCGTGTTTATGCGTGGGTGCTTGTGTGTGTATGTGTTTGTGTATATGTGTGTGTTTCTTGTGTAAGCTGAAAGACGCGAAAAATTATTGAAATAGCTAGCACTCCAAGGGTTCAGGGGATCTCGTAGTCGAGCAGTCTCGACTAGAGCTTTCTTACTTGTTATATATTCATTTATTGACAAAATTATATAACAAATTGCAAGTTGCGTGGTGGCTAGGATAGCGCGCGGTGCTTGCGGGACGGCCGTAAAGCATTGCTTCGCAAGCACTATGCGCTACCTTAGCCTGGGACAGCTCGTCTTCTCAGTCGCTCGACTCTGCGGAGCTCCATCATCACCGTGGCCGCGAAGGTGATTGTTAGTTCCCAAGCTTCCTCCGATTCCAGCATGGCGTTGACTAAGTTGTCCGCTCTGATGGAGCGGCCCACTGCCTCTTCCAGACGACGCCTCTCCTCCAGGAACCGTCCACATTCGAAAAGAATGTGGTTGGCGTCTTCCACATGCCCTCGCTCGCACCAGGGGCACTCGTCAGATTCCTCGTGGCCAAAGCGCTTCAAATAGCTCTGAAAGCATCCATGACCCGAGAGGATCTGCGTAAGGTAGAAGTTAACCTCGCCGTGTTTGCGGTTAACCCATGGTTCAAGCTCCGGGATGAGCTTGTGCGTCCACCGCACTTTAGCTGAGCTATTCCACTTTCTTTGCCATCGTGCGATGCTGTTCGCCCTGACAGCGTTGAGTCGCGTAGGCCCGTGCGAGTTCCGCTCCACGGCTTCGGCGACCAAATACTCCAGTGGCACCATACCGGCTATGACGAGCGCCGCGTCATCGGAGATAGTCCTGAAAGCGCAGCTGACTCTGATTGCGCTCAGCCTGTAGATCGCGCGAATTCCTCGGCTGTAGCTCGGCGTTGCCATCGCTCTTGCCCATATTGGCGCAGCATAGAGGATGACAGACCTAATGACGCTCATTAGGAGGGGACGTCGTTGCTGTTTAGGTCCCCGCGTGTTAAGCATGATTCTCGAGAGAGCTCTAAGTGCTCGCGGAAAGTTAATCTTGTGTCTATCATGACACCAAGATATCTTATCGCCCTCTTTGACGCAATGGTGACGCTGCCGATCTTTATATTGGCAGTTTCCACTCTTTTGCGACTGCTGACTAGTACAACTTCGGTCTTGTGTGCCGCAAGCTCGAGCCCAGCTCCTGTCAACCAGCTTCGTATGCGATTGATACTTTCGCTGCACATATCCTCTGTATCTTTGAGCTCCTTTCCTATGGCTACGACAGCTACATCATCAGCAAAGCCAATGGTGTGCGCGCCTGCTGGTAGTTCCAAGCGCAGTACGCCGTCGTACATGATGTTCCATAGGAGAAGCCCCAGCACTGAGCCTTGGGGTACTCCAGCTGACACTGTATGAGTTTGGGGACCCTCACTCGTGTTGTATACCAGTGTTCTTCCTCTGAAGTAGCTCTTTATTATCTCTCTTAGATATTTAGGGATATTATATTGTGACAGCGCATTCAGTATCATATCCCAACTAGCTGTGTTGAAGGCATTCCTTACTTCCAGGGTCGCGATGATGCAGTATTCCTTCGTCCCGTGCCTCCATCTGGTGCCTTGAATAGCGGAAGTGGCCAGACCAACAACTTTGTTAAGCGCGTCCGTTGTTGACCGGGCCTTCCGGAATCCAAATTGGTTTGGTGACACGCCTCCGGCGCTTGCAATCGCAGTCTCCAGCCTAGAGCAGATCAGTTTCTCAAACACCTTTCCCATGGTGTCTAAGAGACAGATCGGTCTGTACGAAGATGGCTCATCTGGTGGTTTGCCAGCCTTGGGTAGCAATACCAGATTCTGGGCTTTCCATTTTGCCGGGAACGTCTCTTGGATCAGGGATTCGTTAAATAATTCGGCGAACGTACTTGGGTGAAAGGCGAGGGCTAGCTTTAGCGCACGATTTGGGATCCCGTCCGGCCCTGGAGCTGTGTTGGTTCTAAGACCTCGGAGAACTACTGATATTTCTTCCTCTGTAACTAAAACAATTTCAGTGCTCGTTGAGCTCGTTGAGCAGACTTGGACTCAGGGGCGTGAATGGAGCTTAAACTTTCTGGAAAGAGTGTTTCCACAATCGATTTAAGCTCCAGACGATCCGTAGGCTGCACCTGTCTACCTGCGTATAGTCTTTTAACTATTATCTTATATGCCCCCAAGGGTCATATTCGGCTGAGTCGCACAACTGTAAAAAACATTCTCTTTTGCTTGCCCGAATGGCCTTCTTCAGCTGTCTTCTAGCTGCCTGGTAAGCTAACTGTTTCTCAAAAAACGTTGACCTACCGCGAGCCCGTTGGTAGCTTCTTCTCGCCTGGATGCATTTGCGACGAATGTCACCTATTTGC
This sequence comes from Drosophila arizonae, assembly GCF_054131065.1. Classification (NCBI taxonomy): domain Eukaryota; kingdom Metazoa; phylum Arthropoda; class Insecta; order Diptera; family Drosophilidae; genus Drosophila; species Drosophila arizonae. Next base: position 34,881,187 of record NC_142922.1, read on the forward strand.
GTATTCCACCAATACGTAGGCTCATGTTGTCACGTGAGCTGCTTGCGACGTAACATGCTGCTATTGCAGGCACTCTGTATTTGGGCTACCATTTGGCATGCTCTGGCCTCAGCATTACCAATTGTACCCAGAGACTGAATGGCCTCTGAAAAGACCGCGGGATCAAAAGTATCTAGCCGATACGACTCCCTCCACAATGTTGACGCCCTGGCAGGTGGCTCACCTATTGTAAACAGAAGTGCCGTATGATCGCTGCCTGTATAGCTATCGCAATGGCTCCATGTTGCTCCCCGAAAGAGGGATGAAGTGACAAAAGTAATGTCGATAACAGACCCGTATCCCGCCCGACTGAAGGTGTACTCATGGCCAGTGTTGAGCAGTGCAACATCTAGTGTCGCGAAGATCTCCAGTAGGATACGACCTCTGGCATTTGTTGTTGGGCTACCCCATTCTAGCGCCCAGGAGTTAAAATCTCCAGCTATAATGGCCTTCCGACCCCTAGCATCCTCGGCAAGCTCGTCGAGCACCGTCGTGAATTCACTGAGCTGCATGCTGGGGGCAAGATAGCAACTGTAAAGCCATAAGCTACCATATCGGCCACGTACGAACCCATTGAATGACTTAACATTCGAAAGTACGTTCGTTGAGTTGCCGCATACCCACAACGCAGCTTTGCCATTAACGTCTGTTGACCATGTCCTATTGCAGCTGTTTCTACAGTGGTGAGGCTCACTGAGAAAATCTACATCTATACATTTTTCCCTAATGGTCTGCTCTAGAAGATCTTGGACAGCAACACAATGATTTAAGTTAAGCTGCAAAAACCTTAACATTTCATTTTACGAGCAGCTTCACGGTAAGATGGGCACTTGAAGCTGCCTGCTGAATGGTCCGTCTGCTTTTCACCTTTCCGGATGCAGAGGCTACATTTTGGTGGCTTGGTGCATGCTTTGGCACTGTGACCCATCTCTCCACACCTGAAACAGGCGCCCTTTAAGTCACAGTCGCTGCCGCAGTTTGCTGCCATATGACCGTAATCGAGGCACTTGAAACAGCGATTAGGCTGCTCCACGGCTCGGATACGGCAAACTACCCATCCTATTCTAATTTTGGACAGCTCGAGCAGAGTTTTAGCTTTCCCAATTGGAAGACCAACCGTAGCTCTTTGCTGTCCACCAAAAGCTGGCCGAAGCGATTTGATAGCCTCAATGGGGAGTGAGCTATCCTTCAACTCCACCCTAATTGCCTCCAAGATCTCCTCTTTGGTCGCTAACTCATCTAGATCGCGAATCTCAACTTGCGCCGATTCGGTAAGTGTTTTAACTACCGCTCGGTCTCCCAAGGCCTTGCCTACAGCTTCGTGCAGAGCTTCAGCGCTATGCTCCGGCTTCCTACTCAGTTGCAGTAAAAGGTCCCCCTTAGCTGTCTTCCTAATGCCTTGAACGTCGCTGCTCAGATGCTTCAAATTTGGGTCGCTTTTAACTACACGAACCATGTCCGCATAGCTGCAACGCCCTACGCCTGAAATCGCAATCGCGTCAGTCCTGGGACGTTTTCGCATAGGCTTTCGCCCTTTGACGACTGTCCAACTGCTCTGGTTTGTCTGTCGAGCGGCCTGGTTTGGAGTTTCAGTTTCAGCTGTAGCCCGTAGAGCCATTGGTTCTTTTGGGTTCGCTGCACTTCTATTCGGCCTCGGCTTTTTTGAGGGAGTTTTCCTCTGTTCGGAGGCAACTTCCCTCGACCGCTTGGGAGTATTGCTACCTACTGTAGCACTAATGCTCGCTGCCTTAACGTTTTCGCCTACTTTTTTGAGTGGCGTGGTCTGCACCTCACAGTTTTTAACCGAACGGTTGCAGAACGCTTCGGCCGTCTTGTGAAGGCTGACCAGCCTAGCCAGCTCCTCTCTCATTACGGCATTTATATGCCGCTGACCCCCAAATAAGGCAGACAAACCCTCTAGTGTAGCTCCTATTTGAGCTAACGCTTCTTTTAGTGACTTGGGTGCCTGGCACTCAGGCACTGGAGCCTGGTTAGAAGTCGACGGCTGCGCCAACACCCTCTGTTGTTGCTGCGGCGATCGCTGCAACGAGGAACGACGCGCAAAAGCTTACAGCTCGTCCGACTACCACGGCGTGAAGCCTGTAGTGGGCAATGGCTACTAATATAATCTGAGTTTACAACCCGCAGTAACTTAAACTCAACTTGACTACAGCGAGAGCCCGAAAGTATGCACTACTTTTAATAACTGCTACTTCACTTCAGCAGCTAGGTTGCTGTCTTTGCTAAGGCTTAGCAACTAACCAACGTTAGTGAGCAGCTGATTGCCCGATGCAATTTCCAGCACTACTAACAGCTGTTAGAGTGAATGCACCTGATTTTTCTTATTGCGCAAGTGTGACGCCTAAAGTAACAAAATTTACGCGCCCACAAAAGACAAGGAAAGGAAAGAAGCCCTGACGCCAAAACACTGACGCTATCGCCCCCCTCTCTTGCACCACCGAATTATACCGCTTGGGAATTCCACGAACCGCCGCGCAGTAAGTCTCTGGTAGTTTTTTTTTGAGGTCGGTGGGTACGCCGCGCCCACAGCAAACACGTTGACTTCAGTTCTTTCCACTTTCACAGGGGAAAACACAGTTCAAGCTATTGTCTACGATGGATCACGATGACATAGACCGCACTCCGTGAAAACGCAACTCGAACTCTCAATGTTTGTGCATGCGTATGTATATGTATGTATGTGTGTGTGTGTGTGCGTGTGTGTGTGTGTGTGTGTGTGTGTGTGTGTGTGTTAGTATGTGTGTGTATGTATGCCTGTGTGTGCGTGCGTGCGTGCGTGCGTGTGTGTGTGCGTGTTTCTTGTGTAAGCTGAAAGACGCGAAAAATTATTGAAATATCTATTACTCCAAGGGTTCAGGGGATCTCGTAGTCGAGTAGTCTCGACTAGAGCTTTCTTACTTGTTTTCTTTTAATTTCCGCTCTAACCAATTCTGTTGATTCTTTGGCAAACATTATTTTTAAAGGTCTGCAATACCGAGTCGATGCCGGGCGAGGATTTTTCCAAAGTACTAGGCTTTCATATTGTAATTGTAGCGGTACTATGCATATGAAAAATATGCGCTCATCTGCCATCTTAAGCTCCAAATTACTGAAGCTCTGTCGGTATGTCGCGTGTCCCGAACTCCCATTGCAACCCCATGTAGAAATGAGGCTCAAAGACTTATATTTATTTCCATTATCCGAGATTTGGCTAAAAACTTCGGGATGCGCACCAACAATTCTCGTAATTGTGTGGTCCAGCATTTGTTGTAATGGAACTTCAGCCCAACTTTCTTCCGTTCTGATGCAATCCGGATAGCACATTTTTTTCGCCGATCGCAAAACAAACCTGATTGCAATAGATTGTATGAGTTCTTTGTGTAATCGCCATCAATATAAAGCACCAATGCTTCTTTTGGAGAATACTTAATGGGGAGTTGTTGGTCTGCATCCAAGCTTTTTATACCCTGAACCCATTTTCAATGGGAAATCAGGGTATAATGGTTTTGTTGAAATGTATGTAACGGGCAGAAGAAGGCGTGGCAGACCCCAAAAAGTATATATATTCTTGATCAGGGCGACGAGCTGAGTTGATTTGGCCCTGTCCGTCTGTCTGTCTGTCCGTAAGCGCTCACTGCCGCCCATGCGTGTTTATGCTTGTCTGTGTATATGTATGTAATTGTTTGTGTATGTGTGTGTTTTTTTTTGTTTTTTTTTTATATTCATTTATTGACAAAATTATATAACAAATTGCAAGTTGCGTGGTGGCTAGGATAGCGCGCGGTGCTTGCGGGACGGCCGTAAAGCATTGCTTCGCAAGCACTATGCGCTACCTCAGTCGCTCGACTCTGCGGAGCTCCATCATCACCGTGGCCGCGAAGGTGCTTGTTAGTTCCCAAGCTTCCTCCGATTCCAGCATGGCGTTGACTAAGTTGTCCGCTCTGATGGAGCGGCCCACTGCCTCTTCCAGACGACGCCTCTCCTCCAGGAACCGTCCACATTCGAAAAGAATGTGGTTGGCGTCTTCCACATGCCCTCGCTCGCACCAGGGGCACTCGTCAGATTCCTCGTGGCCAAAGCGCTTCAAATAGCTCCGAAAGCATCCATGACCCGAGAGGATCTGCGTAAGGTAGAAGTTAACCTCGCCATGCTTGCGGTTAACCCATGGTTCAAGCTCCGGGATGAGCTTGTGCGTCCACCGTCTTTAGCTGAGCTATTCCACTTTCTTTGCCATCGTGCGATGCTGTTCGCCCTGACAGCGTTGAGTCGCGTAGGCCCGTGCGAATTCCGCTCCACAGCTTCGGCGACCAAATACTCCAGTGGCCCCATACCGGCTATGACGAGCGCCGCGTCATCGGAGATAGTCCTGAAAGCGCAGCTGACTCTGATTGCGCTCAGCCTGTAGATCGCGCAAATGCCTCGGCTGTAGCTCGGCGTTGCCATCGCTCTTGCCCATATTGGCGCAGCATAGAGGATGACAGACCTAATGACGCTCTACAAGAATCAGCTGCCTTTTTATGCACATATTCTAAGTGCTCGCGGAAAGTTAATCTTGTGTCTATCATGACACCAAGATATCTTATCGCCCTCTTTGACGCAATGGTGACGCTGCCGATCTTTATATTGGCAGTTTCCACTCTTTTGCGACTGCTGACTGGTACAACTTCGGTTTTGTGTGCCGCAAGCTCGAGCCCAGCTCCTGTCAACCAGCTTCGTATGCGATTGATACTTTCGCTGCACATATCCTCTGTATCTTTGAGCTCCTTTCCTATGGCTACGACAGCTACATCATCAGCAAAGCCAATGGTGTGCGCGCCTGCTGGTAGTTCCAAGCGCAGTACGCCGTCGTACATGATGTTCCATAGGAGAGGCGCCAGCACTGAGCCTTGGGGTACTCCAGCTGACACTGTATGAGTTTGGGGACCCTCACTCGCGTTGTATACCAGTGTTCTTCCTCTGAAGTAGCTCTTTATTATCTCTCTTAGATATTTAGGGATATTATATTGTGACAGCGCATTCAGTATCATATCCCAACTAGCTGTGTTGAAGGCATTCCTTACATCCAGGGTCGCGATGATGCAGTATTCCTTCGTCCCGTGCCTCCATCTGGTGCCTTGAATAGCGGAAGTGGCCAGACCAACAACTTTGTTAAGCGCGTCCGTTGTTGACCGGGCCTTCAGGAATTCAAATTGGTTTGGTGACAGGCCTCCGGCGCTTGCAATCGCAGTCTCCAGCCTAGAGCAGATTAGTTTCTCAAACACCTTTCCCATGGTGTCTAAGAGACAGATCGGTCTGTACGAAGATGGCTCATCTGGTGGTTTGCCAGCCTTGGGTAGCAATACCAGATTCTGGGCTTTCCATTTTGCCGGGAACGTCTCTTGGATCAGGGATTCGTTAAATAATTCGGCGAACGTACTTGGGTGAAAGGCGAGGGCTAGCTTTAGCGCACGATTTGGGATCCCGTCCGGCCCTGGAGCTGTGTTGGTTCTAAGACCTCGGAGAACTACTGATATTTCTTCCTCTGTAACTAAAACAATTTCAGTGCTCGTTGAGCCCTGATCAGCAAACTCGGACTCAGGGGCGTGAATGGAGCTTAAACTTTCTGGAAAGAGTGTTTCCACAATCGATTTAAGCTCCAGACGATCCGTAGGCTGCACCTGTCTACCTGCGTATAGTCTTTTAACTACTATCTTATATGCCCTGCCCCAAGGGTCATATTCGGCTGAGTCGCACAACTGTAAAAAACATTCTCTTTTGCTTGCCCGAATGGCCTTCTTCAGCTGTCTTCTAGCTGCCTGGTAAGCTAACTGTTTCTCAAAAAACGTTGACCTACCGCGAGCCTGGATGCATTTGCGACGAGGGATGAAGTGACAAAAGTAATGTCGATAACAGACCCGTATCCCGCCCGACTGAAGGTGTACTCATGGCCAGTTTTGAGCAGTGCAACATCTAGTGTCGCGAAGATCTCCAGTAGGATACGACCTCTGGCATTTGTTGTGGGGCTACCCCATTCTAGCGCCCAGGAGTTAAAATCTCCAGCTATAATGGCCTTCCGACCCCTAGCATCCTCGGCAAGCTCGTCGAGCACCGTCGTGAATTCACTGAGCTGCATGCTGGGAGCCAGATAGCAACTGTAAAGCCATAAGCTACCATATCGGCCACGTACGAACCCATTGAATGACTTAACATTCGAAAGTACGTTCATTGAGTTGCCGCATACCCACAACGCAGCTTTGCCATTAACGTCTGTTGACCATGTCCTGGGGCAGCTTTTATTTTTTTTTTTTTTTTTTTTTTTTTTTTTTTTTTAGTGTATATGTGAAATTACAAATAACATTCAAATTTAAAGTAGTGTTTTTGTTTTAGCATGGCCATACTAAACACAATTATGAAATAAACATTTTTAACCTATCCTTATGTACTGTTTGTTTTTTGTTTTTATTATTTGTTATTATAATGTTATTTTTATCTCCTATTTCCGATACTTTATAAGGACCAGTATATTTATAATCTAACTTATGACCTGTTTCATTCCTTAACAAGACTTTATCTCCTACTGATATATCTATGTTGTTTACTTTCTGATCATATAGTATCTTATTATTTTCCTTATTTTTTTCTAACATTATTCTAGCTCTTTTATATGCTACTTCTAATCTATATTTACTTTCTTTAGCATAGTCATCTATATTGTATATGGTTTCTATATTATCTATACTATTAAATTGTTTTGGTAAATTATTTGTTTTACCAAACACTAACTCATATGGAAAGTAATTATGTGCCATTGAGGGTGTAGTGTTGAAACAGAAAACGAAGTATTGAAGCCATATGTCCCAATCAGTTTTATCAACCGATATATAAGAGCGTATGTATTCATTGAAAGTTCTATGACTGCGTTCTATTGTTCCGACTGTCTGGTGGTGGTGTGCGGTAGATGTTATATTTTCAATTTTTAAATATTTGCATAGATCATTTATAATTGAATTCTTATATTCTGCTCTCATATCCGTAATAAACGTCTTCATTGGACCGTACTTTAGAATAAATGATTCAAAAATTGCTTTAGCGACAGTGTTCGCGTTCTTATTTGGAACTGGTATGGCAACTAAATATTTAGTTAGGTCACATATTAGAGTGATTGTATATTCGTTGCCATTTTCTGATTTTGGTAGTGGACCAATAGTGTCTACTATCACCCTGTCGAAAGCGTTTATTGGCGTATCAGTTATTATCAATGGAGTCTTATTGTGCTTGGTTATTTTAGCTAATTGGCATTTTTGACATTTTCGTATGTACTCAGTAATATCTCGAGTCATACCTTTCCAAAAATAATGTCTTTTGACCTTGGCCAAGGTTTTTGTAATGCCAGTATGACCTCCTTGTATTGCATCGTCATGGAATTTAGACAGAATAGTCCCTTTCCTTGTATTCAATATTTTATTGCCCATTTGTTTAAAATTATCTATTGAAACATGTTCAAAGATATTTTCCCACGGTGCCATTTTGAGTTGGCTGATTTTGTTTATACCGGCTTGCATTTCAAGCCTTTGGAAAAATTGACCTAGGTCTAGGATTCCATTGGTATATAAATCGCTAACATCATATCTTGCAGTAATCTTCCTACCATGTTTTAATAAACAAATAGTATTCTTTACATGCAAGGTCACTACTTTACGTACTTCGTCATTGTTTATGACTTCATATACGTTGGGCTTTGAAGCTTTTTCTATAGATTGCCTAGGCAATTCTATTTCTTTCTTATCCGCGCGGATTTTCTGTCTATTTTGATATCTCGTAGTGACTTTCCTGTAATATTTTGTAGATCTTTAATGGTTATTCTTGATAACGCATCAGCTACATGATTATCTTTTCCCTTTAAATATTCGACTGTAAAATCGTACTCTTCTAATTCTAGCCTCATACGTGTCAGTTTAGAACTCGGATTGATCATTGAGAATAGATATATTAAAGGTCTGTGATCTGTTTTGATCGTAAAGTGTTTTCCATAAATATATGGTCGAAAATGTAATATTGCCCAGTGTATTGCAGCTACATAATTCCTGCTCAGTTGTACATTTATTACTTTCTCCTTTTTCTATAGCTTTTTCTATAGATTGCCTAGGCAATTCTATTTCTTTCTTATCCGCGCGGATTTTCTGTCTATTTTGATATCTCGTAGTGACTTTCCTGTAATATTTTGTAGATCTTTAATGGTTATTCTTGATAACGCATCAGCTACATGATTATCTTTTCCCTTTAAATATTCGACTGTAAAATCGTACTCTTCTAATTCTAGCCTCATACGTGTCAGTTTAGAACTCGGATTGATCATTGAGAATAGATATATTTAAGGGTCTGTGATCTGTTTTGATCGTAAAGTGTTTTCCATAAATATATGGTCGAAAATGTAATATTGCCCAGTGTATTGCAGCTACATAATTCCTGCTCAGTTGTACATTTATTACTTTCTCCTTTACTAAAAGCTCTTGACGCGTATGCAATGGGAAGTTGGATTCCGTTATGGTTTTGAGTTAAAACCGCTCCACACGCTTGCTTACTTGCGTCAGTTATTATACAGAATTCCTTGCTGAAATCTGGATATTGTAGTAAAGTAGGTTCCATGAGTTTTGTTTTTAAATATCGGAATGCATTTTGGCACTCCTCTGTCCATTCAAAAGGAACATTCTTTTTACATAATCTTGTTATGTGCCGGGAATATTCGGCGAAATTTTTAATAAATCGTCTATAATAATTGCAAAAGGCTACAAAACGTCTGGCGCTATCCGCATTGTGCGGGACTGGGTAATTCATGATGACTTCATATTTCTTGTCATCTGGAAGTATTCCTTTATCTGTGCATCTATGACCAAGAAAAGTCACCTCATGCATAAAAAATGAACATTTTTCTGGATGTAACTTTAGATTGTATTTCCTACATTTCTCAAAAACGTCTGTTAAGTTTTTAAGCATATGTTTTTCGGAACAACCTATAACTATTAAGTCATCCATATAAAGGAATGCTTGTGAAGGTTCTAATCCAGAGAATGCTATAGTCATCATTCTTTGAAATGAATTAGGCGCTATTTTTAGACCAAACGGTAATCGCGTGAAGCGATACGAGCCATTGCTCGTTGAAAATGACGTTATGTCTCTTGAACTTTCTTCGAGTTCAATTTGATGAAATCCTGACATTAAGTCAAGGCATGAAAAATATTTTGCTCGTCCAAGTTGATCCAAAATATCATCAATTCTTGGGAGTGGAAATTTATCGGACAGTAGTTTTTTATTAATTTGACGATAGTCAATTACCAATCGCCATTTTTTTTGATCTGATCCTGGGGATGATTTTTTAGGGACAAGTAATAATGGGCTATCATATTCAGATACAGATTGTTCGACAATTCCGTCTTTTATCAACTTTCCGACTTGTTTTTGTATTTCATCAACATGACTGTGTGGGCTTCTATAGTTTTTTGTGTACACTGGTTCATCATCTTTTAATCTCAGTATTTGTTTATAAAAATTATTTGTGCTGATTGGTTCGGATTCCAATCCAAATATATCATTATATTGGGTGCATAAGTTTGAAAGCTGCGATTTGAATTGTGGAGGAAAGTTTTCTAGTTGAGATAATACAGATTGCTTTCTATTTTCATGTCTATATTATATAAGTGCTTTGTATGTCATGAAAGACATCAAAATTTTCTTTAACTACTGAAATGTCTGCACCTGTGTCTACTAAAAAGACAATTTCTTTTCCTGTAGGCACATGGTTGAATGATACAAATATGTTCGGACTGAGATTAATTGTATGAACCCTTGCATTTTCTACTGTTGAGCATTTAAAGGGGGATTCGAGTTTTCCGATGTATTATTGGTAACTCTTATATTGCCCTGGTTATTATTGTTGTGGCCTCTATTCGAGTTGCCACGGCCTCTTGAGTTTCCTCTATATTGGCCTCGTCCATTATTGTTATTATAATTATTATTATTATAATTATTGTTATTATACCCTGAACCTCTTTTCAATGGGAAATCAGGGTATAATGGTTTTGTTGAAATGTATGTAACAGGCAGAAGGAGGCGTGGCAGACCCCACAAAGTATATATATTCTGAGTTGATTTGGCCCTGTCTGTCTGTCTGTCCGTCTGTCCGTCTATCCGTCCGTCCGTCTGTCCGTATGTATGAACGCGTCGATTTCAGAAGATATAAGATATAATAAAATGTCCGTAATTACAACGCGCAAATCAAGTTTATCATTAAAAATCGATGACTCACCCCGATCTTTTTTTATCGATAAAAAACCTTATCGAAAACCAGTTATAAAATTATATCTTCTACACCTTTATTGCTAGAGTCTCCAAATTTTTAATGTATGCTTATATGCAATTTATACAATTTCGGTTTTTGTTAAAATTTACCCCCCACCCTTAAATTCACCCCCTCACCCTCACTTTTGTAAAAAGCGTATTTCAAATACTAGAGACTTGTGCTTGTGGGAATTACATGCATATCCATGTTATAATCATAATCTGAAAGTTTCATGTTATTCTTACGAGCGCGAAAACTACCTTTATAATTTCCTGTACACCTGTACAGTTTCGCCTTTTACATTGAGTTTTAATTTAGAAATGATTTCAGATATAGATGTTTCATTTTCTAGTAAATTTCTAGCGACACCTTTTAGCCTTGATTTTATTATCGAAATTGCTAATTCTTCGTGTTCGCCTTTTAAATTCAATATTTTTAGTGCATCTACAAAACTTTGCAAATTTTCAGCTTTACCGTCAAAGGCTGGTATAAGCTTAGTTGCCGTATTTATGAATTCAATATTTGTTTGTGCCATTGTGATATTGTTATCTGAAGAAGTATCAGAATCTGTAAAATTATCTGGATCTGGCATCAAAACAGCGGGAATAGTAAGGTTATTGTTCGGCGCAGCAGCTAATAATTGCTCTTAATAGTTAAATAAGCTTCTCTTAAGTTAATCTCTTGCCTTTGTCATTCTCATTCGCTGTTAGCGCACTCTTGCACATAACAAAGCATAACACACATACGTATGTAAATCTCATCCGCTCTGTTAATTGCATACTCCTCTTTATTTATATTCTTTTAAACACTGTACAAAACAAGTAAGAAAGCTCTAGTCGAGACTGCTCGACTAGGAGATACCCTGAACCCTCTAATCTGATATTCTAATCATTCTGCACTTCTTTTATGCACACATACATACAGATGCATCCACACGCACGCATAAGCCTGCGCTCTGCTAACTGCGCAGTAAGCAGCGACTGCGCTTGTGCTGCGCTGCAGTGTGGGCAATATTATGAGAATTTATTTGTTAAATAATTTCTTTTGTAGACATACGATGTTAATGAAACTTTTAGAGCGTAATCATATAGTGAATATGTGTGTATATTCCAAAGCTAAAGTCTCTAGTATTTGAAATACGCTTTTTACAAAAGTGATGGTGAGGGGGTGAATTTAAGGGTGGGGGGTAAATTTTAACAAAAACCGAAATTGTATAAATTGCATATAAGCATACATTAAAAATTTGGAGACTCTAGCAATAAGGGTGTAGAAGATATAATTTTATAACTGGTTTTCGATAAGGTTTTTTATCGATAAAAAAAAGATCGGGATGAGTTATCGATTTTTAATGATAAACTTGATATGCGCGCTGTAATTACGGACATTTTAAAAAAAATTTGAAGTCTCTAGCTCTTATAACTTCTGAAATCGACGCGTTCATACATACGGACGGACGGACGGACGGACAGACAGACGGACGGACGGACAGACGGACAGACGGACAGACAGACGGACAGGGCCAAATCAACTCAGCTCGTCGCCCTGATCAAGAATATATATACTTTGTGGGGTCTGCCACGCCTCCTTCTGCCTGTTACATACATTTCAACAAAACCATTATACCCTGATTTCCCATTGAAAATGGGTTCAGGGTATAAATAGTCTTCATTCGCGCAACACCTACAAATTTGTCACCCTCGCATCGAAATAACTTTGCCTAAACAGTGTCCACATTAAATTAATAAATAATAAGCTAAATTATATCGTTTTGGTTTTTATTTTTTGCCTTCGTAAATGATTGGAGCCAGAGTTGTCGAAAAAGCTCGGCAGCTTCAAACATTCTGGTGACCCCGACGTGATCCTAATACACTCTGTGGTGCTCGCTTAGCGCGTTATAAGTTATTACACCATCTTGGCGTCGCTCATCAGTGAAATTTACAAAACATTTGTGCAAGATAGTGCATTCAAATTATCAATTTCATTGTGACACAACCTTGTAAAACATTTAACATTTCGTTCGAACTGCATATATGTATGTGTATGCAATTGTCTTGAGTTTTTTGCATCCTCTTTTAATTGCCGTTTCGTTCGTCGCGGTTGGCGCCTTCTCAGCTGCATCTGCATAGAAAGCGCGCAAACCTAAAAAGCTGTGTCAATCGTAGAGGACACACACACATACATAAATCAAAACTCAGATAATCTGCATGCAGTGGCTTTGCATTCTGATTATCTTTATCATTTTTTCTTTCGTCCGTGGATCATCGCGTTTAGCGCCTTTTATGTAGCGTCTGCACAACTATTCCGAAAATAGTTGTCTCGATCACACACGTACATACATATGTATATACGTACAGTGGGCTTGCATATAAAATGTGCAGATAAATTATATGTGCATAAGTGGAACTATTAGCTTGTACATTAACTTTGCAATTGCAAGTGTTCTTTCAAAAGTGAACATAAAACAAATAAATTTGTGACTAAAATGAATAATTTAGAATCGAGTGCTGATCAAGTGCCTGCATCTCAGGTCACTTATCTAAAGCGTAAAACCACTAACCAGAGAACACATAGACTAGACAACTAGTGGAAAGCTCTTTGCACGCTTTTTTTGAGGCTTTAGCACCCCAGACAGCTTTGGACTCGCTCGGCTCCTTACTTTTAGGTTCGAGCTACGAAAAATACGAACGCACAATCATTTCGCTTCATGCGCTCGACCGAGATGGTCAACTTTTGAACAAAAGATCCCTCTATGCTCAATGTTTCCCTTGCTCTCTCTCTCTCTCGATGTTCTCTGCTCTCTCGAATGTGTATATGTATGTATACATGTGAGGCTCACATTGTGAGCACAAGCTGCAGCTCACGAAAATTGAAATTTCTTCGCAGCAAGAACCCATGTCTTCCCTTCTGTGAAGAGTATACCGAACTTTTCAAACCGTTTGCCATGTGTTTTCGTTATTATTTGTGGGAAGGGTATAAAAGGGTTGGTGCGCATAATGAAAATGTTTTCGCGACGAGCATGCACACACACACTGTCCCTTGCTACATGTACTATGTACTGCATGTGAGCACAAGTAGCGCTCACAAGAATTGAAATTTCTTCGCAACAAGAACCCATGTCTTCCCTTCTGAGTGAAGAGTATACCGAACTTTTCAAACCGTTTGCCATGCGTTTGCGTTATTATTTGTGGGAAGAGTATGAAAGCGTTGGTGCGCATAATGAAAATGTTTTCGCGACGAGCATGCACACATACACTGTCCCTTGCTACATGTACTATGAGCATTTGTATGCCTGTGTGCAAAGCCCTTGCTGGCTATAGCAATTTGAAATCCTAGCATTTGCATTTGGTCGATCTTGTGAAGTGCTCACACTTACATAAATATGTTTGATTGTGTGTACGCAGGGGCCGCGATGCTCACAAATGATGGGGTAATCATTGTAGAAGCAGTTCAGTGCCTTTATATGTATGTGCGTGTGTATATGTTTATAAGTGTATGCATGCGACATGAGCATTGACGTGTGCCTACGACAACTTAGAATTGTGTGAAGGATTTTGGGTTTGACCGGAAGAGGCGCGCTTATATTTAAGTAGATGATTTTATTTCAATGATCGTGGGTTTGCCTATCAGAATGATTTTTGCTAGAAATGTAGTACCTGATCAATCCCAGTGGCCTAATTGGAATGCGATTTTCGATCCCTTGTACCTGCACATATACAGGTGAAATTTACCTTTTTAATAAGAAGCATATGTATGTACATACATACGTATACTGGCTAAATGGACCCATTTTAAAGAGTGCATCCGTTAGATGTCATAAAAATCATGCAATTAAAAAATACCTTTAAAAGTAATAGGAAGTGCACTTGTTACTTCAGTTAATCATCTACTCAAATATAAGCGCGCCTCTTCCGGTCAAACCCAAAATCGTTCACACAATTCTAAGTTGTCGTAGGCACACGTCAATGCTCATGTCGCATGCATACACATACATATAAACATACACACACGCACATGCATATAAAGGCACTAAAATGCTTCTACAATGATTACCCCATCATTTGTGAGCATCGCGGCCCCTGCGTACACACAATCAAACATATTTCTGTAAGTGTGAGCACTTCACAAGATCGACCAAATTCAAATGCTAGGATTTCAAATTGCTACAGCCAGCAAGGGCGCACACAGGCATACAAATGCTCATAGTACATGTAGCATACTGTAAGTGTGTGTGTCCATGCTCGTCGCGAAAAATTTTCATTATGCGCATCAACGCTTTCATACCCTTCCCACAAATAATAACGAAAACGCATGTCAACCGGTTTGAAAAGTTCGGTATACTCTTCACACAGAAGGGAAAGCATGGGTTCTTGCTGCGAAGAAATTTCAATTCTTGTGAGCGCTACTTGTGCTCACATGCAGTACATAGTACATGTAGCAAGGGACAGTGTGTGTGTGCATGCTCGTCGCGAAAACATTTTCATTATGCGCACCAACCCTTTTATACCCTTCCCACAAATAATAACGAAAACACATGGCAAACGGTTTGAAAAGTTCGGTATACTCTTCACAGAAGGGAAGACATGGGTTCTTGCTGCGAAGAAATTTCAATTTTCGTGAGCTGCAGCTTGTGCTCACAATGTGAGCCTCACATGTATACATACATATACACATTCGAGAGAGCAGAGAGCATCGAGAGAGAGAGAGAGCAAGGGAAACATTGAGCATAGAGGGATCTTTTGTTCAAAAGTTGACCATCTCGGTCGAGCGCATGAAGCGAAATGATTGTGCGTTCGTATTTTTTCGTAGCTCGAACCTAAAAGTAAGGAGCCGAGCGAGTCCAAAGCTGTCTGGGGTGCTAAAGCCTCAAAAAAAGCGTGCAAAGAGCTTTCCACTAGTTGTCTAGTCTATGTGTTCTCTGGTTAGTGGTAAAACGAAAGCGCTGTTCGATAGACTTGAAAGTCTATATGCCGAATCAGACGCGGACAAATTGAGCCATATGGATTCGTGTGATTTACGTGTACTTTTGGACTCAATCACCAAATTAGAGTCAAATTTCGATGCGGTTCACACGAACTTAGAAGAATCAGATTTTGAGTCCATATCCAGTGATTTACCTGCGAAACTTGAATCAATTCTACTGAAGTTTAAGGCCCTGCTTCAACGTGAACTGGGAAGTCGGCCAAATCAACAGTTTTCTTCGACACTTAATACAAGCTTTACAAATGCTCATCCAGTGCTCATTATGTCAAATCGGTCGCGTTTGCCGCAGTTGGAATTGCCAAAATTTAGTGGAATCTATACTGAGTGGGAAAACTTTTTCTCTATGTTCAAAACGATCATAGATGCTGGCTCTGATCTCAGCCCTATTGAGAAGCTCCAACATCTTCGGTCCTGCTTAAGTGGTGCTGCGCTGGATACCATCGGCTCATTGGAAATAAATAGGGCTAACAATAGCGTCGCTCTGGATATTCTTCAACGTCGATTTGATAATAAACGTTTTATTTTACAGGCACACATCAGAGCGATATTTGGGCTTGAGAAGGCAGATTCATCTGTGGGCAGACTGAGGCAGTTGGCGGATAAGGTTACATCTCACATTCGTGCTATGGATTCTCTTGCATCGAGGGAAGAAGTCGCTGATTGTATCATCGTGCAAACAGTGTTGCAGCAATTGGACAAATGCACTCAGGCCAAATGGGAGGAACGATCATCAGCAAATGAGTTACCGTCGTGGGCCAAGTTGTCAACGTTCTTGCAAGAGCGGTGTCGAATGCTTGAAAATGTGGATCAAGTTTTGCAGGTTGGTCAGGTTGGCAAGTCAGGGAAGATCGTGAGTACACATTTAAGAAAATCATTTGTTGCTTCCAAAACTCCCAGTCGTTGTGTCTTTTGCGAAGACACGAGCCACATGATATTTCAATGTAAGCGTTTTGAGCAATTGCCACCCATTGCACGACATAAGGAGGCCAAGAGACTCGCTCTGTGCCTAAATTGCCTAAGAAAGGGGCATCAGCTGAAAGATTGCAAATCTAGTACCTGCCGCACTTGTTAATCGGAGCACCATACCTTATTGCATTACAATCAATCTTCAGTAGATACATCCAACACTGTCCAACAAACAAATGCAATACATTCCTCTGCTATGGTTGCAATGTCACCTTCTTTGCCTCAAGCCCATCTGTCGCCTCATTCGTCTGATGTTGTGCTTCTAGCCACTGCTATAATCCTTGTTAAGAATCGAGCTGAAACATTCGTTCCGTGTCGTGTACTCTTAGATTCAGGATCTCAATTTCACTTTGTTACCACGCAATTCGCTAATCAGCTTCAGCTCCGAAAAAGAAAGTCGCTTACTGCAGTTTCTGGCATTGGAGATGCTAGCTGCTCAACTGAAGGATACTCAGTCGATCTCGTTCTGAAATCGCGGATTTCAGATTACTCAACTACCATCAGCGCAATCATCGCCAAGACGATTACTGATAATCAGCCTGGAATTTCCATGTCTACTAATAGTTGGAACATACCCTCATACCCCTAGCTGATCCCTTATTTTATAAGTCACAGCGGATTGATCTTCTCATCGGAGCTGGTCTTTTCTTTGAGCTGTTGTGTATTGGGCAAATTATGTTGGCACCTGGGTTGCCAGTTTTGCAGAAAACTCAACTCGGCTGGATCATATCAGGTGGCGGGCAATCGGCCCCCAAACTCTCATCGTTCATCGTAACTCAAAGAGCTTCCGATGATACCAATCTCAGCACTCGGCTTGATGATTTGGTTTTGGGAAGTGGAGCACGAGCCTATCGCCAAGGTAACAACAGAGGAGCTCCACTGTCAGCAGCATTTCATCGCAACTCATCGTCGATTGTCTTCAGGGGAATACTTAGTCTGCTTGCCAAAAAAGCATGGCTTCGAATCTTTGGGCGACTCTTATGTGCAGGCCAAGCGTCGGCTCTTAAATTTGGAGCGTAAGTTTGCTAGAAATCATGCTATGAAGGAAAAATACTCTGCATTTATGAAAGAATATATTGATCTCGGCCATATGTCACCGGTGCCCAGCGCAGAGATTTCTAAATGCAAATACTTCTTGCCTCATCATTGTGTATACAAGGAAGAAAGTTCGACAACAAAGCTGAGAGTGGTATTCGACGGTTCGGCTGTTACCACATCTGGGCATTCATTAAATGATATTCTTATGTCAGGACCGACCATACAAGCTACATTGTTTCACACACTCGTTCGTTTTCCCACATTTTCCATTGCACTTACAGGTGATATTAGTAAAATGTATAGGTGTGTGAAGGTTTCAGAGCCTGATGCAACGCTTCAATGTATCTTATGGCGAAACTCATCAGACGACGACATTCTAGTCTTCAAATTGAATACCGTCACTTATGGGACTAAGCCCGCTTCCTTTTTGGCTATTCGTGCAATGCACCAATTAGCAATGGATGAGTCATCATCATACCCCCTAGGAGCTAAAACTGTTTTGCGAGATTTCTATGTTGACGATCTGATCTCAGGAGGCAATTCAGTTGAAGAAGTTCGCGACATAATGGAACAAACTAAAAATCTTCTTGAGCGAGGCAACTTCAAATTGAGAAAATGGTGCTCAAACTCAATCAACATTCTTCGCGGGGTTCCAGAAATCGAGCAGGAGAGTTTTCTCAAACTCGGCGATGGGACCGATGTGACAAAAACTCTTGGACTCATCTGGGAGCCTCGAAAGGATAGCTTCGTATTCAGTTTCGAGCCCAAAATTAGTGTTGGAAAACACACAAAACGTTCAGTTCTGTCAACCATGGCGCGATGCTACGATCCGTTAGGTTTGATCGGACCAATATTAACTAGGGCAAAAATCATCTTGCAACGCATGTGGAGAGACAAGCTACAATGGGATGAGAGTCTACCACAATCATTGGAAACGATTTGGAGCGAATTTTGTAAGGACTTTCATCAAGTGAGAAATGCAACATTTCCTCGTTATGTACTCCAACTTAAAGCAAGAGTTGAATTACATGCCTTCTGCGATGCTAGCCTTCAGGCCTATGGCTCTTGTGTTTATGTTCGGTCATCGAAGAATAATGCTGTTAAAGTGCATCTACTCTGTTCCAAGGCTAGAGTCGCCCCACTAAAGACCCTCACTGTGCCTAAGCTTGAGTTATGCGCTGCATTTCTGCTTGCGAACTTGATAAGCGAGATAGAGAAACTGAACTTGTTCGAATGTGAGATGCATTGCTGGTCAGATTCAGCGGTGGTCTTGTCTTGGCTAAAGGAAGAACCATCCAAATTCAATGTTTGTGTTGCTAACAAGGTTTGTGCCATACAGCAGTTCACAATCGGCATGGAGTGGCATTACGTGCCAGCTGAGATGAATCCTGCAGATATGTTATCTAAAGGAGCAGCACCGTTAGAGCTCTTGCACTCGAAATTATGGATGCATGGACCTTCTTTTTTGCAAGAGGAAAAATGTTATTGGCCTAGGCACTGCTTGCCTGAAGCATGCTTGCCTGAAATGCGTCATAGAGTCTTGCTGTCGGCAGAGCATGTGGACATCTCTTTGTCATTCAAGTACATAAATTCATTCGGAATAATGAAGCGAATCTTTGGTTATGTTCATAAATTCATCCGGAAAATAAAATCACCTGAGTTATCATCGGATGATCTGCGTCAAGGATCGTTCCTATTATGTCGTCTTGCTCAAAGAGCTCAGTTGCAAACGGAATACTCTGCCCTACAGAATGGAAGGAATATACACTCGTCAAGCGCCATTCTTTCGCTATTTCCGTTTATGGATGATTTTGGTCTACTAAGAGTTGGTGGTCGTTTGGGGCATGCTACTCTCGGCTTCGATGCACGTCACCCAATTATTTTACTCAAAAACCATCCCTTAACCTTCGCTATAATATCCCATTTTCATCAAATGCATCACCACGCCGGACCGCAGGCTTTGCTTGCAGCTATTCGATTGCAGTTTTGGCCCATAGGCGGCATGAAAACTGTTGCCCGAGCATTGCGAAAATGCATAATTTGCTGCAGATCCCGGCCTCGCCTAGTTGAGCATATAATGGCAGACTTGCCTAAGGAGCGTGCACAGTGCTCACCGGCATTCACAATCACTGGAGTTGACTATTGTGGACCTTTTTATTACAAGCCCGATGGACGAAATAGAGCATCAGTAAAATGCTACGTCTGCGTGTTCGTTTGTTTCACAACTAAGGATGTATGGGTGGAGCTTGCAAAGGATTTGTCGACAGCTGCCTTTTTGGGCGCCCTCATTCCAACATGCATCTGGTCAGACAACGCAACCAACTTTGTGGGTGCACGGAACGAGTTGGCGGATCTGAGACGTTTATTTTTGAGCCAGGAACATCGTACTGAAGTTCACAACTACTGCATCAACAACAGCTTCGATTGGAAATTCATACCTCCTCGTTCGCCACATTTTGGCGGTCTTTGGGAGGCAGCAGTGAAGACAGCTAAAAGGCACCTATATCGGTCTATGGGATCGGCACTTGGTTTCGATGAACTGCGCACATTGGTGTGCCAAATTCAGGCTATAATCAATTCTCGTCCTCTTGTTCCAATTTCAGAAAACCCTGATGATCTTGGAGTTCTCACTCCAGGGCATTTCCTGATTGGTCGACCACTTATCGACTTCCCCGAACCAGATCTATCTCGGATTAACTGTAATCGCCTCGATCGCTGGCAGCGTATGACATACATACAGCAGTTGTTTTGGAAGTGATGGAGTGAGGAATACCTCACGATTCTGCAACAGCGTGGAAAATGGCGGACCCCACGGCCTTCTATCAAGGTCAACGATGTCGTCTGTGTAAAAGACGAAAACCTGCCACCTTTGAAGTGGCCATTAGCCCGGGTCGTTGAGATCATCGCTGGAGCCGATGGAACTACACGTCGAGCTGTCAATAAGCTGTGCGTCCTTCCGGTTGATGATCCTGTTAAAAGTCATGGTATTTTAACGGTGGAGAGGATGTTCGGCGCAGCAGCTAATAATTGCTCTTAATAGTTAAATAAGCTTCTCTTAAGTTAATCTCTTGCCTTTGTCATTCTCATTCGCTGTTAGCGCACTCTTGCACATAACAAAGCATAACACACATACATATGTAAATCTCATCCGCTCTGTTAATTGCATACTCCTCTTTATTTATATTCTTTTAAACTCTGTACAAAAATAGTCTTCATTCGCGCAACACCTACAAATTTGTCACCCTCGCATCGAAATAACTTTGCCTAAACAGTGTCCACATTAAATTAATAAATAATAAGCTAAATTATATCGTTTTGGTTTTTATTTTTTGCCTTCGTAAATGATTGGAGCCAGAGTTGTCGAAAAAGCTCGGCAGCTTCAAACAGTTATTTAAATCCTGTTCTTCTATTTTAAGATCTGTGTTTAGTTCTTCTGATTCTATTTGGTCAGTGTTAGTTTCTTCTGTTGATTGTGGTTTATCACCAGTTTCAATCGATAAAGAAGTGTTAAGTATGGTTGGTACCGAAATATCTAAATTGTACTTTAGTTTAATAGATATTAAATTAGATCGTACTCTGATCAAAAATTTTGATACTTGAGACCAATGATTCTGATTTAATTTCTCTCTCTGGCCATGTATTAGTATACGTGCTTCATTAAAGCAGTTTACTAATATTTCTACATGTTTTTTAACTATAGTTTTTTGAATCGGCCTGTTTTGTGTGAGTGACTTACATATATGATTTATCAAAGTCAACTTTTATGTTATTTAGCTCTTTATATAAATCATTCCATTCCATTATTTGCGGACATGAAATGATTCTCTACTTTATTTATTTCTTTAATTGTCCATAGTCTAGCCATACTTAGTGTAAAAATTTCGTAATTTAGCAATTCGATCACCCAAGATCACAAGCTATGGCGGATATATCTCCGCCCATTAGGGGCGTGGCAAATCGGATAAAACTGTATCTCCCAAAGTTGTAAACCTAGAATGCTGAAATTTTGCATGTACGCTGATGTTTTAATTCTATGAAGATAGGTGAAAAAATTATATATCTACGACCACTAGGGGCGTGACAAATCGGACCTGAAGATATAGTGATTTTTCGAATTCTGCTATATTTTAGGCACTATTGATGCTAGAGACCTGAAATTTTGTATATATACGCGGGTTGACCACCCACGTCCAACGAGCTATGGTAGATATATGTCCGCCTATAGGGGGCGTGGCAAACCGCAAAAGTTTATATCTCCTACAGTTTAAGAGCTAGAAGCTTCAAATTTGAATAGTTAAGTTACTGGTGGCCTCCTCTATCGATGCCCTAAAAATAATTTTTAAGCCTCTTTAGGGGCGTGGCATATCGAAAAATACCCTGTAATTTTCACATTTTTTGAGCGTAAGAATTCAAATTTTACATTTAGGTTGCTCGTTCTAAAAACTGGCTAAAATTGAGGAGTCTACGGCCATTAGGGGCGTGGCAATCGGCATTTACATTTATGTATATGTACACATAAGTAGGCTTAATAGGCATTGATAGCACGGAAGGAAACATTTTTATAAAATTAATAAAATATAAAAAAGCTAAACTAACAAAAATTTGCAATTTACAAAAAAGTATTTTCAGCGGGATTTGAACTCGCACCCAACCCAAACAGCATGTTTGTCAAAATAGCTAAAATAAAGATCGTCGGCGCTTCAGCCTACAGCACCACCGCGTCGTTTCGATCAAGAGTAGTTAAAACGAAATCACATTATTGTTATGACGCCGCATAGTAAAGAAAAGCCAGTGTAGCGGCTGGAAATTCAAAAACAATGCAAAGACAAATCAATCGCAACGGGATTCTTAGAATATGCTAGAGCACGCATTTATGTGTACATAAATACACACATACAAATGAGCGCGTGTATAAGGCTGGAATGCTTGATGCTATGCGTGCAGGCTTACATACATAATTATATATACATATGTATGTATTTGCGTATATGTATTTGAGGGCTATTTAAGAAGAAACAAATTTAAACTTATAAAATTATTCGACTAAGAAAATGAAAAGTATTAAGTGCCATTCAGTCAAGCTCGCACTTTCCCAATAAAATATCTATTTTATAAAAAACGAGTTACTGGTGGCCTCCTCTATCGATGCCCTAAAAATAATTTTTAAGCCTCTTTAGGGGCGTGGCATATCGAAAAATACCCTGTAATTTTCACATTTTTTGAGCGTAAGAATTCAAATTTTACATTTAGGTTGCTCGTTCTAAAAACTGGCTAAAATTGAGGAGTCTACGGCCATTAGGGGCGTGGCAATCGGCATTTACATTTATGTATATGTACACATAAGTAGGCTTAATAGGCATTGATAGCACGGAAGGAAACATTTTTATAAAATTAATAAAATATAAAAAAGCTAAACTAACAAAAATTTGCAATTTACAAAAAAGTATTTTCAGCGGGATTTGAACTCGCACCCAACCCAAACAGCATGTTTGTCAAAATAGCTAAAATAAAGATCGTCGGCGCTTCAGCCTACAGCACCACCGCGTCGTTTCGATCAAGAGTAGTTAAAACGAAATCACATTATTGTTATGACGCCGCATAGTAAAGAAAAGCCAGTGTAGCGGCTGGAAATTCAAAAACAATGCAAAGACAAATCAATCGCAACGGGATTCTTAGAATATGCTAGAGCACGCATTTATGTGTACATAAATACACACATACAAATGAGCGCGTGTATAAGGCTGGAATGCTTGATGCTATGCGTGCAGGCTTACATACATAATTATATATACATATGTATGTATTTGCGTATATGTATTTGAGGGCTATTTAAGAAGAAACAAATTTAAACTTATAAAATTATTCGACTAAGAAAATGAAAAGTATTAAGTGCCATTCAGTCAAGCTCGCACTTTCCCAATAAAATATCTATTTTATAAAAAACGAAATATGTATGAAAAAATAAAAAAAATAACACAGTAAAGGTTCGAACCTCCCCTACTCTAACATTACTTGCGTCGCCCTTAGCACCCGCGCCACTGCTTTGCTCGAGCCACCAGTTGCTAAAATAGAATAGCTTAATAAGAGAGCGTCATCAGACACAACTACAGTAACGGCTAGAAAGTCCAGAAATCAATCGAAATTCTAAGAATGTGAGAAAAGGCGCGCTTCTGTCTGTACGCATAGAATAGACGATGAGTGTGTGCACACGCATAGGAAAATCGCGCTGATCTGCTGTTAGCTTGAAGCCGGTATCCAATGTATGGATATAAATATATAATAAAAATCAAAATTGTATAAATTATATATGTATGTAATTTGAATGCAATAGCTATCGATGATTTTCCAATTTTAATGGCATCATGCCGTGTTTTTTGCTGCGCACTAGACTTGAAAATTGCACTATATACTCTGGTTGACAGCGTTTGGGCTGTGAATGAGTCTTCTGCTATCGGTATCGCCCGATTGCAACGTTCTCACTTGTTAATGTATGCTTATATGCAATTTATACAATTTCGGTTTTTGTTAAAATTTACCCCCCACCCTTAAATTCACCCCCTCACCCTCACTTTTGTAAAAAGCGTATTTCAAATACTAGAGACTTGTGCTTTGGGAATTACATGCGTATCCATGTTATAATCATAATCTGAAAGTTATTAAGCAATTAAGTTCTCATAGTAAGCGCTCACTGCCGCCCATGCGTGTTTATGCTTGTGTGTGTATATGTATGTAAATGTTTGTGTGTGTGTGTGTGTGCGTATTTCTTGTGTAAGCTGAAAGACGCGAAAAATGATTGAAATAGCTATTAATCAAGGGTTCAGGGGATCTCGTAGTCGAGTAGTCTCGACTAGAGCTTTCTTACTTGTTTTTTTTTTTTTTTTTTTTGTTTGCTTTATAAAAACCTTTTCAGAGCAACACACATAGTCTGCTCTGGCTATCTTCGCTGTGTTCCTACATCAGCGCCTCAGCTGACGCATTGCTCTACATTCCGCCGGGTCCTTACTTAACTCATGTATTTGGGCAAGGCCAAGATCTAGATGATGTGTCCCACGTTGTTTTAGAGTTCACGATTTCTTTATTTCCGGTTCTTGTGGGTGGAATCTCTCTTTTGGCCGTTAATGGAATCTTATGCCGTTGAGAGTTATCTCTGTGTCGGTGAGGATGTCTTGTCTTTGTGGTAATTAATCTGCTGCGCAGTCAGGTCTTTTATTTTATAGCTGCGTGCAATTGACCGCACGAATCGTATAAAAACAAGTAAGAAAGCTCTAGTCGACACTGCTCGACTACGAGATCCCCTGAACCCTTGGAGCAATAGATATTTCAGAAATTTTTCGCGTCTTTCAGCTTACACAAGAAACACAGTGACAGTTCTAGCTATTGAGCTAAATCAAGGTGGTCACCTAAATTAATAAATAATTAGCGAATTATAAACACTTGTACTTTAACGTACCTATTGCCAAATCACTAGACAACTAATTAAATGGTTTGTTGCTTGCACTATCTTGCACAGATATAATTTTTTTATATAGTATGATATTTCACCCACGTTTTGCCTTTAATAAAATATATGATCTGAACGTCGCGTCTGCTATCGTTAAAGATCTTTTCAATATCACGCTGGATTAAGTGGCGCTAAGCGCAGCCGCGCTATCATCTATTCTTCGTCTGCTTGCGGTGTAATCATCACTTCACATGGCAGAACAACGGAAAATTTTGAGCTTTACAATTTGCACTGGCTGATGATTGACGAAAATACTGAGAAAGAATTGAGTTTCGCGACGCACGCACACAAAAGCACATACACGTAGCAAGGATGTATATGTGTGTGTGCATGCTCGTAGCGAAAATGTATTCTTTCTGTGGACAACAGCCTGTGCAAATTGTAAAGCCCAAAATTTGCCGTTGTTCTGCCATGTGAAGTGAGCACATGCATACATACATATAGAGAGAGAGGGAGAGTAAGACAAAAAACGCAAAGCGCACACATGACCATTTCGTTTGCGTGCTTAGAGCGCACTGATTTCGTCGTGCTATCTTTCATTACCCGAGCCAGCCAATACCAAGCCGAGCGAATACGATGTTGTGCAAGTAAATGTGTGTGTGTGTGTGTGTTTTTTTTTTTTCTCTAGAAATTACTTAATTTTTATAATTTTTGTATCAAAGGCATCTCAAAATGAAATCATGTACCTTTTTTGTATTAAGACCTATTTTAATTTTATATTGTTAAGACGAAACTGCTTTAAATACCATA
This sequence comes from Drosophila arizonae, assembly GCF_054131065.1. Classification (NCBI taxonomy): domain Eukaryota; kingdom Metazoa; phylum Arthropoda; class Insecta; order Diptera; family Drosophilidae; genus Drosophila; species Drosophila arizonae. The sequence continues at coordinate 34,906,776 of NC_142922.1, forward strand.
TAAAATTAATATAAACAGCTTGAAACATATAAAAATGAATTTAATTATTTGCACTGATTAACAATTATCCATATGTAATAAAATATATATTTTATTAGATAAACAACCATCAAATAACTATCCGATTACTTTTGTATTGTATGTATTGTATTCTTATACAATATTGCATGAATCATTTTATGTTGGATGTATGATTTAAATTATTGAAAATTTGTTCATTTCTAAGAACTTCAAATTTTCGATGGAACTATCGATAGTATCGATGGTTAATTCCATCGATGGATAAATCTATCGAGGGGAACATCTATCGATGGTTTTGCAGCCCTAGTTTGAACGTGTCGATCTAAGATGATATAAGAACTAGAGTCTTGAAATTTGTTTTCTAAGTTCTTAAAAAATCGATAACTTTCCCCGTAATAAATTTATATCTGCTAGATACAATTTCGATTTTTGTTTTTAAATTTTATTTCCACCCCTATATCCACCCCCTCATCATATATTTCTAAAAGGCATATGCACACATTTCTATGTTATTACACTAACCAGAGAACACATAGACTAGACATCTAGAACAAATTTTTTCATCGACGAAAAAATGCGCTGTGGAGACTACACAACTTCGTATTTGCTCGGCTCAGTCTCTTGAGGCTCAAGCAGTGAAAATATTGCACGACAAAATCACTGTACTGCAAGCGCTCAAACGAAATGGTGTCATTCTTATATGAAGCACGCATATGCGCTATTTGTCCTACTCTCTCACTCTCCCTCTATTTATGGTCTCTCGAATAGCAGCAGCGCACAGAAATTAAAAATTGTTCGCGACGATCCCAGCTCTTTCCTTTTGAGTGAAGGGTATACCGAAATCATAAAAGCGTTTGTCACGCTCATGCAAACAAAATGTAAGCGTTTCGATGGTTATTCGTGGGAAGGGTATGAATGCGTTGATACGTATAAAGAATATAATTTCGCGACGGGCAAGTACACACACACTTGCAGTCTCTGGAAACATGTGTGAGCATTTGTGGCTTGTGTGCGTAACATTTGCTGTCTGAGTAAATTGTAATGCCCAAAATTTACCGTTGATCGGCCTTTGAGGGAGCACATACATTTGCATACATATGTGTATGGATGCATGAGATGGGATAATAATTGTCTAGCGATTCAGTAGTTTGCCAATTTTGTATTCTTTGAATTGTAGAGTTACTGTCAAATGAGCCTTTATGACTTGAGCGCTTGCCGCACACTGATTTTATCGTGCAATATTTTCACTGCTTGAGCCTCAAGAGACTGAGCCGATCAAATACAAAGTTGTGTAGTCTTCTCAGCGCATTTTTTCATCGGTGAAAAAATTTGTTCTAGATGTCTAGTCTATGTGTTCTCTGGTTAGTGGAGGTATATATGTACATGGAATTTGAAATTAATCGAGAATCGCAGAGTATGTTCCATTCCATTTCATGTCGATTATTTCAAGGACTATTTGCCGTCATTAGTTAGCGATTGTGTTGTCGAGCAATCAACAGTAATGTGGACAGTTTTTTTGAAAACATTTAATAGTTAAAACAAAAAGCATGTGCCGACGACGTATTTCTTAAAATAGTTTTCTCTGCCTAAAGTCTTAGGAAATATTAATGAAAAATATAAGTCTGGAGATATAAAATATTTTATTTGTAAGTACATACATGAATGCTATTCTATTCTCAACACTTCAGTGATAAGCGTACTAGATATGTACATGTAAAATATTATGAATATGTATATTTCTCATTATATGCGTGTGTATAAAGTAAGCTCTTAATAACAACAAAAATAATTATTTATTTACATTATAATTTGTATTGAAGCATATAAAAGCTAACCTCATACATTTAACATTCATATGTACATATGTATGTATGTGTATGAATTACATATCACTATAATGTCTTATAAAAGTATAAGTTATTGTGACCGTATACAGTTTGGCAAGAAAGTGTTTACACCCAAGGAAAAAATTTTAATTTTTTACTTTGAAGCGAAATAAAAACAGTAAGAATATGCATATTCAATTTTTTTTTTTTTTGATAAAAATAGGTAAATTAGACTATAAACTATATTAGTAAGTAAAAAAAAAAAAAACAATATGTTTCCATTAACAAAAGAAAATAACAAAAGAAGTAACAAAAATCAGCTGACAAGAAAGTGTTTACACGACTAAAACAATTAATTCATTATAGTGTTTTAACTACTTTTTAGTTAAAAATAATACTATTTTTTCGATTGGACCAAGTTTCTGACATATTCCACTGGGATATTTTACCATTCTTCCAAAACAATGGTTTTCAGCTCATTTTTATTCTTTGGATGCCTTTTGGTGGGTAAAACTGCCACAGAGATTGGCCAAATGTTTTTGATTTCTTGGAAAAAGGTATATAACATACTAAGCCGTGCAATAAAAAAGAGGATAGGCTTGAGTTAAAGGTTAAAGTTAAAGGACGGCCTCATCTATTATGAATTATACTCAGAAAAATGGACGAGAAACCCATTATTTTGACAAGAAAGCTTGCCAGTGACCTAAAGGAGGAGTGTGGCATAACCATTTCCCGGGAAAGTGTCGGAAGGGCACTAAAACGTAACGATCTGTCGTCCCGACCAGCCCGGAAAAAAACACTGATGTCGGTAGATCACGCTCAAAAGCGTCTAACGTTTCATAGAATGTACGGAAATCATAATAATAATATTTTGCGATGAATCCAAAATGATGGTATATTATAAGAATGGTCCAACTAGAGAGCGGCGCGAACCCATAAAAGCCCTCGAGAAGAAAAATATAATACCGATTGTTGATTTTGGAAAGCTTTCGGTAATGGTCCGGGGGTGCATCTCAGGCAAAGGAGTTGAATATCTATGTTTTATTGAGAACACCATGGATATTGGACAGTATTTGGACATTTTGCGCACACATTTAGTAACTAGTGCTTTGTCAATGGCAAACCAACTTTTAGGTTTTGTCAAGACAATAATCCCACACATATTGTGAGGTGCTGGCTACTTTATAACTGGAAAATGTGTTGGATACGCAAGCTAAAAGCCTGGACTTAAGCCTCGTTTAGATTTTGTGGGCTTATCTGAATAAGAGGACCGCCAAGAGGCATCCAAAGAATAAAAATGAGCTGAAAACCATTGTTTTGGAAGAATGGCAAAATATCCCAGTGGAATATGTCAGAAACTTGGCCCAATCGATGAATAGACGCTTGGGAGCAGTCATAGATGCCAACGGTGGCCAAAAAAAAGTATTAGTTTTAACTAAAAAGTAGTTAAAACACTATAATGAATTAATTGTTTTAGTTGTGTAAACACTTTCTTGTCAGCTGATTTTTGTTACTTCTTTTGTTTTTTGTTATTTTCTTTTGTTAATGGAAACATATTGTTATTATTTTTTTACTTACTAATATAGTTTATAGTCTAATTTATCTAGTTTCATTAAAAAACAAGTAAGAAAGCTCTAGCCGAGACTGCTCGACTACGAGATCCCCTGAACCCTTGGAGTAAAAGCTATTTCAATAATTTTTCGCGTCTTTCAGATTACACAAGAAACACGCACATACACACACACACACGCACGCACGCACACACAGGCATACATACATATACACATACATATAAACATTTACACATACATTCACACACACAAGCATAAACACGCATGGGCGGCAGTGTGTGCTTACTATGAGAACTTAATTGTTTTATAACTTTTTTATGGACGTACGATCTTCATGAAACTTTCAGATTATGATTATAACATGGATATGCATGTATTTGCCAAAGCACAAGTCTCTAGTATTTGAAATACGCTTTTTATAAATGTGTGGGTGAGGGGGAGAATATAGGGGTGGATGGTAAATTTTAAGAAAGCCCAAAATTTTATAAATTACATATAAGCATACATTAAAAATTTGGAGACTCTAGCAATAAGGGTGTAGAAGATATAATTTTATGACTGGTTTTCGATTAGGTTTTTTATCGATGAAAAAAAGATCGGGATGAGTTATCGATTTTGAATGATAAACTCAATATCCGCGCTGTAATAACGAACATTTTAAAAAAATGGAAGTGTCTAGCTCTTATACCTTCGGAAATCGACGCGTTCAAACATACGGACAGACAGACAGACCGGGCCAAATCAACACGGGACGACCTAATCAAGAATATATATACTTTGTGGGGTCTGCCACGCCTCCTTCTCCCTGTTACATACATTTCAACAAAACCATTATACCCTGATTTCCCATTGAAAATGGGTTCATGGTATAAAAAATTGAATATGCAGAATATGCATATTCTTACTGCTTTTATTTCGCTTCAAAGTAAAAAAATAAAATTTTTTCCTTGTGTGTAAACGCTTTCTTGCCAAACTTTATTTACAGTGGCGAACTAAATGATTGGCTCAGCAGGTTTTTTTTTTTTTAACTTTGTAGAAATTTTTAAAGAGTTTTCTAACGTTTTTTTAATAAAACAAAAAATTTACTAAATAGAATTCGGTATTTATTTAATTATACAGTAAGAATATTGCGAAAAACTTTAACGTACACGCCACACCAAAATCAAACTTTAAAAACGTAAAAATATCATGAAAAAAAAAAAAAAAAATGATAATAACTATAACATTTGGTATGTAAGCCTTTAACACTTTAATAATGGCAGATAAGAGGTTTGGCATCGAACAAAATTATTTTTAGTGACGTCTTCACTAATTTTTTGCCATACTTCGATAAGAGCTTGATTTGTTTTTACCCGTTTTGAGATGAGCCCATCCAATTTTTTCCAAAAGTGTTTAACTGGATTTAGGTCCGGAGATGGGTGGAGTAACACATGGGCGGTATTATATGGGCAGAATGCTCGGGGTCGTTGTCATGTTGAAATGTGAACGAACTTGGCAGTTCTAGCTTTTCGGCACTTTTTAAAGGTTATCTTTCAAAACATTTGAATACAAATACCAATTCGGACACACTTGCAGCAGAAATGCAACCCCACAACCACCATGCTTAATCTTGGCGTAATATTGTTTTTGTGAAACGCCGTATTTGGAATTGTTCAAACAGTTTTACGCCCATCCGATCGAAATATATTGAATTTGCACTCATCACAGAACAAGACTTGACTTTAATCAGATTGCTTGCTAAAATATTCCTTAGTGTAGCTCAAACGCTTCTTTTTTAAGCATCTTTGAAGCGCGGCTTCCGTCTAGCCACACGCCATCATTATGAAGCCATCATTAATGAAGCCAAAAGCGTGCTTGGCTTTATTAAACGTTGGCCTAAGGAACTTAAAGATCCTTTGATTACCAAGCAATTATTTATTTCGCTTGTGCGTCCTATCTTAGAGTATTGCTCTGTTGTATAACAACTAGAACAACTAGACAATTTCGTCCGCTTCATTTACCTGTGCGCACTACGGATTATTCTTTGCACAGTGCGTTTCATGTTCTTTGCCTTAATTTTAATAAATATTATCATGTATTTTCCTTAGAGCTCTCTTCTTAAAATAAAATTCTTTTAGCTTATCTTTGGGAAATCACTCTCAGTGCCCAAGCATAAGCACTGGTATAGATTTCGTTGCCAATTTTGTGTAGTGATTTCTCAACCCTATCCTTTATTCTATTTTGGCTCCTCCTTTACTCTTTTCATTTATTATTTCTTATTCTTTGTCATTATCAACTATTCTTGCAACAACTGTTAATACTTTCCTTTTTATACCCTGAACCCATTGAAAATGGGAAATCAGGGTATAATGGTTTTGTTAAATGTATGTAACAGGCAGAAGGAGGCGTGGCAGACGCCATATATATATATATATATATATATATATATATATATATATATATATATATATATATATATTCTTGTTCAGGGCGACGAGCTGAGTCGATTTAGCTCTGTCCGTCTGTCCGTCCGTTCGTCTGTCCGTATTTTTGAACGCGTCGATCTCAGAAGATATAAGAGCTAGAGATTTGCAATTTATTTTCCTAAGTTCTTGTATAGCACGCGCATATCGAGTTTTGCTTTAAATATCGATAACGTGTGTATCTCTGTGTGTGTGCGTGTGTTTGTATATATGTGTGTTTGTATGCTTGTGTGTATACGTTTGTGTGTGTGTGTGTCTTGTGTAAGCAGAAAGACGCGAAAAATGATCGAAACAACTATTGCTCGAAGGGTTCAGGGGATCTCTTAATCGGGCAGTCTCGACTAGAGTTTTCTTGTTTTTATTTTTATTATGATTTTTTTTTTTATATGAAGAATTATTTTAATTATTATATTATCTATACTTAATATTTCCATATTTAATATTTATTTTCTTTTTAACACTTTCTTTTCATAGTCTCAGTAGTATCACTGACCATATTTGGGTGTGAAACGTGGGCATAGCTGGCCTGACTGGCAAATAAAATACCCCCATCGGTTGGTGATACTATTGTAATTATTTTCTGTACTTTGTGTAGGCCTTTTAATTTTATGTTGACTCCCGATTTTGTCAATATCTTTAAGATATAAATAAATAAAAATCCCTCCCTATTTCTTTTGTAAGCTCGGCAGCAATCTATGTTGATGTTATTTTGGAATTCACTTGCCCCTTTCGAACGATTTTCCTGCATTCATGGCTGTTCAACAATTTAAGGCGACCTGTATGTTTATGAACGTAGCTTCGAATGGTGAAACGGTTTCTTTCCATTATCTCTCTAATTTCTGCATAAAATTTACCTTGATCGAGCAAATGCAGGATCATTTTTCTCTGAGCTACTGATGTATATTTTAGCTTAGGTGACATTATTAAGAAAATTATAAACGGTTGCTCAATTCTTACAAAATTTTCTATATTAAAATTCATAATTCATAATATATGGTGAAATTGCCAAAACGATTTTGCTCAATCATTCTTATTGTTAAAAAAAAAAAAAAAAAAAAAAAAAAAAAAAAAAAAGTAAGAAAACACTAGTCGAGAGTGCTCGAATAGATACTACCCTAAACCAAACTAATAAAAATGCATTAAGTATAGAAAAAATTTCAATTTCGATGTATTCTAAAAATATTGGAGAAATAGAAAACTCATTTAATTAAATATATAAATATTTTGAAACAATTAAAAAAGTTAACTTTAGCTGCGCCGCTCTGGATTCGAGCTCACGACTTATCGATCGAGCGTCACGTCGTAACTCACTACGCCACCTCACTTTTAGAAGCTGCGTTGGCAACACTGAAATAGATTCACTGCCACAGCGCCATCTAGCAAAACTTAACCAAACTCACTGCTGATGTGATTCTAAGAATGTGCAAGAAGTTTGAATGTATGTGTACACACGTATATGATAACTGTTGTAGCTGCTACACGTACGTATGTTAATTGGCCAAACATTTTCTTATTTTTAAACGTCGATTGACTTAACGGAATTTAATGAAACTTTCAGCATATGATCTACACATTCTATTGAATATTTAACAAAAAAATTAAAAATTATTCACAATTAGCTATACTGGCATCTGATTTGAACTTGAATGTTTTATTCGATAAAAACATAACTGGATGATTTATCGAAATCTAAAAGCAAACTCGACATCCGCGCTGTATATAGGGTCATTAAAAAAGTCTCTAGCTCTTATATCTTCTGAAATCGACACGTTCAAACATACTGACAGACAGACAGGACTAAGTCAACTCAGCTCATCGCCCTGATCAAGAATATATATACTTTATGGGGTCTGCCATGCCTTGCTTCTGCCTGATACATACATTTAACAAAACCATTATACCCTGATTTCCCATTGAAAATGAGTTCAGGGTATAAAAACGAAAAATAATATGTCAAAAACTTTGTAAAGGTTTTTTTTTAATATCCATTCACAAAAGTGAAATGAGTATATTGGTTTTGTGCAATGTCTATCTTGCTGTCCTTCCGTCTGTCCGTATGAACGCAATCTATTTCGTCGCTATTGAAGCTAGAGACTTGAAATTTGGAACGCATACTCGTGTATATCTCCGATCTAAAAAGTGTTAAAATTTTCCCGATCCGCCCACTAGGGGCGTGGCAAGTCGGAAAATGCATTTTCCGATATACCAGAAATCATGTTTGTTGAAAAGCTAGAAAGCTGAAATGTGCTATGCAGGTCCGCGTCGACCACCCAAGATCACGAGTTATGGCGGATATATATATATATATCTATAAATCGGAGAAAACTGTATTTCCTAAAGTTGTAAATATAGAAATTTTGCGTATGAGCTGATGTTTCGTTTCAATAAAGATGGGTGTAAAAATTATATATCTACGCCTACTAGGGGCGTGGCAAATCGGACCTGAAGATATAGTGATTTTTCGAATTCTGCTACATTTTAGGCACTATTCAGAGACCTTAAATTTCGTATATATATCGGGTTGACCACCCAAGTCCAACGAGTTATGGTAAATATATGTCCGCCCATAGGGGGCGTGGTAAACTGCAAAAGTTTATATCTTCTAAAGTATTATTATACTTTAGCTAGCTATTGCTAGATATATAATAGCTTCAAATTTGGATAGTTGTGTTACTGGTAGTCTTCTCTATCGATTTTGCGTTTAGGTTACCAGTTGCTCGTTCTAAGAACTGGCCAAAAAATGAGGAATCTACGGCTACTAGGGGCGTGGCAATCGGCATTTATTGTGCCTGAATTGCGACATTTATATGCGTCAGCCATCTAATTATGTATTTCTACTAAATAGATATTCATATATTAAAAAATATAAAACAAGCTAAATTTTAAAAAATTTGCAATTTACAAAAAAGTGTTTTCCGCGGGATTTGAACTCGAACCCAAGCCAAATAGTATGTTTTTCAAAATAACTAAAATAAAGATCCCCAGCGCTTCTGCCTACAGCATCACCGCGCCGTTTCGAACAACAGTAGTTAAAACGAAATCATATTATTGTTATGACGCCATATAGCAAAGGAAAGCCAGTGTAGCGGCTGGAAATTAAAAATCGATGCAAAGACAAATCAATCGCAGCGAGATTCTTAGAATATGCTAGAGTATGCATTTATATGTACATACATACGCAAATACAAATGAGCGCAAAGTGCTATTTATTCAATCTCGTACCTTCAAAATAAAATATATATTTTATAACAAGTAAGAAGACTCTAGTCGAGACTGCTCGACTAGGAGATACCCTGAACCATCTAATCTGATATTCTAATCAGTCTGCACTTCTTTTCGACACACATACATACACACGCACGTAGTAGAACGCGCTCTGCTAACTGCGCAGTAAGCAGCGACCTGCGTTTGGGCTGCGCTGCAGTGTGGGCAATATTATGAGAATTTATTTGTTGAATAATTTAATTTCTAAACGTACAATCTTAATGAAACTTTCAGACCGTAATCATATGAAAATGTGTGTACCTTCTAAAGCACACGTCTCTAGTACTTGAAATACGCCTTTTACAAAGGTGATGGTGAGGAGGTAGATATAGGGGTAGATAAAATACATAAGTCTATATATAAAATTTGGAATCTCTAGCTCTATAAAATTTGGAAGCTCTAGCTCTCTAGCTTTAGTGACTCGATATGCGCGTGATATACACGGACCTAGGAAAAAACTTTCAAGTCTCTAGCTCTTATATCTTCTGAGATCGACGCGTTCAATGGGAAATCAGGGTATAATGGGTTTCTTGAAATGTATGTAACAGGCAGAAGGAAGCGTTGCAGACCCCAAAAAGTACTTATATTCTTGATCAGGGTGACGAGCTGAGTTGATTTGGCCCTGTCCGTCTGTCTGTCTGTCCGTCTGTCCGTCTGTCCGTATGTTTGAACGCGTCGATTTCCGAAGATATAAGAGCTAGAGACTTAAATTTTTTTTTTAAATGACCGTTTATACAGCGCGGACGTCGAGTTTGCTTTTAAAATTCGGTAAATCATCCCGTTATGTTTTTATCGAGTAAAAACATTCAAGTTCAAATCAGATGCCACTATAGCTAATTGTGAATGATTTTTCTTTTTTTTTAAATTTCTCAAATATTCAATATAATATGTAAATCATATGCTGAAAGTTTCATTAAATTCCGTTCAGTCAAAAATTAATAAAAAAAAAATTAAATATTTGGCCAATTAACAAACGCACGTGCAGCAGCTACAACAAAAACATTCGTTGAATCACATCAGCTGTTAGTTTCATTTAGTTTTGGTAGATGGCGCAGCAGCAGTGAATCTATTTGAGTTTTGCCAGCGCCACTTGCAGGAGTGGGGTGGCCTAGTGTGTTAGCTGCATGACGCTCGATCGAGAAGTCGAGGTTCGAATCCCGATCGATGCAACTGACGTCAATTTTTTTTTAATTGTTTCAAAATATTTTTATATTTTCATAGATGAGTTTTCTATTTAATTTATATTTTTAAATACACCGAAATTGAAATTTTAACTATACTTTATGTGCGTTTTTAATAGTTTGGTTATTCTAGCAGATTCTTAGAATCACATCAGCAGCTAGTTTCGTTTAGTTTTGGTAGATGGCGCTGCAGCAGTGAATCTATTTAAGTTTTGCCAGCGCCACTAGCTGCATGACGGTCGATCGAGAAGTCGCGGTTCGAATCCCGATCGATGCAACTGATGTTAACTTTTTTTAATTGTTTCAAATTATTTTTATATTTTATTAAATGAGTTTGGTATTTGATTTATATTTTTAAATACATCGAAATTGAAATTTCAGCCATACTAAATGAGCATTTTTATTTGTTGGGTTCAGGGTAGTATCTAGTCGAGCATTCTCGACTAGAGTTTTCTTACTTGTTATATTTCAAACCGAATAGCGATTACTCTGCGGCCATCAAAAGTTTATAATATGTTGGATGAATATTGGTTGCCAGCGAGAGGAAGGACGTTGATATCGACTATATAAGTATACATGTAAAATGTCTCTAGCTCTTATATCTGTAGAGAGATATCTTGGCGTTTATACGGACAACAACGTTAAATTTGTATAGTTTTATAGTGAAAGATTTTAACATTGAAAATTTAATTTAATTATTTATTTATTACTTTTCAGAAAAAATGGCGACTACTTCAAACAATAGTGTTGCTGACATGACAACAATAAGCGAAATAGACGAAGATGGAATAAACTATAATTTAAGACTTCGATATTCTAAAGATATAATATATGTATCCTTTTAAAACTAATTGATTGCATTCTATTATTATTATTATATATTTATATACCTTACAGATATAAACGTAATTTTCTATTGATGGAATTCAAAAAGACGAAGTTCATAATCAACTTTAAATAATTCGATTTACGCCTTACTGAAATCTACAATATGAAATGTCTATTCTATTAAAACAATAAAATTTTAGAACATTGACCATCTTTATTTCATAATCTATATTCATGAAATATATAAACGAAGCCACATAGAAAATACTCTGATACGCCCATTTACATAGTACATTTGTACAGCCTGAACCCATTCGAATGGCGAGGAGCTGAGTCGTTTATACCCTGTTCGTCTGTGTGCGGCCGTCTGTTTCTCGATAACCATTACCGTTTTTAGCGCTTAAAATAACTATCGAAATACAATTATAAAGTTATACATCCTACAATTTTAGAGCTAGACTCACTAACTTTTGCATATACATTTTGGTGTATTTTTATCATTTTTTTATTATATGTAGATCGCATACTTTTTCATTCAATTTTATTGAATACATCAACTTGCAAGTAGCGTTGATCATCGCACAACCATGTTCCCTATACGTATATTTGCAAGATGACTGTTTAGCTGTAAAGTCGCTGCAGTTTTTCTACTATGTCCATGCGAAATGGACTGACGCTGTTGAATCTATATTCGTTTTGCCACACCTATAATGATCGTGTATTTTCGGTCAATCATTAAAGATTATCAAGAAATTATAGAAAATTTAGTTTTTCCAAGCTTAGAAAAAAATTATAATAGGTAATTTTGTTTGTTTAAATATAATTATTATAAATATTAACTGCTGGGTTTTGAGTTTTGAGACTTGGTACAATCAGATTAATTTCCTTCGTGACTGTTGAGCTACGAAAAAAATTACGGATTTTGATCGATAATTATAGATTTATAAGTATTCAACTAAAACACGTAAAATGAAATAAATCGTATCTATTTTAGGGCTTTTTAATAATATGGTAAAATTAATCATTAGCCTAAAATAAAATTTTACTATTATTTAAATTTATTATTTATATAGAATATATTTTTTAAATAAAAAAATATAAATTACAAAAAAAAAAAGAATTAGTTAATTACTTAGACCATTGGTTACTCTTAACATATAAGTTTAGACATACTCTGGAACGATATTAATCGCAGTAAATCCATACAAATGTATTAATATTTTTAATAAGGTACGTATTTCCGTTTAGGTTAATTAATAATAATAATAGATATGTTATTTTTATTTTAAAAATCGTTTTCTATATGGGTATTTTTTCTAATAATACTACATTGTAAAACATTGTTGGTCAATCAACTACTAGAGACTTCTGCTTTCAAAAATCCACGCGTTATTATTAAACTGATGTGGAGAAGAGTTCGGGGGATATCGAGCAATATAGACTAGAACTGTTGTTAAGCAGTTAAGCATATCTCCACTAAAGCACTAGCGAAACTCTATTCCGCGAAGACAACTAAATGAAATAATATTCTTTAGTGAATAAATTAGTAAAAATTAGGTCTAAAGTCTCTGGATCGAACTGAACCATATAGCCCTGAGCGTTTGTGTTCTTTGCTTAAATGTCAGACTTTATTCTCCTTAGATAAGCTTAAATATTTATTTTAAAGTAAATTAAACCCGGTTATATGTATTTTATTTCACTGCTTAAATCCTAAACCTAAAGATTACTTAACTAATTATTTTGATCAAACATTTTTATTAAGGATTATGTTCAGCAATACCACATGGCCAAAATGGGTTCATTAGATCCCCATGTTTTTGCATTAGCTGAAGCTGCCTATAGAAGCATTGTTGAAGAAAAAATTAATCAGGTAACTAGTGTTTATTATATATGTATTACTTATTTATTATTATTTTAAAAACTTGCCAAGCCACAATATTTATTGTACCCATTGAAAATGGGAAATCAGGGTATAATGGTTTTGTTAAATGTATGTAACAGACAGAAGGATGCGTGGCAGACTCCATTAAGCATATACAGTGGCGAGAACATATGGATACATGTTGGCCAAGTCGACTTTAAAATGCCTGTAAAAACATAAAAATTTCATGAATCTATCTGAAATTTTGGAATTAGATTCATTTGATATATTTAAGTAAGATGGTAAAATCATTTGTTTCGCTTTTTGATTCTAAATTCAAGTTTTTTAGATGGATACATAAAAAGAGCTATGTAGCCATTTTTGCTCGTTTTAAACTTTTTTAAAATATTTACTATTTTTAATATTTTGTCCAAAGATCTTTAGCTGTAATCACACTAGCAATGCGCTTAGGTATACTCTCCACCACTTTTCCAAAAGAGGCATGCGAAATTTCGCTCAACTTCGCCTGGATCCGACACTAAAACCCCTTCATCCCAGTCGGTGGTGTAGCTTACATTGAGAGCATTTTTTTAACTAATGCCCAGAAATTTTCATGAGGTTTTGGTCTGGACTTTGAGTAGGCCACTTCTTTATCAAAAATTTTTGATAATCGAGTTAATTCTTGACGATTTTCGCTTTGTTCTGGGGTTCATTGTCCTGCTGAAACACGACTTCTTCCTCGGGAGATGCACTATTATCCACAAAGTCATGAAGGTAGACCTTCATAATATTCGGACAGTCTTCCTTAATCATAAGTACATCGATCTCAACCAGCTGGTAGAGGTTCCACTATGTGAAACAGCCTCATACCATCAGGCACACTCCACTATGCTTCATGGTCATTTTGAGCTAATAATTTTACAGATGTCCGCTCGCCTCAAATTCTACGAAGACCATAGAAATCGAACCGAATACGATTGGAAGAGGGTTATTTGGTCAAATGATACCAAAATAAATCACTACCAGTGTGACGGAAAGGAGTATTATTAGCACCGGCAACAGGGAAAGCTTTATAAGAATTATGTCATGAAGCATAGTGGAGTGTGCCTGATGGTATGAGGCTGTTTCCCATGTGGAACCTCTACCAGCTGGTTGAGATCGATGGACTTATGATTAAGGAAGAACTTCTGAATATTATGAAGGTCTACCTTCCAGACTTTATGGATAATAGTGCGTCTCTCGGGGAAGAAGTCGTGTTTCAGCAGGACAATGAACCCCAGAACAAAGCGAAAATCGTCAAGAATTAACTCGATTATCAAAAATTTTTGATAAAGAAGTGGCCTACTCAAAGCCTAGACCAAAACCCCATGAAAATTTCTGGGCATTAGTTAAAAAAATGCTCTCAATGTAAGCTACACCACCGACTGGGATGAAGGGGTTTTAGTGTCGGATCCGGGCAAAGTTGAGCGAAATTTCGCATGCCTCTTTTGGAAAAGTGGTGGAGAGTTTGCCTAAGTGCATTGCTAGTGTGATTACAGCTAAAGAGCTTTGGACAAAATATTAAAAATAGTAAATATTTTAAAAAAGTTTAAAACGAGCAAAAGTGGATACATAGCTCTTTTTATGTATCCATCTGAAAAACTTGAAATTATAATCAAAAAGTGAAACAAATGATTTTACCATCTTACTTAAATATATCAAATGAATCTACTTCCAAAATTTCAGACAGATTCATGAAATTTTTGGTTTTTACAGGCATTTTAAAGTCGACTTGGCCAACATGTATCCATACATGCTCGCCACATTCTTGACCAGGGCGACAAGCTAAGTCGATTTAGCTCTATCCGTCTGTCCGTATGTTTGAACGCGTCGATCTCAGAAGATACAAGAGCTAGTGACTTGAAATTTTTCCTAGGTCCGTGTATAGCACGCGCATATTGAGTTTTGCTTTAAATATCGATAACTTGCTCCGTTATTTTTTTATCGATTAAAAACATTATCGAAAACCAGTAATAAATTTATATCTCCTACATCTTAAAAGCTAGAGTCTCAAAATTTTATATGTTTTTGTCAAAATTAACCCCACACCCGTAATGTTTAATAACTTTTTATTGTGTAAATGGACTATCTGTATGAAACTTTAAGATCGTGATTATAACATTGAATTGCAAATTTAATGGTTAGAGGGTGGATATATGGGCGGGTGGGTAAATTATAATATCAATCGAAATTATATAAAATAATTATGAACCTACATTTAAAATTTGACGACTCTAGCTCTAAAGGTGTAGGAGATATAATTATATAACTAATTTCTGATAAGAGCTTTAATCGGTAACAAAATAACGGGAGAAGTTATCGATTTTTGGAAAAAATCTCGATATGAGCGTGATATACATGGACTTGAAAAAAACGTATATGCCTCTTATATCTCCCGAGACGGACGGACGGATAAGGTTGTATCGACTCAACTCGTCGCCCTAATCAGGAATATATATTTTATAGGGTCTGCGAGGCTTCCTTTTGCCTGTTAAAGTATATATATCCTTGATCAGGGCGACGAGCTAAGTCGATTTAGTCCTAGCTGTCCGTTTTTGCTTCTGTCTGTTCGAACGCCAAAATCTCAGAAGATATAAGAGCTAGAGACTAGACTACCATACACATTGCAAGTTTATCTTATTTTATGATTATAATATCAGCTTCGAGGGCTCAGGGTATCTCGTAGTCGAGTAGAACACTTACTTGTTCAACCTAATTTGAGCACTATTAGACATGGAGATTTCAGATTTTATGTGCTTTACATTTGATAAATACACAGATTTTCGATACCTCACCCGTTTTAACTGCAATTTGTGAAAAACGTATTTTAAATACTAGAGACTTGTTCCTTGGAATATACACACAATATGATCACGTGATGAAATTTTCTTGAACATAGCCCGAGCGCAGTCGCTGATTAATACGCAGATAGCAGAGCGCGTTCTAATAGGTGCGCATAGATATAGATGGACATGTGTTTCTTTTATGTGTGTATAAAAGTGCAAAAGTGCAGAATGATTGGAATATCATTTGCAGAGTTCAGGGTATCTTCTTGTCGAGCAGTTTTTTATTTGTCCAGTTTCACAAATAAATAGATGTTTGAGTTGTTTGTTTTAATGTTATAATGCTTTTAACAAGAAATAAATTTATGTAAAGTTTTTTTTTTAATGTTAATTAGTCATGCCTTATTTCTGGAGAATCTGGAGCTGGAAAGACAGAGTCAACAAAATTTGTTTTACAATACTTGTGTGCCATCACATCTAATGTTTCGTCTTGGATTCAACAACAAATATTAGAAGCGAATACCATATTGGAAGCATTCGGTAAATAAAATTATTCTAGTTTTTAATTTAATAGAAATAAAAGCATAACAGAAAAGACGAGCTTCGTTAAAGTAAGAAATTTGACCTATTATTATTCACTAAATCCATTAAATGTTTTTATAAATATGTATCCAACAGGCAGATCCTATATGTATATATTATTGAATGATGATAGCTTTCTGTCGATCTCAGAAGGATCCTCTCCCTAGCTTTCCTTTTTTGTAGCGGTCTGTATATAACTAAAGTATTTCAAATTTTCATCATATTTTGTAAAATGGTATTTCAAATACTAGAGACATTACATGCGTTTCTTTTAGCGTTTTTATCCAATAAAAGAAGTTTGTTTTTTATACCCTAAACCCATTCAAAGTGTGAATTCTGGGTGTAATGGTCGTTGAAGTGTATGTATATTCTTGGCGATGAGCTGTCCCTATGCTTGAACGCAGATATATGATAGCTACAGACTTTACATTTGTATACCCTGAACCCATTTTCAATAGGAAATCTGGGTATAATGGTTTTCTTAAAATGTATGTAACAGGCAGTTTATTATACCCTGAGTTCAATTCTGTCTGCCCTATCCGTCTGTCTGTCCGTCCACCCGTCTCTCCGTATGTTTGAACGCGCCGATCTTATAAGATATAAGAGCTAGAGACTTCAAATTTATACATAGCATATCGAGTTTATCTCCAAAAATCGATAACTAGTCCCGTTATTTTGTTATCGATTAAAACTTATCGAAAATCGGTACTAAAATATATTTCCTACATCATTAAAGCCAGAGTCTCAAAATTTTAAATATATATATATACAATTCGTTATATTTTGGATGCCGGCTCCTAATTCACAAGAATTCCCAGTGAAGGTCAGATGGCGGTACAGTTAATTGTGGATGATTTGTCATTTATTAATCGTTAAGTTAAGTCAATCGACGTTAATGAATTAACAATTATTATAGTTCTCAGCAGTTAGTTCACTCTAGATTTGCTAGATGGCTCTGCAGCAATGAACCTATTTCAGTTTTGCCATAACACTTTTTTACTAAGAGTGGGGCGCTCGACCGAGAAGTCTCGGGTTCGACCCCACAGCGCGCAATTGATGTGTATTTTAATTGTTTCAAAATACATAAAAATATAATTAATGATATAATTTTCCCAATTGAAACTATTGAGATCGTCATGTCATTTATTTGGTAAAACATATCGTCGCATTTGCGCAAAATGATCGTATGTCGAAAAATTTAATTTTACAGGATGTTAATGTCACTGTATTTTAGAATATGTAGGTATGTGATAGTATGTGAGACAGATGTTTTCTAACCGTTCTGCATTAAAATCTCAATTTTGCAAAAAAATAAAGACTCGATCATTTCGTGGGAATGCGACGGTATGTATATACAGTGGTTCACAGCTTATTTCAACCAGCACCTAAAAAAAAAATGTTTGCTGATCTATAAAATCTAAACTATTGGGGATATTGAAAAAATTAAAACGCAAGGTGTTAGTGTGATGTTTAAACTAATACAAAATCAATTTATTTATTTTTTAAATCAGTCACCGACTAACACTCATCGCGAGCAGACGTTAGTTGCTAACCAATCGTGCTGTTATCAGTTCTCTTCTCTCCTCACACTCTTTCTATCAACCGTTACTTTTACAAAATATTAGTTCAAAGCGCTTGATCGCAGATAAAAAAAAAAAAAAAAAACCATGGGTGGCCCGGGGCCCCCAAACCTGGGACATAATCGGTTCAGCACTCTGGCCGACAGTCCCCCAACAAAAAAACGTAAACCACCTTCAAAAACTTTAAATGACTTTCCCGAACTGCCATCTAACAACATTGCTAACCCAAAATATATAATAATCTCCGCCAAAGACAGTGATAAAACAATCTCAGAATATTCTTGCTTCGCTGTACACAAGGCGCTTAAGCACATCAATAAGAATATTAATGCAATAACAAATTTAAAAGACGGAAATCTACTAATGTTGGTTCAATCAATCGACGACGCCAACAAATTCATCAACGCAAAAGAACTCCCAGGTATATGCAAAATAGAATGCCAACTCCACCAATCACTTAATTCGGTTAAAGGGACTTTATGCACCCTACTTTATTAACGTGCCCGAAAACGAAATTCTTGAAGAGCTCGCCTCCCAAAAAGTTATCGCAATCTACAAATTCACCAAGCAAGTTGAGGGTGTAGCGAAACCGTCGGGTGTTATGCTTCTTACTTTCGATCTCTACAACCTTCCATCGAAAATCGACATATGCTGGCACACTGTAAAGGTATCCGAATTTGTTCCGAATCCCATGCGGTGCAAATCTTGCCAAAAACTCGTCCATACCCAAAAATACTGCAAGAACGAACCAAGGTGTAGTAACTGTGGACTCACCCCGCACTCTGGTACCTGCTCTCCAAAGTGCGTGAATTGCTCACAGAACCATGCTGCCTCAGACAAAAAAATGTAGTGCGTTCTTACAGCAAAAAGAAATACTGAAAATAAAAACCACGAAGAAGTGTACAATGAGAGAGGCAAAGCTTCATTACAAAGTTGCCTTGCCTAAACAATCCAAGCCCGACAGCTACGCCGCAGTCACAGCAAACATAGAAAACGAAAATAGCACAGCACAAAAAGCAAAGTACAACATAAACCGTTACACTGATAAGAGCAATATTGCTGGCTCTGACGATCGCCTCTCGTCGCCCGACTCGCTTCCACATAATAACTCTCAATCTCCTTCTACTCTCTCCTCACCACTTCCCTCTTCATCCCAGCTGTCCCCTTCTCTATCTCATTTCTTAGAAAAAAACACTCAATAACCGAACAAAACCAAAATCACCTACTCACTCACACTTAACACAAAACAACACCACCGATTGTGGCTCAATTGAGTCATTATCTGATTCAACCCCAAATAACACCATCGATCTTGAACCAACTGATTCAATATCCGACTGATACAACAATAATAATAAATAATAAATAAAAAAAAAAAAAAAAAAATACTATGTTCCCTGAAGACATACATATATCAATTATTACTTCATTTATTTAAAGTTATTTAATAGAACCTAAAAGGATATATAAATAATTTTGATGAATTAACGATTCTAATAAATAATATAAATCCAGATATAATATGTCTTCAAGAAACTAACTTACCTTTTAACTCAAAAAACATAATCTGCAACAAACAATACATAGGTTACTTCACTAACCTACCACACAACCTTAATGCCAAACAAGGAATAGGAATTCTTGTTAAAAGGCACCTACCGCAGTCTCTGCTCCCTTCTCTGACTAGCTCAAGTATACTTCACTTGGCCATTCAATTAAAACTTAACGAAAAATTTACTATTCTTAACAGCTATATCCCCCCTGATCAATATTTTTCTGGGAACGAAATACTTACAATAATAAACAGCTTCTCCGCTCCACTATTGTTTACTGGAGATTTCAATGCCTGGGGTTTTGCTTGGGGCTCTCCACGCACCACCTCCAGAGGTAAAAAACTAACCTATCTCTTTTGAATAATGGCAGTCCAACACATTTTTCCACACATAAGACTTACACACACATAGACCTCACGTTTATCTCCTCTAATCTGCATCCACACTGCAATTGGGAAGTTTTAAACGACTTATACAGCAGCGATCATTTCCCAGTCATAACCGAAATACTAAATCAGTTTCATTTTGAAATGTCTAAATTCTCCCCTAAATTCAAAATTGATTTAGCCAATTGGGAATTGTTTCGTTTAAACTATAATACCCACACCTCATTCACACAAAATGCAGACATTCAACTGCAAGTCTCCCAAATGACCAAATCAATTCGAATGGCGACAAATAAAGCAATTCCACAAAACAAACCCCACACATTTAAAAGAAAGATAATTTGGTGGAAGAAAAATCTGGGAGATCATCGGGATAAAAAGCAAAAATTATGGCAAACCTATAAATACAAAACAAGTAAGAACGTTGCAGTCGGGCGTTACCGACTGCGGAATACTCATTCACATCCCATCAACAATTTAGTAGTTAAGTTTCGTTCTAATACTGTAGAATATACAGGTTTTTCCGATTTGCCACGCCCCAACTGGGCGTAGACACCTCATTTTTGGTCAGTTTTTAGAAAGAGATAACGTTACCCTAACTGCAAAGTTTGAATGCTTACCCTAAAAAAATGTGAAAATTACAGGGTATTTTTCGATATGCCACGCCCCTAAAGAGGCGTAAAAATTATTTTTGGGGAATCGATAGAGGAGGCTACCAGTAACTCAACTATCCAAATTTGAAGCTTCTAGCTATTATACTTTAGGAGATATAAACTTTTGCGGTTTGCCACGCCCCCTGTGGGCGGACATATATCCGACAAAACTTTTTGGTCTTGGGTGATCAGTCCGAGTATATATACAAAATTTGAGGTCTCTGCCATCAATAGTGTCCAAAATATAGGAGAATTTAAAAAATCACTATATCTTCAGGTCAGATTTGCCACGCCCCCAACGGGTGTAGACTTATAATTTTGTCTTTAGACTTTATAGAATCATACCATTAGCTGACGTGCAAAATTTCAGCATTCTAGGTTTACAACTTTAGGAGATACAGTTTTATCCGATTTGCCACGCCCCCAATGGGCGTAGATATATCCGCCATAGCTCGTGATCTTGGGTGGTCAACGCGGACCTACATACCAAGTTTCAGCTTTCTAGCTCTTCAACAAACATGATTTCTGGTATATCGGAAAATGCATTTTCCGATTTGCCACGCCCCTAGTGGGCGGATCGGGAAAATTTTAACACTTTATAAATCGGAGATATACACGAGTATGTGTTCCAAATTTCAAGTCTCTAGCTTCAATAGCGCCGAAATAGATTGCGTTCATACGGACAGACGGACAGACGGACGGACGGACAGACGGACAGACGGACGGACAGCAAAACGGACATTGCACAAAACCAATATACTGATTCACTTTCGTGAATGAGTATAATGACAGATGCTAACCTCATAGCTTACAAAAGAGCAAATGCGTTCTTTAAGCGTGCAGTTAAAGAAGCCAAACGTGAGAGCCTCGGTGCCTTCACATCCAATATTTCTCCTCAATCCTCCTCCAAAAAAATCTGGCACGACATTAAATCCCTGGTGGGAGTCCCCCCTCCCCAGCTTAAGTGTATCAGAGCTAATAATACATCAATAACGGAATAGAAATATCGAACATATTTGCCACAACTTGGTCAAAGTATTCCGAAGACTGCAACTTCAACATTCAATACAGGCAACAAAAGGCAGCATCCCTTGAGTATGTTCATGCTCCTGGTAGACTTAGTCTATCTGCTAAACAACTCGAATACGATTTCACAGAGTTAGAACTAGAAACTGCCCTAACAAAGGCTAAAGGCAAAACACCAGGTCACGACAGAATCTCGTATCCGATGCTTAAACAACTGCCCGCCACAGGCAAAGCAGAGCTTTTAAAGCTATACAACAATATATTTTCTGTTGGTCAGTACCCCCACGTGTGGAAATCTGCTATCATTGTACCTATCCCAAAACCAAACAAACCATCTGATGAAGCTGCTAGCTACCGACCCATCTCATTACTTCTATGTATAGCCAAAACATTCGAAAAAATGATCGCCCGTAGACTCTTATGGTACGCTACCAAAAATAAACTGATCAGCTCGAACCAAGTAGGCTTCAAACCCAAACACAGTACGATGGACTCTCTGCTGCACTTGCAGCACTTCGTGTCAGACGCCCTTTCCTCAAGAAATCATGTCACGCTTTTGGCGAAAAGGCATTTGATCGCGTAGGAGCTCATACTGTTCTTCAGCAACTCGAACAATGGAGGGTGGGTACAAAAGTCTTCAATATAGTGAAGGCTTTTATGACCCGCCGCTCATTTCGAGTCAGGATCAACAACGTACTTTCAAACTATCACAATTTATATACTGGCATTCCCCAAGGATCACCATTATCGGTTATTCTCTTCATTATAGCATTTGAAAAAATCAACAAAATTGTATCTAATCATAAAAAAATTCAATCAATCATGTACGCAGATGATGCCATAATCTTTAGTAAAATCAAGGACTTAACAAAACTTAACAATATTTTAAAAGATATACTTAAGGAAATATACAACTGGGGTCTGGGCTCTGGTGCAACCCTATCTCCCAGTAAATGTAAAATTTTGCACATTTGTAAAAAAAAAGATGTACATACTCTAGTTTAAGCTTTAATAACTTTACTATAGAATGCGTCCAGGCTCTTAAGATATTAGGCCTATATTTCGACAAGAGAATGTCATTTAAAAATCACTGGCTGTATCTCAGAGATAACCTTGAAAAAAAACTAAACATTATAAAATATCTTAGCTCCAAACATTCCTTAATAAATACAAATAGTCTTATAAATGTCGCCAGGGCTCTTATACTGGCAAAAATAGATTACGCGTTGCCAATATTCGGCTGGTGTGCAAAGTCACATATCCGCCTGTTTAAACCAGCCTACCACATAGCGGTTCGTCGCAGTATCAACGCCTTCCCAACATCTCCAATAAAATGCGTCCTAGCAGAAGCGGGTTTGTCCACAATGGAGGACAGAGTTGCAGAAACAACAGTCCTGCTTATCCCGAAAATGTTCTGCTCACCCAACCAGCTCCTTCAAACTGTGGTACGGAAAGCTATAAATCAACGGAGAACCTACCGATACCTCTCCACAATACGCCGATGCGCCGCTCTCTCCAAAGAATGGAATATCGCAACTCCAACAACACCGAAAATCCCCAGCGCCCCTTCATGGCTTCTTAGCCAATCCTCTATTAACTGCGGGCTACAGGAATTTCCAAAAAATCACACAAACGGGGAAACTTTCCGCCAACTATTTTATAATGAAACAGCCAAGGAATTTTATGTTAATCGAACGTGGATATTCACTGACGCAACAAAATCAGCTGAACTCACTGCATTCGCATGCGTTGACATCAATGGTAAAATTCTATCAGCAGGAACACTACTATTCTGAAAGCCATCGTTTACGCACAAGGCAGAACTGGAAAGTTTACGATATGTACCGATAGCCTATCGACTGTAGAATCTGTCAAAAATCTATCTAACACAAACCCAACAATCGTCCAGATACGGGAAAGTTTAATAAAAACCCCTCTAAAACTTAACATATTTTGGGTTCCCAGCCACAGGGGCATTAGGGGCAATGAGTTGGCTGACAATGCAGCAAAAGCAATGTCAAAGTATCCCACAATCATGATACTCCCTTCAGCGGAAAAAGATCTGCGAAAAGTTATTCTCAAACAGCTCCACTCGCAAAAAATCGAAATCTGGGCTAATTTTCATCACAGATACAGGAACTGCAACCCAAATTTGGAGAAAGTCAAGTTCCCTATCAACACATCCCGAACGAAAAGCACTATTTTCACCCGCCTCCGGATAGGACACAGCAGTAGCAGTGGAACTGCCACTTATGTGGTCTAGAGCTCTCTACCGCACACCTGCTGGACACCTGCAAAAAATTAGTTAGCATTAGAAAAGCTCATTTTCCAAATATACTACCCTCATCCATCTTACCCTACGTCACAACAATAAATATAAATAAAATATATAGATATTTACAAGATTGTAATTTAACAAATAAGATATAATCCTACATAGGTCCGAAGGCCTGGTCGCTAGCGCTCTTATTATATACTTAGCTTTAATATTCTTGTGTATTATAGCTAACTTTGTAAAATAAAAATAAATAAAAATTTATTTTTTAAATATTTTTTAGAGATTTAAAATTGCTTAAAAACTAAAAAATGAGACCAAAAAAATTCCACAGCTTATTTCAACCACAAACTTTGCAGCTGATTAAAGTCCGTTATTTAGCAATGCAGATGTAGATTCTTGTTATATGCTTCATTCAATGGCTTCGCAATGTGATGATATAAGTTTGTGTTGAATTTGGAGAGCTCAACTTGCAGAAGAGTGAATTTAGCAAAGTGGGACCACGCACAACTATTGAGAAGCGGGAACTTGTTGTCAAACTCTATGAAAATGACCATTCCCGTACAAAAATCGATGAGGTGGTTGGATCTAGCGATTCTACAGTTAAAAGCATCATATACCGATTTTTCCGTGAAAATAGAACCCACAATAAAGGTAGAACTGCTCCGAACAAAATTTTGAATCCCATGGATGAGCGCTGTATTGTCATAAAAATCCGAGACTACCCAAGGCTATCGGTACGACAAGTGGCCAATGATGTTAAGGAAGAGTTGGCAAGTCATGCCACCCAGAAACTATTCGCCGTACGCTTCGGGAACATGACTTTAATGACAGAGTACCACGCAAGAAGGCCTTTATTAACTACAAAATAATGAAGTGTCGCCAAAAATTTGCCGAGGAGCACTTGCACAAGGACATTCGATTCTGGAACCTTTTCATAGTTTGCGATGAGTCCAAATTCAATTTATTTGGCTTGAAATGGCTCTCATATTGTTGGCATAAGCCTAATACAGCGCTTGACGCAAATAATTTGATGGCTATAGTAAAGCATGGCTGAGGTAACGTTATGGTTTGGGCCTGTATGTCAGCAGCCGGCGTTGGGAACATGGAGTTTATAGAGACTACGATGGATAAAGGGAAATATCTTGATATTGTGAAGTCTAATTTAATTCAAAGTGCTCAAAAACTGGGCATAAAGGATGACTTCAGATTTTACCAAGATATTGATCCGAAATGCACTGCGGAAATTCTCCAAACTTGGCTGATCTACATTATGAGCCACTAGCCCAGTCATCAGAAATAAATGTAATCGAAAATTGGTAGTGGGTTTCGGAAATAAACATTCGCAAACACAAAATATCAAAGAAGTCGAACACAAAATCTGCATTGGTTGCGGAATGGGATAAAATTACTGCAGAAGTCACTTAAAAGTTGGTGGAATCTATCCCAAAATGGTTTAAAATGGTAGTTAACCAAAAGGGCAGTCACACAAAATATTAATTTTCTGTTATTTAAAAAAACACATAGTTTTAATAATTTTATTTCATAAGTGGTTGAAATAAGCTGTGGAACTGTTTTGGTGTCATTTTTTAGATTTTAATCAATTTGAAATATTAAAAAAATATTTAAAAAATAAATAAATTGATTTTGTATTAGTTTAAACATCACACTAACAACCAGCGTTTAATTTTTTTTGATAGATTTTATAGTTTAGATTTTATAGATCAGCAAACTTTTTTTGAGGTGCTGGTTGAAATAAGCTGTGAACCACTGTATGTATGTATGTATGTGTGCATGCACTAGGGCACTTCGAGATATACATATGTATGTACATACATATGTTGATTAATGGAAGCTAACCGAAAAAGGATTGGGTGAAAGAGTGTGCTCATATATTACTACGTATATTAAGACAAAATATTCAGCCGAGCAAAAAATAATTGAAGGAGTGGGAGTGTGAGTGCGAGTATATGAGTTAATAATAAGTAGGGAAGCAGAAAGAGGTAGGGCAAGAGTTACGCATCAATCTGAGCAAATACGAAGTAGAAAATGCATGCAGGAATGCATACAGCGAGTGACTTGACGCCTTTACGATTTGGCACCTTTTTCATTCCGTTTTAAGACATTTATTCTCGCTTATATTGAAAAGCGAAAGCTATGACGCCTTGAGCGCACTTCACTGTAAACTCACTCGAGACGTTTTTCGCCTGTCACGCACTCATTACCATTTTCGTTAATTATCGTTAATTATCGTTTCTTTTTATACCCTGAACCCATTTTCAATGGGAAATCAGGGTATAATGGTTTTGTTGAAATGTATGTAACAGGCAGAAGGAGGCGTGGAAGACCCCACAAAGTATATATATATTCTTGATCAGGGCGACGAGCTGAGTCGATTTGGCCCTGTCCGTCTGTCTGTCTGTCCGTCCGTCCGTCCGTCTGTCCGTATGTTTGAACGCGTCGATTTCCGAAGATATAAGAGCTAAAGACTTGAATTTTTTTTTAAATGACCGTATATACAGCGCGGACGTCGAGTTTGCTTTTAAAATTCGATAAAGCATCCCGTTAAGTTTTTATCGAGTAAAAACATTCAAGTTCAAATCAGATGCCACTATATCTAATTGTGAATGATTTTTCTTTTTTTTTAATTTCTCAAATATTCAATATAATATGTAGATCATATGCTGAAAGTTTCATTAAATTCCGTTCAGTCAAAAATTAATAAAAAACAAGTAAGAACGTTGCAGTCGGGCGTTACCGACTGCGGAATACTCATTCACATCCCATCAACAACTTAGTAGTTAAGTTTCGTTCTAATACTGTAGAATATACAGGTTTTTCCGATTTGCCACGCCCCAACTGGGCGTAGACACCTCATTTTTGGTCAGTTTTTAGAAAGAGATAACGTTACCCTAACTGCAAAGTTTAAATGCTTACCCTAAAAAAATGTGAAAATTACAGGGTATTTTTCGATATGCCACGCCCCTAAAGAGGCGTAAAAATTATTTTTGGTGCATCGATAGAGGAGGCCACCAGTAACTCAACTATCCAAATTTGAAGCTTCTAGCTATTATACTTTAGGAGATATAAACTTTTGCGGTTTGCCACGCCCCCTGTGGGCGGACATATATCCGACAAAACTTTTTGGTCTTGGGTGATCAGTCCGAGTATATATACAAAATTTGAGATCTCTGGCATCAATAGTGTCCAAAATATAGGAGAATTTAAAAAATCACTATATCTTCAGGTCCGATTTGCCACGCCCCCAACGGGCGTAGACTTATAATTTATCTTCAGACTTTATAGAATCATACCATTAGCTGACGTGCAAAATTTCAGCATTCTAGGTTTACAACTTTAGGAGATACAGTTTTATCCGATTTGCCACGCCCCCAATGGGCGTAGATATATCCGCCATAGCTCGTGATCTTGGGTGGTCAACGCGGACCTACATACCAAGTTTCAGCTTTCTAGCTCTTCAACAAACATGATTTCTGGTATATCGGAAAATGCATTTTCCGATTTGCCACGCCCCTAGTGGGCGGATCGGGAAAATTTTAACACTTTATAAATCGGAGATATACACGAATATGTGTTCCAAATTTCAAGTCTCTAGCTTCAATAGCGCCGAAATAGATTGCGTTCATACGGACAGACGGACAGACGGACGGACAGACGGACAGACGGACGGACAGCAAGACGGACATTGCACAAAACCAATATACTGATTCACTTTCGTGAATGAGTATAATAATCAAATATTTGGCCAATTAACAAACGCACGTGCGTGTGCACAAATACATTCAAACTTCTTCTAGAAACATTCGTTGAATCACATCAGCTGTTAGTTTCGTTTAGTTTTGGTAGATGGCGCAGCAGCAGTGTATTTGAGTTTTGCCAGCGCCACTAGCAGGAGTGGGGTGGCCTAGTGTGTTAGCTGCATGACGCTCGATCGAGAAGTCGCGGTTTGAATCCCGATCGATGCAACTGATGTTAATTTTTTTTAATTGTTTCAAAATATTTGTATATTTTCATAAATGAGTTTTCTATTTAATTTATATTTTTAAATACACCGAAATTGAAATTTTAACTATACTTTATGTGCGTTTTTAATAGTTTGGTTATTCTAGCAGATTCTTAGAATCACATCAGCAGTTAGTTTCGTTTAGTTTTGGTAGATGGCGCTGCAGCAGTGAATCTATTTGAGTTTTGTCAGAGGCACTCGAAGGAGTGAGGTGGTCTAGTGTGTTAGCTGCATGACGCTCGATCGAGAAGTTGTTCGAATCCCGATCGGTGCAACTGATGTTAACTTTTTTAATTGTTTCAAAATATTTTTATATTTTATTAAATGAGTTTGGTATTTTATTTATATTTTTAAATACATTGAAATTGATATTTCAGCCATACTAAATGAGCATTTTTATTTGTTGGGTTCAGGGTAGTATCTAGTCGAGCACTCTCGACTAGAGTTTTCTTACTTGTTATACCCTGAACCCATTGAAAATGGGAAATTGGGGTATAATGGTTTTGTGAAAAAGTATGTAACGGGCAGAAGGAGGCGTGGCAGGCCCTACAAAGTATATATATTCTTGATCAGCGCGACGAGCTGAGTCGATATAGCCCTGTCCGTCCGTCCGTCCGTCCGTATGAGTGCGTCGATCTCAGAAGTTATAAGAGCTAGAGAGCTGAAATTTGTCATTTTTTTGATAAATCATCCGAAACCTTTTTTTATCGAGAATAATCGAAAAATTGATTTGGTTTTTTTTAGCCTAATTTGAACACTTAGACCTGGAGTCTTCAAATTTGCGTTGGGAAATGGGAAATCAAGGTATAATGGTTTTGTTAAAAGTATGTAACAGGCAGAAGGAGGCGTGGCAGAGCCTACAATATATATTCTTGATCAGGGCGACGAGCTGATTCCCGATATTTTCTTATCGATTGAAACCCGTATCGAAAGTTAGTTATTAAATTATATCTCCTACAACTTTATTGCTAGAGTCTCCAAATTTTATATGTATGCTTATATGCATCTTATACAATTTCGGTTTTTATCAAAATTTACCCCCCACCCCTATATTCACCCCCTCACCCTCACCTTTGTGTGAGGAGCAATATAGGTATGCACGTATTAATGTATGTGAACGTACGTATTTGTGCGTTTATATATACGTGCATATACATGTTGCTCCACACAGCGACGCGAATACTATAGGAGCGACCCTCGCACTGGAAAGGGGGTCAAAGTCCTGTTAGAGGCGGTCTCTTTCACTCCTACAGATTCAGCAATGGGTTCACGTCGCACACGAAGATCATCGGTGACCGTTAGCCGAGGTGCCGTTCGGGCCGAGATGCAGTGGACATTTTCACTAGCATGGCAACAACGGTACTTCGGCCAATGGGAGGCTGCCACGCAATTTGGCGGGAAAGTGGCGTCACCCAGATTACGCCACTTTACCGTTTTTATGGGCACGAGCCAACAAAAAGGCCCCGCTCCAGAGCCGAACAGGCCCCGTTACCACACGAAGCAGGGCCTGTGGCTGGGGTATAAAAGGCCACCAGCAGCTCCATCGTGGGACATCGTGGGAACAGCAAGGACATCGTGGGAAAAGCAAGGACATCCAGAGGGAATCCTTGCGGATCATCAGCGGCACCGATCAGGACATCGGTGCATATCAGCGGCTTAAGAGAGGCCTGCACATCACGTAAATCTTGGGTGATTTTGACACCCCGGTGTTTTTAATGCGTACGATCGCTCGCCTCGCAAAAATACTTGACACACACAAGCTGAAAGTATACTATGTGCAGAGTTGCGGTTTTTTTTGTGCACGCCTTCGCTTGTTTTTTGCGTGCTTGCTGTTGCAAAAGCGTGCACAATAGGAATACCACGCCCTCTTCGCCCCTTCGCAGTTAGCAGATTGCGTACTTATACGTTCGTGTGGATACATGTGTATGTATGTGTGCATAAAAGAAGTGCAGAATGATTAAAATACCAGCTTGGAGGGTTCAGGGTATCTCCTAGTCGAGCAGTGTCGACTTGAGCCTTCTTACTTGCTTTTATATAAAAATATGTAGAGCCTTCTTACTTGTTTTTATATAAAAATATGTGCTGTAAGCTTGATGTAAAATTTTAGTAAAAATTATGACATGATTGAATCAATAGGTAACAAAGGTCCGGTGTGAAGGCGTGATATTTAAAATAAATTTTCCGAAGTTCTGTTTTAGTCTACTTTAAGTATTTTAACCCTCTAGCTTTACTTTTAGAGTTTATGCCAAACTTTCGAGCTTGCTTAAGAAAGCTCATATTTATCCAACAATTTAATTTCAACTGCATTATAGAGTTGCAAAATGATTGCAATATCAGAATTAAATTATTTTTATAAAAATGATTTTTTTTTTCAGGCAATGCTAAAACTATTCGTAACGACAATAGTTCCCGGTTTGGAAAATTTATGCAAGTCTGCTTCAATGAGAAACACACTATCGAAGGTTGCGTAATACAAGATTATTTACTAGAGCAATCACGGATAACATTTCAAGGACCAGGAGAACGAAATTATCACGTTATGTATCAATTAGTAGCGCAAGGACAAACAAACAAGCAAATGCAAGAAAATTTTTGCTTAAGACCTCCAGAATTTTACAGATATTTAAATACCATTGAAGATATTTCAGTGGACATAAACTTAGAATCAAGGAAATTCAATGAACTAACAATGGCTCTTACTGTATTGCAAATTCCACAGTCAGATATAGATTGTATTTTTAAGGTCTTAAGTTCTATATTATGGTTGGGTAATATCGAATTTATGGATATAGATGGTGAACGATGCGAGTTTTCCAAAACTGATGAAGAAATTATTGTCATATTATCTAAAATGATGGGTCTCAGCACTAATGAGCTTAAAATGGTCCTATTGCTACGCCAGATAAACGTGCGAGGAAACATAACGGAAATACCATTAAAGCTCCATGAAGTAAGTGGAAATATGTTTTTAAATTATTAAATCTAAATCATCGATTCGCTGAATCAATAAATCTAGTAATACCCTGAACCCATTGAAAATGGGAAATCAGGGTATAAGGGTTTTGTGAAAAATATGTAACAGACAGAAGGAATCATCGCAGACCCTATAAAGTATATACAGTAGAATCCGGTTATAACGACTCCGCTTAAAGCGTCCAACCGGTTATGTCGACGAAAATTCAAATACAAACTTATATGAAAGAGCCTCCGCTTAGTACGTCTCCGCTTTTAACGACAATCCGCTATGCCGACGATTTTTTTTCATATTTTTGAGTCTATCACTGGTTAGCACGACGTGATAAAAAAAAAAAAAAAAAAATCCGAAATAATGACAACAAATTTCAGCATAAAAAGACTCTGCTAGAAATGTATGCATGTATTTATTGATTAGTGACACTAACCAGAGAGCACATAGACTAGACAACTAGTCGAAAGCTTTTTGCACGCTTTTTCTGAAGCTTTAACACCTCGGACAGCTTTGGATTCGCTCGGCTCCTTACTTTTAGGCTCGAGCTGCGAAAATATACGAACGCTGAATCATTTCGCTTCATGCGCTCGACCGAGATGGTCAAATGTTGAACAAAAGATCCCTCTATGCTCAATGTTTCCCTTGCTCTCTCTCTCTCTCGAATGTGTATATATATGTATGAATGTGCGCACAAGCAGCAGCTCACGAAAATTGAAATTTCTTCGCAGCAGGAACCCATGCCTTCCCTTCTGAGTGAAGAGTATTCCGAACTTTTCAAGCCGTTTGCCATGCTCGTGCAGAATGTTTGCGTTTTCGTTACTATTTGTGGGAAGAGTATAAAACCGTTGGGGCGCATAATGAAAAAGTTTTTACGACGAGCATGCACACACACTCTCCCTTGCTACATGCCCAGCACTTGCATTAGGTCGATTTTGTAAACTGCTCACACTTACATACATATGTTTGATTGTGTGTACGCAGGGGCCGCGATGCTCACAAATGATGGGGTAATCATTGTAGAAGCATTTGAGTGCCTTTATATGTATGTGCGTATGTTTGTGTGTGTTTATGTGTGTATGCATGCTACATGAGCATTGACGTGTGCCTCCCTCAACTTAGAATGGTGTGAACGATTTTTGGGTTTTATTTGAAGAGGCGCACTTACATTTAAGTAGATGATTTTATTTCAATGATCGTGAGTTTGCCTATCCGAATGATTTTTTATACCCTGAACCCATTGAAAATGGGAGATCAGGGTATAATGGTTTTGTTGAAATGTATGTAACAGGCATAAGGAGGCGTGGAAGACCCCACAAAGTATATATATTCTTGATCAGGGTGACGAGCTGAGTTGATTTGGCCCTGTCCGTCTGTCTGTCTGTCCGTCCGTCCGTCTGTCCGTATGTTTGAACGCGTCGATTTCCGAAGATATAAGAGCTAGAGACTTGAATTTTTTTTAACATGTCCGTAATTACAGCGCGCATATCAAGTTTATCATTAAAAATCAATAACTCATCCCGATCTTTTTTTATCGATAAAAACCCTTATCGAAAACCAGTTATAAAATTATATCTTCTACACCTTTGTTGCTAGAGTCTCCAAATTTTTTATATATGCTTATATGCAATTTATACAATTTCGGTTTTTTGTTAAAATTTACCCTCCACCTCTAAATTCACCCCCTCACCCTCACTTTTGTAAAAAGCGTATTTCAAATACTAGAGACTTGTGCTTTGTCAATTACATGCATATCCATGTTATAATCACAATCTGAAAGTTTCATGAAGATCGTACGTCCACAAAAAAAGTTATTAGTCAATTAATTTCTCATAGTAAGCGCACACTGCAGCCCATGCGTGTTTATGCGTGGGTGCTTGTGTGGGTATGTGTTTGTGTATGTGTGTATGTGTTTGTGTATGTGTGTGTGTATGTGAGTGTGTGTGTATGTGAGTGTGTGTATGCGTTTGTGTCTGTATGCGTGTGTGTGTATGTATGCCTGTGTGTGCGTACGTGCGTGTGTGTGTGTGTGTGTGTGTGTGTGCGTGTTTCTTGTGTAAGCTGAAAGACGCGAAAAATGATTGAAATAGCTAACACTCCAAGGGTTCAGGGGATCTCGTAGTCGAGCAGTCTCGACTAGAGCTTACTTGTTTTTAAATGTAGTACCTGATTAATCCCAGTGGACAAATTGGAATGCAATTTTCGATCCCTAGCACCTGCACATATACAGGTGAAATTTACCTTTTTAATAAGAAGCATATGTATGTACATACATACATACATATACGGGCCAAATAGACTCATTTTAAAGGGTGCATCTGTTAGATGTCATAAAACTCATGCAATTAAAATATACCTATAAAAGTAATGGGAAGTGCATTTGTTGCTTTAGTTAGTCAGCTACTTAAATTTAAACACGCCTCTTCAAATAAAACCCAAAATCGTTCACACCATTCTAAGTTGAGGGAGTCACACGCCAATGTTCATCTCCCTTGCATACATACATACATACACACGCACAAGCAAATGCACACAGGCATACAAATGCTTCTACAAGTTATATCCCATAATTGTGTGCAACGCCTCCCATGCGTACACACAATCAAATGTATATACATAAATACATACAGTTGCGAAAAATAAAATAGCACCACTTGCAAACGCAAAGTTTAAGAAGTTCTCCTAGGTGCATTTATCAATATATTGATCTACTTTTTTCTTGTATGTAAGCAGAAAAAAATTAATAATCGCAACAAGCCAGAATTATCCCAAAAATATTAATCGTTTTTATATAATTCAAAAAAGTCGTAAAAATGCCGAAAAAAATAATAGCACCACTAACCCTTTTCGAGTGAAAATCTGTATTTTTCGCAGATTTGAATATCTTCAAAAGCACTTATTGATTAGATTTGTTGTTTATATATCTATTTTGATTAAAAAATTTTCAGAATTTGTGAAAATTTGCAAAAAAAAATGGGTCGTGAAAAGCATTACCCCACCGAACAACCCAATCTCATCAAAAAGTTGATTTTAACTCGAAATTCTCACAGGAAAGTTGGTCATTTGATGGGTTGTTAAAATCAAATGATCCACAATGCATTAATACATAAAAAAAATTGATGAAAAGCGCGGATTGCGTTGAGTTCTGACGCAAAATCATGTCACTCGTCTCATTCACGGGAGTAAAAGGATCCTTTTAAGCCGGCTACTCAACTGAAAAAGGACCTAAACATATCAGCAATAGACCAAACAGTACGGAAATATTTAAGACATCTCGATTTGAACACTTTCCGTTTAAGAAAAGTACCATATTTGAATATAAAACACATTTCCAAACGGATGGCGTTTGCAAGGGAAACACAAAAATTGGTCTACACAGGAATGGAGAAACATACTTTTGAATAATGAAAGTAAGATGCTAATTTTTAGTGGAAAAGGATCGCGGTCCTACGTGAGACATCCACAGAACTTAAAATTCGGTCCTAGATATAAAAAAAACCCTTAAACATGGCGGATCAAGTGTATTAGTATGAGACTGCTTTTTTGCAAACGCCATCCGTTTGGAAATGTGTTTTATATTCAAATATGGTACTTTTCTTGAACGAAAAGTGTTCAAATCGAGATGTCTTAAATATTTCCGTACTGTTTGGTCCATTGCTGATATGTTTAGGTCCTTTTTCAGTTGAGTAGCCGGCTTAAAAGGATCCTTTTACTCCCGTGAATGAGACGAGTGACATGATTTTGCGTCAGAACTCAACGCAATCCGCGCTTTTCATCAATTTTTTTTATGTATTAATGCATTGTGGATCATTTGATTTTAACAACCCATCAAATGACCAACTTTCCTGTGAGAATTTCGAGTTAAAATCAACTTTTTGATGAGATTGGGTTGTTCGGTGGGGTAATGCTTTTCACGACCCATTTTTTTTTTGCAAATTTTCACAAATTCTGAAAATTTTTAAATCAAAATAGATATATAAACAACAAATCTCATCAATAAGTGCTTTTGAAGATATTCAAATCTGCGAAAAATACAGATTTTCACTTGAAAAGGGTTAGTGGTGCTATTATTTTTTTCGGTTTTTTTTACGACTTTTTTGAGAATTTTTTGAATTATATAAAAACGATTAATATTTTTGGGATAATTCTGGCTTGTTGCGATTATTAATTATTTTCTGCTTATATACAAGAAAAAAGTAGATCAATACACTGATAAATGCACCTAGGAGAACTTCTTAAACTTTGCGTTTGCAAGTGGTGCTATTTTATTTTTCGCAGCTGTACATATGTATGTGAGCACTTAACAAGATCGACCAAATTCAAATGCTAGGATTTCAAATTGCTACAGCCAGTAAGAGCCTCGCACCCAGGCATAGTACATGTAGCAAGGATGAGTGCGTGCGTGCACGCTCGTCGCGAAAGCATTTTCATGATAAGCACCAACGCTTTCATACCCTTCCCACAAATAATAACGAAAACGCAAATGTTTTGTAGGAGCTTGGCAAACGGTTTGAAAAGTTCGGTATACTCTTCACACAGAAGGGAAGGCATAGGTTCTTGCTGCGAAGAAATTTCAATTTTTGTGAGCTGCTGCTTGTGCTCACATGCATACATACCAGTGTTGCCAATTTTTGTTGAGCAAAAAAAGCTGTTTTTAGTGGGAAGATACTTTAAAAAAAAGCCGAAATTTTGTGAAAAAAATCGGAAAAAAGCTGATGGTTTTTGCTTTGATTTGATTGATATTTAAATATATTTTTAACAACTTATAATCATGGCATCATTTCTTCAACCCCCGCAAGCCGTATCTGTGAAGTTTTATAATATATATGTTTTACCTGATGCTTGGAATTGAGTTAAGCATCACAGTATTGATCTGACGAAAAATGTTACCCACTTGGGCATTGGCAAAGAAAGTAATGCAAAAGTGGCCAAGTTCCTAAATTTCATATATCCTATCAAACCCTTAGAACACGCTTCTCAGCTCAAAACTTTGTAGCGTCTTGAGTAGTTTCCTACTGAATTGAGTGGATGTTCTTATATTGGGGTTCAATACTATCAATGTTCTCCAAAAATATATATGCATGAAAAGGAATCAACATTTTTCACTATTTGAAAATTTGTCGGCAACTTTAAAGACATAAATTCTTGTACAAAAAGAGTTGCATACTTTCTTTAGTCTTTTCGTTTCATTTACATAGAATCAAAAAGTTCGATATTGTTGTTCACAATAAGTTGTTCTGAATTAAATATAAATCATATACTAGTTTGGTTAGCTCCATATTATTACCGCTTGGTTCGTTCACTGAAAATTGAATTACAGAACTATTTGGTTTTAATTTACCTACAATGAAGAAAACTTAATTTTTCATACGAATTATCCATACAAAATACGAAAATTTCTTCAATAAATAAAATAAAAGCGGAAATAAAGCAAATTATTCTTCAAAAAATCCAGAATTCCCGCTGCACGCTGTTTTGGAATTTTTCCCGCGATCGGCTTTTCAAAAAAGCCAGATTTGACGGGAAAAAAGCTGATACATACATATAAACATTTGAGAGAGCAGAGAGTATCGACAGAGAGAGAGAGAGAGAGAGAGAGAGAGAGAGAGAGAGAGAGAGAGAGAGAGCAAGGGAAACATTGAGCATAGAGGGATCTTTTGTTCAACATTTGACCATCTCGGTCGAGCGCATGAAGCGAAATGATTGAGCGTTCATATATTTTCGTAGCTCGAACTTAAAAGTAAGGAGCCGAGCGAATCCAAAGCTGTCTGGGGTGTTAAAGCCTCAGAAAAAGCGTGCAAAAAGCTTTCCACTAGTCTATGTGCTCTCTGGTTAGTGTCAGTGATCAATACCCTTGCTTGTGTGCGTAGCAACGCCACAAATGCTGCTAAGACATAGAGAGGGAGAGAGACAAAGTACAATGCCGACGTCAAAAAAATGTTTCTAAACTATGTTATTGAAATAAGTTTCTAAAAGATGGTTGTTTTGATTACAAATTTAAATTGTTTTATAGTAAAAGCTATTACGAACATGGCAACCGTAAAAAAGAATTTAAAAAAATATTTTTTACTCTTTCTGGTTAAATCGTTCGCCGGGTATAGCGATTTAAAATCGACGGTCCCTTGAGTGTCGCTATAACCGGATTCTACTGTATATTTTTGATCAGGGCGACGAGATGAATCGATATAACCCTGTCCGTCTGTCCGTCCGTATGAGTGCGTCGATCTCAGAAGATATAAGGGCTAGAGAGCAATTTGGCATGCATACTCATGCATACAATAGGCAGTACAAGTTAATCTTATTTTTTCGATAACTCACCCGATAACTTTCTTATCGAGAATAATCGAAAAGTCGACTTTGTTTTTTCAGCCTTATTTGAACACTTTTAGACCTGGAGACTTCAAATTTGCTTTGTATATAAAGTTAATGGATACAAAGATTTTGTTTTACAGATTTTGGCCACCATGCCCCCTTCGCACCCAATTTGTAAAAAGTACTACAATGTACACATATTTCACCATACGATTACTCTCGGAAAGTTTCATTAAGATTTTATGTCTGCAAAAGAAATTTTTCAACAAATTGGCTGAAAATTTTACCCTATGACATATTCCCTCAAAATCATGATAAATGAGTAGTTTTATATTTCAATTATGAATTGCACTTAAAATTAACGATTTTAAAACAATTTCTTAAAAAGAAGTAAAAAAAAGAATAGAACTAAGCTATAAGCTCAATTTCATTATTTGGTAAAAACAAAATCCGGACTGATGGAAAAACGAATATTAATATTTAATGTGGCCTCTATTTGCAATAGTTACTTTAAAAATTCGCTTCTTCATTGAAACCAACAAATTTAATAAAAGGTCCTTTTAAAGACTTTGCCATTAATTTAGAATTTTCTTTTTAAGATCTCCAACTGTCCCAAATTGGCGATTATTGGCATACACCCGTCTTGCAAGAATACTCCAGACATTTTGTATCAGGTTGAGATCTGGACAACATGGTGGACAGTGAAGGACATCAACATGACATTCCTTCAAATACTACTTAGGAAAACCATTGGTTTTTCATGAAATTCCCTTAAATATGGAATGAGACTACTATCCAGAGTTTGAATATACTCTTCGCTGTTAATTCGGCTTGTTACAAACCTCAATTCCCAGGTACCAAATGAACAAAATGCTCACCAAATTATGAAGGAGCCAACTCCAAAGCCTCTCCTTGAAAAAGATACGGTCCTATTCATAATAAGATAATTGCTTTCCAAGTAGCATTTCTTAAAAATTATCTAAATTTACTTAATTACATTGTCTGTAAATCTAAAAGTCTGCTCCGAACTTAATAAAGTCAAATTTGCTACTGTAGCCTGTAATTTTGATACATCAAAATGCAAGCAAAGATGTCAACACAGCGAAAGTTCACGGCTCTTTCTTAGTTTTCTTTAAATTGAACACAAATTTCTGTAAATTCTACGAACATGCCTCTGTCAACAAAGTCCTGTAAAATTTATTTTTGAAAACCCTTAAAAATGTTGCTAAAACTGGTTTAAGGTTTATCGCACTGAGAGGTATATACGTACTGTATATTATAAATATGCCGCTTTGAAGTTTTTATACCTTGAACCCATTGAAATTGGGAAATGGGAAAATGGGTATGCTGATTTTGTTGAAATGTATCTAGAAGGCAAAAGGAGGGATGGCAGACCCCATAGAGTATATATTGTAAACAACGTTTTTAATTAAAAGACATGTACCTTTTGGTTTGAGTTCTGGACAGCGTATGCTCTCCGTATTTTATTCAATAAATGTCTTAGCTTAAAATACATAAAGTGTATATAAAGAATTCTGTCACTAAAAGCATCGGCAGAATGGGAGTATATAGCATGCCGTATGTGTGTGTATATATGTTTGTATGTACATGCAGAAGGCATATAGATTTTAGCGTTTAAGCTACGGCGTTAACGAGAACGTAATGATGCTTACGGTTTATACATAAGTGAACCATCATATTATGGCACTTATGTATAGCTGTTATAATATAAAAGAAGCAACAAAGTGTTGCTATGTTGTGAGCATGATACTCTTACTTATGTTGGCCATATGTCTACATTGATATATTGTATACCCTACAATACTGTGAGCATATGCTTATACGACATGCAACATGCTACACCTCCCTTTTTTAAAAAAATAACGTAATATAATGTAGTTAAAATAAAAAACATTTTTTTTTGTGTATTTATATCTTTATATGCTATGTTGTATTCTTAAAACAAATATTATATATTCTTACAATTTTTTTTTATTTTATACCCTGAACCCATTTTCAATGGGCCCTGCCCGTCTGTCTGTCCGTCTGTCCGTATGTATGAACGCGTCGATTTCAGAAAATATAAGAGCTAGAGATTTCAAATTTTTTGTAAATGTCCGTATTTACAGTGCGGATTTCGAGTTTATCACTAAAAACCGGTAACTCATTCCGTTATTTTTTTATCGATAAAAAACGTTATCGAAAACCAGTTATAAAAATATATCTCCTATACCTTTATTTATACAATTTCGGTTTTTGTTAAAATTTATTTATTTATTTATTTGTGAGCCCTAAGTAGCGCTGTCGGTTTCAGGGCCCAGCTTGGCGCGCTGGGCGTGGCCGGTGCAGGTTTCGCACAGGCTTTTTTTTCGTAGATATGAATTTGTCCACTGTTGCTGCGGATCATTGCTGTTGTTATTATTCTGGTTTGTTGTTGTTGCTGTTGCTGCTGTCGCTGTTGTTGTTTTTGCTGTTGTTATTGCTGCTGTCGCTGTTGCTGCTGTTGATTTTCGTATGTTTAGTACATACGAATGTTAAAGGAAGTTGGCTTATTCGAAGAGGGCGAAGCTCATGACGTCATCTACACCACCAACGGGCATCGATGATAGCTGCTCACGATTCTCTTTGATCAGATAGTCTATGCTTTTGCCCTTCAGCTCCTTGATATCCATATCGACAGAGTTGAGAATTTTCTTTAGATCTTCATTGGCGGGGCCATCTTGTCCGCCTCGAACAGCCAAAAGGTATGCAACCACGTAAAATGCACAAAAGTTACACTTGTCACGGTCGCCATGTAAACAACGTTTTTAATTAAAAGACATGTACTCTTTGGTTTGAGTTCTGGACAGCGTATGCTCTCCGTATTCCATAAATGTCTTAGCCTAAAATCAGAGCTTGCAAATGAGAGTTGAGCGTTTTTTCGTTTATTCTCATCATAACCAAAAAAAATTGTGCAGACACGTCTCTCTCTGAGCGTCACTCTCTGTTTTCTTTAGCATCTGTTTCGCTCAGACGCAATGCGATGACTCATTCGTGTGACGCTCTCACATGAGTGTCGCGTAAAACTAACACGATTTTCCCTCACACAAAGCCTCCCAGCAAAAAACACTTTGACTAACAAACTCAGCAGAAAATGTTTTTGCCTTCGCGTGCATGTAAATACACGCATACATACATACAAAAAGAACGCAGCAACCGCGCGTGATTACCCATACAAACGCAACTTACCGTTACTTCAGAAAAAACTATCTCCCTCAGAGCGCGAGAGAGCTAAGCCAGACGCGACAAAAACAGTTTCTGTCTGAGTTTTTTTGACTGTGTCACTGAAAGACACTTTTTTGCAGTTATTTGCGAGCTATGCCTAAAATACATAAAGTGCATATAAAGAATTCTATCGCTAAAAGCATCGGCAGAACGGGAGTATATAGCATGCCGTATGTGTGTGTATATATGTATATGCAGAAGGCATATAGATTTTAGCGTTTAAGCTACGGCGTTGACGAGAACGTAATAATGCTTACGTTGAAGATCTCACGCTGCAGGGCGTATTATACATAAGTGACCGATCATATTACGGCACTTATGTATAACTGTTTAAATATAAAAGAAGCAACAAAGTGTTGCTATGTTGTGCGCATGATACTCTTACTTATGTTGGGTATATGTCTACATTGATATATTGTATACCCTACAATACTGTGAGCATATGCTTATACGATGTGCAACATACTATAATATGCTTGATCAGGGCAATGAGCTAAGTCGACTTAGCCCTGTAGATCTGTTTGTCCGTCTATTTATTATTTAACGGGCAGAAGGAGGCGTGGCAGACCCCACAAAGTATATATATTCATGATCAGCGCGACGAGCTGAGTCGATATAGTCCTGTCCATCTGTCCGTCCGTATGAATGCGTCGATCTCAGAAGCTATAAGAGCTAGAGAGCTGAAATTTGGCATGCATACTCGAGTGTACCATACGCAGTGCGAGTTTGCTTTATTTTTTCGATAAATCATTCGATAACTTTTTTATCGAGAATAATCGAAACATTGATTTTGTTTTTTCAGCCTCATTGGAATACTATTAGACCTAGAAACTTCAGATTTACTGTGTATATACGTATGATGAATACAAACATTTTGTAATTTACAGATTTTGGATACCATGCCCCCTTCGCCCCCAATTTGTAAAAAAATTCTTGAGACTTGTGCTTTAGAATGTACATACATTTAAATATTATGATTACGTTCTGAAAGTTTCATTAAGATTGTACGTCTAGAAATTAAATTATCCAACAAATAAATTCGTATAACATTGCCCACATTGCAGCGAGCCCAAGCGCAGTCGCTGCTTTCTGCGCCGTGAACAGAGCGCGTTGTTATACGTGCGTCTGGAAGCATGTTTATATATGTATGCATAGAAGAAGTGCAGAATGATTAAAATACCAGCAAGGAGGGTTCAGGGTATCTCCTAGTCGAGCAGTCTCGACTAGAGCCTTACCTGTTTTCAATGTCCGTATATATTACACACACACATACCCGCACACAAGCATCCACGCCTAAGCACGCATGGGCTGCAGTGTGCGCTTACTATGGGAACTATGGGAATTGTTAGACTCATTCACGAATGTGAAATGAGTATATTGGTTTTGTGCAATGTCCGTCTTGCTGTCCGTCCGTCTGTCCGTCTGTCCGTATGAACGCAATCTATTTCGGCGCTATTGAAGCTAGAGACTTGAAATTTGGAACACATACTCGTGTATATCTCCGATTTATAAAGTGTTAAAATGTTCTCGATCGGCGTGGCAAATCGGAAAATGCATTTTCCGATATACCAGAAATCATGTTTGTTGAAGAGCTAGAAAGCTGAAATTTGGTATGTAGGCCCGCGCCGATCACCCAAGATCACAAGCTATGGCGGATATATCTCCCATTAGGGGCGTGGCAAATCGGATAAAACCGCAAAAGTTTATATCTCCTACAGTTTAAGAGCTAGAAGCTTCAAATTTGGATAGTTAAGTTACTGGCGGCCTCCTCTATCGATGCCATAAAAAATTTTTAAGCCTCTTTAGGTGCGTGGCATATCGAAAAAATACCCTGTAATTTTCACATTTTTTGAGCGTAAGAATTCAAATTTTACATTTAGGTAACCGGTTGCTCGTTCTAAAAACTGGCTAAAATTGAGGAGTCTACGGCCATTAGGGGCGTGGCAATCGGCATTTACATTTATGTATATGTACACATAAGTAGGCTTAATAGGCATTGATAGCACGGAAGGAAACATTTTTATAAAATTAATAAAATATAAAAAAGCTAAACTAACAAAAATTTGCAATTTACAAAAAAGTATTTTCAGCGGGATTTGAACTCGCACCCAACCCAAACAGCATGTTTGTCAAAATAGCTAAAATAAAGATCGTCGGCGCTTCAGCCTACAGCACCACCGCGTCGTTTCGATCAAGAGTAGTTAAACAATGCAAAGACAAATCAATCGCAACGGGATTCTTAGA
The DNA here is from genome assembly GCF_054131065.1 of Drosophila arizonae. Classification (NCBI taxonomy): domain Eukaryota; kingdom Metazoa; phylum Arthropoda; class Insecta; order Diptera; family Drosophilidae; genus Drosophila; species Drosophila arizonae. Next base: position 34,949,476 of record NC_142922.1, read on the forward strand.
ATATGCTAGAGCACGCATTTATGTGTACATATATACACACATACAAATGAGCGCGTGTATAAGGCTGGAATGCTTGATGCTATGCGTGCAGGCTTACATATATAATTATATATACATATGTATGTATTTGCGTATATGTATTTGAGGGCTATTTAAGAAGAAACAAATTTAAACTTATAAAATTATTCGACTAAGAAAATGAAAAGTATTAAGTGCCATTCAGTCAAGCTCGCACTTTCCCAATAAAATATCTATTTTATAAAAAACGAAATATGTATGAAAAAATAAAAAAAAATAACACAGTAAAGGTTCGAACCTCCCCTACTCTAACATTACTTGCGTCGCCCTTAGCACCCGCGCCACTGCTTTGCTCGAGCCACCAGTTGCTAAAATAGAATAGCTTAATAAGAGAGCGTCATCAGACACAACTAAAGTAACGGCTAGAAAGTCCAGAAATCAATCGAAATTCTAAGAATGTGAGAAAAGGCGCAAGCATAGGAAAATCGCGCTGATCTGCTGTTAGCTTGAAGCCGGTATCCAATGTATGGATATAAATATATAATAAAAATCAAAATTGTATAAATTATATATGTATGTAATTTGAATGCAATAGCTATCGATGATTTTCCAATTTTAATGGCATCATGCCGTGTTTTTTGCTGCGCACTAGACTTGAAAATTGCACTATATACTCTGGTTGACAGCGTTTGGGCTGTGAATGAGTCTTCTGCTATCGGTATCGCCCGATTGCAACGTTCTTACTTGTTTAATAATGTTTTTTTTTGTGGATATACGATCTTCAGATCGTAATTATATCAGTAATTTGCGTGCACTTGCCAAGAACAAGTCTCTAGTACTTGAAATACGCCTTTTACAAAGGTGCTGGTGAAGGGGTGGATATAGGGATGGGGGTAAACTACAACAAAAACCGAAATTATATAAAATACATATAAGTCCACATTTTAAATTTGGAAGCTCTAGTTCTACAGGTGTAGGAGATATAATTAAATAACTAGCTTTCGATAAGGTTTTTGATCGATAGTAAAATATCGGGAGTAGTTAACGATATATAGAGAAAACTCGGTATGTGCGAAATATGGTTTTATTTATATATCTTTAGATACACAAGCACAATAAAAGCAGTAAATCGCTGAACCCATTTTCAATGGGAAATCAGGGTATAATGGTTTTGTTGAAATGTATGTAACAGGCAGAAGGAGGCGTGGCAGACCCCGCAAATATTCTTAATCAGGGTGACGAGCTGAGTCGATTTGACCCTGTCCGTCTGTCTGTCCGTCCGTCTGTGTGTTTTTTTTTTTTTTTTTTATTATGTTCGTTTATTGACAATCTTTATAGTACAAGTTGCAAGCTGCGTGGTGGCTAGGATATTGCGCGGAGCTTGCGGGACGGCCTTAAAGCATTGCTTTGCAAGGAGGTGGAGGGACAGCTCGTCTTCTCATTCGCTCGACTCTGCAGAGCTCCATCATCACTGTGGCCGCGAAGGTGCTTGTTAGTTCCCAAGCTTCCTCCGATTCCAGCATGACGTTGACTATGTTGTCCGCTCTGATGGAGCGGCCCACTGCCTCTTCCAGACGACGCCTCTCCTCCATGAACCGTCCACATTCGAAAAGAATGTGGTTGGCGTCTTCCACATGCCCTGCTCGCACCAGGGGCACTCGTCAGATTCTTCGTGGCCAAAGCGCTTCAAATAGCTCCGAAAGCATCCATGTCCAGAGAGGATCTGCGTAAGGTAGAAGATTACCTCGCCATGTTTACGGTTTACCCATGGTTCAAGCTCCGGGATGAGCTTGTGCGTCCACCGCCCTTTAGCTGAGCTATTCCACTTTCTTTGCCATCGTGCAATGCTGTTCGCCCTGATAGCGTTGAGTCGCGCAGGCGCGTGCGAATTCCGTTCCACGGCTTCGGCGACCAAGTACTCCAATGGTACCATACCGGCTATGACGAGCGCCGCGTCATCGGAGATAGTCCTGAAAGCGCAGCTGACTCTGATTGCGCTCAGTCTGTAGATCGCGCAAATGCCCCGGCTGTAGCTCGGCGTTTCCATCGCTCTTGCCCATATTGGCGCAGCATAGAGGATGACGGACCTAATGACGCTCATTAGAAGGAGACGTCGTTGCTGTTTAGGTCCCCGCGTGTTAAGCATAATTCTCGAGAGAGCTCCACAAGAATCAGCTGCCTCTTTATGCACATACTCTAAGTGCTCGCGAAAAATTAATCTTATGTCTATCATGACACCAAGATACTTTATCGCCCTCTTTGACGCAATGGTAACGCTGCCGATCTTTATATTGGCAGTTTCCACTCTTTTGCGACTGCTGACTAGGACAACTTCAGTTTTGTGTGACGCTAGCTCGAGCCCAGCTTCAGTCAACCAGCTTCGTATGCGATTGATACTTTCGCTGCATATATCCTCTGTATCTTTGAGTTCCTTTCCTATGGCTACGACAGCTACATCATCAGCAAAGCCAATGGTGTGCGCACCTGCTGGTAGTTCCAAGCGCAGTACGTCGTCGTACATGATATTCCATAGGAGAGGCCCCAGCACAGAGCTTTGGGGTACTCCAGCTAACACTGTATGAGTTTGGGGACCCTCACTCGTATTGTATACCAGTATTCTTCCTCTGAAGTAACTCTTTATTGTTTCTTTAAGATATTTAGGGATATTATATTGTGACAGCGCATTCAGTATCATATCCCAACTAGCTGTATTGAAGGCATTCTTTACGTCCAGGGTCGCAATAATGCAGTACTGCTTCGTCCCATGCTTCCATCTTGTGCCATGGATGGCGGAAGTGGCCAGACCAACAACTTTGTTTAGCGCATCCGTTGTTGACCGGGCCTTCCGGAATCCAAATTGATTTGGTGACAGGCCTCCGGCGCTAGTAATCGCAGTCTCCAGTCTAGAGCAGATCAATTTCTCAAACACCTTTCCCATGGTGTCTAAGAGACAGATCGGTCTGTATGAAGATGGCTCATCTGGTGGTTTGCCAGCCTTGGGTAGCAACACCAGGTTCTGGGCTTTCCATATTGCCGGGAACGTCTCTTGAATTAGACATTCGTTGAATAATTCAGCGAACGTACTAGGGTGCAAGGCGAGGGCTAGCTTTAGCGCACGATTTGGGATCCCGTCCAGCCCTGGAGCAGTGTTGGTTCTAAGACCCCGGCTCCATGTTGCTCCCCGAAAGAGGGATGAAGTGACAAAAGTAATGTCGATAACAGATCCGTATCCCGCCCGACTGAAGGTGTACTCGTGGCTAGTGTTGAGCAGTGCAACATCTAGTGTCGCGAAGATCTCCAGTAGGATACGACCTCTGGCGTTTGTTGTGAGGCTACCCCATTCTAACGCCCAGGAGTTAAAATCACCAGCTATAATGGCCTTCCGACCCCTAGCATCCTCGGCAAGCTCGTCGAGCACCGTCGTGAATTCACTGAGCTGCATGCTGGGGGCCAGATAGCAACTGTAAAGCCATAAGTTACCATATCGGCCGCGTACGAACCCATTGAATGACTTAACATTCGAAATTACGTTCGTGAAAGTTGCCGCATACCCACAACGCAGCTTTGCCATAAACGTCTGTTGACCATGTCCTAGGGCAGCTGGTTATACAGTGGTGGGGCTCACTGAGAAAAGCTACGTCTATACATTTTTCCCTTATGGTCTGCTCTAGAAGATCTTGGGCAGCAATACAATGATTTAAGTTAAGCTGCAAAAACCTTAACATTTCATTTTACGAGCAGCTTCACGGTAGGATGGGCACTTGAAGCTGCCTGCTGAATGGTCCGTCTGCTTTTCACCTTTCCGGATGCTGAGTCTTCATTTTGGTGGCTTGGTGCATGCTTTTGCACTGTGACCCTTCTCTCCACACCTGAAACAGGCGCCCTTTAAGTCACAGTCGCTGCGACAGTTTGCTGCCATATGACTGAAACAGCGTTTAGGCTGTTCCACGGCTCGGATACGGCATACTACCCATCCTATTCTAATTTTGGACAGCTCGAGCACAGTAGACTAAGCATCGCCGCCGCTTCCGTTGTTTATACTTCGGTAATCTGATGTCTTTTTAAATATTTCTGCATGATTATCCTGATCTGGTCATTATCGTTATTCCCCTGCACAAGTGCATTTGGTTGTGCAACTTGATAAAAATAGAACTCATTGAAACCATAATTTTTTCTTTCATTAAAGGCTAGAGAAAATCGACATGCGATGGCTAGAGCCTTGTACTCTAAGACTTTTACTTGGCTTGTAAATAAAATAAACATATGCACAAGTCCTGGAAAAGATTTTAATCAATTTCTAGGAGTTCTTGATATTTTCGGTTTCGAGAATTTTACAAGGAATTCATTCGAACAACTTTGTATTAACTATACGAATGAAAAGTTGCACAAATTTTTTAATCATTACGTCTTCGCGTTGGAACTTTCAATAGTAAGTATACAAGAAATATATAATATTATAATATTAAATTATTTTTTCATCAATTGGTTCTCAATTATGAACGAATTTTAATTTTTCGTATCGCATATACTAGACTTTTATTCTGATAATATTGTAACTAAAATCTAAATCTCTTTTTTAGTATAAGCAAGAAGATATACATTATACTCACGTTGAGTTTACAGATAACTCATTATGCTTGGAGCTTATAGAAAAACCTCCTCGGTGCATATTCAAACTTCTCACTGAACAATGTCACATGCCCAAGGGATCGGATTCAGCGTATTTGAATAATCTGCATGCGGAATTCGAATACAATCCTATGTACATAAAGGGTTTAGATCGTCGCCATTGGGAAACAGAGTTTGGTATTAGACACTACGCAGGAAAAGTAATTTATTCAGTAGAGGGATTTGTTGATAAAAATCGAGATATGCAACAAGATGTTCTTTTTGATTATATGAGTCGTAGTGAACACACATTTCTTTGCGATCTTGCTAAAAGCCAGGTAAGTTTTTTTTTTTTTTTTAATAAAACGACAAATGTCGTTTAAGGACTTTTCAAAATAAAGCTAAAGTTGGAAATACCCAACTAGGAGATACACCAATTCCCACAATCAACGTATTGCATATGTTGTTATTCATGTACTATGTATTTAAGTATGCGAATAAGATACAAATTTTGTAATACCGTAATTCTGTTCTAGATGAAGTTTTTAATAGTTCAATATGGCTCACAATGCACACAGATAGTGATAGTTGGTAATTTTCGCTTTTCTCTCCGTGGGATCATTATTGCCGGCACATAATCATCAGGTTTGAATTCTCGTGATGCTCAGGTTTATTTTATTTTGTATGTTATTTAATTTTGAAGGTTTTAGATTACTTGCAAAAGCAAAAATTTTATTAGTCAGTGTTAAATGTATTGCGTATATTTAAAAACGAATCGGTCCTCAGATAATCTCCTAGTTCGTAATCCTGGCAACAATACAATACATACTACTATATAGGAAACTAAATAGTTAAATGAGATTATTTTTCTCGTCGCTTCACAACAACCGTAATTTTATTTCATTATATAAAGGATCAATCGTGCTCTAATTTAATACCTAACGTTTCAACCAACCAACGGGGTACAAGTAAATCCAAATCTACAGTCAGCGATCAATTTCGTCAACAATTACAGTCTTTGATCGACGTACTCCAGAATACAAAACTATGGTAAGTTTATATCAGTATTAGTTAATGTGTATAGACAAAACTAAATTAAACAAGTAAGAAATCTCTAGTAGAGACTGCTCGACTACGAGATCCCCTGAACCCTTCGAGCAACTGATATTTCAATAATTATTCGCATATGCACACATACACGCACACACACAGACATACGTACGCACACATAAATACGCATTGGCTGCTTACTATAGGAACTATTGTTTAATAACTTTTCTTGTGGATGGACTATCTTCAAGAAACTTTCAGATTATGAATATAACATAGATATGCATGTATTTGCCAAAGCACAAGTCCCTAGTATTTGAAATACGCCTTTTACAAAAGTGATGGTGAGGGGGTGAATAACGGAATGATATCGATTCTTTGTGATAATCTCGAATCCCCTTCGCGTTATATAAACCTATATTTCGCATTGTACTGAAACCTAATTTTTCCAAACCGCGTTGTATAGTACAAAGGAATTAGTACAATTCACTTTCGTGAATAAGTATAAAAATTGAAGCATTTTGAGTAAGGTTGTCGATTATTTTTTATAGATCGTATCGTAGAAAAAATATCAATAGTTTCGATTAAAAAAAAAAAGTTTTTCCCACAATAAATTTATTATCCGTCCCAAAAGTCAAGAATATTTAAATGACTAAGCCTGCTTAACTTCAGTATTCGGTACTCAAAAGCATCATACTTAGTGCTTCTTTTTATTTCTTATACCCTGAACCCATTGAAAATGTTATATTAAATTTTATTAAATGAATTTTGTATTTCATTTATATTTTTAAATACATCAAAATTGAAATTTTAGCCATACTAAATGGGCATTTTTATTAGTTGGGTTCAGGGTAGTATGTAGTCGAGCACTCTCGACCGTCATGGCGAAGGCAAGACGAATCGGGAATTGAATTCATTTAAACTCAAAGAGCATATCTGTTGGGATCATCGGAATCCTAGGAATCCTCATCTTTAAATTTTTCTTTGAGTATCGACGCGTGAATCACATTGCTCATCAGTTTTGGTTGGTTTTAATTTTTAAGCATGATAACTACCGAGCCAACCCAACCTTCAGTTGTAAATTTTGCGGTGGTAAACCAGGCACATCCAAGGAGTTCAAAAATTCAGTTGGATAATTAGTGGCTTCTTCTTCGTTTGTTACACAGTCGATAGATTTGAATGAATACAGAGTGCCAACGAATTTATTTTGATTTATAAAATTAAGGTCATCTACATCTTTATTTTTAGCCGCCAAAATTGGTCGCTCAGTTAACCATTTAGTATTTTTGTGGAAAGCAATGATATTCGAAAATACTTTGTTGATAAGCTCATCTTTTGATAAGACGAAATTGCAAAAATTTTGATGAAATGAAATCAAGCCACTCGATTCGTCAACAGGATTACGGCCATTACCGATATTCAGCAATTGCTTCGAGAAATCATCAGCAGATAGATCGATTGTTCAACAATGCAACTCTCATATTTACAGACAGTTGAAGTTTGGTTAGATATCTCCACAGATTTGATGCTTTGAGGCAAGCGTTTATTTCGGCAGCAGTAATCTTGGAATTACAGTAATCTTGGAATTACAGTAATCTTGGAATTACTGGTAGTGTTTGTCGGATATCGCCAGACAATAAAATCATTGAACCACCAAAACATCTCTGATAATTTTTGATGCTACTTAAACTTTGGCCATTGCGGAGTGTTTTGAAATGTTACATGTCGGTTGTTCAGTAGCTTGAAGATTTAATATTCCGATGCCTTATTGAGAAATATAAATATAAATAATTTACACAAATTTATGTTTGAGACAAACAAATACCTGAACTTTCGAGATATTTAGCTTCTGTACGCACGCGTATTACTTTTATCAAATGTGCTTTTTTTTATGAATAGTCAGATTCGCCTGAGGCTGTGCCGTAGACTGACTGACTACATTTGTTTATTTACTTCTATACTATTGTATAATATGAGAGCAGGACCTAAATCTGTCACTGTTATCAAGCCTACTGAGTATCAATGGATAAAACCGCGTTTTTCAAGTATTCGTCAAATTTTTTCAGTATTTTTAAGATCTATCCTACTCGTGGCGGAGACAAATCCAACAAATCAAAAACCATGAAAATTGGTCCAGCACATATCAAATATAAGTATATATATGTATATATAAGTCTCGGTACACTTTTACACAACTCTCTTCTATATAAATAGATTCTAAGCTATAAAATGAAAAGAATGAAAAGTAATACTACAGAAGAAAGCTTCGCAGATCTCATAAAGTATATATACATATATTCTTAATCAAGGTGACGAGCTGAGTCGATATAGCCCTGTCCGTCCGACCGTAAGTCTCAACGTCGAGATCTCAGAAGATATAAGATCTAGAGAGCTAAAATTTTAATGCATACTCGATTATTTTTTATACCCTGAACCCATTGAAAATGCGAAATCAGGGTATAATGGTTTTGTGAAAAAGTATGTAACGGGCAGAAGGAGGCGTGGCAGACCCCACAGAGTATAAATATTGTTGATCAGCGTGACGAGCTGAGTCGATATAGCCCTGTCCGTCTGTTCGTCCGTCCGTATGAGTGCGTCGATCTCAGATGTTATAAGAGCTAGAGAGCTGAAATTTGGCATGCATACTCGTGTATACCATACGCAGTACGAGTTTGCTTTATTTTTTCGATAAATCGTCCGATAACTTTTTTATGGAGAATAATCGAAAAATTGAATTTGTTTTTTTTTAGCCTAATTTGAACATTTTTAGACCTCGTGTCTTCAAATTTGGTTTTATATAAAGTTCATCAATACAAAGATTTTGTAATTTACAAAATTTGGATACCACGCCCCCTTCTCCCCCAATTTCCAATTTCAAGTACTAGAGACTTGTGCATTGGAATGTACACACATGTTCACCATATGATTACATCTGAAAGTTTCATTAAGATCGTATGTCTACAAAAGAAATTATTAGACAAATAAATTCTCATAATATTGCCCACACTGCAGTGCAGCCCAAGCGCAGCCGCTGCTTACTGCGCAGTTAGCAGAGTTAGCAAGCTTATGGCGCAAGCTTATGCGTGTGTGTGGATGCATGTTTATGTATGTGTGCATAAAAGAAGTGCAGAATAATTAGAATATCAGCTTAGAGGGTTCAGGGTATCTCCTAGTCGAACAGTCTCGACTGGAGCCTTCTTACTTGTTTTTTTTTTTTTGCTTTGAAATGAACATTTGATCGCGTTCTGAAAGTTTTATGAAAATAGTCCCACTACAAGAGAAATTATTCAACAAAAAGTCTTAATATTGCTCACATTGCAGCCCAAGCGCAAATGCTGCTAGCTGCGCAGTTATCACAGCTCGTGTTTATATGTGCGTAATATTTATATGTATGTATGCATAAAAGAAGTGCAGAATGATTAGAATATCTGCTTGGAGGGTTCAAGGTATCTCCTCGACAAGACCCTTCTTATTTAGAATTTTCAAAATATGTATAATACTTTTATAATATTAGAGTTTACAAATATGGAAGTCTTTGCATTGAAATAATCTTTAATAATTACTTTAAACAATTTTTTACAGGTATATTCGATGTATAAAACCAAATTCTCTTAAACAAGCAAATATATACAATGAGTCCTTAGTTCTCGATCAATTGAGGTACCTTGGAATTTTAGATATAATTCGAATTAGACGCGAAGGCTTTCCAATTCATCTGACTTTCTCAGAATTCATATCAAAATATAAATGTGTGATAAGAAATAAAACATTTTCAAATAGCCTTAATGATATACTGCTTGTATTAAAAGAGCTTAAAGTCCCAGAAACTGAGTGGCAAATTGGCAAAACAAAAATATTTTTAAGAAGCTCTGCAATTGAGCCGTTGGAGGATGAAAGAAAAAGGATAAGATGTGCCAACTCAATAATTATACAGAAAAACTGGAGACGTTACTTAAACAATAAGAATTATATGCATGTAAAGAAATCTATACTTATTATACAACACGCGTATAGGGGTTGGAAATTGCGAATTAAATTTTTAAGAATACGTCGAAGCGTAATAATAATACAAAGTCGACTACGTGGTGTATTTGCAAGAGAGGTAAGAAAATACAACTAATAAGCTTTAAACATACTATTTATATAGGTTGATCGAAGCATAGCCTATCATTTTTTTTATACCCTGAACCCATTGAAAATGGGAAATCAGGGTATAATGGTTTTGTGAAAAAGTATGTAACGGGCAGAAGGAGGCGTGGCAGACCCCACGAAGTATATATATTCTTGATCAGCGCGACGAGCTGAGTCGATATAGTCCTGTCCGTCTGTCCGTCCGTCCGTCCGTCCGTATGAGTGCGTCGATCTCAGAAGTTATAAGAGCTAGAGAACTGAATTTTGGCATGCATACTCGTGTGTACCATACGCAGTACGAGTTTGCTTTATTTTTTCGATAAATCGTCCGATAACTTTTTTATCGAGAATAATCGAAAAATTGATTTTGTTTTTTTAGCCTAATTTGAACATTTTTAGACCTGGAGTCTTCAAATTTGCGTTGCACATAAAGTTAATGGATACAAAGATTTTGTAATTTACAGATTTTGGATACCAAGCCCCCTTTCCCCCCAATTTGTAAAAAACGCATTTCAAGTACTAGAGACTTGTGCTTTGAAATATACACCCATATTCATCATACGATTACACTCTGAAAGTTTCATTAAGATCATATGTTTACAAAAGAAATTATTCGACAAATAAATTCTCATAATATTGCCCACACTGCAGCGCAGCCCAAGCGCAGTCGCTGCTTACTGCGCAGTTAGCAGAGCGCTGGCTTATGCGTGCGTGTGGATACATGTGTATGTATGTTTGCATAAAAGAAGTGCAGAATGATTAGCATATCAGCTTGGAGGGTTCAGGGTATCTCCTAGTCGAGCAGTCTCGACTGGAGCTTTCTTACTTGTTTTTTTTTTTTTTGTCGGCATACGTGTATTTCATTCTATGTGCTCATGCAACTTCTGCAGTTTGATGTATATACAGTCGAAAAATAAGTTTAGGTACACAACGATTTTTCAATTTAACAGTATTAAAAAGTGGTTAAACGAAACGAAATTGTAATGCTCAAGGAATAGATGTAATGATAATAAATAATTGCAGTGCATATCATTAGCGATAATTTTGTCGCCTGCACTGCAATACCAGCTGATCTTGCAAAAGCTAACATTGCGAGAGCAAGCTTTTGCAAGAACCTTCAAAGCTTGGGACACAGCTGGTTAATTGCACCCATCTTCGCTTCTTACTTTCCAAGAAGAGGAAGAGCGGAGACTGGAATGTGTAGGTATAAAAAGAGCCACATTGGTCAATTCAGTCTTTTCCGGCCGCATCACGAAGAATTGTGCACCAATTTTTGCTTATAAAAAATAAACAAATTTTTTTTGTACTTAGAGTTACAAAGAAAGATAAAAAAAAAAAAACAACTTGATTATATAAATAAAAAATTATAATTTAAAAAGAACAAACCCAAGCGCTATCAAAACGCAAAAAGCGTAAACGATCGTGGTGGCGGCGGGATTTTCAGGATTTACATATATATAAGCATACTAGCTGGCCCGGCAAACGTTGCATTGCCCTCTATATTATTTCTAGGTAAAAAATTGTTGAAAGCTATGTTGTTCAGGCTGGGATACACTGATAAATTTATTAATCGGATTTTCATTCAAGCACCTTGTTGTAAACGACATTCTTCGTTTTTTGGTCGGGTGCAAGAACAAATAATGCGGATCGTTTGCCAACACGTGAGCATGCCACGTACAATTGACCATGAGAAAAACACGCATTTTCTAGATTGAGGCCACAAATAGTCAAAGATTGGCCCTGTGACTTGTTGATCGTCATGGCGAAGGCAAGACGAAGCGGGAATTGAATTCGTTTAAATTCAAAGGGCATATCTGTTGAGCTCATCGGAATCCTAGGAATAAGAACTTCCTCATCTTTAAATTTTCCTTTGAGTATCAACGCGTGAATCACATTGCTCATCAGTTTTCTTATCACCAAACGCGTTCCATTGCACAGTTTTGGTTGGTTTAAATTTCTAAGCATGCAAATCATGGAGAATTGCTCTTTTCATAGCTGTGTTCATTTCTTGACGCCGGTCAAGTTGTTCTTCCATATTGCCCATGAAGTATATTTGCAAGAATTTTTGCTGTGCATCTTCAATAGGTTGCAATGATCCAATGCGATGGCAAATCTGGCCTTGAATCTTTAAATTCAAAGCCATAGTTATAGTTATATTTACAAACACTATTTACAGAAATCTAACAAACTACATTATTCAAAATTTTTTTTTGGCAGTCATAGAAAATAAAATTTTTAACGTAAATTACCTTAAATATCCGTCTCCAATATTTTCCGCCCCAAATTATGTCATTTGGAAACAGGCATTGTATTTTTGAGTGTTCGCTAGAAAATGTCGTGATTCTAGTGTTTCGCCATAAAGCAGGGAACGCAATGGCTATGGTGACCGCTAATGGCAATGTCACTTTACCACTAAGGCAGCACAAACCGGGCGTTTCACCAGCAAACTTCAATGCGCCACAATGCTAGCAAACAACGTCCATTGGACCAATGCAAACTAAACGATTCAAGCTGTAATCAATGGTGCAATCATATCGAAACGCTGCTCGATTCAAATCAATCCTTGAACCATTTCTTATTGCCTTTTCACGGGCTGCGTCTCTCTTTGAGAAGCACGAATTAAGGCCCTTCTTTGCTGGGTACTAACGCGGAGCCTTTCTCGGGCGATTTCTCGCTCTTCTTCAGATAATTGACTCGCGCTATTCCGTTGCCTAATTGCATTATGGGTCCGCCGGGAAAGATTAGATCTTCTAGGACGCGGCATTTTTATTAATAGTAATACTGCCCTCGCACAAAACCATATAAAACAATCGAGAAATATAAATATAAATAATTTACACAAATTTATGTTTGAGACAAACAAATACCTGAACTTTCGAGATATTTAGCTTTTGTAAAAGTCCAAAAATACAATTTTTAATAATTAACTTTTTTTTTTTTAATTTCGAATTTTGAATTTTGAATTTTTTATTTATTTTTGATTGTTAGGTTTTAATCTTTTTATTTTTTTTTTTTATTTTTGCAGATTTTTGATTTGAAATATTTATAAAGTTTAAAAGTCCGAAAATATAAAAAGCCAAAAATACACTTTTTAATAATTACCTTTTTTTTTTTTTTTAATTTCGAATTTTTAATTTTTTATTTATTTTTTGAACAGTCAGGTTTTAATCTTTTGATTTTTTGCAGATTTTTGATTTGAAATATTTTTCCTTTTGATTTGAAATTTTTTTTTTTTTTTTTTTTTTTTTTTTTTTTTTTTTGAATAGTCAGGTCTGCTCGAGGTCAGGAGACCGTAGACTGACTGACTACATTTGTTTATTTACTTCTATACAGGGCCGAAACTGTCACTGTTGTCAAGTTTACTGAGTATAAATGGAAATTTGAATCTTTAGGGAAAAAACCGTGTTTTTCAAGTATTCGTCAAATTTTTTCAGTATTTTAAAGATCTTCTGACCTACTCGTGGCGGAGACAAATCCAACAAATCAAAAACCATGAAAATTGGTCCAGCAGATCTCGAGTTATAAGTGCTTGGACACTTTTACACAACTCTCTTTTATATATATAGATATGCAAAACTGAAAGCGTAGAGAAAAAAAAAATATAGATATAAAAATATATATTTATTGAAATAGTAATTTTTAAACATAGTGTAGCAATAGTGTAATGTAGCATATGTGTAACAGAGAAAAAACTTCGAAACATCAAGAAAAGAACTTGAAAGAAAAGAACTCGAAAAAAAAGAGAATTGTGCAAGACAATTACATCGCCGACGACAAATGAGAAGCTATCTTTTTTTGGCAGAAGAAGTGCTTAAAGAGAAGAGCAGACAAATATAATGTTGTAATAATTCAAAAAAATAAAATCTATAATTAACATATAAATAAAAAAAAAAAAAAAAAAAAAAGAGCAATGAATCACACAGTTAATACCCTTCAACGAAAACTTAACGCGAAAGAAAGAAAAAAAGTTTATATATGGTTAAATAAATAAAAATTCAATAATTAGATAGCTAACAAAAGGAAATCAAAAAAAAAAAAAAAAAAAAAAACAATTGTGTGTTAAACAAATTTAAAGTTTGTTTTGTTCGTCCCCGTCTGCCATATACCCCATATTTCTACACTTCACAGCTAACACCACGCAGAAAGGCCTTTCGACGCGGGAGTAAAAGCAAACTGTAAGTGTTTAACCCCTATGTGCCCCTATCCCCAATGATTTGAATTGAAAAAAATGTTTAAATAGAATGGAACAAAAAAATTTAAAAAAAAAATTTATTTTTTTTGAAGAAAAGAAAAAAAATATCACAATGAATACAAGTTTCTTTTCCTTGCGTTTTTATATATTATTATATTATATATTAGTTCTGTGAATTCATTCGTTTTTTTATGCAGTAAATATACAGAATAAATCAAAATAAATCCATTCAAATTTAAATTAAATAAATAAATAAAAAATAATAAATAAATAAATAAATATTACTAAAATAGATAAAACTAATAATGGTAGAAAAAAATAAATAAATATATAAATTTTTTTTTTTTTTTAAATAATCAAACAAATATATATATATAGAAAACATTTGGTAAATACAAATGAAAATAGATAAATAAATACAATATAGTAGTAGCAGGAGTATGAAAATAAATAGATGAATATTAAATAGAAAAAAAAAAAATGTTTTAAATATATACGACCAGAAAAAAAACTGTAAATAAGAATTTGTAAATAATGTTTAAAAATTATTTTTGAATGAAGATGAAGTTGGGTAGCAGTGCGAGAGTTTATATATAAGTTTTGTATATTAGTTCTAAGAACATTAGTTTTTTTTTTTGAGTCTGTGCACCCGCCAATAAAGTTGAAAAAAAAAAAAAATGAATTTGAAAATTTTCGCCACTTATTGAAAAGGAGGTATGACGTCAAATAAATTTGGTAATATATTGGGGTAGGAAGTCGTATAAATTTCTCTTTGGGGGTTTTTACCAAATTTCTAATAAAAACCATGGTAGGGTAGGGTAGAGAAGCGTGTGCCAAACATCATCTAAGGCTTGGCCATTCAGGTTTTTTCGGTTCTGTTATACTCACAAACTCTGTGTTCGTCTTCCCCTTTCCCTTTCACTTCGGTCATGAGGACTAAATAATAAAAAAACTTTAGGGATCTTAAAATATTAAAATTTGTGTACAAAGATCTGAGAGGTAACAACGAACCTCCCCACACTCCCGAATGAGCTACGGGACCAGGAGATCCCGCACGTTACCTCATGATCTATAGCTAGCTAACACTACGTAAATTTTGGCGCCCGAGTAGGGACCGAATATTAGTAGAGCCAAGTCAGTGCTTTTTACATAGCAGCCAAGCAGCTAGCAAACACCAACACACTCACATATGTTACATAAATTTTTGGCGCCCAACGTGGGGCACTGAGGAGCGTTAATCTTTAGCGATATTATGCTTTTTACCCATCGATTTCATCATGAGGTAGTGAGCGTAGTAGTCGTTAAAAATGATATGCTTTCAGTGATCCGAATTCAAGATGGGGCATGCTAGATTCGATTTTACTCTTTAGTTAAAATAAGGAGCTAGTAGCCGCACACCGTATTGTGAATATCCGATACACTAACGATAGTTAGTTAACAGTTAGTTTAAAGATTGGTAAATTAAATGCAGTTGTATTGGAACTTTTGCATTTGACTGAGAGCGGATGCATTGCCGACAACGCATTTTCTTTACTAGCACACTCATTTATACACAAACAAAACAATCAGAATTAAGATCTGTTTTCACAATAGCTCGTTTGTTTTCGATAACCTTTTATATTTTTATTGAAGTACATGTGACTTTAGTAATAAAGGTCCGCTTCTGGAATTTTGTGTATTAAGCTAAGATTGGATACCCTGCCGAAGATGGATACCCTATATTTTCAAGATAATATGACAATAAATTTATTATCGGGTTTTCATTCCCGATAAGAAAAGTTGGTCGATATAGTACATTCATGTTGTAATAAGTATATTACTTCATTGATGAATATTGCTTCGCCAATTCGACATCGGATGTTAGATGCAATAGCCCAGTTTGTATTCCTTATGTGTTTATACCAGAATGTAAAAAAAAATATGGAATTGACTTCCTCCCCATTTATATTAACCAAAAGAATTCATTTGAATTAGTAAAATTTATTTTTTTAAATCTTATAGGAGTTTTTTTGTAGAACCGTTGTGAGGTAATAGTTGAAGCCACTATCCCTCTTGCTTGTAGTCCACAACGTCATTCCGCATCTTCGGATGATGCTGGGAAGAATTGCGACATATGTGGTCAGGTTTTGACAAATACTCAATCGTGCTATATCACTAATTGTAAGCATATTTACCATAAGCGTTGCTTGGAAGAGTGATTGAATGATCGCAACACTTGTCCTAATTGTGCAGCTGTGATAAATATACAAGATTTGAAGGTAGTTATAGGAAATTGTTCGCCTCATTCGAACCAAGCAGATCCGTCAGTCCCAGGTCCAAGTACTCGAGCAGTAACTCGTAACTTGGCCAAATCATTAAAAGACGTAGATACTCAAAGAGTCACATCAGATCAGCGTGCGTTAGAGGTGAGTGAAGAGCCGTTAGTAGAAGTAGACGACAGTATCGGCACCAACCAAAATGAACATCCTCTTTCACGGGGAATAAACACGCGAAGAAGAGGTCGTGCAGGTACCAATCGTCGCGAGGATCACGCCCCAGTTTATTGTTCCACTATAAAATATGATCGAGAAAACCTTAACTCGAGTAATGTCGTCCTTGAATGTAAGCAATGGGTCTCCGCCTAATGCTTTACAGCGTCCGTCTGTTCAAATGTCACCGTCAAGTCACATCAGTTCATCAGAGCAAAGTCGCACAAATAATAAAAATATGGAAAATGTACTAGGCAAAGAAGTTGGAATTTATCATGCGAAAGATGTTCGTATCTGATTCCCGCTAATCTTCTAACTATCGTATCAGATTATCGTGTATGCAATGGTCAAAGAATAGATGTAATGATAATAAATAATTGCAGTGCATATCATTCGCGACAATTTTGTCGCCTGCACTGCAATACCAGCTGATCTTGCAAAAGCTAACATTGCGAGAGCAAGCTTTTGCAAGAACCTTCAAAGCTTGGGACACAGCTGGTTAATTGCACCCATCTTCGCTTCTTACTTTCCAAGAAGAGGAAGAGCGGAGACTGGAATGTGTAGGTATAAAAAGAGCCACATTGGTCAATTTAGTCTTTTCCGGCCGCATCACGAAGAATTGTGCACCAATTTTTGCTTATAAAAAATAAACAAATTTTTTTTTGTACTTAGAGTTACAAAGAAAGAAAAAAAAAAAAAAAACAACTTGATTATATAAATAAAAAATTATAATTTAAAAAGAACAAACCCAAGCGCTATCAAAACGCAAAAAGCGTAAACGATCGTGGTGGCGGCGGGATTTTCAGGATTTACATATATAAGCATATATATGATATATATATACATATATATGAGCAGTGTAAAAAAAAAAAAAAAATTAAGAAAGATTTTTGGTTTTTCAGTGGACTTCTGTCCATTTCTTGTCTTAAATACCCTAACTTCGCGCCAACAAGGGTCACCTTGTCGAGCGGAGGTTAGGGCACGAAAAAAACTGCAGTCTCAGAAGATCTCAGCGACGGGGGAGAGGAACGGCAGAGTGCAGAAAAAAAATAAAGTGACAAAAACTAGAACCAAATTTTAGTCGCGAAACACATAAAACCAAATAGAAAACAACCCACAAAAAAAAAAAAAAAAAAAAACAGTGCATAAATATGCATATATAATATATATGCAAAACTGAAAGCGTAGAGAAAAAAATATAGATATAAAAATATATAATTAATGAAATAGTAATTTTTAAACTTAGTGTAGCACTAGTGTAATGTAGCATATATATAACAGATAAAAAAAACTTCGAAACATCAAGAAAAGAACTTGAAAGAAAAGAGCTCGAAAAAAAAAAGAGAATTGTGCAAGACAATTACATCGCCGACAACAAGTGAGAAGCCATTTTTTTGGAAGAAGAAGTGCTTAAAGAGAAGAGCAGACAAATATAATGTTGTAATAATTCAAAAAAAAAATAAAATCTATAAATAACATATAAATAAAAAAAAAAACAAAAAAAAAAAAATAAGAGCAATGAATCACACAGTTAATACCCTTCAACGAAAACTTAACGCGAAAGAAAGAAAAAAAAAGTTTATATATGGTTTATATACACTTCACAGCTGACACCACCACGCAGAAAGGCCTTTCGACGCGGGAGTAAAAGCAAACTGTAAGTGTTTAACCCCTATGTGCCCCTATCCCCAATGATTTGAATTGAAAAAAATGTTTAAATAGAATGGAACAAAAAAATTAAAAAAAAAAATTTATTTTTTTTGAAGAAAAGAAAAAAAATATCACAATGAATACAAGTTTCTTTTCCTTGCGTTTTTATATATTATTATATTATATATTAGTTCTGTGAATTCATTCGTTTTTTTTATGCAGTAAATATACAGAATAAATCAAAATAAATCCATTCAAATTTAAATTAAATAAATAAATAAAAAAATAATAAATAAATAAATAAATAAATAAATATTACTAAAATAGATAAAACTAATAATGGTAGAAAAAAATAAATAAATATATAAAAAAATTTTTTTTTTTAAATAATCAAACAAATATATATATAGAAAACATTTGGTAAATACCATAGCTTGCAAAAAACTGTTAACACTTTTTCGTTGTCTGCAAAAAAGTGTCTTTCAGTGACACAGGCAAAAAATACTCAGACAGAAAGTGTTTTTGTCGCGTCTGGCTTAGCTCTCTCGCGCTCTGAGGGAGATAGTTGTTTCTGTTTTCGTTTCCTCAAGTCAAACACTGATCGTTTGCTTGAGTTAAATGAAGTAACGGTAAGTTGCGTTTGTATGGGTAATCATGCGCGATTGCTGCGTTCTTTTTGTATGTATGTATGCGTGTATTTACATGCACACGAAGGCAAAAACATTTTCTGCTGAGTTTGTTAGTCAAAGTGTTTCTTGCTGAGAGGCTTTGTGTGAGAGAAAATCGTGTTAGTTTTACGCGACACTCATGTGAGTGCGTCACACGAATGAGTCATCGCACTGCGTCTGAGCGAAACAGATGCTGAAGAAAAACAGAGAGTGACGCTCAGAGAGAGACGTGTCTACACAATTTTTTTTGAGTATGATGCGAGAAAGAGAATAAACGAAAAAACGCTCAACTCTCATTTGCAAGCTCTGGTAAATACAAATGAAAATAGATAAATAAATACAATATAGTAGTAGTAGGAGTATGAAAATAAATAGATGAATATTAAATAGAAAAAAAAATGTTTTAAATATATACGACCAGAAAAAAAACTGTAAATAAGAATTTGTAAATAATGTTTAAAAATTATTTTTGAATGAAGATGAAGTTGGGTAGCAGTGCGAGAGTTTATATATAAGTTTTG
Source organism: Drosophila arizonae (assembly GCF_054131065.1). Taxonomy (NCBI): domain Eukaryota; kingdom Metazoa; phylum Arthropoda; class Insecta; order Diptera; family Drosophilidae; genus Drosophila; species Drosophila arizonae. Next base: position 34,968,782 of record NC_142922.1, read on the forward strand.
TATATTAGTTCTAAGAACATTAGTTTTTTTTTTTGAGTCTGTGCACCCGCCAATAAAGTTGAAAAAAAAAAAAATGAATTTGAAAATTTTCGCCACTTATTGAAAAGGAGGTATGACGTCAAATAAATTTGGTAATATATTGGGGTAGGAAGACGTATAAATTTCTCTTTGGGGGTTTTTACCAAATTTCTAATAAAAACCATGGTAGGGTAGGGTAGAGAAGCGTGTGCCAAACATCATCTAAGGCTTGGCCATTCAGGTTTTTTCGGTTCTGTTATACTCACAAACTCTGTGTTCGTCTTCCCCTTTCCCTTTCACTTCGGTCATGAGGACTAAATAATAAAAAAACTTTAGGGATCTTAAAATATTAAAATTTGTGTACAAAGATCTGAGAGGTAACAACGAACCTCCCCACACTCCCGAATGAGCTACGGGACCAGGAGATCCCGCACGTTACCTCATGATCTATAGCTAGCTAGCACTACGTAAATTTTGGCGCCCGAGTAGGGACCGAATATTGGTAGAGCCAAGTCAGTGCTTTTTACATAGCAGTCAAGCAGCTAGCAAACACCAACACACTCACATATGTTACAAAATAAACAAAAATGTTGATGCGATCTTTTATGATATATTTGGCCACATAAAAACCTTACTATTAACTTATTCCAACAAGTAAGAAAGCTCTAGTCGAGACTACTCGACTACGAGATCCCCTGAACCCTTGGAGTAATAGCTATTTCAATAATTTTTCGCGTCTTTCAGCTTACACAAAAAACACGCACACACACACACACGCACGCACACACAGGCATACACACACACACACACACACACACACACATACACAAACAATTACATACATATACACACACAAGCATAAACACGCATGGGCGACAGTGAGCGCTTACTATGAGAACTCAATTGTTTAATAACTTGTTTTATGGACATACGATCTTCATGAAAATTAGATTATCAGATTAGATCAGATTATGATTATAACATGGATATGCATGTAATTGCAAAAGCACAAGTCTCTAGTATTTGAAATACGCTTTTTACAAAAGTGATGGTGAGGGGTGAATTTAAGGGTGGGGGGTAAATTTTAACAAAAACCGAAATTGTATAAATTGCATATAAGCATACATTAAAAATTTGGAGACTTGGAAAGGTGTAGAAGATATAATTTATATATATAATAATATAACTGGTTTTCGATAAGGGTTTTTATTGGTAAAAAAAAGATCGGGATGAGCTATCGATTTTTAATGATAAACTCGATATCCGCGCTGTAATTACGGACATGTTAAAAAAAATTCAAGTCTCTAGCTCTTATATCTTCGGAAATCGACGCGTTCAAACATACGGACAGACATACGGACAGGGCCAAATCAACTCAGCTCGTCGCCCTGATCAAGAATATATATACTTTGTGGGGTCTGCCACGCCTTCTGCCTATTACATACATTTCAACAAAACCATTATACCCTGATTTCCCATTGAAAAGGTCCGTGTATATCACGCGCATATCAAGTTTTTCTTTATATATCGATAACTACTCCCGATATTTTATTATCGATTAAAAACCTTATCGAAAGCTAGTTATTTAATTATATCTCCTACACCATTAGAGCTAGAGCTTCCAAATTTTAAATGTAGACTTATATGTATTTTATATAATTTCGGGTTTTATCAAAATTTACCCCCACCCCTATATCCACCCCCTCACCCTCACCTTTGTAAAAGGCGTATTTCAAGTACTAGAGATTCATTAAGATTGTACGTCTAGAAATTATTCAACAAGTAAATTCGTATAATGTTGCCCACACTACAGCGCCGCCCAAGCGCAGTCGCTGCTTACTGCGCAGTTAGCAGAGCGAGTTCTAATACGTGCGTGTGTATGTATGTGTGTCGAAAAGAAATGCAGACTGATTAGAATATCAGATTAGAGGGTTCAGGGTATCTCCTAGTCGAGCAGTCTCGACTAGAGTCTTCTTACTTGTTTTTAATTGGCGTCGGAAATCAAAGGTTTCTTGCGCGAAGTTCGGGCATTGTGCCCCTCCTTGTGGAGCACATTTCGCACAGTTTGGTGATGCACACGATTATCATTGATACTCAATTGTTCAGGACGGCCTGATCTTGGTTGAACTTCAAGTGTTGCCGTTTTTTCGTGGGATATTATTATATTTTGGCCTGCATTTAGGTAGCTTAACCCTTTTTTGGTGCATAAAAAGGTCACACATGAAGCGAACAAATTTTGTTTTGCCAATTTCATAAATAAATACCTCTATTATCTGTAAACTAATCTTAATTCATTAATTGCCATATAACTTAAAGGGTATTTTTAACAATGAATGTTGATTTAAGGAGTGTACCTAAACTTTTTTTTGCCGACTGTACATGTATCATTTTTGACTGCGCAACCTCTTTATAACTTCTTTATGTTTAGTAATTTATTAGTAGTTAATCTAATAACTAATCACTAATGCCACGGACAAGATAATAGGCTAATCAAACTAAATTGAGAAGTCCTTTTTTAGCACTCGTAAATAATTGAAGTCTGGTCTATGAAAAATCTGTATTATATTCGAAACTAATATATATAGTTTGATGATCAAATTAAATGAAGCAATCAGTTGTGAAATTAAAAACTGAATACAAATTTAAAGTATTTCTATATCATACTTCGAATATTTTCTTACATCGTGACCCAAAAATAATATTATCTCTCTCTTTATCCTTTATTACGTGAGGTTTTTTACATCTTTTAAGTATCACACGCCAGAAAAAATGTACAATTTTTTTATGTATATTCATTCTACCATACCATAATAATATATTTTTCTTATCAATCCCATTAATAACTGAAACGACGTGTTAAATTAATAGTATCAATATTTCATAGGTGGCAACTGCTTTACGTGAAATGCGTCGTGTTGATGAAGAAATGAAAAAACGCGAAAGAATCACATTTGAAACTCCTACGAATGATTATAAGGCAATTGAAGATTGCGAGAGGTAATTAAATATACGAATAGCAGTCTACTTATATATACTATATAATTACTACTATATACATATAATATATACTACTATATATAATTATATAAGTTAAGTTCTTTCTTTATTTAAACGGTAAAAAAAGATGTTTTTATATTTTACTGCTTAAATGCAGTCCGTTTTATTCAAGAACAAATTTGCAACTAAATTACTTAAATCAATTCTATCCCTAGCTGAGCTGTGGTTCAGTCGACGACGTTGGCAGCGGCGTCGCTCGTGGTGTTGTTGAACCGTTGTGCAATTCTTAGAATTGCTGGAGCTCTGGTTGGCGTGTGCAAGAAGTCCGCTAGACATTGTGTCAGCAGTTTTGGCTTATTGGTCTGATCAGTTTGTTACGTTTTATTTGTGTTGCAACAATTCCCATTGGGTTTTTTTGAAGAATATATTTGTTGTTAACTCTTCCCCCTTTGACTTGAGCTTGTCCTCAAGCGATCATTAAAAGAAGGGAATGTCGTTGAACTGTATGTTTTCTATGGTTCGTCTTGGTGCCTCTGTTACTTTCTGTACCTGGCTATTGTCCAATAGTAACGTAATTTTTTTCGCCCTCTTTGTGTAGAGGAAGGCAATGACAATGATAATCACGACTATGCAGACCAATATTATGGATGATATTGCCTGTGTCGTAAGTTTTAGGTGTTCTAGTCTTTGGGTATTGTTGATGTGTAATGCCTGCAAAGCATTTAGTGATAGAATTTGGAGTCGTCTCGATTCTTCTGGTGTCATCTGTATTATCGAGGAGCCGACTCTCAGTGTGCTGCTCTCTAGGTTGTTGAAAGTCCGGTTGCCAATTGAAATGGACTCGTTGGTAAAGCGAATGACATAGGTGCCATTTAACCATGTACTCTTTGTCGTCGATCTCACCACTCCATCAAAGTTGTTGAGGATCAGAAGACCGTTGGCCACTTCTTCGATGGGTTCCACATGCTCGGCGTTACTGAACTCACACAGCGACTTTTCTCCATTGAGGAGCCTAGGCAAACATGTACTATTGCTAATGTTGACAATGTTATTTTTTGAACAAATCTTAATGTTATTATATTTTTTACAATTTTTTATAATTCCAAACATTACATTTGTGCGAGACAATATTTCTTTATACTCTATGTTTATGATAACGTTATTTCTTTCATAATCAGTTTCTTCTACGTTAGGTATTTTTATTACATAAAACAAAGTAGTAGTATTGTGAAATATGGCCACGTCTGAATATTCTAGCATTTCTTCTACAGACAATGAAGGCATTCTACCAGCTTTGAAGATTCTCTCTATTTCATCTATTTCTGCCTTTTTTAGTAAAAATGAGTTTATTACGTTAACTTTTGCCCATTGTATGGCATATTTTATATTAATAACCTCCTCTTTGATCAATCTAACTTGGTTCTGTAAACTTTCCGCTATATCATGTGTGAATCTATCGTCTTTCCGTATATTGTTTGTAAGGGTATTGGTAACTGTGGTCAGCTTATTTAATCTTTGTTCTAACTGTGAGTTTATTATTACTTGTTTGTTATTGTTATCTATGACTTTATTAATATGTTCTTCTATCTGCACGAAGTCATCATGATCTGGGTTGCCTGCTATGTATTTCCAAGCTGTGCCTAGAATATTAATGGTCCTTGTGGTCCTCTTGTTAATGTCATAATCTATAGTGCGTAAAGTCAAGTGAGTTTGGTTAATTTCGTGGTGCAAGGTGTGGTATAAACTGCTAAATTTAAAATTTTTTCTGTATGAAATTCTATCTGCTCTAAAGCTTCTTTAATTTTGCCTAAGTTAATAATATGAATAATTCTTGTTGTCGTTGTTTGTATCTTGCCTAATCCGTCGTAGATCGTTATGGTTTGTGCTTCCGTATGATTCGTTATGTCCATATTCGGTTCGATAGGTTGTACCATCATCGCCATTATTGCGAGTAGTATATAAATGTCAAACGTTTTTTATATTACTTTTATGTATGACTCTATTTGTTGAGGTTAGTACTGTTATGTTTCTGTCCTCTTTTACTGTTTCTTTTTTATATCTGGGAGACAATTTAGTTCCTAGTCTGTTGTTGATCTTGACGTATATTTCTTGTCCTGGTGTGTAGGTACGTATTTCGTTGCGTCTTTTATTGTGGTTCTGTAAGTCCATCATTTGTTTCTGTCTAAGTCTGTCAATGTTGTCTTGTCTAGATTTTTCATATTGTTCTGGGTTCGTCGTTAGGTTTCTGCCAAAAAACAAATCTAGTGGTCGTCTGTTAGTCGTTGAATGAATGGTGTAGTTATATTCGTATATTGATTTGTCAATTAATTCTTGAAAGGTTTTATATTCTTGTTTTCTTTTGTTACATCTCATGATGTCTAAAAGCGTAGAGTGAAATCGTTCGACTTGGCCGTTGACTGTGCTTTTATAAGGTGGAGCGTTATAAATTTCAATCCCTAATTGATCTCGCATCATGAATGTTATGGATGCTGAATTCAGAGATTTTTCGTTATCTATGACCACGAATTTCGGAACTCCATAATAAAATAAAATGTCGTGAAGTGGTTTTTTAATGTCCTCTATTGCTCTAGATTTGATGATGCGTCCTTGGGCTAGTTTCGAAAATTTATCTATTGCTGTCAGGACTAAGTTTTTGCCTGTCGTGTATATGTCTACATGAATTATATGTCCAGGATATTGAGGTATGGGTGTTTCGTTTAGTTTAGGGTTGTTTGGTTGTCTGCCGTATTTTTCTTCTTTACAAACTTGACATTGTTTGACTAATGTCGCTATTTTCTGTTTCATTTTAGGGAAGTAATGGGTTTCTGATAATTGTTTTTTATTTTCTATTGCGTTGCGGTGAGCTCTATTGTGTATTTTTAGTATATGTTCATCCTGCTCTGTTTCATTAGTCAAGTCCTTCACTTGTGTCTGGGTGAATCTGATTTTATAATTCCTAAAGTGTTTGGGGTATATTTGTTGAATTTGGTTCATGATTTCTTCTGACGTTATTATTCCGTTAATTACAGAAGGGTTTAAATACTTTTTTAATATCTGAACTAAGTTATTTTCTGTGAGCTCTTGTCTAGTTAGTAGGTGTCTATGGAAAGTTGGGAACGGAATTTGGAATTTATAGTCGTCTGTGTTAGCTTTGTTTAAGAATATTTGATTCTTGAATACGTTTATCGGGACCTCCATACTAGGTATTAGGTTATGACTTGAACTTTCTGCGCTATGCTGAGTGGATGTTACTGAATTGATTTGGTTTACTATGGGTATTCTTGACAATGCGTCTGCTACTGTGTTATCCCTGCCTGGTTTATAAAGGAGTTCATAATCAAACTCTTCTAGGTACGTTTTCCATCGTTTGATTCGAGCGTTGCCATTCCAACTGCTAAGCGAATGTGTAAGTGGTTGATGGTCTGTGTATATTTTTACTTTTGCCTTACCGTAAAGGTAATTTTTGAGGGCTTTTAGTGCCCAAATAATCGCCAACATTTATTTTTCATTAGTGGCATAATTTTCTTCAGATTTTGACAATGTTCTTGAAAGGAAGCATATGGGTCGTTTATTCTGAGATAAGACTGCTCCAATTGCATAATTAGATGCGTCTGTTGTTAATTGAAATTCCTTATTAAAGTCTGGGTATTGTAAAATGACTTCATTGGATATTAGAGCGTTTTTGATTTTATCAAAGGAATCAATGGCTTCTTGATTGAGATTAATTAGTTTTTTTGAAGACTGGCTTTTGGACACTCGTCCATCCTCCCCTCTTAAAAGAGAGCTAAGTGGTTTTGCCAACATAGCGAAATCTCTTATGAACCTTCTATAGTAGCTAGAGAGTCCGAGGAAGGATCTCAAATCTTTGAGTGTTTTTGGATAGGGATACTTGGCTATGGTTGCTATTTTGTCTGGGTTAGTCTCGACGCCTTTATCTGAGATGACAAAGCCGAGAAATTCTACTTTGTCTTTAAAGAACTCGCATTTGTCTAACTGACATTTCATGTTAGCTTCTTGAAGAGTTCGAAAAATTGTGTCCAGATTTTCAGCATGTGTTTCATTATCTTTTCTAAATATGCATATATGCTAAATAGGCATATCTTGCCGATATATCACGAAGAATGTCATCTAACGCCCTACGAAAAATAGAAGGTGCGTTTTTCAGACCGAAAGGGAGTCTTGTAAACTCGTATTTTCCGTTGTTTACGGAGAAGGCGGTCTTTTCAATATCTGCTTCTTTTAATGGAATTTGGTGGAAGCCACTTTTTAAGTCAAGCACTGAAAAAATTTTATTATTCCCAAGTTGTGCTAGTACTTCGTTTATTTCTGGAATAGGGTACTTGTGTGCTATTGTTTCTTTATTAAGCTTTCTGTAATCAATAACCATTATATACTTTTTTTTCTTGGGAAGCATCCATTTTCTTGGGAACAATCCACCCTGGTGAATTGTAGGGTGATCGGGATGGGCGAATAATTCCGTCCTCTAAAAGTTCTCGTATTTGTTTATGGACTTCGTCTTTTAAAGACATTGGGAATTGGTAAAATTTAGAATATATGGGTGAATCTGTCTTGGTTCGAATTTCTGCTTTTACATTGGTTGTGTAGGTTAATTTTTCGTTTGGGGTGGCAAATAAATTGGGGTATTTCGTAACTAACTGTTTTAATCTTTGTTTCTGTTCGATAGTCATGTGATCTGTCCGTGGTATGACAATGTTAACTGCCTCGATTTTTTTCTGTCTAAGGGGTATAAATATGGTATCTTTAATTATTAATTGATTCTTGCTGCTATGGATTACGGCGTCTAGTTCTTTAAGGCTGTCGTTGCCCAGAATTGCGTCAAATGCTTTTAACGTAGGTAATAGGAAAAATTTTACTTGGATATCTTGTCTGTCAAAGAGATTAGCGATTTTATGGTGAGTTATTTTTATATTTCCGCCGACTGTTACGGCTTCGAAAGGCTTTTGATTGGGAATAGGGTTAGAAACTAGTTTGGGCTGTATGTAGTTTCTGTTTGAACCTGTGTCTATTAGTATTTTAAGTATTTCTCCGCTTTTTGTCTTACATTCTATGTAAGGAAGCGAAGAGCTAGTTATTCTAAAAAAATTGATGTTATCATGTTCAATGAGGCTCTCTTGTTCGTCGTCATTTTGTTCAATTTGTTGTGCGTACTCTTGTAGTGATTGTTCGTGTTCGGTCTGTTGTTCGTAGCTTTCGATGGTCTGTCCGTATTCTTCCATACTTATGGAAGCGTTGTGGTAGTCATTGTCGGGATATTCCTCTCCCATTTGAATATTAAAATTTCTTTGTCTTTTATCTGTTGTATTTGCTATTGGTGGAGGTCTTTTCCCTGGTTCAAAATTTGGCCTGTTCATGTAATTTACCATCCGTGTTTGGATGCTTTTGTCAACGTCCATTGGTTCGGGGCGTGGCTGTGGTTTGGGTGCTAATGGTCGGGGCGGTACGTTTGTCTGATGAGGTTGCGTTTGGTAATATTGTTGTCTATGGTATTGGTGTCCCTGATTCATGGTATTTGGCCATGCATGTTGCATTGGCACTTGAGCTCTGAAATCAATTGGTACAGTTCTCATCATCTGAGGGGAATTTTGTGCGTATTGAACCATACACGGTGGTAACATGGTTGGTGTTGTGTTTCGGGCTACGCTTTTGTGACCTGTTTGATGGCTTTTATTGAAGGCTATGTTTGTTCTATAGTTCTGATTTTCTAATTTCAAACATAAATGGAGGGCTGAGGGAAGGTCTGCTGGTTCCTTTATGCTAAGAATACGTGGCAAGTCTCCACGTGCTTTTTCTCTGTACATTTTCGTCATGAGTAGTTCTGACTCTCTACTGAGTTCCATACATCCTACCTTGTTCAGTATTAAAGTCAGCTGGTTATAGACAACCTGATAAAACTGTTCTACTGTCTGGTTGTTGCCCTGTATTAACATAGTCATCTCGTATTCTAATGTATTTATATCTCTTTTATCTGCATAGTGCAGTGTGAGACACTTGGAGATGGCATTCCAATTAAGGGGTACATTGTACGATTCGAGGGCCGCGTCGGCTTGGCCGATGATCTTATTTCTCACTGTATGCAAAATGCCATAGTACATTGGTGATCCAACTTGGCTTGCATATATGGAGAGTATGCGATCCACACTCTTTTTCCATGAGCTAAATTCGATCTTATTGCCGGAAAATTCCCTAAGACTTTTGACAATGTCTGGTACTCTGTTAAGGTCGTTCAAATTTTGATTGTCATTTATGGTCTGATCGTCCACGTCATTGAATTCCCTGGAAGGATTAATTATTTGTCTCACTAGCGTCGGAAGTTGTTCTGTCAAAATTTGAGCGACAGTGGCTGCAATCAACTGTTCTGCGTTATTCGCCATGCCTCTGTTCTGTAAGTGTTCGTTCTGACGGTCTATATGTCGTTGTTGCTGTCTATTGATAATATGTGCACCTACTTGGGGTTGTTCGACTAACACTGGGGGCCTAATCAAATTATTCTCGTTAGCCATACGTTATTAATTGCCTTTTTTTGTGGCTTTGATCTATTGTTTTATGTTTACAGGTGGATTTCTGATTGAATTTATTGATGTTAGTGTTAGTTTATGATTATCATTAGTACAACTTAATTTCCATAAATAAATTTTTATTATAAAAAATTGTTTTTTTTTTTTTCTTTTAAATTTAAATTTTTTATTTTTATTTTATATTAAGACCAGTGGCTGGTTTTTCCCTTCTACTTTGGAGGGTCCCTTGGGAATCGCAAAGTTGAGTGATTTTATACTACTATTGTAGTCACTTTGAATTTGATCGCTTTACGCTTTTTTAATTTTTGTGTTTTCTTAATATTTTATTTTTTCTCTTTATTTTTCTCAAAATTTTTCTTAAATTTTCTTAAACTTGTTTAACTTTTATTTTTCTCAAAAATTTTTCTTATATTTTATTACACTTATTTACTTTTGGGTTTTCTTAAATATTCTTATATTGTATTACACTTGTTCGTTTTAGTTTTGTTAGTTTCGTATTTTTATATTTCTAACTTACAATAATGATGATGTGGCGGTCTTCACTGCTGATTCGGATTTCATCCTTTTTGGCTGTTCCTACTGGGGATCCTGCGACCAGAATCCGTTGAAGTATCCTGTGGGCGGGCCGTACAGGATTACCGTCCACCGATGGGCAATCGAACTATTACGTTCCAGACTACCTTTCACAAATTTCACTGAACGTCGAAGTTACGCGATGTGAGTTGCTTTAGTGATTTTCGGTCGCGCTCGTACAGGCGTTTTGCTGTGTTGTAACGCGATCGAATATTCATTTTATTTAAACCGACTCTGCTTTTAACTTGCAGTATCACGCACGTACTAAACGTTTTGCTGTATTGCGCGCGAAGCCGGTCCCTGCTCGGGCGCCAGTTAAGTTCTTTCTTTATTTAAACGGTAAAAAAAGATGTTTTTATATTTTACTGCTTAAATGCAGTCCGTTTTATTCAAGAACAAATTTGCAACTAAATTACTTAAATCAATTCTATCCCTAGCTGAGCTGTGGTTCAGTCGACGACGTTGGCAGCGGCGTCGCTCGTGGTGTTGTTGAACCGTTGTGCAATTCTTCTTAGAATTGCTGGAGCTCTGGTTGGCGTGTGCAAGAAGTCCGCTAGACATTGTGTCAGCAGTTTTGGCTTATTGGTCTGATCAGCTTGTTACGTTTTATTTGTGTTGCAACAATTCCCATTGGGTTTTGTTGCAATGTAGAATATTTTTGTTTTTAACTTGAAGAATATATTTGTTGTTAACTTATAAGGTGCGTGAAATAAGTTACCGGTCACTAAGCTTAACACTATAAATAAATATTCAATTATAATATACAAAACCAGGTAAGAACGTTTCAGTCGAGCGTTACCAACACATTTGCCACATCTGGAGATATGATATCGAATGCAAAGTATCGATCTATCGATCGAGTACATGATGAGAGGTATCAAAAGAAAAGCATCGTACTCATAAAAATATCGAGACAAAAGCATCGATGTTGCTAGTTATCGTTCGGGGAAAATAGGCTGCTAGTTTTTGTAATAGTACTTCCATCTTTAGAGAATAGATAGGGTTTGATAGTGCATGCTTGTAAAAATTTCATTTAATTTTGCGACTTGGATTTTACCTTGAACCCATTGAAAATAGGAAATCGGGGTATAATGGTTTTGTTAAAAGTATGCAATAGGATATTCTTGATTAGGGAGACGAGCTGAGTCGACTTGGCCCTGTCCGTATGTCTATCCGTCCGTCCGTCTGTCCGTATGTATGAACGCGTCGATCTCAGAAGCTATACGAGCTAAAGACTTGAAATTTTTTGTCTAGGTCCGTGTATATCACGCGCATATCGAGTTTTTCTCTATATATTGATAACTGCTCCCGATATTTTATTATCGATCATATTAGTTATATCTCCTACACCTTTAGAGCTAGAGCTTCCCTATTTTAAATGTAGACTTATATGTATTTTATAAAATTTCGGTTTTTGTTGGAAGTACTAGAGATTTGTGCTTTGGAATGTATATACATTATGATTATGTTCTGAAAGTTTCATTGAGATTGTACGTCTAGAAATTAAATTATTCAACAAATAAATTTTTATAATGTTGCTCACACTGCAGCGCAGCCTAACCGCAGTCGCTGCTTACTGCGCAGTTAACAGAGCGCGTTCTAATACGTGCGTGTGTATGTATGTGTGCCGAAAAGAAGTGCAGAGTGATTAGAATATCAGATTAGAGGGTTCAGGGTATCTCCTAGTCGAGCAGTCTCGACTAGACTCTTCTTACTTGTTTCTTTAGAGGTTGCTTTAGCAGAATAAAATTCAATGCAGGAAGAGAAGAAGAAGAAGAAATCATGTTGCCGTGTCCGTCTGTCTGTATGTTTGAATGCGTCGATTTCAGAAGATATAAGAGCTAGAGACTTTAATTTTTTTTAAATGTCCGTATATATGCGGATATCGAGTTTATCCAAAGACAGGTAGGTAGCCTCTAATAGAGACTGCTCGACTACGAGATCTTCTGAACCCTTGGACCAATAGCTATTTCAATCATTTTTCGCGTCTTTCAGCTTACACAAGAAACACGCACACACGCATATATACATACATACACGCACACAAACACGCATACACACTCACACACACAGACACAAACATGCATAAGCACGCATGGGCTGCAGTGTACGCTTACCATGAGCAAATCATTGTTTAATAACTTTTTGTGGACATACGATCTTCATATCACTTTTAGATAATGATTATAACATGGATTTGCTTGTAATTGCCAAAGCACTAGTCTCTAGTATTTGAAATACGCTTTTTACAAAAGTGACGGTGAGGGGGTGGATCTAGGGGTGGGGGTAAATTTGATCAAAAACCGAAATTGTATAATACATAAAAAATTTGGAGACTCTAGCAATAAAGGTGTAGAAGATATCATTTCATAACTGGTTTTAAAAACGATAAAAACGCACGGGATGCGTAATCGATTTTTTGTGATAAACTCGACCATATTTGTAACAAGCGTATCTCAAATACTAGAGAATTGTGCTAAATTGTGATAAATGAACTCATAATAATACAATCACAATCTAAAAGTTTCATGAAGGAAGTTCATCCACAACCTATTAAATATTTAACATTCCCATAGTAAAGTCACACTGCAGCTCATGCTTATTTATGCGTGCGTGCGTATATGTGTCTATTAGAGGTGCGAAACTATCGATAGTGGGCGATTGTAAATTCAGACCCATCGATATTTGTCGATTGTATCGTCGATAGTACCCCGATAGTCGTCAATATGAAACAACTGTAATTAAGTATTAAAAAACTTGGCCTATTAAATGTTTTAAACAATTAAAGCTCTTTAAAATTCGGTTAATGTAAAATAATATAAAAAATCAGTTATTTTACTAAATTCAATGAAGTAAAAATTTATAAAAGAAAATGATAAACATATTTTGTGTTTTGGGCTTTTGATTATACTCCTTTCCACACGTCGAACACCTTTCAAAATTTTTGTCGGTTGTATGTAACAAACAGAAGGAGGCGTGGCAGACCCCACAAAGTATATATATTCTTGATCAGGGCGACGAGCTGAGTTGATTTGGCCCTATCCGTCTGTCTGTCCGTCTGTCCGTATGTATGAACGCGTCGATTTCAGAAGATATAAGAGCTAGAGACTTCAAATTTTTTTTAAATGTCCGTAATTACAGCGCGCATATCAAGTTTATCATTAAAAATCGATAACTCATCCTTATCGAAAACCAGTTATAAAATTATATCTTCTACACCTTTATTGCTAGAGTCTCCAAATTTTTTAATGTATGCTTATACAATTTCGGTTTTTGTTAAAATGTAGTCCCACCTCTAAATTCACCCCCTCACCCTCACTTTTGTAAAAAGCGTATTTCAAATACTAGAGACTTGTGCTTTGGCAATTACATGCATATTCATGTTATAATCATAATCTGAAAGTTTCATGAAGATCGTACGTCCATAAAAAACAACAATTAAACAATTATGTTCTCATAGTAAGCGCACACTGCAGCCCATGCGTGTTTATGCGTGGGTGCTTGTGTGTGTATGTGTATGTATGTGTTTGTGTATGTGTGTGTGTATGTGAGTGTGTGTATGCGTTTGTGTCTGTATGCGTGTGTGTATGTATGCCTGTGTGTGCGTACGTGCGTGTGTGTGTGTGTGTGTGTGTGTGCGTGTTTTTTGTGTAAGCTGAAAGACGCGAAAAATTATTGAAATAGCTATTACTCCAAGGGTTCAGGGGATCTCGTAGTCGAGCAGTCTCGAATAGAGCTTTCTTACTTGTTTTTTTTAAATGACCGTATATACAGCGCGATGTCGAGTTTGCTTTTAAAATTCGATAAATCATCCCGTTATGTTTTTATCGAGTAAAAACATTCAAGTTCAAGTCAGATGCCAGCTAATTGTGAATGATTTTTCATTTATTTTAATTTCTTAAATATTCAATATAATATGTAGATCATATGCTGAAAGTTTCATTAAATTCCGTTCAGTCAAAAATTAATAAAAAATAATCAAATATTTGGCCAATTAACAAACGCACGTGCAGCAGCTACAACCGCATCGTATACGTGTGCACACATACATTCAAACTTCTTCTGAAACATTCTTTGAGTCACATCAGCTGTTAGTTTGGTTTATTTTTGGTAGATGGCGCTGCAGCAGTGAATCTATTTGAGTTTTGCCAGCGCCGCTTTCAGAAGTAAGGTGGCGTAGTGTGTTAGCTGCATGACGCTCGATCGAATCCCGATCGAGGCAATTAATGTTAATTTTTTTAATTGTTTCAAAATATTTTTATATTTTCATCAGAGTTTTTATTTAATTTATATATTTAAATACATCGAAATTGAAACTTTAGCCATACTAAATAGGCATTTTTATTAGTTGGGTTCAAGGTAGTATCTAGTCGAGCACTCTCGACTAGAGTTTTCTTACTTGTTTTTTAATATAGTATTAACAGCTTATCCTTATAAGTGTACCATTGGATTATATGAATTTATTATTAAATTTTTCTTAAATCTGAAAATTTTTTTTTTTTTAAATTTATTTACGCACCTCTGTGCATGTATAAACACAATAAGGACTAACAAGAGGGCCATCGCCGTCTATTGGACACTTCTTTTTTATACCCTGAACCCATTTTCAATGGGAAATCAGGGTATAATGGTTTTGTTGAAATGTATGTAACAGGGAGAAGGAGGCGTGGCAGACCCCACAAAGTATATATATTCTTGATCAGGGCGACGAGCTGAGTTGATTTGGCCCTGTCCGTCTGTCCGTCTGTCCGTATGTATGAACGCGTCGATTTCAGAAGATATAAGAGCTAGAGACTTCAATTTTTTTTAAAATGTCTGTAATTACAGCGCGCATATCAAGTTTATCATTAAAAATCGATAACTCATCCCGATCTTTTTTATCGATAAAAAACCTTATCGAAAACCAGTTATAAAATTATATCTTCTACACCTTTATTGCTAGAGTCTCCAGATTTTTAATGTATGCTTATATGCAATTTATACAATTTCGGTTTTTGTTAAAATAAACCCCCCACCTCTAAATTCACCCCCTCACCCTCATTTTTGTAAAAAGCGTATTTCAAATACTAGAGACTTGTGCTTTGGAAATTACATGCATATTCATGTTATAATCATGAAAGTTTCATGAAGATCGTATGTCCACAAAAAAAGTTTTTAAGCAATTAAGTTCTCATATTAAGCGCACACTGCAGCCCATGCGTGTTTATGCGTGGGTGCTTGTGTGTGTATGTGTTTGTGTATGTGTGTATGTATGTGTGTGTGTGTTTTTTTTTTTTTTTTTTTTTTTATATTCATTTATTGACAAAATTATATAACAAATTACAAGTTGCGTGGTGGCTAGGATAGCGCGCGGTGCTTGCGGGACGGCCGTAAAGCATTGCTTCGCAATCACTATGCGCTACCTTAGCCTGGGACAGCTCGTCTTCTCGATCGCTCGACTCTGCGGAGCTCCATCATCACCGTGGCCGCGAAGGTGCTTGTTAGTTCCCAAGCTTCCTCCGATTCCAGCATGGCGTTGACTAAGTTGTCCGCTCTGATGGAGCGGCCCACTGCCTCTTCCAGACGACGCCTCTCCTCCAGGAACCGTCCACATTCGAAAAGAATGTGGTTGGCGTCTTCCACATGCCCTCGCTCGCACCAGGGGCACTCGTCAGATTCCTCGTGGCCAAAGCGCTTCAAATAGCTCCGAAAGCATCCATGACCCGAGAGGATCTGCGTAAGGTAGAAGTTAACCTCGCCATGTTTGCGGTTAACCCAAGGTTCAAGCTCCGGGATGAGCTTGTGCGTCCACCGCCCTTTAGCTGAGCTATTCCACCTTCTTTGCCATCGTGCGATGCTGTTCGCCTTGACAGCGTTGAGTCGCGTAGGCCCGTGCGAATTCCGCTCCACGGCTTCGGCGACCAAATACTCCAGTGGCACCATACCGGCTATGACGAGCGCCGCGTCATCGGAGATAGTCCTGAAAGCGCAGCTGACTCTGATTGCGCTCAGCCTGTAGATCGCGCAAATGCCTCGGCTGTAGCTCGGCGTTGCCATCGCTCTTGCCCATATTGGCGCAGCATAGAGGATGACAGACCTAATGACGCTCATTAGGAGGAGACGTCGTTGCTGTTTAGGTCCCCGCGTGTTAAGCATGATTCTCGAGAGAGCTCTACAAGAATCAGCTGCCTTTTTATGCACATATTCTAAGTGCTCGCGGAAAGTTAATCTTGTGTCTATCATGACACCAAGATATTTTATCGCCCTCTTTGACGCAATGGTGACGCTGCCGATCTTTATATTGGCAGTTTCCACTCTTTTGCGACTGCTGACTAGTACAACTTCGGTCTTGTGTGCCGCAAGCTCGAGCCCAGCTCCTGTCAACCAGCTTCGTATGCGATTGATACTTTCGCAGCACATATCCTCTGTATCTTTGAGCTCCTTTCCTATGGCCACGACTACCAAGCGCAGTACGCCGTCGTACATGATGTTCCATAGGAGAGGCCCCAGCACTGAGCCTTGGGGTACTCCAGCTGACACTGTATGAGTTTGGGGACCCTCACTCGTGTTGTATACCAGTGTTCTTCCACTGAAGTAGCTCTTTATTATCTCTCTTAGATATTTAGGGATATTATATTGTGACAGCGCATTCAGTATCATATCCCAACTAGCTGTGTTGAAGGCATTCCTTACATCCAGGGTCGCGATGATGCAGTATTCCTTCGTCCCGTGCCTCCATCTGGTGCCTTGAATAGCGGAAGTGGCCAGACCGACAACTTTGTTAAGCGCGTCCGTTGTTGACCGGGCCTTCCGGAATCCAAATTGGTTTGGTGACAGGCCTCCGGCGCTTGCAATCGCAGTCTACAGCCTAGAGCAGATCAGTTTCTCAAACACCTTTCCCATGGTGTCTAAGAGACAGATCGGTCTGTACGAAGATGGCTCATCTAGTGGTTTGCCAGCCTTGGGTAGCAATACCAGATTCTGGGCTTTCCATTTTGCCGGGAACGTCTCTTGGATCAGGCATTCGTTAAATAATTCGGCGAACGTACTTGGATGCAAGGCGAGGGCTAGCTTTAGCGCACGATTTGCCCTGGAGCCCTGGAGCTGTGTTGGTTCTAAGACCTCGGAGAACTTCTGATATTTCTTCCTCTGTAAAACAATTTCAGTGCTCGTTGAGCCCTGATCAGCAGACTCGGACTCAGGGGCGTGAATGGAGCTTAGACTTTCTGGAAAGAGTGTTTCCACAATCGATTTAAGCTCCAGACGATCCGTAGGCTGCACCTGTCTACCTGCGTATAGTCTTTTAACTACTATCTTATATGCCCTGCCCCAAGGGTCATATTCGGCTGAGTCGCACAACTGTAAAAAACATTCTCTTTTGCTTGCCCGAATGGCCTTCTTCAGCTGTCTTCTAGCTGCCTGGTAAGCTAACTGTTTCTCAAAAAACGTTGACCTATCGCGAGCCCGTTGGTAGCTTCTTCTCGCCTGGATGCATTTGCGACGAATTTCACCTATTTGCGTATTCCACCAATACGTAGGCTCATGTTGTCGCGTGAACTGTTTGCGACGTAACATGCTGCTATTGCAGGCACACTGTATTTGGGCTACCATTTGGCATGCTCTGGCCTCAGCATTACCAATTGTACCCAGAGACTGAATGGCCTCTGAAAAGACCGCGGGATCAAAAGTATCTAGTCGATACGACTCCCTTCATAAGGTGCCCTGGCAGGTGGCTCACCTATTGTGAACAGAAGTGCCGTATGAAATCTGCCTGTATAGCTATCGCAATGGCTCCATGTTGCTCCCCGAAAGAGGGATGAAGTGACAAAAGTAATGTCGATAACAGACCCGTATCCCGCCCGACTGAAGGTGTACTCATGGCCAGTGTTGAGCAGTGCAACATCTAGTGTCGCGAAGATCTCCAGTAGGATACGACCTCTGGCATTTGTTGTGGGGCTACCCCATTCTAGCGCCCAGGAGTTAAAATCTCCAGCTATAATGGCCTTCCGACCCCTAGCATCCTCGGCAAGCTCGTCGAGCACCGTCGTGAATTCACTGAGCTGCATGCTGGGGGCCAGATAGCAACTGTAAAGCCATAAGTTACCATTTCGGCCGCGTACAAACCCATTGAATGACTTAACATTCGAAAGTACGTTCGTTGAGTTGCCGCATACCCACAACGCAGCTTTGCCATTAACGTCTGTTGACCATGTCCTAGGGCAGCTGGTTCTACAGTGGTGAGGCTCACTGAGAAAAGCTACATCTATACATTTTTCCCTAATGGTCTGCTCTAGAAGATCTTGGGCAGCAACACAATGATTTAAGTTAAGCTGCAAAAACCTTAACATTTCATTTTACGAGCAGCTTCACGGTAAGATGGGCACTTGAAGCTGCCTGCTGAATGGTCCGTCTGCTTTTCACCTTTCCGGATGCAAAGGCTACATTTTGGTGGCTTGGTGCATGCTTTTGCATTGTGACCCATCTCTCCACACCTGAAACAGGCGCCCTTTAGGTCACAGTCGCTGCGACAGTTTGCTGCCATATGACCGTAATCGAGGCACTTGAAACAGCGTTTAGGCTGTTCCACGGCTCGGATACGGCATACTACCCATCCTATTCTAATTTTGGACAGCTCGAGGAGAGTTTTAGCTTTCCCAATTGGAAGAGCAACCGTAGCTCTTTGCTGTCCACCAAAAGCTGGCCGAAGCGATTTGATAGCCTCAATGGGGAGTGAGCTATCCTTCAACCCCACCCTAATTGCCTCCAAGATCTCCTCTCACCAAAGTTAGTGAGCAGCTGATTGTCCGCTGTAATTTCCAGCATTACTAACAGCTGTTAGAGTGAATGCACCTGATTTTTTATTATTTGCATAAATGTGACGCCTAATGTGACAAATGTTTTCGCGCTTAAAAAAAGAAAGGGAAAGAGGAATGCCCTGACGCCAGAAACGGTGACGCTATTGCCCCCCTCTCTTGCACCACCGGATTGTACCACTGGGGTACTCCGCGAGACCGCCGCGAAGTAAGTCTTTGATAGTTTTTGCCGTCGCTGGGTGCGTCGCGCACACAGCAACCACAGTTCTCGACTAGAGCTTTCTTACTTGTTTTGTTATATAGTTAGTGCTTTAAACTTAACTTTGACCACTAGGTTTCTTTTAATTTATACGGAAACCCATCATTCAACACAGGTGGAAATTGTGACGTTTATTTGTTTATGACATTTGTCTTACGGCAAGGATTTGAGCCCCGATACCAGAATCTATCTCGTACCACCATTATGCCTGAAAATGTATTGTATTTTCGTTTTAAGAGTCGTCTCGGCACGGATTTGAACCTAGGTATTGCCTATACCACCATTTAGCCACGATTTCTTTTAGGTTATCGAATTATCTAGTGCACCAAAACTTGCTAGAAATTATGTTATTATTTATTGTATAATTATGTTATGGCAAGGACTTTCACCCCATTACTTTGCAAATCGCAGAAGTACTTCGTAATTTTGCCAAAAATTGCCCAATTGGATTGGAACAATTTATTTGTACTTGCTTTTTTAATAAGTTATTTTTATAGAATTATTGACACGTCACCATTTCCCTTTATTTCTCTGCTCGGGCGCCAGTTAAGCGCTCCCACACTAGAGTACTAGTGATTGGGGACGCTGTGTTGGGTTCTTGTGAATATATAACAACTTTGTGTTCAATGAAATAATATATTTTATATAATTTGGAACAATAGGTATAATATATTTTATATAATTTGGAACAATAGGTCTAAACTCTCTCTAGTCCGAATATAAACTGAACTAAATCTGTTCTACTCGTTAGGTTCTCCCCTTGAATGTCTGACTGGACTCTCCAGCTCCTTAGATTGTCGATAGTCTTAACTCTTCCCCATCTAAATATCTGCGTCCCGCAGATCAGGGTGCATATGTCCATTATAATGACATTCATCCGATATAAATTGTCCAATATAATGATATTCATCCAATATAAATTGTCCAATATAATGGTATTCATCCAATATAAATTTTCCAATATAATGATATTCATGCAATATAAATTGTCCAATATAATGATATTTATCACTGACCAGAGAACACATAGACTGTCTCCTAGGGCCTATCAATTTCGTATTTGCTCGGCTTTTCACTTTTTAGGTTCGGGCTACGAAAATATGCGAAAGTAAAATCATTCCGCTTCATGCGCTCGACCGAGATGGTCAAATGTTGAATAAAAGATGACTCTATGCTCGATTTTTATACCCTGAACCCATTGAAAATGGGAAATCAGGGTATAATGGTTTTGTGAAAAAGTATGTAACGGGCAGAAGGAGGCGTGGCAGACCCCACAAAGTATATATATTCTTGATCAGCGTGACGAGCTGAGTCGATATAGCCCTGTTCGTCTGTCTGTCCGTCCGTCCGTCCGTCCGTCCGTATGAGTGCGTCGATCTCAGAAGTTACAAGAGCTAGAGAGCTGAAATTTGGCATGCATACTCGTGTGTACCATACGCAGTACGAGTTTGCTTTATTTTTTCGATAAATCATCCGATAACTTTTTTATCGAGAATAATCGAAAAATTGATTTTGTTTTTTCAGCCTCATTAGAATACTATTAAACCTGGAGACTTCAAATTTGCGTTGTATATGAAATTAATGGATACAAAGATTGTAATTTACAGATTTTGGATACCATGCCCCCTTCGCCCCCAATTTGTAAAAAACGCATTTCAAATACTAGGGACTTGTGCTTTGGAATGTACATATATTTGAACATTATGATTACCCTCTGAAAGTTTCATGAAGATCGTACGTCTACAAAAGAAATTATTTGACAAATAAATTCTTATAATATTGCCCACACTGCAGCGCAGCCCAAGCGCAGTCGCTGCTTACTGCGCAGTTAGCAGATCGCAGGCTTATGCGTGCGTGTGGATGCATGTGTATGTATGTGTGCATAAAAGAAGTGCAGAATGATTAGAATATCAGCTTAGAGGGTTCAGGGTATCTCCCAGTCGAGCAGTCTCGACTGGAGCCTTCTTACTTGTTGTTCTTGCTCTCTCGCTCTCTCAAATACGTATGTATGCATGTGAGCACAAGCAGCAGCTCACGAAAATTGAAATTTCTTCGGGTTAGACTGCCGTTTCTTCCCTTACGTGAAGTGTATTCCGAATATTAAAAATGCATTCTGATAGGCAAACCCACAGTCATTGAAATAAAATCAGATGCTTAAAGATAAGCGCGAGTTACCCAGTCACTATACCACACACACATATATGTACATACATGTATGTACATACATACATATGTGTATGAGTTACTCGCCGGCACGTTCTATGCGCTCTGCGTTTTTTGTTGAAATTTGTTCGCCACGATCCCCTTTTGAGTGAAGGTTACACCGAAATTTAAAAAGCGTTTGCCACGCCCATGCAAACAAAATGTAGCGTTTCGATGGATATTCGTGGGAAGGGTATGAAAGTTTTGATGCGCACAAAGAATATGATTTCGCGACGAGCATGCACACTCACTTGCACACTTAGTACATGTATGGCCAAATGTATGACAGTGAAGGAAGCTCTTGCTGCCTGTTGTACACATAAAGAATACATTTTCGCGACGAGCATGCACACACACATTTATTTCAATGACTGTTGGCCTATCAGAATGCATTTTTAAAAATTAAACTCAGTGGGAAAAATGGGATAAAATTTTCGGTCCCCTGTACCCGTTCATATATGTACATACATGTACAGGTGCATGCAAGTAAAAAAACGTATCAAAAGTAATGGGAAGTGCACCTGACACTTTAGTTAGTCCGCTATTTAAATATAAGCGCGCTTCCTCAAATTGGTTCACACCATTAAAAGTTGAGGTAGGCACACGCCAATGTTCATCTCCCAAGCATACAAACAAAGATATACACACACGCGCATGTAAAGGCACATAGGTATACAAAAGCTTCTACAAGTGATATCCTATAATTGTGAACAGCACATCCCATCAATCAAATGTATATACATACATACATATGTATGTGAGGACTTCACAAGATCGACCAAATGCAAATGCTGGACTGTAAAAATGCTACAGGCGGCAAGAGCTTCGCACACAGGCATACAAATGCTCATAGTACATGTAGCAAGCGAGAGTTTGTGTGTGCATGCTCATCGCGAAAACATTTTCATTATGCGCACCAACGCTTTCATACCCTTCCCACAAATAATAACGAAAACGCAAATATTTTCTACGAGCTTGGTAAACGGTTTGAAGAGTTCGGAATACTCGGCAGTCTAACCCGAAGAAATTTCAATTTTCGTGAGCTGCTGCTTGTGCTCACATGCATACATACATATACATATTTGAGAAAGCGAGAGAGCAAGAACAAAAATTGAGAATAGAGGCATCTTTTATTCAACATTTGACCATCTAGGTCGAGCGCATGAAGCGGAATGATTGTACTTTCGCATATTTTCGTAGCCCGAACCTAAAAAGTGAAGAGCCGAGCAAATACGAAATTGATAGGCCCTAGGAGACAGATTTTTCGGTGTTGAAAAACTTTGTACTACATGTCTAGTCTATGTGTTCTCTGGTCAGTGTATTTATCCAATATAAATTGCCCAATATAATGATATTTATCGATAGTTCCAGAGTCCATTAGCATAAAGAGGGCCATCGATATCCACCTTCAAGTTAATTCACAGCATTCATAGTTCCATGCATTTAGTATTTATTGTAAGCGCATTTATTTCATTCCCTTTGGCATCTCGGAAATCCCTATTACAATGAATGATCGAAACTAGGAAGGATATACCACGTGTAAAATTCTGTGGATGCTATGGGTGCTAAGGAAGTTAAGGAAGTTAAAAGAGGATTATTACAACTTAATTAATTAAAATGTGCATTTCCCTTTTTTTTCCTATTTTCTTAAGTGTGATTTATGAAGAAATTTTCCAGTTTTTGTTTTGATTGTCACATTTCGGGTTTCCTTTACTTCGTCTTTTGCAAATCTTAATTTGATTGTTTCTTTTACATTATATCATTGAATTACTAATTGTATTGAATTACGTGTGTTATGTGTATTACAACGTGTGTTATTGCGTTGTCTGTTATAGAATTACTTGAATTACCAATTACTAGTTGTATTATCTTTTGTTACCGAACCGGCAAACAGTTTTTATTATTTTATATGGCTTGGCTTCCCAAGCCTTATCAAAAAATAATAATAATAATCAGGATCCTTTTTGGTGTAAGACCTACTTAGGTGAGGGTGGTTCCACAATCATCTGGTCTCTCTCTTTCATTTCTTTATTTATTTTACTTTTTTCTTTTATATATTGTTGCCAGACTTATTCTCTTCCGAAAGGGAAGCCCAAAGTATACCTTTTTGGTTCTAAGACCTACTAGGGTAATGGTTATTCCACGATCGAATAGAAGGTCTCTGCAATTCATGTTTTTATTTTTGCATATTTATGCAATGTTTGTTGATTAGAGATTTCCAGACAACCGCCTTTTAATTTTGTTATATAGTTAGTGCTTTAAACTTAACCTTGACGACTAGGTTTCTTTTAATTTATACGGAAACCCATCATTCAACACAGGTGGAAATTGTGACGTTTATTTGTTTATGACATTTGTCTTACGGCAAGGATTTGAACCTCGATACGAGAATCAATCTCGTACCACCATTATGCCTGAAAATTTATTGTATTTTCGTTTTAAGAGTCGTCTCGGCACGGATTTGAACCTAGGTATTGCCAATACCACCATTCAGCCACGATTTCTTTTATGTTATAGAATTATCTAGTGCACCAACACTTGCTAGAAATTATGTTATTATGTTATTATTATGTTATGGCAAGGACTTTCACCCCATTACTTTGCAAATCGCAGAAGTACTTCGTAATTTTGCCAACAATTGCCCAATTGGATTGGAACAATTTATATGTACTTGCTTTTTTAATAAGTTATTGTTGTTATTCTGGTTTGTTGTTGTTGCTGCTGTCGCTGTTGTTGTTGCTGCTTTCGCTGTTGTTGTTGTTGTTGTCATTGCTGCAGTTCCTGTTGCTTTTGCTGCCGCTGTTGTTACTGTTGTTGTTTTTGCTGTTGTTATTGCTGCTATCGCTGTTGTTGTCCTCGTTGTTATTGCTGCAGTTGCTGTTGCTTTTGCTGTCGCTTTTGCTGCTGTTGTTACTGTTGTTGTTGTTGTTGTTATTGCTGCAGTTGCTGTTGCTTTTGCTGTCGCTGTTGCTGCTGTTGTTGCTTTTGTTGTTTTTGCTGTTGTTGTTGTTTGGTTATTGCTGCAGTTGCTGCTGCTTTTGCCACGTAAAATGCACAAAAGTGACACATGTCACGGTCGCCATGTAAACAACGTTTTTAATTGAAAGGCATGAACTCTTTGGTTTGAGTTCTGGACAGCGAATGCTCTCCGTATTTTATTCAATTAATGTCTTAGCCTAAAATAAAAAAAAGTCTACATAAAGAATTCTGTCGCTTAAAGCAGCGGCAGAATGGGAGTATAGCATGCCGTATGTGTGTGTATATATGTTTGTATATACATGCAGAAGGCATATAGATTTTAGCGTTTAAGTACGTTGCAGATCTCACGCTGAAGGCCGGTTTATCATAGCTCGCAAATAACAGTTGACACTTTTTCGTTGTCTGCAAATAATCAAAAAGACTTAGATAGAAACTGATTTTGTCGCGACTGGCTTAGGTCTGCTCACGCTCTGAGCGAGACTGTTATTTTTTCTGTTTTCGTTTCCCTCAAGTCAGTCACTGATCGTTTACCTGAATTAAATGAAGCAAACAGTCTTTTGGGTATGTATGGGTAATCACACGCGATTGTTGCGTTCATGCGCTCATGCACACGAAGGCAAAGATCATTTCGGTTGAGTTTTTTAGTCAAATAGTCTCTTGCTAAGAGTCTTTGTGTGACCGAAAATCATATTAGTCTTTATGCGACTGTTATTTGAGAACGTCACACGAATGAGTCATTTCAATGGGTCTAATCGAAATCGATTCTAAGCAATACAAAGACTGCCGCTCAGAGCGAGATCGTGTCTGCACAATTTTTCCGGTTATGATACGAAGCAAAGCATATACAAACAAGTAAGAAAGCTCTAGTCGAGACTATTCGACTACGAGATCGCCTGAACCCTTGGAGTAATAGCTATTTCAATAATTTTTCGCGTCTTTCAGCTTACACAAGAAACACGCACACACACACACACACACACACACACACACACACGCATGGGCGGCAGTGAGCGCTTACTATGAGAACTTAATTGCTTAATAACTTTTTTGTGGACGTACGATCTTCATGAAACTTTCAGATTGTGATTATAACATGAATATGCAAGATCATGTCTCTAGTATTTGAAATACGCTTTTTACAAAAGTGAGGGTGAGGGGGTGAATTTAAGGGTGGGGGGTAAATTTTAACAAAAACCGAAATTGTATAAATTGCATATAAGCATACATTAAAAATTTGGAGACTCTAGCAATAAAGGTGTAGAAGATATAATTTTATAACTGGTTTTCGATACGGTTTTTATCGATAAAAAAAGATCGGGATGAGTTATCGATTTTTAATGATAAACTTGATATGCGCGCTGTAATTACGGACATTTTAAAAAAGTTTGAAGTCTCTAGCCCTTATATCTTCTGAAATCGACGCGTTCATATATACGGACATACGGACGGACGGACAGACGGACAAACGGACAGACAGACGGACAGGGCCAAATCAACTCAGCTCGTCGCCCTGATCAAGAATATATATACTTTGTGGGGTCTGCCACGCCGCCTTATGCCTGTTACATACATTTCAACAAAACCATTATACCCCGATTTCCCATTGAAAATGGGTTCAGGGTATAAAAAACGATCAACTCTTATTTGCGAGCTCTGCGGCTTATACATAAGTGATCGATCATATTACTGCACTTATGTTTAGCTGTTATAATATAAAAGAAGCACCAAAGTGTGAGCATGATACCCTTACTTATGTTGGGTATATGTCTACATTGATATATTGTATGTTATTGTATGTGTGAAATTTTTTTGTTTTTTTTTTGAAATGGGAATAACGTCTATATTTTTTCATGTAACTAAAAAATTCAACTTATATTAAAAAATAGACACATCATAGAATAACAACAACAAAAAACCAGTTTAAACAATAAAAATTTTTAGCATAAATTCGGCATACTTCACAAAAAACTCAAAATTTCGCTAGCCAGGTTAATAGGTGTGCCCAGCAAATAAAAAAAAAAATATATATAAATTTTCTGAAATATTGTAGAATATTTAGAACATATTTAGATAAGTATGGTTAATACCCTGTATATCCGCATTTATTCGCAATGACTGTTGACTGCTGACTGCTGATTCTTTGGGGCATAGAGGATATTAACTTTCAACACCTTTCCACAGGAATGGTGCTCCATTCCTCCTGAGTATTTTCCAATAATTGGGAGTAATTGAAGCAGGTAGTCTTGGAAACTTGCCTTTTCAGGTGTCCCCAACGGTTCTCAATTGGATTGAGATCTGGAGGCTGACTTGCCACTCATAAACTTCAATCCTATTTTCATGAAACCAATCCTTAACTACTGGGGAGTCCTATTTAGGATCGTTATCCTGTTGGAATTTCTATTTTAGATGTATGTTGTCGTGGGCATATGGCAGCATAACACTACTCAATTAATAAAAATAAAAATTTTGATGCTCCAATCAAATTATATTCAATAAAAATAGTACCTTTGCTTACTTAAAAACTCTTTAATATTTTAATAATTTTTTGTTTAGTTAAACACACCTATTAATGTGTCCAGGCCAATTTTGAGGTAGAGAATGTATAACAGCCTAAACCTTTTAGCGAGTAAATTTTTTTAGGGGGATTTTGCCTATTTCCTTTTCAAAAAGTGTGGCCATACCTAACAAAATAAATTTCATACCGTACTTATTCTAAAATATGCTAGAATCTTTGGGTCACACCTATTAATTTGACCATGAGTGTATATATATATTGTTAATTTTTATACCCTGAACCCATTTTCAATGGGAAATCGGGGTATAATGGTTTTGTTGAAATGTATGTAACAGGGAGAAGGCGGCGTGACAGACCCCACAAAGTATATATGTTCTTGATCAGGGCGACGACCTGAGTTGATTTGGCCCTGTCCGTCTGTCCGTATGTTTGAACGCGTCGATTTCCGAAGATATAGGAGCTAGAGACTTAAATTTTTTTTTAAATGTTGGTAATTACAGCGCGGATATCGAGTTTATAATTAAAAATCGATAACTCATCCCGATCTTTTTTTATCGATAAAAACCGTATCGAAACCCAGTTTTAAAATTATATCTTCTACACCTTTATTGCTAGAGCCTCCAAATTTTTAATGTATGCTTATATGCTATTTATACAATTTCGGTTTTTGTTAAAATTTATCCTCCACCCCTATATTCACCCCCTCACCCTCACATTTGTAAAAAGCGTATTACAAATACTAGAGACTTGTGCTTTGGCAAATACCTGTATATTCATGTTATAATCATAACCTTTCATGAAGATCGTATGTCCGCAAAAAAAGTAATTAAACAATTAAGTTCTCATAATAAGCGCACACTGCACCCCATGCGTGTTTATGCGTGGCTGCTTGTGTGTGTATGTGTTTGTGTACGTATGTTTGTGTATGTGTGTTTGTATGCCTGTGTGTGCGTGCCTGCGTGTGTCTGTGGGTGTGTGTGCGTGTTTCTTGTGTAAGCTGAAAGACGAAAGATGAAATAGCTATTACTCCAATGATTCAGGGGATCTCGTAGTCGAGCAGTCTCGACTAGAGCTTTCTTACTTGTTTTAATTGTTGCAAAGTATTTTTTATTTTGATAAATAAGTTTTCTATTTGATTTACATTTTTAAATAAACCGAAATTGAAATTTTAAACATAGTAAATGGGCATTTTTATTAGTTGGGTTCAGGGTAGTATCTAGTCGAGCACTCTCGACTAGAGTTTTCTTACTTGTTTCTTACTAATATTTTGGTGATATGTAGTTGGAAACGGTATGGTACATTCATTATTAACACAGATACTATATAAATATATATTTTACGCAGTAACAATATTGTTTTTCTCGATGGAAATTATTTTACTTAACATTTCCAAATACAAATGTGTTAATATTTTAACTTATTGAATTTCCTTTCAGATTAGTACAAACAGAAATGAAAGTGCTTACTAATATGGCGGAACACATGAATAATAGTATAGGAAAATCAATTGACAAAAACACAGTTTCTGAAAATAATTCTACTGAAGATGGATCTGCGCAAAACTTAGATACGGTGGATTTAGATAATTTGTTTGCATTCTTGACAGAAGGAACAACCGTACCAACTAATTCAGTAATTGAAGAAATTAATGACACTATGAGTAGTTTGGTACAGGATCTTGATGGCGAAGTGAGTAACTATAATGAACCCTCAATGCTTTTTATATCCTAAAGAAAATAAAAACTGGGAAATTAAGGTATCGTGGACAGAAGGAGGCGTGACAATATATATATTCTTGATCAGGGTGACGAGCTGATTTGATTTAGTCCTGCCCGTCTGTCCGTCCGTCCGTCGAGCTTATTTAAAAATATCGATCTCATCCATAATAAGGTTTAAACACAAGATCTAAAAAAGATTCACAATTCATAAAAAAGATAGTGGTAAATTTTCGGAATTAAGTAATTTGCATTACAAGTTGATGACCGGAATATTAAAATCACCCAACACAAGAAGCAAGTCTATCATTTACATGCTCATGAATTTCTTTAATAGAAGATGTATGTTGAGCATAAACTTGCACATCAGAAAAGGAAGGGATATAAGAGCATATGATAAATAATGAGCATGATGGAGGCTTAATTAAACCCCTATGAACTATGCAAGAATATATTTTTAACTGCAGACTTTAAGCTTCTGAGAAGAAGATTGCATACTATTTAGTTTTTTGGTATAACTTTCGATGATGATTGCACCGAAGGTTGATTTTCGGAAAAAAGGAGTCGATTTGTTACGATTCTTAGGTTTGAATTCATGCACAACTACATACATGAGGTGGCCAGAATTTAAGATCACATATAGTTGTTAAATATTGGGAATTGGGAGCTGATGACAATACAGAAGCACAAAGTGAGGGAGGAGCAAGCGAATTAGGTGACGTTGTTATTACGGAAGGAATTACCAACAACGAAGGAGTCTCCAATTGAGAGAGAGGACTTTCAAAGCTATACTGATTTAAAATTTCTTTAGCAGCAGCCATGTCACTGGATAACTGCTTAGAAATCTTCTTCACTTTAAACAAGTAAGAAAGCTCTAGTCGAGACTACTCGACTACGAGATCCTCTGAACCCTTGGAGTAATAGCTATTTCAATAATTTTTCGCGTCTTTCAGCTTACACAAGAAACATGCACACACACACACACACACACACACACACATACACAAACAATTACATACATATACACACACAAGCATAAACACGCATGGGCGGCAGTGAGTGCTTACTATGAGAACTTAATTGCTTAATAACTTTTTTTTTAATTATGATTAAAACATGGATATGCATGCAATTGCCAAAGCAGAAGTCTCTAGTATTTGAAATACGCCTTTTACAAATGTGATGGTGAGGGGGTGAATATAGGGGTAAATTTTAACAAAAACCGAAATTGTATAAATTGCATATAAGCATACATTAAAAATTTGGAGACTAGCAATAAAGGTATAGAAGATATAATTTTATAACTGATTTTCGATAAGGTTTTTTATCGATAAAAATATCGGGATGAGTTATCGATTTAGTCATATTCACGCCCAGTAAGACCAGTAAATATGTTGATAGAGCGAGTCAAACAAGAAATAGCCGTTACGGAGCGGAACAAAAGTATATGTATATGTATATATATATATGAAATACGCCTATTACGAACATGTAGGTGAGGAGGTGGATATAGGGGCGGGGGTAAATTGTAACAAAAGCCGAAATTGTATAAAATGCATATACATTCAAAATTTGGAGACTGTAGCTCAAAAGATGTAGGAGATATAATTTTATAACTGATTTTCGATAAGGTTTATATCGATAAATATATAGGGATGAGTTATAGATTTTTAATGATTAACTCAATATCCAATAAATACGGACATTAAAAAAATTTTTTTAATCTCTATTTTCTAAAATCGACGCGTTCATATATACGGACAGACGGACGGACAGACAGACGGTTAAAGCCAAATCGACTCAGCTCGTCACCCTGATCAAGAATATATATATACTTTGTGGGGTCTGCCACGCCTCCTTCTGCCTGTTACATACATTTCAACAAAACCATTATACCATTATAAACCATTCAAATAATTATATTATTATATTTATTTATATATTATATTTCCCATTTTCAATGGGTTCAGGGTATAAGAAGCAATTATTAATGACACAGCGAACCACGGATCAGCAGGAATATATAGATATTTGCAAATATAAACCGACCGCAATTATGTGAATCTTTATCAAAATTAATTGATAAAACAAGCAAATTCGCAGAGCACAAAGTAAACACGCCTGTTAACTCTCACTGAGAACGCTCTCTGGAGGGTATATTAAATTCTTAAGTATTGTCAGTTATGACATGGGAAAATAGTGACTACTATATATTAAATTGGCAAAACTTCTCAATAAATGGTGGCTACAGCATTACAAGTAAAACTGCTCTAGTAGAGGTTGCTCGACTAGGAACAGATATTCTATTCATACTGTATATTATAAACACGCAGCTAGCAGCGATTATGTATTATGAAATCTATTTGTTAATTATGGGACTATTTCCATTCTACTTTCAGAACATGCTCATAATATTCAAATGTTAATATATTACATTTTCACATAACTATTATGATTTCCTATTTTCAATGGGTTCAGAGTATACAAAAAAGTTAATAGATAACATATTATAATATTATTAATAAATTCGTTTTCTTTTAGATTGAAACTTGCATGCAAAAGGAACCATTAAATTTCGTAGATGAACAAAAGAAGAATATGTTACCAACTTCATCACTTCCTGAACCTTTAATGGCTCCACCTCCACCTCCAATAAATAGCATCGAAACTAGATCTCGAAATTCGAAACCGGAACCCATATATGAAGCACTGACACATTCAAATGAAATTAAACATACTACAGATATAAATACAGCTTTACCTTTATCCACACGAGAAACAGAAAACGGGATAAAACTGACAGTATCACCAACACTTGTAGAAAATGAACGTGAACAAAGAAGAAAGTTCAGAGTTGAAAAAAAACTATTAGAAATGCATCAAAATGAAATTCAAAATGAGGTCTACAACAATGACTCACGCTATAATATTTTGAATTTTGCCGAACATTTTTTTAATGCTCACGAGCGTTTCGTAGATGGAACTTTAATTTCAACAATAACTAGAAAAGGCAAGAAAGCTATGGATCTCGTGCCAAAAAATGAAATGATTACATTTACTAGATCTGAAAAAATTGCGACATCACATATACACATGTATGATCCTGAAAACATTTCTCTATCTTGTAATATATTTCGAGTAAGTATATTCACTAATAAATGCATAAATTCGGTCACGATCGCCTTATCAAAACTGTTACATTAAATCGAATTTTATTTATAAGAAGCAAAGTACAATATATTTTGACTAATTACATTTTTATATAATATTAAAAAATCATGGATTAAGAAGTAAGAAAGCTGAAGTCGAGACAACTCGACTACTCAATCTTTATATAATCGTAACATTAGGTCATGTGACAAATTTCAATGTTCTAGCCGATTTGCCACGCCCCTTATGGGCGTAGATATACCCGCCATAGCTTTTTGATCTTAGGTGGTATCTGAAAATGCACTTTCGCATTTACCACGCCATTCCCTAGACATATATCTGCTTTAAAAATTGAGTCATCACAACATTATACATTTTGGAAGATACAAATGTTTTGCAAGTATCTATGATTTCACTTCACCGACAGTTTTTTGCCAACTCGATACTATCCTCATACTACCTTTTGCAGCTTTTTCTCAGTAAATACAGTTAGACTCTACAGTTTTTCCATCTTATTTAGGTACTTTCGAAAATGTCCATAACCGGAGAGTATTTCTGTCAAATAGAAAGACTTTTCACTTACTTTCAATATATCTACTGCTCTAGATCGGGGATAACTTTTGCAGTTCATCTTCCATATCATTTGCATGATCATCTTGACTTCCAAGAGGCTATGGTTTTCTGTTGTATGCTTTTTGCCGTCTGTTCCGAGAATTCTCCACTTTGCCGGAGAATCCATATTTTCTTGCGCCTTTGGGCAAGCAAATATGACCGGTATGACTCCTGCTATCACGGTCACGGCAGCTCGAAAGACTGTGCAGTACGCCGATGTTATCCTTAAGGCTTCTTTTCTCTGCACAGATAACATGGGGTTTCGCCTTATTACTTCTGCATTTAAGATGTGCGTTCATACATCGCTACCCACCGGGCGCGAGTATGTTATTCCTCTTTCCTAACTCTGGTTGCCTAAACCACTTCATCGATAGCTCTGACCATGTTGTCTGGGACTAAGTCCTCCAGCAGTCTCTACTGCAGCGACTAGTCTGGGTTTTAGGACCTTTTCTAACAGCTTGCCAGCTGTGTTCAGCATACAGAATAGGCGGTAACTCGAAGGTTTGTTGGGACCGCCTTTGAGTTT
The DNA here is from genome assembly GCF_054131065.1 of Drosophila arizonae. Classification (NCBI taxonomy): domain Eukaryota; kingdom Metazoa; phylum Arthropoda; class Insecta; order Diptera; family Drosophilidae; genus Drosophila; species Drosophila arizonae. The sequence continues at coordinate 35,001,656 of NC_142922.1, forward strand.
GCTAATGAGAGTCTGCTCTTTCCATGCTTCTGGGAATAACCTTTCTTTTAGAGTAGAAAAATAAGCCGTCCTGGTTCTATCACCTTCAGTATCTGCCCCGCTTCCGTCGTGAAATTTGCAGAGCGTCGTGCTCTTTTTATACCCTGAACCCATTGAAAATGGGAAATCAGGGTATAATGGTTTTGTTGAAATGTATGTAACAGGCAGAAGGAGGCGTGGCAGACCCCACAAAGTATATATATTCTTGATCAGGGTGACGAGCTGAGTTGATTTGGCCCTGTCCGTCTGTCTGTCTGTCCGTCTGTCCGTCTGTCCGTCTGTCCGTATGTTTGAACGCGTCGATTTCCGAAGATATAAGAGCTAGAGACTTCAAATTTTTTGTAAAATGTTCGTAATTACAGCGCGGATATCGAGTTTATCATTAAAATTCGATAACTCATCCCGATCTTTTTTTATCGATGAAAAACCTTATCGAAAACCAGTTATAAAATTATATCTTCTACATCTTTATTGCTAGAGTCTCCAAATTTTGAATGTATGCTTATATGCAATTTATACAATTTCGGTTTTTGTTAAAATTTACCCCCCACCTCTAAATTCACCCCCTCACCCTCACTTTTGTAAAACGCGTATTTCAAATACTAGAGACTTGTGCTTTGGCAATTACATGCATATTCATGTTATAATCATAATCTGAAAGTTTCATGAAGATCGTACGTCCACAAAAAAAGTTATTAAACAATTAAGTTCTCATAGTAAGCGCACACTGCAGCCCATGCGTGTTTATGCGTGGGTGCTTGTATGTGTATGTGTTTGTGTATGTGTGTGTGTTTCTTGTGTAAGCTGAAAGACGCGAAAAATTATTGAAATAGCTAGCACTCCAAGGGTTCAGGGGATCTCGTAGTCGAGCAGTCTCGACTAGAGCTTTCTTACTTGTTAGTGTTTTTTTTAGTTCCACAAGTACGCCTATCCTCTACCTCCGTGTTTACTAAGCGTTTTTCGTGTCGAAACGCTGCACGCTCTTCCTATAGTTATTGCCATCTTTCGATCACTTGCTTTGAGCTCAATGTACCGTCGAATTGTCGCTCTCGTCTATGTAATTTAGCTATTAATTTTTTCGTATCCACCTTACTTATACCCCATCTGTGTCTGTGAAGTCTTTCTAGGATACGATGGGGTTTTGTCGACTGGTATCCGACGAGTATATAAGATATACTCGTGATCACTGCCAGTGAAGTCATTGATTATTTTCCAGTCCTTTATCCCATCTACAATGTGCTCGGATCCAAGTGTTAAATCCACTAACCATATTCTACTGCTCGAGCATTCAGATCGATTGCCAAAATGAATGGCTGCCGTCAGATCCTCGGTTGCGTCCAATTTATTTTGAAATTTGTTTATGTCGTCGCTAGGAGTTAGATAGCATCTGCGACTTCTCTGAAGCATGCGTAAAGGTAGTAGTTTCTTAACTTGTTCTCTAGTAGCAGGTGTCAACTGCTACTGGGTATTCATATGACAGCAGTCTTAGTGTCGTCCTTTAACCACTCTGGTTTCTTTTCGCTTGTATTTCTCACTGATGATCACTATATTGATAGCGTATTCCGCTACGATATATGTCAAAAGTGTATCTGCAGTTTTCCTCCAGTGTAGATTACCTAAGAAAATTTGTAAATATTTTTCTGATTTGACAAAAAATGATATGTATACGCCCAGTAGGGGCGTGGCAAACCGGAAAACCCGAATTCTCTACAGTATTAGATGTGAATGAGTAGTGAATGTGCTGATGGGATGTGAATGAGTATTCTGCAGTTTGCAAAGCTTGACTGCAACGTTCTAACTTGTTGAAAGGTAATCCATCTACAAAAAATTGTATTAATCAATTAAGTTCCTATGTGTGCCTATGTGCATATGTATGTATGTGTGTGTGCATGTGGTGTTTCTTCTTGATTGCATAGTCGAGCAGTCTCGATTCGAGCCTTCTTACTTATTTGTAACTAGCTGGCCCGGCAAACGTTGCATTGCCCTATCCATTATTTCTAGGTAAAAAATTGTTGAAAGCTATGTTGCTCAGGTTGGGATAAACTCTGATTAATTTATTAATCGGATTTTCATTCAAGCATCTTGTGATAAACGACATTCTTCGTTTTTTGGTCAGGTGCAAGAACAAATAATGCGGATGGTTTGCCAACACGTGAGCAACACTTGAGAAAAACACGGATTTTCTAGATTGAGGCCACAAATAGTCAAAGATTGGCCCTGTGATTTGTTGATCGTCTCCTTGCCAAAACATCAGCGGTGAACCGTGCGTTTCAGATATTCTTAGTAGTTGCCCAGTACTGCGTCGTGTAAGCACAATATCGCGTGCTTCCAAGCTTTCACCAACAATTAGGATTGCCACTTCATCGATTGTTGGAGCATTAAATCTTGGAGAATTGTTCATAGCATAGCATGCTGGCAAACAACGTCCATTGGACCAATGCAAACTAAACGATTCAAGCTGTAGTCAATGGTGCAATCATATCGAAACGCTGCTCGATTCAAATCAATTCTTAAACCATTTCTTATTGCCGATTCACGGGCTGCCTCTCTTTAAATTAATTAACGAATTAACCCTCTAAGACTACTTTCTAAAATAAAGGCAGAAATTAATTCGAATAATTTTTTTTTAAGTAAATAGGGGCTCCTGAGTTCAAATATGAACTCAGAAAAAATGTAGAAGCTTTCGTTTACCTGGAAGGTGAGAAAATTTAAATAAGTGCCTCAAGGCACTCTTGGGGCTTAAAGGGTAAAAAAAATATTTCCCAAAAAAAATAATTTTTTTTTTATTTTTTTAAATTTTTTTTTCTTTAAATCATATTATTTGTTGCTGTAATACTCAGCAAAACAATTTTCATTGGCCGAGAGGCATAAATGCAGTTTGCACAATATGCAAATGCACTGCGTTTGTGAAGTTTTGCAGTGCTTGACCATCTTTTTCCCACATTGCGATCCAACTGCTCTGGCTCATGGGGTCTAATGATTCAAAAAGTTACACCTCAAGTCCTTTATTGGGTGGTTATTTAATTTTTGGCATTATTTGAGTTGTGGCTGCAAGGGTCGCCGAGAAATTGGCGACCTCATAGTATGTGATGGCGGTATATTGGCATGTAAATTAAAGTGCTGATATAGTGATAAATATCTTCCGTTGTGATTTTAACCTTGTTGGCAATATTTTCCTTCAGGGATGCGCGTCCTCGACTATCATATTTATAATATCAGAGTTAAAAAAAAAAAAAAATAGTTGATGCGGAGTTTTCAGATGAGTTAATTTAGGATGCTAACGAAGAGTCGCCTTGAAAATATATATTGTTAATGTGCAATATCTTTGATTGTTGTGCCATATAACTTCCTTTTTAATTTACTTGATATCTACTCATAACAAATTAATGAGTTGGACTACAAATAAAAGTAATGATTTGCCTACTAAGCCTAAATAAGCCACCAGAAGACGGTAAAGATACACGTGTTGCTACTTCAATAACTGGCAATGCTGATTGAGGCCTATTAGGAGATTTTCGAGTAGGCTCATAGTTCTGCACATTATTGTCAATGTTTTCAAAAGTACTGCACATTAAGGGTACCGTAGACGCATCTTCTAATACAGTCTTTAGAAACTCTTCCAGGTTTTCATCCTCTTTGTCACTTCATATACTCGACATGTCCATATCCGAAGGTACTGATTCGAGCAACTCCAGGAGTTGTTCATTCATCAGACCATTTATAGTGCCCTCTTGAAGCTATTTTTCAATCTCTATTAACAATTTTCAACAATAAATAAAAATCACACAGAAATCATACAAGAAGTGCAAGCAGTTGTGGAATAGCTGATGACAACAAATTTTGCCGTTAAGCCCCAAGAGTGCCTCAAGGCTCTTATCACTTTTACGATGCTACTAAGCTCAATTTCAACATATTCGCACCATTTAAACTTCATTTGTATAGTAAATTATCCTAACTTTCACGAAAAAAATATTGAGTTCAATAGGTTTTATAAATTCGCTTTTATCAACACTTCTAAAGACAATATGCAGCAGCTGAAATTTTTGGCGCGAAATTTTATGTGATGTGAACATTTGTTTATGAAAAGTATATATTTAAAGTGTCTGAGAGCTTTAAAACTTTTTTAGGGCATTTTGGCAAGTATTTTTAACAGTCCTACGTTTTTTAAATTTACTAAAAGCTCTTAGTTATTTTTAAAAAATTAAAAATAAAATATGTGCCTAGAGGCTCGCTTGGGGCTTAGAGGGTTAAGGCCCCTTTGTTCTTCGTCAGATAATTGACTCGCGATATTCCGATGCCTACGTGCATTATGGGTCCGCCGGGAAAGATTAGATCTTCTAGGACTCGGCATTTTTATACTCATTCACGAAAGTGAGTCAGTATATTGGTTTTGCTGTCCGTCCGTCCGTCTGTCCGTATAAACGCAATCTATTTCGGCGCTATTGAAGCTAGAGACTGAAATTTGGAACACATACTCGTGTATATTTCCGATTTATAAAGTGTTAAAATTTTCCAGATCCGCCCACTAGGGGCGTGGCAAATCGGAAAATGCATTAGGGTGCCGTTATCTCATTCTAAAAACTGACCAAAAATGTGGCGTCTACGCCCAGTTGGGGCGTGGCAAATCGGAAAAACCTGTATATTCTACAGTATTAGAGCAAAACTTAACTACTAAATTGTTGATGGGATGTGAATAAGTATTCCGCAGTCGGTAACGCCCGACTGCAACGTTCTTACTTGTTATCAATAGTATCACTGAATATGCCCTCGCACAAAACCACATAAAACAATCGAGAAATATAAATATAAATAATTTACACAAATTTATGTTTGATACAAACAAATACCTGAACTTTCGAGATATTTAGCTTCTGTACGCACGCGTATTATTTTTATCAAATGTGCTTTTTTTATGAATAGTCAGGTTCGCCTGAGGCTGTGTCGTAGACTGACTGACTACATTTGTTTATTTACTTCTATACTATTGTATAATATGAGAGCAGGACGGAAAACTGTCACTGCTATCAAGCCTACTGAGTATCAATTGAAATTTGAAACTTTAAGGAAAAAACCGCGATTTTTCAAGTATTCGTCAAATTTTTTCAGTATTTTTAAGATCTACTATTATACTCGTGGCGGAGACAAATTCAACAAATCAAAAACCATGAAAATTGGTCGAGCAGATCTCGAGCTATAAGTGTTGGAGCACTTTTACACAACTTTCTTTTATATATATAGATTAAATTATATAATCATTTAATATTTTAATAAAATTATTGTCCTTATCTTTAGGAACTTTCTAAATATATGCGTGGTGAACAAAATGCGGAACGTGAGCTCCAAAGCATTCAATATATCATTGGCTTGGGTATTGAAAGAGAAGAATTGAGAGATGAAATTTTTGTGCAATGCATGCGACAAACAACAAATAATCCCAATTTGGAGTGGACGGACCGTTTGTGGCTTCTAATGTGTCTGACAATAGTTGCTTTCCAACCAAGTAAATTATTATTTAGGTATGTATAAGATAAATTATTGTATTTAAACATTTTTCGTACTATTATATATGTTCGCCCGACCGTCTGTCCGTATTTTGAAAGGGTCGATAAAAATACCTTAAGGGAATAGGAACTGAGCCCATTTAATACGGGAAATCAAGATATAATGGTATTCTTGAAATGTATGTAATGAGTAGGTGGAGGCATGCCCTTATATAGAAAACTAAAATAATATCTATTACATCTTTAGAGCTAGAGTCTTCAATATAGATTCATGTGCATTTTATAGAACTTCAGTTTTTATACTCATTCACGAAAGTGAATTAGTATATTGGTTTTGTGCAATGTCCGTCTTGCTGTCCGTCCGCCTGTTCGTCTGTCCTTATGAACGCAATCTATTTCGGCGCTATTGAAGCTGGAATACATACTCATACATATATATCTCCAATTTATAAAGTGTTAAAATTTTCTCGATCCGCCCACTAGGGGCGTGGCAAATGCATTTTCCGATATGCCAAAAATCTTATTAATTGAAAAGTTAGAAAGCTGAAATTTGGAATATAGATCCGCGTTGACCACCCTAGACCACGAGCTATAGCGGATCTCCGCCCATTGAGGGCGTGGCAAATCGGATAAAACTGTATCTCGAAGAGTTTTACATCACGAACACTGAAATTTTGCACGTCAGTTAATGTTATTTTTTTTTATACCCTGAACCCATTTTCAATGAGAAATCAGGGTATAATGGTTTTGTTGAAATGTATGTAACAGGCAGAAGGAGGCGTGGCAGACCCCACAAAGTATATATATTCTTGATCAGGGCGACGAGCTGAGTTGATTTGGCCCTGTTCGTCTGTCTGTCCGTATGTTTGAACGCGTCGATTTCCGAAGATATAAGAGCTAGAGACTTCAAATTTTTTTTAAATGTCCGTAATTACAGCACGGATATCGAGTTTATCATTAAAAATCGATAACTCATCACGATATTTTTTTATCGATAAAAAACCTTATCGAAAACCAGTTATAAAATTATATCTTCTACACCTTTATTGCTAATTAATTGCTTTGGCAATTACATGCATATCCATGTTATAATCATAATCTGAAAGTTTCATGAAGATCGTATGTCCACAAAAAAAGTTATTAAGCAATTAAGCCCATGCGTGTTTATGCTTGTGTGTGTATATGTATGTAAATGTTTGTGTGTCATTCATGAAGATCGTACGTCCACAAAAAAAGTTATTAATCAATTAAGTTCTCATAGTAAGCGCTCACTGCCGCCCATGCGTGTTTATGCTTGTGTGTGTATATGTATGTAATTGTTTGTGTATGTGTGTGTGTGTGTATGTGTGTGTATGTATGTGTGTGTATGTATGTGTGTGTATGTATGCCTGTGTGTGCGTGCGTGTGTGTGTGTGTGTGTGCGTGTTTCTTGTGTAAGCTGAGAGACGCGAAAAATTATTGAAATAGCTATTGCTCCAAGGGTTCAGGGGATCTCGTAGTCGAGTAGTCTCGACTAGAGCTTTCTTACTTGTTATAATACAAATTGCAAGTTGCGTGGTGGCTAGGATAGTGCGCGATGCTTGCGGGACGGCCGTAAAGCATTGCTTCGCAAGCACTGTGCGCTACCTTAGCCTGGGACAGCTCGTCTTCTTATTCGCTCGACTCTGCGGAGCTCCATCATCACTGAGGCCGCGAAGGTGCTTGTTAGTTCCCAAGCTTCCTCCGATTCCATCATGGCATTGACAATGTTGTCCGCTCTGATGGAGCGGCTCAGTGCCACTTCTAGACGACGCCTCTCGTGCAGGAACCGTCCACATACGAAAAGGATGTGGCGTCTTCCACATGCCCTCGCCCGCACCAGGGGCACTCGTCAGTTTCCTCGTGACCAAAGCGCTTCAAATAGCTCCGAAGCATCCATGGCCCGAGAGGATATGCGAAAGATAGAAGTTTACCTCGCTGTGTTTGCGATTGACCCATGGTTCAAGCTCCGGGATGAGCTTGTGCGTCCACCGCCCTTTAGCTGAGCTTTTCCACTTTCTTTGCCATCGTGCAATGCTGTTCGCCCTGACAGCGTTGAGTCGCGCAGGCGCGTGCGAATTCCGCTCCACGGCTTCGGCGACCAAGTACTCCAGTGGTACCATACCAGCTATGACGAGCGCCGCGTCATCGGAGATAGTCCTGAAAGCGCAGCTGACTCTGATTGCGCTCAGTCTGTAGATCGCGCAAATGCCTCGGCTGTAGCTCGGCGTTGCCATCGCTCTTGCCCATATTGGCGAAGCATAGAGGATGGCGGACCTAATGACGCTCATTAGAAGGAGACGTCGTTGCTGTTTAGGTCTCCGGCGCTAGTAATTGCAGTCTAGAGCAAATCAATTTCTCAAACACCTTTCCCATGGTGTCTAAGAGACAGATCGGTCTGTATGAAGATGGCTCATCTGGTGGTTTTCCAGCCTTTGATAGCAACACCAGGTTCTGGGCTTTCTCTTGAATTAGACATTCGTTGAATAATTCAGCGAACGTACTAGGGTGCAAGGCGAGGGCTAGCTTTAGCGCACGATTTGGGATCCCGTCCGGCTGTGGAGCAGTGTTGGTTCTAAGACCCCGGACCGTTACTACGATTTCTATCTCTGTGACTAAAACAATTTCAGTGCTCGTTAAGCCCTGATCAGCAGACTCGGACCCAGGGGCGTGAATGGAGCTTAAACTTTCTGGAAAGAGCGTTTCCACAATCGATTTAAGCTCCAGACGATCCGTAGGCTGCACCTGTCTACCTGCGTATAGTCTTTTAACTACTATCTTATATGCCCCGCCCCAAGGGCACAGCTCTAAAAAGCATTCTCTTTTGCTTGCCCGAATGGCCCTTTTCAGCTGTCTTCTAGCTGCCTGGTAAGCTAATTGTTTCTCAAAAAACGTTGACCTACCGCGAGCCCGTTGGTAGCTTCTTCTCGCTTGGATGCATTTGCGACGAATGTCACATATTTGTGCATTCCACCAATACGTAGGCTCTTGTTGTCGCGTGAACTGCTTGCGGCGTAACATGCTGCTATTGCAGGCACTCTGTATTTGGGCTACCATTTGGCATGCTCTGGCCTCAGCATTACCAATTGTGCCCAGAGACTGAATGGCCTCTGAAAAGACCGCGGGATCGAAAGTATATAGCCGATACGACTCCCTCCACAAGGTTGGCGGCCTGGCAGGTGGCTCACCTATTGTGAATAGAAGTGCCGTATGGTCGCAGCCCGTATAGCTATCGCAATGGCTCCATGTTGCTCCCCGAACGAGGGATGAAGTGACAAAAGTAATGTCGATAACAGATCCATATCCCGCCCGACTGAAAGTGTACTCGTGGCTAGTGTTGAGCAGTGCAACATCTAGTGTCGCGAAGATCTCCAGTAGGATACGACCTCTGGCATTTGTTGTGAGGCTACCCCATTCTAACGCCCATGAGTTAAAATCTCCAGCTATAATAGCCTTCCGACCCCTAGCATCCTCGGCAAGCTCGTCGAGCACCGTCGTGAACTCACTAAGCTGCATGCCGGGGGCCAGATAGCAACTGTAAAGCCATAAGTTACCATTTCGGCCGCGTACAAACCCATTGAATGACTTAACATTCGAAAGTACGTTCGTTGAGTTGCCGCATACCCACAACGCAGCTTTGCCATTAACGTCTGTTGACCATGTCCTAGGGCAGCTGGTTCTACAGTGGTGAGGCTCACAGAGAAAAGCTACATCTATACATTTTTCCCTAATGGTCTGCTCTAGAAGATCTTGGGCAGCAACACAATGATTTAAGTTAAGCTGCAAAAACCTTAACATTTCATTTTACGAGTAGCTTCACGGTAAGATGGGCACTTGAAGCTGCCTGCTGAATGGTCCGTCTGCTTTTCACCTTTCCGGATGCAGAGGCTGCATTTTGGTGGCTTGGTGCATGCTTTGGCACTGTGACCCATCTCTCCACACCTGAAACACGCGCCCTTTAAGTCACAGTCGCTGCCGCAGTTTGCTGCCATATGACCGTAATCGAGGCACTTGAAACAGCGTTTAGGCTGGTCCACAGCGCGGATACGGCATACAACCCATCCAATTCTGATTTTGGACAGTACGAGTAGAGTTTTGGCTTTTTCAATTGGAAGAGCAGCTGTAGCTCTTTGCTGTCCACCAAAAGCCGGTCGAAGCGACGTGATAGCCTCAATGGGTAATGAGCTATCCTTCAACTCCACCCTAATTGCCTCCAAGATCTCCTCTTTGCTTGCTAACTCATCTAGGTCCCGAATCTCAATTTGAGCCGATTCGGTAAGTGTTATAACTACCGCTCGGTCACCCAAGGCTTTGCCTACAGCTTCGTGCAGAGCCTCAGCACTGGAGCAGTGCTATTGCCCCCCTCTCTTGCACCACCGGATTGTACCACTGGGGTACTCCGCGAGATCGCCGCGAAGTAAGTCTTTGATAGTTTTTGCCGTCGCTGGGTGCTTCGCGCCCACAGCAACCACGTTGTCTACAGTTCTTCCACTTTCACAGGGAAAAACACAGATCAAGCTATTGTCCACGACGGATTACGATGACGTCGACCGTACTCCACGAAAACGCAACTCGAACTCCTGCGTGTTTGTGTGTGTGCGTGTTTCTTGTGACGCGAGAACTTATTGAAGTAGCTATTACTCCAAGGGTTCAGGGGACCTCGTAGTCGAGCAGTCTCGACTAGAGCTTTCTTACTTGTTTTTTTTTTTCTTATACCCTGAACCCATTTTCAATGGGAAATCATTGTTAGACTCATTCACGAAAGTGAATCCGTCTGGCCGTCTGTCCGTATGAACGCAATCTATTTCGGCGCTATTGAAGCTAGAGACTTGAAATTTGGAACACATACTCGTGTATATCTCCGATTTATAAAGTGTTAAAATTTTCCCGATCCGCCCACTAGGGGCGTGGCAAATCGGAAAATGCATTTTCCGATATACCAGAAATCATGTTTGTTGAAGAGCTAGAAAGCTGAAATTTGGTATGTAGGTCCGCGCCGATCACCCAAGATCGCAAATCGGATAAAACTGTATCTCCTAAAGTTGTAAACCTAGAATGCTGAAATTCTGATGAAATGATGTTTTAATTCTATGAAGATAGGTGAAAAAATTATATATCTACGCCCACTAGGGGCGTGGAAAATCGGACCTGAAGATATAGTGATTTTTCGAATTCTGCTATATTTTAGGCACTATTGATGCTAGAGACCTGAAATTTGGTATATATACGCGGGTTGACCACCCACGTCCAACCAGCTATGGTAGATATATGTCCGCCTATAGGGGCGTGGCAAATCGCAAAAGTTTATATCTCCTACCGTTTAAGAGCTAGAAGCTTCAAATTTGGATAGTTAAGTTACTGGTGGCCTCCTCTATCGATGCCCCACAAATAATTTTTAAGCCTCTTTAGGGGCGTGGCATATCGAAAAATACCCTGTAATTTTCACATTTTTTGAGCGTAAGAATTTAAATTGCGCATTTAGGTAACCGGTTGCTCGTTCTAAAAACTGGCTAAAATTGAGGAGTCTACGGCCACTAGGGGCGTGGCAATCGGCATTTACAGTGCCCGGATTGCGACATTTATATGCGTCAGCCATCTATTTATGTATATGTACACATAAGTAGGCTTAATAGGCATTGATAGCACGGAAGGAAACATTTTTATAAAATTAATAAAATATAAAAAAGCTAAAACAACAAAAATTTGCAATTTAATAAAAAGTGTTTTCAGCGGGATTTGAACTCGCACCCAACCCAAACAGCATGTTTGTCAAAATAGCTAAAATAAAGATCGTCGGCGCTTCAGCCTACAGCACCACCGCGTCGTTTCGATCAAGAGTAGTTAAAACGAAATCACATTATTGTTATGACGCCGCATAGCAAAGAAAAGCCAGTGTAGCGGCTGGAAATTCAAAAACAATGCAAAGACAAATCAATCGCAACGGGATTCTTAGAATATGCTAGAGCACGCATTTATGTGTACATACATACACACATACAAATGAGCGCGTGTATAAGGCTGGAATGCTTGATGCTATGCGTGCAGGCTTACATATATAATTATATATACATATGTATGTATTTGCGTATATGTATTTGAGGGCTATTTAAGAAGAAACAAATTAAAACTTATAAAATCATTCGACTAAGAAAATGAAAAATATGAAGTGCCATTCAGTCAAGCTCGCACCTTCCCAATAAAATATCTATTTTATAAAAAACGAAATATGTATGACAAAATAAAAAAAATAACACTTTACTGTGGTTCGAACCTCCCCTACTCTAACATTACTTGCGTCGCCCTTAGCACCCGCGCCATTGCTTTGCTCGAGCAATCGGTTGCTAAAATAGAATAGCTTAATAAGAGAGCGTCATCAGACAAAACTACAGTAACGGCTAGAAAGTCCAGAAATCAATCAAAATTCTAAGAATGTGAGAAAAGGCGCGCTTCTGTCTGTACGCATTGAATAGACGATGAGCGTGTGCACATGCATAGGAAACTCGCGCTGATCTGCTGTTAGCTTGAAGCCGTATCCAATGTATGGACATAAATATATAATAAAAATCAAAATTGTATAAATTATATATGTATGTAATTTGAATGCAATAGCTATCGATGATTTTCCAATTTTAATGGCATCATGCCGTGGTTTTTGCTGCGCACTAGACTTGAAAATTGCACTATATACTCTGGTTGACAGCGTTTGGGCTGTGAATGAGTCTTCTGCTATCGGTATCGCCCGATTGCAACGTTCTTACTTGTTATACCCTGAACCCATTTTCAATGGGAAATCAGGGTATAATGGTTTTGTTGAAATGTATGTAACAGGGAGAAGGAGGCGTGAGAGACCCCACAAAGTATATATATTCTTGATCATGGCGACGAGCTGAGTTGATTTGACCCTGTCCGTCTGTCTGTCCGTCTGTCCGTCCGTCCGTCTGTCCGTCTGTCCGTATGTATGAACGCGTCGATTTTAGAAGATATAAGAGCTAGAGACTTCAAATTTTTTTTTAAAATGTCCGTAATTACAGCGCACATATCAAGTTTATCATTAACAAGTAAGAAAGCTCTAGTCGAGACTGCTCGACTACAAGATCCCCTGAACCCTTGGAGCAATAGATAATTCAATAATTTTTCGCGTCTTTCAGCTTACACAAGAAACACACACACACACACACACGCACGTACGCACACACAGGCATACATACACACACACGCATACAGACACAAACGCATACACACACTCATATACACACACACATACACAAACACATACATACACAATCTGAAAGTTTCACGAAGATCGTACGTCCATAAAAAAAAGTTATTAAACAATTAAGTTCTCATAGTAAGCGCACACTGCAGCCCATGCGTGTTTATGCGTGGGTGCTTGTGTGTGTATGTGTTTGTGTATGTGTGTGTGTATGCGTTTGTGTGTGTATGCGTATGTGTGTGTGTATGTGTGTCTGTATGCGTGTGTGTGTATGTATGCCTGTGTGTGCGTACGTGCCTGTGTGTGTGTGTGCGTGTTTCTTGTTTAAGCTGAAAGACGCGAAAAATTATTGAAATATCTATTGCTCCAAGGGTTCAGGGAATCTCGTAGTCGAGCAGTCTCGACTAGAACTTTCTTACTTGTTGTATAATGGTTTTGTGAAAAGTATGTAACAGGCAGAAGGAATCATCGCAGACCCTATAAAGTATATATATTCTTGATCAGGACGACGAGCTGAGTCGATATAGCCCTGTCCGTCTGTCCGTCCGTCCGTCCGTCCGTCCGTCCGTATGAGCAAAAGGATCTCAGAAGATATAAGAGCTAGAGAGCTGAAATTCGGCATGCATACTTGTGTATACCATAGGCAGTACGAGTTTATCATATTTTTTCGAAACCTCATCCGATAACTTTTGTATCGAGAATAATCGAAAAATCGACTTGGTTTTTTCAGCCTAATTTGAACACTTTTAGACCTGGAGAATTTACGTTGTATATAAAGTTAAGGGATACAAAGATTTTGCAATTTACAGATTTTGGATACCACGTCCCCTTCGCCCTCAATTTGTAAAAAATTTCAAGTACTGGAGACTTGTGCTTTGGAATGCACACACATTTTAACCATATGATTACGCTCTGAAAGTTTTATTGAGATCGTATGTCTACAAAAGAAATTCAACAAATAAATTCTCATAATATTGCCCACACTGCAGCGCAGCCCAAGCGCAGCCGCTGCTTACTGCGCAGTTAGCAGAGCGCAGGCTTATAAGTGCATGTGTATGTATGTGTGCATAAAAGAAGTCCAGAATGATTAGAATATCAGGTTGGAGTGTTCAGGGTATCTCCTAGTCGAGCAGTCTCGACTGGAGCATTCTTACTTGTTTTTTATACCCTGATCCCATTTTCAATGAGAAATCAGGGTATAATGGTTTTGTTGTAACAGGCAGAAGGAGGCGTGGCAGACCCCACAAAGTATATATATTCTTGATCAGGGCGACGAGCTGAGTCGATTTGGCCCTGTCCGTCTGTCTGTTTGTCCGTCTGTCCGTATATATGAACGCGTGGATTTCAGAAGATATAAGAGCTAGAGACTTCAATTTTTTTTTAAATGTCCGTAATTACAGCGCGGATATCAAGTTTATCATTAAAAATCGATAACTCATCCCGATCTTTTTTTATCGATAAAAAACCTTATCGAAAACCAGTTATAAAATTATATCTTCTACACCTTTATTTCTAGAATCTCCAAATTTTTAATGTATGCTTATATGCAATTTATACAATTTCGGGTTTTGTTAAAATTTACCCCTGCACCCTTAAATTCACCCCCTCACCCTCACATTTGTAAAATGCTAAAATTACATGCATATTCATGTTATAATCATAATCTGAAAGTTTCACGAAGATCGTACGTCCATAAAAAAAGTTATTTAACAATTAAGTTCTGATAGTAAGCGCACACTGCAGCCCATGCGTGTTTATGCGTGCCTGTGTGTGCGTACGTGTGTGTGTGTGTGTGTTTCTTGTGTAAGCTGAAAGACGCGAAAAATTATTGAAATATCTATTGCTCCAAGGGTTCAGGGGATCTTGTAGTCGAGCAGTCTCGACTAGAGCTTTCTTACTTGTTTTTCTTTTTTTGTGGGTTGAGGTAGGAAAAAATGCTTTATGCACTGTCAGTCAGGTCGTCACTCTAGCCGGTGTGTCGGACTGCATGACTGCTTACCGACTAAAAAAAACTCCTCTTCTGGGGCTCGAAACCACCTTGGAGCCAGGAGCTATCCCGCAATTGTGCTCTAAATGAGCGTTGCCCTTTGTGTGCCTGCGTCCAGGTCATACTTTTCCACCGAAGAACCTTTTCGGCGAAGTCATAGACTTTTTTCCAAGCATCTATGCTACTGCACATTTGCTGTACTAATGTCTCTACTTCGACTTCAACGACTGTTTATGCCAGTTCGATTCTTTCTTCCGACCACCTGTTGCAGTTAAAGAAAGTGTGTTCTGCATCGTCCATTGCATTTTCGCAGTAAATACAGCTGGATTCAGCAGTTTTCCCCATCTTATTTAGATACTTTCGAAAGTATTCATGTCCGGACAGTAGTTGTGCCAAATAGAACGACGTTTCACCGTGTTTTCTATTTATCCACTTCTCTAGATCGGGAATTATTCTAGCGGCCCAACTTCCATACCTTTCGCTTGACCATCTCGCCTTCCACGAGACTATGGTTTGCTGTCGATTACTCTTTGCCGCCTGTTCTGAGAAGTCTCTTCTTTTCCGAAGATTCCATTTTTATACCCTGAACCCATTTTCAATGGGAAATCAGGGTATAATGGTTTTGTTGAAATGTATGTAACAGGCAGACCCCATAAAGTATATATATTCTTGATCAGGGCGACGAGCTGAGTTGTTTTGGCCCTGTCCGTCTGTCCGTCCGTCCGTCTGTCCGTTTATATGAACGCGTCGAATTCAGAAGATATAAGGGCTAGAGACTTCAAATTTTTTTTAAATGTCCGTAATTACAGCGCGCATATCAAGTTTATCATTAAAAAGCGATAACTTATCCCGATCTTTTTTATCGAAAACCAGTTATAAAATTATATCTTCTACACCTTTATTGCTAGAGTCTCCAAATTTTTAATGTATGCTTATATGCAATTTATACAATTTCGGTTTTTGTTAAATTCACCCTAAATTCACCCCCTCACCCTCACTTTTGTAAAAAGCGTATTTCAAATACTAGAGACATGTGCTTGCATATTCATGTTATAATCATAATCTGAAAGTTTCATGAAGATCGTACGTCGCCAAAAAAAGTTATTAAACAATTAAGTTCCCATAGTAAGTGCACACTGCAGCCCATGCGTGTTTATGCGTGGGTGCTTGTGTGTGCGACTGCAACGTTCTTACTTGTTATACCCTGAATCCATTGAAAATGATAAATCAGAGTATAATGATTTTGTTGAAATGTATGTAACAGGCAGAAGGAGACGTAGCAGACCCCACAAAGTATATATATATATTCTTAATCAGGACGACGAGCTGAGTTGATTTGGCTCTATCCGTCTGTCTGTCCTTCTGTCAGTATGCTTGAACGCGTCGATTTCAGAAGATAAAAGAGCTAGAGAGCTCAATTTTGTTTGTAAAATGTCCGTGTGGTCCGTGTCCGCTATTGCTTTAAAAATCGATAAGTTGTTCCGTTATTTTTTTTATCGATAAAACACCTTATCGAAAATCAGTTATAAAATCATATCTCCTACAACTTTGAAGTTAAAGTCTGCAAATTTTTAATGTAGATTTATATGCATTTTATACAACGATTGAAATAGCTATTGCTTGAAGAGTTCAGGGGATCTCGTAGTCGTGCAGTGTGGACTATAGCTTTCTTAATTGTTTAGTTTGTCAAATATTCAATAGAATATGTAGATAATATGCTGAAAGTTTCATTAAATTCCGTAAAGTCAATCGAATAAAATTAAGCAACAATAAAATGTTTTTCCAATTAAAAAACGCACATGCAGCAGCTACAACAGTTATCATATACGTGTGCACACATACATATACACTTCTAGTTCCAATCCTCGAGAGCTGAGCCATGTCCGCGTGCGGATCATGACTTGGGTAAGTCTCTTTTGGGCCTCTATCGTGTTTCTGGCAGTCCTAGGATGTCGTCGTAGCTTATATTCCACAGGTCCCAGGATTGACCCCTGTGCAGCTCCTCCAGTCACTCTATACCGTTTCGTACCAGTCTATGTGGAGTACAAAAGTATTCGATCCTGCAAATAGCTTCTGATCATATTCATCAGGTACTCCGTTATATGGAAACGATGCTCCAAGGAAGTAAGCATATCGGTCCACTTTACACTATTAAACGCGTTTTTAACGTCCAGCGCTACTAGCAGGACCACTGGGCGCGAGTATGCATTTCCTCCTTGCGTAGCTCTGGCTGCCTGAACCACTTCATCGATAGCTCCCATTGTGGATTTTCCAGCTCTGAACCCGTGTTGCCTGGAGCTAAGTCCTCCAGCGGCCTCTACTGCGGCGAGTAGTCTGGGTCTTATGAGATTTTCTAACAGCTTGCCCGCTGTGTTTAGCATACACAATGGGCGATAAGCCGAAGGTGAGTTGGGATCACCTTTGCCTTTGCTAATGAGCACCAGTCTCTGTTCTTTCCACGCTTCTGGGAATATCCTTTCTTTTAGACATGCGTTATACATCCTAAGGAGGAAAGTAGGCCGTCCTGATGCTATCACCTTCAGTATCTCTGCCGGTATATTATCTGGTCCCGGCGCTTTCTTATTCTTTAGGGAGAGAGCCGCAGTCTTGAGTTCTTCCTCGGTGAAATTTGGGACTGAACCATCGAACTCTACGGTTGTTCGCACATGCGTCTCGTGGATGTGTGTTGAAAATAGTGTTTCCACTTTGTGATCCATCGTTTAATCATCCACGCTTGGCACTGCTCCGTGGTTTCTCAGCTTCTTCGTGACTATCTTGTAACCAAGTCCCCAAGGGTCTTTATTTATATCTTTGCAGAGCTCTTTCCACTTGTCAGGCTTACTGCGTGTGATAGCAATCGATGGTTCTATTCTCGCAATCTTAGCTGCAAATGCTTCCGTCATAAAATTTCCAGAGCGTCGTGCCCTTGTTAGCCTTCTTCTACATTGTATGCATACTTTCCTTTTTTCTGCAATATCGTGGTTCCACCAGTACGCATGTCGTCTACCCCCGTGTTTGCTGTGAGTTTTTGGCATCGAAGCGTTACACGCTCTTTCCATAGCTGTTAGGCTTCTTTCGACCACTTGCTTCGAGGTCAATGTGCCGTCGAACTGTCGTTCACGTCTATCTAGTTCAGCTAGTAATTTGCGTGTATCCACCTTGTTTATGTCCCATCTGTGGGAAGCCTTTCTTGGGCATAGTGGAGGGTTTTGCTGATTGGTATATATATATATGATATATACTCGTAATCACTGCCCGCGAAGTCATCGAGTATCTTCCGGTCTTTTATCCGATCTACGATGTGTTCGGATCCAAAGGTTACGTCCGGTATTGTGCCTTCACATCCCGGCCTATGGAAGTTTGCTACCACTAACCCGGACCTAGCGGCCATATCCATGATTTTCCGTCCTCTAGAGTTAATAGAGGATATACCCCAGTCTACTTGTCGTGCATTCAGATCGCCTGCCACAATGAAGGGCTGGCGTCGATCCACGAGCATATCCTCGACTGCATTCAGTTTATTCTGGAAGGTGTTTATGTCATCGCTAGGAGTTAGGTAGCAACTGACTACTGCAACTTCTCTGAAGCGTGCGTAGACGTAGCAGTTTCCCATCCTGCTTTCTAGTGTTCGTTGTCCACTACTACTGGGGATCTATATGGCAGCAGTCTTAGTGTTATCCTCTAACCAGACACCGGTTTCTTTTCGCTTATATTGCTCACTGATGATCACTACATCAATAGCATGTTCTGCTACTATCTGTGTGAAAAGTGCATCCGCCGTTTTGCTCCGTTGTAGATTTCCTTGGAGAATTCAACATTTTGCTGTAGTTTGTCGAGTGCTTGGTCATTTCTGCGATCCCGGCATGTGATCAACAGAAGTGCGCCCTGCATCCGTGCAAATGCAGCATTTTGGTGGGTTTGTGCACTTTTTCATCTTGTGACCTGATTCACCACATTTAATGCAGATGCCACCACCACTTCGGTCCGGTCCTGTACAGTTGGTCTGCAGATGACCGACCCCGAAGCATCTGTAGCATCTACGGATGGGCTTACACATCCTGGACCTAGCCCTGACATAGCCAATTTTAATATTTGAGCTCAGCAACGCCTCCGCTAATTGGCTTTCTAAAGTTACAAAAGCCCTTACTTGCTCTCGACTGTTTGGTGCAATGACTTTTATGCGCAAGTCCGCTGATGAATTATCAAGGACTTGTCGCACTGCCTCAGCCACCTCAGACTCTACAGTTAGTGAGTCAAGATCTCGGATCTCTACTGTCGCTGTAGGCTTTGACTCGGCTACCGTAGCTGTTTTCTCAACGGTAGCCTTAAGTTTTTCAACCTGCTCCGGTTGTAACTTTTCCCCTTTGCTGAGTTCTACAAGGAGTGCCCCGTTTCGGGTTTTTCTTATGGCTCTCACATTTTCCTTTTCGTCCTATTGGATTGTGCTGCGTATGTTTCGTAAAACATCTACGTAGCTTTGTCCACTTTCAGGTTTTATGAGGACTGCTTCTGTGCGGGGAGGGTTTTTCTTCTCTTTTCTTGTTGGTTGTGCTACTGCTTTCGGCTTCACTGCGGGTGCCGAAGAAGTCTTTTCCGCTCTTTGTTTTGAAACCCCTTTTCTGGTGACTTTTTGCCACAGATTCTGTTGTCCCTTGCAAAGTTTTTTGTCAGAATCTAAGGGGCTAGAGGCCTGTCTCTTTTGAATGGTAGGTGTTTCCACCGTTTCCAAGATCCATGCCTTTCTCTCTGCTGCTGGTTCTAATTGCTTCTGCTTAGTTGCTTCAGCCTCCAGCTTCTTCCAGGAGTTCCTGCAGTGTCCTAGAATATCGAGCAGTTCGTCTAAGTCGGATACCCCGCTTTTAACATCCAGACTGATATTTTTTTGCTTAGTGACAGCGGTTTTTATACGCCGCAGCGCCTGGCGACATATTAGAATGGCATCCTCTTCCTCGGCCCGGAGTTTCAACATGTACTCATGCCTTGGTGAGATCACCGCCTCTGCAGTTAGAGTACCGTTATCACGTTCTAAGAACTGACCAAAAATGGTGTCTACGCCCAGTAGGGGTGTGGCAAATCGGGAAAAACTGTATTTTATACAGTATTAGAGTGAAACTTAACTACTAAATTGTTGATGGGATGTGAATGAGTATTCCGCAGTCGGTAAGGCCCGACTGCAACGTTCTTACTTGTTATACCCTGAATCCATTGAAAATGATAAATCAGAGTATAATGATTTTGTTGAAATGTATGTAACAGGCAGAAGGAGACGTAGCAGACCCCACAAAGTATATATATATATTCTTAATCAGGACGACGAGCTGAGTTGATTTGGCTCTATCCGTCTGTCTGTCCTTCTGTCAGTATGCTTGAACGCGTCGATTTCAGAAGATACAAGAGCTCAGGGGAAGAAGAAGAGTTCAGGGGATCTCGTAGTCGAGCAGTGTGGACTAGAGCTTTCTTAATTGTTTAGTTTGTCAAATATTCAATAGAATATGTAGATAATATGCTGAAAGTTTCATTAAATTCCGTAAAGTCAATCGAATAAAATTAAGCAACAATAAAATGTTTTTCCAATTAAAAAACGCACATGCAGCAGCTACAACAGTTATCATATACGTGTGCACACATACATATACACTTCTAGCACATTCTCAGAATCACATAAGCAGTTAGTTCCGTTTAGGTTTGCTAGATGGCGCTGCATCAGTGAATCAATTTCAGTTTTTCCATCAAAATTTCGAAACGTGAAGTGGCGTTGAGGCTATCGGCGTGACGCTCGTTCGGAAGCTCTCGGGTTCGAATCCAGAGTGCGCGCAATTGATGTATATTTTTTAATTGTTTCAAAATATTTATATATTTTATTAAATGAGCTTTATAATTCCTTTATATATTTTTAAATACATCGAAATTGAAATGTTACCATACTAACTGTACGTTTTTATACCCTGAACCCATTGAAAATGCGAAATCAGGGTATAATGGTTTTGTGAAACAGTATGTAACGGGTAGAAGGAGGCGTGGCAGACCCCATAAAGTATATATATTCTTGATCAGCGCGACGAGCTGAGTCGATTTAGCCCTGTCCGTCTGTCTGTCCGTCCGTCCGTTCGTCCGTCCGTCCGTATGTATGAACGCGTCGATCTCAGAAGATATAAGAGCTAGAGACTTGAATTTTGTTTCCTAGGTCCGTGTATATCACGCGCATATAAAGTTTTTCTTTATATATTGAAAACTACTCCCGATATTTTATTATCGATTAAAAACCTTATCGAAAGCTAGTTATTTAATGATATCTCCTACACCTTTAGAGATAGAGCTTCCCAACTTTAAACGTAGATTTATATGTATTTTATATAATTTCGGTTTTTATCAAAATTTACCCCCCACCTCTAAATCCACCCCCTCACCCTCACTATTGTAAAAGACGTATTTCAAGTACTAGAGACGTGTGCTTTGGAACGCACATACACTTTCACAATATGATTACGCCCTGAAAGTTTCATTAATTGTACGTCTAGAAATTAAATTATTCAACAAATAAATTCGTATAATGTTGCCCACACTACAGCACAGCCCAAGCGCAGTCGCTGCTTACTGCGCAGTTAGCAGAGCGCGTTCTAATACGTGCGTGTGTATGTATGGGTGTCGAAAAGAAGTGCAGACTGATTAGAATATCAGATTAAAGGGTTCAGGGTATCTCCTAGTCGAGCAGTTTCGACTAGTCTTCTTACTTGGTTTAGGTTTGCTAGATGGCTCTGCAGCGTGAAGCTATTTCAGTTTTGCCGTAAAAATTTCGAATTAACTATTGAGTGGCATCGTGACTAGTGGCGTGACGCTCGTTCGAGACGTCTCGGGCTCGTATTCAAAGCGCGCGCATTTGATGTTTGATTTTTAATTGTTTCAAAATTTTTATATATTTAATTAAATAAGTTTTCTCCTTCTTTTATATTTTTAAAAATTACGAAATTGAAACTAAAACTATACTACATTACTAAATATACGTTTTTATTAGATTGGTTCAGGGAAGTATCTAGTCGAGCACTTTCGACTAGAGTTTTCTTACTTGTTATTATTAACCTACGTGCTGTTCATTACTGCTCCCATTTCGTAATCAATTGTATAATATTAGTATTTTAAGAAAATAAACACTGAAGCAATGCAGAATAGCAGCAAATGAAAAAAACGACCTGTAATATTTTTTATCACCAAAGATAGCTCAAAATTTATATCCTTAGCTAAAATTGACCATGGACCAAAAAGGATGAAATTCGTCTTTGGAGCAGCATAAATAATAGTAAATATAGATTAGTTGATGCAACCCTGCGTGAGAACAAGGGCCCAAAGTCAAACATGTGGCCAAAACTTTCTTTACATTTACAAGCTTTCAAAATTTTTGGTGACTTTATTTAGACGAAGTAATTATTCGTACAGAGTCAGGTGTGCTTGATATAAATTCTAGTTTAGAATTTTGTAGTATGTGTTCAAAGTTGTATATGTGTCTTGTGTTGTAGTATATATTTTTCTTAAAAACTAGACTAGACTTCACGTGAATTAAGGAGTAGAACTAATATGGGGCCACTCCCGGCCAAAAAGTCAATATGTGAAGTTGTTACTCGAAAAATAAGAAAGCTCTAGTCGAGACGGCTCGACTACGAGATCCCTTGGAGCAACTGATATTTCAATACTGATTCGCAAATGCACACACACGGATACGCACGCGCGCATTGGCTGTAGTGTGGGTTTACTATGGTAACTTCATTGTTCGTTGTTTATTTATTTATTTATTTATTTCTTAAAGCTATTGACAAAAACGAGAGTCAATTTTAATTTAAAAAAGCCTATACAAAGTACACGATATAATTTCAAATAGTAACACCAACCCGATGGGGGTATTTTATTTGCCAGTCCGGCCGGCTATGCCCACGTCTCACAGCCAAATATGGTCAGTGATACTATTGAAGCTATGAAAAGAAAGTGTTAGTAAGAAACTTAAAAAAAATAAAATATTAAAATGTTGGTTATTAACAATATCTAGCATAATTAAAATAATTCTTAAAATAATAATAAAAATAAAAAATAATAATAATAATATAAAAAAAAATAAATAAATAAATAAAAGTTAAAAAAAACAATAATAAAAAAAAAGAAAATAAGAAGAGATAAAGTATAGAAAAAGAAAAAGGACGGTAATAAAAGAAGTTGCAAGAAAAGATAATAAAAAGAATAAGAAATAATAACAAGAAAAGAGAAAGGGAAGAGCCAAAAATAGAGTATAAGAATAGAATTGAGAAATCACTAACACAACATTAGCAGCAAAAACGTAGGCCAATGCTTATGCCTGGGCATTGTGAGTGATTTCCCTAAGATAAGCTGATAGTACACTTTTTATTTTAGAAGGAGAGAGCTCTAAGGAAAAAACGTGATAATATTTATTAAAATTAACACAAAGAACATGAAACGCACTGTGCAAAGAATAATCCCTAGTGCACACAGGTAAATGAAGTGGACGATAGTGTCTAGTTGCTCGGGACGGAACCAAAAAATTTAGACGACCCAACAAAGAGGACGAATCAATATCACATCTAATCAATTTATGCAGAAAAACAATTCCTAAAATTGTTCTGCGATTGGTTAGCGATGGAAGATCAATTAGCTGGAGCCTACTATGATAAGACGGTAATCGTAAATTACTGTCCCATCTAAGGTCTCTTAAGGCAAAGAGAAGAAACTGTTTTTGGACCGATTCGATACGATCCTGATACAGTTTATGTTGCGGAGACCATACGACAGAGCAATACTCTAGAATAGGACGCACAAGCGAAGTAAATAAGCGCTTGGTAATAAAAGGATCTTTAAATTCCTTAGACCAACGTTTAATAAAGCCAAGCACACTTTTGGCTTCATTAATGATGGTAGAAATATGAAGATTAAAGTTAAGTTTACAGTCAAAGAACACACCAAGATCTTTGACTGTAAAGATGCGTCGTAAGGAAATATTGCTAATTTTATAATCAACAATTAGAGGAACGGTACGACTGAAGGTCATTGTCATACACTTTGAGCAATTTAGGTCAAGCTGGTTTGCCACACACCAAAGTTGAAATGCATTTAGGTCATCTTGAAGGTGAAGATGTCCATTTGCCCTGGAGTATGGAAGGCAAAGTTTTACATCATCAGCATACATAAATATAGTGGAGTACGAGATACAACTAGGAAGGTCGTTTATAAAAAGGGAAAAGAGCAATGGGCCCAAATGGCTACCCTGAGGTACACCAGACGAAACAAAGATAAGTTTAGACATAGCTGTTCTCAGCAAGACTCTTTGGGTTCTACCCGTTAAATAGGATGAAATCCAAGAGACAAGACAGGGTGAAAATCCTAAGCGTTCAAGCTTAAGAATTAGTATGTGATGATGTACTGAGTCAAATGCTTTACTGAAGTCCGTATAAATAACATCGGTTTGCATTTTTTTGGAAAAGCTGTCATTAACTAGCGAAGTGAACTCAAGTAAATTAGAGGACGTAGATCGATTTTGAACAAAACCATGTTGAGATGGTTGAATAATCGATTTGCAAAAATGCTGCAAGGCCGATGTTATGATTTTCTCAAATAACTTCGGAATAGCAGATAATTTCGCGATGCCTCTATAATTGGAAATATCAGATCTTCCACCTTTTTTATATAAGGGAATGATAAAAGATTCTTTCCAAATTGAAGGGAACACAGAAGTATCTAAGGACAAGTTAAACAATTTTAGTAATTGTGACTGAAGAGAAACACTGCACTCTTTAATCACACAATTAGGAATATTATCAGCACCAGGAGAGAAAGATGATTTCAATGTCCTAATGGCTGCAGCCAGAGAGGATGCAGTAACTTTGGGAGTATTTATAGATCCATATTCAGGAAGAGAATAAGGATATGAGTTGCTGTAGAGATCAGGAGAAGAATAAGTGGATTGAAAAAAATCAGCAAATAGATCAGAGGAATCCTGATCATTGCATGTTTTTTCACCTCCAAGGACAAATGAGGACGGCAAACCAGAGGATTTACGCTTCGAGTTTACAAACGAGAAAAATTGTTTGGGATCTTGTCTCTAGTATTTGAAGTACGCCTTTTATAAATATGTGGGTGAGGGGGTGAATATATGAAATATATATATATTACGATTTTTAAAGCAAAACTCTATATGCGCATGGTACACACGGACCTAGGAAAAAATATTTCAAGTGTCTAGCTCTTATATCTTCTGAGATCGACGCTTTCATACATACGGACGAACAGACAGGCGACAGGGCTAAATCGAATCAGCTCGTCGCCCTGATCAAGAATATATATACTTTGTCGAGTCTGCCACGCTTGCTTCTGGGCCAGAAGTTCTGGCTGTTATATACTTTTCCCAAAACCATCATACCCTGATTTCCCATTTTCAATGGGTTTAAGAAAGCTCTAGTCGAGACTGCTTAACTACGAGATCCCCTGAACCCTTGGAGCAATAGCTATTTCAATAATTTTTCGCGTCTTTCAGCTTACACAAGAAACACGCACATACACACACACACACACACACGCACGGACACACACACGCATACATACACACACGCATGCACAAACACAGGGATACGCACGAGCGCCTAAACATGCATTGCCTGCAGTGTGCGCTTACTATGAGAACTTAATAGTTTAATAACCTTATTTGTGGACATACGATCTCCATGAAACTTTCAGATTATGATTATAACATGGATATGCATATATTTGCCAAAGCACAAGTCTGTAGTATTTGAAATAGGCTTATTAAAAAAGCTGAGGGTGAAGGGTGGATATAGAGGTGGGGTAAATTTTAGCAAAAACAGAAATTGCATAAATTGCATATAAGCATGCATTAAAAATTTGGAGACTCCAGCAATAAAGGTGTAGAAGATATAATTTTATAACTGGTTTTGGATAACGTTTTTTATCTATTAAAAATAACGGGATGAGTTATTGATTTTTAATGATAAACTCGATATCCGCGCTGTAAATACGGACATATAAAAACAAGTAAGAACGTTGCAGTCGGGCGATACCGATTGCAGAAGACTCATTCACAGCCCAAATGCTGTAACCAGAGTATATAGTGCAATTTTCAAGTCTAGTGCGCAACAAAAAACACGGCATGATGCCATTAAAATTGGAAAATCATCGATAGCTATTGCATTCAAATTACATACATATATAATTTATACAATTTTGACATATATTTATATCCATATATTGGATACGGCTTCAAGCTAACAGCAGATCAGCGCGATTTTCCTATGCATGTGCACACACTCATCGTCTATTCTATGCGTACAGACAGAAGCGCGCCTTTTCTCACATTCTTAGAATTTTGATTGATTTCTGGTTTTTCGAGCCGTTACTGTAGTTTTGTCTGATGACGCTCTCTTATTAAGCTATTCTATTTTAGCAACCGATTGCTCGAGCAAAGCAATGGCGCGGGTGCTAAGGGCGACGCAAGTAATGTTAGAGTAGGGGAGGTTCGAACCTTTGCTGTGTTATTTTTCTTATATTTTCATACATATTTCGTTTTTTATAAAATAGATATTTTATTGGGAAGGTGCGAGCTTGACTGAATGGCACTTAATACTTTTCATTTTCTTAGTCGAATAATTTTATAAGATTAAATTTGTTTCTTCTTAAATAGCCCTCAAATACATATACGCAAATACATACATATGTATATATAATTATATATGTAAGCCTGCACGCATAGCATCAAGCATTCCAGCCTTATACACGCGCTCATTTGTATGTGTGTATGTATGTACACATAAATGCGTGCTCTAGCATATTCTAAGAATCCCGTTGCGATTGATTTGTCTTTGCATTGTTTTTGAATTTCCAGCCGCTACACTGGATTTTCTTTGCTATGCGGCGTCATAACAATAATGTGATTTCGTTTTAACTACTCTTGATCGAAACGACGCGGTGGTGCTGTAGGCTGAAGCGCCGACGATCTTTATTTTAGCTATTTTGACAAACATGCTGTTTGGGTTGGGTGCGAGTTCAAATCCCGCTGAAAACACTTTTTATTAAATTGCAAATTTTTGTTATTTTAGCTTTTTTATATTTTATTAATTTTATAAAAATGTTTCCTTCCGTGCTATCAATGCCTATTAAGCCTACTTATGTGTACATATACATAAATAGATGGCTGACGCATATAAATGTCGCAATCCGGGCACTGTAAATGCCGATTGCCACGCCCCTAGTGGCCGTAGACTCCTCAATTTTAGCCAGTTTTTAGAACGAGCAACCGGTTACCTAAATGCAAAATTTGAATTCTTACGCTCAAAAATTGTGAAAACTACAGGGTATTTTTCGATATGCCACGCCCCTAAAGAGGCTTAAATATCGATAGAGGAGGCTACCAGTAACTTAACTATCCAAATTTGAAGCTTCTAGCTCTTAAACTGTAGGAGATAGCTCGTTGGACTTGGGTGACCAACCCGCGTATATATACCAAATTTCAGGTCTCTAGCATCAATAGTGCCTAAAATATAGCAGAATTCGAAAAATCACTATATCTTCAGGTCCGATTTGCCACGCCCCTAGTGGACGTAGCTATATAATTTTTTCACCTATCTTCATAGAATCAAAACATCAGCTTACGTGCATTCAGCATTCTAGGTTTATAACTTTAGGAGATACAGTTTTATCCGATTTGCCACGCCCCTAATGGGCGGAGGTATATCCGCCATAGCTTGTGATCTTGGGTGATCGGCGCGGACCTACATACCAAATTTCAGCTTTCTAGCTCTTCAACAAACATGATTTCTGGTATATCGGAAAATGCATTTTCCGATTTGCCACGCCCCTAGTGGGCGGATCGGGAAAATTTTAACACTTTATAAATCGGAGATATACACGAAAATGTTTTCCAAATTTCAAGTCTCTAGCTTCAATAGCGCCGAAATAGATTGCGTTCATACGGACAGACGGACAGACGGACGGACGGACAGACGGACAGACGGACGGACAGCAAGACGGACATTGCACAAAACCAATATACTCATTTCATTTTCGTGAATGAGTCTAAAAATTTTAAGTCTCTAGCTCTTATATTTTCTGAAATCGACGTGTTCATAAATACGGACAGACGGACGACTCAGCTCGTCGCCCTGATATATATACTTTGTGGGGTCTGATACGCCTCCTTCTGCCTGTTACATACATTTGAACAATACCATTATACCCTGATTTCCCATTGAAAATGGGTTCATGGTATAAAACGGAAAGTATTAACAGTTGTTGCAAGAATAGTTGATAATGACAAAGAATAAGAAATAATAAATTAAAAGAGTAAAGGAAGAGCCAAAATAGAATAAAGGATAAAGGTATAAAAAGGGCCACTTGACTATACATTATGAAAATGTACCCTTTTAGAGGGTGAAAGGGTGATTAGTATGTTAGTAGGTATGTAAAACAGTTCAAAATTTGAATTCGGTAAAAGTGGATTTATTTAACAACTTACTCTTCGTTATTAATATGTTTCTTTCAGATATTACTTTTCATTTTTAAAAGAAAAACTGGAAGTTCTGGATGGAAAACTAAGGCAGTATGCTCAGTGGTGTTTCGATAATTGTAAATGTACAAAAGTATCGACGCGATTACAACCGCCTTCAAGTGTAGAAGTTGCTGTAAGTATTAAGAAAACTCTTTCCCCCCACTTCTATACTAACATCGTCACCAAATTCGCTTGCTCCTCCTTCACCTTGTGTTTTGTTTTGTCTACACCACCTGGTCACGAATCTCCTGTTCTCCTGTTGATGCTGCTAAAGAAACTCAAGTCCCTGTTCAAAAATTGGATTCTTCAATTGTTGTTCAAACAAAGAGTGACAATAGGTCAGCCCCTTTCGGCATTACCCTGAACCCATTAAAAATGGGAAATCAGGGTAAAATCGTTTTGTTGAAATGTATGTAACAGGCAGAAGGAGGCGTGGCATACCCCACAAATTATATATTCTTGATCAGGGCGACGAGCTGAGTCGATTTAGCCCTGTCCGTCTGTCCGTCTGTTTGTAAGTTCGTAAGAGCTAGAGATTTTAATTTTTTTGAATGATCGTATATACAGCGCGGATGTCAAGTTTGCTTTTAAAATTCGATAAACCATCCCGTTATGTTTTTATCGAATAAAAACATTCAGGCTAAAGTCAGATGCTAGTATAGCTAATTGTGAATTATGTTTAATTTTTTTAATTTGTCAAATATTCAATAGAATATGTAGATCATATGCTGAAAGTTTCATTAAATTCCGGTAAAAAAATATTGAAATGTTTTGTAATTTAACAAACGCACGTGCAGCACCCCAAACCACTATTAATTTGAACAATAAAACACTATATTATCAATAATACTAAAGATGACACATACAAATGCATTTCGTTTTAAAGAGAATTTTATTCTCATCTATTTATAAAAACGAAACAACATTATGAGTAATTTATTCAAATGGATGACTTAAGAGATAATAAAAAATTAGGACTATTTATTCGAACGCTGCGTAAGCTTAACTTTATCTCAAAATAAAAGCAAAAAAAAAAGCAATCAATGTAACAGAATCTTTTTTTAGTTATAGTCGTCTGCTAATAATATAGCAAAACAGAATGCAAAAATTTTAAAATTGGTGCAGATCAGTGAAAGTTTAGCAACGATGGTAATTGGTAAGCCTATTTGCAATGAAATCAGAGTATTGATTAGAGATTATTTTAAATCTGGGATGACACTTACGGAGATCAACAAGCAATTAAATGTGTCTAGATCGTCTGTGCATGGGGTGATAAAAATTAAAAAAAAAAAAAAACAAGTAAGGAGGCTCTAGTCGAGACTGCTTGACTAGGAGATACCCTGAACCCTCCAAGCTTATATTCTAATCAGTCTGCACTTTTATGCACACATGTATCCATACGCACATATATCACGCGCTCTGCTGACTGTGTAGTTAGAAATTGGTGGCGAAGGGGGCATGGTATCCAAAATCTGTAAATTACAAAATCTTCGTATCGATAAACTGTATATACACAGTAAATCTTAAGTCTCTAGGTCTAAAAGTGTTCAAATTTGGCTGAAAAACAAAATCAATTTCGATTATTCTCGATAAAAAAGTCAAAAAAGTCAAAAGAATGGGTCATGTTGACCTCTTCTCCAGAAATTTTTCTCATGCATTTGTGATTATTTTACACAAAGATTCTGATATAATTATTATTATTATTATTATTGTGAATAATTCGCAATTTTTGAAATAAGAGCAGAAATAGTTTGTTGTAAAATTGCCAAGATTTAAATTTTGATGTAAATGAGATTTTTTATTTTATTTGTATTTTAGTTTTATAAATGAGTATAAGAAAAGAAAGTCTTAGAGGGGAAGGAGATGTGAAATTGAAGACGTTGAAAAAACGCCAGTAGAGAGAAGTGGAAGTAGTAGAACCTAACATGTGAGATACATTGGTGGGTATCAGACACTATACCAGAGAGTCTTACTGATAAGCATGTGACTGATCTGTTGCTATTAGGGACACGAGTTTATGGGTTATTCTATTGAGTCGCTGGTAGTCACTGAAAGTGTGACTTTGGGTGTGTTGTCCAGATGATCTAAGTAATGTCCAGTAAGAGTAGTTAGCTAGTATTAAGCCTTTTTCTAAAATTATTATTTGGAAACTCAGTTTTTTGTATTTGTTAATACTTTGTAATACACAAGATTCTAAAAAAAAAAAAAAAAAAAAAAAAAAAAAAAAAACGCTCCAGTCGAGACTGCTCGACTAGGAGATACCCTGAACCCTCCAAGCTGATATTCTAATCATTCTGCACTTCTTTTATGCACACATACATACACATGCATCCATGCATAAGCCTGCGTTCTGCTAACTGCGCAGTAAGCAGCGACTGCGCTTGGGCTGCGCTGCAGTGTGGGCAATATTAGGAGAATTTATTTGTCGAATAATTTCTTTTGTAGACATACGATCTTGAATGAAACTTTCAGAGTGTAATCATATGGTAAATATGTGTGTATATTCCAAAGCACAAGTCTCTAGTATTTGAAATGCGTTTTTTACAAATTGGGGGAGAAGGGGGCGTGGTATCCAAAATCTGTAAATTACAAAATCTGTGTATCGATGAACTTTATATACAACGCAAATTTGAAGACTCCAGGTCTAAAACTGTTCAAATTAGGCTAAAAAAACAAAATCAATTTTTCGATTATTCTCGATAAAACAGTTATCGGACGATTTATCGAAAAAATAAAGCAAATTCGTACTGCGTATGGTACTCACGAGTATGCACGCCAAATTTCAGCTCTCTAGCTCTTATAACTTCTGAGATCGACGCACTCATACGGACGGACGGACAGACGGACAGGGCCAAATCGACTCAGCTCGTCATGCTGATCAAGAATATATGTACTTTGTGGGGTCTGCCACGCCTCCTTCTGCCCGTTACATACTTTTTCACAAAACCATTATACCCTGATTTCCCATTTTCAATGGGTTCAGAGTATAAAAATATAAATAATAATATTAAAAGTTTGTAGAGCAAATGTACAAGTTAAAGGTACTATGAGCTATCAGTTGAATTAAAGGGTCGTGATGATGATATGAATGATTGAAAGAAAAGCTGTTAAAAGAGACAGTAATGTATTGAGAAACTGTTGAAAGAGACAGTAATGTTTTGAAAAGCTGTTGCAAGAGACAGTAACGTATTGAGAAACTGTTAAATGTTTTGATGATGGCGCCTGGCACATAAGATAATTTTATGTAGATCAGTTGGAACTATGAAACTGTAAAGAATTATAAAGGAAGTTGAATTAAGTTAAAGAAGATGAATTATGTTAGTTCAAAAATGAAACTAAAACCTGAAGATAAGATTCTGTATGGAAAATAGTTATTATCAATAAATTTTTGAGAAGAAACGGGAATGAAATATGGTTGATAATTTTTGAATAAATTGATTTATTGAGTAAAGTTTTTTTGTAAGAGTTACCCGAGGCCGTGATAAGGTCAGGATGGCCGTGTCGAAGCGCAAGTAGAATTAATAAATTGGCGCGCACTGTAATGGTGCTTTCTACCTACTTGCCTATTTCCCTTTTTGCATGCCTTCGTACTTGTGCGTGTGTGTTCGATTCCCTTGAACAAAGAATGCGAGTACTATGACAGGGTATGGTGATTGTTTTGGTCTCACACGAGCGCAGCATGCATAGTAAAGTTGTTAAGAGTATTTAGAGTGCAGCATGTGAATACGTATGGTTTTGCTATTTTGTGTGTTTCGCGACTGGATGTATCGTGGCTGGTCGGTTATGTTTTGTAGGCTGGAAAAGTGCAGTTGTAGTTGTAGTTGTAGTAGTTGTAGTTGTCGTCAAGTGGGGCTCGGTGGTAGGCAGTAGAAATTAGTGAGACAAAGAATTCACAATCGTTTGAGAAGTGGACGGCCACCGAAACTTGCTGCGCTAAGGGAAACTGTTTTTTGTGCTTTGACATATATATGTATGTATGTTGAGTGACATGAAAGCTTAACCGAATACGCATTGAGTGAAAGAGTGCACTCATATATGACTCAGGCAGAATATTCAGCTGAGCAAAAAAGAAGTGAAGGAGTAAGAGATTGAGTGCGAGTACATGAGTTGATAAGTTCGCATACAGTCACAAAAATGATCATTCATGTAGCACGGGACCTGTAAGTAGCATGCTGGTCGTGAACAGATGAAAATTTTTCTGCGCAGTTGCTTGGGCGCACATAATGGGAAAGAGATTAGAGAAACAGAATGAATAAGTAACAGAGAGTAACGCGAAAATAGCGCATAGCATATGAAAATGTAGTCTTGCATGTTTGAGTGGTCGTAACGCACTGATTTTCTCAAGTCGATCAAATACGAAGAAAAAACTGCATGCAAAAACCTAAGTTATTCGACACCTTTACGCTTGGCATCTTTTTAATTCTGTTTTAAGACTTCATTTATGCTCGCTTATTTTATTGAAGGCCTTAAGCTATAACGCCGTAACTAAGAACGTTGCAGTCGGGCGTTACCGACTTTTGGAATACTCATTTACACCCCGATTTGCTACGGCCCTACTGGTTAGTTCCTAGAACGAGCTAACGGTAGCCTAACTACAAAATTTGAATGCTCCAAAAATGTGAAAATTACAGGGTATTTTTCGATATGTCACGCCCCTAAAGAGGCGTAAAAATTATATTTGGGTAATCCATACTAGTAACTCAACTATCCAAATCTGAAGCTTCTAGCTATTATACTTTAGTAGATATAAACTTTTGCGGTTTGCCAGGCCCCTGTGGGCGGACATACATATATCCGTGGAAGCTTTTTGGTCTTGTTGGGTCAGCCCGAGTATATTATTATAGAATATAATATATTAGAATTAGCAGAATTTAAAAAATCACTATATCTTCAGATCCGATTTTCCACGCCCCTAATGGACGCAGACATATAATTTTAGTAGTAGTAGTTAGTAAACTTTTAAAAATCATAACATTAGCTTACGTGCAAAATTTCAGCGCTCTAGATGTAAAACTTTTGGGGATACAGTTTTATCCGATTTGCCACGCCCCCAATGAGCGTAGATATATTCGCCATAGCTCGCCATTTCAGCTTTCTAGCTCTTTAACTAATATTATTTCTGGTATATTGGAAAATGCATTTTCCGATTTGCCACGCCCCTAGTGGATGGATCGGGAAAATTTTAACACTATATAAATCGGAGATATACTGAGAGAGAGTTCTCAGTGAGAGTTAACAGACGTGTTTATTTTTGTGCTCTGCAATTATTATTGTTTTCTTAGTTATATTGTAATGTTAAATTTGAATATTGCAAATATCTATATATAATATTGCAAATATCCGTGGTTCGCTTGTGTTTTTATACCCTGAACCCATTGAAAATGGGAAATCAGGGTATAATGGTTTTGTTGAAATGTATGTAACAGGCAGAAGGAGGCGTGGCAGACCCCACAAAGTATATATATTCTTGATCAGGGTGACGAGCTGAGTTGATTTGGCCCTGTCCGTCTGTCTGTCTGTCCGTCTGTCCGTCTGTCCGTATGTTTGAACGCGTCGATTTCCGAAGATATAAGAGCTAGAGACTTCAAATTTTTAGACTCATTCACGAAAGTGAAATGAGTATATTGGTTTTGTGCAATGTCCGTCTTGCTGTCCGTCCGTCTGTCCGTCTGTCCGTCTGTCCGTCTGTCCGTCTGTCCGTATGAACGCAATCTATTTCGGCGCTATTGAAGCTAGAGACTTGAAATTTGGAACACATACTCGTGTATATCTCCGATTTATAAACTGTTAAAATTTTCCCGATCCGCCCACTAGGGGCGTGGCAAATCGGAAAATGCATTTTCCGATATACCAGAAATCATGTTTGTTGAAGAGCTAGAAAGCTGAAATTTGGTATGTAGGTCCGCGCCAACCACCCAAGATCACAAGCTATGGCGGATATATCTCCGCCCATTAGGGGCGTGGCAAATCGGACAAAACTGTATCTCCTAAAGTTATAAACCTAGAATGCTGAAATTTTGCACGTAAGCTAATGTTTTAATTCTATGAAGATGGGTGGAAAAATTATATATCTACGTCCCTTAGGGGCGTGGCAAATCGGACCTGAAGATATAGTGATTTTTCGAATTCTGCTATATTTTAGGCACTATTGATGCTAGAGATCTGAAATTTGGTATATATACGCGGGTTGATCACCCAAGTCCAACGAGCTATGGTAGATATATGTCCGCCCATAGGGGGCGTGGCAAACCGCAAAAGTTTATATCTCCTACAATTTAAGAGCTAGAAGCTTCAAATTTGGATAGTTAAGTTACTGGTAGCCTCCTCTA
This sequence comes from Drosophila arizonae, assembly GCF_054131065.1. NCBI lineage: Eukaryota > Metazoa > Arthropoda > Insecta > Diptera > Drosophilidae > Drosophila > Drosophila arizonae. The sequence goes on from NC_142922.1 coordinate 35,036,295, forward strand.
TCGATGCCCCAAAAATAATTTTTAAGCCTCTTTAGGGGCGTGGCATATCGAAAAATACCCTGTAATTTTCACATTTTTTGAGCGTAAGAATTCAAATTTTGCCTTTAGGTAACCGGTTACTCGTTCTAAGAACTGGCTAAAATTGAGGAGTCGACGGCCACTAGGGGCGTGGCAATCGGCATTTACAGTGCCCGTATCGCGACATTTATATGCGTCAGCCATCTATTTATGCATTTGTACATATAAATAAGCTTAATAGATATTCATAATACAAAAGGAAACATTTTTATGAATTTAAAAAAATTTAAAAGAAGCTAAAATAACAAAAATTTGCAATTTACAAAAAAGTGTTTTCCGCGGGATTTGAACTCGCACCCAACCCAAACAGCATGTTTGTCAAAATAGCTAAAATAATGGTCGTCGGCGCTTCAGCCTACAGCACCACCGCGTCGCTTCGATCAGTAGAAGTTAAAACGAAATCACATTATTGTTATGACGCCACATAGCAAAGAAAAGCCAGAGTGGTGGCTGGAAATTCAAAAACAATGCAAAGACAAATCAATCGCAACGAGATTCTTAGAATATGCTAGAGTACGCATTTATGTGTGCATACATACACACATACAAATGAGCGCGTGTATAAGGCTGGAATGCTTGATGCTATGCGTGCAGACTTACATATATACTATGTATGTATTTGCATATATGTATTTGAGGGCTATTTAAGAAGAAACAAATTAAAACTTATAAAATTATTCGACTAAGAAAATGAAAAGTATTAAGTGCCATTCAGTCAAGCTCGCACCTTCCCAATAAAATATCTATTTTATAAAAAACGAAAAATGTATGAAAAAAAAAAAAAAAACATAGTAGAGGTTCGAACCTCCCTACTCTAACGTTACTTGCGTCGCCCTTAGCAACCGCGCCATTGCTTTGCTCGAGCACTCAGCTGCTAAAATAGAATAGCTTAATAAGAGAGCGTCATCAGACAAAACTACAGTAACGGCTAGAAAGTCCAGAAATCAATCGAAATTCTAAGAATGTGAGAAAAGGCGCGCTTCTGTCTGTACGCATAGAATAGACGATGAGTGTGTGCACATGTATAGTAAAATCGCGCTGATCTGCTGCTAGCTTGAAGCCGGTATCCAATATATGGATATAAATACATGTATATTATTAAAAGTCAAAATTGTATAAATTATATACATATGCATGTAATTTGAATGCAATTATGCAATGATCATAGCAATAGCTATCGATGATTTTCCCATTTTAAATGGGATCATGCCCTGTTTTTTGTTGCGCACTAGACTTGAAAATTGCACTATATACTCTGGTTGACAGCGTTTGGGCTGTGAATGAGTCTTCTGCAATCGGTATCGCCCGACTGCAACGTTCTTACTTGTTTGTAAAATGTTCGTAATTACAGCGCGGATATCGAGTTTATCATTAAAATTCGATAACTCATCCCGATCTTTTTTTATCGATAAAAAACCTTATCGAAAACCAGTTATAAAATTATATCTTCTACACCTTTATTGCTAGAGTCTCCAAATTTTTTATATATGCTTATATGCAATTTATACAATTTCGGTTTTTGTTAAAATTTACCCCCCATCTCTAAATTCACCCCCTCACCCTCACTTTTGTAAAACGCGTATTTCAAATACTAGAGACTTGTGCTTTGTTTCATGAAGATCGTACGTCCATAAAAAAAGTTATTAAACAATTAAGTTCTCATAGTAAGCGCACACTGCAGCCCATGCGTGTTTATGCGTGGGTGCTTGTGTGTGTATGTGTTTATGCATGTGTGTGTGTTTCTTGTGTAAGCTGAAAGACGCGAAAAATTATTGAAATAGCTAGCACTCCAAGGGTTCAGGGGATCTCGTAGTCGAGCAGTCTCGACTAGAGCTTTCTTACTTGTTAATAATTTGCTTTTTTATTTTGTGAAGTTTTGTGTGCAGCGTCGGTTCATTAGTTTCATTATTTGCATTTTTGCTTTAGTGTTTCTATTTGTTGGCGCTCTCCCCAGTTCACTCTTTCTAAGTTTTGTTAGTGTAGTGTGTGCATAATTTGCTTTCACTATCTACGGTTGTTGTATTTGCCTCTCTCGAATTTTTGATTTTCGTGTTGTGCAAGTATACTCTTTCGCTGTGTACTTTCGATCTGCTCTTTAACGGCTGTCTTTGTTGTTGACTCGCTCTCTCAACATATATTTTCGTTGCGCTCTGTAACGGCTGTTTTGTTGTTGGACTCGATCTCAACACATTTATATCTCTCTTTGTTTTTTACATTTGTGTTTACATTCAGTAATTTGTGTTTGATCCCAATTGCCAATATGAGTTGCTGTAAAAAATCTTGCAGTTACAGGCAGGCAGTTGATTCTGCTCAACCGCAATTTATAAATTGCTGGTTGTGCGATAATATGATGCATATTAAGTGTGCAGGTCTTACTGGGCGTGATTACAAGATTATGTCCACTACTAAAGCTGGTAGTGGAGGCGTACGCTGGTCTTGTCCGACTTGCTTGGAAAAACAGATCAACTGTAGTGCTGTGAGGGCTCAATTTGTATACCCTGAACCCATTGAAAATGGGAAATCAGGGTATAATGGTTTTGTGAAAAAGTATGTAACGGGCAGAAGGAGGCGTGGCAGACCCCACAAAGTGTATATATTCTTGATCAGCGTGACGAGCTGAGTCGATATAGCCCTGTCCGTCTGTCCGTCCGTCCGTCCGTCCGTCCGTATGAGTGCGTCGATCTCAGAAGTTATAAGAGCTAGAGAGCTGAAATTTGGCATGCATACTCGTGTGCACCATACGCAGTACGAGTTTGCTTTATTTTTTCGATAAATCGTCCGATAACTGTTTTATCGAGAATAATCGAAAAATTGATTTTGTTTTTCTAGCCTAATTTGAACACTTTTAGACCTGGAGTCTTCAAATTTGCGTTGTATATAAAGTTAATCGATACAAATATTTTGTAATTTACAGATTTTGGATACCACGCCCCTTTCTCCCCCAATTTGTAAAAAACGCATTTCAAGTACTAGACACTTGTGCTTTGGAATGTACACACATATTCACCATATGATTACACTCTGAAAGTTTCATTAAGATCGTATGTCTACCAAAGAAATTATTCGACAAATAAATTCTCATAATATTGCCCACACTGCAGCGCAGCCCAAGCGCAGTCGCTGCTTACTGCGCAGTTAGCAGAGCGCAGGCTTATGCATGGATGCATGTGTAGGTATGTGTGCATAAAAGAAGTGCAGAATGATTAGAATATCAGCTTGGAGGGTTCAGGGTATCTCCTAGTCGAGCAGTCTCGACTGGAGCTTTCTTACTTGTTGAAACTGAAGAAGATTTCTATGCAGTTGACCAGTGACATGGCTGCTGCTGAAGAAATATTAAATCAGTACGGCTTTGAAAATCCTCTCTCTCAATTGGATACTCCTTTGTTGTCGGTAACTCCTTCTGTAATAGTACCGTCACCTAATTCGCTTGCTCCTCCCTCACCTTGCGCCTCTGTTTTGTCATCGGCTCCTAATTCACTTGATCCTCCTTCACCTGGTCCCATATCTGTTTCTCCTGTTGATGCTTCTATTGAAACCCAAGCCCCTGTTCCAAAATTGGATACTACTTCTATTGTTGCTCAAACAAAGAGTGACAATAAGTCGGCCACTCCGGGCATCACCTTATCCGTTGTCTCTCCTCGAAAGCAAGTATTTTTATCTAGGCTTTCATCTGATACTACATGTGAGGCAGTATCTGCTTTTAATTCTAGCAAGATATCAGCCAATGTTTTTATATCGAAGTTTAGTTTCGCAACTCCGCGAGAAATTGCTTCATTTAAGATTAATGTGCCGATGGAATATTTTACAACCATATGTGACCCTAAATTCTGGCCACCTCACGTGTATGAATTCAAACCTAAGAATCGCAACAAATCAACTCCTGTTTCCTTGAATCCACCTTCGGTGCAATCAACATCAAACATTATACCAAAAAACTAAATAGTTTACATTCCTCTTCTCATATGTCCCTGGTTTATCAAAATGTACGCGGCCCTAATACTAAACTTAAAAATTTATTCTTACATAGTTTTAGTGTTCAATATTATATTATTGCTTCACTGAAACATGGTTGTGTAAAAATGTTCATAATAGCGAGATCCTTTCAAGTTATTTCACTATTTATAGGCTTGACCGTGCTATGCGTAGAGGGGGTGGGGTGTTAATTGCTGTTAAATCCTGTATTCTCTCCGAAGGGTTTAGCTTTTCGTCCCTTCATGATGCAGAGATTATAGGGGTTAAATTAACTCTCCCATCGTACTAATTATTTATCACTTGCTCTTACATCCCTCCATCGTCTGATATACAAATTTATGTTCAACATATAACTTGTATTAAAGAAATGTATGAGTATGTAAATGATAAAAACTTGTTTCTGGTTTTGGGTGATTTTAATATTCCCAACACTTCTTGGTCATCAATTTTTAATGCAAATTAGTTTATTCCGACTATCGATCACTATCTCTTTGATGAATTGTTTAACCTGTCTATGTTTCAGATTAACTCTATTTCAAACCATCTAAATCGCACTCTAGATCTTGTGTTTGTTAATCATGATTCGCTCATTAATGTCGCGAGATCAACTCCTTTCTGCTTACCAGAGGATACACATCATCCCACTTTAGAGGTTTTATTCAGTGTTGATAATCCTCCCACTAATACTCCAATACCTTCTAAGCTTAGTCGCTGTTATAGTAAATGCAATTTTGTTCTGCTTAATGAATTAATTAATTCAACAGACTGGTCTATTTTATATGAGTCGGTTGATATTAATTTAGCAGCATCGTTCTTTTATTCTACCTTAAACTCTATTTTGGATGTTTGTGTCCCTCTCTGCCGTATTTCGCCGGTTTCAAATAAGCCACCTTGGTTTACCGAAACACTTTCGAACTTAAGAAACATTAAAACCAAATGTTTCAGAAATTATAAAAAATCTGGTTCAAGTATTGACTGGTCCAAATATTCCATTGCCAAGTCAAATTTCAATCTTTTAAATTCTAGTTGTTATGAGAATTATCTTATACGTCAGTTTGCTCAAGATCTCAAACAATTTTACTCATTTGTTAATTCGAAGCGTAAATCTTCTGGTTTGCCGTCCTCATTTGTCCTTGGTGGTGTAAAAACTTGCAATGACCAGGATTCCTCTGATCTATTTGCTGATTTTTTTCAATCCACTTATTCTTCTGCTGATCTCTACAGCAACTCATATCCATATTTACTTCCTGAATTTGGGTCTATAAATGCTCCTAAAGTTACTGCTGCCTCTCTGGCTGTAGCCATTAGGACATTGAAATCATCTTTCTCTCCTGGTGCAGATAATATTGTGTGTTTAAAGAGTGCAGTGTTTCTCTTCAGTCACAACTACTAAAATTGTTTAACTTGTCCTTGGATACTTCTGTGTTCCCGTCAATTTGGAAAGATTCTTTTATCATTCCCTTATATAAACAAGTAAGAAAGCTCTAGTCGAGACTGCTCGACTACGAGATCCCCTGAACCCTTGGAGCAATAGATATTTCAATAATTTTTCGCGTCTTTCAGCTTACATAAGAAACACGACACGAACTGCGAACTGCGACACACACACACACACATGCATACACACACAAACGCATACACACACACACATACACACACACACATACACAAACAATTACATACATATACACACACACGCATAAACACGCATGGGCGGCAGTGAGCGCTTACTATGAGAACTTAATTGCTTAATAACTTTTTTTGTGGACGTACGATCTTCATGAAAGATTATGATTATAACATCAATATGCATGTAATTGCCAAAGCACAAGTCTCTAGTATTTGAAATACGCTTTTTACAAAAGTGAGGGTGAGGGGGTGAATTTAAGGGTGGGGGGTAAATTTTAACAAAAACCGAAATTGTATAAATTGCATATAAGCATACATTAAAAATTTGGAGACTATAGCAATAAAGGTGTAGAAGATATAATTTTATAACTGGTTTTCGATAAGGTTTTTTATCGATAAAAAAAGATTGGGATGAGTTATCGATTTTTAATGATAAACTTGATATGCGCGCTGTAATTACGGACATTTAAAAAAAAAATTGAAGTCTCTAGCTCTTATATCTTCTGAAATCGACGCGTTCATACATACGGACAGACGGACAGACGGACAGACGGACGGACGGACAGACGGACAGACGGACAGACAGACGGACAGGGCCAAATCAACTCAGCTCGTCGCCCTGATCAAGAATATATATACTTTGTGGGGTCTGCCACGCCTCCTTCTGCCTGTTACATACATTTCAACAAAACCATTATACCCTGATTTCCCATTGAAAATGGGTTCAGGGTATAAAAAGGTGGAAGATCTGATATTTCCAATTATAGAGGCATTGCCAAATTATCTGCTATTCCGAAGTTATTTGAGAAAATAATAACGTCGGCCTTGCAGCATTTTTGCAAATCGATTATTCAACCATCTCAACATGGTTTTGTTCAAAATCGATCAACATCCTCTAATTTACTTGAGTTTACTTCGCTCGTTAATGACAGCTTTGGTAAAAAAATGCAAACTGATGTTATTTATACTGACTTCAGTAAAGCATTTGACTCTGTACATCATCACATATTAATTCTGAAGCTTGAACGCTTAGGATTTTCTCCTAGACTTGTGTCTTGGATTTCTTCCTATTTAATGGGTAGAACCCAAAGAGTCTTGCTGAGAACAGCTATGTCTAAAGAGATCTTTGTATCGTCTGGTGTACCTCAGGGTAGCCATTTGGGTCCATTGCTCTTTTCCCTTTTCATAAATGACCTTCCTAGCTGTATCTCATATTCTACTATATTTATGTATGCTGATGATGTTAAACTTTGCCTTCCATACTCCAATGCAAATGGTCATCCTCACCTTCAAGATGACCTTAATGCATTTCAACTTTGGTGTGTGGCAAACCAGCTGGACTTAAATGGTTCAAAGTGTATGATAATGACCTTCAGTCGTACCGTTCCTCTAATTGCTGATTATAAAATTAGCAACATTTCCCTAAGACGCATTTATACAGTCAAAGATCTTGGTGTGCTCTTTAACTGTAAACTTAACTTCAATCTTCAAATTTCTACCATAGTTAATGAAGCCAAAAGTGTGCTCGGCTTTATTAAACGTTGGTCTAAGGAATTTAAAGACCCTTTTACCACCAAGCGATTATTTACTTCGCTTGTGCGTCCTATCTTAGAGTACTACTCTGTTGTATGGTCTCCTCAGCATAAACTGTATCAGGATCGTATTGAATCGGTCCAAAAACAGTTTGTTCTCTTTGCCTTAAGAGACCTTAGATGGGACAGTAATGTACGATTACCGTCTTATCATAGTAGGCTCCAGCTGATTGACCTTCCATCGCTAAACAATCGCAGAACAATTCTAGGAATTGTTTTTTTGCATAAATTGATTAGTGGTGACATTGATTCAGCCTCTGTTTTGAGTCGTCTAAGTTTTTCGGTTCCGTCCCGATCAACTAGACACTATCGGCCTCTCCACTTACCAGTCTGCACTAGGGATTATTCTTTGCACAGTGCGTTTTATGTCCTTTGCGTGAATTTTAATAAATACTATCACGTTTTTCCCTTAGAGCTCTCTCTTCCTAAACTCAAATCTACTCTGTCAGCTTATCTTAGGGAAACCACTCACAATGCCCAGGCCTAAGCATTGGTATACATTTTTCGTTGCCAATGTTGTGCTGTGAATTCTCAATTCTATCCTATACTCTATTTCAACTATTCCCTTACTCTTTTCTTTTTTGATTTCTCATAATCTGTATTATCTCTTTCGCAACTTCTTTTAATATCTTCATTTTCCTTTTTCAGTACTAAATCTTTCTCAATTTTTTTTTTCTTTTCTCTTTTTTTCGTATTTATTATAATTATTATAATTTTTTTTTCTTTTTTGTTTATTTTATTAATGTTTTTCTTTTTTTTTTTTTTTTTTTTTTTTTTTTTTTTTTTTTTTTTTTAGTTTTATATAGTTAATATTTATGCATTTAATATGTTGTTTAAGTTTTCTTACTAACACCTTTGTTTTTCATAGCTTCACTAGTAGCACTGACCATATTTGACTGTGAAATGTGGGCATAGGTGGCCGGACTGGCAAATAAAACACCCCCATCGGGTCGGTGCTACTAGTGATATTCTCTGTACTTTGTTTAGGCTTTTTTATTATACCCTGAACCCATTGAAAATGGGAAATCAGGGTATAATGGTTTTGTGAAAAAGTATGTAACGGGCAGAAGGAGGCGTGGCAGACCCCACAAAGTATATATATTCTTGATCAGCGTGACGAGCTGAGTCGATATAGCCCTGTCCGTCTGTCCGTCCGTCCGTCCGTCCGTCCGTCCGTCCGTATGAGTGCGTCGATCTCAGAAGTTATAAGAGCAAGAGAGCTGAATTTTGGCATGCACACTCGTGAGTACCATACGCAGTACGAGTTTGCTTTATTTTTTTCGATAAATCGTCCGATAACTTTTTTATCGAGAATAATCGAAAAATTGATTTTGTTTTTTTTAGCCTAATTTGAACATTTTAAAACCTGGAGTTTTCAAATTTGCGTTGTATATAAAGTTAATCGATACAAATATTTTGTAATTTACAGATTTTGGATACCACGCCCCCTTCTCCCCCAATTTGTAAAAAACGCATTTCAAATACTAGAGACTTGTGCTTTGGAATATACACACATATTCACCATATGATTACACCCTAAAAGTTTCATTAAGATCGTATGTCTACAAAAGATTATTCGACAAATAAATTCTCATAATATTGCCCACACTGCAGCGCAGCCCAAGCGCAGTCGCCGCTTACTGCGCAGTTAGCAGAGAGCAGGCTTATGCGTGCGTGTGGATGCATGTGTATGTATGTGTGCATAAAAGAAGTGCGGAATGATTAGAGTATCAGCTTAGAGGGTTCAGGGTATCTCCTAGTCGAGCAGTCTCGACTGGAGCGTTCTTACTTGTTTTAAGTTGACTCTATGTTTGTCAATTATCCTTAAGAAATAAATAAATACACTAGTATGTGTTCCGAATTTCCCTAGCTTCAATAGCGCCGAAAAAAAAAAAAAAAACAAATTCATTTTCGTGAATGAGTTATACTCATTATGACATCAAGCGGATGCGTCGAGAGCGGCGTATTTTAGGTGATAATTTTCCAATCACGTCCAGATGGCGAAGAGCATATGTATAAAATGTAATAAAGCTTTGAATATTTATATGATATTATCTCTGAATGGGAGTCTAGTAAAACTCTTTTTGCTTAATGCTCTTGTTACTACAAGTGAGCCATATTATATAGCTTCATATTTACAAAGATCTTAGTTGCTAATTTAAATTTATAAATGTTTTTATTTGTAGGCTATGAGACGACTCGGCACAATTGTCTGTCGATTTTTCTTTTTAGATTCTCGAACAAAGGCTATTGACGTTCATCCCACAGATACAGCTATCGATGCAGTACAGAAACTTGCAGATAAACTTAATTTGGCATCAATTGAAGGTTGGGCAATATTTCAATCCCGTCCAGATGGCGAAGAGCATATAAAAAGCTTTGAATATTTATATGATATTATCTCTGAATGGGAGTCTAAGCAAAACTCGCCTAATAGTTACAAAAGACTTTCAAATGCTTCTACTTACGGGGAAAATAGATTTGTCTTTAAAAAAAGATTGTTCAAACCAACTCGAGAATTATCCCAGGATCCTGTTGAAGTTGGAATGTTGTACGCCCAAGCAGTATACAGTATTGTAAAGGTAAGATATTCATATTTCTTAAGTATTCAAACAAAATAAGAAAACTATTTTGATCGCTATTTCTTTGACTAATATTAATAATAATATGTAATATAAATATGTACGGCATAAAAATTGAATAATTTATTTATTTTCTTTAGTGTGATGAATTTCCAGTAAGTGAAAAAGTTGCTTTACAATTAGCTGGTTTGCAAGCACAGGTAGCACTTGGGGATCCATCTAATCAGCCGAAGCCTGAGTATTATTGTGATATCAATAGCTTTTTACCAAACCGAATTTCTAAAACAAGAGAACAACAGTTTTGGATACCGATTCTTGCTCAAGCACATCGACAATATGGATCATCAAGAAATGAATTAACTGCTAAAGTGTTGTACTTAAGTTGTGTTATGCAATACCCACTTTACGGAACAACCATGTTTAACGTAATTTATAAAGGATATTGGAGTTTTGTCAATAATATAATTTTAGGAATCAATTGTGAAGGAGTTTTACTCATTCAACCTGAAGATAAAGTCATTATATATCAGTTTAAATATACAGATATAGAATCAATTTTTATAGATCCAAGTGATAGTTTTCTTACAATATCTCTCAATCGCACTACTAATCAATCGCCCAGACTTACGAAAGATGATAGCATTTTTCTGGATTTGCAAAAATGTTTTGTATTTGAAACAGTACAAAAGCATGAAATTGGCGCTCTTATTATTTCATATTATCCATCATTATCAAATTGGATATTAAGTAATTTTGATTGCACTAAAAAAGGAAAAGGAATCACCAATGAGGATAGAACCAGATTGTATCAAAATGTTATTATATGCCGCAGGCAATTAATAGACTTAAATATAGTGCGAAAACCTCATGAATCAGGCGGTTTCTTACGAAACACGCTGAGACGCCTATCCAAGCATCGTATCGAAAAATTACGTGCAGAACAAAGGACAAGTCCTCAAGACCACGGAGAAACATATAAAGGATTTTCTCATTCATTTTGGGCATTCAGTAAACAGCAACTCACGTTTTGTCTAAGCTCATTGACGGATCAAGATGAAACAACAATGATTCAAATATTTGATTTAATATTACAATTTTCCGGCCTTGGAATATCAGGTACTTTTGAATTTAGTTAATTAATTCCCAACAAGTAAGAAAGCTCTAGTGAGACTGATCGATTACGAGATCCCCTGAACCCTTCGAGCAAAAGCTACACACAAACATACACTTACGCATACACACACATACATATACACACACACATGCATACACACACATACACGCACAGAAGCCTAAACACCATGTGCGCTTTCTATAAGAACTTTAGAACGTACTTTCTTCATGATTATGATTATAACATGGATATGCATGTTTTTGCCAAGGAAAAAGTCTCTAGTATTTGAAATACGCCTTTTAAAAAGCTGAGGGTGAGGGGGTGGATATAGGGGTAGGGGGTAAATTTTAACAAAACCCGAAATTGTATAAAATACAAATAAATCTATATTTAAAATTTGGAAACTATAGCTCCAAAGGTGTAGGAGATATAATTAAATAACTAGCTCTCGATAAGGTTTTTAATCGATAATAAAATATTGGAGTTAGTTATCGATATTTAGAGAAAAACTCGATATGCGCGTGATATACACGGATCTAGGAAAAAAAATTCTTATATCTTTGTAGACATACAATCTTAATGAAACTTTCAGAGCGTAATCACATAGCAAAAATATGTGTACATTCCAAACCACTTGAAATGCGATCAAATTGGTGGCGAAGGGTGCGTGGTATCCAAAATCTGTAAATTACAAAATCTTTGTATCCATTAACATTGTATATGTCGGATTAGCACTTTCAATATCATTAAAATCCATAACCGGACGCTTTCTGGGCCGCGACATGTTTGCTCTTTCAATCTCTTTTCGAAACTGCCAACCTTCGCTGTGCCATCTCTCTGCTAATTTTTGTGTACTCACACACATTCTCGCTCACATGTATTGCAATTGTTATTCTTATCTCGCTCTAACTTACTGTCGGGCCCAGACTGCGTCAGACAGAAACGTCTGCCAGGTTAGGATAACGGATCGGTGAATAAACGAATGGAATTGAAACAACGGCCGTCGCATAGACACACATACAACATTAAGCGTTATTTCGAAGTGCATTTTATTCTTTCCTCTTTACGCTCTTAATCTTAAAATATAGAGATGACACACTGCTTATAATAGTGATAGCACGATATTCATAATATTGTGAGGGCGCGACACGGCCATTCTGACGTTCACACGTCCTCGTGTGTTACAATCTAAAAAAAACTAATAAAATAAACTAAACGGCAGTATGCACAGCTCAATTTAAAAGACAAATCAGTCCAAACCTATTACTTTAAATAAAAATCCAGTCAATTTATATTTTCTCGAGTAGGTCATTCAATTGACAGAGTCTCCAAGATAGAACAATTATTCTTGTGATGTATCCGGTAGCAAAAGGATTTCCACTAGTTATGTGAGGTTTACTCAGATCATCAGGACAACAGCCCACTCAAAATCTTACTATACGTGCCTACCAGCGACTAATAGCTTTAGTAGTTAAGTCACATATCAGCAAGATTCCCCGGCATAGTGTCTGATATCTCACATGTTAGACTCCACTAACATGTCACTGACGTCTCTTTCAACGCCTTCATTGACGTCTCTTTCAACGCCTTCATTGACGTCTCTTTCAACGCCTTCATTGACGTCTCTTTCAACGCCGTCTCTACACATTTCCAACTCAATGGGAATCCCCTCCGCCGGCATACGCCTCAACGACTCATGCGAATACTTATAAGTTCGCTTGTTGACTAAGGACTTCAAAACATAACGGTCTCCATCGAGAACCTCTGTCACTAAGAACGGACCTTTAAATTTGGGATCTAATTTAGTTTGGTGTCTTTCCTCATTCTTGAGCAGTGCATAATCGCCGAGCTTAAATCTAACAATTTTAGATTTATTTTTGTCGAATCTCTCTTTTTCGTAACGAGCGTTCTGTTCAATATTTTCTTTGGCAATCTTTCTTACATTACTTATATCTGTCTTATCTTCATTTTCACAAACATGTAACATATTTAAAGGTCTTACTTCTTTTCCAATTAGTAATTCTAATGGGCTGGCTTTTGTAGTTCGCTTTGTTGTACAGTTTATAGCCAATTGAATTTCACCTAAAGCGTCTTGCCAAGAACGCTCACTACTCTCAATGGCGGTTAGCATATGTTTCAGTACACTCATAACGCGTTCAACTTGGCCATTTGCTCGACTAGCCCCCGTTGCTATCAAATGTAAGTCAATTTTTTGCATGGTGCAAAATTTGTTAAAGTCATTGCCTGTAAAGCATCTGCCCTGATCTGCAATTATCCTTGTTGGCACACCAAAAAACGAAATCAAGGATTTGACTGCACTAATGCAACTTTCTGCGTTAATATTGACTGTGTGATATAAGTAAACGAATTTGGTGAAGGCATCGATTTGAACTATTACATATTCCTTTTGATCACTTTTTCCGCTTAATTTACCAGTGATGTCAATGTGAACCGTGTGCCACGGAATATCTACTTTTGGTATGGGATGGAGCTCTACTTGTGGTTTGCCTGACGATGGTTTTGTCAATTTGCATGTAATGCAGTTCTCTACAAATTTGCGCACATATTTACGCATGTTATCAAACCAGTAAAACTCATACATTTTGTCTAAGGTCTTTTCCCAACCAAGGTGTACAATTGCCTCGTGGACATGGTTCACAACAGACCATCTAAACGGTCGGGGGATAACTGGAAGGCATCGTGTTTTTCCATTCCTTTGAACTTTTCGATAAAGAATTTTTGATCGAAGCTCATAAGTCTTTGCTATGCTTTCCTCAAGCTCATCATTTTGAAGTTTCGAAATTATCAAAGAAGTCTCTGGATCTCTTTGTTGCTCCGCCAAAAGCCAGTTATTCGAAATCTCAGCTAGCTGTACCCGCTTGATAGGTACTTGGGTATTCATTTTATTGGGTAAAAGATTTCTAGAAAAGAAGTCTACATGCGCCATTTTACTACCAGGTCTATATTGTATGTCAAAGTTGAAAGATTGCATATAAGCCCACCAACGATGGACTCTTGGCGTCAGTTCAGCCTTTAAACGTGAGGCTTTCAACGAATTACAGTCTGTATAAACTACAAAATGTTTGCCCTGTAAATAGTGGCGAAAATGCTTCATTGAGTTGTATAGAGCTAAAGTTTCTAATTCGTACGAGTGATATCGAGACTCAACGGAAGAAGTTCGTCTACTATAATATTCGACTACGCGAGGCTTACCATCAATCCTATGCAGCAAAATCGCTCCGTATCCATCCATACTGGCATCAGTATGCAGTTCGATCGGATAATCCGGATTAAATATGATAAGAACCGGTTCATCTGTCAATGCTTTAATAATTTTTTGACGAATCTCTTCATGCTCTAATTTCCATTCAAATACTTTGTCTTTACAAGTGAGACCATACAGTGGCTTCATTATTTGTGAAAACTGTGGGATAAATTGTCGAAAATATGACGCCAGTCCAATAAATTGTCTAACTTGAGTTACAGATTGTGGACGGGGCAAGTCAGACAGTGAACGTTTCTTGCGGGGATTTGGGCGAATTTCACCCTCTCTGACTTCAAAGCCCAGATATTCAACGCTGGATTTTAAAAACGAGCACTTAGCAACGTTAAAAGAAAATCCAGCCTCCGACAATATTTTCAACACATATTCCAACCGGTTAAATGCGTCGTCTATCGTTTCAGCAACTATAATAATGTCGTCCATGTAAACGATTACGTATGAATATGCAAGTTCTCCTAGAGCTTTCATCACTGCTCGTTGAAACACTGACGGGGCATTTTTTAGCCCGAAGGGCATTGCTAAGAACTCATATTGCCCGTCTGGAGTGACGAAAGCTGTGCGATCTATCGAATTTGCGTGGATAGGAATCTGATAGAACCCGCTCGCCATATCTAGACAAGAAAAATACTTTGCGCCGCAAAGCCTAGCTATTTGATCGTTTATCAACGGCAACGGATACTTATCATCCACTGTGTTAGAATTTAGTTCTCGAAAATCTACGCAGAGTCGGTCTGACCCGTTCTTCTTTTTAACTAGTATGATGGGACTGGCAAATGGCGAACAACTAGGCCGGATAATATTTGCTTTTAATAATTCCTCAATCATATTCCTCACTATTTGTTTCTCTTCCAATCCTAGTCTATACGGTCTTCGTTGTACTGTCTTATTTGGGTTCACTAAGCGTATTTCCAGTTGACCTGTTATAACTCGGCTTTTTGGTATCCCATTAATAAAAGAATTAGAATATTTTTTTAAAATTGGTAACAAACGAACTTTGTCTAGGCCGCTTACTCCACTATCTACAGTGGTCAAATCAACGAGGTTATCTGAAACTGCTACCGCACATATAGATTTTGATTTTAAAAATTCTACTTTTTCGTTTGATATTGTAACGCTAAAACCATTACACAGGATTTCTCGACCTATTATTATATCGTAATTTAGGTACTCATTCAACATAATATGAAATACAACTTCAAGTGAATATTCGTCTATAATGACATTTGATAAAATTTTCATCGTGCTAGTTATAGAATTATTTCCGATACCTTTAAGGTGAACAACGTTATTAATTCTCTTGCCAGAAAACTTTCGGGACACAGCTTCTCTTACAAGAGAACACTCAGCTCCAGAATCAAAATAAAATGGATACGACTCACCGGACTGTATTAAATTATCAAGAGGCTCTTTTACATGACAAATGTTTACACGTTTTTCTTCTACTCTATTTTTAACTGGTGCTGATGATCCTCTAGGGCAGGCCGATTGAATATGTCCAGCTTCTCCACATTTAAAACAGATTATTGTAGATTTTCGCTGCTTCTCCAAGACACGTGTATCGGCTGAGTTGAGTTCTGTTGTGAATTTCCTGGGATTCGTCTTGCACGACAATCGGCCACTTTACGTCCTTGCTTCCCACAAAAGTGACACTTAGAGATGGGTTGAAGTCGCATATTCTTACTCGCAGAGTTTTCGGGAACCGAGTTGCTTTTCCTCTTGCCAAAATCAAATGCACTAAGCTCGTTTCGCATCTCATTACGAGATTTAATATTGGTTGTAAATATCGTTCGTTGTAATTTCGGCTCAATTTTAGCTGCATGCGCCAACACAACCGATACAGCGATTTCCTCGATGCTCACATCCTTCCATTTGGAGACAAGTGACGTAACTGTTCAGCCAGACCCTCATCAACATTTGGACCACTATTTAAGATGTTGAAGATAGTTGCAGCTGTTGTTTCGTGGCCTTCAAAGTTCTGTAGAAACAATTCCTGGAACTGCATCCATGTCATCCCAGCAAACGATATTTGAGACAGCCAATAAGCTGCGTCGCCGTCCAACGATTTACTAAGTGCCATGAGAAGGGCAGAGCTTTTCAAAGGGTTTTCGGTCAGTATAAAGTCGGCTATAGCACACCAAGCTGCTGCACTCGATCCCGTAACATTGGGATTGAATTTTGGCAATGTAATTATTTTTTTTTGTATTTTGTTCATTTTGGCCACTTTTCACTGCGTTTATAACTTCCAGCAAGTTTCGGTGTTGCGATTCCAAGATCGCGCACAATCGGTCATCGGGATTTGTTTGGGGTGGATCTGATCCCACTTCTGATGTCGGATTAGCACTTTCAATATCATTAAAATCCATAACCGGACGCTTTCTGGGCCGCGACATGTTTGCTCTTTCAATCTCTTTTCGAAACTGCCAACCTTCGCTGTGCCATCTCTCTGCTAATTTTTGTGTACTCACACACATTCTCGCTCACATGTATTGCAATTGTTATTCTTATCTCGCTCTAACTTACTGTCGGGCCCAGACTGCGTCAGACAGAAACGTCTGCCAGGTTAGGATAACGGATCGGTGAAAAAACGAATCGAATTGAAACAACGGCCGTCGCATAGACACACATACAACATTAAGCGTTATTTCGAAGTGCATTTTATTCTTTCCTCTTTACGCTCTTAATCTTAAAATATAGAGATGACACACTGCTTATAATAGTGATAGCACGATATTCATAATATTGTGAGGGCGCGACACGGCCATTCTGACGTTCACACGTCCTCGTGTGTTACAATCTAAAAAAAACTAATAAAATAAACTAAACGGCAGTATGCACAGCTCAATTTAAAAGACAAATCAGTCCAAACCTATTACTTTAAATAAAAATCCAGTCAATTTATATTTTCTCGAGTAGGTCATTCAATTGACAGAGTCTCCAAGATAGAACAATTATTCTTGTGATGTATCCGGTAGCAAAAGGATTTCCACTAGTTATGTGAGGTTTACTCAGATCATCAGGACAACAGCCCACTCAAAATCTTACTATACGTGCCTACCAGCGACTAATAGCTTTAGTAGTTAAGTCACATATCAGCAAGATTCCCCGGCATAGTGTCTGATATCTCACATGTTAGACTCCACTAACATGTCACTGACGTCTCTTTCAACGCCTTCATTGACGTCTCTTTCAACGCCTTCATTGACGTCTCTTTCAACGCCTTCATTGACGTCTCTTTCAACGCCGTCTCTACACATTTCCAACTCAATGGGAATCCCCTCCGCCGGCATACGCCTCAACGACTCATGCGAATACTTATAAGTTCGCTTGTTGACTAAGGACTTCAAAACATAACGGTCTCCATCGAGAACCTCTGTCACTAAGAACGGACCTTTAAATTTGGGATCTAATTTAGTTTGGTGTCTTTCCTCATTCTTGAGCAGTGCATAATCGCCGAGCTTAAATCTAACAATTTTAGATTTATTTTTGTCGAATCTCTCTTTTTCGTAACGAGCGTTCTGTTCAATATTTTCTTTGGCAATCTTTCTTACATTACTTATATCTGTCTTATCTTCATTTTCACAAACATGTAACATATTTAAAGGTCTTACTTCTTTTCCAATTAGTAATTCTAATGGGCTGGCTTTTGTAGTTCGCTTTGTTGTACAGTTTATAGCCAATTGAATTTCACCTAAAGCGTCTTGCCAAGAACGCTCACTACTCTCAATGGCGGTTAGCATATGTTTCAGTACACTCATAACGCGTTCAACTTGGCCATTTGCTCGACTAGCCCCCGTTGCTATCAAATGTAAGTCAATTTTTTGCATGGTGCAAAATTTGTTAAAGTCATTGCCTGTAAAGCATCTGCCCTGATCTGCAATTATCCTTGTTGGCACACCAAAAAACGAAATCAAGGATTTGACTGCACTAATGCAACTTTCTGCGTTAATATTGACTGTGTGATATAAGTAAACGAATTTGGTGAAGGCATCGATTTGAACTATTACATATTCCTTTTGATCACTTTTTCCGCTTAATTTACCAGTGATGTCAATGTGAACCGTGTGCCACGGAATATCTACTTTTGGTATGGGATGGAGCTCTACTTGTGGTTTGCCTGACGATGGTTTTGTCAATTTGCATGTAATGCAGTTCTCTACAAATTTGCGCACATATTTACGCATGTTATCAAACCAGTAAAACTCATACATTTTGTCTAAGGTCTTTTCCCAACCAAGGTGTACAATTGCCTCGTGGACATGGTTCACAACAGACCATCTAAACGGTCGGGGGATAACTGGAAGGCATCGTGTTTTTCCATTCCTTTGAACTTTTCGATAAAGAATTTTTGATCGAAGCTCATAAGTCTTTGCTATGCTTTCCTCAAGCTCATCATTTTGAAGTTTCGAAATTATCAAAGAAGTCTCTGGATCTCTTTGTTGCTCCGCCAAAAGCCAGTTATTCGAAATCTCAGCTAGCTGTACCCGCTTGATAGGTACTTGGGTATTCATTTTATTGGGTAAAAGATTTCTAGAAAAGAAGTCTACATGCGCCATTTTACTACCAGGTCTATATTGTATGTCAAAGTTGAAAGATTGCATATAAGCCCACCAACGATGGACTCTTGGCGTCAGTTCAGCCTTTAAACGTGAGGCTTTCAACGAATTACAGTCTGTATAAACTACAAAATGTTTGCCCTGTAAATAGTGGCGAAAATGCTTCATTGAGTTGTATAGAGCTAAAGTTTCTAATTCGTACGAGTGATATCGAGACTCAACGGAAGAAGTTCGTCTACTATAATATTCGACTACGCGAGGCTTACCATCAATCCTATGCAGCAAAATCGCTCCGTATCCATCCATACTGGCATCAGTATGCAGTTCGATCGGATAATCCGGATTAAATATGATAAGAACCGGTTCATCTGTCAATGCTTTAATAATTTTTTGACGAATCTCTTCATGCTCTAATTTCCATTCAAATACTTTGTCTTTACAAGTGAGACCATACAGTGGCTTCATTATTTGTGAAAACTGTGGGATAAATTGTCGAAAATATGACGCCAGTCCAATAAATTGTCTAACTTGAGTTACAGATTGTGGACGGGGCAAGTCAGACAGTGAACGTTTCTTGCGGGGATTTGGGCGAATTTCACCCTCTCTGACTTCAAAGCCCAGATATTCAACGCTGGATTTTAAAAACGAGCACTTAGCAACGTTAAAAGAAAATCCAGCCTCCGACAATATTTTCAACACATATTCCAACCGGTTAAATGCGTCGTCTATCGTTTCAGCAACTATAATAATGTCGTCCATGTAAACGATTACGTATGAATATGCAAGTTCTCCTAGAGCTTTCATCACTGCTCGTTGAAACACTGACGGGGCATTTTTTAGCCCGAAGGGCATTGCTAAGAACTCATATTGCCCGTCTGGAGTGACGAAAGCTGTGCGATCTATCGAATTTGCGTGGATAGGAATCTGATAGAACCCGCTCGCCATATCTAGACAAGAAAAATACTTTGCGCCGCAAAGCCTAGCTATTTGATCGTTTATCAACGGCAACGGATACTTATCATCCACTGTGTTAGAATTTAGTTCTCGAAAATCTACGCAGAGTCGGTCTGACCCGTTCTTCTTTTTAACTAGTATGATGGGACTGGCAAATGGCGAACAACTAGGCCGGATAATATTTGCTTTTAATAATTCCTCAATCATATTCCTCACTATTTGTTTCTCTTCCAATCCTAGTCTATACGGTCTTCGTTGTACTGTCTTATTTGGGTTCACTAAGCGTATTTCCAGTTGACCTGTTATAACTCGGCTTTTTGGTATCCCATTAATAAAAGAATTAGAATATTTTTTTAAAATTGGTAACAAACGAACTTTGTCTAGGCCGCTTACTCCACTATCTACAGTGGTCAAATCAACGAGGTTATCTGAAACTGCTACCGCACATATAGATTTTGATTTTAAAAATTCTACTTTTTCGTTTGATATTGTAACGCTAAAACCATTACACAGGATTTCTCGACCTATTATTATATCGTAATTTAGGTACTCATTCAACATAATATGAAATACAACTTCAAGTGAATATTCGTCTATAATGACATTTGATAAAATTTTCATCGTGCTAGTTATAGAATTATTTCCGATACCTTTAAGGTGAACAACGTTATTAATTCTCTTGCCAGAAAACTTTCGGGACACAGCTTCTCTTACAAGAGAACACTCAGCTCCAGAATCAAAATAAAATGGATACGACTCACCGGACTGTATTAAATTATCAAGAGGCTCTTTTACATGACAAATGTTTACACGTTTTTCTTCTACTCTATTTTTAACTGGTGCTGATGATCCTCTAGGGCAGGCCGATTGAATATGTCCAGCTTCTCCACATTTAAAACAGATTATTGTAGATTTTCGCTGCTTCTCCAAGACACGTGTATCGGCTGAGTTGAGTTCTGTTGTGAATTTCCTGGGATTCGTCTTGCACGACAATCGGCCACTTTACGTCCTTGCTTCCCACAAAAGTGACACTTAGAGATGGGTTGAAGTCGCATATTCTTACTCGCAGAGTTTTCGGGAACCGAGTTGCTTTTCCTCTTGCCAAAATCAAATGCACTAAGCTCGTTTCGCATCTCATTACGAGATTTAATATTGGTTGTAAATATCGTTCGTTGTAATTTCGGCTCAATTTTAGCTGCATGCGCCAACACAACCGATACAGCGATTTCCTCGATGCTCACATCCTTCCATTTGGAGACAAGTGACGTAACTGTTCAGCCAGACCCTCATCAACATTTGGACCACTATTTAAGATGTTGAAGATAGTTGCAGCTGTTGTTTCGTGGCCTTCAAAGTTCTGTAGAAACAATTCCTGGAACTGCATCCATGTCATCCCAGCAAACGATATTTGAGACAGCCAATAAGCTGCGTCGCCGTCCAACGATTTACTAAGTGCCATGAGAAGGGCAGAGCTTTTCAAAGGGTTTTCGGTCAGTATAAAGTCGGCTATAGCACACCAAGCTGCTGCACTCGATCCCGTAACATTGGGATTGAATTTTGGCAATGTAATTATTTTTTTTTGTATTTTGTTCATTTTGGCCACTTTTCACTGCGTTTATAACTTCCAGCAAGTTTCGGTGTTGCGATTCCAAGATCGCGCACAATCGGTCATCGGGATTTGTTTGGGGTGGATCTGATCCCACTTCTGATGTCGGATTAGCACTTTCAATATCATTAAAATCCATAACCGGACGCTTTCTGGGCCGCGACATGTTTGCTCTTTCAATCTCTTTTCGAAACTGCCAACCTTCGCTGTGCCATCTCTCTGCTAATTTTTGTGTACTCACACACATTCTCGCTCACATGTATTGCAATTGTTATTCTTATCTCGCTCTAACTTACTGTCGGGCCCAGACTGCGTCAGACAGAAACGTCTGCCAGGTTAGGATAACGGATCGGTGAATAAACGAATGGAATTGAAACAACGGCCGTCGCATAGACACACATACAACATTAAGCGTTATTTCGAAGTACATTTTATTCTTTCCTCTTTACGCTCTTAATCTTAAAATATAGAGATGACACACTGCTTATAATAGTGATAGCACGATATTCATAATATTGTGAGGGCGCGACATATACAACGCAAATTTGAAGTCTCCAGGTCTAAAAGTGTTAAAATTAGGCTGAAAAAACAATGTCGATTTTTCGATTATTCTCGATAAAAAAGTTATCGGTTGATTTATCAAAAAAAAAAAAGCAAACTCGTGTATACATGCCAAATTTCAACTCTCTAGCTCTTGTAACTTCTGAGATCGACGCACTCATACGGACGGACGGACGGACGGACAGACGGACAGGGCTATATCGACTAGGCTCGTCGCGCTGATCCAGAATATATATACTTTGTGGGGTCTGCCACGCCTCCTTCTTCCCGTTACATACTTTTTCACAAAACCATTATACCCTGATTTCCCATTTACAATGGGTTCAGGGTATAAAAATAATGGAGGCAAAACCTCAAAGGCTGCTGATAATTCAGCAAAACACATCTAGAAACCCAGGCACACATATTGTCTGACATATAAAATTCGCTAAAAATAGTAAGTAATTCGAAATTTTCTAAAATGATGGGAAAAATAAATTGAATTTATAACAAAGACCCGAATTGTAGAATAAACTCGTTGAGAATATTACAAAGGCATCCCGAATTCATTATAGTATCTGACTTCGAAAAATATAGATACCTTTGAAAGTATCGCAAGCCCACTATTTGGCTTAATTCAAATAGAAAAGGGCATAGCACTTAGCACATTACCTTATGTAATTGTTAAAACCGTAGTTGAGGAACATCCCATACTTGGTTCAGCTACGATACTGCTTATACGATTACATCGATAAGATGCAGTCATAAACACAAAATACGAACTATAATTGATGGAATGGTCAGAAATTGTGACCAACATCAAACAACAACGTGTAGAGTTTGACAAGTCGTAAAAGCCATGACCCAAAACTGCTCTATAGATAATGTAAAACTTATCATGCAGGCGGGAACGTGTAATAACATGAACGAAGCCGTATGCAAATTTGTCAACAGTTGCACTGAGGCAACAGGGATGTCAAACGCTGTCCTGTATTATCAGAGACAAAACAACAGGGGTAATCGAATAATAGAACTAGACTTCACTAAAAGATTTAATTGCAGATTAGATTATTAATAGGTCAGAGGATTGGTTTATAATTAGACCACAAAACCTAACGTATCCCATTTATGTTCTAATAACATTTGAAGTCTCCGGGTCTAAAAGTGTTAAAAAACAAAATCGATTTTTCGATTATTCTCGATAAAAAGGATATCGGATGAGTTATCGAAAAAATATGATAAACTTGTACTGCTTATGGTATACACGAGTATGCATGCCAATTTTCTCTAGCTCATATATCTTCTGAGAACCTTTTGCTCATACGGACGGACAGAGGACAGACCTATATCGACTTAGTTCGTCGTCCTGATCAAGAATATTTGTACTTTATGGGGTCTGCGATGATTCAATGGGGCGTGGAATATCGAAAAATACCCTGTAATTTTCAAATTTTTTTTAGCGTCAGCATTCAAACTTCGCAGTTAGGGTACCGTTATCTCGTTTTAAAAACTGACCGAAAATGAGGTGTCTACGCCCAGTATGGAATGAGTATTCCGCAGTGAAATGAGTATATTGGTTTTGTGCAATGTCCGTCTTGTTGTCCGTCTGTCCGTATGAACGCATTCTATTTCGGCGCTATTGAAGCTAGAGACTTGAAATTTAGAACGCATACTCGTGTATATCTCCGATTTATTAAGTGCTAAAATTTTCCCGGTCCGCCCACTATGGGTGTGGCAAATCGGAAAATGCATTTTCCGATATACCAGAAATCATGTTTGTTGAAGAACTAGAAAGCTGAAATTTGGTATGTAGTTCCGCGTCGACCACCCAAGATCAAGAGAGCTATGGCGGATATATCTCCGCCCATTAGGGGCGTGGCAAATCGGATAAAACTGTATCTCCTAAAGTTGTAAACCTAGGGGCCTACTAGGGGCGTGGCAAATCGGACCTTGAGATATAGTGATTTTTCGAATTCGGCTATATATTGAACACTATTGATTGCAATTTTATCAATATAAAACCTTATCGAAAATCATATATAAAATGATATCTCCTACATCTTTAATGATAGAGTCTCCAAATATTTATACCCTGAACCCATTTTCAATGGGAAATCAGGGTGTAATGGTTTTGTTGAAATGTATGTATCAGGTAGAAGGAGGCGTGGCAGACCTCACAAAGTATATATATTCTTGATCAGGGCGACGAGCTGAGTCGATTCTGGGTTTTCCAGGCTGCAGGGAACTTCTCCTGAATTAAACATTCGTTGTATACTTCGGCAAACGTACTAGGGTGGACGGCGAGGCTAGCTTTAGCGCACGATTTGGGATCCCGTCCGGCCCTGGAGCTGTGTTTGATTTATGACCTCTGAGAGCTACTAAGATTTCATTTGTAACTAGAACAATTTGAGTGCTCGTTGAGCCCTGACTTGCAGACACGGACTCAGGTGCATGAATGGAGCTTAATCTATCTGGAAATAGCGTTTCCACAATCGATTTAAGCTCCAAGCGACCCGTAGGCTGCACCTGTTTACCTGCGTATTGTTTTTAACTACTATCTTGTATGCTCTGTGTTATATAGCTATTTTACAATATGCGTGATGACTAGGATAGTGCGGGATGCTTGCGGGACAGCCGCTCCACGGCTTCGTCGACCAAATCCTCCAGTGGCACCATGCCGGCTATGACGAGCGCCGCGTCATCGGAGACGGTCTCTCAACAAGAATCAGCTGCCTTTTTATGATCATATTCTAAGTGCTCGCGGAAAGTTAATCTTGTGTCTATCATGCTGCCAAGATACTTTATCGCCCTCTTTGATGCGATGGTGACGTTGTCTATCTTTATATTGGCAGTCTCCACTTTTTTGCGACTGCTTACTAGGACGATTACCGTCTTGTGCGCCGCAAGCTCGAGCCCAGCTCGAGTCAACCAGCTTCGTATGCGATTGATACTTTCGCTGCACATATCCTCTGTATCTTTGAGCTCCTTTCCTATGGCTACGACAGCTACATCATCAGCAAACGCCGTCGTACATGATGTTCCATAGGAGTGGCCCTAGCACTGAGCCTTGGGATACTCCGACACTGTATGAGTTTGGGTACCCTCACTCGTGTTGTATACCAGTATTCTTCCTCTGAAGTAGCTCTTTATTGTCTCTTTTAGATATTTAGGGATATTATATTGTGACAGAGCATCCAGTATCATATCCCAATAGCTGTGTTGAAGGCATTCTTAACGTCGAGAGTCGCAATAATGTAGTATTGTTTCGTCCCGTACCTCCATCTGCTTTTCACCTTTCCGGACGCAGAGGCTACATTTAGGTGGCTTGGTGCATGGTTTTGCACTGTGACCCATCTCTCCACACCTAAAACAGGCGTCCTTTAGGTCACATTGGCTGCGACACTTGAAACAGCGTTTAGGCTGGTCCACGGCGCGGATACGGAATACAACCCATCCAATTCTAATTTTAGACAGCTCGAGCAGAGTTTTGTCTTTCCCAACTAGAAGAGCAACCGTAGCTCTTTGCTGTCCACCAAACGCAGGCTGTAGCGATTTGATGGCCTCAATGGGGAGTGAGCTATCCCTCAACTCAACTCTGATTGCCTCCAAGATCTCCTCCTTGCTAGCTAACTCATCTAGGTCACGAATCTCAACTTGCGCCGATTCGGTAAGTGTTTTAACTACCGCTCGGTCGCCCAAGGCCTTGCCTACAGCTTCGTGCAGTGCCTCAGCACTATGCTCCGGCTTCCTAGTCAATTGCAACAAAAGGTCCCCCTTAGCTGTCTTCCCAATGCCCTGAACATCGCAGCTCAGATATTTTGGATTTGGGTCGCTCTTGACTACGCGAAGCATGTCCAAATAGCTGCAACGACCTACGCCTGAGATCGCGATTGCATCACTTTTGGGTTGTTTTTGCAAAGGCTTGCGTCCTTTAATGATCGTCCTGCTGTTTGCGTTTGTCTGTCGACCTGTCTGGTTTGATTTATCAGCTGCAGCCCGTAGAGCCATTGGCTCTATTGGGTTCGCTGCACTTCTATTAGGCTTTGGCTTTTTTGAGGGACGTGAAGCCTGTAGTGGGCAATGGCTACTAATATAATTTGAGTTTAAAGACCGCAGTAACTTAAACTCAGCTTAACTACGACGAGAGCCTAAAGTATGCACTACTTTAAAAACTGCAACTTCACTACAGAAGTTAGGTTGCTGTTTTTGCTAAGACTTAGAAACTCATCAAAGTTAGTGAGCAGTTGATTGTCCGCTGCAATTCGCAGCACTACTAACAGCGGACGCGTAAGTGCACCTGCTTTTTATTAATTGCGCAAGTGTGATGTCTAAAGTGACAAATATTTTCGCGTGAAAAAGAAAAGGAAAGAAAAAAGTCCTGACGCCAAAACAGTGACGTTATTGCCCCCTCTCTTGTACCACTGGATTCTAGCACCGGGGTACTCCGCGAACCGCTGCGATGTAAGTCTTTGTTCTTTTCAAGAGTCGCTGGGTACGGCGCGCCCACTGCATACTCGTTGACTTCACGAAAACTTAATTCGAACTGCCGTGTGTGTGCTTGTGTGTGTGTGTGTGTATGCGTGTGTGTGTTTGTGCGTGTGTGCTTGTGTGTGTGTGCGTGTGTCTTGTGTAAGCAGAAAGACGCGAAAAATGATTGAAATACCTATTGCTCGAAGGGTTCAGGAGATCTCGTAGTCGAGCAGTCTCGACTAGAGTTTTCTTACTTCTGTTTCTTTTATATACCCTGAACCCATTTTCAATGGGAAAATAGGGTATACTGGTTTTGTTGAAATGTATGTAACAGGCAGAATGAGGCGCGGCAGACCCCACAAAGTATATATATTCTTGATCAGGCGGACGAGCTGAGTCGATTTAGCTCTGTCCGTCTGTCTGTCCGTCCGTCCGTCCGTCCGTATGTATGAACGCGTCCATCTCAGAAGATATAAGACTTCATTTTTTTTATAGATCCGTGTATATCACGCGCATATCGAGTTTTTCTCTAAATATCGATATTTTATTATCGATTAAAAACCTTATCGAAAATTAGCTATTTAATTATATCTCCTACCCCTTTAGAGCAAGAGCTTCCAAATTTTAAACGTATTCTTATGTGTATTTAATATAATTTAAATTTTTGTTGAAATTTACCCCTCACCCCTATATCCATCCCCTCACTCTCCCAGCATAACCATGTTATAATCATAATCTGAAAGTTTCATGATCAAAGTACATCCATAAGAAAAGTTATTATAAGTTATTAGTTCTCATAGTAAGTGCACACTGCAGTCCATGTGTGTTTAGGCTTGGGTGCTTGTGTGCGTGTATATGTGTGTGTGGGTGTGTGTGTGTATGTATGTGTGTGTGCGTGTGTCTTGTGTAAGCAGATTGACGCAAAAAATGATTGAAATGCTCTAAGGGCTCAGGGAATCTCGAAGTCGAGCAGTCTTGACTAGACCTTTCTTACTTGTTTTTTATACCCTGAACCCAATGGGAAATCAGGGTATAATGGTTTTGTTGAAATGTATGTAACAGGGAGAAGGAGGCGTGGCAGACCTCACAAAATATATATATTCTTGATCAGGGCGACGAGCTGAGTTGATTTGGCCCTGTCTGTCTGTCCGTCTGTCCGTCTGTCCGTATGCTTGAACGCGTCGATTTCCGAAGATATAAGAGCTAGAGACTTCAAATTTATACAATTTCGGTTTTTGTTAAAATTTAACCCCCACCCCTAAATTCACCCCCGAACCCTCTAGAGACTTGTGCTTTGGCAATTACATGCATATTCATGTTATAATCATAATCTAAAAGTTTCATGAAGATCGTACGTCCACAAAAAAAGTTATTAAACAATTGAGTTCTCATAGTAAGCGCTCACTGCCGCCCATGCGTGTTTATGCTTGTGTGTGTATGTGTGTGTGTGTGTGTGTGTGTGTGTGTGTGTGTGTGTGTGTGTGTAAATGTTTATGTGTATGTGTGTGTGTGTATGTATGCCTGTGTGTGCGTGCTTGCGTGTGTGTGTGTGTGCGTGTTTCTTGTGTACGCTGAAAGACGCGAAAAATTATTGAAATAGCTATTACTGCAAGGGTTCAGGAGATCTCGTAGTCGAACAGTCTCGACTAGAGCTTTCTTACTTGTTATTCATTTATTAACAGCTTTACGTTTAGCGCACGATGCTTGCGGGACGGCCGTAAAGCATTGCTTCGCAAGTACTTTGCACTCCCTTAGCCTGGGACAGCTCGTCTTCGCTCGATTCTGCGAAGCTCCATCATAATTGTGGGTACGAAGGTGCTTATAAGTTGCCCAGCTGCCTCCGATTCCAGCATTACGTTGACTATGTTGTCCGCTCTAATGGAGTGACCCACTTTTTCAAGGAAACACCTCTCCTCTAGGAAGCGTCCACAATCGAATAAGACGTGGTTGGCATCCTCCACTAGACCTCGTCCGCACCAAGAGCATTCGTATAGCGAACAATTATTGAAATAACTATTGCTCGAATGGTTCAGGGGATCTCGTCGTCTAGCAGTCTCGTCTAGAGCTTTCTTACTTGTTTCTCTTATCAGTTCATTGATTTGACAAAAATAATTTAATATTATTTCAGGCGACACAATAAAGCGAGCGGAGGATGAGCATACACGTATAGTACAATCCATTATGGATAAATGCATGAGAAAGGATTCTCTACTAAATGAACTTTATCTTCAACTTATTAAACAAACTACGGATCACCCTGATGCTAACTCAAGGGTAAACCTGCGAAATTGGGCTTTATTGTCTGTTGCATGCAGTGTTATATTGCCATCTACAAAAGTTATTCGAAAATACTTGATGGCACATTTAAAACGGTGTTCTAGTGATTTCATATCTGAAGAAGGAAAGTATGCCAGATTTGCAGAAAAAGTAAGTAATTGAATAATGGTCGATGCAGTTTAATTAATTATTTATAAATAATATTATTTAATTAATTATTATAAACAGTAGAGAATTTTATGGTTATAATCCAAAAATTTTCCAAATTTTATTAAAATTTTAAAATCTATTATCGGTCTTTGGCGCTAATATACACATAGGTATAACTGAACCGCTTGAATATGTGAAATCGGGGTATTAAGTTTTCATTAAACGTATATAACAGTCAGAAGCAGGCGTGACAGACCCCATAAAGTATATATATTCCTTATCATGACGACAAACGCCGTCTATTTAGCCATTTCCGCCTGTCCGTTTATATGTTAAAAGTGCTAGGAACTTTAAATTTTTTGTTTCTTCATAAAAATTGATAACTAGTCCCATTATTTTGTTATCAATTACAAATTTTATTGAAAATTAGCTATACAATCATATTTCCTACAACTCTCCAAATTTCAAGTATAGATATATAGATATATATATAGAGATATAGTCACCAAATTTTTTTTTGAAGTTCAAAATATTTAATATCTTTAAATACATGTGCAATATGGGTAATGGAACAGATCTATCTTTCGTTGCTAGAGACTTCAAATATTTTTTAAAATGTCCGTAATTACAGCGCGGATATCGAGTTTATCATTAAAAATCGATAACTCATCACGATCTTTTTTATCGATAAAACCCTTATCGAAAACCAGTTATAAAATTATATCTTCTACACCTTTATTGCTAGAGTCTCCAAATTTTTAATGTATGCTTATATGCAATTTATACAATTTCGGTTTTTGTTAAAATGTACCCCCACCTCTAAATTCACCCCCTCACCCTCACTTTTGTAAAAAGCGTATTTCAAATACTAGAGACTTGTGCTTTGGCAATTACATGCATATTCATGTTATAATCATAATCTTTCATGAAGATCGTACGCTCATAAAAAAAGTTATTAAGCAATTAAGTTCTCATAGTAAGCGCACACTGCAGCCCATGCGTGTTTATGCGTGGGTGCTTGTGTGTGTATGTGTGTGTATGTGTTTGTGTAAGTGTGTGTGTATGTGAGTGTGTGTTTGTGTAAGTGTGTCTGTATGCGTGTGTGTGTATGTATGCCTGTGTGTGCGTACGTGCGTGTGTGTGTGTGCGTGTTTCTTGTGTAAGCTGAAAGATGCGAAAAATTATTGAAATATCTATTGCTCCAAGGGTTCAGGGGATCTCGTAGTCGAGCAGTCTCGACTAGAGCTTTCTTACTTCTGTTTCTTTTATATACCCTGAACCCATTTTCAATGGGAAAATAGGGTATAATGGTTTTGTTGAAATGTATGTAACAGGCAGAATGAGGCGCGGCAGACCCCTTAAAGTATATATATTCTTGATCAGGGCGACGAGCTGAGTCGATATAGCCCCGCCCGTCTGTCCGTCCGTCCGTATGAGCAAGCCGATCTCAGAAGATATAAGAGCTAGAGAACATGCATACTCGTGTATACCATACCCAGTAAAAATTTGTCTTAGTTTTTCTTTTTCTATCGAGAATAATCGTAAAGTCGACCCTATTTTTTCAGCCTAATTCGAACACTTTTAGACCTAGAGATTTCGGATTCACTGTGTATATACATTCGATGAATAAAAATTAATTTTTTAATTCACAGATTTATATACCAACATTTTATATACCACGCCTCCTTCGCCCCAATTTGTAAAAAAACGTATTTCAGTACTAGAGACTTGTGATTTGAAATTTACACACATGTTCAGCAAATGATCACGCTCTAAAAGTTTCATAAAGATAGTCCTACTACAATAATCATAATATTGCCCTCACTGTAGCTCAGCCCAGGCGCAGTCGCTGCTTATTGCGCATTCAGCAGAGCGTGTGATTTACGTGCGTGTGGATGCGTGTTTATGCATGTGTGCATAAAAGATGTGCAGAATGAGTAGAATATCAGCTTGGAGATCTCATGGTATTTCCTAGTCGAGAAGTCTCGACTGGAGCCTACTTATTTGTTTTCTCTTGAGAGAATTGAGTTCAGCTATTCGTGTGACGTTCTTTCGACGAGAATCGATCGAGCGAGTTATATGATTAATGATTTATTGACGCAAACGGTCTTCACATTATTTTGCCTTGTGGATTAAAAGAAATTAAATTTTTTCAAGCAACAATTTAAGTTTATTTGCAAATATTGTTTGCTGTTTTATTTGTACATAAACTCTAAATATATATATGTAGCTAGGTGACCCGGCGAACTTCGTACCGCCCAAAAGTCAAAGAATGTCATGTTACCTTTTAGCTAAAATAATTTAGGCTTTGATGAACGTCATACAATAATACAAAACAATATTAGTATAGATAGATATACAAAAGTATTTTATTATGATGAACGATGATGAAAACATACAGAATGAGAATAAAAACAAGTAAGAACGTTGCAATCGGGCGATACCGATAGCAGAAGACTCCTTTACAGCCCAAACGCTGTTAACCAGAGTATATAGTGCAATTTTCAAGTCTAGTGCGCAGCAAAAAACACGGCATGATGCCATTAAAATTGGAAAATCATCGATAGCTATTGCATTCAAATTACATACATATATAATTTATACAATTTTGATTTTTATTATATATTTATATCCATACATTGGATACCGGCTTCAAGCTAACAGCAGATCAGCGCGATTTTCCTATGCTTGTGCACACACTCATCGTCTTTTATATGCGTACAGACAGAAGCGCGCCTTTTCTCACATTCTTAGAATTTTGATTGATTTCTGGACTTTCTAGCCGTTACTGTAGTTTTGTCTGATGACGCTCTCTTATTAAGCTATTCTATTTTAGCAACCGATTGCTCGAGCAAAGCAATGGCGCGGGTGCTAAGGGCGACGCAAGTAATGTTAGAGTAGGGGAGGTTCGAACCACAGTAAAGTGTTATTTTTTTTATTTTGTCATACATATTTCGTTTTTTATAAAATAGATATTTTATTGGGAAGGTGCGAGCTTGACTGAATGGCACTTCATATTTTTCATTTTCTTAGTCGAATGATTTTATAAGTTTTAATTTGTTTCTTCTTAAATAGCCCTCAAATACATATACGCAAATACATACATATGTATATATAATTATATATGTAAGCCTGCACGCATAGCATCAAGCATTCCAGCCTTATACACGCGCTCATTTGTATGTGTGTATGTATGTACACATAAATGCGTGCTCTAGCATATTCTAAGAATCCCGTTGCGATTGATTTGTCTTTGCATTGTTTTTGAATTTCCAGCCGCTACACTGGCTTTTCTTTGCTATGCGGCGTCATAACAATAATGTGATTTCAATTTAACTAACCTTGATCGAGACGACGCGGTGGTGCTGTAGGCTGAAGCGCCGACGATCTTTATTTTAGCTATTTTGACAAACATGCTGTTTGGGTTGGGTGCGAGTTCAAATCCCGCTGAAAACACTTTTTTGTAAATTGCAAATTTTTGTTATTTTAGCTTTTTTATATTTTATTAATTTTAT
Source organism: Drosophila arizonae (assembly GCF_054131065.1). Classification (NCBI taxonomy): domain Eukaryota; kingdom Metazoa; phylum Arthropoda; class Insecta; order Diptera; family Drosophilidae; genus Drosophila; species Drosophila arizonae. Next base: position 35,068,610 of record NC_142922.1, read on the forward strand.
AAAAATGTTTCCTTCCGTGCTATCAATGCCTATTAAGCCTACTTATGTGTACATATACATAAATAGATGGCTGACGCATATAAATGTCGCAATCCGGGCACTGTAAATGCCGATTGCCACGCCCCTAGTGGCCGTAGACTCCTCAATTTTAGCCAGTTTTTAGAACGAGCAACCGGTTACCTAAATGCAAAATTTGAATTCTTACGCTCAAAAAATGTGAAAATTACAGGTTATTTTTCGATATGCCACACCCCTAAAGAGGCTTAAAAATTATTTGTGGGGCATCGATAGAGGAGGCCACCAGTAACTTAACTATCCAAATTTGAAGCTTCTAGCTCTTAAACGGTAGGAGATATAAACTTTTGCGATTTGCCACGCCCCTATAGGCGGACATATATCTACCATAGCTGGTTGGACGTGGGTGGTCAACCCGCGTATATATACAAAATTTCAGGTCTCTAGCATCAATAGTGCCTAAAATATAGCAGAATTCGAAAAATCACTATATCTTCAGGTCCGATTTGCCACGCCCCTAGTGCGCGTAGATATATAATTTTTTCACCTGTCTTCATAGAATTAAAACATCAGCTTACATGCAAAATTTCAGCATTCTAGGTTTACAACTTTAGGAGATACAGTTTTATCCGATTTGCCACGCCCCTAATGGGCGGAGATATATCCGCCATAGCTTGTGATCTTGGGTGATCGGCGCGGACCTACATACCAAATTTCAGCTTTCTAGCTCTTCAACAAACATGATTTCTGGTATATCGGTATACCGCCCCTAGTGGGCGGATCAGGAAAATTTTAACACTTTATAAATCGGAAATATACACGAAAATGTTTTCCAAATTTCAAGTCTCTAGCTTCAATAGCGCCGAAATAGATTGCGTTCATACGGACAGACGGACGGACAGCAAGACGGACATTGCACAAAACCAATATACTCATTTCACTTTCGTGAATGAGTCTAAAAAAACAAAACAAAAAATAAGTAAGCGTCTTGTTGCTTACACAAGACACACACACGCATACACACACATATACACACACACACACACACACACTCACACACAAACACACACACACACACACACACAAACACACACACACACACACACTCACACACAAACACACACACACACAGAGTTACGTTGCGTTTTCACGGAGTGCGGTCGATGTCATCGTGATCCATCGTAGACAATAGCTTGAACTGTGTTTTCCCCTGTGAAAGTGGAAAGAACTGAAGTCAACGTGTTTGCTGTGGGCGTGGCGTACCCAGCGACCTCAAAAAAAACTACCAGATAATACCGGTATAATTCGGAGGTGCAAGAGAGGGGGGGGGGGGGGGGGGGCGATAGCGTCATTGTTTTGGCGTCAGGGCTTCTTTCCTTTCCTTGTCTTTTGTGGGCGCGTAAATTTTGTTACTTTAGGCGTCACAATTGCGCAATAATAAAAATCAGATTATATTAGTAGCCATTGCCCACTACAGGCTTCACGCCGTGGTAGTCGGAGCAGAAATGGATGCCATGATGGTGGACGAGCTGCAAGCTTTTGCGCGTCGTTCCTCGTTGCAGCGATCGCCGCAGCAACAACAGAGGGCGTTGGCGCAGCCGTCGACTTCTAATCAGGCTCCAGTGCCTGAGTGCCAGGCACCCAAGTCAGCTCAAATAGGAGCTACACTAGAGGGTTTGTCTGCCTTATTTGGGGGTCAGCGGCATATAAATGCCGTAATGAGAGAGGAGCTGGCTAGGCTGGTCGAAGACGGCCGAAGCGTTCTGCAACCGTTCGGTTAAAAACTGTGAGGTGCAGACCACGCCACTCAAACAAGTAGGCGAAAATGTTAGGGCAGCGAGCATTAGTGCTACAGTAGGTAGCAATACTCCCAAGCGGTCGAGGGAAGTTGCCTCCGAACAGAGGAAAACTCCCTCAAAAAAGCCGAGGCCGAATAGAAGTGCAGCGAACCCAAAAGAACCAATGGCTCTACGGGCTACAGCTGAAACTTCAAACCAGGCCGCTCGACAGACAAACCAGAGCAGCTGGACAGTCGTTAAAGGGCATTAGATGAGTTAGCGACCAAAGAGGAGATCTTGGAGGCAATTAGGGTGGAGTTGAAGGATAGCTCACTCCCCATTGAGGCTATCAAATCGCTTCGGCCAGCTTTTGGTGGACAGCAAAGAGCTACGGTTGGTCTTCCAAAGCTGGGAAAGCTAAAACTCTGCTCGAGCTGTCCAAAATTAGAATAGGATGGGTAGTTTGCCGTATCCGAGCCGTGGAGCAGCCTAAACGCTGTTTCAAGTGCCTCGATTACGGTCATATGGCAGCAAACTGCGGCAGCGACTGTGACTTAAAGGGCGCCTGTTTCAGGTGTGGAGAGATGGGTCACAGTGCCAAAGCATGCACCAAGCCACCAAAATGCCACCTCTGCATCCGGAAAGGTGAAAAGCAGACGGACCATTCAGCAGGCAGCTTCAAGTGCCCATCTTACCGTGAAGCTGCTCGTAAAATGAAATGTTAAGGTTTTTGCAGCTTAACTTAAATCATTGTGTTGCTGCCCAAGATCTTCTAGAGCAGACCATTAGGGAAAAATGTATAGATGTAGCTTTTCTCAGTGAGCCTCACCACTGTAGAACCAGCTGCCCTAGGACATGGTCAACAGACGTTAATGGCAAAGCTGCGTTGTGGGTATGCGGCAACTCAACGAACGTACTTTCGAATGTTAAGTCATTCAATGGGTTCGTACGCGGCCGATATGGTAGCTTATGGCTTTACAGTTGCTATCTGGCCCCCAGCATGCAGCTCAGTGAATTCACGACGGTGCTCGACGAGCTTGCCGAGGATGCTAGGGGTCGGAAGGCCATTATAGCTGGAGATTTTAACTCCTGGGCGCTAGAATGGGGTAGCCCCACAACAAATGCCAGAGGTCGTATCCTACTGGAGATCTTCGCGACACTAGATGTTGCACTGCTCAACACTGGCCATGAGTACACCTTCAGTCGGGCGGGATACGGGTCTGTTATCGACATTACTTTTGTCACTTCATCCCTCTTTCGGGGAGCAACATGGAGCCATTGCGATAGCTATACAGGCAGATTTCATACGGCACTTCTGTTCACAATAGGTGAGCCACCTGCCAGGGCACCTTATGAAGGGAGTCGTATCGACTAGATACTTTTGATCCCGCGGTCTTTTCAGAGGCCATTCAGTCTCTGGGTACAATTGGTAATGCTGAGGCCAGAGCATGCCAAATGGTAGCCCAAATACAGTGTGCCTGCAATAGCAGCATGTTACGTCGCAAACAGTTCACGCGACAACATGAGCCTACGTATTGGTGGAATACGCAAATAGGTGAAATTCGTCGCAAATGCATCCAGGCGAGAAGAAGCTACCAACGGGCTCGCGATAGGTCAACGTTTTTTGAGAAACAGTTAGCTTACCAGGCAGCTAGAAGACAGCTGAAGAAGGCCATTCGGGCAAGCAAAAGAGAATGTTTTTTACAGTTGTGCGACTCAGCCGAATATGACCCTTGGGGCAGGGCATATAAGATAGTAGTTAAAAGACTATACGCAGGTAGACAGGTGCAGCCTACGGATCGTCTGGAGCTTAAATCGATTGTGGAAACACTCTTTCCAGAAAGTCTAAGCTCCATTCACGCCCCTGAGTCCGAGTCTGCTGATCAGGGCTCAACGAGCACTGAAATTGTTTTACAAAGGAAGAAATATCAGAAGTTCTCCGAGGTCTTAGAACCAACACAGCTCCAGGGCCGGACGGGATCCCAAATCGTGCGCTAAAGCTAGCCCTCGCCTTGCACCCAAGTACGTTCGCCGAATTATTTAACGAATGCCTGATCCAAGAGACGTTCCCGGCAAAATGGAAAGCCCAGAATCTGGTATTGCTACCCAAGGCTGGCAAACCACCAGATGAGCCATCTGCGTAAAGACCGATCTGTCTCTTAGACACCATGGGAAAGGTGTTTGAGAAATTGATCTGCTCTAGGCTGGAGACTGCGATTGCCAGCGCCGGAGGCCTGTCACCAAACCAATTTGGATTCCGGAAGGCCCGGTCAACAACGGACGCGCTTAACAAAGTTGTCGGTCTGGCCACTTCCGCTTTTCAAGGCACCAGATGGAGGCACGGGACGAAGGAATACTGCATCATCGCGACCCTGGATGTAAGGAATGCCTTCAACACAGCTAGTTGGGATATGATACTGAATGCGCTGTCACAATATAATATCCCTAAATATCTAAGAGAGATAATAAAGAGCTACTTCAGAGGAAGAACACTGGTATACAACACGAGTGAGGGTCCCCAAACTCATACAGTGTCAGCTGTAGTACCCCAAGGCTCAGTGCTGGGGCCTCTCCTATGGAACATCATGTACGACGGCGTTTGCTGATGATGTAGCTGTCGTAGCCATAGGAAAGGAGCTCAAAGATACAGAGGATATGTGCAGCGAAAGTATCAATCGCATACGAAGCTGGTTGACAGGAACTGGGCTCGAGCTAGCAGCACACAAGACCGAAGTTGTACTAGTCAGCAGTCGCAAAAGAGTGGAAACTGCCAATATAAAGATCGGCAGCGTCACCATTGCGTCAAAGAGGGCGATAAGATATCTTGGTGTCATGATAGACACAAGATTGACTTTCCGCGAGCACTTAGAATATGTGCATAAAAAGGCAGCTGATTCTTGTAGAGCTCTCTCGAGAATCATGCTTAACACGCGGGGACCTAAACAGCAACGACGTCTCCTCCTAATGAGCGTCATTAGGTCTGTCATCCTCTATGCTGCGCCAATATGGGCAAGAGCGATGGCAACGCCGAGCTACAGCCGAGGCATTTGCGCGATCTACAGGCTGAGCGCAATCAGAGTCAGCTGCGCTTTCAGGACTATCTCCGATGACGCGGCGCTCGTCATAGCCGGTATGGTGCCACTGGAGTATTTGGTCGCCGAAGCCGTGGAGCGGAATTCGCACGGGCCTACGCGACTCAACGCTGTCAAGGCGAACAGCATCGCACGATGGCAAAGAAGGTGGAATAGCTCAGCTAAAGGGCGGTGGACGCACAAGCTCATCCCGGAGCTTGAACCATGGGTTAACCGCAAACATGGCGAGGTTAACTTCTACCTTACGCAGATCCTCTCGGGTCATGGATGCTTTCGGAGCTATTTGAAGCGCTTTGGCCACGAGGAATCTGACGAGTGCCCCTGGTGCGAGCGAGGGCATGTGGAAGACGCCAACCACATTCTTTTCGAATGTGGACGGTTCCTGGAGGAGAGGCGTCGTCTGGAAGAGGCAGTGGGCCGCTCCATCAGAGCGGACAGCTTAGTCAACGCCATGCTGGAATCGGAGGAAGCTTGGGAACTAACAAGCACCTTCGCGGCCACGGTGATGATGGAGCTCCGCAGAGTCGAGCGACTGAGAAGACGAGCTGTCCCAGGCTAAGGTAGCGCATAGTGCTTGCGAAGCAATGCTTTACGGCCGTCCCGCAAGCACCGCGCGCTATCCTAGCCACCACGCAACTTGCAATTTGTTATATAATTTTGTCAATAAAAGAATATATATATAAAAAAAAAAAAAAAAAAAGTAAGAAAGCTCTAGTCGAGACTGCTCGACTACTAGATCCCCTGAACCCTTGGAGTAATAGCTATTTCAATAATTTTTCGCGTCTTTCAGCTTACACAAGATACACGCACACACACACACACACACACACACATAGACAATCCATTACATACATATACACAAGCTAAACACGCATGGGCGGCAGTGAGCGCTTACTATGTTTAATAACTTTTTTTGTGGACGTACGATCTTCATGAAACTTTCAGATTATGATTATAACATGGATATGCATGTAATTGCCAAAGCACAAGTCTCTAATATTTGAAATACGCTTTTTACAAAAGTGTGGGTGAGGGGGTGAATTTAGAGGTGGGGGGTAAATTTTAACAAAAACCGAAATTTTATAAATTGCATATAAGCATACATTAAAAATTTGGAGACTCTAGCAATAAAGGTGTAGAAGATATAATTTTATAACTAGTTTTCGAGGAGGTTTTTAATCGATCAAAAAAGATCGGGATGGGCTATCGATTTTTAATGATAAACTTGATATGCGCGCTGTAATTACGGACATTTTAAAAAAAAATTTGAAGTCTCTAGCTCTTATATCTTCTGAAATCGACGCGTTCATACATACGGACAGACGGACAGACAGACGGACAGGGCCAAATCAACTCAGCTCGTCGCCCTGATCAAGAATATATATACTTTGTGGTGTTTGCCACGCCTCCTTCTGCCTGTTACATACATTTCAACAAAACCATTATACCCTGATTTCCCATTGAAAATGGGTTCAGGGTATAAAAAACAAGTAAGAAGACTCTGGTCGAGACTGCTCGACTAGGAAATACCCTGAACCCTCTAATCTGATATTCTAATCAGTCTGCACTTTTTTTTCGACACACATACATACACACGCATGTATTAGAAGCGACTGCGCTTGGGCTGCGCTGTAGTGTGGGCAACATTATTAGAATTTTTTTGTTGAATAATTTAATTTCTAGACGTACAATCTTAATGAAACTTTCAAGGTGTAGTCATATGGTGAAAATGTATGTACATTCCACATGTATGTACATTCCAAGCACACGTCTCTAGTACTTGAAATACGCCTTTTACAAAGGTGATGGTGAAAAGGTGGATATAGGGGTGGGAGGTAAATTACAACAAAAATCGAAATTATATAAAATACATACATTTAAAATTTGGAAGCTCTAGCTCTAAAGGTGTAGGAGATATAATTAAATAACTAGCTTTCGATAAGGTTTTTAATCGATAATAAAATATCGGGAGTAGTTATCGATATATAGAGAAAAACTTGATATGCGCGTGGTATACAAGGACGTAGGAAAAAAAATTTCAAGTCTTCAGCTCTTATATCTTCTTAGATCGACGCGTTCATACATACGGACGGACGGACGGACGGACGGACGGACGGACGGACGGACGGACAGACAGACGGACAGGGCTAAATCGACTTTGCTCGTCGCCCTGATCAAGAATATATATACTTTGTAGGGTCTGCCACGCCTCCTTCTGCCTGTTACATACTTTTAACAAAACCATTATACCCTGATTTCCCATTTTCAATGGGTTCAGGGTATAAAAAAAAACACACACACACACACACACACAGAGGTACGCACGCACGCTTACTAAGGGAACTTAATTGTTCAATAACTTTTCTTGTGGATGTACTTTCTTCATGAAACTTTTTTTTATTATTATATCATTGATATGCATGTATTTACCAAAGCACAAGTCTTTAGTATTTGAAATACGCCTCTTACAAATGTGATGGTGAGGGGATAAATTAAGGGTGGGGGGTAAATTTTGACAAAAACCGAAATTGTATAAAATGCATATTATTATATTATATATATTATTATATATTATTTGGAGACTCTAGCTTTAAAGATGTAGGAGATATAAATTTATTACTGGTTTTCAATTATGTTATTAGTCGATAACAAATTAACGGGGCAATTTATCGATATTTCAAGCAAAAGTCGATATGCGCATGCTATACACGGACAAAGGAAAAAAATTCAAGTCTCTAGCTCTTATATCTTCTGAGATCGACGCGTTATTTCGAAACCGTGTTGTATAAGACCGCGTTATACAAGGGATACCTGTATTTATAAACTTTTACCTAACAGGTCATATTTTCTGATGGGAAGAAGTTTAACCTGAATAATCCTGATTGGTTTGATTCTTATTGGCATGATTGGAGAAATCGTCCTATGTTTTTTTCAAGGACAGACTTTGGAGGTGGGTCCGTCATGATTTGGGGAACATTTTGTTAATTTTGTCTTTTCTTTTCCCATCGCAGTACCTGCTATTTGCTATTTGTGTAAAAATTATTATTTTTTAAAATTCGATTTCGGAATCATGAAAATTTCAAAATGAAGGAGTTTAAAAATATGGAATTTTTACTCGCATAACTACCAAGATTAACCATTTGTGGCAAATCATAAAAGTATATACCTTGTGAATACACTTGATTTTGATACTCATACGTAATTTCAACCCTTAAATCTAGTGCGTCTATTGCTGAGTGTGTAAGGTTTTGGTCTATTACATATTCTTATTTTATCGCTGTGTTTCTAAGACTCCGCGTTGGTCTATTAGTTATTCTCATCATATCGATGAGGTTGTAGGGGTCAGAGTTTGTCTCTTACACCTTTCAATATTTCAATATTTATACCCTGAACTCATTTTCAATGGGAAATCAGGGTATAATGGTTTTGTTGAAATGTATGTAACAGGCAGAAGGAGGCGTGGCAAACACCACAAAGTATATATATTCTTGATCAGGGCGACGAGCTGAGTTGATTTGGCCCTGTCCGTCTGTCTGTCCGTCTGTCCGTATGTATGAACGCGTCGATTTCAGAAGATATAAGAGCTAGAGACTTCAAATTTTTTTTTAAAATGCCCGTAATTACAGCGCGCATATCAAGTTTATCATTAAAAATCGATAACTTATCCCGATCTTTTTTTAACGCTAAAAAACCTTATCGAAAACTAGTTATAAAATTGTATCTTCTACACCTTTATTGATAGTCTCCAAATTTTTAATGTATGCTTATATGCAATTTATACGATTTCGGTTTTTGTTAAAATTTACCCCCCACCCTTAAATTCACCCCCTCACCCTCACTTTTGTAAAAAGCGTATTTCAAATACTAGAGACATGTGCTTTGGCAATTACATGCATATCCATGTTATAATCATAATCTGAAAGTTTCATGAAGATCGTATGTCCACAAAAAAAGTTATTAAGCAATTTAGTTCTCATAGTAAGCGCTCACTGCCGCCCATGCGTGTTTATGCTTGTGTGTGTATATGTATGTAATTGTGTGTGTATGTGTTTGTGTATGTGTGTGTGTATGTGTTTGTGTATGTTTTTTTTTTTTTTTTTTTTTTTTTTTTTTTTTTTTATATTCATTTATTGACAAAATTATACAAATTGCAAGTTGCGTGGTGGCTAGGATAGCGCGCGGTGCTTGCGGGACGGCCGTAAAGCATTGCTTCGCAAGCACTATGCGCTACCTTAGCCTGGGACAGCTCGTCTTCTCGATCGCTCGACTCTGCGGAGCTCCATCATCACCGTGGCCGCGAAGGTGCTTGTTAGTTCCCAAGCTTTCTCTGATTCCAGCATGGCGTTGAATAAGTTGTCCGCTCTGATGGAGCGGCCCACTGCCTCTTCCAGACGACGCCTCTCCTCCAGGAACCGTCCACATTCGAAAAGAATGTGGTTGGCGTCTTCCACATGCCCTCGCTCGCACCAGGGGCACTCGTCAGATTCCTCGTGGCCAAAGCGCTTCAAATTGCTCCGAAAGCATCCATGACCCGAGAGGATATGCGTAAGGTAGAAGTTAACCTCGCCATGTTTGTGGTTAACCCATGGTTCAAGCTCCGGGATGAGCTTGTGCGTCCACCGCCCTTTAGCTGAGCTATTCCACCTTCTTTGCCATCGTGCGATGCTGTTCGCCCTGACAGCGTTGAGTCGCGTAGGCTCATGCGAATTCCGCTCCACGGCTTCGGCGACCAAATACTCCAGTGGCACCATACCGGCTATGACGAGCGCCGCGTCATCGGAGATAGTCCTGAAAGCGCAGCTGACTCTGATTGCGCTCAGCCTGTAGATCGCGCAAATGCCTCGGCTGTAGCTCGGCGTTGCCATCGCTCTTGCCCATATTGGCGCAGCATAGAGGGTGACAGACTTAATGACGCTCATTAGGAGGAGACGTCGTTGCTGTTTAGGTCCCCGCGTGTTAAGCATGATTCTCGAGAGAGCTCTACAAGAATCAGCTGCCTTTTTATGCACATATTCTAAGTGCTCGCGGAAAGTTAATCTTGTGTCTATCATGACACCAAGATATTTTATCGCCCTCTTTGACGCAATGGTGACGCTGCCGATCTTTATATTGGCAGTGTCCACTCTTTTGCGACTGCTGACTAGTACAACTTCGGTCTTGTGTGCCGCAAGCTCGAGCCCAGCTCCTGTCAACCAGCTTCGTATGCGATTGATACTTTCGCTGCACATATCCTCTGTATCTTTGAGCTCCTTTCCTATGGCTACGATAGCTACATCATCAGCAAAGCCAATGGTGTGCGCGCCTGCTGGTAGTTCCAAGCGCAGTACGCCGTCGTACATGATGTTCCATAGGAGAGGCCCCAGTACTGAGCCTTGGGGTACTCCAGCTGACACTGTATGAGTTTGGGGACCCTCACTCGTGTTGTATACCAGTGTTCTTCCTCTGAAGTAGCTCTTTATTATCTCTCTTAGATATTTAGGGATATTATATTGTGACAGCGCATTCAGTATCATATCCCAACTAGCTGTGTTGAAGGCATTCCTTACATCCAGGGTCGCGATGATACAGTATTCCTTCGTCCCGTGCCTCCATCTGGTGCCTTGAATAGCGGAAGTGGCCAGACCAACAACTTTGTTAAGCGCGTCCGTTGTTGACCGGGCCTTCCGGAATCCAAATTGGTTTGGTGACAGGCCTCCGGCGCTTGCAATCGCAGTCTCCAGCCTAGAGCAGATCAGTTTCTCAAACACCTTTCCCATGGTGTCTAAGAGACAGATCGGTCTGTACGAAGATGGCTCATCTGGTGGTTTGCCAGCCTTGGGTAGCAATACCAGATTCTGGGCTTTCCATTTTGCCGGGAACGTCTCTTGGATCAGGCATTCGTTAAATAATTCGGCGAACGTACTTGGGTGCAAGGCGAGGGCTAGCTTTAGCGCACGATTTGGGATCCCGTCCGGCCCTGGAGCTGTGTTGGTTCTAAGACCTCGGAGAACTACTGATATTTCTTCCTCTGTAACTAAAACAATTTCAGTGCTCGTTGGGCCCTGATCAGCAGACTCGGACTCAGGGGCGTGAATGGAGCTTAAACTTTCTGGAAAGAGTGTTTCCACAATCGATTTAAGCTCCAGACGATCCGTAGGCTGCACCTGTCTATTTGCGTATAGTCTTTTAACTACTATCTTATATGCCCTGCCCCAAGGGTCATATTCGGCTGAGTCGCAGAACTGTAAAAAACATTCTCTTTTGCTTGCCCGAATGGCCTTCTTCAGCTGTCTTCTAGCTGCCTGGTAAGCTAACTGTTTCTCAAAAAACGTTGACCTACCGCGAGCCCGTTGGTAGCTTCTTCTCGCCTGGATGCATTTGCGACGAATGTCACCTATTTGCGTATTCCACCAATACGTAGGATCATGTTGTCGCGTGAACTGCTTGCGACGTAACATGCTGCTATTGCAGGCACACTGTATTTGGGCTACCATTTGGCATGCTCTGGCCTCAGCATTACCAATTGTACCCAGAGACTGAATGGCCTCTGAAAAGACCGCGGGATCAAAAGTATCTAGCCGATACGACTCCCTCCACAATGTTGACGCCCTGGCAGGTGGCTCACCTATTATGAACAGAAGTGCCGTATGATCGCTGCCTGTATAGCTATCGCAATGGCTCCATGTTGCTCCCCGAAAGAGGGATGAAGTGACAAAAGTAATGTCGATAACAGACCCGTATCCCGCCCGACTGAAGGTGTACTCATGGCCAGTGTTGAGCAGTGCAACATCTAGTGTCGCGAAGATCTCCAGTAGGATACGACCTCTGGCATTTGTTGTTGGGCTACCCCATTCTAGCGCCCAGGAGTTAAAATCTCCAGCTATAATGGCCTTCCGACCCCTGGCATCCTCGGCAAGCTCGTCGAGCACCGTCGTGAATTCATTGAGCTGCATGCTGGGGGCCAGATAGCAACTGTAAAGCCACAAGCTACCATATCGGCCACGTACGAACCCATTGAATGACTTAACATTCGAAAGTACGTTCGTTGAGTTGCCGCATACCCACAACGCAGCTTTGCCATTAACATCTGTTGACCATGTCCTAGGGCAGCTGGTTCTACAGTGGTGAGGCTCACTGAGAAAAGCTACATCTATACATTTTTCCCTAATGGTCTGCTCTAGAAGATCTTGGGCAGCAACACAATGATTTAAGTTAAGCTGCAAAAACCTTAACATTTCATTTTACGAGCAGCTTCACGGTAAGATGGGCACTTGAAGCTGCCTGCTGAATGGTCCGTCTGCTTTTCACCTTTCCGGATGCAGAGGTGGCATTTTGGTGGCTTGGTGCATGCTTTGGCACTGTGACCCATCTCTCCACACCTGAAACAGGCGCCCTTTAAGTCACAGTCGCTGCCGCAGTTTGCTGCCATATGACCGTAATCGAGGCACTTGAAACAGCGTTTAGGCTGCTCCACGGCTCGGATACGGCAAACTACCCATCCTATTCCAATTTTGGACAGCTCGAGCAGAGTTTTAGCTTTCCCAATTGGAAGAGCAACCGTAGCTCTTTGCTGTCCACCGAAAGCTGGCCGAAGCGATTTGATAGCCTCAATGGGGAGTGAGCTATCCTTCAACTCCACCCTAATTGCCTCCAAGATCTCCTCTTTGGTCGCTAACTCATCTAGATCGCGAATCTCAACTTGCGCCGATTCGGTAAGTGTTTTAACTACCGCTCGGTCTCCCAAGGCCTTGCCTAAAGCTTCGTGCAGAGCCTCAGCGCTATGCTCCGGCTTCCTACTCAGTTGCAGTAAAAGGTCCCCCTTAGCTGTCTTCCTAATGCCTTGAACGTCGCTGCTCAGATGCTTCAAATTTGGGTCGTTTTTAACTACACGAAGCATGTCCGCATAGCTGCAGCCCCCTACGCCTGAAATCGCAATCGCGTCAGTCCTGGGACGTTTTTGCATAGGCTTTCGCCCTTTGACGACTGTCCAGCTGCTCTGGTTTGTCTGTCGGGCGGCCTGGTTTGAAGTTTCAGATTCAGCTGTAGCCCGTAGAGCCATTGGTTCTTTTGGGTTCGCTGCACTTCTATTGGGCCTCGGCTTTTTTGAGGGAGTTTTCCTCTGTTCGGAGGCAACTTCCCTCGACCGCTTGGGAGTATTGCTACCTACTGTAGCACTAATGCTCGCTGCCTTAAAGTTTTCGCCTACTTTTTTGAGTGGCGTGGTCTGCACCTCACAGTTTTTAACCGAACGGTTGCAGAACGCTTCGGCCGTCTTGTGAAGGCTGACCAGCCTAGCCAGCTCCTCTCTCATTACGGCATTTATATGCCGCTGACCCCCAAATAAGGCAGACAAACCCTCTAGTGTAGCTCCTATTTGAGCTAACGCTTCTTTTAGTGACTTGGGTGCCTGGCACTCAGCCACTGGAGCCTGGATAGAAGTCGACGGCTGCGCCAACACCCTCTGTTGTTGCTGCGGCGATCGCTGCAACGAGGAACGACGCGCAAAAGCTTGCAGCTCGTCCTCCATCAAGGCATCCATTTCTGCTCCGACTACCACGGCGTGAAGCCTGTAGTGGGCAATGGCTACTACTATAATCTGAGTTTACAACCCGCAGTAACTTAAACTCAACTTGACTACAGCGAGAGCCCGAAAGTATGCACTACTTTTAATAACTGCTACTTCACTCCAGCAGCTAGGTTGCTGTCTTTGCTAAGGCTTAGCAACTCACCAACGTTAGTGAGCAGCTGATTGCCCGATGCAATTTCCAGCACTACTAACAGCTGTTAGAGTGAATGCACTTGATTTTTCTTATTGCGCAAGTGTGACGCCTAAAGTAACAAAATTTACGCGCTCACAAAAGACAAGGAAAGGAAAGAAGCCCTGACGCCAAAACACTGACGCTATCGCCCCCCCTCTCTTGCACCTCCGAATTATACCGCTTGGGAATTCCACGAACCGCCGCGCAGTAAGTCTCTGGTAGTTTTTTGAGGTCGCTGGGTACGCCGCGCCCACAGCAAACACGTTGACTTCAGTTCTTTCCACTTTCACAGGGGAAAACACAGTTCAAGCTATTGTCTACGATGGACCACGTTGACATCGACCGCACTCCGTGAAAACGCAACTCGAACTCCTGTGTTTGTGTATGTGTATGTGTGTGTATGTGTGTGTATGTATGCCTGTGTGTGCGTGCGTGTGTGTGTGTGTGTGCGTGTTTCTTGTGTAAGCTGAAAGACGCGAAAAATGATTGAAATAGCTATTACTCCAAGGGTTCAGGGGATCTCGTAGTCGAGTAGTCTCGACTAGAGCTTTCTTACTTGTTATACCCTGAACCCATTTTCAATGGGAAATCCGGGTATAATGGTTTTGTTGAAATGTATGTAACAGGCAGAAGGAGGCGTGGCAGACCCCACAAAGTATATATATTCTTGATCAGGGCGACGAGCTGAGTTGATTTGGCCCTGTCTGTCCGTCTGTCCGTCTGTCCGTCCGTCCGTCTGTCCGTCTGTCCGTATGTATGAACGCGTCGATTTCAGAAGATATAAGAGCTAGAGACTTCAAATTTTTTTTAAAATGTCCGTAATTACAGCGCGCATATCAAGTTTATCATTAAAAATCGATAACTTATCCCAATATTTTTTATCGATAAAAAACCTTATCGAAAACCAGTTATAAAATTATATCTTCTACACCTTTATTGCTAGAGTCTCCAAATTTTTAATGTATGCTTACATGCAATTTATACAATTTCGGTTTTTGTTAAAATTTACCCCCCACCTCAAAATTCACCAACTCACCCTCACTTTTGTAAAAAGCGTATTTCAAATACTAGAGACTTGTGCTTTGGCAATTACATGCATATTCATGTTATAATCATAATCTGAAAGTTTCATGAAGATCGTACGTCCATAAAAAAAGTTATTAAACAATTAAGTTCTCATAGCAAGCGCACACTGCAGCCCATGCGTGTTTATGCGTGGGTGCTTATGTGTGTATGTGTTTGTGTGTGTGTGTGTATGTGCTTGTGTATGTGTATGTGTGTGTGTATGTGAGTGTGTGTATGCGTTTGTGTCTGTATGCGTGCGTGTGTATGTATGCCTGTGTGTGCGTGTTTCTTGTGTAAGCTGAAAGACGCGAAAATTTATTGAAATACCTATTGCTCCAAGGGTTCAGGGGATCTCGTAGTCGAGCAGTCTCGACTTGAGCTTTCTTACTTGTTTTATTTTGGTTGACTGAATATTTTGATGGTGCCGGACTGAATTGTCTGCTTATACTTTAATTTATAAATGTAACTATTTTCAATTTCAATATTTTTTTAAGTGTTTTCTAAGGACCCAAGGAACAAGGCGTCGACAATGGACCCCGAGCTGTGAAGAGATATTATGTACGACAAATCGAAGGCCATGCTATTCCAAAGTCTTTTTTATGGATGGACAATATTATTCGTTTGAGTTTCATCCCAGCTCAACGGCCAATGACGTTATTCAAATAATTAAAAAAACAATTGGCCTACAGGAAAATTCTTTAGGATATGCATTGTATGAAATGTTGGGGAATACTGAAAGAAGTTTATCAAATGAAGAGAAGGTTTGTGATGTAATGGCAAAATGGGAGCGTTATCGCAGTGTATCCAAAAAGGATTATCATCCTTCGGTGAGTGATTTTAATTTGCTACCATTAAATTATACATCTTACATCTTTAAACTTAGAAACTCAAAATTTTGCCTATAGATCCATGCTAACTATTTGATAGATATGCAAAAATATTAAAAACAAATAATTGGAACAATCAGGTTAAGCTGTATATTCCAAGCGCAATTGCTGCAACTGTACAGTTAACAGCATAATAATTATTCGTACGTTTAGATGCATATGATTGGAATATCACATTTTTGCGGGTATCAGGGGATCTCTTAGTGGAGCAGTCTCAACTTAAGTACTCTGAATTGTTTGTAATTTGGAATTTGTAAAATAGTGAAGCATATCAAATAAGCTCGCTAGTTTGAAACTGATAAGCATGTCTCTTTTGCCTGAATAATTTCTCTATAAATAATTCTATCTTATTTTTAGCCTCACCATCAAAATATATCAAGATATATGGTAAACTAAAAACCCATAGCCATAGTCACTGCTTATCATTAAATTATTTGTAATTTTTTCTAAACTCTGTTCCACAGATCAACAGTTCTATGCAACCCCAACAACATCAGGCGTTTTTATTTAAGAAGCATTTGTTTTGTGATGCTTACATCAATCTGGATGACGCAATAGAAAAAGAATTACTTTATCATCAAATATTACATTCTCTAAGAAGTGAACGATATCCTATAACCGAAATGGAAGCTATAATGCTTACTGCCCTTCAAGCGCAATTGGAACTTGGAGATTATTCTGACAATGTCAATGACTACGGATCTGTTGCCAGTCATTGTTTACCACCACGGTTCGTACCAAATATTCCTCATGGAGCCGTTGCGATGCATCACCAAAGTTTAAAAGGAATGTTGCCGGTAGAAGCGAAAAAAGCATTCTTGAACCTAATACAAAGTTGGCCGCTTCATCGTGCAACAATTTTTGACGTAATGGTAAGTAATTATTAAAAATGTGTTGTCTTATTGATAACATTGATATGGCCACAGCACAGGGGCCACTTTTGCATATATATAATTCCAGTTCTGCAGGTTGTATTTATATAAAAGAGATTAGACACGTATTGTGTGTCATTATTCTGACTGGTGGTGAATTGCTCTCCTTAAGATAATCTCCTTAAGATAATCATTTAAGATTAATAAATAGAGATTCTAGTACATGTTGTTATTCAGCAATAGAAAAATGTATGTATGTTAGCCCAGGAAGTTAATGTTTTAATATATGTATATTTACAGACTTACACAAAATTATCTAAATTACTTAACCGTACTAAATGTAATTAAAATCTAAATAATATATATTGCAGCAATCTTTTACTTCTAATTGGCCGAGGATGTTGTGGTTAGCAGTTGATCAAAATGGTATCCATTTACTAGAGCACAGATCACGAAATATTTTATGCTCACATGAATATGAATCTTTGATATCATTCTCGCCTAATATGAATTCACTGATGATTTTTACTGGAACGGAAAAGAAGCAATCTAAAGTTATTTTAAGTACATCTCAGGTAATGATATAATATACGTTTATAAAATAAGTTTCGAATTTTCCTAATGATTAAGTTAAATCAAAATCTATAGATAACGTAAATTTCGCATAATAAGCTAGTTTCAGCCGACTATGAGTTCGTGCCAACAAATGTAATTGTTGAAGCCCCTGCGATAATAATTAGTCAATTGGGATCTAGATTTAAACGTAATGTATATTTGACACTTCAATTAGAGTACAATTTATGGCGACTCGCCTCTGCAAGACACACCTGCCACAGGATGAACGAGAGCAAGCTCAGCGTACTCCGGCTGGGAGAGTGTTGAGCGTTTCAGAGAGCGCCAGGATTTGGTTCTATAAGCTCCGGCGGTTCGCTGGGATATACAGGCCACTCCTACTATGCGACTCGCTACTAGCTGACTCGCTCCTGTCTGTGCAGACCTCGCTAAAGCTGCTGGCGTTGTCTTCGTCTCTACCAATGTCTCTTATCCTTTTATAGTCGTTGCAAGGATCCCCTTTGGATGTCTTTTCTGTTCCCACGATCTCCAGGAAGTCCTTCGATGTCCTTATTTTCCACTAGCGTTGATTTTCGGTACATTGCACTTTCATTGGGAGTTTGTTCGGCTCTCCATTTATCTCTCTTTACTCATCGCTCTCACTTTAATTTCTCTGTGGCCCAGCCACAGGCCCTGATTCGTGGCTTGTTCGCGTGCCAGAAAACGGTAAAGTGGGGTGACGCCGCTTTCCCGCCAAATCACGTGACAGCCTCCCATTGGCCGATGTACCATTGTTGCCCTGCGAGTGAAAGTGTCCACTACTATCACCTGGGCCCGAACGGCATCTCGGCTAACGGTCGCGGCTAATTATCGTCGTGCGTGCGACACGAAACCATTGCAGAATCTGTTGAAGCGAAGATTCCGTTCGCGCTGATCGCTGAACGTCATGCAAAACTTACATATTGTGTTTGCAGCCCCCGGTGGAATTGACGCATGTGCGAGTGGCAGTTGGCATTTATACCATTTGCCACTCGTTATCACTCGCCGTTGTAGACGTCTCTTTGCTGGTTCCGGCTGTTATTCTGACTATTGAGGGTGTTCCGGTGGGGCTCTGCAGTCGTTTCTGTTACTGCTGCTAGGAATTCGTGCCACAGACGTCGCACAGTAGGACCTTTGCTCATTTTGCGCTGCAAAAATCATAACTTTTGAACCAAGCAAGGTATTTCGAAAATTTAAAAATCATTCGAAAGAGAATTCTTCAAGCTTGAGCTGAGCTAAAGCATAAGGTGATGTGTGAATAGGTTGCTTCACAGTATTACCTCAAACATAAAAAATGTGATTTTAGTCAAAAATTACACATTTTTGTATGAAAAAGTAAACTTTTTGATTGAAAATATATTTTTTATTTTATTATATTTCTTAAATATTACTAGTTTAATAATTATTTCTTAGAAATCAGATTTTTTGTTATTTTTTTTCTTTTTTTTTTTTAGTTTTTCTGCTTGCACTCTTTTATATATGGGTTAATATCTAATAAACTTAATGTAGAAAAAAAAAGGGACCAATAACAAGTGTTTGTTGACAATATTTTTGATTAGGTAGAAACAAAAAGGGACAGCAACGGAAATTTTAACAACAATTTATAAAAAACCCAACCCTATTCAACAAACGTTTTGCCGTCGGCATTTTTACCTACTGCATACAGCTGTATGCAAATTTGACCGTTTTTAGTACATTTTGTGCGTTTTTATGCCGATTTTGGGTTAGTTTTTTTCTATAGGAAACCAATATCGCAAATTCGCGCAGCCAATTTTTTATGAATGTAGAATATACATTTCTTAACTCGTGTGTATAAACCGAAGTTTGGGAATCGCCGGGAATCAATATATTTAATCCACTTTAGGTAAAAAAAAGGGCAAAATTTTAACGTTACCTAGAATGAATCTATCTCGTAAACTAATAACGAATTGACATAATTATACCCTGAACCCATTGAAAATGGGAAATCAGGGTATAATGGTTTTGTGAAAAAGTATGTAACGGGCAGAAGGAGGCGTGGCAGACCCCACAAAGTATATACATTCTTGATCAGCGCGACGAGCTGAGTCGATATAGCCCTGTCCGTCTGTCCGTCCGTCCGTCCGTCCGTCCGTATGAGTGCGTCGATCTCAGAAGTTATAAGAGCTAGAGAGCTGAAATTTGGCATGCATACTCGTGAGTACCATACGCAGTACGAGTTTGCTTTATTTTTTCGATAAATCGTCCGATAACTTTTTTATCGAGAATAATCGAAAAATTGATTTTGTTTTTTAAGCCTAATTTGAACATTTTTAGAGATGGAGTCTCCAAATTTGCGTTGTATATAAAGTTAATCGATACAAAGATTTTGTAATTTACAGATTTTGGATACCACGCCCCCTTCACCCCCAATTTGTAAAAGACGCATTTCAAGTACTAGAGACTTGGGACTTGGAATGTGCACACATATTCACCATATGATTACGCTCTAAAAGTTTCATTAAGATCTTATGTCTACAAAAGAAGTTATTCAACAAATAAATTCTCATAATATTGCCCACACTGCAGCGCAGCCCAAGCGCAGTCGCTGCTTACTGCGCAGTTAGCAGAGCGTAGGCTTATGCGTGCGTGTGGATGCATGTTTATGTCTGTGTGCATAAAAGAAGTGCAGAATGATTAGAATATCAGCTTGGAGGGTTCAGGGTATCTCCTAGTCGAGCAGTCTCGACTGGAGCTTTCTTACTTGTTTTTCTTTTATTTTGTTGGGAATAAGCCAATTTTTCCAACGATACCAAGAAGTCAATAATCCGTACATTATATTTGCTTCAGTTCGGTCGCAAATTGCAACTTTTTTTTACAAAATTTCTAGGTTTCGGTTCAGTTTGAAAATTTACCCAACTTTGAGGGGTATAACTACCCTTTACATTCACCTTTTTTCAAAAATTTTTGGAACCCCTGTCCCAATGGTTAATTTCCAATGGCATCAAAAAATCCAAAATCGGTGATTATGACTTTACTTATTTTTGCCACGCTCTTTCAGCAGAGGTCCAACTGTGCGTCGTTGCTTCCGACGCCTAAATCTCACAGCTGGTGACATCAGTCGTGTGACAGGCGTCCGCAACCACACTCTGTTGAAACGCTGCAGAAAAATTTTCGGGTTGGTGTTGAGAACTGGTAAAATCCATGTCTTTCGCAACTGCCACCGCTGCCGAGACTTTTAACTTATAATTGGTCCTGTTTGTCCTCTTCCAGCGTATTCTAGCCTACCCTGCCTTATTGCTGGGTTCTAGGCCGGGTACGGTATCGCCCTGATACCGTTTTTCGTACGCTCATTTGCGCACGCATACACAGCCCTGCTGTGGCCAAACATTTCTTTGCAAGCTCTTCTACTGCGCTTCAATGTTGTTGGCCGTTTTATGTATCTCTCCTTTTTTTGTTGTTGACTGTTTTATGTATCGCTCTAATTGACACCTTCATGCCGCTTCGTGCTAGCGCACGATCGCTGAGCAGCCGACGTAGGCCCTTGACCCTTGCCTACGGCTGCTTGCTCTCGCTTCGTTATGTGTGCGTGTGTGGCAATTCTATGTCTGGAATAGTTATACTTATTATAAATAAGTGCAATATCCGTCTTACTGTCCGTCCGTCTGTCCCTATGAATGCAGTCTATTTCGGCGCTAGTGAAGCTAGAGATTTTTCGAATTCGGCTATATTCTGTACACTATTGATGCTAGAGACCTGAAATTTGGTATACATATGCGGGTTGACCACCCAAGTCCAACGAGCTATGGTAGACATATGTTCGCCCATAGAGGGCGTGGCAAACCGCAAAAGTTTATATCTCCTACAGTTTGAGAGCTAGAAGCTTCAAATTTAAATAGTTGAGTTACTGGTGGCCTCCTCTATCGATGTATTTGCGTAAATTTAAACTTATAAAATTATTTGACTAAGAAAAAGAAAAGTATTAAGTGCCATTCATTCAAGCTCGCATCTACCCAATAAAATATCTATTTTATATAAAACGAAATATGTATGAAAAAAAAAAACAAAAAATAATAATAATAATAACATCGAAGAGGTTTCAAACCTCCTCTACTCTAACATAATTTGCGTCACCCTTAGCACCCGCGCCACTGCTTTGCTTGATCAGCCAGTTGCTGAAATAGAATAGCTTAATAAGAGAGCGCCATCAAACAAAACTACAATAACGGCTAGAAAGTCCAGAAATCAATCGAAACTCTAAGAATGTGAGAAAAGGCGCGCTTCTGTCTATACGCATAGAATAGACGATGAGTGTGTGCACATGTATAGGAAAATCGCGCAGATCTGCTGTTAGCTGAAGCCGGTATTCAATATATGGATATAAATATATAATAAAAATCAAAACTTTATAAATTGTATATGTAATTTAAATGCCATGATGCAATGATGATAGCAATAGCTATCGGTGATTTTCCAATATATATATAAGAGCTAGAGACTTCCATTTTTTTAAATGTCCGTATTTACAGCGCGGATATCGAGTTTATCACTAAAAATCGATAAATCATCCCGATCTTTTTTATCGATAAAAAACCTTATCGAAAATCAGTTATAAAATTATATCTCCTATTTTATACAATTTCTGTTTTTGTTGAAATTTACCCACCACTCCTAAATCAACCTTCTCACCCTCACCTTTGTAAAAGGCGTATTTCAAATACTAGAGACTTGTGCTTTGACAAATGCACGAATATTATTGTTATAATTACGATCTAAAAGTATAATGAAGATCGTATGTCCACAAAAAAGTGATTACAAAATTAAGTTCTCATAGTAAGCGCACACTGCAGCCCATGCGTTTACAATGTTTTTTTTTTTTTTTTTTATATATTCGTTTGCAAGTTGCAAGTTGCGTGGTGGCTAGGATAGTGCGCGATGCTTGCGGAACGGCCGTAAATCATTGCTTCGCAAGCACAATGCCTGGCCTGGAACAGCTCGTCTTCTCATTCGCTCGACTCTGCGGAGCTCCATCATCACTGTGGCCGCGAAGGTGCTTGTTAGCTCCCAAGCTTCCTCCGATTCCAACATGGCGTTGACTAAGTTGTCCGCTTTGATGGAGCGGCCCACTGCCTCTTCCAGACGACGCCCTCCTCCAGGAACCGTCCACATTCGAAAAGAATGTGGTTGGCGTCTTCCACATGCCCTCGCTCACACCAGGGGCACTCGTCAGATTCCTCGTGGCCAAAGCGCTTCAAATAGCTCCGAAAGCTTCCATGACCCGAGAGGATCTGCGTAAGGTAGAAGTTAACCTCGCCATGTTTGCGGTTAACCCATGGTTCAAGCTCCGGGATGAGCTTGTGCGTCCACCGCCCTTTAGCTGAGCTATTCCACTTTCTTTGCCATCGTGCGATGCTGTTCGCCCTGACAGCGTTGAGTCGTGTAGGCCCGTGCGAATTCCGCTCCACGGCTTCGGCGACCAAATACTCCAGTGGCACCATACCGGCTATGTCGAGTGCCGCGTCATCGGAGATAGTCCTGAAAGCGCAGCTGACTCTGATTGCGCTCAGCCTGTAGATCGCGCAAATGCCTCGGCTGTAGCTCGGCGTTGCCATCGCTCCATATTGGCGCAGCATAGAGGGTGACAGACTTAATGACGCTCATTAGGAGGAGACGTCGTTGCTGTTTAGGTCCCCGCGTGTTAAGCATGATTCTCGAGAGAGCTCTACAAGAATCAGCTGCCTTTTTATGCACATACTCTAAGTGCTCGCGGAAAGTTAATCTTGTGTCTATCATGACACCAAGATATCTTATCGCCCTATTTGACGCAATGGTGACGCTGCCGATCTTTATATTGGCAGTTTCCACTCTTTTGCGACTGTGCGCGCCTGCTTGTGTTTCCAAGCGCAGTACGCCGTCGTACATGATGTTCCATAGGAGAGGCTCCAGCACTGAGCCTTGGGGTACTCCAGCTGACACTGTATGAGTTTGGGGACCCTCACTCGTGTTGTATACCAGTGTTCTCCTCTGAAGTAACTCTTTATTGTTTCTTTAAGATATTTATGGATATTATATTGTGACAGCGCATTCAGTATCATATCCCAACTAGCTGTATTAAAGGCATTCTTTACGTCCAGGGTCGCAATAATGCAGTATTCCTTCGTCCCATGCTTCCATCTTGTGCCATGGATGGCGGAAGTGGCCAGACCAACAACTTTGTTTAGCGCATCCGTTGTTGCCGGGCCTTCCGGAATCCAAATTGATTTGGTGACAGGCCTCCGGCGCTAGTAATCGCAGTCTCCAGTCTAGAGCAGATCAATTTCTCAAACACCTTTCCCATGGTGTCTAAGAGACAGATCGGTCTGTATGAAGATGGCTCATCTGGTGGTTTGCCAGCCTTGGGTAGCAACCCCAGGTTCTGGGCGTTCCATATTGCCGGGAAAGTCTCTTGAATTAGACATTCGTTGAATAATTCAGCGAACGTACTAGGGTGCAAGGCGAGGGCTAGCTTTAGCGCACGATTTGGGATCCCGTCCGGCCCTGGAGCAGTGTTGGTTCTAAGACCCCGGAGAGTTACTATGATTTCTTCCTCTGTGGCTGCTTGTGTGTGTATGTGTTTGTGTGTGTGTGTGAGTGTTTTTTGTGTAAGCAGAAATACGCAAAAAATGATTAAAATAGCTATTTCTCGAAGGGTTCAGGGGATCTCGTAGTCAGCAGTCTCGACTAGAGCTTTCTTACTTGTTTTTTTTTTTTTTTTGCTTTCACTCTATAGTTTCAACATTATATCTCCTACATCTTTAAAGCTAGAATATATCATACAATTTCGGTTTTTGTTAAAATTTCCCCCCCCTTGTTTTCACCCGCTCACCCACATATTTGTAAAAGGTGTTTTTCAAATACTAGAGACTTGTGCATGCATTAGTGACAAATGAATGAAATGTATGTAACAGGCAGAAGGAGGCGTGGCAGACCCCACAAAGTATATATATTCTTGATCAGGGCGATGAGCTGAGTTGATTTGGCCCTGTCCGTCTGTCTGTCCGTCTGTCCGTATGTATGAACGCGTCGATTTCAGAAGATATAAGAGCTAGAGACTTCAAATTTTTTTTTAAAATGCCCGTAATTACAGCACGCATATCAAGTTTATCATTAAAAATCGATAACTCATCCCGATCTTTTCTTATCGATAAAAAACCTTATCGAAAGCCAGTTATAAAATTATATCTTCTACACCTTTATTGCTAGAGTCTCCAAATTTTTAATGTATGCTTATATGCAATTTATAACCTCGCCATGTTTGCGGTTAACCCATGGTTCAAGCTCCGGGATGAGCTTGTGCGTCCACCGCCCTTTAGCTGAGCTATTCCACTTTCTTTGCCATCGTGCGATGCTGTTCGCCCTGACAGCGTTGAGTCGTGTAGGCCCGTGCGAATTCCGCTCCACGGCTTCGGCGACCAAATACTCCAGTGGCACCATACCGGCTATGTCGAGTGCCGCGTCATCGGAGATAGTCCTGAAAGCGCAGCTGACTCTGATTGCGCTCAGCCTGTAGATCGCGCAAATGCCTCGGCTGTAGCTCGGCGTTGCCATCGCTCTTGCCCATATTGGCGCAGCATAGAGGGTGACAGACTTAATGACGCTCATTAGGAGGAGACGTCGTTGCTGTTTAGGTCCCCGCGTGTTAAGCATGATTCTCGAGAGAGCTCTACAAGAATCAGCTGCCTTTTTATGCACATACTCTAAGTGCTCGCGGAAAGTTAATCTTGTGTCTATCATGACACCAAGATATCTTATCGCCCTATTTGACGCAATGGTGACGCTGCCGATCTTTATATTGGCAGTTTCCACTCTTTTGCGACTGTGCGCGCCTGCTTGTGTTTCCAAGCGCAGTACGCCGTCGTACATGATGTTCCATAGGAGAGGCTCCAGCACTGAGCCTTGGGGTACTCCAGCTGACACTGTATGAGTTTGGGGACCCTCACTCGTGTTGTATACCAGTGTTCTCCTCTGAAGTAACTCTTTATTGTTTCTTTAAGATATTTATGGATATTATATTGTGACAGCGCATTCAGTATCATATCCCAACTAGCTGTATTAAAGGCATTCTTTACGTCCAGGGTCGCAATAATGCAGTATTCCTTCGTCCCATGCTTCCATCTTGTGCCATGGATGGCGGAAGTGGCCAGACCAACAACTTTGTTTAGCGCATCCGTTGTTGCCGGGCCTTCCGGAATCCAAATTGATTTGGTGACAGGCCTCCGGCGCTAGTAATCGCAGTCTCCAGTCTAGAGCAGATCAATTTCTCAAACACCTTTCCCATGGTGTCTAAGAGACAGATCGGTCTGTATGAAGATGGCTCATCTGGTGGTTTGCCAGCCTTGGGTAGCAACCCCAGGTTCTGGGCGTTCCATATTGCCGGGAAAGTCTCTTGAATTAGACATTCGTTGAATAATTCAGCGAACGTACTAGGGTGCAAGGCGAGGGCTAGCTTTAGCGCACGATTTGGGATCCCGTCCGGCCCTGGAGCAGTGTTGGTTCTAAGACCCCGGAGAGTTACTATGATTTCTTCCTCTGTGGCTGCTTGTGTGTGTATGTGTTTGTGTGTGTGTGTGAGTGTTTTTTGTGTAAGCAGAAATACGCAAAAAATGATTAAAATAGCTATTTCTCGAAGGGTTCAGGGGATCTCGTAGTCAGCAGTCTCGACTAGAGCTTTCTTACTTGTTTTTTTTTTTTTTTTTTGCTTTCACTCTATAGTTTCAACATTATATCTCCTACATCTTTAAAGCTAGAATATATCATACAATTTCGGTTTTTGTTAAAATTTCCCCCCCTTGTTTTCACCCGCTCACCCACATATTTGTAAAAGGTGTTTTTCAAATACTAGAGACTTGTGCATGCATTAGTGACAAATGAATGAAATGTATGTAACAGGCAGAAGGAGGCGTGGCAGACCCCACAAAGTATATATATTCTTGATCAGGGCGATGAGCTGAGTTGATTTGGCCCTGTCCGTCTGTCTGTCCGTCTGTCCGTATGTATGAACGCGTCGATTTCAGAAGATATAAGAGCTAGAGACTTCAAATTTTTTTTTAAAATGCCCGTAATTACAGCACGCATATCAAGTTTATCATTAAAAATCGATAACTCATCCCGATCTTTTCTTATCGATAAAAAACCTTATCGAAAGCCAGTTATAAAATTATATCTTCTACACCTTTATTGCTAGAGTCTCCAAATTTTTAATGTATGCTTATATGCAATTTATACAATTTCGGTTTTTGTTAAAATTTACCCCCACCCTTAAATTCACCCCCTCACCATCACTTTTGTAAAAAGCGTACTTCAAATACTAGAGACTTTTGCTTTGGCAATTACATGCATATCCATGCTATAATTATAATCTGAAAGTTTCATGAGAAAAGTACATCCACAAGTTATTGAAAAATTAAGTTCCCATAGTAAGCCCACACTGCAGACAATGCGCGTTTATGCGTGTCTATGTCTGTGTGTGTGCGTGTATGTGTGCGTTGAAATAATTATTGAAGTATCAGTTGCTCGAGGGGCTCAGGGGATCTCGTAAGCGAGCAGTCTCGACTAGAGCTTTCTTACTTGTTTCATAAATTTATATAATATTAACATAATTTATTTTTATTTTTCAGGCTTTCCAGATAGCAACGCTTATAAATGAATACTCTGAAATAGTGAAAAAGGCGATGAATTCCAATTTAAATCAATAAATTCTCACACCAACGTGTTCCTTATATTAAGACGATCAGTTAAAATTGGACCTTATAGCTAATTATTAATAAAAATTGTATTATTTAATAAAGAAATTACATGTTTGTAATGAATATAATATATTCAAGGTGGTGAGTACAGCTAATATTAATAAAAACTGTATTATTTAATAAAGAAATGACATGTTTGTAATGAATATAATATTTATTTATTTCTTAAAGCTATTGACAACAAGTAAGAAAGCTCTAGTCGAGACTGCTCGACTACGAGATCCCCTGAACCCTTGGAGCAATAGCTATTTCAATAATTTTTCGCGTCTTTCAGCTTACACAAGAAACACGCACACACACACACGCACGTACGCACACACAGGCATACATACACACACAGGCTTACAGACACAAACGCATACACACACTCACATACAAACACACATACACAAACACATACATACACATACATAAACACATACACACACATGGAGTTCGAGTTGCGTTTTCACGGAGTGCGGTCGATATCATCGTGGTCCATCGTAGACAATAGCTTGAACTGTGTTTTCCCCTGTGAAAGTGGAAAGAACTGAAGTCAACGTGTTTGCTGTGGGCGCGGCGTACCCAGCGACCTCAAAAAACTACCAGAGACTTACTCGGTTCGTGGAATTCCCAAGCGGTATAATTCGGAGGTGCAAGAGAGGGGGGGCGATAGCGTCAGTGTTTTGGCGTCAGGGCTTCTTTCCTTTCCTTGTCTTTTGTGGGCGCGTAAATTTTGTTACTTTAGGCGTCACACTTGCGCAAATTGGTGGAAATTGCATCGGGCAATCAGCTGCTCACTAACGTTGGTGCGTTGCTAAGCCTTAGCAAAGACAGCAACCTAGCTGCTGGAGTGAAGTAGCAGTTATTAAAAGTAGTGCATACTTTCGGGCTCTCGCTGTAGTTGAGTTTAAGTTACTGCGGGTTGTAAACTCAGATTATATTAGTAGCCAGTAGGACGAGCTGCAAGCTTTTGCGCGTCGTTCCTCGTTGCAGCGATCGCCGCAGCAACAACAGAGGGCGTTGGCGCAGCCGTCGACTTCTAATCAGGCTCCAGTGGCTGAGTGCCACGCACCCAAGTCACTAAAAGAAGCGTTAGCTCAAATAGGAGCCACACTAGAGGGTTTGTCTGCCTTATTTGGGGGTCAGCGGCATATAAATGCCTTAATGAGAGAGGAGCTGGCTAGGCGGTCAGCCTTCACAAGACGGCCGAAGCGTTCTGCAACTGTTCGGTTAAAAACTGTGAAGTGCAGACCACGCCACTCTAAAAAGTAGGCGAAAATGTTAAGGCAGCGAGCATTAGTGCTACAGTGGGTAGCAATACTCCCAAGCGGTCGAGGGAAGTTGCCTCCGAACAGAGGAAAACTCCCTCAAAAAAGCCGAGGCCCAATAGAAGTGCAGCGAACCCAAAAGAACCAATGGCTCTACGGGCTACAGCTGAAACTTCAAACCATGCCGCTCGACAGACAAACCAGAGCAGCTGGACAGTCGTTGAAGGGCGAAAGCCTATGCAAAAACGTCCCAGGATTGACGCGATTGCGATTTCAGGCGTAGGGGGTTGCAGCTATGCGGACATGCTTCGTGTAGTTAAAAGCGACCCAAATTTGAAGCATCTGAACAGCGACGTTCAAGGCATTAGGAAGACAGCTAAGGGTTACCTTTTATTGCAACTGAGTAGGAAGCCGGAGCATAGCGCTGAGGCTCTGCACGAAGCTGTAGGCAAGGCCTTGGGAGACCGAGCGGTAGTTAAAATACTTACCGAATCGGCTCAAGTTGAGATTCGCGATCTAGATGAGTTAGCGACCAAAGAGGAGATCTTGGAGGCAATTAGGGTGGAGTTGAGGGATAGCTCACTCCCCATTGAGGCTATCAAATCGCTTCGGCCAGCTTTTGGTGGACAGCAAAGAGCTACGGTTGGTCTTCCAATTGGGAAAGCTAAAACTCTGCTCGAGCTGTCCAAAATTAGAATAGGATGGGTAGTTTGCCGTATCCGAGCCGTGGAGCAGCCTAAACGCTGTTTCAAGTGCCTCGATTACGGTCATATGGCAGCAAACTGCGTCAGCGACTGTGACTTAAAGGGCGCCTGTTTCAGGTGTGGAGAAATGGGTCACAGTGCACCAAGCCACCAAAATGCAGCCTCTGCATCCGGAAAGGTGAAAAGCAGACGGACCATTCAGCAGGCAGCTTCAAGTGCCCATCTTACCGTGAAGCTGCTCGTAAAATGAAATGTTAAGGTTTTTGCAGCTTAACTTAAATCATTGTGTTGCTGCCCAAGATCTTCTAGAGCAGACCATTAGGGAAAAATGTATAGATGTAGCTTTTCTCTGTGAGCCTCACCACTGTAGAACCAGCTGCCCTAGGACATGGTCAACAGACGTTAATGGCAAAGCTGCGTTGTGGGTATGCGGCAACTCAACGAACGTACTTTCGAATGTTAAGTCATTCAATGGGTTCGTACGTGGCCGATATTGTAGCTTATGGCTTTACAGTTGCTATCTGGCCCCCATCATGCAGCTCAGTGAATTCACGACGGTGCTCGACGAGCTTGCCGAGGATGCTAGGGGTCGGAAGGCCATTATAGCTGGAGATTTTAACTCCTGGGCGCTAGAATGGGGTAGCCCCACAACAAATGCCAGAGGTCGTATCCTACTGGAGATCTTCGCGACACTAGATGTTGCACTGCTCAACACTGGCCATGAGTACACCTTCAGTCGGGCGGGATACGGGTCTGTTATCGACATTACTTTTGTCACTTCATCCCTCTTTCGGGGAGCAACATGGAGCCATTGCGATAGCTATACAGGCAGCGATCATACGGCACTTCTGTTCACAATAGGTGAGCCACCTGCCAGGGCGTCAACATTGTGGAGGGAGTCGTATCGGCTAGATACTTTTGATCCCACGGTCTTTTCAGAGGCCATTCAGTCTCTGGGTACAATTGGTAATGCTGAGGCCAGAGCATGCCAAATGGTAGCCCAAATAGCAGCATGTTACGCCGCAAGCAGTTCATGCGACAACATGAGCCTACGTATTGGTGGAATACGCAAATAGGTGACATTCGTCGCAAATGCATCCAGGCGAAAAGCAGCTACCAACGGGCTCGCGGTAGGTCAACGTTTTTTGAGAAACAGTTAGCTTACCAGGCAGCTAGAAGACAGCTGAAGAAGGCCATTCGGGCAAGCAAAAGAGAATGTTTTTTACAGTTGTGCGACTCAGCCGAATATGACCCTTGGGACAGGGCATATAAGATAGTAGTTAAAAGACTATACGCAGGTAGACAGGTGCAGCCTACGGATCGTCTGGAGCTTAAATCGATTGTGGAAACACTCTTTCCAGAAAGTTTAAGCTCCATTCACGCCCCTGAGTCCGAGTCTGCTGATCAGGGCTCAACGAGCACTGAAATTGTTTTAGTTACAGAGGAAGAAATATCAGTAGTTCTCCGAGGTCTTAGAACCAACACAGCTCCAGGGCCGGACGGGATCCCAAATCGTGCGCTAAAGCTAGCCCTCGCCTTGCACCCAAGTACGTTCGCCGA
This sequence comes from Drosophila arizonae, assembly GCF_054131065.1. Taxonomy (NCBI): domain Eukaryota; kingdom Metazoa; phylum Arthropoda; class Insecta; order Diptera; family Drosophilidae; genus Drosophila; species Drosophila arizonae. The sequence goes on from NC_142922.1 coordinate 35,098,905, forward strand.
ATTATTTAACGAATGCCTGATCCAAGAGACGTTCCCGGCAAAATGGAAAGCCCAGAATCTGGTATTGCTACCCAAGGCTGGCAAACCACCAGATGAGCCATCTTCGTACATACCGATCTGTCTCTTAGACACCATGGGAAAGGTGTTTGAGAAACTGATCTGCTCTAGGCTGGAGACTGCGATTGCAAGCGCCGGAGGCCTGTCACCAAACCAATTTGGATTCCGGAAGGCCCGGTCAACAACGGACGCGCTTAACAAAGTTGTTGGTCTGGTCACTTCCGCTATTCAAGGCACCAGATGGAGGCACGGGACGAAGGAATACTGCATCATCGCGACCCTGGATGTAAGGAATGCCTTCAACACAGCTAGTTGGGATATGATACTGAATGCGCTGTCACAATATAATATCCCTAAATATCTAAGAGAGATAATTAAGAGCTACTTCAGAGGAAGAACACTGGTATACAACACGAGTGAGGGTCCCCAAACTCATACAGTGTCAGCTGGAGTACCCCAAGGCTCAGTGCTGGGGCCTCTCCTATGGAACATCATGTACGACGGCGTACTGCGCTTGGAACTACCAGCAGGCGCGCACACCATTGGCAGAGGATATGTGCCGCGAAAGTATCAATCGCATACGAAGCTGGTTGACAGGAGCTGGGCTCGAGCTAGCGGCACACAAGACCGAAGTTGTACTAGTCAGCAGTCGCAAAAGAGTGGAAACTGCCAATATAAAGATCGGCAGCGTCACCATTGCGTCAAAGAGGGCGATAAGATATCTTGGTGACACAAGATTAACTTTCCGCGAGCACTTAGAATATTTGCATAAAAAGGCAGCTGATTCTTGTAGAGCTCTCTCGAGAATCATGCTTAACACGCGGGGACCTGAACAGCAACGACGTCTCCTCCTAATGAGCGTCATTAGGTCTGTCATCCTCTATGCTGCGCCAATATGGGCAAGAGCGATGGCAACGCCGAGCTACAGCCGAGGCATTTGCGCGATCTACAGGCTGAGCGCAATCAGAGTCAGCTGCGCTTTCAGGACTATCTCCGATGACGCGGCGTTCGTCATAGCCGGTATGGTGCCACTGGAGTATTTGGTCGCCGAAGCCGTGGAGCGGAATTCGCACGGGCCTACGCGACTCAACGCTGTCAGGGCGAACAGCATCGCACGATGGCAAAGAAGGTGGAATAGCTCAGCTAAAGGGCGGTGGACGCACAAGCTCATCCCGGAGCTTGAACCATGGGTTAACCGCAAACATGGCGAGGTTAACTTCTACCTTACGCAGATCCTCTCGGGTCATGGATGCTTTCGGAGCTATTTGAAGCGCTTTGGCCACGAGGAATCTGACGAGTGCCCCTGGTGCGAGCGAGGGCATGTGGAAGACGCCAACCACATTCTTTTCGAATGTGGACATTTCCTGGAGGAGAGGCGTCGTCTGGAAGAGGCAGTGGGCCGCTCCATCAAAGCGGACAACTTAGTCAACGCCATGCTGGAATCGGAGGAAGCTTGGGAACTAACAAGCACCTTCGTGGCCACGGTGATGATGGAGCTCCGCAGAGTCGAGCGACTGAGAAGACGAGCTGTCTCAGGCTAAGGTAGCGCATAGTGCTTGCGAAGCAATGCTTTACCCGCCGTCCCGCAAGCACCGCGCGCTATCCTAGCCACCACGCGACTTGCAATTTGTTATATAATTTTGTCAATAAATGAATATAAAAAAAAAAAAAAAAAAAAAAACATACACACACATACACAAACATTTACACACACAAGCATAAACCCGCATGGGCGGCAGTGAGCGCTTACTATGAGAACTTAATTGCTTAATAACTTTTTTTGTGGACGTACGATCCTCATGAAACTTTCAGATTGTTATTATTATAACATGGATATGCATGTAATTGCCAAAGCACAAGTCTCTAGTATTTGAAATACGCTTTTTACAAAAGTGAGGGTGAGGAGGTGAATTTAAGGGTGGGGGTAAATTTTAACAAAAACCGAAATTGTATAAATTGCATATAAGCATACATTAAAAATTTGGAGACTCTAGTAATAAAGGTGTAGAAGATATAATTTTATAACTGGTTTTCGATAAGGTTTTTTATCGATAAAAAAGATCGGGATGAGTTATCGATTTTTAATGATAAACTTGATATGCGCGCTGTAATTACGGACATTAAAAAAAAAATTTGAAGTCTCTAGCTCATATATCTTCTGAAATCGACGCGTTCATATATACGGACAGACGGACAGACGGACGGACGGACGGACAGACGGACAGACAGACGGACAGGGCCAAATCAACTCAGCTCGTCGCCCTGATCAAGAATATATATACTTTGTGGGGTCTGCCACGCCTCTTTCTGCCTGTTACATACATTTCAACAAAACCATTATACCCTGATTTCCCATTGAAAATGGGTTCAGGGTATAAAAACGTGATAATATTTATTAAAATCAACACAAAGAACATGAAACGCACTGTGCAAAGAATAATCCCTAGTGCATACAAGTAAATGAAGCGGACGATAGTGTCTAGTTGCTCGGGACGGAACCGAAAAATTTAGACGACCCAACAAAGAGGACGAATCAATATCACCACTAATCAATTTATACAGAAAAACATTTATTTTATTTATTTATTTTTAGATCCATATTCAGGAAGTGAATATGGATATTAACTGCTGTGGAGATCAGCAGAAGAAAAAAATCAGCAAATAGATTAGAGGAATCCTGATCGTTGCAAGTTTTTTCTCCTCCAAGGACAAATGAGGACGGCAAACCAGAAGATTTGCGCTTCGAGTTTACAAATGAAAAAATTTGTTTGGGATCTCGAGTAAACTGACATTTGCAACGTGTAAGATAATTCTCATAACAGCTAGAATTTAAAAGACTGAAGTTTGACTTGGCAATGGAATATTTGGACCAGTCAATACTTGAACCAGACTTTTTGTAATTTTTAAAACATTTAGTTTTAATGTTTCTCAAGCTCGAAAGAGTTTTGGTAAACCAAGGTGGCTTATTTGAAACTGGCGAAATACGGCGGAGAGGGACACAAACATACAGAATAGAATTTAAGGTAGAATAAAAAAACGATGCTGCTAAATTAATATCAACCGACTCATATAAAAGAGACCAGCCTGTTGAATTAATTAATTCGTTAAGCAAAACGAAATTGCATTTACGATAACAGCGACTAGGTTTAGAAGGCATTGGAGTAGTAGAGGGAGGATTAGCGATAGTTAATAAAACCTCTAATGTGGGGTGATATATATCCTCAGGTAAGCAGAAAGGAGTTGATCTCCCGACATTAATGAGCGAATCATGATTAATAAACACAAGATCAAGAGTGCTATTAAGATGGTTTGAAATAGAGTTCATCTGAAACATAGACAGGTTAAAAAATTCATCAAAAAGATAGTGATCAATTGTCGGAATAAAGTAATTTGCATTACAAGTTGAAGACGAATATTAAAATCACCGAACACAAGAAGACAATCTCTATCATTTACATGTTCATTAACTTCTTTAATACAATTTATGTGGTGAGCATAATCTCCATTATAATCTCCACATCATGAAGGGACGAAAAGGTAAACAATTCAGAGTGGATAATGGACTTAACCGCAATTAACACCCCACCCCCCACCTCTGCGCGACGAACGGTCGAGTCTATAAATAGTGAAGTTACTTGAAAGAATTTCACTATTAATAAAATTATTACTTAGCCATGTTTCAGTGAAACCGATAATATCATATTGTACACTAAAACTATGCAAGAAAAGACTTTTAAGTTTTGAGTTTTAGCCACGTACATTTTTGGTACAACGTTTGATGATGATTGCACCGAAGGTAAATTTACTGAAATAGGCATCGATCTGGTACGATTTTTGGGTTTAAATTCATGAACATTTTGATAAATCAGGGACAGCTGAGAAGAGGTTGGTAAGTAATTTAGTTTTTTGGTACAACGTTTGATGAAGATTGCACCGAAGGTAAATTTACTGAAATAGGCATCGATCTGGTACGATTTTTGGGTTTAAATTCATGAACAACTACATGAGGTGGCCAGAAATTAGGATCACAAGTAGTATTCTATAAAGTATTCTATAGGCACATTGATTTTGAACGAAGCAATTTCGGTGTCGCGAAACTAAACTTCGATATAAAAACATTAGCCGGAATCTTATTTGAGATAAAAGCCGATACTGCCTCAATGGTAGTGCCTAGTGCTTTCAAGGAGAGACAACAGATAAGGTAATGCTAGGAGAGGCTGACTTATTGTCACTCTTTGTTTGAGCAACAATAGAAGTAGTAACCAAATTTGGGACAGGGGCTTGAGTTTCAATAGAAGCCTCAATAGGAGAAACAGATATGGGACAAGCTGAAGGAGGATCTAGAGAATTTGGAGCCGACGATAAAACAGAAGCGCAAGGTGAGGGAGGAGCAAGCGAATTAGGTGACGGTACTATTACAGAAGGAGTTACCGACAACAAAGGAGTCTCCAATTGAGGGAGAGGACTTTGAAAGCCATACTGATTTAATATTTCTTGCCATGTTACTGGTCAACTGCATAGAAATCTTCTTCAGTTTTAAAAATTGAGCCCTCACAGCAGTATACATTTTAGAAAAGTTGATCTGTTTTTCCAAGCAAATCGGACAAGACCAGCGTACGCCTCCACTACCAGCTTTAGTAGTAGACATAATCTTGTCATATTCACGCCCAGTAAGACCTGCACACATAGTATGCATCATGTTATCACACAGCCAGCAACTTATAAATTTCACTTGTGCAGAATCAACTGTTTGCCTGAAAGTGCAAGCTTTTTTGCAGCAACTCATATTGGCAATTGGGATAGATCACAAAATTGCTGAATGTAAACAGAAATGTAAGCACCAAGAGAGGTATAAATGTGTTGAGAGCGAGTCCAACAACAAACAGCCGTTACAGAGCGCAACGAAAATACAACGAATAATGAACCGACGCTGCACACAAAACTTCACAAATTAAAAAAGCGAATTATTAAAAACACAGTGAACAACGGATTAAACCTTGCACAGGAAAATATAGATATTTTCTATATACAACCGAACCGCAATTATGTGAAATTTATAAGAATATTCAACAAGGAAAACAAGAGCACAATAGTAAACACGTCTGTTAACTCTCACTGAGAACTCTCTCTGTGCATTTTCCGATATGCCAGAAATCATATGTTCTCACTTATATTATTGCAATTGGTTGAAAACACATCCGATTGGTTTGCTTGTGGTTTATTGAATTAATTCTTAATTCTAAGACAATTGTCACGTACAGCTAAAATCGGTTGGCTACCCTGCCAGTGACGTCGCCAGAGCAGCGGTCCGCTTATGTATGCATATACATATGTTGCCGGCGGAGCGGCGGTCTGTTTATGTATAAATGTATATGTCTTCTAGTGTAAAAATAATTATGTGTATTAATGTATAAATGCATAAATATATAAAAGTGTATATGTATATATATAATGTTTACATAAAAATATGTTTATATGTATGCCACAGCAGCGGGTGATGTATCATATTACTTATTGCGACAGAGTCTTGCGCTGTAAGATCTGCCTACTCAGCAATGGATTTAAAGACCTTTGCACTCGATTGTTATGAGCATAAATATTGTGATACAATATATTCGGAATAGAGAGAGTTTAGACCTATTGTTCCAAATTATATAAAATATATTAGACCTATTGTTCCAAATTATATAAAATATATTATTTCATTGAACACCAAGTTGTTATATATTCACAAGAACCCAACACAGCGTCCCCAATCACTAGTACTCTAGTGTGGGAGAGCTTAACTGGCGCCCGAGCAGGGACATACATTCTTCACGGAAATAAAGGGAAATGGTGACGTGTCAATAATTCTATTAAAATAACTTATTAAACAAGTAAGAAAGCTCTAGTCGAGACTGCTCGACTACGAGATCCCCTGAACCCTTAGAGCAATTCAATAATTTTTCGAGTCTTTCAGATTACACACGAAACATGCACACACACACACACAGGCACGTACGCACACACAGGCACACATACACATACACACGCATACAGACACACATACACACACACACACGCATACACACACAAACGCATACACACACACACACACAAGCACCCACGCATAAGCACGCATGGGCTGCAGTGTGCGCTTACTATGAGAACTTAATTGTTTAATAACACAAACATACAGAATAGAATTTAAGGTAGAATAAAAAAACGATGCTGCTAAATTAATATCAACCGACTCATATAAAATAGACCAGCCTGTTGAATTAATTAATTCGTTAAGCAAAACGAAATTGCATTTACGATAACAGCGACTAGGTTTAGAAGGCATTGGAGTAGTAGAGGGAGGATTAGCGATAGTTAATAAAACCTCTAATGTGGGGTGATATATATCCTCAGGTAAGCAGAAAGGAGTTGATCTCCCGACATTAATGAGCGAATCATGATTAATAAACACAAGATCAAGAGTGCTATTAAGATGGTTTGAAATAGAGTTCATCTGAAACATAGACAGGTTAAAAAATTCATCAAAAAGATAGTGATCAATTGTCGGAATAAAGTAATTTGCATTACAAGTTGAAGACGAATATTAAAATCACCGAACACAAGAAGACAATCTCTATCATTTACATGTTCATTAACTTCTTTAATACAATTTATGTGGTGAGCATAATCTCCATTATAATCTCCACATCATGAAGGGACGAAAAGGTAAACAATTCAGAGTGGATAATGGACTTAACCGCAATTAACACCCCACCCCCCACCTCTGCGCGACGAACGGTCGAGTCTATAAATAGTGAAGTTACTTGAAAGAATTTCACTATTAATAAAATTATTACTTAGCCATGTTTCAGTGAAACCGATAATATCATATTGTACACTAAAACTATGCAAGAAAAGACTTTTAAGTTTTGAGTTTTAGCCACGTACATTTTTGGTACAACGTTTGATGATGATTGCACCGAAGGTAAATTTACTGAAATAGGCATCGATCTGGTACGATTTTTGGGTTTAAATCCATGAACATTTTGATAAATCAGGGACAGCTGAGAAGAGGTTGGTAAGTAATTTAGTTTTTTGGTACAACGTTTGATGAAGATTGCACCGAAGGTAAATTTACTGAAATAGGCATCGATCTGTTACGATTTTTGGGTTTAAATTCATGAACAACTACATGAGGTGGCCAGAAATTAGGATCACAAGTAGTATTCTATAAAGTATTCTATAAAGTATTCTATAGGCACATTGATTTTGAACGAAGCAATTTCGGTGTCGCGAAACTAAACTTCGATATAAAAACATTAGCCGGAATCTTATTTGAGATAAAAGCCGATACTGCCTCAATGGTAGTGCCTAGTGCTTTCAAGGAGAGACAACAGATAAGGTAATGCTAGGAGAGGCTGACTTATTGTCACTCTTTGTTTGAGCAACAATAGAAGTAGTAACCAAATTTGGGACAGGGGCTTGAGTTTCAATAGAAGCCTCAATAGGAGAAACAGATATGGGACAAGCTGAAGGAGGATCTAGAGAATTTGGAGCCGACGATAAAACAGAAGCGCAAGGTGAGGGAGGAGCAAGCGAATTAGGTGACGGTACTATTACAGAAGGAGTTACCGACAACAAAGGAGTCTCCAATTGAGGGAGAGGACTTTGAAAGCCATACTGATTTAATATTTCTTGCCATGTCACTGGTCAACTGCATAGAAATCTTCTTCAGTTTTAAAAATTGAGCCCTCACAGCAGTATACATTTTAGAAAAGTTGATCTGTTTTTCCAAGCAAATCGGACAAGACCAGCGTACGCCTTCACTAACAGCTTTAGTAGTAGACATAATCTTGTCATATTCACGCCCAGTAAGACCTGCACACTTAGTATGCATCATGTTATCACACAGCCAGCAACTTATAAATTTCACTTGTGCAGAATCAACTGTTTGCCTGAAAGTGCAAGCTTTTTTGCAGCAACTCATATTGGCAATTGGGATAGATCACAAAATTGCTGAATGTAAACAGAAATGTAAGCACCAAGAGAGGTATAAATGTGTTGAGAGCGAGTCCAACAACAAACAGCCGTTACAGAGCGCAACGAAAATACAACGAATAATGAACCGACGCTGCACACAAAACTTCACAAATTAAAAAAGCGAATTATTAAAAACACAGTGAACAACGGATTAAACCTTGCACAGGAAAATATAGATATTTTCTATATACAACCGAACCGCAATTATGTGAAATTTATAAGAATATTCAACAAGGAAAACAAGAGCACAATAGTAAACACGTCTGTTAACTCTCACTGAGAACTCTCTCTGTGCATTTTCCGATATGCCAGAAATCATATGTTCTCACTTATATTATTGCAATTGGTTGAAAACACATCCGATTGGTTTGCTTGTGGTTTATTGAATTAATTCTTAATTCTAAGACAATTGTCACGTACAGCTAAAATCGGTTGGCTACCCTGCCAGTGACGTCGCCAGAGCAGCGGTCCGCTTATGTATGCATATACATATGTTGCCGGCGGAGCGGCGGTCTGTTTATGTATAAATGTATATGTCTTCTAGTGTAAAAATAATTATGTGTATTAATGTATAAATGCATAAATATATAAAAGTGTATATGTATATATATAATGTTTACATAAAAATATGTTTATATGTATGCCACAGCAGCGGGTGATGTATCATATTACTTATTGCGACAGAGTCTTGCGCTGTAAGATCTGCCTACTCAGCAATGGATTTAAAGACCTTTGCACTCGATTGTTATGAGCATAAATATTGTGATACAATATATTCGGAATAGAGAGAGTTTAGACCTATTGTTCCAAATTATATAAAATATATTAGACCTATTGTTCCAAATTATATAAAATATATTATTTCATTGAACACCAAGTTGTTATATATTCACAAGAACCCAACACAGCGTCCCCAATCACTAGTATTCTAGTGTGGGAGAGCTTAACTGGCGCCCGAGCAGGGACATACATTCTTCACGGAAATAAAGGGAAATGGTGACGTCAATAATTCTATTAAAATAACTTATTAAACAAGTAAGAAAGCTCTAGTCGAGACTGCTCGACTACGAGATCCCCTGAACCCTTGGAGCAATTCAATAATTTTTCGAGTCTTTCAGATTACACACGAAACACGCACACACACACACACAGGCACGTACGCACACACAGGCACACATACACATACACACGCATACAGACACACATACACACACACACACGCATACACACACAAACGCATACACACACACACACACAAGCACCCACGCATAAACACGCATGGGCTGCAGTGTGCGCTTACTATGAGAACTTAATTGTTTAATAACTTTTTTTGTGGACGTACGATCTGCATGAAACTTTCAGATTATGATTATAACATGCATATGCATGTAATTAACAAAGCACAAGTCTCTAGTATTTGAAATACGCTTTTTACAAAAGTGAGGGTGAGGGGGTGAATTTAGAGGTGGGGGGTAAATTTTAACAAAAACCGAAATTGTATAAATTGCATATAAGCATACATTAAAAATTTGGAGACTAGCAATAAAGGTGTAGAAGATATAATTTTATAACTGGTTTTCGATACGGTTTTTTATCGATAAGAAACTTGAAATGCGCGCTTTAATTACGGGCATTTTAAAAAAATTTGAAGTCTCTAGCTCTTATATCTTCTGAAATCGACGCGTTCATACATACGGACAGACAGACGGACAGGGCCAAATCAACTCAGCTCGTCACCCTGATCAAGAATATATATACTTTGTGGGGTCTGCCACGCCTCCTTCTCCCTGTTACATACATTTTAACAAAACCATTATACCCTGATTTCCCATTGAAAATGGGTTCAGGGTATAAAAAGCAAGTACAAATAAATTGTTCCAATCCAATTGGGCAATTGTTGGCAAAATTTCGAAGTACTTCTGCGATTTGCAAAGTAATGGGGTGAAAGTCCTTGCCATAACATAATAATACAGTAAATAATAACATAATTTCTAGCAAGTGTTGGTGCACTAGATAATTCTATAACATAATGGCAATACCTAGGTTCAAATCCGTGTCGAGACGACTCTTAAAACGAAAATACAAGAAATTTGCAGGTACGAGATTGATTCTCGTATCGAGGTTCAAATCCTTGCCGTAAGACAAATGTCATAAACAAATAAACGTCACAATTTCCACCTGTGTTGAATGATGGGTTTCCGTATAAATTAAAAGAAACCTAGTGGTTAAAGTTAAGTTTAAAGCACTAACTATATAACAAAATTAAAAGGCGTTTGTCTGGAAATCTCTAATCAACAAGCAAAGCATAAATATGCAAAAATAACAAGTAAGAACGTTGCAATCGGGCGATACCGATAGCAGAAGACTCATTCACAGCCCAAACGCTGTCAACCAGAGTATATAGTGCAATTTTCAAGTCTAGTGCGCAGCAAAAAACACGGCATGATGCCATTAAAATTGGAAAATCATCGATAGCTATTGCATTCAAATTACATACATATATAATTTATACAATTTTGATTTTTATTATATATTTATATCCATACATTGGATACCGGCTTCAAGCTAACAGCAGATCAGCGCGATTTTCCTATGCTTGTGCACACACTCATAGTCTATTCTATGCGTACAGACAGAAGCGCGCCTTTTCTCACATTCTTAGAATTTCGATTGATTTCTGGACTTTCTAGCCGTTACTGTAGTTTTGTCTGATGACGCTCTCTTATTAAGCTATTCTATTTTAGCAACCGATTGCTCGAGCAAAGCAATGGCGCGGGTGCTAAGGGCGACGCAAGTAATGTTAGAGTAGGGGAGGTTCGAACCTTTGCTGTGTTATTTTTTTTATTTTGTCATACATATTTCGTTTTTTATAAAATAGATATTTTATTGGGAAGGTGCGAGCTTGACTGAATGGCACTTAATATTTTTCATTTTCTTAGTCGAATGATTTTATAAGTTTTAATTTGTTTCTTCATAAATAGCCCTCAAATACATATACGCAAATACATACATATGTATATATAATTATATATGTAAGCCTGCACGCATAGCATCAAGCATTCCAGCCTTATACACGCGCTCATTTGTATGTGTGTATGTATGTACCCATAAATGCGTGCTCTAGCATATTCTAAGAATCCCGTTGCGATTGATTTGTCTTTGCATTGTTTTTGAATTTCCAGCCGCTACACTGGCTTTTCTTTGCTATGCGGCGTCATAACAATAATGTGATTTCGTTTTAACTACTCTTGATCGAAACGACGCGGTGGCTGAAGCGCCGACGATCTTTATTTTAGCTATTTTGACAAACATGCTGTTTGGGTTGGGTGCGAGTTCAAATCCCGCTGAAAACACTTTTTTGTAAATTGCAAATTTTTGTTAGTTTAGCTTTTTTATATTTTATTAATTTTATACAAATGTTTCCTTCCGTGCTATCAATGCCTATTAAGCCTACTTATGTGTACATATACATAAATGTAAATGCCGATTGCCACGCCCCTAATGGCCGTAGACTCCTCAATTTTAGCCAGTTTTTAGAACGAGCAACCGGTTACCTAAATGTAAAATTTGAATTCGTACGCTCAAAAAATGTGAAAATTACAGGGTATTTTTCGATATGCCACGCCCCTAAAGAGGCTTAAAAATTATTTTTGGGGTATCGATAGAGGAGGCCACCAGTAACTTAACTATCCAAATTTGAAGCTTCTAGCTCTTAAACTGTAGGAGATATAAACTTTTGCGGTTTGCCACGCCCCCTATAGGCGGACATATATCTACTCGTTGGACGTGGGTGGTCAACCCGCGTATATATACAAAATTTCAGGTCTCTAGCATCAATAGTGCCTAAAATATAGCAGAATTCGAAAAATCACTATATCTTCAGGTCCGATTTTCCACGCCCCTAGTGGGCGTAGATATATAATTTTTTCACCTATCTTCATAGAATTAAAACATCAGCTTACATGCAAAATTTCAGCATTCTAGGTTTACAACTTTAGGAGATACAGTTTTATCCGATTTGCCACGCCCCTAATGGGCGGAGATATATCCGCCATAGCTTGTGATCTTGGGTGATCGGCGCGGACCTACATACCAAATTTCAGCTTTCTAGCTCTTCAACAAACATGATTTCTGGTATATCGGAAAATGCATATTCCGATTTGCCACGCCCCTAGTGGGCGGATCGGGAAAATTTTAACACTTTATAAATCGGAGATATACACGAGTATGTGTTCCAAATTTCAAGTCTCTAGCTTCAATAGCGCCGAAATAGATTGCGTTCATACGGACAGACGGACGGACGGACAGCAAGACGGACATTGCACAAATCCAATATACTCATTTCACATTCGTGAATGAGTCTAAAAACATGAATTGCAGAGACCTTCTATTCGATCGTGGAATAACCATACCCTAGTAGGTCCTAGAATGAAAGAGGAATACTTTGGGCTTCCCTTTCGGAAAAGAATAAGTCTGGCAAAAATATATAAAAAAAGAAGTAAAATAAATAAATAAATGAAACGAAAGTAATAGAGAGACCAGATGATTGTGGAACCACCCTCACCAAAAATGATCCTGAGGGCTTCCCAAGCCATATAAAATAATAAAAACTGTTTGCCGGTTCGTTAACAAAAGATAATACAACTAGTAATTAGTAATACAAGTAATTCTATAACAGACAACTCAATAACACACGTTGTAATACACATAACACACGTAATTCAATACAATTAGTAATTCAATGAAATAATATAAAAGAAACAATCAAATTAAGATTTGCAAAAGACGAAGTAAAGGAAAACCGAAATATGACAATCAAAACAAAAACTGGAAAAATTCTTCATAAATCACACTTAAGAAAATAGGAAAAAACAATTAAGAAAACTCTAGTCGAGAGTGCTCGACTAGATACTACCCTGAACCCAACAAATAAAAATGCTCATTTAGTATGGCTGAAATTTCAATTTCGATGTATTTAAAAATATAAATAAAATACCAAACTCATTTAACAAAATATAAAAATATTTTGAAACAATTAAAAAAAATTAACATCAGTTGCATCGATCGGGATTCGAACCGCGACTCCTCGATCGAGCGTCATGCTGCTAACACACTAGGCCACCTCACTCCTGCTAGTGGCACTGGCTAAACTCAAAAAGATTCACTGCTACAGCGCCATCTACCAAAACTAAACGAAACTAACTGCTGATGTGATTCTAAGAATCTGCTAGAATAACCAAACTATTAAAAACGCACATAAAGTATAGTTAAAATTTCAATTTCGGTGTATTTAAAAATATAAATTAAATAGAAAACGCATTTATAAAAATATAAAAATATTTTGAAACAATTAAAAAAAAAATAACATCAGTGTTGCACCGATCGGGATTCGAACCGCGACTTCTTGATCGAGCGTCATGCATCTAACACACTAGGCCACCCCACTCCTGCTGGTGGCGCTGGCAAAACTCAAATAGATTCACTGCTGCTGCGCCATCTACCAAAACTAAACGAAACTAACAGTTGATGTGATGTATTTGTTGTAGCTGCTGCACGTGCGTTTGTTAATTGGCCAAATATTTGATTATTTTTTATTAATTTTTGACTGAACGGAATTTAATGAAACTTTCAGCATATGATCTACATATTATATTGAATATTTAAGAAATTAAAAAAAAAGAAAAATCATTCACAATTAGCTATGAATGTTTGAATGTTTTTACTCGATAAAAACATAACGGGATGATTTATCGAATTTTAAAAGCAAACTCGACGTCCGCGCTGTATATACGGTCATTTAAAAAAAAATTCAAGTCTCTAGCTCTTATATCTTCGGAAATCGACGCGTTCAAACATACGGACAGACGGACAGACGGACAGACAGACAGACGGACAGGGCCAAATCGACTCAGCTCGTCGCCCTGATCAAGAATATATATACTTTGTGGGGTCTGCCACGCCTCCTTCTGCCTGTTACATACATTTCAACAAAACCATTATACCCTGATTTCCCATTTTCAATGGGTTCAGGGTATAACAAGGAAAATGCACATTTTAATTAATTAAGTTGTTATGATCCTCTTAGCTTCCTTAACTTCCTTAGCACCCATAGCATCCACAGCATTTTACACGTGGTATATCCTTCCTAGTTTCGATCATTCATGGTAATAGGTATTTCCGAGATGCCAGAGGGAATGAAATAAATGCGCTTACAATAAATACTAAATGTATGGAACTATGAATGCTTTGAATTAACTTGAAGGTGGATATCGATGGCCCTCTTTATGCTAATTTATGGATTCTGGAACTATCGACTATGGATAAAAAATTTATATTGGATAAATATCATTATATTGGACTATTTATATTGGATGAATATCATTATAATGGACATATGCACCCTGATCTGCGGGACGCAGATATTTAGATGAGGAAGAGTTAAGACTATCGACAATCTAAGGAGGCTGGCGAGTCCAGTCAGACATTCAACGGGAGAACCTAACGATTTAGTTCAGTTTATATTCGGACTAGAGAGAGTTTAGACCTATTGTTCCAAATTATCTATATATATAAAAGAAAGTTGTGTAAAAGTGAAGACTGCTTATAACTTGATTTGGGCTGAACCAATTTTCATGGTTTTTGATTTGTTGGATTTGTCTCCGCAACGAGTTTAGTATAGGGTCTTAAAAATACTGAAAAAATTTGCCGAATACTTGAAAAACGCGGTTTTTTCCCCAAATGTTCAAATTTTTTTTATACCCAGTAGGCTTGGTAACAGTGACAGTTTTGACAATAGTGTAGAAGTAAATAAACAAATGTAGTCAGTCAGTCTACGGCACAGCCTCAGGCGAACCTGACTATTCATAAAAAAGCACATTTGTTAAAAAAAAAAAATTTTGAAAAACAATACGCATACGGACAAAAGCAAAATATCTCGAAAGTTCAGGTAGGTATTGTTGAATTTGTTTTTCTCAGACATTATTTTTGTAAATAATTTATATTTGTATTTCTCGACATTATTTTTGTAAATAATTTTTATTTATATTTCTCGATTTCTCGATATTTTATGTGGTTTTGTGCGATTGTGCATATTCAGTATTACTATTAATGAAAATGCCGCGTCCTAGAAGATCTAATCTTTCCCAGCGGACCCATAATGCAATTAGGCTACGGAATACCGCGAGTCAATTATCTGACGAAGAACGAGAAAGGCGCCGCGTTAGTACCCAGCAAAGAAGGGCCTTAATTCGTGCTTCTCAAAGAGAGGCAGCCCGTGAAACGGCAATAAGAAATGGTTCAAGGATTGATTTGAATCGAGCAGCGTTTCGATATGATTGTACCATTGACTACAGCTTGAATCGTTTAGTTTGCATTGGTCCAATGGACGTTGTTTGCCGACGAAATAAACGCTTGCCTTAAAGCATCAAATCTGTGGCGATATGTAACCAAACTTCAACTGTCTGTAAATATGAGAGTTGCATTGTTGAACGATCTATCTGCTGATGATTTCTCGAAGCAGTTGCTGAATATCGGTAATGGCCGTATTCCTGTTGACGAAAGGAGTGGCTTGATTTCATTTCCTCAAAATTTTTGCAATTTCGTCTCCTCAAAAGATGAGCTTATCAACAAAGTATTTTCGAATATCATTGCTTTCCACAAAAATACTAAATGGTTAAGTGAGCGAGCAATTTTGGCAGCTAAAAATAAAGATGTGGATGACCTTAATTTTATAATTCAAAATAAAATCGTTGGTACTCTGTATTCATTTAAATCTATCGACTGTGTAACAAACGAAGATGAAGCCACTAATTATCCAACTGAATTTTTGAACTCCTTGGATGTGCCTGGTTTACCACCGCACAATTTACAACTGAAGGTTGGCTCGGTAGTTATCATGCTTAGAAATTTAAACCAACCAAAACTGTGCAATGGAACGCGTTTAGTAATAAGAAAACTGTTGAGCAATGTTATTCACGCGTCGATACTCAAAGGAAAATTTAAAGATGAGGAAGTTCTTATTCCAAGGATTCCGATGATCCCAACAGATATGCCCTTTGAGTTTAAAACGAATTCAATTCCCGATTCGTCTTGCCTTCGCCATGACGATCAACAAATCACAGGGCCAATCTTTGACTATTTGTGGCCTCAATCTAGAAAATGCGTGTTTTTCTCATGGTCAATTGTACGTGGCATGCTCACGTGTTGGCAAACCATCCGCATTATTGTTCTTGCACCTGACCAAAAAACGAAGAATGTCGTTTACCACAAGGTGCTTGAATGAAAATCTGATTAATAAATTAATTAGAGTGTATCCCAACCTGAACAACATACCTTTTAATCATTTTTTACCTAGAAATAAGGGTAGGGCAATGCAACGCTTGCTGGGACTGCTAGTTAAAATATATTAGACCTATTGTTCCAAATGATATAAAATATATTATTTCATTGAACACCAAGTTGTTATATATTCACAACAACCCAACACAGCGTTCCCAATCACTAGTACTCTAGTGTGGGAGCGCTTAACTTATATATAATATAAAAACTCAATTATAAAGGACTTTTGCAAATATTTAAAAATAGACAACATAACGTCTACTGCATATCACCACCAGACCTTTATAATTGAGTTTTTATATTCTGTTCCCATGTCCGTAATGAACGTCTTCATTGGACCGTACTTCAGAATAAAATTTGTTGCTTTGGCAACAGTTGTTGCACTTTTATTCGGAATTGGGATTGAAACTAAGTATTTTGTTAAATCACATATTAACGTAAGTGTGGACCTATAGTGTCTACTATCACTCTGTCAAAAGAATGTATCAGGCTTTCCTTTATTGTCATTGGAGTCTTTACGTTTGTCGTTTCTTTTGATTTTAGGCATTTTGGACATTTCTTAATGTACTCTTTGATATGACGTGTCATATTTTTCGAATAATAATATCTTTTCACTTTGGCCAAAGTTTTTGTAATGCCTGTATGATCTTCTTGAATTGGATTATCATGGTATGTAAATAGTATCGCTTCTCGATCTTCATTATTATTAATTAGGGTCACCCGCTTGAGTAGCGCTACTCTTAATGTTTTCAATATTACATTGCCCATTTTTTTTGAGAGATTCTATTGAAGTTATTTCAAAGATCTTTTCGCTCGGTGCCACTTTGAGTTGGCTGATTCTAAGCATACCGGCTTGCTTTTCAAGCCTTTGGAAGAATTGACTTAAGTCAAGGGTTTCATTGGTGTACAGATCGTCAACATCAATTCTTGCCATAACTTTCTTTCCATGCTTCAAAAAACATATATAATTCGTTATGTGAAAGGTCACTACTTTCCGTATTTCGTCATTGCAAATGACTTCATATACGATGGGCTTAGAAGCGTTGTAGGCAAATCCCCGCGCGGGATTTTTTCTGTTTACTTTGATTTCTTGTAGTGACTTTAAGTATACTAAAAGTATACGTTATATTTTTTAACTCTTCAATAGTTATGCGTGAAAGCGCATTGCTGCTAGTTCTTGTTCTGTTGTATGCAACTGGGAGTTGTTTATTTCCATAGTTTTGTGTTAGTACAGCTCCAGATGCGTATTTGCTTGCATCTGTAATTATGCGAAATTCTTTATTAAAATCAGGATATTTCAACAATGTGGGCTTAATTAAGGCTTTCTTTAAATATTCGAATGCATTTTGGCATTCCTCAGACCATTGGAAATTGATATTCTTTTTATACCCTGAACCCATTTTCAATGGGAAATCAGGGTATAATGGTATTGCTGAAATGTATGTAACAGGGAGAAGGAGGCGTGGCAGAGACAAAGTATATATATTCTTGATCAGGGCGACGAGCTGAGTTGATTTGGCCCTGTCCGTCTGTCTGTCCGTCTGTCCGGTCTTTTTTATCGATAAAAAACCTTATCGAAAACCAGTTATAAAATTATATCTTCTATACCTTTAGAGTCTCCAAATTTTTAATGTATGCTTATATGCAATTTATACAATTTCGGTTTTTGTTAAAATTTACCCCCACCCTTAAATTCACCCCCTCACCCTCACTTTGTAAAAAACGTATTTCAAATACTAGAGACTTGTGCTTTGGCAATTACATGCATATCCATGTTATAATCATAATCTGGAAGTTTCATGAAGATCGTGAAGATCGATGTTTGTGTATGTGTGTGTGTGTGTTTTTTTTTATATTCATTTATTGACAAAATTATATAACAAATTACAAGTTGCGTGGTGGCTAGGTTAGCGCGCGGTGCTTGCGGGACGGCCGTAAAGCATTGCTTCGCAAGCACTATGCGCCACCTGGACGTGCAGACCACGCCACTCAAAAAAGTAGGCGAAAATGTTAAGGCAGCGCGCATAAGTGCTACAGTAGGTAGCAATACTCCCAAGCGGTCGAGGGAAGTTGCCTCCGAACAGAGGAAAACTCCCTCAAAAAGCCGAGGCCGAATAGAAGTGCATCGAACCCAAAAGAACCAATGGCTCTACGGGCTACAGCTGAAACTTCAAACCAGGCCGCTCGACAGACAAACCAGAGCAACTGGACAGTCGTTAAAGGGCGAAAGCCTATGCAAAAACGTCCCAGGACTGACGCGATTGTGATTTCAGGCGTAGGGGGTTGCAGCTATGCGGACATGCTTCGTGTAGTTAAAAGCGACCCAAATTTGAAGCATCTGAGCAGCGACGTTCAAGGCATTAGGAAGACAGCTAAGGGGGACCTTTTATTGCAACTGAGTAGGAAGCCGGAGCATAGCGCTGAGGCTCTGCACGAAGCTGTAGGCAAGGCCTTGGGAGACCGAGCGGTAGTTAAAACACTTACCGAATCGGCTCAAGTTGAGATTCGCGATCTAGATGAGTTAGCGACCAAAGAGGAGATCTTGGAGGCAATTAGGGTGGAGTTGAAGGATAGCTCACTCCCCATTGAGGCTATCAAATCGCTTCGGCCAGCTTTTGGTGGACAGCAAAGATCTACGGTTGGTCTTCCAATTGGGAAAGCTAAAACTCTGCTCGAGCTGTCCAAAATTAGAATAGGATGGGTAGTTTGCCGTATCCGAGCCGTGGAGCAGCCTAAACGCTGTTTCAAGTGCCTCGATTACGGTCATATGGCAGCAAACTGCGGCAGCGACTGTGACTTAAAGGGCGCCTGTTTCAGGTGTGGAGAGATGGGTCGCAGTGCCAAAGCATGCACCAAGCCACCAAAATGTAGCCTCTGCATCCGGAAAGGTGAAAAGCAGACGGACCATTCAGCAGGCAGCTTCAAGTGCCCATCTTACCGTGAAGCTGCTCGTAAAATGAAATGTTAAGGTTTTTGCAGCTTAACTTAAATCATTGTGTTGCTGCCCAAGATCTTCTAGAGCAGACCATTAGGGAAAAATGTATAGACGTAGCTTTTCTCAGTGAGCCCCACCACTGTATAACCAGCTGCCCTAGGACATGGTCAACAGACGTTCATGGCAAAGCTGCGTTGTGGTTATGCGGCAACTCAACGAACGTACTTTCGAATGTTAAGTCATTCAATGGGTTCGTACGTGGCCGATATGGTAGCTTATGGCTTTACAGTTGCTATCTGGCCCCCAGCTTGCAGCTCAGTGAATTCACGACGGTGCTCGACGAGCTTGCCGAGGATGCTAGGGGTCGGAAGGCCATTATAGCTGGAGATTTTAACTCCTGGGCGCTAGAATGGGGTAGCCCCACAACAAATGCCAGAGGTCGTATCCTACTGGAGATCTTCGCGACACTAGATGTTGCACTGCTCAACACTGGCCATGAGTACACCTTCAGTCGGGCGGGATACGGGTCTGTTATCGACATTACTTTTGTCACTTCATCCCTCTTTCGGGGAGCAACATGGAGCCATTGCGATAGCTATACAGGCAGCGATCATACGGCACTTCTGTTCACAATAGGTGAGCCACCTGCCAGGGCGTCAACATTGTGGAGGGAGTCGTATCGGCTAGATACTTTTGATCCCGCGGTCTTTTCAGAGGCCATTCAGTCTCTGGGTACAATTGGTAATGCTGAGGCCAGAGCATGCCAAATGGTAGCCCAAATAGCAGCATGTTACGCCGCAAGCAGTTCATGCGACAACATGAGCCTACGTATTGGTGGAATACGCAAATAGGTGACATTCGTCGCAAATGCATCCAGGCGAAAAGCAGCTACCAACGGGCTCGCGGTAGGTCAACGTTTTTTGAGAAACAGTTAGCTTACCAGGCAGCTAGAAGACAGCTGAAGAAGGCCATTCGGGCAAGCAAAAGAGAATGTTTTTTACAGTTGTGCGACTCAGCCGAATATGACCCTTGGGACAGGGCATATAAGATAGTAGTTAAAAGACTATACGCAGGTAGACAGGTGCAGCCTACGGATCGTCTGGAGCTTAAATCGATTGTGGAAACACTCTTTCCAGAAAGTTTAAGCTCCATTCACGCCCCTGAGTCCGAGTCTGCTGATCAGGGCTCAACGAGCACTGAAATTGTTTTAGTTACAGAGGAAGAAATATCAGTAGTTCTCCGAGGTCTTAGAACCAACACAGCTCCAGGGCCGGACGGGATCCCAAATCGTGCGCTAAAGCTAGACCTCGCCTTGCACCCAAGTACGTTCGCCGAATTATTTAACGAATGCCTGATCCAAGAGACGTTCCCGGCAAAATGGAAAGCCCAGAATCTGGTATTGCTACCCAAGGCTGGCAAACCACCAGATGAGCCATCTTCGTACATACCGATCTGTCTCTTAGACACCATGGGAAAGGTGTTTGAGAAACTGATCTGCTCTAGGCTGGAGACTGCGATTGCAAGCGCCGGAGGCCTGTCACCAAACCAATTTGGATTCCGGAAGGCCCGGTCAACAACTGACGCGCTTAACAAAGTTGTTGGTCTGGCCACTTCCGCTATTCAAGGCACCAGATGGAGGCACTGGACGAAGGAATGCTGCATCATCGCGACCCTGGATGTAAGGAATGCCTTCAACACAGCTAGTTGGGATATGATATTGAATGCGCTGTCACAATATAATATCCCTAAATATCTAAGAGAGATAATAAAGAGATACTTCAGAGGAAGAACACTGGTATACAACACGAGTGAGGGTCCCCAAACTCATACAGTGTCAGCTGGAGTACCCCAAGGCTCAGTGCTGGGGCCTCTCCTATGGAACATCATGTACGACGGCGTACTGCGCTTGGAACTACCAGCAGGCGCGCACACCATTGGCAGAGGATATGTGCAGCGAAAGTATCAATCGCATACGAAGCTGGTTGACAGGAGCTGGGCTCGAGCTAGCGGCACACAAGACCGAAGTTGTACTAGTCAGCAGTCGCAAAAGAGTGGAAACTGCCAATATAAAGATCGGCAGCGTCACCATTGCGTCAAAGAGGGCGATAAGATATCTTGGTGACACAAGATTAACTTTCCGCGAGCACTTAGAATATTTGCATAAAAAGGCAGCTGATTCTTGTAGAGCTCTCTCGAGAATCATGCTTAACACGCGGGGACCTGAACAGCAACGACGTCTCCTCCTAATGAGCGTCATTAGGTCTGTCATCCTCTATGCTGCGCCAATATGGGCAAGAGCGATGGCAACGCCGAGCTACAGCCGAGGTATTTGCGCGATCTACAGGCTGAGCGCAATCAGAGTCAGCTGCGCTTTCAGGACTATCTCCGATGACGCGGCGCTCGTCATAGCCGGTATGGTGCCACTGGAGTATTTGGTCGCCGAAGCCGTGGAGCGGAATTCGCACGGGCCTACGCGACTCAACGCTGTCAAGGCGAACAGCATCGCACGATGGCAAAGAAGGTGGAATAGCTCAGCTAAAGGGCGGTGGACGCACAAGCTCATCCCGGAGCTTGAACCATGGGTTAACCGCAAACATGGCGAGGTTAACTTCTACCTTACGCAGATCCTCTCGGGTCATGGATGCTTTCGGAGCTATTTGAAGCGCTTTGGCCACGAGGAATCTGACGAGTGCCCCTGGTGCGAGCGAGGGCATGTGGAAGACGCCAACCACATTCTTTTCGAATGTGGACGGTTCCTGGAGGAGAGGCGTCGTCTGGAAGAGGCAGTGGGCCGCTCCATCAGAGCGGACAGCTTAGTCAACGCCATGCTGGAATCGGAGGAAGCTTGGGAACTAACAAGCACCTTCGTGGCCACGGTGATGATGGAGCTCCGCAGAGTCGAGCGACTGAGAAGACGAGCTGTCTCAGGCTAAGGTAGCGCATAGTGCTTGCGAAGCAATGCTTTACCCGCCGTCCCGCAAGCACCGCGCGCTATCCTAGCCACCACGCAACTTGTAATTTGTTATATAATTTTGTCAATAAATGAATATAAAAAAAAAAAAAAAAAAAAACACACACACACATACATACACACATACACAAACACATACACACACAAGCACCCACGCATAAACACGCATGGGCTGCAGTGTGCGCTTAATATGAGAACTTAATTGCTTAAAAACTTTTTTTGTGGACATACGATCTTCATGAAACTTTCATGATTATAACATGAATATGCATGTAATTTCCAAAGCACAAGTCTCTAGTATTTGAAATACGCTTTTTACAAAAGTGAGGGTGAGGGGTGAATTTAAGGGTATGGGTAAATTTTAACAAAAACCGAATTTGTATAAATTGCATATAAGCATACATTAAAAATTTGGAGACTCTAGCAATAAAGGTGTAGAAGATATAATTTTATAACTGGTTTTCGATAAGGTTTTTTATCGATAAAAAAGATCGGAATGAGTTATCGCTTTTTATACTCATTCACGAAAGTGAATCAGTATATTGGTTTTGTGCAATGTCCGTCTTGCTGTCCGTCCGTCTGTCCGTCTGTCCGTCCGTCCGTCTGTCCGTCTGTCCGTATGAACGCAATCTATTTCGGCGCTATCGAAGCTAGAGACTTGAAATTTGGAACACATACTCGTGTATATCTCCGATTTATAAAGTGTTAAAATTTTCCCGATCCGCCCACTAGGGGCGTTGCAAATCGGAAAATGCATTTTCCGATATACCAGAAATCATGTTAGTTAAAGAGCTAGAAAACTGAAATTTGGTATGTAGGTCCGCGCCGACCATCCAAGATCACAAGCTATGGCGGATATATCTCCGCCCATTAGGGGCGTGGCAAATCGGATAAAACTGTATCTCCTAAAGTTATAAACCTAGAATGCTGAAATTTTGCACGTAAGCTGATGTTTTGATTCTATGAAGATATATATCTACGCCCACTAGGGGCGTGGCAAATCGGACCTGAAGATATTGTGATTTTTCGAATTCTGGTATATTTTAGGCACTATTGATGCTAGAGATCTGAAATTTGGTATATATACGCGGGTTGATCGCCCAAGTCCAACGAGCTATGGTAGATATATGTCCGCCCATAGGGGGCGTGGCAAACCGCAAAAATTTATATCTCCTAAAGCATAATAGCTAGAAGCTTCAATTTGGATAGTTGAGTTACTGGTAGCCTCCTCTATCGATTCTCCAAAAAATAATTTTTACGTCTCTTTAGGGGCGTGGCATATCGAAAAATACCCTGTAATTTTCACTTTTTTGAGAGTAAGCATTCAAAGTTTGCAGTTAGGGTACTGTTATCTCGTTCTAGAAACTAACCAAAATTAGGTGTCTACGCCCAGTAGGGGCGTGGCAAATTGGAAAAGCCTCTATATTATACAGTATTAGAGTGAAACTTAACTATAGTTGATGGGATGTGAATGAGTATTCCGCAGTCGGTAACGCCCGACTGCAACGTTCTTACTTGTTATACTCATTCACGAAAGTGAATCAGTATATTGGTTTTGTGCAATGTCCGTCTTGCTGTCCGTCCGTCTGTCCGTCTGTCCGTCCGTCCGTCTGTCCGTCTGTCCGTATGAACGCAATCTATTTCGGCGCTATCGAAGCTAGAGACTTGAAATTTGGAACACATACTCGTGTATATCTCCGATTTATAAAGTGTTAAAATTTTCCCGATCCGCCCACTAGGGGCGTTGCAAATCGGAAAATGCATTTTCCGATATACCAGAAATCATGTTAGTTAAAGAGCTAGAAAACTGAAATTTGGTATGTAGGTCCGCGCCGACCATCCAAGATCACAAGCTATGGCGGATATATCTCCGCCCATTAGGGGCGTGGCAAATCGGATAAAACTGTATCTCCTAAAGTTATAAACCTAGAATGCTGAAATTTTGCACGTAAGCTGATGTTTTGATTCTATGAAGATGGGTAAAAATTATATATCTACGCCCACTAGGGGCGTGGCAAATCGGACCTGAAGATATTGTGATTTTTCGAATTCTGGTATATTTTAGGCACTATTGATGCTAGAGATCTGAAATTTGGTATATATACGCGGGTTGATCGCCCAAGTCCAACGAGCTATGGTAGATATATGTCCGCCCATAGGGGGCGTGGCAAACCGCAAAAATTTATATCTCCTAAAGCATAATAGCTAGAAGCTTCAATTTGGATAGTTGAGTTACTGGTAGCCTCCTCTATCGATTCTCCAAAAAATAATTTTTACGTCTCTTTAGGGGCGTGGCATATCGAAAAATACCCTGTAATTTTCACTTTTTTGAGAGTAAGCATTCAAAGTTTGCAGTTAGGGTACTGTTATCTCGTTCTAGAAACTAACCAAAAATTAGGTGTCTACGCCCAGTAGGGGCGTGGCAAATTGGAAAAGCCTCTATATTATACAGTATTAGAGTGAAACTTAACTATAGTTGATGGGATGTGAATGAGTATTCCGCAGTCGGTAACGCCCGACTGCAACGTTCTTACTTGTTAATGATAAACTTGATATGCGCGCTGTAATTACGGACATTAAAAAAACAATTTGAAGTCTCTAGCTCATATATCTTCTGAAATCGACGCGTTCATATATACGGACAGACGGACAGACGGACGGACGGACAGACGGACAGACAGACGGACAGGGCCAAATCAACTCAGCTCGTCGCCCTGATCAAGAATATATATACTTTGTGGGGTCTGCCACGCCTCCTTCTGCCTGTTACATACATTTCAACAAAACCATTATACCCTGATTTCCCATTGAAAATGGGTTCAGGGTATAAAAACGTGATAATATTTATTAAAATCAACACAAAGAACATGAAACGCACTGTGCAAAGAATAATCCCTAGTGCATACAAGTAAATGAAGCGGACGATAGTGTCTAGTTGCTCGGGACGGAACCGAAAAATTTAGACGACCCAACAAAGAGGACGAATCAATATCACCACTAATCAATTTATGCAGAAAAACATTTATTTTATTTATTTATTTATAGATCCATATTCAGGAAGTGAATATGGATATTAACTGCTGTGGAGATCAGCAGAAGAAAAAAATCAGCAAATAGATTAGAGGAATCCTGATCGTTGCAAGTTTTTTTCTCCTCCAAGGACAAATGAGGACGGCAAACCAGAAGATTTGCGCTTCGAGTTTACAAATGAAAAAATTGTTTGGGATCTCGAGTAAACTGACATTTGCAACGTGTAAGATAATTCTCATAACAGCTAGAATTTAAAAGACTGAAGTTTGACTTGGCAATGGAATATTTGGACCAGTCAATACTTGAACCAGACTTTTTGTAATTTTTAAAACATTTAGTTTTAATGTTTCTCAAGTTCGAAAGAGTTTTGGTAAACCAAGGTGGCTTATTTGAAACTAGCGAAATACAGCGGAGAGGGACACAAACATACAGAATAGAGTTTAAGGTAGAATAAAAAAACGATGCTGCTAAATTAATATCAACCGACTCATATAAAATAGACCAGTCTGTTGAATTAATTAATTCGTTAAGCAAAACGAAATTGCATTTACGATAACAGCGACTAAGTTTAGAAGGCATTGGAGTAGTAGAGGGAGGATTAGCGATAGTTAATAAAACCTCTAATGTGGGTGATATATATCCTCAGGTAAGCAGAAAGGAGTTGATCTCCCGACATTAATGAGCGAATCATGATTAATAAACACAAGATTAAGAGTGCTATTAAGATGGTTTGAAATAGAGTTCATCTGAAACATAGACAGGTTAAAAAATTCATCAAAAAGATAGTGATCAATTGTCGGAATAAAGTAATTTGCATTACAAGTTGAAGACGAATATTAAAATCACCGAACACAAGAAGACAATCTCTATCATTTACATGTTCATTAACTTCTTTAATACAATTTATGTGGTGAGCATAATCTCCATTATAATCTCCACATCATGAAGGGACGAAAAGGTAAACAATTCAGAGTGGATAATGGATTTAAACCGCAATTACACCCCACCCCCCCCACCTCTGCGCGACGAACGGTCGAGTCTATAAATAGTGAAGTTACTTGAAAGAATTTCACTATTAATAAAATTATTACTTAGCCATGTTTCAGTGAAACCGATAATATCATATTGTACACTAAAACTATGCAAGAAAAGACTTTTAAGTTTTGAGTTTTAGCCACGTACATTTTTGGTACAACGTTTGATGATGATTGCACCGAAGGTAAATTTACTGAAATAGGCATCGATCTGGTACGATTTTTGGGTTTAAATCCATGAACATTTTGATAAATCAGGGACAGCTGAGAAGAGGTTGGTAAGTAATTTAGTTTTTTGGTACAACGTTTGATGAAGATTGCACCGAAGGTAAATTTACTGAAATAGGCATCGATCTGTTACGATTTTTGGGTTTAAATTCATGAACACTACATGAGGTGGCCAGAAATTAGGATCACAAGTAGTATTCTATAAAGTATTCTATAAAGTATTCTATAGGCACATTGATTTTGAACGAAGCAATTTCGGTGTCGCGAAACTAAACTTCGATATAAAAACATTAGCCGGAATCTTATTTGAGATAAAAGCCGATACTGCCTCAATGGTAGTGCCTAGTGCTTTCAAGAGAGACAACAGATAAGGTAATGCTAGGAGAGGCTGACTTATTGTCACTCTTTGTTTGAGCAACAATAGAAGTAGTAACCAAATTTGGGACAGGGGCTTGAGTTTCAATAGAAGCCTCAATAGGAGAAACAGATATGGGACAAGCTGAAGGAGGATCTAGAGAATTTGGAGCCGACGATAAAACAGAAGCGCAAGGTGAGGGAGGAGCAAGCGAATTAGGTGACGGTACTATTACAGAAGGAGTTACCGACAACAAAGGAGTCTCCAATTGAGGGAGAGGACTTTGAAAGCCATACTGATTTAATATTTCTTGCCATGTCACTGGTCAACTGCATAGAAATCTTCTTCAGTTTTAAAAATTGAGCCCTCACAGCACTATACATTTTAGAAAAGTTGATCTGTTTTTCCAAGCAAATCGGACAAGACCAGCGTACGCCTTCACTAACAGCTTTAGTAGTAGACATAATCTTGTCATATTCACGCCCAGTAAGACCTGCACACTTAGTATGCATCATGTTATCACACAGCCAGCAACTTATAAATTTCACTTGTGCAGAATCAACTGTTTGCCTGAAAGTGCAAGCTTTTTGCAGCAACTCATATTGGCAATTGGGATAGATCACAAAATTGCTGAATGTAAACAGAAATGTAAGCACCAAGAGAGGTATAAATGTGTTGAGAGCGAGTCCAACAACAAACAGCCGTTACAGAGCGCAACGGAAATATATGTTGAGAGAGCGAGTCAACAACAAAAACAGCCGTTACAGAGCGGATCAAAAGTCCACAGCGAGAGAGTATACTTGCACAGCACAAAAATCAAAGATTCAAGAGAGGCAAATACAACAACAGTAGATAGTGAGAGCAAATTATGCAAACACTCACACTAACACACTTAGAAAGAGTGAACTGGTGGACCGCCAACAAATAGAAACACTAAAGCAAAAATGCAAATAATGAAACTAATGAACCGCCGCTGCACACAAAACTTCACAAATTAAAAAAAAAAGCAAATTATTAAAAACAGTGAACAACGGATCAAACCTTGCACAGGAAAATATAGATATTTGCTATATACAACCGAACCGCAATTATTTGAAATTTATAAGAATATTCAACAAGGAAAACAAGAGCACAATAGTAAACACGTCTGTTAACTCTCACTGAGAACTCTCTCTGTGCATTTTCCGATATGCCAGAAATCATATGTTCTCACTTATATTATTGCAATTGGTTGAAAACACATCCGATTGGATTGCTTGTGTTTTATTGAATTAATTCTTAATTCTAAGACAATTGTCACGTACAGCTAAAATCGGTTGGCTACCCTGCCAGTGACGTCGCCAGAGCAGCGGTCCGCTTACGTATGCAAGTTATCACCACGCAACTCAGGCAAATCTTATGACAAATGTAAACAACTTTCAAATAACATAATTCCCTCTATAGTATCACGCCACTCAGCCCAGACATAAAAGCTTCTTGCACTATTCCCACAGAGTAAGCAGTTTTAGCCTCAATATAAACATAAGATCTCCCTGCGTTGTTTCCATGAGCCCATAGAGCCGGCAACCCAGCTTTGATGTAAACAAATCTTAATTTCACAATTCCGATATAAAATCACGTAAGCCAATCTTGGGAGCTTTGAGCTTTGAGCTTTAATGAGGGAAGCTTTAGCATAAACATTAGCTGACTTGCAGCATAAGATCATATCTTGTAATCAGTTCAATTTTGGAGTTTAATAAAAGAACACTAAGTTCACTAAATATAAAATTATTTTTTTATCAACTTGCAAAGTCAAGAAGTTAATTGGCGCCCAACGTGGGGCATACGTTAAATAAGAAAACACATTGAAAGAATATAAAAACCTTTTAATGTAATCGTACGCCGCCGAAATTTTAAACGTGAACTAAAAAGTGTTAAAAAAATTAAACCCAACAGAAACAAAAGGTTTCTGGAACTCAACCAAAAAGTGCATTAAAAAGTTTTGATAAAAGAACAAAACAATTGTGCTTACAAAAAAACCATAACGTTAACAAAAGTTAAAGAATCGATTATTAATATATAGAATATTCAATGAACAAGTGTAAAAGTACCAAACCAAAAACTAAAAGTAAACAACAAAAATCTGTGGCCAAACCAAAATCTAAAAGTAAACAA
This sequence comes from Drosophila arizonae, assembly GCF_054131065.1. NCBI lineage: Eukaryota > Metazoa > Arthropoda > Insecta > Diptera > Drosophilidae > Drosophila > Drosophila arizonae. The sequence goes on from NC_142922.1 coordinate 35,128,025, forward strand.
CAAAAATCTGCGACCAAAAAGACGATTAAGAAGGAAGGAAGGAAGGAAGGACGACCTACCCAATTTGCTGAAACCCCCAGAAAGAAGCACTACTACGTGAGCGATCGTGAATTTTTTAAATAAGAAAATTATTATTAAAATATTGATTGTTTTAAATTGTACTAAAACAACATTCATTTAAATTTTTACTAAACCAACATTCATTTAAAATTGTACTAAACCTGGACGAGTTAATTGAAATTTAGGAAAATTAAAGGTGACTACAGATAATTCAAAATGGCTAATAATCTGACAGCAGATATTATAGCTCAACTGATAGCAACTCATACTAGAGCACTGCAAGATCAAATTTCAGAATTAAAATCCCAATTAACACTATCATCTACTAATGAACGGAGTTTAGAGCAACAGTTATCAATGAAGCGATTCGATGCGATGAATCGTTTGATATAATTAAATCTTTACTGAGTTCTCAGGAAGCCATAACGCGTATGTAAGCTGGCGTGAAGCAGCTTGCGGCGCTATGCGAATGTATAAAAGGCAGTAGAAGATACGTAGGTGCTTTAACAATACTTCGAAACAAGGTCACTGGTAGGGCAAACGATGTCCTAACCAATCATGGAACCGTACTTAACTTTGAGGCGATACTTGCTAGATTAGATTTTGCATATAGTGACAAGCGTCCGATGCATATTTTGGAACAAGAATTAAGCTTATTACGACAGGGTAACTTATCAGTTCTTGACTATTACAATCTGGTCAACAAAAAACTAACTCAGATAATAAACAAAACTATCATGACATACGGCGATAAAGCTAATTTAATTAACGAATTAAATACTAAAAATAGGGATAACGCTTTGCGAGTTTTCATTACAGGCCTTAACGGCTCATTATCCAACATTTTGTTTTCTCTTAACCCAGAAAACCTTCCAAATGCTTTAGCAAAAGCTCAAGAACTAGAAGCGAATCATCAAAGAGCTAATTTCGCTTATAACCATTCCTTTAATTCGCAACAATCACATGCGAATAAAACGGAACAACGAAGCAAAACAAATCTGATCAACCTTATAAAAAATATGATAACCGCTTGCGATTCAATCAAAGCTCGCAAAATCAGAAACATCCAAACGCTCAACCCCTCAAGAACCGATGGATGTAGATAGATCCATTCAAATACAAAACCCGTCCTTTCAACAGAATCCAAATTTGGAGCAAGCCAATAAAAGAGGATTCTCTTCACAAACAATTCAACAACCGAAAAAGGTTATGCGCGTAAATAATATTCAGGAAGATCATTTTTTAGAGAGCAAGGGAGACCTCCCATTCATCTATAGAATAGATAAAAAAATAAACAAACAATTAAAAGTACTAATAGATACAGGTGCTACATGTTGTTATATTAAAAGGGAATATATGATAACCCAGAGGAGCTAGCTATTAAAAAAGAGTAAAAACTGTAAACGGATACAGCATCATAACACACTTTCATAATATAAATATTTTTGGCAAACGTTATACAATAGATTTATGAAATCAGTAACCTAGAAGCTGTTGTTAATCGGCTATAATCTATTAAAAGATATCAATGCAATAATTGACCTATCAAAGGTTCCTTGCAGTATAATAATAAAACGGAAAAAATTAATTTAGTAAATTCAAATCTAGATAAGGAGCATTGTGCCATTCCTTATCTAAATTATGAAACTCTTAAATCCGATTCATTATTCAATGTATCTGACATAGAATCATCGTCATCAAGTGACTCTGATTGCCCCAAACTGAACTTCAAGAGAAATAAGCATAAAATGAAGAAAGCTAAAAAGAGCAGGCAACAAGAATTGTCGGTATCCTCTACAAGTACTTCTATATGCAAAGTAAACCATTCCATTGATGAAATGGTTAATCCGCAAATCTTGAAGACAAATCATTCAGGAAATTAAAACCAAACACTCCCAAATACAAATATCTCTTCCTTTTAGAACAGATATAAGAGGTGAAATCAGAACGGTAACAGATACTCCAATCCTTATAACTCTCCAGTATGGGTTGTAGGAAAAAAGGGTTTTAATGAAGATGGCACACCAAAACACAGGTTGGTTATTGATTATAAAAAACTGAATAGCAATACAATCCCTGATAGATATCCGATGCCAGATCCCTCGGTAATACTATCTAATTTAGGTAAAGCAAAGTTCTTCTCAACTATTGATCTAGAGTCTGGTTTTCATCAGATCTTGATGAAAAACGCAGACATTGAAAAAACCGCCTTTTCCATTAATAATGGAAAATATGAATTTCTTCACTTGCGAACGCACCTAGCATTTTCCAAAGAGCAATGGACAATATTCTACGCGACAAAATTGGCAAAACTTGCCACATCTATATAGATGACATAATAGTCTTTTCAGAAAATATCGAACAACATTTCAACGACCTACGAGAAATCATTGAAATATTATTTAAAGCCAATATGAAAATATCTCTAGAAAAATCTAAATTCTTTAAAAAGAATCGAATTCTTAGGATATATGGTATCTCATAACACTATCGCAACCGACCCCAAAAAGATAGAAACTATTTTGAAATATCCCCCTCCCAATAACTTGAGAGAATTACGAAGCTTTCTAGGTCTAACTAATTATTACAGAAAATTCGTACAAAACTACGCAAATATAGCCAAGCCACTGACAAACTGCTACAAGGACATAATGGTATGATTTCAAAACATATGTCAAAAAAAAACAAAAATATCTCCAAACGACGAAGCCCATTTAGCATTCGAAGCCTTAAAATCACATTTAGCTACAAAGGTTGAATTAACTCAACCAGACTATTCCAAAAAGTTCGTTCTTACTACAGACGCTTCCGACATCGCTATAGGCGCCGTCCTTTCACAGAAAATAAAACCAATAACATTCATTTCAAAAACTTTAAATAAAACAGAGAAAAATTATGCAACAAACGAAAGGGAATTATATGCCATTGTCTGGGCATTAAAAAATCTTCGTAATTACTTATATGGTATTACAAATCTAGAAATTCAAACAGACCATCAACCACTTTCTTTCGCGGTTTCTGCACGAAATCCTAATTAAAAAAATGAAAAGATGGCACGCTTTCATTGAGGAATTTTCCCCAACCATTCTCTATAAACCTGGGTCAACCAATGTTGTTGCTGACGCATTATCCAGAGTAGTAATAAACCACATCTCCACTGAAAACAATCAAATGTCCGATAACAAACCCTCGTCTGACAATGAATCTTCATCCGATATAGAAACCATACATTCAGCCGACAGCAGTCATGATTACATATTAGAAGAAACAACATAGTTTCACTATCCACAAAAAATGTAACCCATTCAATAAAACTAGACATATTATAGAATATGATATACTAGACAACTAATCACAATACTTAAAGAGTTTCTACAGCCAAATATAACTACAGGAATCCATTGCAGTCTGAAGACTTATACGAAATTCAAAATAAGCTAAAAATCCTTTACAAATAAATTTTTATTTACCAGAAAATTTGTCGTAGATATCGAAACAAAAACGACCAAGAAATCATTATAGAAGAAACACATGCTCGTGCTCATAGAGGTTTCGATGAAAATCTCAAACAAATTCTTAAATATTACTATTGGCCAACACTATACAAAATCTCAAACAATACATACGACATTGCGAAATCTGCAATAAAAATAAATACGACAGAAACCCAAAACAAATACTTATTCCAAAGCACCGATTCCAAAAACAGAAGGTGAACAGTTACATATAGATATTTTTTATGCTCACAAAACTTTCATTCATCACTTGTATAGATGCTTATTCCAATTCCTAGTTATTAAGAAATCAATAACAAGTCTGATATGGCTAACAAGGTATTAGAATTGATCCAAATCTTTCCATTTGCTAAATCAATAATGCTAGATAATGAACCTAGTTTTTCATCAGCACAATTCAATCAAACAATGTCCCGTTCAGGCATAACTATTTATTATACAGACCCCAGACACAGCCTTAGTAACGGTCAAGTAGAAAGAGTTCACTCAACACTTATTGAAATTTCTCGATGCATCCAAGAAGAATTTAATATAATTAACTATTCTGAAGTCATATACCGCGCAGTTAAAGAATATAATAACACAATACAATCAACAACCCAGCAAAAACCATGCGAAATTCTATTCAACAAAATAAATCATTCTGAATTGCCCCGAAAAACTAGAATCAGCTCAATCCAAAAGCTAGAATACCATAACAAAAAAAGGATATCTAAAAATTATAAGTAGGTCAAGTCATTTATGAAAAAAAACATGGCGGCGAAAGAAATAAATTACAGCCGAAATATAAAAAACAAGTAGTCAAAGAAGATTTAGGAAATACAGTAAAAATAAATAATAGAGACCGCATAATTCATAAAGATAATATAAGATCTTAATAAACAATTTTTTTTTTTAATTTTTAGCATGACCATTTTATATGTACTAATCACTTTACTGCCCTTCTGCCGCCCCGATATCATAAACTACTCCAATGACGACTACGTTTTACTTGAGGACGTTGACAATTTTTTATTATACGAAACATTCGGAGAAGTCTTCCACGTTACTAATTTAAGTTTTTATAATGACATATTTGAAAAAGAGCTAACATTTTTTAGTAATAGAAGTAACTCTACTGACTGGGAAATAACTATGGAACTAAATTTAATTAAAACCCTTCTTTCTCAACTTACACCCCATAGAGTCTCTAAGCGAAGTATCAATGAATTAGGTACTATTTTTAAATGGATTACTGGAACACCAGACCATAATGACATGTTAACAATTCAAAATAAATCATTGAAAATAATAATATACCAAAATCAAATAATTCTGCATTTTTAAAGAAGTTACTAAAATAACAAATTTCTAGAAAATATTAAAGTCAATCAAGAAATATTATTGAAAAAATATCGATTAAAACTATTATCACTTGACCTACAAAATCTGCTCGACACTATTACATTTCAAAAGCCAACATAATAAACCCAAAATTTTAAATAAACAAGACATGACAAACATATTTATCACGAAGCATTCAATATTACTCTTATTGACCTCCTAGACGTATCCTCTTTTTCAATTATCTCATACCAAGGTTTAATTATAGTTTTCATAAATATCCAACTATTAACCATAATTGTAAGTTATACCATGGTAAAGCAATTTCCCCATCAGATGGAAAACTATTTATAGACGATAAGATCGCTAAATGTAAGAACACTTTTTATCTTATAAAAAACTTTAAAGCCGAAATTTATAATACCTTTGCTCAAATTGTCTACGAAAAGAACTGCTTCATCGATTTAGTTAATAAGAAATTCACAAGCTGCACAAAAATATCAGAAAAAAACAAGTAAGAACGTTGCAGTCGGGCGTTACCGACTGCGGAATACTCATTCACATCCCATCAACAATTTAATTTAATACTGTAGAATATACAGGGTTTTCCGATTTGCCACGCCCCAACTGGGCGTAGACACCTCATTTTTGGTCAGATTTTAATAGAAAGAGATAACGTTACCCTAACTGCAAAGTTTGATGCTACCCTAAAAAATGTGAAAATACGGGGTATTTTTCGATATGCCACGCCCCCTAAAGAGGCGAAAAATTATTTTGGGGAATCGATAGAGGAGGCTACCAGTACATCAACTATCCCAAATTGAAAGCTTCTAGCTATTATACTTTAGGAGATATAAACTTTTGCGGTTATGCCACGCCCTGTGGGGGACAATATCCGACAAAACTTTTGGTCTTGGGTGATCAGTCCGAGTATATATACAAAATTTGAGTCTCAGCCATCAATAGTGTCCAAAATATGAGAAGTAAAAAACATCACTATATCTTCAGGTCCGATTTGCCACGCCCCAACGGGCGTAGGCTTATAAGTTATCTTCAGACTATAGAATCATACCATTAGCTGACGTGCCAAAATTTCAGCATTCTAGTTTACAACTTTAGGAGATACAGTTTTTCCGATTTGCCACGCCCCCAATGGGCTAGTATATCCGCCATAGCTCGTGATCTTGGGTGGTAACGCGGACCTACATTACCAAGTTTCAGCTAACAGTCATTATCTTTTTAATAATTTTTACATTCATTATGATAAAGCTTCTCAAATTTTGTTCAAGGAACAATTTCAACCCTATTACATTTTTATACTCATTCACGAAAGTGAATCAGTATATTGGTTTTGTGCAATGTCCGTCTTGCTGTCTGTCCGTCTGTCCGTCCGTCCGTCTGTCCGTCTGTCCGTATGAACGCAATTTATTTCGGCGCTATTGAAGCTAGAGACTTGAAATTTGGAACACATACTCGTGTATATCTCCGATTTATAAAGTGTTAAAATTTTCCCGATCCGCCCACTAGGGGCGTGGCAAATCGGAAAATGCATTTTCCGATATACCAGAAATCATGTTTGTTGAAGAGCTAGAAAGCTGAAACTTGGTATGTAGGTCCGCGTTGACCACCCAAGATTACGAGCTATGGCGGATATATCTACGCCCATTGGGGACGTGGCAAATCGGATAAAACTGTATCTCCTAAAGTTGTAAACCTAGAATGCTGAAATTTTGCACGTCAGCTAATGGTATGATTCTATAAAGTCTGAAGATAAATTATAAGTCTACGCCCGTTGGGGGCGTGGCAAATCGGACCTGAAGATATAGTGATTTTTTAAATTCTCCTATATTTTGGACACTATTGATGGCAGAGACCTCAAATTTTGTATATATACTCGGACTGATCACCCAAGACCAAAAAGTTTTGTCGGATATATGTCCGCCCACAGGGGGCGTGGCAAACCGCAAAAGTTTATATCTCCTAAAGTATAATACTAGAAGCTTCAAATTTGGATAGTTGAGTTACTGGTAGCCTCCTCTATCGATTCCCCAAAAATAATTTTTAGGCCTCTTTAGGGGCGTGGCATATCGAAAAATACCCTGTAATTTTCACATTTTTTTAGGGTAAGCATTCAAACTTTGCAGTTAGGGTAACGTTATCTCTTTCTAAAAACTGACCAAAAATGAGGTGTCTACGCCCAGTTGGGGCGTGGCAAATCGGAAAAACCTGTATATTCTACAGTATTAGAACGAAACTTAACTACTAAATTGTTGATGGGATGTGAATGAGTATTCCGCAGTCGGTAACGCCCGACTGCAACGTTCTTACTTGTTATTTTCAAACCCGTCAAATAATCAAAATATTCAAAATTCTGATATACTAAATGGCATAAATAATCAAATCGAATTTCTAATGAGAAATCGTTAAGAATCGAGGACGATCCTTCTTAAGAAAGGGGGGAGTTATCACCACGCAACTCAGGCAAATCTTATGACAAATGTAAACAACTGTCAAATAACATAATTCCCTCTATAGTATCACGCCACTCAGCCCAGACATAAAAGCTTCTTGCACTATTCCCACAGAGTAAGCAGTTTTAGCCTCAATATAAACATAAGATCTCCCTGCGTTGTTTCCATGAGCCCATAGAGCCGGAAACCCAGCTTTGATGTAAACAAATCTTAATTTCACAATTCCGATATAAAATCACGTAAGCCAATCTTGGGAGCTTTTGAGCTTTGAGCTTTAATGAGGGAAGCTTTAGCATAAACATTAGCTGACTTGCAGCATAAGATCATATCTTGTAATCAGTTCAATTTTGGAGTTTAATAAAAGAACACTAAGTTCACTAAATATAAAATTATTTTTTTATCAACTTGCAAAGTCAAGAAGTTAATTTGCATACTCGTGTGTACCATACGCAGTACGAGTTTGCTTTATTTTTTCGATAAATCGTCCGATAACTTTTTTATCGAGAATAATCGAAAAATTGATTTTGTTTTTTTAGCCTAATTTGAACACTTTTAAACCTGGAGTCTTCAAATTTGTGTTGTATATAAAGTTAATAGATACAAAGATTTTGTAATTTACAGATTTTGGATACCACGCCCCCTTCTCCTCCAAATCGTAAAAAACGCATTTCAAGTACTAGAGACATGTGCTTTGGAATGTACACACATATTTACCATATGATTACACTCTAAAAGTTTCATTAAGATCATATGTTTACAAAAGAAATTATTCGACAAATAAATTCTCATAATATTGCCCACACTGCAGCGCAGCCCAAGCGCAGTCGCTGCTTACTGCGCAGTTAGCAGAGCGCAGGCTTATGCGTGCGTGTGGATGCATCTGTATGTATGTGTGCATAAAAGAAGTGCAGAATGATTAGAATATCAGCTTGGAGGGTTCAGGGTATCTCCTAGTCGAGCAGTCTCGACTAGAGTCTTCTTACTTGTTTTTATTTGACATTTATTCAAAAAAAATTTTTGTTCACAATTTAAAATTTTCTTTTACTATGAATATATATACCTCAAATAGATTAAATAGTATTTTTTTTTTGTAATATAGGGACACATACTCAAAGTCAGCTGTTGCATAGTTGAATTTGATATATAACAAGTAAGAAAGCTCTAGTCGAGACTGCTCGACTACGAGATCCCCTGAACCCTTGGAGCAATAGATATTTCAATAATTTTTCGCGTCTTTCAGCTTACATAAGAAACACGACACGAACTGCGAACTGCGAACTGCGACACATACACTCACACATGCATACACACACAAACGCCACACACAGGCACACATACACACACACGCATACAGACACACATACCCACACACACACGCATACAAACACAACCGCAATCGTGCGCTAAAGCTAGCCCTCGCCTTGCACCCAAGTACGTTCGCCGAATTATTTAACGAATGCCTGATCCAAGAGACGTTCCCGGTAAAATGGAAAGCCCAGAATCTGGTATTGCTACCCAAGGCTGGCAAACCACCAGATGAGCCATCTTCGTACAGACCGATCTGTCTCTTAGACACCATGGGAAAGGTGTTTGAGAAACTGATCTGCTCTAGGCTGGAGACTGCGATTGCAAGCGCCGGAGGCCTGTCACCAAACCAATTTAGATTCCGGAAGGCCCGGTCAACAACGGACGCGCTTAACAAAGTTGTTGGTCTGGCCACTTCCGCTATTCAAGGCTCCAGATGGAGGCACGGGACGAAGGAATACTGTATCATCGCGACCCTGGATGTAAGGAATGCCTTCAACACAGCTAATTGGGATATGATACTGAATGCGCTGTCACAATATAATATCCCTAAATATCTAAGAGAGATAATAAAGAGCTACTTCAGAGGAAGAACACTGGTATACAACACGAGTGAGGGTCCCCAAACTCATACAGTGTCAGCTGGAGTACCCCAAGGCTCAGTGCTGGGGCCTCTCCTATGGAACATCATGTACGACGGCGTACTGCGCTTGGAACTACCAGCAGGCGCGCACACCATTGGCTTTGCTGATGATGTAGCTGTCGTAGCCATAGGAAAGGAGCTCAAAGATACAGAGGATATGTGCAGCGAAAGTATCAATCGCATACGAAGCTGGTTGACAGGAGCTGGGCTCGAGCTTGCGGCACACAAGACCGAAGTTGTACTAGTCAGCAGTCGCAAAAGAGTGGAAACTGCCAATATAAAGATCGGCAGCGTCACCATTGCGTCAAAGAGGGCGATAAAATATCTTGGTGTCATGATAGACACAAGATTAACTTTCCGCGAGCACTTAGAATATGTGCATAAAAAGGCAGCTGATTCTTGTAGAGCTCTCTCGAGAATCATGCTTTACACGCGGGGACCTAAACAGCAACGACGTCTCCTCCTAATGAGCGTCATTAGGTCTGTCATCCTCTATGCTGCGCCAATATGGGCAAGAGCGATGGCAACGCCGAGCTACAGCGAGGCATTTGCGCGATCTACAGGTGAGCGCAACAGAGTCAGCGCGCTTTCAGGACTATCTCCGATGACGCGGCGCTCGTCATAGCCGGTATGGTGCCACTGGAGTATTTGGTCGCCGAAAGCCCGTGGAGCGGATTCGCACGGGCCTACGCGACTCAACGCTGTCAGGGCGAACAGCATCGCACGATGGCCAAGAAGGTGGAATAGCTCAGCTAAAAGGCGGTGGACGCACAAGCTCATCCCGGAGCTTGAACCATGGGTTTAACCGCAAACATGGCGAGGTTAACTTCTACCTTACGCAGATCCTTCTCGGGTCATGGATGCTTTCGGAGCTATGTTGAAGCGCTTTAACCACGAGGAATCTGACGAGTGCCCCTGGTGCGAGCGAGGGCATGTGGAAGACGCCAACCACATTCTTTTCGAATGTGGACGGTTCCTGGAAGGAGAGGGCGTCGTCTGGAAGAGGCAGTGGGCCGCTCCATCAGAGCGGACAACTTCT